>NC_090450.1:788754591-790004591 GCF_031143425.1 Pleurodeles waltl
ATGTAGGAAGATGTCCGTTTCGGGGTATAGTTTGCCCATTTTAACTGGGTTGATAGGTGTGGTGAAGTATGTTAAACTGGATTAGTTTAAATCAAGTGTTACTTAAGATCTCCCTCATTGGAAAGCAGGCCTTGGCCCAGTCTGCATCCATGATTGGGGCGTGTATATCTCTTTTGCAGTGTAGATTTACTCTTGAGCGTTCCTTCTTTTGATCTGTCTTTAGTTCCCTTTGAAGTGGGGAGACCTGTCTAAGTCCCTATCCTGTAGTCAGTCATTCGCACTTCTTGTTAGCTTAGCATACTGGAGGAACAGATTTGGTTGCTGTTAGTAATTGGTCTCTAGTTGGCAGAGGTGTACACCCTTGTCCAAGTAGGGACCACAGTCCTAGTCACGGTAAGTCACTACACAACATACATTATCCTGTGCTCACCCTCAGGTAGCTTGGCACAGAGCAGGCAGGCCTAACTTAGAATAGAAGCCAATGTGTAAAGTATTTGTGAAATAATTCATACAGTAACTATTTATCTAAAACAATAAGACCAAAGGGACAAAATTCCAATGTGGACAAGTCAAGCTATAATTTTTAAAAGGTTTAATTGAGTCTTAATTCTTGAGAGTCAGTGGTTGCATCCTTGTAACACACAATACCTGGATGCGTCAAAAATAACAGCGCATGTGGTCTCAGTGGAGGAGATGCATCAAAAAATAAGGCGCTGCATTGGATTTTCCGGTGTGGCACAGATGGTGCATTGTTTCTTTCTACACTACAAGGTGATGCATTGATTTACAGGAGCCTTACTGCGATGTAGGGATACTATGACGTCCAGGGACGATGCGTTGAAAATCCTTGACGTGCTGGTGAGAAGGAGCAGGTGCTGCATTGATCCGGTAGGTGATGCACCGATTTTTCAACCGCAAGGGAGATGCTGCGTCGATTTCTGCAGGTGTTGCATTGATTTTCTGACGCATGGGGACTTTCGTCTCTTAGTTGAAGCCTTTGTGGTCCTGAGACTTCAGAACACTCCGGAGGCAAGCTCAATCCAATCCCTTGGAGAGTACTTGTTGGGAAGGCTGAGTCCTTCCAGTAGAGTCAGGGGCCAGCAGGTAGCAGGGCAACAAGCAGGGCAACAGTCATTCCAGCAAAGCAGTCCAAATTAGTCCTTTGGGCAGCCAGGAAGTCCATCTGACAGAGTCCATTTGTAGATCCAAAAGTGTCTAATTTTGGAGGGTCACAGACCCGGTATATATACCCAAAAATGCATTTGAAGTGGGGGAAACTTCAAAGAGTGGTTTTGAAGTGCACACGTTCCCCTTTCAACCCCGCCATGTCTGCCAGGATCCCTGTGGGGGGTTATCAGTCCTTTGTGTGGGGCAGGCCACTGGCCTTTGAAGTGTAAGCGAGAGCCCCTTCACCCTTCCTGCTCAGGGAGACCCACTCAGCATGCAGATGAAGGCAGATGTGACTGAGTGTCATGTGTTTATGGCTGTCTGGGTGAAATGCAGAAGGGAAGCTGTCAACCAGCTCAGACCAGATGTGGATTGAAGACAAGCTGTAAGGTACAGATGGCAGTAAGTGCAGAGAAATGCCCACTTCCTAAAAGTGGCATTTCTCAAATAGTAATATTAAATCCAACTTCACCAGTAAGCAGGGTTTTCTATTATAATTTTGGCCATAGTAAACATGACAGGGCTACTCCTTTCAAATCAGAATGTACCACTTAAAAGAATATAAGGGCAGTTCTAGTGCTGGTCTATGAGAGGAGCAGGACTCATAGTAGTGAGAAACAAATTGATAAGTTGATAATTGCTATGTAACACACATAAATATATTTCCTGCCTTTTACTTACATAGCACCCTGCCCTATTAGTTACCTAGGGCCTACCTTAGGGGTGACTTATATGTAGAAAAGGGGGAATTTAAGGCTTACCAAGTAGTTTTAAATGCCAAGTAGAAGTGACAGTGCAACTGCACACACAGGCCTAGCAATGGCAGACCTGAGACATGTTTAAGGGGCTACTTATGTGGGTGGCCCATTCAGTGCTGCAGGCCCACTAGAAGCATTTAATTTACAGGCCCTGGGCACCTCTAGTGCACTTTACTAGGGACTTATAGATAAATTAAATATGGCAGTCGGGGATGAGCCAATGTTAACATGTTTAGAACACAAGCACTTTAGCACTGGTTAGCAGTGGTAAAGTTTGCAGAGTCCTAAACCAGTAAAAACAAGGTCAGAAAAAGAGGAGTAAGAAGGCAAAAGACAAAAAGTTTGGGGTGACCCTTCAGAGAGGGCCATTTTCCAACAGTTGCACTGCATAGGCTTCCTGGGGCTCGGCAAATGTGAGAAAGCAACCCCGGAGTATAGCTCCTCCAAGGTGCTACAGCCTCTCTCCCTCCAGTGTATTACTGTCATGTCCTGGGATAATTCTTTTAAATGATGTGGCCATCATGGATCAGCAGGCTTGAAAAAGATGGCCTTCTCAAAACTTTCTTCAGTGCTGTGCACCAAGACCTTCCCATCTGCCTTATTAAGTATGGGTAGTGCTACAGTATTACCCCTTCTCATAAGCACTACTAGTAAGGGACTCAACATTAACCAAATCTTGTAGCTGCCTCTTTTCCCAGTTGTCCTCTAGTAAACACAATTTGTTTCATTTTGGAGCTGGCTTGCCAGATAATACAGTTTCAAGTCTGGGAGGAGGAGACCCAAGCCAATTCTCGGTTGTGCCTCTAATTTGACTCTATTCCGTTAGTGGCCTACACCAGAGCTATCTATAATTTGTCTAGCTCCCTAAAGGTATCCCTAGGAATACAGAATATATAATTTTTGCCACATAAACGCATCTGTGAAGGAACACCACTTTAGCTAGAGGCACACAAACTATAATTGAAAAAGGGAGCGTTCTGCAGAGCACGACCAAGAATATTGAACTTTGTTTGGCTTTATCCATGTTGTATGCATGTAGTTTCTGCTGTGTCATCCACCTGCATACCCGAGTATCTGAATGTGTCTGTTTCTCTCTTGAGACCCACATCATAGAGGTGGTATGCAGACCGACTCAACAGGGCCCTCATTGGAAATATCACAGACTCTTCCTAGCTAGTTTGCAGGCCCAATACTTTGCCAAATCTAACCAGTTCGGCTAGGAGCAATGGGACTGTCTGGGATGGGTGAGTGACATAAATTAGTATGTCATCTCCTTAAACTGATACAATATGTTATCTTCCAGATTCTCTGATTCCACACCCCTGAAAATCGTTCCTAAGTATTATTTCTGCAGGTTCTGGTGCAAGTGCAAATATCAAGGGTGGGAGTTGCCACAGCCTAGCACCACGCTCTGTCTTCTAGCTATCAGAAATTATGGCACCAGCTGTCAATATTGCTGTGGGTTTGGTATATTTTTATAATAAGGTTAAACATCTCCACATACTAGAGAAATACATTTTTTTTAATTTTAAGGAGAAATTATCATATATTTACATTTGTTGCATAGTAGCTTTAAACGTGAAGATGTTCCCAAAGGTAAGCGGTGCAAGACACCTCCTATGTTTTTGTCCATTACTTCAGTTAAGGTGTAAAGAAATGCCTGCCTGTTTATTTAACAGCTTTCTGAATATTAGTGGTCAGTCAAGTAAGTAGCAGCCCTGTGATGCTTTTTTTCCCATAAGGCATACTCGAAGATCAATGGTGTGGTACACAATGTGTATCCCTGCTCTACTGCATCACTGAAAATTACTGGCAAAGCCAGTAGATCTCAACATCGAGACCTATTGGCTTTGCCAATGCTTGTTGCAGAAACACCTTCAAAACATTGGTCTACATGGTACAGATGCTCAGAGGCACAGACTGTTAAACAGGCATTCCTCGATGGCCGCAAATCAGCCAGCCGTAGCTGATTGGCCCTTCCAGCGAACGCTAATGACATCACTTCCCCATGTTACCAGCTGGATTCTCTGAATTATAGTTTCCTGTGATTCTTGGATGGTACTTTTCCAAATACACACTGCAAAGTCATTAAAAGCCTCACCACGTCATTAAAAGCAAAGCCCGGTGCCAGGAACCTGGAAAAGATTAACACTTCAAAGCCCAGAGAATGTAAATAATTTATTTTTCTTTTCATGCCTTGGTTTAAACTTTCTAGTGTACATGCTGCGCGGGTGGGGGCGGGAGGCGCGGTGGCTATAACCCAGCGCTGGCAGGGAAATGACACAACACTTACTTGACATAGGACAGGTTGCTGCTAAATTCCCAGACCCCGATGGAAAGCTTTTGGTGTTCACTCTCCATAGCACAGAGAAGAAACTGAAGGACAGGCTGAAGCTGAACAACTGATATTGGAATTTAGTTGTGAGAGAGGGGTGCGCCTGTCGGGCCTCCCCCACCAGTCTGACGAATCAGTGATGTAAGTAATATGACTGGGTCCCCCTGCAGAAGGTGATGAGGGGCACTCAAGATTCCTACATCTCACCACTACCCATCCATAGGCTTTAGACTGAATGGGGCCCTCTTACAGGTTGGGTCCCTCCTGTGCCACAGGGGCTGCAAGGGCCAGTATCATACCCCTATGGCGAACTATTTTAGAGACTTTTACGTAGGCACAAAAACTTGAAGGCAAGACAAAACCTGGATGGAACAACGCCACAAATTCGATTAAAAAAATGTCTCAGCTAAGCTTGAATTTTCAGATCTATGAGAGAGCCACAGCCACACTGGCCTAAAAAGCTCCGCCTTTGAGTTCACCTAAAAACGAAAGGTCTTCAATGTGGTTTGGGGTGTTCGGGACTGGCGGAGTCATTATCTCTAAGACTTATCCCTCAAGCACATAAAATTGTGCCTCATCTTTTGCGCAACAAGGGGCAATTCATTACCTGCTCAATGGGGCTACCTTAAAATCCTAAAGATGTCACTTGTGCCCAGCGGAATAGCAAAACAACTCATCAACATTTCACAAGATAAAAAACAAACAGAAATATATTTTCACCACCAGGTAACATCAGTCCACATCTGATGCCCTGCCACCGCTCAGAGCACAGCCATGTATCTAAACATCCCCAAATCAGAAGCTTCCGGTCACCCCTCTGAACCACTCCTCTGCGCCGTTCTAAACTTTTACTAATACAATTTTCATTCATCCACATTGACACCCCACTGCAGGCACACAAAAGCCCATCCCACATCTTCAAATCGTTCTTCAGCATCTGTAAGTAAAATAATTAAAACCCACCATTACTGTGGACAAACTGTGGAAATGGGCAGCCCTCTGCATGTACGCTTGTCGTAAATTTCATTTGCTTCAACAGACAGAGTTGCACCCTTGCTTAAAAGACAATACCATAATAATGTTCTAAAGGACACAATCTTCTCCCCTTCAGCCTAGATTTCTGTCTCTCGGTATATTGTCATATTCGTAGGTATGTCAGCCATGTTACTGGTCAGTCACATTTCTTTTAAAAAACAACTATGCATGTTATCACTTTGAAAGTACCCACAAAGTACATTTATAACAACCATCTAGAGGCCATTCACAAATTGCAGGGGTATTCACAATGTAACTTACACTTTTGAGTAATTTATACGTAATTTATTCTTACACTTTGAGAAACTTCACACCGGATGTGAGTAGCCAAAAGTAGTAAAGTTACTCAGAAGTGTAAGAGTAAATTATAAGTGTGCCTTACTAAAAAGTGTGTTAGCTTTGTGAATAGCCCCTGGTTATTTCATCTAACCTGTTTCTTACATATATGCACATCACAACCCATCCACTACCACATCTTGTTTCAGCAACCTGAAAAACCCTATCCACATCCCATGCATCTCCATACACAACAGTACACCAAAAATGCAATCATGCTCATCAAAGCATATTTAAGAGGTGTGTATACTGCACAAACCCCTGCCTTAATAATGATGATGTTATCTTCGTTACAGAATCCTTCCTCATCTGACCTCCAATTACATATCAGTTCCTTTAAGACTTTAATATCCAACATAGCTCCAACTGAAAGGAGCAGTGTGGGATGTCACAGTCATCTGAGAGCATGTGCCCTGCACAGCGCAGTAACAAGCACCTTTATGCTGTTCTTTCTTCTTACCACACCACAAATCTTCACATTTCATCTCTTCTACTGACTAGCTAAAACAAGCTCAGCACAGAACAAACAGTACAATGACATTTCCTAAAACATATTAAAACATTGGAATGTTGGGAGCTCCATTGAAGACAATGGAGTGCTACGGGCTTCTAGTTGCTGGTAAAAGCCCGGAGCTTCAACATTCTAGTGTTTCTCACACAGCAACAGGTGTGAACAAAGGCCTCACAGAGCACCTTAAACTCCACGAGTCCTTTGTTTTATTTATTAGAACATTCTCCCCTCTAGTGGCGGAATATTCTAATAGCCTTGTAGCCCACTGTCGCTGGGCTATACCGGCCATTAAAGTCCCGTTCCCTTGTTAAAGGCCCTCTCTTTCAGCTCAGGCCTTTAAAGCTAGAATTGGCCTTTAATGGACCGTATATTCAGCTATGGCAGACTAAGAGGCTATAAAAGCAACTTTGCTC
The DNA here is from genome assembly GCF_031143425.1 of Pleurodeles waltl. Classification (NCBI taxonomy): domain Eukaryota; kingdom Metazoa; phylum Chordata; class Amphibia; order Caudata; family Salamandridae; genus Pleurodeles; species Pleurodeles waltl. Next base: position 788,761,147 of record NC_090450.1, read on the forward strand.
CTTTAATGCCACAACATTCACACCATGGTGCAACAAGGAACTTGTTGTTTTCAAAAGCACTATCAGAAGACAGAACAAGATAAGGACACAAGCACACATACACACAGCCACTAAGTGATCTTTTCTCCCTGAAACAACGCCACACCTCCCACAGACAGCTTATCCCAGGGGTTAAGGCTGCCCACTACAGGAAAATCATCTGTGTGGCCTGACATATATCTGAACATTTGCTGCTTATGGTGAACCCAGAATTCTAGTGCTGAGATCTAGAGTACTGAGCATGTGCATATGCTCCAACCACAGCACAGAAACCGCCCTGATTACTGCCATGGACAACATCAGAACCCTCCTGGACCAAACAGACTCTGCCGCCCTGATGCTACTCAGCTTCTCAGCGGCCTTCAACACTGTTTCCCACCACACCTTGATCAAGAAACTTCACCAGATCGGCATCTGGATGACGTCCTTAAATGAGTCACATCCCTCTTCTCCAGAAGAACCAAGGGAGTCCTCCTCCCTCCTTTCACATCGGAGACCAAGAACATCATATACGGTGTCCTCCAAGGCTCATCCATAAGCCCCAACCTTTTCAATACCTATATGACCCCCTTGGCCAACCTTGTCAGAAACCACGGACTGAACATCATCTCTAACGCAAACAATACCCAGCTCATCCTCTCGCTATCCAAATACCCCTCCATGGCAATAGGCCAACTTCCACCTCTGCATGACCAGCATTGCCAATCGGATGCAAGACACGTGCCTCTGACTCAACACAGACAAAACAGATGACCTGATGTGTGGGAGCACCACATCACTGTGGGGCGACTCCTAGTGGCCCGCCAGCCTCAGACTCTCCAACCCCCATGGACCAAGCCTGTAACCTCGGCATCATCCTGGACAACAAACGCACTATGAAAAGCCAGATCAACACAGTCATCTCTCCCTGCTTCCTCACCATTCCCATACTCTGTAAGATATTCAAATGGCTCCCTGCCTCCACCAGACGAACTGCCACACAAGCCCATGTCACTAGCCACCTGGACTACAGCAATGCCCTGTATGCTGGCATTTCATCACACCTCATAAAGAGACTTCAACTCATTTAGATCTCAGCTGCCAGACTCACCCTGAACCTCCCCAGATGGACCCACGTCATCTCCCACCTGAGGGGACTTCACTGTCTCCTCATACACTAAAGAATGCAATTCAAGATTCTGATACACACCTATAAAGCCCTTCACAACCAAGGACCAGCATACCTCAACCACTGCCTGAGCTTAAACCTAACCTCCAGACCCCGGCACTCCTCCTCTCTCTCCCTCACCCACAGACCCGGTAATCTGCTGCAGCAACAGTGGAGGTTCTTCCTTCTCCTATCTCACTGCAAAATCCTGTAACAGCCTCCCCATCCACCGCAGGGCATTACTCTCCCTCCAGGAATTCAGAAAGGGACTCAAGACTGGGCTTTTCGATAGATAGGTGTCTGAATGAGCCAAAGTGATAGGGCATGTGGGTTCCATTTTGGAAGCCCCTTTCTGGGCATGTGACAAGATGGAGGTTTGGTTGCCTTCCCAATTCAGCAAAATTAAATTGCTGACATTCCATAGATGGGAGGGGGGAAACACAGACACTGAGGTGAGGAAAGAGGAGACAGGCTTTCCCTCAGAAGTCATATAGATCCCTTTTAAGAGGGCTGTTAATTAGGCTTCCGGGAAATGTCTTGGTGGATGCCAGGGGAGAAGCATGCAGGCTTCAATATTTGTTGTAAGAGATGAAAGGTCCCTTTTACGAGGAGAAGGCCTTTGACTCTCCTTCTGACCTCTGTCAGAAGTGGTCGTAAATGGTCAGGGTGCAGTCTGCTCACATCTCTATTGTACCTCTGTGACAGGTGCTCTGCCTGGAGCATGCCCTACTGTGAAGAGCATCACTCGAGATAAAGGTGATGACTGGAATATGGCGTGCCAGGGACACCAAGAAAAACCAACGTACAACAGTTTGGTTAAGACAGCTTTGGACTCCACATCCTATGCCTGTGAAAACCATAAAAATGTATGAGTTGTTCTCACATGTGCTTCCAGCATCAAGTTCTCTTCGACTGAGGAGGGGTTTCTCTGCAGAGTAATCAGAGGTCAAGTGTGCAAGTGTCCATTCTGACAGCCAAATACTAAGAGCTGAGGGAATATCACCTGGAGGCCGATCTGAAGGATGGAATTGCTAATCTTGTACTGGGAACTAAGGAGTCCTGCCTGTGCAGGGAAGATAGCCAATACCAGAGCCACAGTCTTTGGAAGAACTTGCTACTCTGTTGGCAGCTGCTTGCATCTAACAGGAATGTCGCATATCATGTGTGGAAGGCCCCACCTATCGCCAGTGAGCCACCCACCATGGGACGAACCAATGTACCTCCTGTGCCACTCTAACTGAGGATGGGTGAGAGACTCCAAGGGGTCTGTGTCCTAGAGTCTTTGGGCCTGATTTATATATTGATGGATGGCCAGTTGTTTTGCCATGGGGAAGGGGTCAATTATGACGCCCCCCCCCATGACGAAGGAAACATCAATCAAATTTATAAATGACCGATATGCAGACGGTCATTTATAATGCATTGGCAGGATCGCCATCAGGGTAATTTCTATCAATGCATCTCACTGTTTGGTGCAGGGCTGCATCAGGATGACCCAACTCTGCACCAAACAATTATTTTTTTATTTTCGAAATGAAAACCATGAAATGGGACTTTCTTTTTGAAAATAAAAAAGTAATGGTCCCTTCACCAGGTGAGCCTTCTCCCATGGTAGGGGAGCATTATTTGCTTTTTAATGTCTTTCATCACCAGGATTTGCCTGGCTGTGACGGGTATATTTAAAACATGCCTACATATCCGCCCACGCTGATTGGGTATGCAGACATGTAGCCAGTTGTCCGACAGCCCCTATTTCATCAGATCATTAGAGAGTTTTGATTATGGTAATGACGTGACAGAGTAGTCACTGGCATACATGAACATATAGTCCACTCGCAATCAAATCGGGTGGGCGGTCCATTATGTTGGCCGAGTGTGTACTCCGTTGCAATGGAGTATACAAACCATCAACATATAAATCGGGCCCTTTGTGTGCTTACTAATAGGACAGGAAGGTTGCACCTTATGAGAAGTTATGCCACAAACCTTGACATCTTTGAGCCAGAGCCATGAGGGGAAGGGGTACAGCAACCTGAGGGGACAGACCCAATTTGAAGCGCCTAAGATCCAAACCTGAAATTGTGATATTCCCATGTGATCGCAGTATGTAGTATTTCTGTTTTCTGTTTAATCAAGTACTTGCATTTATATAGAGAAGAATTGGGCATTGAACATATAGCACTGCTTAGGGTGCTGCTGAATTCTGAACCAGAGTACCCCCACATTGACCTCCCTGGGAAGCCTGTGATTGCTTGTTATTGCTACCACTGACAGCAGGGTGCTGAAATGCTTGCACTTAACCCAGTTTGCAGAGCCCTAAAAAGTCTGGCCTTGGAACAGTAGAGGCAAACCGCACCAATCCCCATGGTTGTTGCACAGTAGCCTCCCGGTGTCAAAAAGGGCACAAATTTTAGAAGGGTGCTGATCTGCAGACCTTTGTCACCTCATACTCCAACAGCCAGGCATGATGATGAATGCCACCCTCACCCTAGAAAGGTTACTCAAATTCTCAAATGCACATGCGGAACAGATAGAGTCAGCTCTCAGAAAACTCAGAGGAACCAGCAATACACACCATCTAGGACGAGACAGCAAAATCAAATAGATTGCAGCAGTCACCACACTTTCCTGATAGTCCACACAGACACCCCAGGAATGAGAAAAATATCTGTGGTTATTGCAGAGCAGTGGTTTGTTCAGTGGCAGGTTGACCAGCCCAAGGTAAGACAGGCTCCAACTGTGGCATGATCAACCACTTTGTGAGGGTGTGCAGAAGCAGGTGGTGGCAGCAGCAAGGTATCCTCAAACGTTAGCACAACCCCTGCTGCACACTACGCCTGGTAGCAGATGTTACGACTATAGCACGCCTCACTCAGACAAGCAGGGACAGGAGTTTTACTAAGATGATGACAATGAAGACGTTTTCCTCATGTTGTTCACAGATGACAAGGCACTCTGAAAAAGACAACTGAACTGCAGTGTGCAAGTCCAAAAATAGACCACCACTGCCCTGATTGACAGGGACGCATCAGTGAAAGTTATGAACTGTACCCAGTTCAACAACCTGAAACCACACATCAAGATTATATCTACTAACACCAAAATATATGCATACGAAGAGCTAGCCCCCTTTGCTCGTGGGAAAACTCAACTCTATAATCAAGCATTGTAGGATTTACAGCCTCTCCAAGTTCTTTGTGACCAGGAACTAGTATGTTACTTAGCTGTACCTCAGTGACAGAACTGGAGCTAACCCATGTTGCACACAGTGTCCACTCCTATGAGGTTGATTATTATTAGTCTTTAACCACTTGTTCAACAGACTAAGGTGGCTAAAGTCATTCCCTGTCAAAGTGAACATTGACCAATCAATTAAGTCGATGACCCTGAGGCACTTGAGGGAGCACTTTCACTTACACCACGTTGGTATCTGGACCCATGCCTTGGGTGTTGCCCATGGCCACGACAACAAAACCAAAATAGCCAGGTGAGTATGATTGTGCCTAGACATGAGGCCCCCAAACAAGCTGAGAGAATTATGCTGACTACCAGCGACTTCATCAATGATCTGAATGGGGCATGGTGGTCCTAAAACGGGACTGCCACGCAAGGCATCATCAGCTCCTTCTAGGCAATAACTGTCACTAGATCACCACATTGACTAAGGCAATACAAAGACTCAACTTCATAATATTGTCAGCAGCCAGTCTTCCAGAATGCCGTCAAAGAAGATTTTTCAGGATTGGAAGGCGTTTTCAATGTAGGAGATAATACTTTAATCTATGTTCAAAATATACCTGACCACAACCGATGCCTGAGACAAACCCTACAAAAATTGATTGACTGTGGGCCAAACCTGATCTGACAAAAATGTGAATTCCTGAAAACAGAGGTACAATTTTATGGATACATCTTCCCCAGAACAGCTTTCAGAGTTGACCCACAAAAAGCCACAGATATCCGCAGTGCCTCTTCAATGCAGAATGTGGCCACGGTATGACGCCTCTTGAGGATAGCAAGCTATTGTGGCAGGTTTGTTCCCAAATTGGCCACCGTGCCCAAACCCTTAAGAACTCTCAGGCAAAAACTCAACGGGAATGAGGCAAATCTCACCCAAAGACATTTCATACAAAAACAGACTCACTTCTGCTTGATGCCACTATGTCCTACTTCAATCCAAACAAAAACTGGACTCATCATGGACACCAGGACAGTGGGACTTGGAAAAGTTGTGATGCAGGAACAAAGTGTAAGTCACTAAAATCCTGTCACTTTTTCCAGGAAGGCTCTGTCAGAAACAGAACAGAGGTGTTCACAAATCGAACAACAAATTACACTGTAGTCACTGCAGCCTGTACCTTTATGATGATTGCACTCTGGAATATCAAGTAGGAAATATTGTTATACCCTAATGTCATAGCCAAAATATCAAGGTCGAAAACTCCAAAGATAAGTGCATACAGGGAAATATAGATTCTATCAAGTAGGGAATATTGTTATACCTTCATATTGTAGACAAAATATCAAGGTCAAAAACTCCAAAGATAAGTACATAGAGGAAATATAGATTTCATATTCTAGCATCCACATCTATGCACATTGATGACATACATATTGTCAAGGTAGATATTTGTGGAGTTAGGTATAGAAAATATATACATACCTACCTGTCAATATTTGTGTCCTCGATATTTTGGCTACAACATTAAGGTATGATGATCTTTGGTTCCAACAACTCTATGGACAATACTTCAAAGTGGCCACCAGCTGCAGGCCTTTTTCCCCCTCTTTGTGGGTGTCGAACATCTTGCCCCTTCGGATTAAAAAGTAGACACTCCAGTTGCAAAATACTGGTTTACTCTGTTCTTCAAACCAGGATGCAGCAGCCCAGTCGCCTATTTATTAAGGCATCCGTGGAAAGCCACGCCTGCCCAATTCACAGTGAAAAATGGACAAGATGAAAACATCAACCACCTCACCAAAAAAGCCTGCACCAAAGCCCTATCACTAGCTGACATAAAACAGAAGACGGCAGTGGATGAATGCCCCCAAAGGCCAGAGTGGTGGAAAAACGTGTGAAACATGTTCTGGTCGAACAAACACGACCTTGATGACCTAAGCAGAAACTACCTATAGGTTCTGTAGAGGGCGCACCATGAGATCAGCCCCACTGACGTGGCATCCTGTAGTGACGCGACAGCCTCAAGTCACAGTGGGTCATGAACAAGCAGGGCACAGCTAGAGACTTAGATGAGACATCTGTCTTCATCGAAACCCAGGCAACCAGGGACAATTCCATCTGAGAGGACTGTACAATTTCAAAACTTTAGCTGTGTTTATGGATAAGTTAACGCTGTGGTGCAGCCACCATTCTAGTCAATGGCTGGGCTGAATCAAAATAACTTCCACAGAGCAACATCTGCGCTCTGAGATTTAAAGAGGCCAGCCAGGGCATTTCCAGCAGCATAACTGTGAATTTACGTGAAATTAGAAGCACTTTTGCTAAATCTCATCAGATTAAAAATGTATAATTTTAGAGAAGTCCCATTTCCCATAATCACCTCCACATCATCACTTTTTAAGAGTATGCTTTTGCATGCAGGGAAGAGATCTTTGCATGTAACTGGGAGAGCACTAACTCCGTCTGCCATCTGAAACAACCAATATTGTGTGGGATTTTCCCGGCTACTACAATCCCCTTCCCCGCCACCCCCACCACTTTGCAGAGATTAGATTACTCAAAGAAACCTCAGCACCTGAATAGTCCCTCAGAATCTTTTTCCCTGTCCCAATGACTGGGGTGCTGTGCCAAGGAGGCATAGCAACTGATCCGCTAGTCACAGAAGCAACAATATACAGGGGAGATTGGCCCTTACAAACAAAGCATGAGAGCTCCAAATCTGCATTTTCATCAACAATGCTTACACAGACCAAGGTGTTTTTTGCCAAATTTTCAGGGCAAAAATTGGAGGGCAACAATATTTGACTACTAATAGATTCTGAGTTGCACTTCAGCTTAAAAGACACAACTTCTTACACATTTAGGGGCTTATTTACAAGCTCCATGGCGCATGGCTGAGCAGCAAGGTCTTGCTGCTCTTCCTTGCACTACAAGGAAAGGGCAGAAATGTGCTGTATCTACATGCTATGGTACATTCTGTCCTCTCTCCCTGCGCTGGCACACAATGGGCTGCCTAGCGCCGCTACAAGCACCCTCGCACCATGGTGCAAGGAGGCCTGTGTCACAGACAGGATTGTTTCTGTGCAGGAAGGGAAATCTTACTGCACAAAAACAATCCATGGAGGTGTTTTTTTCTTTCTATGGAAAGAGGAAAAAACAAAGAGAAATAAAGATATTTCTACTTGTTGCGCCTCCCTTGGGAAGGTGTACGTTTTTGACTCATTCCCAGGTTTACAGATATTTGTAAATATGTCAATGCATCAAAACCGATATGTGTTGCATGAGAAAACCCACCACAATGCCCATGGAACGCCTCCCGGACGCAGTGTAAGGTAACACAGCGACTTGCGCTGTGTTGCCTTACACCCTATCTGCAAGGCCAGGAAAATCCACGCAAAGTGGCTTTGAGTGGCCTTGTTGATATGGGCCTGCACTATGTACAGCCAGTGTGTCACAAAAAGTGATGCACCGGCGGCGCCCAGGGCTTGTAAATAAGGCCTCTGGTTTACTCATTAAAAGATACTTATTTAAAGCTTGTTTTTGTCAAATGATGGTTCTAGTAGAAAAGACTCTGGGTAAAAAATGGTTGGTTGTTAGAAAGTAGAACACAAACAATTCAAGGTTATAAAGTAGTTATAAAAAAAAGGTCATGGTTAACATGTATGATCACATTAAAAGTTTACATGTTTAAATTGTACATAGATTCACATTAGCTTCTGCCCTAATCCCTAAATGTTATTTCCTATTTCACCATTGCCTTAACCCTTATTTCCCCCTACACCATGATGCCATTTTACAGGGAAGGAGGGTCCCCCAAACCCTGTATCACCTCCAGTGCTATTCTTCTGCCATTCATTCTTCTTACACCATCATGTACACCATCCATTACTCTAATCTTAACCTTAATCCATTTCTTTAGCCTAATCTATCCTAACCTTCCTTACCCTTGTTGTTGTATCTTGGCAACCCAATGCTTCTCCTACTGGATTCTAGATTTTGGAACTCCGGGAAAGGTGGCAGGTAGTTACTCTAGAGTCATGCTGTATCTCCTAGCAGGTTCTTTTAAAAACTTTTCAACAAAACGTTGTAGTAGGAAGACAGCGTCTTCACATAGGAGTCTTGAGTAACTCACGTAGGAGGGAGGCTCTGTATTTCATGCTAGGGTCTTAGGTTACAACCACAGCTTGATAGCTCATAACAGGGCTTCATCCACCTCCCAACTATGTTCAACAGCCAGGCACAAATGGCATACAATATTCAATGCATCATCATGTTCTCACAGAATCACATTCAACATTCTGCAGCATGGTCACTCAGCCCATGTATCACAGCAACATTAGGGGCTGTATTGTACATTGTTCTCCTGGGGCCCAGTGGCATTACAGAAGGTGCCACAGACGCTTGTGCGGCCACATCTGTAATATTGATATTGCTAGTGCATATGAAATGCAAACACAATCATGTGAGGACGTTCCATTGTTTGAACTGGGGCGTGGCCCAATGCAACTGAGGTAATCACGTTGCCTCTGCTTCCGCGCCGTATTACAGAAGTGGGCGCAGACGCAAAATGCCTTTAGGAGACGCACCAAAAGTGTGCCATAGAAATGTGACACACTTTCAGTGCGCCTCCAAAACGCAGCCCCCTGGGGGGCGTAAGGGGGTCAAATGACCCATATGGGCTCCTCAGACATCTTCTTGCAAGCGGGTGCAGACACTCACTGCACCCGCCTGCAAGGGGATCTCTCTTCTTGCTTAAAAGTGCAGGCGACATGCACTGTGAAACATGGAGCAGCTTTGAAGCAGCTGCTCCTTATTCCGCATTCTGTATAATATTGTGCACTTTCCCGGTTTGCTCCCTACTCACCTTTTGAAGGATGCGCTATGGCGCAAATAGGGAATGTGCACCGTGTATATGTAATACAGCCCCACTTAAATACACCAGCCCCTCTCCTTACACCAAGGAAATACCGGTCATCCCACATCACTATATTTACCAAACCATAGTTCCTTAACCCAATCCTAACAATAGCCATGACTCCAGATCTATCCATAATAGCTAATACCTTTCCTTGCACCGTCCCTTACTCCAACCCTAGCCCAACATGTAAAGTTAACCTAATCCAAGGCCAATCAATTACACCATCACGAAATCCGTTCCCAATTACGATGCTAACCCGTACACTTTAACTTACATCATTCACCGCTCACATCATGCTGTACACCAACCCTAGCCCCTAAAATAATCTTAACCCCCTAAATGTCTTAAACACACCCAAGCATTTTTCTTTACTTTTTCACGTCTTTGTATATTTTGAATTTTTGTAGCCTAGTCTTTTAGTTCTCTAGTATTTTGCCACTTATTTGTTACTCTCTTTTTCTACATTATTACTGCAAACCCACAGTTTGCCTTTTTACAAAGTAAAATCGAACGGTTGCTTGCTGATGTTTCTGCCTGTTATGCTGTAATTTCAAAAGTCGTGTTGCTATACGTGAGACCTATGACAGAAGGCCGTGCACGCTACAATGCAACTTTGTTCTTTTATTATATCATCAAGTGTGTTCCCCACATTTGTAGACCAAATATTTGTAAGGCAGATGAACATGGCAACTTCTTATTTAGTGTTAAATAAAAACATGTTTACGGAAAAAAAACATTCCCTCTTTGAAGAGCTCTGCCGTCCTCTCATTCTTGAGTCAGCAAGCTTCAAAGATTTTCATAGCGGAAAATTCTGTGGAAATATTCAAACTCCTTTAATCAACCCTCTTGAAAGCGCCAAGCCTTCTCTCCTTCCTCTCTGGGGACAATCCAGCTGCAGATTAAGGTCTTTTCAAAGTGGTCAAGGTCACCCCAAAGTGGGATTAGTGGTGGGGGAAACACCAGGAAAAAAAAACAAGTATTGTTTTAGGTCAAACTCACTCCATCTCACTTCTTTCTCTAAGTATCTCAACCTGTCGGAAATAACGTAGAAAATAATTCTACAATCGTGTCTTTCCGGGTCAAAGTTTAACTGCGAAGATCATCATCAAAATCGACTGACTTTCTTTTTCTGTTAAAAGAAAAACAGAGCATGGAAGTAGAAGGGGGATGGGAGAAGCAGGCGATGTAACTCGTGAAGTGTATTTAGACACTAGGGGGAGATGTTACCTTACAAACATTCCAGCAAATGTACTCGCGGGTTCGGAAAATACATACACAACCGATTGGCTGCCTGCATTTAAGCTGAAACCTCAGTTCTTTGTAGCTTGTGCAGAATCGCTTTCATGTTCGACTTTTCATTTCTGTGACATTTCTGTTTTCGTTGCCTCTGTTTTATGTCTAAAACGGCTATTAGTATCAATGTATTTCTAGGGACTCTTAAAATGAATTCTGGTAATATACATTTGGCAGCGCTTCCCCTTGCCTGCAGACCTTCCTGCATATTTGCGCTTCGGGAGTGCTTTACATTCAGGAGTCGAGTTCTGAGCAGCAGGATTTCAGGTTTGGGTTAAATGTAAGAGATGTAGCTTTTAGTAGCACGTATGCCTATCTTCGGGGACGTCGTTTGATGTCAAAGATTTCTAGACGCACATTTGAGAAACTTTGTGATAAAATTTGCTAAAAACTAAAGAGAGGGATGCGGGAAAGATCCAAAATTGCGCAGTGCCTGATTAACAAAGCGTCGCGCGCCCATGATAACGTAGGGGGGGGGGGGGGGGGGGGGGGGAGGGGGGTTATGCGCAGTGAACACTACTGCTCCAGTCATAGCAGGATTAGTGGTTAAATGATGGCACCGGGAGATCAGTTGACGCAGATCAGCAGTTTGCATGGCTTTTGTTATCAGTGTAAGGTTGAGTGAAAATATTGTCCTGCAGACGACCACCCAAAGTCAAATCTTACAATTCTTGTAATATACCATATAGAAACTAGTTCGTGGCTACTGGGCACCGACTGTGTTAATTTTGACATTTTACCCCAATGTCCTGGGGCTGACCTACTGAAGGACTCAGATCTGAGCACCAAATATCCCCTTTTAGCACAGGTCCCAAGAATAGCCGAACAGATCGATTTCTTTCGTGCTCAGGGTGGTGCTGTGAGTTTAGAGGTTCCGGACTCTGCGCTACAACAATAGTGTGCAATAAATCAACGTACAACCAGTAGTACTTTGTCTTTATTAGGAGAAAGTACTATATTCTAGGTACAATGGAATATCACAAATCTAATACCCAGAAACCAGACTGAGGAACCCATACCTTCGTCTGTGGGCAATCAAAGGCTATGGCTAGCAAGGCTGGTTATTCCCCACAGGAATTCTGGAATCCCCTGCCTCTGGTGCACAGGCCCCTCCTTCCACAGTCTCTTTGTGCATTTTCCATAGGCGTCCCTTAGGTACCTTGGGGTTCGTAGTCCGTGTAGCACTTCCTACTTAGTGCCAGGCCTTACACCCACAGTGGTAATCCTTGCTCTTAGAAGTATCACTACCAAGGTGCATTTTAGCTCTAAAAGTACATCATTTTATTCAAATATTGGATCTTGGTCCCATGTACCTGGTAGCATTGAGCTGAGTGTACCCGCAAGCTTTCAGTAGGCGCCGCTGGCCAGACTTCTTGGCAGCCCAGACAGGGAATACAAAGCAATTGCAGCCTTTAGCAATTCGGGACAAATGAGAGCCATGGTACTCTCACTCTTTATGACTCTGGATGGAGAGATGTTCATTTGAGGACCCCAGGGAGGATCCACAGACTCAATAATACACAACCCAGAGGATTGAGGAGCTCACCCAACATGTCAGCTTTCCAAGTCAAGTCAGGGTCAAGTGGAAAGAGCTACAGGATTCTGATAGCAAAGTAGAGTTGTCACTAGGTGCCCGCACAACTGGAGGCCCAGGCTTCAGCAGGAAATGCACTCTTACATGCAGAGGGGTTTATCTGACCGAGCCCATGATCATGATGGAAATTCTGTCATGGTAGATTAGGATTCTCCTCTGATTCAGGAGCTGGGACAACATGTTCTTTGCGCAAATCTTTTGAGCCTACTCCACTCAGGTCCACAAACCCTGAAGTCGTTTTTTTTATATAGAGTAGGCTAGAATAGAAGTGCATTAATGGAACAATCAGCAGCAGTTCACCACGCCTTCTGGCAGGCCACTCAGTCCCCGATGCTTCAGTGGTGCATTGGTATTATTCAGTCATCGGTGCATATCTTTTTTTTTTCCTTCACACAGCTGAGCTGTGAATTGGGTTCTGTGCAGCTCCCCATGGTAGGAAAATAAAAAGTACCCTCCCTCACTCCTCACTGCTAGCTCCTTTCTTGAAACCTCCATCCTAACACTTCTGGTAGGATTGCTGCAGGCAACCCCATTTCCTGAACTTGAAATGGGGTTGCCAGCAAAGGCAAAATCCCTGCTCCTTAGAAATCTCCACCAGTACACTCTTGTGCATGTTCTGGCACTGGTCAGTGAAAAGGTTCTTGAATACTGATATGGCGAAGCCATCCTATATTTATACTGGGCTAGCAGTCTAAAATGTGGACTCCAGAGCATCTAGGTTATATCTGATTTCAAGGGAGCGGGTTTTACTCCATACTAGCCACTCAACCCACTGACTTTGTTCTGCTGATTTAACAGGCGGGAGTGTGGAGCTGGGTGTTTCCTGAGAGGGACCTTAAGACAGTGGCACAAAAGTAACTGGACCTCCCTCGTCTAGCTAATATGCTGAGGATGTCTGCACACACCTCTGGGGAAGAATGGACAAGTAGTGGCAGAGGCTGTCATCACATTGCAAATGGACTTCTGACTCCCCCTTTCCTTTTACAGAAACCCGGTCCACTTGAATGGCCTCTCAGGCATGTTCTAGGTGCTACCCTCAACTCGTATTCATGGTTGGCTGGCACTTTCCATCCTCCATTTTGTAAACCTATTTTGCACAAAATATCTAGCATAGATTCCTATTTCTCTGCACTCACTCACAGTCTGCTTACTTCACGTTCAAACTGCTACACAATCACAGAGCAAACATAAAACAGCCATTCGCACCCCACATGGTTGGAGTAAGTGACTCAGGTGAAAGGGACTGGCTAGACCATTTTGACCAGGAGGGGCCAGGCAGCCACTCTCCCCATGCGCATAAAAAGAAAAAGGAAAATGCCTACATCTATAATCAATTGCTGCTAACACTGTCAACGTTTCACAACCAGAGAGAATACAGTCATAATGCTCAACAAAAGAGGGGTACATTTGGTGTGCTTCTCCAAACCACAGAGACCTACTCTAGGTCTCAATCCATGCCACAGGCGCTGAGTGTTCATATATAATTTAACTTCTCTGTACATGATGGCAATAAAATCTCTGATTATGTACATAAACTTGCCCTAGGGAACTTAGGTCAACCTGGGAGCATCCAGGATTTGCCTCAAACTTTCCACTCTACTCAGCACCTCACTGGAATCTGACACCTTCTCAGAAGACTGGAAGCATGAAGAAGTCAAACCTGTGCTGCTTCAGTGAATCCCAACAAACTCAGCAACTACAGACCCATCTCAATGCACCCTTTCCTGACCAAAGTCATCGAAAAAATAAGTCAGCAATTTACTATCTACCTGGAACATAATCACCTCCTTCAAGACTCCCAAACCGGATTCTGCAGCAATCACAGCACTGAGATAGCCCTGATCATGGTAACAGACCATCACCCGGATCCTCCTCGACAAAGGAGAGACAGCCACTCTTATCCTCCTTGATCTCTTTTTTTTTTGATAAACAAGTTTTATTGTTTTGAGAAAAATAATAAACCAGCAACAATGAACAAAAACAGTGATAGGTCAGGCAGAGCGCAATTACAGTTCCATATGACATTGTATACGAGGTTAAGAACATTAGTGATTATCAAACAGATAGATACCATACGGGAAGTCAAAGTTTAAAACTGTGGGATTTGTCCATTGCCTTGTTTCCAGTACTGCCGTCTTGGCCAGGTTCCCATCTTCTATTATAGTAGCAGGTCTACCCATCTCCCCCATATCTTTTCAAATTTCCGGGGACACCCTCTAGAATCATAGACCACCTTTTCTTGGGTCGCACACCCGCCTACCCCTTTCTTCCATTTATGGAGTTTTGGGCCCTCGGGGGAGATCCATGTTGCTGCTATGTCCCTTTTAGCTATCAACAGGGCTGTGGCTACCAGTGCTCGGTGAGCCCGTGTTCCTCTCATGCCCTCCATTACGCCCAGCAGGACTAATTTGGCAGTTCTTTGTATTTCACCATTTAAGACTTTCTCCAGCACTCGAAACACTGATTCCCAATAGGACTGAATCACTTGACATGACCAGACCATGTGGAAAAAATCTGCAGGTTCAAGCAAGCATCTTGGGCATTGGGCCGAGGGTCGTAGACCTGCGCAGTATAGCCTAGCAGGAGATAAGTACGCACTGTGCAGGTAATAGAATTGCACTGTGCGGAGCTTGGCCGACACTACTAAGGACCTGGGTGCCATCAGTGCTTCCCTCCATTCTGTGTCTTCTAGGGCTCCCACCCATGCTTCCCATCTGTATCTAATGAGGTTCACGTCTCCAGGGGCATTGTTAACTAACATTTTATAGATTTGGGAAACCCCTCTTCCTCCCAGGTTTCCCATGAGTAGTTTGGATTCTAGCGGGTTAGATTCTGGTAGAGAACTTGCCGTCGGTATGTGGGTTTTTAAAGCATGCCTGAGTTGGAGATATCGGAAGAATTGTGTTGGGGCTCAATGGCTAAGGTGAATAAAAGGGGGGATAGAGGACAACCCTGTCGTGTGCCCCTGTGAATCTCTAATGTTGACGACAGAGAACCGTTAACCTGCACCCAGGCAGTGGGGTTGGTGTATAGTGCCTGAACCAAGCGGCAGAATCTAGGGCCCAGGCCCGCGCGTCGGAGTACCAACCGGAGAAAACCCCAATCAACAGAATCGAAGGCTTTTTCAAAGTCAATGAGTAAAAGGGCAAGGTCTCGGGTCAAACGGCCGCGTTCGGCTAATGCTATGTGTAACCGGCGGATGCAATGCCGAGTGCTGCGAGTGGCCATAAAGCCGCATTGATCTGGGTTTATAAGTAGAGAAAGAATCTTTTTAAGACGGGTGGCAAGGATGGTTGCAATTTTTTTATCTCTGTATTGATTAGTGAAATTGGCCTGTAGTCGGCACAGAGTAGTGAGGGGTGTTGAGTCTTAGGTAGCACCACAATGGTAGCTGTGTCTAGTTCTCTGGGGAAGACGCCACTGTTGTCCACCTCCGCGAAGAGGTTCAACAGGTGTGGTATTAACTCCACTCTAAAGACCTTGTAGTATTCTGCAGGGAGTCCGTCGGGTCCCGGTGTTTTCCCCGCGCCCAGGGCCGAAATGGCCATTTGGATTTCTTCTGTGTTGACAGGTTCGTCTAAGGCCTTTGCTTCTGTCTCTGACAACCGCAGGAGGGGAGTTTCGTCTAGTAACTGTCTGGCTACATTCATATTGACCCATCCCGACGCTTGATAAAGAGTTTGGTAATATGTGGCAAAGGCATTTGCGATTTCTGTGTGTTGAACGACAGTGTTTCCCTCGCCATCCCGAATTTCGGGGACTATCCTGGAGGCTTGGTGGTGAGACACCAGCCAATGTAGCATTTTACCGGTCTTGTCTCCCCAGCCGTAGATTTTTGCAGTACTAGCTCTCCATATGTATTAAGCCGATTCTAGGGATTGGTCTCTTATTTCCTCTCGGAGCAAGCTTATTTGTCTTGTCATTTTATCTGTCGGGCTTACATCATTCTTACTTTCCAGGGCCACGACTCTCAGCTCCAACTTTTCAATGTGTTGGGTTCGAGTACGTTCTTGGATCCGTATCAGGTGTTTGGCCCTTCCTCTTAGCACCGCCTTACCCGCCGCCCACAAAGTACCTGTGGATGACACCGACCCTTCGTTCAGCTCAAAATATTCTTTTATCTCCTCACGCAACTGTTCCACATAACCTTGGTCTTGGAGGTACCATGCATTTAGTCGCCACATTGGACGAATCTGGGATTGAGTGTGACCTATACTGAATCGGAGTGGAGCGTGGTCAGAGATTCCCCTCGGCAGTAGTTCAATGTGGGAGAGAGCTGCGCAGTCAGTGCCCGGAAGAAGGACCAGGTCTATCCTGGATTGTGAACCGTGAGCGGCTGACGTGTGGGTAAACTGACGCCGTCTTGGGTGCCATACTCGCCAGGCATCACAGAGCCCCGTCGCCGAGAGCCATCCCCTGAGCCCTGTTGCCATTGTGTGTCTATGCGTGGAGATTGGGCCTGTCACATCCATTGTTGGGTCTGGGGTGGAGTTAAAGTCCCCTCTTATCATTGTGAGCCCTGGTGGTAGATTTAGAAGCAGTTGGGAGAGATCATCTAAAGTTTTCCGAACCAAAGTGGGGGGGACATAGGTGCTGACCATATTGATCGTATTCCCTTCAATTTTCCCTGTAATAGCTATGAATCGCCCATGTTGATCTCTTCATGTTTGAATATTTGTCATGGGGAAGGATCTATGAAGAAGAATAGCCACTCCCCTAGAGCCACGGGTGAACCCGGCGTGATAAATTCTGTCAAAACCCCTACGAGCCAGGAAGGGACATTTGTCTCCCTGAAGATGAGTTTCTTGTAACAGAAGCACATCTGGCCTGTGTCTATGTACGTACGTGAGTACGGTGGTGGGTTTTATTTTATCTAGGAGCCCGTTGACGTTCCATGAGATAACCTGTGTTTGGCTCATGGGGGGGGTGTATCTAAAAGGTGTTCATCATAATCGCTTGGGCCTATCTCCAGTGGACCCCGAAACATCGGAGAGCCCTCGCCTAGTCTCTGGCTTTGTGGAGTGTGTGTTTTCCCATGGTCAGTTGAGTCCTTATGGTTTTTCTTCTGTCTGCTAGACCTAAAAATTAAACGTGTTGGTGACCTAAACGCAGCACCGGTGGCCTGTACAACTCGGCCTGAACTCCCTGGCCCCCAAACTCCCTCCCCACCCCTTACTTCCCCCCAGAAGCATCTGTCGCCCATATAACCACCTCCCGTCTAGAACTGGTGAGGTGTACTCTAAACTGATGAGGTAGCGGTAACTGTAGTGATGGTGGACCCCTCCACTTTCGGATTGATTCTAAAAATGTGATAATATTAATAATAAGATTGTCTTGATTTCTGTGCCCCGCTAGTCCGTTAAAGACTCCCCTCCAAGTGTCTCTCAGCACTAGTGGCTTCACAGCACCGGGCTGTGCGACAAGTCTGAGTCCCCCAGTGGCCCAGGCCCGGTCCGCCTCTCGCCCACAGAAACTGGGCTGTTTCCGGAGCCCCCAGGGCTGTGGTCAGTACGTAGATGTCGCTGTTCTGCCCGGTGGGATCCGGGCGGTGATTTTGCAGGGGACCCCGTCGGTGCCCCACGTCGCCGAGATCTTGTGCGGCGACGTCGGTGCAGCCGCCGTCCCCCGGGCCGGCCCGGCCCCGGATCCCGGGAGGGGCGCACGCCTCCCCCGGAGAGGCCCAGGGGGATCTCCTCTGTCAGCCAAGTCCAGGCAGCAGTCGGACGGTCAAAGAATTGGGTTTGATTGTGATATACCACACGGAGTCGCGCTGGGAACAGGAGTCGATATTGGATATCCATGGCTTTCAATTTTTGTTTCACCTCCGTGAATGAGCGGCGTTGTTGTTGAACTTCTCGCGTATAGTCCGGGAACAGAAGGACCTTAGCACCGTTGCAGGTGAGGTCTCCTTTTGTACGTGCCTCTTATAGAATCACGTCCCTGTCTTTGAAGTTAAAGAGGCGTAGTATCACTGACCTGGGTGAGGCACCCGGCGGGGGTTTAACTTGTAGGGCCCTGTGGGCTCGTTCAACAGCGAACCATGGTGTGAGACGGTCGGTGGGGATCCAGGAGTGGAGCCAGTCCTCTAGATATTGGACAAGAGATGTTTCTGCTGTGTTTTCAGGAAGGCCCACTAGGCGAAGGTTGTTTCGTCTTGACCTGTTCTCAGCATCTTCGGCTCTCCTATGCAACTCTGAGGTACGAGCAGTCAGTGTGGGGACCTGGGCCTTGAGGGCGGCCACTTCGTCCTCTACTGTGGAGATCCTAGATTCGGACTCTGTGATACGAGCTGTGGCATTGCGGAGGTCTTGTCTGACAAGGGCCACGTCCACTCTAACTTCCCCAATTTTGGATTCGACGGCTGCTTGGGAAGCCTGGATTGCCTGGAGTATCGTTGCTAAGTCTCCGGATGCCACCTGATGTTCGTTGCCTCCACCCGGGGTCCGGTCCTCCGACCGAGGTCCGGCGGCACCCATGGTGAACTGGTCCATGTGGGTCTGGGCCATCGTTTGTCGCGCAGGTCTGTCTTTGTCCATGCTGAGTCCGGTGTGGCCCTGGTTTGAGGTTTCAATATCTGGGTACGCGGGGGGTTTTTGTGGGGTTCCTCTGTGAAATTTAGCAGGATCTAAGGCTATCTCTCTAAGGGGGCTCCGACTTTTGCCGACCCGTTGTCTCTGGCCCCGGCCCTGGCCCCAAGCATTCCCAAGATGTCGGACCCAGGTTCTCGGGCGTGCCGAAGAGAAGGTGGAGGAGGCGGTCTCAGCTGTCCCCCTTCAGCAGCCACTAGGCCCAAAGCATTTCCAAGCAGTAGGCCAGGCCCCGATCTTCCTCCCTGGGCCCAGTTTATGTGTCACTGCCTCCCGATGTTCCGGCTTCGCGTACCGCCGGTCGGGGGACCCTCTGTTCGCCCCTCAACGGGCCTTTCCCACCGATGTCATTCCTCAAAAGCGGGAAGGGGGAGAGAAGAAGGATTCTGGTTCAATGGTCTCTGCATGACATTCTCTGGCCTCGGCACAGATCCGGGCGGCAGGTAGGGGCGAGCGCGGGCCGGCGTCCTCAGCGGCTTTGGCCTTAATTATTGCTGGCCGGGCCGGCCCGAGACTCACCGTTTGTCTCTCGACGGGGTTCCCCCCTAGATGTCACGTCCCACAGGAGAGGGGGGGGAACAAAGGAGGGCTCCGGTCTCTACGGTGTTCTTCCAGGCTGCGAGGGCTACCCCCAGAGGGGCTGCACGCCTGACCGGGTCCCAGGGCGCATCAGGTGGCGCGTCCACAGCGCTCATCCATGCGGGGGAGAAGTCCCCCGAGGAGCACCGGCTCACCTCCGATCCAGCTGTAGAGGGGGGGGAGGGGTCTAGCGCCCCAAGCAACGGGGGTCGCCGCAGATGATGCGGGGCCCCCGGCCCCAACTCCGGGCTCGCCGCCGATCCGCAGCGAGCGGTCACCGCCGCTCGTCTCTTCCCCTGAAGGCCCAGGAACGCGGCCTCAGCAGTCCTCCGCCATTTTGGGTCCCTCCAGCCTGGGTCTCGCGGCCCGCAAAAATCGGCCCACAAAGCCCCTCGACCCCCACAGGGGGAGCGCCGACAGTGTTTCAAAAAGGCCACAGGGCCAAGAGGGTCATCCGATGGGGCTGGATGGTGTGTCAGTTAGAGGCGGATGATGGAGGGGGCCGGAGCACTACAGAAGTGCGTCCGCCATCTTGACGCCTCGGCCACGCCCCTCCCTCCTTGATCTCTTACCGCCCTTCAACACCGTCTCCTATCACATGCTCATTGCCAGACTTCACGACAAAGGCATCCAAGGACCCGCCATCAGATAGATGGCCTCCTTTCTCACTGCCAGAACACAACGAGTCCACCTTCCACCCTACACCTCCGAACCCAAACCAGCCATCTGCCGAGTCCCTCAAGGCTCATCCCTCAGCCCAATACTTTTCAATATCTGCATGTCTCCCTTGCCAATATAGTCAAAACCCACGGACTCAACATTATATCCTAAGCCAACAACATGCAACTCATACTCTCCTTCTTCGAAAACTCCACAACCACCACCAGAGCCAACTTGGACCAATGCATGACCAATAGAATGAGGGCTAACTCCCTCAAGTTCAACACAGACAAGATGGAAGTCTTGAACTTCAGCAATGACAACTCCCCCTTGGACACCTCCTTGTGACCCACAGGACTCGGGCCCACTCGAACCCCAGCTGAGCACACCAAGAACCTTGGTATCATCCTGGACAGCAAACTCACCAGGAGGTCCCAAGTCAAGAACTTCAGAATGTGGGGCACTGACTCCATCCAGACCATCAGGAGCTATCGGCCCAATTCCTAGCTAGCTCACAGTGCAGTGGCGGCTGGCTACTACAGTGATTGGAGGGGCGGGCAAATGGGTGGTGGGTGAGTGATAAAATAAAAACATAACTAAAATAAATAAAAATTTAGTTACCGTCTTGCCTGCAGACATGTCCTCTGCTTCGATCCTCTTCTTCTGTCACGTCATGTCCAGGGCCCCAGATAACTCCGTTAACCAATCCTGGCAATGCTGTCATGCTGTGACATAGGCATGAGAGAAGCGCCAGCATTGGAGGCAGTGGCATCTCTCAGCACTCCCCGGGTCACTGGAGTCTTGTAAATGCTTCAGCCTAGCTGCCTATGGCACCTGGTTTGAGAGGTTTATAGTACACATGTCAGGCTGGCCGTCGCCAGACAGCCCACCAAAGTGACATGCACACTATAAACTAGTGCACAGGCAGCCATGCCCACCACTTTTGCCACTGAGCAGGCCCCGCCCCGCCCTGACACTCAATTTAGGATGAGTTGACAAAAAATAAAATGGTAATGAATTAATTTCATTACCATTTTATTTTTCATCTTCGGGTTTTTTGGGGGGTATTTTAGTGATGTGACACTCCCCTGCTATACTAGTGGAAAACCTTACCAGGGTGGAAGGTGATTGTGGCAACCTAAACATGACATTCTGACTCCCAAGAAAGTCGTGGAAACAGATCTTACCCTTAGGTTGTATTACTCATGCATGCCCAGGTGAAAACACAAGAGAGATAATGAGATACATTTTCAATACATTTATTGAAACAATCGTGATCTTGCAGAGAGAGAATGAGCTTCAATAATTAGGCAGATGAAACAAAGCAATGTTATCAGCCTTACTAGCCTAGTAAAGAGAATAAATAATACAACCATGGTAAATGATTCCTAGATATTGCTACATAACCCCAAGCCTGTACTGAGAGCATAGGGGGTGTACCCTCTGCCTTTGCCCTATCTAAGATGTTAGCCTTAGCCGCCATACCTGGAAAACTGCGTCAGGAGTCAGTCAGCCTGTAGTACGAATGGTAATCCTTTCAGGTAGCTGGTAGATTTGCGCCAGCAAAACTGCATGTCAAACACATCATTCGTCCTATGACGGTAGCGGCTGGAGTGTCCCACCTGCCCCTCCTGGGTCAGTGCATCTTTATATAATAAAAGCCACACTATGCTAGAGGCACAGCCCTGATACAATAATATGTCAAGATGTTAGAAGCTGTCTTTGAGTGGGCAACACACCAGGATATCATGTACTGTCTTCCTAGCTTTGAACAGAATGTACTGATTATAGGTCAAGAAAAGGCTAACTAACACAAGCAACTCGTCCAATATATCCTTAAAACAATATCATGCAAGTAAAATGTGTAAAATGTCACTGTTAAAAGCGATGCAGCTAAAATGTGTAAAATGTAAAACAAAGTGGGATCCCCATAGAAACAAGAAAAACCGTCACCCAGCAGCAGACTAGACTACGGAAATGCCCTGTACGCTGGCACCACAGTCAAGCTCCAACAGAAACTCCAGCGGATCCAGAACACAGCCGCACAGCACGTCCTTAACCTCCCACGCCACAAACCCATCTCCGCCCACCACAGACTCCTTCACTGGCTGCCCCTCAGCAAAAGGATCTCCTTCAAAATCTTCATCCACGCTCACAAATCCCTCCACAACACTGGACCAGTCTACCTCAACGAAAGAGTGAACTTCCACACACCCACTCGTCTTCTCCGTTCGGCTGACCTCACCCTCGTCACAGTCCCCTGCATCCGTCGCCCCACCTCTGGAGGAAGATCCTTCTCCTACTTTGCCTCCAAGACCTGGAGCTCCCTCTCCACCAACCTACGCAAGACCCAGGATCTCCTGACCTTCAGAAAACACCTCAAAACATGGATTTTTGAACAGTAACTCAGCACCTCCCCCGCCCCCCACAGCACCTTGAGACCCTACCGGGTGAGTAGCACGCTTAATAAATTTGTTGATTGATTGATTGAACCTAGGTCCAAGAGGACCTAATTACATCCACCCCTTGGCAGAGAAAAGACAAATTCTAAAAAAAATGCTTTCAAAAGAATACAAGCAATAACATGTTCATTCCAATAAGAAAATCAGACAAGCTGTATTTAAAATGAGCCAATTAAAAACTTAATTAAATCAAAACAAATTCTGTGAAAACAAGGACCAAGTTTAAAAGTTAGTGGAGGCTTTAAAGATGCCCTCCATATTGATAGTGTCAATGGAATCCAGAATGGATCCCGCTTCAGTAGATGATAGAACCACAGTGGCCTCAATGAGCAAGTCAATCAAACAAACATGGTGAATACCCTCAGTCGCCAAGGTAGTTGCATCCTGTACAGTGCCTGAGGTAGGAGAGACAGAATAAAGGAATCCTGGAGCAGCAGTATCAATACACATAGAGTAAAATGGCTCATAGAAGGCATCCTGAAGCACTGGCAGTCTCACAGAACAACACCGAAAATGAACCCTCAATGAGGGCATCAGCAGTTTCATGTCCATAGAATGTACTAATTGCGTTGTGAGGCAGACATTTAGTGCACAGGCGAAAGGACACCAAGGACAATGGAACAGAAGCTGCACAGAATAAAACCATACTGGCCGAAAAGACAAAGACCAGTTTTCATTTCATTCCTCCAGTAAAGGTATCCAAAGTACTGTATCATGCGTTCACAACACATCTGGATGTGCAATAGTTCCATCACTATTTTGATCTGAAGGTGAGACATCTATTGCAGAGCAGCAAAAATCGAACCAAAATACCACAAATTAGGAATAACACAAGTGGTATGCCTCCAAGTACACTGGCCATCAAAGTGTATATAAATATTGTATCACCCCCTAAAGAGTTTGGAATGAGCTGACAAACCCAGACCCAACCACTTTAAAAAAGTGCAGAACACCCACAGTGTTGTAAGCATTAAAAATGCGACTCACAATTAACCAAAATGCCAAGGAAAGTTGATGTTTAAGAGCAATTGTATTTCAGAGGATGCCCTTGTAACTTACAGTTCAAAGGTTTCACAGGCAGGTGCAAGTGCCACATTTTTCTGAAACAATAGTGCTTTCAGACTGCTCAGCTTGTCAAAATTAACAATAAAGGTAAGAATGGGAGGTCACAAACTAGCTACCCTCATCTCATATGTGGGAGGAAAGAGTACATTATTACAGCTGGTCACTATTTGAGAAACAGAAACCATGTACGGGACACCTGCTGTCATCCCACAACAACCTTGCTCATTCAGTATCAAATAACTTCCATTTGAAAGTGATTGAAACACTGTGTGAATCAAGGAAACTGGTACTCCTTTAGTGACATGCCTTCAAGTTACATGCCAGAATGGCCATGGATGCATTTCCCGCCCTGTGCAATGTCACCTGTTTATAAGTCATGGAGTAGCATTTGTTTCCACTAGAAAAAACCTCGTTTCCCCATTCACACATCTTTAATTGAAGGTCATTTCCCACACCTTGTGAGCAAAACTCATCACTAAAGCTTCATATCTGCCTACTGTAAACTGTTTCAAGCATGATGTTAACTGAAACGTTAAAATTGACAGTGAGATAACTCCATGAATGAGCCATACTGCAGATGGTGTTTTGCTACTGTGAAAGGCAACTTTTCTAATCCCTCAGTATTAAACATTGGATATATAGCATCTTGCTTTGTCATCATTTGTTGTTTACGTGTCAAGTTAAAAGACAAAAACAAGTCTATTGCATTCCCATGCTTCCAAGGCACACGGTTCGATTTCAAGACGTGTAGAGTCCAGATCAGCTGCCTAAGGAGCTGACTTTGCCCATGTTGGGAAAAAGACGTTGTTTTGTATAATATCAATTGCAGATGATACAATATTATTTCACATGTAAATACGAGTGGACAATGTATCCATTATGTTATTAGCAACAGCTATGGCCTTTTCCAAATTAGCCTGATTGATTTGCCTTAAACGAGCAGCAGCTTCAATTTGAGAAAGCTTCCATGTTACATTGTAGATGGCATAAAGAAACCTTTTGGAACATAGTTACCTAGGACCATATAATAAATCCTGTAAATCCATGTCATCAGAGAGGAGAGAGAGGTATTCTTTTACTACGGATAGAGTGTTGCAACCAATGTTGGCATAACTTCCCCACGCTATAAGTGGTGACCACCGCTGAATGCTGGGACTGAGTGTAATGAGGGTCTGGCCTGCTTGCTTTAAAACCTTGTGAAGAGTTTAAAAATGTGCATAAGAACCATTTGTGTCAACTGGCCACAATAACCACCTGTTGGGACCTGAAATTGTAGAGTTGAAAGTACCGTTCTGTACCATACCATTCTTCAGTATAATTTACTAGGTGTTGCCAACTTTCAAATTATATGATTGAGGGAATACTGGGCACATTCATTTTTTTAATTTTGGCTAGACCCAGGCAAGAGGTCTGCTGTATTGCATTATCTGTAGTAGAATTAGACACAATTTAAATAAGGCATTGATGCCCTGCACTTGCCAATTTTCTGTTCTCCAAACTGTTTTTAAATCAATTGTTTTTTTTGAGTAAACAAACAAATGTGAATAAGTTAATTTCATGTGAGTCAGTATATTTTTCCTTGCTTTTGAAGGTGTTAATTTAAAATAATAAAACACAGGGTCTGAACTATCATGCCCAGAAAATATGCGATTTTGTATAAATATGTTTTGGAGCTTCCCACTGGTGGGGTCAGGCAATGTTCCTATTGTGTATAGTTGAAAACTGTATGATGAATACTAGCTCTATGTAGATAATGGTGTGCATAGTGATGATAACAAAACATTTCACCATAATTTGCTGAATTCATGTACGTATTCTCACTTTCAAATACAGTATAATATTCAAGCTCAGGTAGCACTGAAGAAACTGTTGTAATGTCCCATTCATCAGAAATTACACATAGGATTATCGTATCATCCCCAGCATTTTTAAAACTTTAAAACATAAGGAATTTGTATAGTCTTTGTAGGAAGAAAAAAAAGGATAGGGGACCTTCCCCCAAACAATTTCATCAAGAACTGAAACAGCAGAAATGTTCACAAAGCACAGGTCTCTTTGCACTTTGTGAGAAGATGAATGCGGCTTCAGCACCCCAGCTACCAGCTCTGCAGCAGAGCGTTCTGGGAGATAATGCTCATTTATAAGAAAAAAAGAAAAAAAATAGTCACAAATCTAATCCACAAGAGTAGCGAAGGTAACGCAAGTGTAATCCACAAGTAAGATAATGGATGGATTAGTAAAGTGCATTTCAACCAATGTAGAAAATCACATACACCATGAAGTGAAATGTGAGAAGAATCAGAAAAGAAGTTGTCAATGTCGACAAAATACCCAGAAGCAGTATTTGTGAAGACAGGGGCCTCATCAGGTGAAAGGGAACTAGTAAGCACTTCCAAAGTATTAGTATAAAACTGTAGACCTACGTCTGAGGTATTTGTTGCATTTCCAGGGGTAATAGGAATCAACAAAAGTTCATTCTCCGCCCTCCCAACCTGTGGGAAACAATATTAGTATTTTTTAATACTGGAGGATGTCTTACCTGTAGGGTAGTGAGAGGTTAGGGAACTACCCAGGAGTCCTCATGGCCTACTGTGAAGAATCTGCCACACAATGCAGTTTTACTTGATCGGTGGGGACAAAGCTTTTGTCTCTACAACCAGCAAGCAGTGGTAACATCACAGTTCTGGTACACTGAATGCCAAGGACTGACACTGGTGCATGGTATAATCAGCCACATTTTTTCTTTACCACAATCTTTTCTCGAACCAGGTCCCCTACCCAGGAGTCCTCATGGCCTACTGTGAAGAATCTGCCACACAATGCAGTTTTACTTGATCGGTGGGGACAAAGCTTTTGTCTCTACAACCAGCAAGCAGTGGTAACATCACAGTTCTGGTACACTGAATGCCAAGGACTGACACTGGTGCATGGTATAATCAGCCACATTTTTTCTTTACCACAATCTTTTCTCGAACCAGGTCCCCAACCTTTGGAACCTAGCCAGATGCTGCTAGTTTTTCCTTCCCTCTTTCAGTGGCAGAACGTGTAGTTCAATGCTCATCCCGGAAGTCTTAGGGTTCCTGTAAGACAACAAAATGTTCATTTATGTCAAAAGGTGTATCTGCCACCTCTGTGCCGGGACCATCAAGACGTTTGGATGCTGAACAGGACTTCATACAGGTGATGACTCTAACTATGATCTGATCCTAATATTCTAGCTGTTAAGCATTGCTTTAAGTCTCTGTTTTCCCTCAGGTTGATATGGGGAGAAGTAATGCACAGCCACACCCAGGGTTCCCATGTTGTTCCTGCAAGCCTTCGATGCAAAAGCAGGGCCCTCGTCTGAGTGGAATGCAGCTACTACATATTTCCTGATCATGACGTACAAATCTTTAATAACAATGCAGGTGTCAGCCGATCACTGTGGCCACACACAAAGGATTCTGGAGCAATAATCCACAGCAAGTAGAATGTAGTTGAATGCACCATCTGAATTTAGTGGGCCACAATGGTCTAGATACATGCATTGGAGAAGTTTGCTTGAGACGAAGAGGGGTGTCTCTGGTGGGCGTGCAATGGTGGAGCTTTTCATTTTTGGCAAATGTCACAAATGAAGATATACTGCTTTGTCTGTTTGTGCAGATGATGCCACCAATAGCATTTTTGTAACAGGGAGACTGTGGCTGGCACACCAGCATTGGCAGATGCTACACCCTCATGTGTTCCTTTAATTAATTCTATTCTGCAGTCTTGGTTGGGTATCACTCGATCACCCCCCCTTCTGGAATGGTAGCAAAAGGAATGTTTTGGACACTTAAGTGGTAGGAATATTTTGCTGACTATGCTTTTGGTAAAGGGATGCCGTTGCCTGAGCACTAACAACAGCCAATATTTCTTCATCTAGCCTCATATTTGAACAAGTAATCACAGCTACTGTAGCAGTCTTAACTGCAGACTTGGCTGCTTCATCAGGCAGTGAAATCCCTACATCATGCATTCCAGAATGTTGGTGACTCAGAGTATGTTTTGCATGAGCCTGTGGCAAATTGTCTTTGAGCTCTGCTACCTTTCCAGAAAGAACTTTATGCTTTATAGTATTCCCTTTTGAGTCTCTATATCCATTTAGGTTCCAATAATGCAAATTTTAATTAAAAGACTGGACATATTAATTGGAATGACACACTACTACTATAGGGAATTCAGGATTTGTGTGTTCTTGTGTCAGAATCAAAGCTTTTAGTTCAGGGAGTTGTGCAGTACAATCCCCTAGGGACTACATGAAAGTCTGTTGAGGGTGGAATTTTCTGTCCCTCATTACTCCATATACAGTTCCACAAGCCACAGAGCATCGGTGCTTACTGCCTATAGCAGGCTGAGCTGTACTGTGAGTATATATTGTACATTTATACTGATCTAAAGGCATTATGTTAGTGGGCATGGGGTATTCTTGGTTATACTGGAGAAATTCTTGAGTTTGTAGTGTAGGGTCAAAGACATAGGCATAGGTAAAAACCGCCTACCGCTGCGGCGACGGCCGCTAAAAGACCGTTGCCGTGGCTACCATCAGTCCACCATATTATGACTACAGCTGGATCTCCACCACAGGAAGGGCGGAAATCCGGCTGCGGCCATACTGGTGGATAGCGGTAATGTGGCGCAGCTATCATCAGCAGCACCATGCCAGTAGACCACCGCCTGTCATATTATGACAAATAATACGGCCTGGCGGTGTTCTGCTGGTGGGTGCTGCTGGCGGTAGCAGCGCCCCGTCCCGTCTCCTGCCGGAAGACGCCTGATTCCAGGTAAGTCGGGTCTCCGACAGGGAAGGGGGTGGGGGGTGTTGTGTATGTGTGTGGGTGTGTGTGTATGTATGTGTGAGTGTGTGCATGAATACGAGTGTTTAGTGTTGATTGCGTGCATGTATGAATGTGTGTGAGTGCGTGTGTGAATGCGTGTATGTATGGAAATGGGAATGCGTGTCTGCGTGTATGATGTGTGTGCGGATGTGTGCGTGAATTAATGAATGCATGCGTGTATGTATGTGTGAATGAGTGTGTGTCTGTGCGGGGGCATGGATGTGGGAGGGCTAGGGGTGTTTGAAGAGATATGGGGGGTGGGAGCCTCCTATCAGTGACAGGGAAGGAATTCCCTGTCACTGAAGGAATTCCCTATGACTGATAGGGCCTACCGCCATGGTTTTCGTGGCGTTACGAATGCCACGAAAACCATGGCGGTAGGCAGGGACATAATACCGCTGGCAGATCAATGGCAGCTGCCAAGCTGGAGATGCTTATCTCCAGCCCGGTGGCTGCTACCGCCATGGCAGTCGGAATGGTACCGCAGGCCTGTGGGCGGTACTACCGCCACATTAACGCCGACCACAGGGGTCATAATGACCCCCATAGTCTACATCAGTGCCCATCAGGGAAGTGGCCCATTGAATCCATCTAGCACGTAAGGCTTTTGCATTAGGAATGCTGGCCTTTGTGACAGCCTCTATTACTGGAATGGGAGTGATGACAATTATGCGTTTCCCTTCAGCCAGTGGTCTTTCCTTCATGACAGCCACCTGAACTGCGGGAGGTATTTTTTCAGTGGATGCAAAACACTGTTCTGCATTAAAATATAAATGCAATTTATATGCAATTGGCACTGTGTCACCTTCATTAAATATGGCATAGGTGAAACCAATGGCACCCGGTATTATACGAATGACCACATTTGTTTTATTTACACACATTTGTAAATATGATGCTGCAAACATGTAATGATTTGAGAATTTCCGTATGCTCTATTGCCCAATGTTTAATGGTTATGTCTGGACAAAATAAATCGTACAATGGTTTAATTTGTTGTGCATAATCTGGAATGCATGTTCTGCCAAAATTGAAAAAGGATTGTAATGTTTTAACAGTGGCTAGGTGTGGTTAAGTCATCATCCATGAGATATGTATCATCACAATAGGACAATTCTTCTGGATCAATGTCATGCAATATTGATATTACATGAGCCTCAAACAGTCCTGGGCTGTTGTTATACCCTTGAGGGATCCAACAAAAATGGTTTTGAGAGCTGAGAATGGAAAAAATAGTTGGATCCCTGCTTTCAGGTGCTATGTTTTGGCAGAAAAATCTCTTGGAAATATCCAGGTTTGTTTTGTATTTTTTACAGACACTATTGTTCATTAAAGCCGTACTGTGCTAATTTTGTATTGCCAATGTGTGCATGCCTGTTGAGGGGTCTATAATCTAAGACTATTCTATAAGAGTGATCAGGCTTAGCTACTGGAAACAAAGGGTTACTCGTGGGAGATACACAGGGTTCATTTACTCCCTGATACTCTAATTGTGAGAGAATCTTTCTCACTGGGAACTTTAGCTTCTTGTTTAATTGGGTGTTGTGGTTGCACCTGCGGGGTGGACTTTATGGGTATCTTATGAATATGCACCTTATCACAATAAGGTGAGTCCTTATCGCATCCCAGGTGGTTGCGGTTTAGTTCAGGGGCTTGTGCAAGTACCCATTCTGCAGCGTAGGCCTGTTTTACTTCTTCAGCAACAAGGATTGAGAAGGATGGTAATATCATATCTTCCCCCTATGGGAGAGTTCTAACAAACCCTGATGGCCAACCCCTTTCAGCCAAGAGAATGTCATATCTAGGTGCTAAAGTTTCCCAGAATATTCCTTTAATTTTCTACCCTCAATCTATGGGCCTGATTACGAATTTGGCAGTCAGACTGAGCAAACTGCCAAAGCTGCGGGGAGGAGCCTGCTGTCATACCGGCAGCCTCCCCACCCAGTCGTGTTACAATGTTTCCGCCGGTCGGACTGGCAGAAACAGTGACAGGGCATTGGCCTCGCTCCCTTAAAGGAAGAGAGCTGAGGCCAATGTTGTGGCACACCAGCACCCTCAGTATGCACACTGTCTGCAGTGCAGACAGTGCACATTCCAAGGGTACTGGCAGGGGGGCCCTACACTGCCCATGGCATGGGCAGTGCAGGGGCCCCATTGTGGCCCTCCTAGCAGTAGCTTTCTGCCAGCCTTTTCATGGCATGGACCCTGTCATTAAAAGGCTGAAGGAAAGAGGACGTGTGATCAGCACGGCGGCGCTGAACTTCCCAATACATTGGCAAATTGCCAGTACTGCTACTTCCCCTTTAATATTTCCTAAAGTAATTGAGGACACTGTGGCAAAGTTGCCTATTAGTTTCATCCCCAAGTCCAGGACAGGGGCAGTCCCATATTCATTTTGAATGTGTTTTAGCACATCAGGTAAAACAGCAAATAATGGTGTACCATGAATTATGGTAAATATTGCAGCAAAAACTATACCCTGTGTGGCACAGTCATCAATGGAAGGTATCATTCTGTGTGGCAAGCAGATGGTGAGAATTCTATATTTATGTTGGAGTTCCTTATGGGGGAACACTGCTTCAAGCTGGTTTGTTTTTTGAGCAATCCAAAATGGAATTTCTTTCCGTCTGGTTAGTACCTCACTGAGGCAGCTGCTAATTTACGCATAACGAACTGCTTTTAACATCTGTATAGTCTAGCTAAATTATTATAGAAAGGGCGCAAATCGCTCACAGCTAATTGCTGTATTTTTGGGTATGGTGTGTAACTGGCTAGAACTGGCCATGTGGCCCCATACAGACATTACTGAGAGGACCCAGTCTAATGTTTTCTACAATGTGTGGTAGGGTTCCTTGGAACCAATTTTGATGTTCCTAGAATGGCTAGAATGTTAATGGCATTTCTAAGTTATGATATGGTCTTCATTGGCCTGGTACATTGGCTGCTGTATATGTGTGAAATGTGTTTGTATTAGCATCAACTGCAGGAAAAGTGACCTGTGAGTAAAATACTTCAGTTTTATACACACCGTGAGCCTCAACCACAAATGTAACACCTCCAGCCTCATTAGGTACCCCATGTAAGGTTAAATGTGCTGTAACAGCATGCCTGTAGGTAGCAGAAATATACATTGGGTTTGCCATTTCAATGTATGGTATTCAGAAAGGAAAGTACTAAGGTGGGGTATCCTTTTAAAGGTTCAAGCTTGAACAACCTGGAGACAAAAATAGCTGCCTCCTATAATGCTGAGGAGGATTTAATCCCTAACACTATAGACATCTCAATTTTAAGGTGAATAGGAATGTTGAACACACAAGATAAACTACTCTGGAGACCTGTTAAATAAGCACCTGACCTTTGAACAATGATTGCACCATGTTATACACTTCCTATTAAGATAATAGGACTGCATATTCGAACAACAGAACTTTAGAATGTGGGGGACCAAGTTATTCCACACCATCAGGAACTATCAGCCCAATTCCTGGCTAGCTCACAGTGCCTCACCTATACCCCTAACCTTACCGTTGTGGAAGGTGATTGTGGCAGCCAAACATGACACTCTGACTCCCAAGGAAGTAGAGGAAACAGAGCTTATCCTTTCATTGTATGTCCACCCCTCCTCTTTATTCGGAAGAAAGGCCCCAAGGGATGGGGCCCTGAGGTGGCTCAGGGAGGAGTGCTATGCACCCACTCCCCTTGTTAAAAAATAAAGGTTCTGGGGATGGCATCGCCAGGCCCAAAAAGGCTGTAAGATGGGGCACTATGGGGGTCTTCCTCTTTTTTATGGTAATTGGCCCTGGTGAATGGGGTTCCCAGGGCCTATTAAGACATATTTAGGCTCAGTGAGGAGGGCACATGCCCCTCCACTATATTTCAGTAATTTCCACATGAGATGGGGTTCCTGGGGCCACAATTCACTCAGGGAGGGGGTATGTTCCCCTATCCCCTTAAAGTCGTTAGGCTGTTTGGGACTCAGGGAGGTGGCCCTAGCATCCCCCTCCCCATTAAAAATATATTTTGGCCCCAGCTGATGGAGTATCTAGGGCACAAAATGGCTTAGGAAGGGGTGCTGCACCCCCTTCACCATACAAAAACACCACCAGGATGGGATCCACAGTGGCTTGTGGAGTGGGGCTTTGCTGATGGGTTGGCTGCCTGCGGGAGCTGGCCCGAAGGCTGTGCACGGCAGTGGGTTGGCTTTACTTATGGTAATAAAATGTCACCTTACATTAAAAAACCCTAGAAATTAACTGAAAAAAACCCAATGGTTAAAGTCATGTTATAGTTAAAGGAGAATTTCAGTGACAACATAATATTTTAAATGTAAAAAAACACTGAAATTCACCAATTATAGCGAATATTATTGTAAGAGGTGGCTGCCACTGCGTAGTTATGGTTAGGACATAGTTACCTTAGCAAGAGCATTTTTTAGTTTGTTTATATCTGTTATGCTGTTTGTCAACTCTGCATAAAACTTTCCTAAACAAGTTCATCTACCTCAGCTCCTTTCTTGAAAGTTCAGGATGATCTGTAAAGCTCTACAACCCAAACAGTAGAATGAAATAACACCAAATTTGGCCAGAGAGCTAGATCTTTGGTGCGAATTTGAAAAATTAAAGTTTTAAATGTACATATACATGCATGATTAAGTTTGTGGAGCAATCTGATTGGCTGAGGAGGCTTGTTTCCTGTTGTCCAGCAAGAGGCATCCACAAGTCCTGCAGGAGTGAGCACTGTGATTGGGTAGCTGCATGAGGAGAAATGTTGATGTTACCAATTTAGAACATTTCATTTCAGGCTGCCTTTTCCAGAAAATTAAAAAAAATAAAGTATAAAGGGGCAGGGTATGGGTACCTTTCATCCTTGGACCTTGCAGACAAATAAAAAAAATGAATTTTTTGTGTTGCCCCAATTCTGTGGGATTCTCGCTGGGGCCAGCGGGACTCCATTGCTCCAGTGAGAATCCCACAGGAATCACAGGGGCCACGCTGACTCCGTGAGTTATGTGGGATAGGAAAACCATTATAAAAAGTGTGGGACATTCATGTCTGTGGTGGGTTGACTGTGTATTTGTGGTTGGACCTATGGCTATTACCTGCCTTGTACAGCCTGAGGCTGTGCATAACAGGTAGGTGGTTACCTGTGGGGGATGTGTGCAGGACCTGGCCATTGGCCAACCTCACTCCCTGCACAGCTGAAGGCTGTGTGTGGCAGATGGTTTGGCTGCCTGTGGTGAAAGGGGGGTTATGCACAGGTCCTGGTTGCAGACCATGGTTAGCAGGGTGTTGGCACAGTTAAGTATTGTAATACAGTATTACTTTAAGTAAAAAAAAAAAACTGGGAATTCACCAAAACAACCAAAGGTCTCACATTTCGTCACCTATCACACTGTTAAACACTTTGACCCATACCATAACTGATAACCGCACCTTGGTGGTTTTGACGCATGACATGGAAACCCTTCCTACATAGGATCAAAACAAGACAACAGCCTTCCAGCTACACACCCTACACATTCTAGCATGCTACCCATGTAGGTAATTCCTTCCGGTCCTCACATATTGGTAGTAATCCCTTTATAAATATTACAACACAATATGAGCTTCATGGGTCTGTGGTAGAACTTCAGTAGGGGCCTGCAGACCTGATTCTGTAATGCCTATGAACCCTAAATAAATTAAAGGGAAAAAAATAGACAGGGCTTGGCAAAAGGCCAGTCTCTGGCCAACCGCTATGTGGATTTTCATATCCTGTGGGTATTTGGAGCAGGGCCTATCTGCCGGTCAAACCATGAGGTCATTTGCTACTGTTTGCAACCTTTGACTGTGTGCAGCAGGGTAAATTGCTCATGGCGAGCCAGGCACAGGGCTGGGTTGAAGGCCAGTTTTTTTTAATCAGATACTACTTCAAACAGTTGGATGCAGTATGCGGCACCCAATGAGCCATGGCTAGCTACTCCTGCTGCTCACACCCTTCAGCTGTGTGCATTTGGTGTTGGCTTCAAAGCTGGGCCAACAACCAGGCTCTGCCCCCAACCCCCTGCTGTCAAGAGCCAAGACTCTTGGTCAATGCATAAGGGGAGCTGGCTGCAAGGCCTGGCCAACTAATCTGCTGCCAGCAGCCAACCCCTGCTACTCAATACCTTCACCTATGCACAACACAGTTGGCCACA
The DNA here is from genome assembly GCF_031143425.1 of Pleurodeles waltl. Taxonomy (NCBI): domain Eukaryota; kingdom Metazoa; phylum Chordata; class Amphibia; order Caudata; family Salamandridae; genus Pleurodeles; species Pleurodeles waltl. The sequence goes on from NC_090450.1 coordinate 788,795,703, forward strand.
GGTCCTGGCCTTAAGAGGCTGGTTTCCTTTGTTTTGGTTTGTTAGCTGATTGGATAGTAGAGGACCTGGACTGGACTCTTCAGACTACAGAGGCACTGTGAAACACAGACATAACCCAATTATCTGTTCAAACACAGAGTGAGTGGCTTACCCAGTAACCTGCAGAGTCTCACTGTAACTAGCCCCCTGGCAAACCCAGAACTGTCCCTGAGAACCGAAGATAAACAAACTCCACAAGACCAGGCAAGATGATCAAGGTGGAATATCCAACATAGAGCATGGAAGCAAAGACTGGGGCCCATATTTATAAATCCTTTGTGTTGTCCTTGTGTCACGCAAGGCGATGCAAGAACAACACAAAGGATTCAATAATATTTACAAAGCCACACAAGGCCTGGTTTGCATGGCCTTCCGTGACTTTGTAAAGAAATGTAATGCAAGGCAGCTACTTGGCTGCATTATATTACTTTTCTACTTGGGAGGCGTTCCATGGGTGAAATATGGATTTGGCGTATTCAATGATTAACAAAGACACAGGAAAGCATTAAAATGGTTCACCTTACCAAGTGAAGAGAAATATCTTTATTTCTCCTCGATATTTCCTCTTTCTTAGTGTGCTGTATTGTGTAGTGCAAGTAGATATAGGCAAATGCCTCTAAGGATTGTTTTTGTGCAGGGAGGCACCAGAACAATTCTGTCTGTAATTCATGCACCCTTGCACTAGTGTGCTAGGGTGCCTGTTTTGGTGCTAGGCTGCACGAAGTGCACAAGTGCAAGGAGAGAGCAGAAATGTTCCATATCTTTGTAAATATGGAACATTTCTGCTCTCCCTTTTCACACAAAGAAGCTCATAGTAAATGTGCCCCCCAAGGGTATAATGAATACTGGAGCCAACAGGGGAGCACAAACAAGGTAATGGGAAAAGGACTGAGGGTAATAATGAGAATGCAAAAGCAAAAGAATGGTAACAACTACTGTTGCAAGACACTTGCTCTCAGTTTAAACAGAGACTTTATTGGGTACTACCTATTCCACCCTGGAAATCCGTCTGATCTCTATTGGCCCCAGTGTGACTGGGCAGCATACTTATCCTATTGACTTGGAAATCTATGTTATGCATGACTAGTCTCTACTGCCACATTTGCCATCTCACCACGCGTACATTTTTCTGAGCATTTTCTGTGTGTTTTTCAGAGAGCCGGAGATCTGACAGTTTCCAGCATGACACAGCCTGCACAAACAGTTTTTTTTTTATTTTCAAAAAGAAAACCCCAAAACACGATTTTCTTTTTGAAAATAAAAAAAGTAATGCTCCCTCACCATTTGAGTCATTTCCCATGGCAAAGAGGCATTATTTGCATTGTACTGTCTCTCACCACCAGGGTTTGCCTGGCTTTGACTGATAGTAAAAACATGGCTATGTGTCCCCATCCTAAATTCCTAATTTAGTGGATGGACATATAGCCATTTCTATGACATCCCTTACTCCATCGGACAGTAGGAAAGATTTGGCTATGGTGGTGATGGAGTACTCACTGTCGCAGCCAGACTTATGGTCCACCCACATTTACGGCTGTCAGACTGTTACTTTGAATTTACGAATACCCGGTCTGCCAACATGAAAATTAGGCCCTAAGTACTCATCATGTATTGAGATTCCAAGATTTCTTCCACCTCATATAATAATCCATCCCTAGATAGGTAGAAGCTTGTAGGAATGAAAGACGTTTTTTATTGTAGAAATATAATATACAGGATGTATTCTCCAATGCTCATTTTTCCAAGAGTCTAGTGGTGGGAAATTGACCTACAAGCTGGAGAGAAATCTATTTACAACCAGACGTTGTCTTCCACCTTTAATCCCGGATTTCTCAAAGTGTTCATGTCTGGTGTTGAATGCAATCTTCCATTCATATCTCTCATGTACTCTGATAAGATTGTAAACCCTGCTTAAACCCAATTTAGAGAATAACATTTCTGATTTGATCTTATCTAGTAGCACCGATATGAGAGGCAGAGGATATTGGCTACAAATATAAGTTCTCTATAATTGGTGCATGGCCGTTACTGCCCCTCTGTTTCTGGAGTACAAAATCAAATCCTTGTGGGCAATGTGGAATGCTTGATAAATTCTTTTTTGCAGATTTGCAGATCTTATTGCATGAAATTTTACAGTACCTCACCATCCTTTACATTGAGGGGAATCTTACCTTCGGAGACAAGGTAAATGGAGCAGCTGTCAATGCAGAATTCATCTGCCCCCTTACTGTAAAATATCTGCAAACTCATTGTAGGGTTCAAAAAGCTTAGAATGAGGAGAGTCTAGTTGTAATATGTAGCAGGTTAACAGAAGATCCTGATTCAATCCCTGGTCATAGAAGCAATGAGTTTCTTGACACCTTCAAGAAAAGGCCAGGGTCTGTTTTATCCAATAGATCTCAGGATTGTATCTCTACAACCAAAGTTCCCAAGATCACCTTAGATATGGAAGAATTAATGAGATTAATCTGAATTGTTGTTTCATGTCTGTTCTCAGCAGACTCCTGATATAATACTTGGCCAGGCTCAGGAATTTCTCAAACCTTTCGTGGGAGTTCATGAAGGTTGTGAAAGTCTGATCCATGAAACAGCACGATTCCCCTCATTTTTATAAAGTGTGAACACTCAATGGCCCAGTCTTAGTTAACACCTGAATTGGAAGATGGAAGTGAGTCTTTTCAAAATCTTCAGTCATGAAGATAAACCTCTTTGAAGAAAGAGAACTCAATCAGGATCTGTTCTTTACGGCCTAGTTTTGAGGTTTACTGACAGCTGGGGGTAGTTCTTTACAAACTATGGGGGTCATTCTGAACTGCCAGAAGACCGTACCGCGGTCAAAAGACCGCGGCAGTCATTCTGAGTTTCCCGCTGGGCTGGCGGGCGACCGCCAGAAGGTCGCCCGCCCAGCGGGAAACCCCCTTCCACGAGGATGTCGGCTCCGAATGGAGCCGGCGGAGTGGAAAGGGTGCGCCGGGTGCAGTTGCACCCGTCGTGATTTTCAGTGTCTGCTATGCAGACACTGAAAATCTTTGTGGGGCCCTGTTAGGGGCCCCCTGCAGTGCCCATGCCATTGGCATGGGCACTGCAGGGGCCCCCAGGGGCCCCACAACACCCGTTCCCGGTCAAAACCGCCAGAACCAGGCTGGCGGGAAGGGGGTCGGAATCCCCATGGCGGCGCTGGCTGCAGCGCCGCCATGGAGGATTCCTCAGGCCAGGGGAAAACCGGCGGGAAACCGCCGGTTTCCCTTTTCTGACTGCGGCTTTACCGCTGAGGTCAGAATTGGCCTCGATGCACCGCCAGCCTGTTGGCGGTGCATCCGCAGTCCCCGGCCCTGGCGGTCTATGACCGCCAGGGTCGGAATGACCCCCTATGTCTCCTTTTAACATCCCCTTTCCTTTTCTCCAGCCATGAGCACTCTGTGAACACTTCCTAACTGCATCTGTTCATCTGGCATGAACAAAGATTCTGTCACCTTTTTGGCTGGTGTTGAAAGGAAATTTCTCCAAAGATAGAAGGGTCTTTTGCCACAGTTGTTTCTTCTGCGTGTCAGTTTGTAGTAGCAATTCGAAGAAGGCAGCAGAGGTTGGGATGATTAACCACTAATGCTAGCACTTCCTTTAAATTCTCCCTTCGCCCCTGGTAGAATGTAACCAGAGGGTAAGTAACGCTGCCTGAGCCACCATCTTAGTTGAATCCTCCCTAAAACAGCCACATATTTATGCAAGTGTAGAAAAATTAGACAGTGAGAGACTCTATTTTTAAGATAAACAGCATAGCCCATGCAAAAGCAAAGGAGAAATGTAACTTTAGAGTAATCAGAAATAAATTGTTGTGGTTTTTCTAAAAAATGTACATTTTATTTGGCTGAAAATTCTTGACATGGATGACAGTAACCCAAAAATATGTCAGTGTGTGCAAACTAAAGTGAAAGTGAAAATCTTAAAAATTGCAGTTGCCAGACACCTTTTTAGAGTTCAAACTGAGTTTTTATAGGGCGTTACTTAGGGTCCGATGTGGCATGCATTTTGCATGGTGCAAACTGCGAAAATCGCAGTTTGCGCCATGCAAAATGCCGAATGCGATGTTCATTCACAATTTGCGAGTCGATACCGACTCTCAAATTGTGAATGCGACTCGCAAATAGGAAGGGGTGTCCCCTTCCTATTTGCGACTCGCATCGCTATGCTAAATTGCTTTGTGACCGCAAATGCGGTCGCAAAGCAATTCGCAGTTACCACCAGTGTCACACTGGTGGTAACCCATTCGCAAAAGGGAAGGGGTCCCCATGTGCATTGCTTCTCTGGCCAGGGTCTGAATCAGGATCTTCTGTTAACCTGCTGTGTATTACAACCAGAATCTTTGAAGGACACAGTGGACACACACAAGAGTGGCTGTTCTTTTGTTCTTGCAGACAGGTTGGTGTTGAGGACGGATAGGGGGAAGCAAACTGTTTCTTCAGTGGACATGTTGTCCCTAGGTAGTCACACCTCTATTGGCGTGCTAGGGAGCTTCATACACCAAAAGAAGGGTTTGCCATGTTAGAAGTGGACAGAATGCTGCATTCTGGGATAGCTAGATGCTACACTTCACAGGAAGTCATCATAGGCAGGAGGGGACCTCATAGTCCAAAGGCTAGTAGTTGCCACATCGGGGGGGGGGGACTGGGTATACAAGTGGCACTGCTGGCACTCAGACCTGAGATCACGTTTGTACTGAAGATTGGACCAAAGAAGGACTGTCCTGCTGTTCTTCGAACCCAGCAAAAAGAGGCTGCCCAAAGAATGGACTGCACCTGTTATCACCAGTTAAAGGGAACCACTGGTTACGCTGAAACCAGAGACCAGTGGCAATTGTTTTTTGGCTAGACTTCGAACTGATTTTGAGCTCCATTGACAACTGTGCCAAAGTTGCCCCAGCGTGACCGTGAACCAAGGAGTGGTCGCAGGAAGACCACCTTCACCAGATAAGCTTCCTCAGCATCCTTCGGGATCTTCAGCATCCTGTATCCCTTGCATCAGGACCACCCCTTTAAAGCCTATGATGGTTCGCCCATAGATTCATGAGCTGGACTGGGGACTGCTTTGACTTTGAGGTAACTGTCCTACCAAGCCTCATTATCCCCTGTGAATAGGCCTGGGCAGCGTTCAGCGAGTCCGACTCTGTGGAATTCCGCGGAGATGAAAAAAAACTCAGTAGAATTCTGTAGGAGGTGGATTTCCATGACCCACAGAGTCCTGAATGCTCCCGATCCCTGAACTGGTCAGCCAGGCCCAACCCTGCTTAGCATTTTCGAGATCAGGCGTATTCAGGAGAGGGCCGTAGGCAGTGAAAGCTGCCTGTTGTACAATGGCCTGTCCCGTAGGCAGTGAAAGCTGGCAGGCCTGTTGTCCACTGGCCTGCCCCGTGTGCAGTGCACATGGGGCAGGCAGATGCACAAGAGGTCTGAAACAGCAGCTTTCACTGCCTACAGCCCTGGCCTGAATTCAGGCCGGGTCGTAGGCAGCAAAATCTGCCATTTCAGTTATTCTTTGTGCACCAGTGTGCAGAAACAACAACTAAAGAAAGAGACGCGGACTTACCTCGGTCTTCCTGAGGGTCCTTCTCTCCTTCTCGTCCGACGGCAATGAGCCTTCAGCGGCTGCCTCCCTCTGGCCTCTGCTCCGGTGCGCACTGCAGCCCAGTTATGGCCTACGCAGCGTAAGTGCAGACTATCTGGGCTGCACCTCGCTCCTAGTAATCTCTGCTCTGCGGAGCGCAGAGTTCCAAAAACTCTGTTAGCTTCACCAGCGGAGCAGAGCTCCCCACACACAACTATCTATGACCTGCTCCCTGCCAAAGTTGGTTGCCAACCGAGAGCCAGAGACAGTAATTTACAACTCTATAAAAGTTTCCCAAAGTGAACTCCTAAGCAAAGTAGCTGCCAAAGCTTGTTTCCATTTAAAATGAAAAGCAGTGATTTATTAATTGGCTAATAATCTATTTCTCTGGAACCCTCTGGTGGATTTTTGTCATTGAGACATAATTTGAAAGTTGAAAATAAAACCTATTTTTTTATAAATTTTAATTCGATTCTTATTGAGTCTGGCTTCTTTCTTATTCAGCTGTTTTGGTACGCTTTGATGCTTTGCACTTGTTCCTTTGATAAATCCTTCCTGCTCAGAGCCACAGCTAGTCATGGTTGAGATACGGTTTTTCAAATGAATCTGTCTAGATCCAGTACAGGTAGGTAGTTTATTACACCTTGATGTCTCACTACCACGCTATATAATAAACCTCTTTCCTCACATGTGGGTTATCAGCATGCTGTACAGGACAGACATGCTAGCAAAAAGCACTAGTGGCAGTGAGTTTGAACTTCTCAGGGAGGGACAGTCTCCAGAGATGGTGTGTTTCTGGGCAGGTATTTCTCGTAGTGAATCGCTGTGTAGGTAATACAGGCTTAAGATGTAGTAAGCTTCAATAAGGAGCCACTTGAGTGTCATCAGAGAAGGAGTGATATGTTCAAAGTGACTCATCATGATTCTAGCCTAGCAGCCTTTAGTGAAGCAAGGAAAGATTTTGGTGTGACAGTTAGAATTGCATTTACATAATTGGGTCTAGAAATTACAAATGCTTCTATCACTTTTTGAAAATCAGGCAGAGGGATGAAAGACATGTTTTTCTGAGTAGCCTGAGTTTATATGCAGCACCCTTTGTAGGGGTGTTAATGTGAGTAATTATGTTCAGGTGTTTGACTAGAGAGACTCCAAGAGACTTGGTAAATTCAATGACTTTTGGGGTGCAGTTTAGAGTATTAAGGTCATTGAGTGTGGGGCGTGGCTAAAATGGCGGCCGGAGCGGACGCTTGATCAACGAGCTCCGCTCTTGGCCCATCAATAGCAGCAATCATCCTGTTCCCTGCGGTCCCTTGCACTAAGCAATTGTTTTGCTGGGACCCCTGGAGCATGCCGGTGATCGGAGAAACAAAAAACGATACCCGGGCGCAGTCTGGCGGTCCGTGGCCTCCACGGCCTTGAGGTGGGTCCGTGGCGAGCGTCTGGCCAGAAGGGCCTCCCCGCGCTCGGGGTGAGGCGAGGCGAGAGCTGCTGGCATCCGGACGCCGGGCGCGGCCTCTCCGGACCCCGAGCTGCTCCTTCCTTCTCCGATTGGGCGTTGGGCCTGGACTTTCCCTTGAGGGGGCTCGGCCGGTTCCGGGCGTGCCCGAGACAGTTCGGCCGGGCCGTGTGTGCCGCCGCTGCCGCGGCTGAACGGACTCTCTCTGGCTCTCCTCCTGCGGGGCCCCGGCCGTGGCGGCGAGACGTGACGCGCTGCTTTGGGACCGCGGCAGGTGGGCTGCGGCCGAGGCTTGGTGTGGACCGCCCGTGCTCCTCCTTGGCCCTAGATCCTGCGGCGCGACTCCGACCTGGTGAGTGCACAGTCGGTGCACATAGCTGATCACCAGCCAGCGCGAGGGGATTAAATAAAGTAAAAGTACAAAGAAACCACACAAAACAAGCAGAAAGGCGGAAGACAAAGGGAAAGAAAAAGGAAAAAAGAGGTGAAAGAGGCAAAAGAAAAAGAGAAAAAGAGAAAGAAAAAAAAGAAAAAAGAAAGGAGCAGGAAGGATGTGAATAAAAGGGGAAAAAAAAATATCTACTCTGGGGTACAGGTAAACTGGGCACCGTTGGTCCTCCAGTGTCGTCAAACACACACAGCGCCACAGGGGGAAAGTGCATGCAGGAAGGACTTTTCACCAACAGCTTAACCCCAAGTAACGCACCACGCCGGACTGTGAGAACTTACCCGAAAACCCCCTCAGGCACTCGCAGAAAGCTGCAGGCGGTGTGACGAACGGTCGCAAGGACGAAAGTACCCCCAAATAACGGGGTAGGCTGAATTGCGCACCCAACAGTCGTAAGCAACAGCAGGGCGGAACATTGCGATCCAGAATCTCCAGATTTCTACAAAGTAGGCTGTGATGCACTCCACTCTCCGTACAGAAAACTAGCGTACAAACTGAATCCCCCCACGGGAACCTCGCCGAGTGAATCATCCGAAAAAGCAACACACTAGACCCCGGAGGCTCCCACTGGGGGGACATAATAATAGTGGCTCAGGTAGAACCCTGGGCAGCATACGCCCCCCTGCCGCTCAGACGCGAGAGATTTTGGGCGATTGACTCGCGCCCTTGGACAATTTAGCCCGTATCCAGCCTCAGTGAGCATTCCGGCAGTGTTTATTGCCCTGAAGCACAATGGTTAAGCCAAAACTCCCCAAGCCAGGGTCCCACCTGGATGTTGGCATCCCCCCCCCTTAAGTCACTCTGACACGCAAACCACAACACTTCTTCAGGTGAGCGAAACGCTGAGCACACACTCCTTGCAATTCGACAAACTATTGCAAGCAATAATGGACACCAAGACATCATTAGAAGGTAAAATTGATGCTGCGGCCTTGGAAGTCTCATTACTCCGTGCAGATCATCGCAAGCTCACTGACAGGGTCAACACTACAGAAACGGCTCTACAAACTGTTCAATCAGAGGTGGAAGGCGTGAGCACTAAGATTCAACAAATGGAGCTTGAAATAATGCAACTGCAACGCAGGGCCGAGGACGCTGAGGGCCGCTCCAGACGCAATAACATCAGACTCCTGGGCATCCCAGAACTCTCAGAGACCCCCAAAGCAGAGGAATTCATAGAGACATGGCTGAAAAACATAATGAAAACACAGGACGTCACCAAGGTCTCAGTGATAGAAAGCAACATAAAAGGATGATGGACGGAGTGCTGACAATACAAACACTCACCCCCAGGCACAGATCTGGGTTTAATCCATCGTTCTTTTGCTCACCATGCCACCCCAGTTTGGACCCAGCCATATGCAAATCAGTCTTGACCCTGTTCCTCATGTGAACAGTCCAGCCCGAACTGCTAGGCCAGGTCCTCCCTGGACCAGAAACAAGCATCCTGGAACCGGTTTCAGGGTATCACCCTTCTTCAGCCAGGCTAGCTTGATTCCAGTGGCACAGTGAGCAAGGGACCCACGTCAACACTCACCCCCAGTCACAGATCTGGGTTTAATCCATCGTTCTTTTGCTCACCATGCCACCCCAGTTTGGACCCAGCCATATGCAAATCAGTCTTGACCCTGTTCCTCATGTGAACAGTCTAGCCCGAACTGCTAGGCCAGGTCCTCCCTGGACCAGAAACAAGCATCCTGGGACCGGTTTCAGGGTATCACCCTTCTTCAGCCAGGCTAGCTTGATTCCAGTGGCACAGTGAGCAAGGGACCCACGTCTGGGCATACCCTTCCCACTTAGGGCAACATTAGCAACATAAAAGGATAATGGACGGAGAGCTGACAATGCAAACACTCACCCCCAGTCACAGATCTGGGTTTAATCCATCGTTCTTTTGCTCAGCTCACCATGCCACCCCAGTTTGGACCCAGCCATATGCAAATCAGTCTTGACCCTGTTCCTCAAGTGAACAGTCCAGCCCGAACTGCTATGCCAGGTCCTCCCTGGACCAGAAACAAGCATCCTGGGACCGGTTTCAGGGTATCACCCTTCTTCAGCCAGGCTAGCTTAATTCCAGTGGCACAGTGAGCAAGGGACCCACATCTGGGCATACCCTTCCCACTTAGGGCAACATTAGCAACATAAAAGGATGATGGACGGAGTGCTGACAATGCAAACACTCACCCCCAGTCACAGATCTGGGTTTAATCCATCGTTCTTTTGCTCACCATGCCACCCCAGTTTGGACCCAGCCATATGCAAATCAGTCTTGACCCTGTTCCTCAAGTGAACAGTCCGGCCCGAACTGCTAGGCCAGGTCCTCCCTGGACCAGAAACAAGCATCCTGGGACCGGTTTCAGGGTATCACCCTTCTTCAGCCAGGCTAGCTTGATTCCAGTGGCACAGTGAGCAAGGGACCCACGTCTGGGCATACCCTTCCCACTTAGGGCAACATTAGCAACATAAAAGGATGATGGACGGAGTGCTGACAATGCAAACACTCACCCCCAGTCACATATCTGGGTTTAATCCATCGTTCTTTTCAGTGATAGAAAGAGCACACAGAATCCCCGGGAGACCCCCGCGGCCTGGCGCCCCACCCCGTCCTCTAATAGTGCGGTTCCTAAATTATAGAGACAGAGACCTGGTGCTTCAACATTTCAGAACCACAGGCCCAATCAGTCTGGAAAATAGTAATATATCAGCCTACCCTGATTACACAACGGAAGTACAACGTAAAAGATCATCATACTTCAAAATTAAACAACTATTGCGTGAACACAAAATCACTTATTCACTCATGTTCCCAGCTCGCCTCCGAATACTAAGCGACGAAAAGACTCTCATGTTCTCTACCCCGGAAGACGCTTGGACATGGATTCACGCCAAGGGCCTGGCCATCTCACCAGCGGATGTCGCAGCAAATGAGGAATGGAGCACACCCAGCTCTAGGAGAAAGAAAAAGAAAAATTCTACGGTGCATCCAACAAAGTCACAGATGGCTGCTGATCAGGCGCAAATCTTACAAGAAGCTAGCACTTTCGCACAGTCGCTATCAGCCACTACGAGCGAAGTTGATATCAACGAAAGCGGCTCACCAGGTAGTAGGTCTAGCTCACCCTTTTCCCAGCTTCGGGTCGGACCTAATCTTACCCCACGTCTGGCAGATGAGATCTGAGAACCAGCAGGATGCACCTTGTAGGGGCTGTTCCGGACCTCAAACACTTGGATGCGGTTCCCCCCCCCTCGCCGGGCGCGGGAGCCGAGGCACACGCTCAATCTCGAATAAAAGCCGGTCCGTTAATGATCCTACAGGCCTCGACGTAACCAGCACCGGACCATTTAATCATTCTTGGACACTCGCAGGGAAGAGAAACATTTTTGAGGTGGGCCAAGAATGCGCCTACCTCGACTATTCCACGTTCTCCCCCACCTGCACGGTACCCGAATGGAACTGAACTCCCCTGATCCCAGTTTAGGCACCGGTTGTGCCACTCCGCTTCAAATTGGGCTTTGCCCAAAATATCCTTTTCTGTTGACTTTCTTATACATATGTTTATATACTATTATATATATATATTTTTTGGATGGGGGTCTATCCTCTCTCCTCGGGGTCGGTGGTGTGCGGCGGGGTCCATGGGGACCGGGGGGATGGATGGGTGGGGCGTGCTCTCCGGGGGATTGGGTGGCGGCTTGGGCGGTTGGGCACAGCCATGCTGAGGGAACCCCCATGGTCTTAAATAACACCACATGATATAATGCATAAGGAACCTACTTACAATATACGAACATGGAATGTGAAAGGCATGGCGGGATTATCCAAGCGCAACAAAGTATATTCACACTTAAAACGCCATCATATACACATAGCCATACTGCAAGAAACACATATTACACCTGAAGATATCACACAGATGGAGAGTAGATGGGTGGGACAAATATATAGCTCTGGAACATCGACTTTCGCCAGAGGAGTACTGATTTGGATCGCTCCCAGGGTTCCCTACTCAGTAAAACACTGCACTACGGACAAAGAAGGCAGGTACCTACAGTTAGTAGGCTCACTAGATGGTGAAACACTAGTGGTAAACGGGGTATATGTTCCAAACGTTAAGCAAGGCGAATTCCTACAAAAAACGATCTCTCACTTATCAAGCGATTTAACTTTACCCAGCATTTGGGGCAGGGACATGAACGGTGTCCAGCAAATAAACATGGATAGATCACACCCCCCATTGGTGGCCGCCCCAGTAGCGAAAAATTCACAGATGCTACAAACTTAGATAACAGATCGTAGCCTGATAGATGTATGGAGGCACCTACACCCACAAGAAAGGGAATACTTCTACCACTCCCCTGTGCATTTACTACATACCCGCATAGATCTTATTCTCGCCTCGCAAGATTTAACACATAGATTCACAGCAGCAGAATATACCGCTAAGGTAATATCAGATCATAGCCCACTTATTGTCCATATCAGGTGGGGGAGACCACTTGCTTGCATCCCAACCTGGCGCCTGCAACCCCATTTGCTACAAGACCCCCCGTTCAGGAAAGAAATAGCTACACACATTTCCTTGTACTTTACCTTAAATAACGGAACTTCGAGCTCCAGAGCAATTGAATGAGATTCACACAAGGCAACTATCAGGGGCATATGTATATCCATGACAGTGGGAGTCCGGCATACTCTGTCTCAAGAGCTCTGCGAATTAGAACAAAAAGTCTGCACTGCTGAATGCAAACAAATAGAGGGCACCACCACTGTTGCAGAGCTCAACAGATTACGCACACAATGGAGTGAGGCAGACAGGCGCTTAAGGAACTATGATTACCGCCATTACATGGCCTGCACCCATGCGGAAGGTGATAGATCAGGAAAACTTCTGGCATGGCTACTAAATAATGAACGTCGGAATTCCCCTATTGGGGCCATCCGCTTGGATACAGGGGTAATCGTGAACACTCAAGTGGAAATAAACAGCGCCTTTAGAGAGTATTATAGTGCATTATACAAGGCCCTTCTCCCGCCATCAACAGAACAGTTAAATGAGTTCTTCTCAGGAATCAAATTAAACCGCCTAACTGCTACTCAGTTGGTGGACTTGGAGAAACCAATAGAGTTAGCAGAGGTACAGCAAGCCCTACAACAATTAACTCACGGCAGAGCACCAGGCAGCGACGGCATACCTGCAGAGTATTATAGCACGTTCCCGAAACAAACATTGACACCTTACCTAGTAATGTTACATGAAGCCCTAAAATGCGGTCAACTACCGGACACCTTACGTGAGGCACTGATAGCGGTACTGCCCAAAGCAGGCCGGGACCCACTAGATGTTCTTTCATACAGACCACTTTCGCTGTTAAATACAGACTGCAAACTGCATGGTAAAATTTTAACGAATACCCTGCTCCCATGGATGCCGGACCTGGTCCACCACGTCCAGTCCGGTTTCATACTGGGCCGCAACACTTTCATAAACATACGAAATCTACTACGCCTTATGGCAGATTCCCCGGTGGGCGACCACAATCGGGTAGCAGTATCGCTGGATATTGAAAAAGCATTTGACACGATAGGGTGGTCCTTTCTGTTAGAAACTCTTAATCGCATGGGCTTTGGCATAACATATGTCAACTGGGTAAGAGTACTTTACTCTAACCCAACAGCGAGAGTCAAAACAGGTGACGTGATATCTGATAAGTTCAGCATCGAGAGAGGCACCAGGCAGGGGTGCCCACTGTCCCCACTGTTATTTGCTCTAGCTATAGAACCTCTGGCTGCCAAACTCCGCACACTTGCCCAGGCTTGGGGCATCCCGGACGGCCATACCCACCGCATAGTGTCACTATACGTGGATGATGCAATAATATTCCTACGAAATTATACAGACTCCCTGCCTGCCTTATTGAAACTTCTGCACCAATATGGCTCGGTATCCGGTTTAAAAGTGAATTGGTCTAAATCATGCTTATTCCCCATGCAGCCGGTTCCGGGAACATTGCATTTGACCTCTGGTCCGGGGGACCTGAAATGGTGTTACACCACTTTTAAATACCTAGGAGTAAATGTGTACCATGACCCCCAGGACCTCAAAGACGGTAACCTGGGAAAAGTGATTAGATCCATCAGGGGCTCTCTGCAATTCTGGTGTTCGCTTCCGCTCTCACCCATGGGCAGAGTGGCCATAGCGAAGATGCTAATACTACCACGTCTATTATACTTCTTCATGGCACTCCCACTGGCATTGCCCTCCTCCTTTTTCACTCTATTAAATAGCATATTGATAGACCTAATCTGGGGCAATGGCCGGCGGCGAGTGGCGCTTTCCAAAATATGTCAACCAATTACAACAGACGGGCTGGGAGCACCTAGATTTGAATTATATTATGCATCCGCCCAGTTGCAATGGATATCTAAATGGCTTGGAAACCCTACGGGAGTTGAAACTCAGACGATACATACGGACCTCGGACGCACTGATATTTTGCAATACCTAATGAATCGAGAAGGCTGCAAACACTCACAGAACATCTTATTGAACATAGCGCATTGGGCATGGGGACGTTACGTTCTACCAGGGGATAAAAAACTGCACTACTCCCCCAAAATCCCACTACTGGCCATTCCAAAAGTCGCTAAGATTGCAACCGAGGTAGGCTTGAGCATATGGCCAGAGAAGAGCATACTCACAGTAGGTGATATCTACAGCGAAGGGCAACTCCTAACCTATGAGGCACTGGCGAACACACATAATCTGGGACAAGGAAGTTTTATTGCTTTTGCTGCAATACTACATCTGGTACGTTCAATCTGGAACAGTGGTAGTAGAGAGCCAAATACGGCTCCCATACTACATGACTTGCTCGACACCATAACTACACCAATGAAGGTATCAAGGATCTATAGCATTCTGTCTGCCCACACCGAACATAGACAGGAGCAAGCTAAAAATAGATGGGATCAGGTACTACCGGCACCGCTCTCACGGAACGCATGGAAGAAGGCCATGAAAATGACCTATGAAGTATCACGTAATCCCCGCTTCCGTTATACCCAGTTTAATTATTTACATCAAGCATATCTATCACCTTACCGTCTAGCGCATATGTTCCCACAGACACTACAGAATTGCCCCAGATGCGGCACCACAGCGGTCACCTTTTACCATATGACATGGGACTGTCCCCCAATTATGAGCACATGGAATGACATACTAACTATGTTATCCGAATGGTCCGGCATCCCGCTAACTCTCGAGCCCGAACTGTGCCTACTCAGGGTAGGAGCAAGACACAAGATGCAAAAGCAGAGCAACAGATGCATAGCTCTAGCATTGGTGATGTATAGACGTCTAATAGCCATGCACTGGAAAGCGCCTAGTGCGCCAAGTATTACTTAGTGGCACACCGAGCTGTTGCGATGGGCCAAGGCAGAAGCCCAGACACTACAGCTACTCCAAGATAAAGGGATCCGGGTCAAAGGGGTGGACATATGGAACACCTTCGTGACTAACATTGGAAGCAAAGACGATAATCGACCCCCCTGAATAAATAAATAAATTATCAATGTCAGTGATAGGCAATATCTAGCAGAGGATAGATTATGTTTGAGACATAGGCGTAGTAGAGTAACCCTGTAGACAGAACACACTCGCATGAAAGCTAGACACTATAAAACCGCTGGTGGTTAAAAGCACGTGTGCCACTCACAGAAGGTGTAATGAGAGCCCACTGATAGCAGCTCAGTCCAGGGGAGAGAACACACATTGGCCCAAGATTATCCTGGTTGGCCCTGCTGCCGTGTCCCCGCCCGGCCTGTGCTGCTGTGGCCTCTGTGCTTGTCCTGGCACCTGTTCGCGGTGGGGGCTCGTGCTGGGTGGCCCGTTGTTGTCCGGGGACTCGGCTTCTTTGGGGCCCTGGTGGCGCCCTCCCTCCCTGCTCCCCCACCCCCCGCTGTGCGCGCTGGCCCGGACACGCCCTGACTCCTTTCCTCCCCCACTCAACCCTCTCTCTTTTTTTTTTTATATATATTTTTTTATATTTCTTTCAGTTTTGGCTATCACTTTTTATGACATGTGTCTTTCCTCTATCTACTCCCGTTGGGTACATGATGATCACAAGACCCTCATTTGAATAGCACAGCTATATCCATTTGTTAAAAGCACATAGATAATGGAATGTTTAGCATTGGATAACGTAAAAAATTGCATAATAATGTACCACAACTTCCATCTGATTTCTGTATTTCACTGTTTAAATATTAATAAAAACATATGAAAAAAAAAAAAAAGGTCATTGAGTCAGTGTTGGATTGAGGGGGAGTTTTGTTGGTGAGAAATAAGTAGAAAGACAGTCTCCAGTGTATGAGGTTTTAGATGGTTTGTTGATAGCCAAGACTGTACTTTTATACAAGTTCAATGACGGTGAAGTACATCCTCTGGAGAGAAGATTTTAAGGTAAAGCTGTGTGTCATCTATATATAGATGATATGCAATATTGGTCTGATGAAGGATCACGTTTAAGGGTCCCATCTAGAGATTGAAGTGCGTAAGAGCTAGAATGGTACCCTGAGGGGCCTCTTGGTTAACAGTGGCAAGATTTGATAGGAAGTCCTTCAGTTTGATTTATTGGAGATGGTTATTGAGGTAAGAGGCAAAACCTTCTAGGACTGTGCCTCCAAGGCCCATCTATCTCTTTAATGTGTTACAAATAGTGTTTCGATTGATTGTGTCAAATGCTGAGGAGAGGTCAAGGAGTACGATCAGATTGGATTCTCCTTTATCCACAGAGGATAGAGCGTCATACACAATATTGAGGAAGGCCATCTCCATAATAAGGCCAGCTCTGGAGCCCAACCATAAATTATCTATGTGGTTTTCGTCCATTATATGATGGTTGGTTGCATGACTGTAGTCTCCAATGCCCCATCCTTCACCATCCCCATGTATGAAACTTTCTTTGCCTTTTCAGCTGTGTTTCTTTTGGAGATCTGGGAGTGTCCACAAACACCACTGAAAAATTGTCCTTTTTTTCCAAATTTAATTTAATGAGGAACATGGACTAATACATTTCTAAGAAGTTCACCCGTTCAAGCCCTCCTGGAAAAAAATAAACACAATCTTTTTTAATACTGTTGACTATATTTATGCTAAACCATGCATGAACACTTGAGTAAAGATCTACTTTCATGCTGTTTTAGTTCAATAATTTTTTCTGTAGCAAAGAGTTAAAATGGGGAAATCCATTTTTTACCACTCTGCTCCACTTACTGAATATTAATGAATTTACATAATTCCCAACATAATTTACAGAATTTTCAGATTTCACAAAAAATTTTGTTTGTAGCTTTATTGGATGAAAATAATACTGCCGGAGAATATGCTGCATATTTAGAATGTTTGCTGCATATTCAGAAGCGTCTAGTCTACAAATCCAGCTTTGGGTTTCTGGACCCAAAGTAGTTGACTGGAAATCAAAGCTCCCTCGTCCACCTGCATTTGTTTATTTTTTATTTGGTCTACTGATGATCTGTGAACTTGGTTTCGCTGATCATTTGAGGACTAAGAATCCAGATATTCCTATCTTTATAACCCTGCATGGCCATTTAAAAAAAAATGAAACACTATTTTCTTGAAAACTATTGACCGGAGTTACAGGAAATCAAGCATAGGCAGTTCCTCGAGTACATATCTAGGAAACCTATATTGTTTTTCAAGCAAATTTTAATATTGTTAGTGTACTCTCCTGTTGTGGCTTGCAGGCTTTTGCCTTTTTCTGCAGCTAACACTCAATTCAGCAGAAAAAAACACCCACTGAAATCAGACACTTTGGTTGACTCAATTCAATTTTTTAACAAAAAGTATCTACCTGCTGAATCTCGATCAGGTGTTCCATTCAACAGCAACAGTCATAAATCCAAGGGCTATACATGTTCTTGTTGACCAAGAGGATGGACTCAAAGGGAAATTGCCATTTGGTCCCTTGTGTACATCACTCAGGATCAAATGTGTGATTTCCCAATTTAAATGTATTCTTAAAAGACAATTGAGGCATTCAATCTTGGTTGGGAAGTCAATTCAGGCACTAAGTGCAACGGAAGAACTCCGGCAAAAGTTTGAATAATTTTGAATACAAATGTTCATGGCACAATATAGTTTGTGAATTCACTTTTTTACTTAATTTATTTGCTGCTGGTAGACATTCTGGACCTTGTTCTGAGTGTGCAAACTGTGTTTGTGACTGATTTCCGATTCTAGGTTGCTTGGAATTACAGTACTCCCATGTATTTCCCCTGCACATATTTCTCCACATTTAGGCCCTCACTATGGCATTGGCGGTAAGTCCCGCTTACCGCCATGCCAACTGCCGCCAGCATACCGCTGCCGCAGCGGTTTACCCCTACCCATATTATGACCCACACATGGCAATCCATCACTATACAGCCACACACACAAGTCCTCCAGCCCAAAGGTCTGTGATAAACTGGCGGTACCAAAACCCACACCGTTACGCCAACAGAACTACGCCCACAGTATTATGACCCACGAATCACTGCAGCGGACATTCAACCGCGGTAAACCATTGGTGGTACATACCGCCGCGCTCAAAATACACACACACTAACAAAACAACACTACATTGGTCAATTCAAACTACACACACCTGACACACACCCACACACCCACATCACTATAAAACACACACACACACACTACCCACAACCCTTTACGACTCAAACTAATTGACAACAGAGAGAGAGAGACACCAAGAGCACCCACAGAGCCACAGAACACCATCACCCATACACCATCCACGCACCTTACAGCACACACCCCAACACATCACCGCACACACCCTTACACACACACACATTACACCCATGGCACCACAAAGACACCCCAGGTTCTCAGAAGAGGAGCTAAGGGTCGTAGTGGAGGTAATCATCCGGGTAGAGCCACAGCTATTCGGATCACAGGTGCAGCAGACATCCATTGCTAGGAAGATGGAGCTATGGCGGAGAATCGTGGACAGGGTCAACGCCATGGGACAGAACCCAAGAACAAGGGATGACATCAGGAAGAGGTGAAACGACCTACGGGGGAAGATGCGTTCCGTGGTTGCAAGACACCAGATAGCTGTACAGAGGACTAGCAGTGGACCCCCACCTCCTCCCCCACAACGAACAACATGGAAGGAGCAAGTCTTTGAAATACTGCATCCTGAGGGCCTGGCAGGAGTAGCAGGAGGATTGGCCTCTGGTAAGTCAAATCTCTATTACTATCAGCCCCCTAACTGCATGCCATCACATACCCCCACCCCTACCCTCACCCCCATCTCCCCACCACCTCACATACACCCCACCATCACAACCCACCCATCCCAATACCAAGCCCTGCATGCAACACCAATGCATGGACATCACTCACAGCCCTGAATGGACACCCATCACTAAAGCATGCACATTAGAGAGAATCACCTGGCCCACAAAATCACTACTCACACAAGGCAAAGCTGACAGGGCAATCACAACCATACTGGGCAACACACCCATGAACAAGATGTCAAACGCAGAAACAATAACACTGCATTTACATCCCCACAGGACCCCCACACAAGGTCACCGGAGAGGAGGTGCCAGCAACATCCAGTCCCCCCACAGAAGAGGCCCACAGTGATGACAGCAGCTCTGAACGCCTGGATCTGGATGACCAACCTGGCCCATAAGGGATCTCCGGACAGTCGGTTACCCAGGCTCAGTCCCATACCACCACAGAGCCTCCCCCCTCAGGAAAATCCACCACAGTACCCACCCAGTAGGCCCATACCTCTGTCTCCAAGACATGTCAATCAGCAGTGTGTCCACCACTACAGGGACCACAGGCAACCCCACAAACACAGGACAATCAGGGACCTCGGGTCAGTGGCAGTGGGCACACGGTTCAGGGGACAGAGGCACAGGACAACAGGGAAGCTGGGAGGACTGCTGTGCAACAGGGGGAGGACAGGCCCAGGGAACTCTGCAGGAGGCATTCACCAACATCCTGGGAGCATACCACCATTCCCAGTAGAAGATGGGCCAAATACTGGACAAGTTGCAGGAGACCCTGTGGCTGTAGGAGGGACAGTACCTGGGGATCAAGGAGGACCTGAAGGACATCCACACCACCCTGGTCACCATTGCAGGGGTGCTGGCTGACATGGCCAACACCATGAGGGAGGCAGTGGCACACCACCGGGCCCCTGACACAAGCCACACTGATGAACAGCCCTCCACCTCCGCTGCCGCTAGTGGATAGGAGGCCCCTCCACAGGAACAACAGGCCACCAGCACCCCTCCTCCTGCAGAAGGAGAACCACCCCTCAAACTGTCCCTGCGATCCAGGCAGAAGCCAGAGAACATTGCCAAGACCCCCACCAGGAAATAAGACTATCCTGATTGTCACCCTGGTGTCCCACTCTGTCACCCTGTCCACCTTGAACCGCCATTGCTCCACTTCCTATGCCCCCTTGGACAATGCACCTGTGATACCAATAGACTGGACTCAACCCTGGACGTTCCTCCACCATCAACTCAGCCCATTCCGCTACCCCCTCTACTTCTTAGCACTTAAATGAACACCATTTAAACAATACAAGTATGGAGTCTGTCAAATGATTGAACAAAGTATTCATTTAACAAGCTTTAAACACTGCAGTACAACTGTACAGGAACAAAATAAATAGGAATGAACTGTAGTAGGCTGCAGTCAACACACCAGGTACCAGAGTGGGGCACAGATATCTGAAAATAGATATGCCAAAGGGTATAGTAAGTGGCCATAGAATTGGGAGAATCTGCCTGCCATGTACAATGTCAAATACAAAACTGTCAATGCAAAGTGAAGTTACAGTGTCTTACCTGTGTGTCGTATAATAGCTGTTCTGTTGTTCTCATCCTCATCCTCTGCCTCCTCATCATAACTGACCACAGGGTCCACTACTGCCACACGTCCATCTCCAGCCTCTTCCTCCTGCAGAAAAGGCACCTGACGTCTCAAGGCAAGGTTATGCAACCTGCAGCATGCTACCATGATCTAGCACACCTTCTTGGGTGAGTGGTACAGGAATCCACCTGTTAGATGGAGGCAACAAAACCTGGCTTCCAGGAGGCCGAATGTCCTCTCTATTATTATTCTTGTTCGCCCATGTGCCTTATTGTAATGTTCCTCTGCCCTTTTCCTGGGATTCCTCACAGGGGTCAGCAGCCATGAGAGGTTGGGATAACCAGAGTCACCTGCAAATATCGAGGGATACCTGTTAACCAAACACTAACCCTTATGGCCAACACCATACCCATACACCAACACGGATGGGAACCATGGGCTCACCTATTAGCCACACCCGGTGCCTCTGGAGTTGAGGCATCACATATAGGATACTGCTATTCCTCAGGATTTAGGCATCATGCACAGTCCCAGGATACTTTGCATTGACATGGGAGATGTACTGGTCCGCCAGGCACACTATCTGCACATTCATTGAGTGAAAGCTCTTTCGGTTTCTGAACACCTGTTCATTTCTCCGGGGGGTGGGGCAAATGCAATTTTTGTACCATCAATAGCCCCAATAATGTTGGGGATATATCCCATTGCATAGAAGTCAGCTTTCACTGTGGCCGAATCCTCCACCTGGGGGAAAACAATGTAGCTGCGCATGTGTTTAATCAGGGCAGACAACACTATTGAGAACATTGACTGAGACATTCCTGCTGCCAAGCTCACTGTCACTTGGAAGGAGCCAAGAAATGGAGAGCTGATAGGACTTGCACCAGAGGGGGGATCCCAGTGGGGTGACAGATAGCAGATATCAGGTCAGGCTCCAATTGGGCACACAGCTCTGTGATTGTGGCCCTGTTCAGTCTATAAGTGAGGATAATGTGCCTGTCCTCCATTGTTGTCAAGTTCACCAGGAGTCTGTACACGGGGGATGTCTCCATCTCCTATTCATCCGCAGCGGTTGTAATCAAGGGGGCAAAATGGGGAGCAGGTGGTCAGTATACTACATTTCCAAACACTACACTGCATTGCATGTTGTGACTGTAAAAGTATGTCGTTGGATAGACCCAAATGGTACTCTGTGTACTGTGACGCAGTTAGGTGCCATGGCCTGCACCCCCATGAAATGGCGTCTGCCTGTCCTGTGTGGATGGACATGTGGAAATTAGGTAATGCCACTGACGTTGTGCGCCGTTGCGGGAGGTGGTCGAGTACCGCCGTGCAATTCCTCATTGGTTGTCATTGGGCCCTATGGGTTACAGTGGCCATTGGTGATGTACACCGGCGGTGACGCTACGCACCGCCATTTTCTATCTGTTCACTCACTTGCTACCTGACCTTTAACAGGAGAGGACCTACACTGCAAGTGCTGCTGTGACCTGTGTCTGGAACCGACCATGGCCCGTGTCACTGGGGAAAGGGCCCCTGCCTTCACCGCTGCCGATTTGGAGGGATGGTGGATGGGGTCCTACCCCAGTACCGAATGCAGTATGGGCCTCCAGACCAACAGATGAGTACACTGTGAGCACAATCGAAGGGGCATGAATGCATAAAGTGCTGTGTGTGAGGGCCACATGTGGGGGGGTTGATGGAAGGGTTCTGGGCAGCGTGATGCATGTATGGTGGGCAATGTATGTGTGTAAGGGGATGTGAGGGCTATGGTGGGCCATGAGTGTTGCAGGCCGGACGGTATGACTGATACCTTTTCCTATGTTTCTTTTTCTGAAGGTCAGCGCCCATCAGAAAAAGGGTATATGGCGTGCCATCGCCAAGGACGTGCGGACCCTGGGGGTCTACGGCAGGCGGAGCACCCACTGTCGCAAACCTTGGGAGGACCTGAGACACTGGGCAAGGAAGATGGCGGAGGCCCAGCTGGGGATGGCCTCCCAATGAGGAAGGGGTGCCCATAGAACCCTGAACCCCCTGATGGCCCACATACTGGTGGTGGCCTATCCGGAGCTACATGGGTGCTTGAGGGCATCCCAGCAGCCACAAGAGGGTGAGCACAGTTTCCCAATATACTACTTGCGCATGGTGCGGTGGTCACCAGGTAGGGTACGTGGGCCTGTGGGTGTCCCTAGGCCAGGCCGGACATTGCAGGGTAGGTCCCATGTTGGGCAGGGTTCTGATGTAAAATACCTCCAACCAAGCTAGTAGGCATCCACTACTGGGCAGGGGTCTGTGGGTCTCAGGCATGCTGCAAATGGCGTTAGGTATTCCTGTCCATGGGCTGGTGACTAGCATTGTGACTGTTAGTGCATTGCCTAGTGTGTATGGCTGTTCCCTGTGTGTGTGTGTGTCGGGTACGCCAACAGTAGTGTTGTTGCTGCCATTGACTAAGTGTATCCTTTGTCTCTCCCCCCTCCGTTTTTTTGTCACCCTGTCCTTATGTGCATTAGCATAATCTGGCGGAGGAGCAGAGGCACCGGCCACAGAGGGAGCTGCATCCCACAGGGCCCAGGAGGCCGAATCCACCGACGGGGAGGGCACCAGTGGGACGGACGGCGAGGGAAGCACCATGGCGGAGACAGGTGGGGACAGTTTGGACAGTGATACCTTCTCCGATGGAAGCTCCCTGCTGGTGGCGGACACCTCTGTGCCCACCCCAACGACAGGAACAGCCACCACCCCCCTACCAGCACCACCCTCCAGGCAGCCCCTCAGCGAGTTTCCCGTGCCCGCTCACCCAGGAGGGGGAGCATCTCCTTTGCCCTAGGCACCTCAGGCCCTGCCCCAGTTAGCCCTGCTGCCCAGATTTCAGTTAGCCCTGCCAGAGTGAGGAGGCTATTGACCTCCTGCGATCCATCTCTGTTGGGCAGTCAACCATAGTGAATGACATCCAGGGGCTGGCAGGCCATTTGCAACAAACAAATGCATTCCTGGAGGGCATTCACTCTGGCATGGCGGCCCAACAGAGATCAATCCAGGCTCTGGCCTCCTCCCTGATGGCAGCCATTGTCCCTGTCTCTAGCCTCCCCCCTCCAACTTCCTCTACCCAGTCCCATTCCCCTCAACCCCAACCTATCCCAAGCACACATTCACACCAGCATGCACCGAAGACAACACACAGGAGTGGCTCAGGCAAACACAAGCACCACACATCATCCCACAGGCACTCACACAAACACCATCCAGATGCAGACATAACAACATCCACTGCCTCCACTGTGTCCCCCTCCTGCTTGTCCTCCACTACCCTCCCAGTAGCGTCTCCACTCCTGCATGCACTACATCCTCATCAACTACCCCATCACCATCACGCCTATCACTACATTCCCCTCACTGCCAGTCACCACCCCTACATCCATGCATACGTCCCCTTTGTCCTCTTCCACTGTGTCTGTGCCCCCTCCTCCCAAAGTACACAAACGCAAGCACTCAGACAACCAACAGCCATCCACCTCACAGCAGCATCCAGCCCATGCACCTGCACCCAAACACAGCAGTCAGACACCTTCTACAACCACTTCCAAACCTTCACCCTCTTCCCCCCCCAGTGTCCCATGGCAGTTCAGCCACCCGAGGCTGCAGGGGAAGGGCTGGAGCTTCCCCCCAACACTGGCATCCCCAACACCAGCACTGCCACCAGCACACCACCAGCACCACTGCCAGCAGTAGCAGCCCCAGTGGGCAGCCATCCGAGGCTGCAGGGGAAGGGCTGGAGCATCCCCCCACCACTGCCTGCACCGCCACCAGCACCACAACCAGCAGCATCAGCCACAGTGAGCGGCCGTCTGAGGCTGCGGGGGAAGGGGCCCACCACTGTCATCCCGGACACTAGCACCGCCACTGTCATTACTGGGCAGCCGTCACCGCCAGCGGGCAGTGTTGTCAACACCAGGAAAGTGTGTTCCCTATGGGCAACATAATGCACAATGAAAAATCTTATGCAATGTAATAATTCATGCATTGTGTGCTGATATTGCATATTAACTTTTTGCATTGCAGGTATTTATCTTGAAATGTATTTGATACTGTTAGCAATGTACTGTTCATTTTCAAGCCTTTCCTGCAGCCTGGCTGGGTGTGGCTGTGTGTGGCAGGTGGCAGGGCTTGGGTCTATTTAAGGAACCCAGCCCAATCTTAAAAGAAGCCTTCTCCACCGCCCCAGTCTTGACTCACCCAGATACTGAACGTCCATTCATAGTAGAAGCAGATGCTTCAGATGTGGCATTTGGTGCAGTGTTATTACAACGCAACAGAGATACCGGTCAGCTACACCCTGTAGCTTACATGTCCCGAAAACTAAACGTAGTGGAACAAAATTATCTCATTGCTGAGAAAGAAGTTCTAGCAATCCGTGATGCCTTTAAAGAGTGGAGACACTATTTGCTAGGCGCCAGATACACTATTACAGTATACACAGATCATCGTAATCTCCAGTTCATGAGTTCAGCTAGACTTTTGACTCCTTGACAATTACGATGGATGCTGTTTTTTGCCGAGTTTGATTTTGTGGTAACCTTCCGCCCCGGCAAAGATAATCGCAAAGCGGATGCCTTGTCCAGACAAGACTTTACCATGTTACCCACAATCCAGCCCCCACGAGCTATCATTGCTCCAGACAAAATAATATGTATTCACAAAACTGAAGATTTTTTTGATAATATTTGTAATTCTTTCACCATCGAAAAATGGCAGAAATGGGCTCAAGCAAACCCCAAAAGATCAATCAAACAAGGCCAACCTATTCATGAGGGATGTTTATTTGTTCCTACTACCAAGTTGCGCAAATTAGTGTTTCATTGGTTGCATGTTATACCTACGGCAGGTTATCCAGGTATTCCTAAGGCACTTGAACTAATCCAACGATATTTTTAGTGGCCTACTTTGACAAAAGACGTCAAGCAAATGGTAACTAACTGTGAAGTTTGTGCCCGTACCAAGACAAGTCATTCAAAACCAAAAGGACTGTTACATCCTCTCCCAACTCCGCTCCCACCTTGGGAACACATATCAATAGACTTTATTACAGGACTGCCAGCTGTTCAACATTACTCAGTAATCCTTGTAGTGGTAGATAGTCTCACAAAATATGCACATTTCATTGCTTGCAGGAAATTGCCTACCTCCAGTGAATTGGCAATAATACTTTTAAATCGAGTGGTCCGTTATCATGGATTACCAAAAATAATTATTTTCGATTGAGGATCACAATTTGCCTCTAACTTCTGGAAAACATGGTGTAAAACATCCTCAGACAGATGGCCAAACTGAGAGACTCAATCAAACATTGACACAATATTTGCGTGCTTACGCTGAAAAAGCACTCCATTCCTGGGTATCAATGCTTTGGTTAGATGAACTGGCCTACAATAACTCATATCATACTTCTACTGGAGCGACGCCCTTTTTCGGTTTATTTGGTTATCACCCAGATACTTTGCCAATCACAATTCCACAAGAAAGTTCACTTACACCAGCAGTGTCAGAAACAATACGACAACTCCATCAAACCCAGAAACAAATCCAGCAACATCTGAATAAAGCAAAGCTAAAGTATAAAAAACATTATGACAAAAAACATTGTGAGGGACCACAATATAAGCCAGGGGATAGAGCGTGGCTTTCCACACGTCACATTGACTTCAAGAAAAGACATATGTTTAATCCCAAATATATAGGTCCTTACACAGTTCTTCAACAGATCAATCCAGTATCTTACAAAATACAGTTACCAAAATCACTACGTATTCATCCGGTGTTCCATACTTCTCTCCTAAAAAGATCTTTCCAGAAAACTCGCTCTCGGCCAACTCCAGTACTGGTACAAGGAGAACTGGAATACGAAGTAAAACAGGTTTTGGATTCAAAATGTAGAGGTTGTACTCTCTGGTATGTAATATCCTGGAATGGGTAAGGTCCAGAGAACGACTCATGGGTCTCAGCATCTGACATTCATGCTCCACGACTAGTGTGGTGTTTTCACCACCTAAACCCAGACACACCAGGCCCTAGAGCGCGTTCGGGAGGGGGGAGTACTGTCAACACCAGGACAGTGCGTGCTCTATGGGCAACATAATGCAAAATGACAAAACTTATGCAATGTAATAATTCATGCATTGTGTGCTGATATTGCATATTAACTTTTTGCATTGCAGGTATTTATCTTGAAATGTCTTTAATACTGTTAGCAATGTACTGTTCATTTTCAAGCCTTTCCTGCAGCCTGGCTGGGTGTGGCAGGTGGGCGGGACTTGGGTCTATTTAAGGAACCCAGCCCAGCTCCACCTGCTCACTATCCAGAGGTCCAGGTGCAGAGCAGCAGCATTTTTCAGGGCTTCTGTTCCAGAGGCCTACTTGGACATTTCCTGGCCCTGTCCTCATTATCTTGCTGATCTTCAAGGAGGGCAGTAAGGCGGAGTTCGGGATAGACCTCAACTCTGTTTTCTAGAAACATTTGAGTTTTTGGCTTTGTGATTTACCGCATGTGCGATTTACTCTTGGCACTTAACCCTTGCAGTTCGGATCGGCAGAGTGCGCGATCATTTCAAGGCATTTGAATCTTGATGGTTGAATCGGCAACAGTGTGCGCGATTCATTCTTGGCAATTAACCCTTGCAGTTCGGATCGGCAGAGTGCGCGATCATTTCAAGGCATTTGAATCTTGATGGTTGAATCGGCAACAGTGTGCGCGATTCATTCTTGGCAATTAACCCTTGCAGTTCGGATCGGCAGAGTGCGCGATCATTTCAAGGCATTTGAATCTTGATGGTTGAATCGGCAACAGTGTGCGCGATTCATTCTTGGCAATTAACCCTTGCAGTTCGGATCGGCAGAGTGCGCGATCATTTCAAGGCATTTGAATCTTGATGGTTGAATCGGCAACAGTGTGCGCGATTCATTCTTGGCAATTAACCCTTGCAGTACGGATCGGCAGAGTGCGCGATCATTTCAAGGCATTTGAATCTTGATGGTTGAATCAGCAACAGTGTGTGCAATTCTTTCTTGGCCATTAACCCTTGCATTTCAGATCGGCAGAGCGCGCGATCATTCCAGGTACTTGAGTCTTGATGCGCAGTCTGGCAATAAGGTGCGGAATAATTTTTGGGCAATTGAATCTTGAAACTTAGATCAAACAGAGTGTGATCTTTCTAGACAAAACAAGTTTAGTCAGTTTGCCTATTCCACAGTGTAATTCATGAATCCTATAGCAGTTAATTATTTGGGAACGAATGTACTCATTGACTCTTGTTGTGATGTAATTGCTATTCTAAGGATTAACTTGAGAAAGTTCAATGTTCAGTGTATATGATTATAAAAAGATCACGTTATTGAAAAGTTCTTGATCTCTCATGTTATTAGAGCATAAAGAGTTAAAACAAAG
This sequence comes from Pleurodeles waltl, assembly GCF_031143425.1. Lineage (NCBI taxonomy): Eukaryota > Metazoa > Chordata > Amphibia > Caudata > Salamandridae > Pleurodeles > Pleurodeles waltl. The sequence goes on from NC_090450.1 coordinate 788,823,614, forward strand.
TTCATGAAGATTAATGTGAATGACCTTGCTATTTTGCTCTTAACTCTTGCTTCCAAAGGGCTCCTTCCCCGCTGTTCCCAACCTAAAATCCCATCCCCTGCTTGGCCATTCTTTAACTCTGTGCTATAACGGCTAGTAGAGTTTGGAGCTGCCAAGAGGTGGACATATTGGGAACAGGCGCAAACCCTGAGGACCCGGTCTCGCTGACAAGTGAGTAGTCCTGCATCCATAGGCTGTAGTGCATCCTGGACCCTGCAAATCCTGTAGGTGTGACACCCAGGTGAGAGACTGTGACCTTGCACTCCCCAAGGGATGCATCACAGGGCACAAGGCCCCTTCCAGAACCAGTGGAAGAAGCCATCCACTCACCCCCTCCTTGCCAGGTTGAAGTACACTGGGCACAAGGCGCCCTCCAGAACCAGTGGGCAAACCACCCACTTGAGAGACTGTGGCTTTGCACTCCCCAGGACCAAGCAGTGGGCAAACCACCCACTTGAGAGACTGTGGCTTTGCACTTCCCAGGACCAAGCAGTGGGCAAACCACCCACTTGAGAGACTGTGGCCTTGCACTCCCCAGGACATCACACAGGGCATGATGCCCCCTCCAGGACCAGTGGTGTTGTACCGTCTTCCGGCTGGGTGCCCCCTCGTTCGCCGTCCCCCTGAGGTGCCTGTGTATTTTCAACCTGATGCCTCTGCAGTGTTCTCTCTGTGTTGTTGCAGGAGTCAAGTGGGGCCTTGGCCTATGTGAAGTGGCCCTCAGGCCCACGGACATTGAGGACTGAGCAGTGTCCCTCCATTTGTATATATGTATATACTGTTTTGATTTTGATGCACAAATTTCTACTATTTTATCTTATTACACTCACTTTAATCGATTCCTTTTGTCCTTGCATTATTCCTGAGGGGTGCGGGTAGATATGTGATGTTATTGCATCTGTTTTGTGTGATTGATGCTGGGGGTGGGCGTAGGGGTGTTGCGTGTGTGTGTGTGTCACTCTCTTTTTCCTCCCCCCTCCCTTGTGTGCTAGGCGACAGTACTCACCGAGGTTTTCTTCACCAGCGTTGCTGTTCGTAATGCATGAAGAGGTATACAATCATGAAGAAGATGTGCAACTCGGGCTCCATGGAGTCATGGTTGTTCCCTGAGTCTCCAGAGGTGAGTCCTTTGCCTTCTGTGTACTGTTTCCGCTGTGCTTTTGATGTCGTTGGTATCGTTACGGAAAAGGTGGAGGATAGGCCTGTTATAATACTGTGGGAAGTATATTGTCTTCCGTCTGGCTGTTGGCAGTTACCGCCATGGTGCTTGTTGCTACCACCATGGCGGTAGATGTGTTAAAGTGGCTGTCTGTGTGGGAGGTTTCCGCTGTGGTCATAATTACATTTTTTTTACCGCCGGCCGGTTGGTGGTATTACCGCCGCTTTATCACCAACCGCCAGGGTTGTAAGGAGGGCATTAATCTTGAAAAACTGGCCTCTAATGAGGGCAAAATGCAGAATATGGGTGCAGTAAAAAGGCATATAATATGCAGGCTACTCCCCAGCTTGATCAAGAGAAAGCTCAAAATGAGACACTAAAATCCCCCCCCTGTAAAACTGCAAGCCAGAGTAATAGATTTAGCTTGAGCAATTTTGATGCCTCCTAGCTCTGGAACAGACGTAGGGCCATCACCTTGGTAAATTCCTATTTTGGCACATCTTTGGGGAATTCAGATATACCAGTGTGTTGATTTACATATTTGTTAAATGCATTTTGATATTTAAAACTCATTAACTCCCAATTATTCTATTGCTTTTACTTTTCTGAATTTAGGGCCTGATTTAACGTTTGATGGACAGTGCTCCATCTCTCAAGGTGGTGGGAGACATTAGCTCTGCCACCCAAATGGACTACCGTCTGCCGTATTTAGAGATCACTGCAGGCCCAGCAATATCTCTGTACCTATGTAGGAACTGCTGTCATGGCAGTTCCTGTCAAGGTACAACAAGTTTGGTGGGCGGCCGCCATCTGTTTTGATGGTGATCTTCCAAACCTTTAACATTTAAAATGAGGTGGGTGGACCGTATGCTTGGGAGACACAGTACTCTGTCAGTTTTGCAACAGAGTACCCTGGCTGCCAAACTCTAAATCAACCCCTAAGTCGATTGTTTTTAAGTATCACATTCAGTATTCTCTGCTGAGTTTCCCACACTCACTCTAAATTGCTGAACGTTTATTGTACTGTTGTGCGTTTTCTTAGGGTGCAAATTGCTTGTGAAGTATTCAGCATCAGGTGTAAATCAGCTTGAGACAATGGCTGTAGTGCGGTAAATAACTGTTTAATTTTTGTACCTGTGTGTGTGTCCTTGGTGCACTTGCAATACTTTTTCTCTGTAGCATTGGTTGTTTCCTAACTGGAAAGTAGAATGTGACTGACTGTGTCCTGGGGTTTTCACAAATGTTGCTGAGTACATCTTTTATCTCTTTGCTAATGTGTAGTTTGTTGCTGTAGCTACGTATTTCAGTAAATCGTGGTTTAAAGGTTAAACATTATGCATTGTTTATGTCAAGGTGAAAAAAACCAGGTGATTCTGATATTTTATTAAGCTGTTTGTGTATTTTACCCACAGCTCATCTACCTATGTCCTGCTTCCTTCCTGCTTGCTTCTCAACTGCCAACCCTTGTGATTCCAGAATAGAATCATCCTTTTCAAGAATGTTCTACACATAGAGAGAATATTCTTTGTTAACATCACATCTTCTGTCTAGTTGCTTTTAAAGAAAATAAATTTAACAAAGTATGTTTAAGACGAAATAAAATAACATAGAAATTATTAATGCATTAGCTATCAAATCATCTATCTTCAATTAATTGTTGAGGTTGTATGCTCCTGTATGACTTTTGTATTTTTGCATCACTCTTAGCTTCCCCCTCAAATCCAAACATATTTTGTTCTGATGTTAAATTGTATCTTTCTGAAGTTGCTCATTTCTTGCATTTCCTTAGGTCTTGGTATGGTTCCTGGCACTTCTAAATCATAACTTGTGTTGATTATCTTTTAAAGTGTGATACATTTCTAGTAATGACTTGTTCGGAGATGATGCAAAGTTTATGGTTCTTTTAACTTGTGTGACACATAGGTGTTTTGTAAAATAAAGGATCTGTTTTTCCTCATTTGAACTTGTTTCACAATAACCCAGTCACCCAGAGCAAAATCTGATTCTTTGGCCTGCTTTTGTCTATGTGCAATTTGCTTCATTTTAGATTTTGCATTTCCGTCTTGTTTAACAATGCTCTCAAGTTCTTTGCTCACAGATTTAGCTATTTATATAATTGGTCTTGAATGCCCACACATAAACTCCGATGGTGTTTTTCCTGTTGGACCTTATGGGGATCTCTTATAATTTATACATTTTATAAGTGTAATGCCATCTGTAGTTAACCACCGACCCCATCATTACCACTGAATCTATTTTGTGCTTAGCTTCAAATGCCATCATATTGGTGGCGCAGGTATTTTTCTGTGCACAGCTTGCTAACATGTTTTTGCTTTTTTCACCAGGCAAGGGAACATAATGTGGGGGACGAAACCTTGATAAGACTGTAAGGCTGAGAATGTTTATGGTAGAGAAGAGTACAGCTCGATCTTGGAAATACACCTTGGGTTCTGGACAGGTTCTAGTGTGTTTTTTCAACACTGACCTGGTATGGCCAGTGCTCGAATTTCAGAACCTACTCGGCTGGAGTGGTGTTTCTAGAACCTTCCTCTTAAGTTTGTTTAAAGTATATAAGGTGGGGAAGCTTGACACTGGGAGAGAAGGAACTCATCTCTGAGAGTGGACGCACTGCACAGAGTAATCCTATTGGGATGGTCTCTTTGTCTCAGTTCTCATGGTTCCACAGCTTGACGTTGGCAGACAAAGGATGATGTTGGATTTGAGCCCCCTGGTCATGCATTTTTAATTCTTGATATCTAGCTTTACTGTATGCATGCATTAATATACATAGTCACTATATATATACTGTATATATATATATTTTTTTATTTATTTCTTTATTTTAATTATTTTTTACATCAGTACACAACAAGATACATTGTCACTTTCAGAGAATAAAACGAAAAGAAAAAAAAGGATCAACCAGGCTTGTCCAAGAAATAATTTCCCCAGATTAGAGAGAACTTTTTGACATTGCCTATTCTCCTAGCATATCTCATCTCCTGAAGTCTAACTTGAATCATCCTATTGTACCATCCTTGACTAGTAGGAGAAAATTCAGACCGCCAGTTTCTCAGTAACAGTGACCTAGCCACTGCAGTGGCTATAAATACGAGCTTCTCCAGTCGAAGGGAGAGTCTTGCCTCGGGATCATAGCCCAGACTCAACAGGCGAATACTCGGAGATATGGGTACCAACACAATGGATGTTAACATTGCAAAGACCTCTTCCCAGTATCTCTGTATACATTTGCATGTCGCTATCGTATGTATCCAGCCAGCTGCCCCTATTTCCTTGCACCGAAAACACATATTTGGGTGGCCGATCCCCATACGGGATAGGGCTTGCGGGGATCGATACAGCAGCCATTTGCTAAAAAATATAATTCTGTGCCAGTTAGCCACTCGTAGCGCAGAGAAATTTAGGCGGTTAATAGTTTCCCAGTATTCGCTTGAGAGCATCATGCCCTCCTGACTAACCCATTTCTTCTGAGCGCTTAGCCCCAAATCCACTTTAAACCTTTCTGCCAAGAGCCTTCTCCATGCCCCCTGGATTCCCTACCCGCGAAGGAGTAACTAATTCTGATACCAATGATTGGGTATTAATAATAGAATTAATATCTAAGTCTTTAAAAACCCTCAGCAAAATATTATAGGATCTGACCAGCAAAAGATCATTGTTGACTGTGATCATGATTTTCCATGGGGCTTCCCAGTTGCCCTCATCCCAGAAATCTCCAATTTTACTATATCCAGCGCGCACCCACCTTTTCACCGTGTTTTCGATAAGCTGAGTCCCTGAACCTAGAGAAATCTGTGAGAGTGGGGTGTCAAAATGTACAAGGGGATTGAATATTTTCTAGCGAAATCCACTCTTCTCTTAAGAAACCATTTAAGAATTTTATAACTAACTTTTTTAGGCGATTTGGTCTTGGTTCCGAATATTATGCTCTTGGCATATTAGTACCCGAAAATCAATAAAAAACTTGGAGCCCACGGAGTATTCTAACTTAAAGCTAGCATAATAGTGTGCAAAGAAAGCGTAGTAATAATCTTTGAAATTGGGTAAGGCCAGTCCCCCCTTCTCCTTATCGGCGTACAGTATACTCAAAGCGGCTCGAGCTTTTCGGTTCTGCCAGATAAAGGAGCGAAATAGGGATTCCAGTTTTTAAAAAAAGGGTTACGTTAAAACACACGGAATAGCTGCAAACAAGAAATTGAAAAGTGGTAAAATTGACATTTTAATTAATGCGATGCGGCCTAGTATCGAAAGAGGGAGAGGCCTCCAGCGAGTGAGTAAAGCCTGAGTTTTCTGAAGCAAAGGAGCGAAATTCAGCTCATAGAGATCCCTTATATTGGCCGAATAGAAAACCCCCAAGTATCTTTTTGGGTTGGGATTTACGCATTCTCTTAATTTAAGAAGAAGACAATCAGGAGTAGTACCACAAAGAATGATGTCGGTCTTGGTCCTATTAATCTTATAGCCTCCGATTTGCTGAAATTCTTTAAATAAATTAAAGGCCGTTTCCTGAGAGGAGTATTTTGTGTCCAAAAACAAAATAATATCATCTGCATAAAGTTTAATTTTTCCCATTGATTTTAGCGGTGCCTGAACCTGACTATTCTATCTAATTTTAATGGCAAGTGGTTCAATAAAAAGGGCAAATAAAATAGGGGATAGTGGGCACCCTTGTCTAGTCCCTCGTTGTATTTGAAGCTGTCCAACAGACCTTGAGTTTATAATAATATTAGCCTCAGCATTTGAGTACAGCCTTTGAATTAAAGAGATCACTTGAGTGGGTACTTTATAACTAGATAAAATTAAATAAAGCGTGTCCCAAACAACCAAATCAAAGGCTTTCCCTGCGTCCAGCAGAAGAATAATGGCAGGGATTTTATTAGTCGTGAAATAATCAAGAGCCTCTGCTAAATAGTGCGTGTTTGTAGCCAGTTGTCGACCAGCCACAAAACCATTTTGATCGGGATACACCAGTTTATTAATGACCCCATTAAGCCTATTAGCCAATAGTTTTGTCATTATTTTATAGTCTGTGTTTAACAATGAAATTGGAAGGTAAGCATTTGGATCCTCCCTATCTTTATTTTTCTAAGGGAAGCTAACCACATTCCCTGTGTGCCAAGTTCTGGGGATTTCCTCGCCCTGTAATATACCGTTTAAAAGGGCTAAGAACTCTTCAGCAAATACATTTATGAAAGTCTTATAGAACTCAGCCGGGAAGCCATCCGGGCCACAGGTTTTCCCTGTGGGGAGATCCTTAACTACATCTAGAAGTTCCGGCTTTGTAAATGGTTGAGACAATCCCTTACGGTCCTCCTCTGAAAGAGAGGGAATATTAAGGCCCGACAGGAACATCTCAGTGGTCCTGGAATCTATAACTGAAACGTCACTAAATATTTGTTTATAGTGCTCCAGCATGATTTGGTCAAGGTCTCGAGGCTCAGTGCGCCTAGCCCCAGTAATCGGGCATCTTAAAGCGTGTATAACATTGCCAGCGATACTATCTCTAGCTTGCCATGCCAAGAATTTTCCCGTAAAATTGCTTTCTTCATAACTTTTCTGTTTATAAGATCCATATTCAATCAACTTTAAAAAATAAAAATCCCGCTAATGCTTTCTTGGCAGCTTCGTAAGCCTTTCTATTAATATCCGAAGGGGTATTCAAATAAGAAACTAAACACTTGTGAACTACATCTTCCAGTGCCACAGTTTGTTGTTTCAGAGCCCGTTTATCAGCTACCTCTTTAACGATCACCCAGCCCCTGAAGTAAGCCTTAAATGCATCCCAGACTATTGCTGGGATTGACGACCCCTGATTGCGTTGAAAAAATTCCCTTATTTCAGCCTGTGAAGTTTGTATCCACCCTTCTTCCGTCAAAAGGCGGAGATTGAAAATCCACCTTCTAATCTGCGGTGGTTTAATTATAGAGTGGAGTGAAATTTCCAGCAGCAGAAGGGCATGATCTGAAAGACCAGAATGCTGGACGGATTGAGATCGATAACACAGAGTTTCAGAGATCAAAAATAAATCTATACGCGAGGAGCTTTTATACCATGAAGAGATACAGGTATATTCGGGTGGTTGTCCTCCAAGGATCACATAATGCCAGCACCTTAACATAATCTCTAAATATCTTGGCTACTTTAGGTTTATACTGTCTCTTACCTTTTACGGTAGAGTCTAGAGCTGGGTCCTGAAGAAAGTTGAAATCCCCCCCAATAATAATTTTCCCTGCCAGCTGGAGAAGGGAGTGAAACAAGTCTATATACGGAGCCGGATTATCCGTCAGAGGGGCATAAAAGCTAACAAAAATGAACCTCTCCATTGCAATTGTACACTGAACCCAGCACCAACGCCCTTCAGGGTCGGAGAGAAAGTCCAGCGGTTGTGCATTCAGGGTTTTAGCTAAAAAAACTGCCACCCCTCTATGAGCCGCTGAGGCTGCCGCAAGAACTTTAAAATCAGCCATTTTTTAAAACATTTGAAAACCTGAAACTTTATGAAATGGAATATGGGTTTCTTGAAGAAATATAACTGAGGGATTAAGATCAATTACCCTCTTTTCGATAGCGGACTTTTTCCTATGATTGTTTAATCCATTGATATTCCAGGATAGGAATCTTAATGGCAAAAGTGATTGTGTCATTTAATTCAATTTTGAGCTAGTGTGCCTGTAGCCTCACTAAGTCTGGAGAAAAAAATCCTAATCAATCGTGACAATCCTTTACATTGACTAAAACAGATCTTAATATCTATGCCCCCCCCCATTCCCTTTAGTGGCCCACACCTGGAGCCCTCCCGCCTGGGCGATCCCGGCTACATCCCTCCCCCACCCTTTGTCCCGCTTTTTTCCTAGCAAGGTGCCTTGTCATAGCACCCTGGGCTAGAGGCTAGAGAGAGAAAATTAGAGTAGTCTGTCCATACACTACGGCAAAAAAAAAAAAAAAAACATAACCCAAACAAACAAAAACAAGCAACAGAAAAAAAAAAAGGGGAAAAACAAAAACAAAAAGGAGGTCGGGCCTCTACTATGAGACTGTCATTTCTAGTATTCAATAAATCCTTATCTAGTATTCAATATATCACCTTATAGTCTTTCTTGCGTTCTCCCCCGTCCCCCCTTTCTCGTGCTGACTGTTCGGAATTTTGAATTACAGGCAACAAAGATTTAGCAGCATCAACCGTATGGATGAAGTTTGAGTGACCCTGAAAAAACACTTTAAGTTTTGATTGTTGCACGAGGCCTGCCTGCGCCCCTGTTCTCTGGAAGGCTGGAATCATATCCTTTAGCTCTCTCCTTCGATGCGCTGCTGCCACTGACATATCTGAAAAAATCTTAAATGCATAGTCCCCGGGAATCTCAAAAGTTTTAGTTCTGATTGCTTTCTGGAAAATCTGTTCCTTGATACGAAAGTCCCCAAAATTCACTAATAGAGTTCCAGGATATTTAGAGTTTGACGGTTGGACTGCCGGCACCCGATGGGCTCTCATGATTGTTAGATCCAGATACTTATCCTCAGGCCCTGCTAGAACATGACTTTTTATAAGATCTGTTACCAACTCCGTGACCGTCTGACCGTTTTCGCGCCCTTCAGGGACTCCCGTAAAGCGCAAATTGGATCTACGTGATCGATTTTCAGCATCGTCCAGACGAATTTGTAGATCTAGCAGGTCAGCTCGGCATTTTGCCAGAGAAGGTTCTACCGTCACCTGAGTATCCTCAAGAGCAGAGACTCGCTGTTCGATACCTGTAACTCGTGAGTTAAGTTGCTGGATGTTACTACAGATCAGGTTAAATTGGGATTCTGTTCTCTGATTTGCATCGTCCTAGGAGACTTTTAATGCTTTCAACTCACTTAGAATCTGTAGAAGTAAGCTGTCCGCAGGATCCCCGGTTTTTGGCTTAACTATCATTCCCTGAGCAGAGGCTTCCCTTAGCACCTTAGGCCTGGCCGAATCAACAGAAGAGGCACTAGAGGAAAAAATGTGGATCAAAGCTTCAGTTGCTGCGTTTGCCCCTGCTTTGTTGATCAACTCTTGTGCTGATTGTGAAGCAGAGTCAATTAGCTGCAAAGGGGGAGTGCGGCTAATGCTGGATACCAAATGATCTTCCTTGCGATTCCTTCCGCTTGCACTTCCAAACAAAGGAAAAAGGGGTCTAGAAGCCGATCCAGTGTTCACTGTTGGATCGCTAGCTGTCTCAGAGCTGCTGCCGGTGATAGGCCGAATCAGTAATGGCGGGCCCTCAATTAACCCCGGACTAGGATCCAGATCCAATGGAGGGGCCCTTGAATCATCAGACGGACAATCCAGACTAAGGGGGGTACTGGACAAATTGGCTTCTAAGAGTGGAGGGCTGACAGGGAGAGGTGAAGGCAGACTAGAGACTGAATCCGTAACTGGGATTAAAGGAGGGGGGCATAGTCCGGAGCCTTGTGCAAGTGGTTATCCGAAGGTGTTGGTCGCTTATGTTTTATAGTGCGAGTTGTCCTGGGAGCTCTGGCAGCAGAGCGACCTGCAAAGTGTGGAGACTGCCGCATTTTTCCCCTCTTCCCCAGAAGGAAAAAAAAAAGGAGGGCGGTTGGGGGGAGGGGGGGTTGAAGGAAAGTGAAAAGAGAAAAAAAAAAACACAGATGAAGGTGGGATGAGACCTCTCTCAAAAAAAGTCCTTTGTCAGCCTACTACGGTCCTTCTCTGAGTCTCTTCAACCCCAACCCTCCTTTAGGTAGTACTGAGCGCCAAAAGAGAGTGAGAAAGGAAATTTTCCCCCCTCTTTCTCCTCTTATCCCCTTATGTTCCCCCCCCAACCGGTAATACCAAGTGAAATACCTTAAGTGCTAGGCAAATCCGGGGGGAGTTTTACAAGCAGACCCTCCAAAAAAAGAAAAACAAAAAGAAAAAAAGCTTGAGCCGGAAATATGCGGAGTTATAACTCTCTGCTTCACTGCACCTTAAACAATCCACTTGAGCCGTTACCTCCCCACTGAGAAAAAAGCCACCTCTGCTCTGCGCCTCTGATGTAGGTTTCTTGCAGTTCTCTCAGTTCTCTTCTCTTCTCGAAAAAACTTGCCAGGGCTCCCGAACAGGGAGCCAGACATCTGTGACTCCAAAAATCCAGAGACAATGGCAAAAACGACCCTTGGGGAGGCCCCCCGCGTTGACACAGCTAGGAGCGCCTGGCTCGGCGTCCCTAGCAACCTTGCCCGATTTTGTTTTCAGCTCCGGAGCTTCCGCATTCCATCTGCAAGCCCGGCCTCAGCTACTGCTCCGGGCTGCTTCGATTTAATCCAGCTAGGGATTGGCGTCACTAGCAACCTAACCCGGCTCCAGAGTAGTTCTCCGGCTTCAGTTGCTGTTCCAGGGCTTCCGCATTCCTCTGGCCGCAGCGCGTCCTGTCTCGGCGCGCTCTCCCTCCTACTGCCTCAGCCTTCAGCCGCTGAGCATGACGGGAGCTCTACAACCTACATTCCCATGTGTTTTAGATCATCACCCATATATATATATATATATATACATATATATATATATTTATATATATATATGTATATATATGTACATATATGTATTCATTGTTGATGTATTGAGCTTTCTTTGATTATTATTATTCCACTTCTGTGATTATTTTAAGAGTTGCACGTGTTGCTTCATTCACATTAAATGCTCACGTTATTCTCTTCATGCATATGAAACCTGGAAAGTGCCTTAACAAATTCATTACTCAGACGAAGAGTGCTGCGTTCTTTGCATTCCTTTAGCTTCGTTCCCTCTTAGTCTGAAGCAAAACAGAACACAAAATGCTTGATGAGTTGTAATTTGTAACATTATTGCACATTGTATAGTCTTTTTCATGGTGCTCATGAATCTTTTCACCATGCCACCTCCGCCACATTGGTGTAGTTCTCCGGTGAGCTATTCCTAAATAATGCATAAATTAAGTTTGTTTCTAATGAATTGAGGCCCATTATCTGACTTGAGGTGTAGTTGGTGTTCACCATTCTGAAAATAGCTCATTCAGCACAGGAAGTACAGATTTTGACAAATCAGAAAATATGTGTCTCACAATTAGATTATTGAGAATATTCATCAAATAATTTTAGCAAATATTTTCCTGCCTCAATCGGTCCAAAATAATCTATGATCATGGTATTCCAAATAGCTTCTTTCAGGAGGAGTCTAATACATTGACATAGATGACAGGACTGAATATGTTTCTCCACAAGCACATCCAGTCATGGAAACCACACTTCATCTTGTTAATATGTCTTTATTTTTACCACACCCATATGAATTGTATGTGCAATTTCAACCACTTTCTTCTGTACAGATATTGGAATTACGATCCTCATGCCTCTGAGCAATACTCCACTTGCAGTTATCAATAGTTCATTTTGAAACTTTTTAAATGTGAAAATTTCTTTATAATCAACATCTCTTGCAAACAAATTACTGCTGGTAATGTTTCCATTTATTTAATTTTATTATTAAAATTGTTTATATTAAAATAACCCACTATGAGTTGAAAATACAGTGAAGTAACATTATTGCAAATTTCAATATTTGTGATCTGATGGCACCTCCTGAGGAAATAATTTGCTCAAAATGAACTGCAAACTCGAACAATTGAAGGTATTCTGTGAATGAATACATGGCTATAAGAAAATGAACAGTAATTTATCATAAAGAAAGTAAAAGAGAGTCACATGATCAACTTGCAAGGGGCACACACTGTCATAAAATCATTGAACCACATGATTTATGCTGGCTTTCTGCCGTATTTTAACCACACAGTCACACACTATATACTTGGTCTAATTTGCACTTGAAAATATGATTTGTTTTGATTACACATTTTTGTATGATTTTATATTGCACAAAGGATCACAGAGGTAAAAAGAAGCACAGTTCCCAAAAATAAGAAGTATAAAAAAAAAAGCCCAAAAAAGCAAAATAAATATAAACAAGACAGTAAGATTGTGAAAATTATCCTGTGAGGAAGGTCCAGGGGGACCATAATGGGATGGCAGGTTTTTCTCCTGCAATTCCACTATTGTGATGAGAATAAATGGAAATCTGTTCCTGACGTGACAGTGTGACTAAATTTGTTTAGGGAAAATAGTAATGAGTTTTTAAAATAGTAGCGGTGTGGACCTGATGCATGAGTGCCACACCACCAAAGCAAAAAGAGCTCCTGATTTTTTGACTTGCCTATATATTTAGGGTGCAAGTTTTAGTTACCTGACAGAACTCTAACTATAACTGCTGAATTTCTGTGGTTTTGTACAAGTAAATTCAGAACCTAACTATAAAGACCTTTTAACCTTTGTTTTTTTTCAGTGAAGATATATACATATGGTTTTTTACATTTAAATATATATATACAGATATATCTATTTATATATAAATCCATATGTGAACCCTTAGTTATAGTTAAGAAACCTTACCTTATTTCTCCATTACAAACCAAGTTTAAACTATGTAAATTAAAAGAATTCTAAAGTTAGTTATAACTTTCCTTAACAATTTAGCCACCACCTTCCAATTATTATAAAGAGAGGATCTAATTACACACTCTTTTCAGCTCACTAACCAAATAACACTAACTATAACTCACCACTCTACCATGCCCTGTTTTGTGGCAAATAATGCAATTTGAGACGTTATAAGTGTTGTTATTAATGCTGTGATTTCACATGCTATAAGTGATGTAGTATACAAGTGTATAAGTGCATGGAAAAGGCATGAGTTTGAGTTAATGTAGTGTGGTGAGTGACTTGACAAGACTGTATTTGGAGTTGTGCGACTTATAGTAATTTGAAGTTGGTGCGTAAATTATACATTGATGTTAAAATTATAACTTTACAATTTTTAATGTTTGCGTATTTTAAGTTGAGTTTGTACAGAAGGAATACATAACTTATTTCTAACTATAAAGCTTCCTTAAGCTTTGTTTTTTCATTATATGGTAATGATTTTTATTTTTTAATAAAAATGTGTTTCAAATCGCAGTGTGGACTGTCATTGATTGGAGTGTTGTTAAGTGTAGTACAGTACAGTGAAGGAGGGTGTGGTAGAGTCAGGTGTCGTAGACTGGAGTATTGCAGAGTGGAATATACTGGAGTTGAGTAAGAGTAGAGTGACATAGCATACAGTAGAGTAAAGTGTTATACAGTGGAGTAGCATGGAGTATCGTAGAGTGGAGCTGCATTTTGTACAGTGTAATGGCGTGTCAAGGAGTATGGCTGAGTGTTGCACAGTGGAGTGTCGTCAACTTGAGTGTCATGACATGGAGTGTGGTGGAGGGCGGTGTCATCGAGTAGCGTGTCATACAGTGGCACAGGGTGTTGCAGTGTTGAAGAATGTAGTGGCATGGTGTGGAGTTCAGTGGAGTAGGGTGTTGCATAGTTCTGTGTTGTCAATTGTAGTGTAGTGCAGTAGAGTGGCGGCGAGTCTTGTACAGTGTAGTCTTGTGTAACGGAGTATCATTATTTGTGAGAACACAGTACATGGTAGAGTGGTGAGTTATAGTTAGTGTTGTCTGGTTAGCGAACTGAAACGAGTGTGTAATGAGGTCCACTACTTATAATAATTTGAAGGTGGTAGACTGATTGCAAATGAAAGTTAAAACTATAAATTTAGAATTTCTAAAATTTCTGTAGTTTAAACTTGGTTTGTGTTAGACCTGGCATCCTTGGCATGGCCTCCCCTAACTTTTTGCTGTCTGCCTTCCTGTTTTTTTACTCAGTTTTGATGGTCTTTAGGAATCTGTACACTTTACCACTGCTGACCGGAGCTAAATTACAGGTTGGTTGCCCTCTAAAACATGGTTTCATTGGCTTCTCCACAACTGGCATATTTAATTTACTTGTAAGACCAAGATCTGTAAATTAAATGCTACTAATGGGCCTGCAGCACTGATTGTGCCACCCATTATAATAGCCCTTCAAACATGTCTCAGGCCTGCCACTGCAGAGTCTGTGTGTGCAGATTAAACTGCCATTTCAATTTGGCAAGTGTGCCCACATGCCAGGCCCAAACCTTCCTTTTTATTACATGTAAGTCATCTCTAAGTTAGGCCCTAGTTAGCCCCAAGGCAGCGTGCGGTGTATTTAAAAAGTTGAACATGCACTTTCAAGCTTAACATGTCCGGATAGTGAAAAACTCTTCAATTGTTTTTTCTCTATTACAAGAGCTATGTGTCCCATAGGATAACATTGGGATTACCCAAAACATCTTTTAAATGTAATTTCCATTTGGGAAGAGATAGGTATCTAGTGTTTGGTGTCCCTGGACTCACAATTTAAAATCACTACTTATGGTGAAGTTGTATTCTAAATTGTAAGTCTGAAAATGCCACTTTTAGAAAGTTGGCATTTTCTTTAACCATCCTGTGGCTCTGCCTGTCTCTGAATACACATCTGCGCTAGATGACAGCTGGGCTTTGTGCATTCCCATTAGACAGTCCCACAAAAAGGGAGCTTGGTTGTTGCATTTGCATATTGATGGTCCATCACCAGGCTGATAAGTTTTCCTGGGCTAGGTGGGAGGGAGGAGCTGACACTTACTTCTAAATAGGGCTTTGCCTCACCTAACACAAAGAGCTACATAACCCCCCAGTAGAGCATCTGGAGCCAGGGAGGGCAGGAAAGGGACCCTGGGGACTCCAAAGGAAGGCCTGGAAGTGTCTCCAACCTTCCAGAACCTGGGCACCATTGTATAAGTACTGGAGCCCAAACCCCTGAAAACCAGTTCGCTTTGGGGTCCTGGGGAGACTCTGCAACTACGAGGAGCTGTGCTGCCAGTAGGGACTGCCACTTAGCCACTTTACATTCTGCCTTCTGTGCTGCCAGGAGGGACTGCCACCTAGCTCTTTGCTTTTCTGGGTTGGCCTGCTACACTCTAATTGCTGTGCTATCAGGAAGGACTGCCAGTTAGCACTATGCTCTGTTGTGTTGGCCTGCTGCCTCTGTGGAGATGAAGGACTGACCCTGCCCACTGAACCCACTTTCCTCCACAGCAGTACTGAAGGAACCCCCAGGGACAACTCATAACAACCGCCCTGAAGCACAGACCAAGACTGCCGTGATTGTGTACCAAGACGCCGTGCAGCCTGCAATGACGAACGTGCCAAAGCACTGACTAAAATCCCCGTATTTGCCGCTCACTGACTCATGGGTCCCACCACAAGAGCAATACTTTCCTGGTGCCGGCTCGGAGAAGTAAAGTAGTAAAGTAGTTACAAAGTAGCACAGCAACCCAGTGGCACCTGCCTCAGGCTGCCAAGTGCACCCTGATTTACTCTGCCACGGGCAATCTCCTGGCATCACCGTTCCCCATTCCTGCCTTTGCCAGAGAGCCGTATTGGGATCCGACTTGCCTCCCACCATGTAAGCCCCGGGTGCGAGGCTAACTCCAACTCAGTGGGCCCTTGGATCGCCTCACCCTTAACGCGGGCCCGTGTGCGAGGGCCACCCGAGGCACAGAGCAGCTACACTCATCTTTAGTTTGGTGCCACAGACCATGCAGACAGGCCACTCCTGACTCCCACAAAGCCAGGGACAGTTAGGAGACCGTGACTGCATTTCGGAGCCTCGCCTAGCCAACAGAGAGCGTGTGAGCATTACCATAACTCATGTAAAGGGAGCACCCGCATGTTTGTTTCTTAAAGACCTGATCCTAGCTCAGCACATTGCTTTACTTTGAGACAGCGTGAGACTCAGTAAAGACGCTTTTCCTTGTGCAATCACTGCTAACTTGGATACCGCCGAATTAAACACTCCTCTGTTATCTTGAGGAGTTTATTACCTCAGAAGTATCAATAGAATTCTTGCCATTTTAGATTCATTCTGATTTTTGATTGAATTTATTATCAATTGCATAACTCTTGATTGGCTGTTTGGATACATGTTTGTTTTGGTCTTATTTCAATCAGATAAATAATCTCTATTTCAGTCTTTTTGTGGTATCAGTGTGTTACTGTAATTAATTGTTGCACAAATACTTTACACATTGCCTCTTAGGTTAAGCCTGACTGCTCTGTGGCAAGCTAAAAGGGGGTGAGCCCACGTTAATTTAGGGAGTGTAACTGACTTAGCCTGAACGGGATTGTGGTCTCTACTTGGACAGGGTACATACCACTGCCAACGAGGGTCCCCATTTTAACAGTTTGTATAGGGAAAATACATTTTTCTAACTATAACTACCTTTGATTTTTCATTGAATTTTGATTTTTTTTTAAAAGAGAATACTAAAAATGTGTTTCAAGTCATAGAGTCCAGTGTTGCAAGTGGAGAGCTATGTGGAGTGTCATACAGTAGAGTGCAGGAGAGTGTTGTAAAGTCTATTGTCATATAGTGGAGTATTGTAGGTTGGAATAAAATGGAGTAGAGTGTAGTAGTGTATCATACAGTGTAGTAAACTGTTATATAGTGTAATGGCATGGTGTCTCAAACAGTGGAGTCAAGTATCGTAGGCTGGAGCAGAGAGTTATACAGTGGAATGACATGTTGAACAGGGAATAGGGTTCTGTAGACTGCCATAGAGTGGAGTACAGTGTTTTAAAGTGGAGTTGAGTGACGTAGAGTGTCATAGAGTGGAGTATCGTCAAGTGGAGTCTCAGAGTACAGTGGAGGAGAGTGTTGTAGAGTGGAGTGGCGTTTTGTATGGAAAAGTTGAGTGGCATGTCATCAAGCGTCATACACTGTCAGAGTGGATAGGCATAGTGTGGAGTAGAGTATTATAGAGTGGCTTAGAGTGTAATAGAGTACTGTAGAGTGGAGTTGCATACAGTGGAGTAGAGTGTCAGACAGTGGACCAGCATAGAGCGGAGGATAGTACAGTGGGGTAGAATGGGATAAAGTGGAGTACAATGGAGTCTAGTGAAATGGAGTACACTGGAGTGGGATAGTGTAGAGTGGAGTAAAATGTCATAGAGCAGAATAGCATGTCATAGACTATAGTGGTGTGGATTGCATTATAGTGGAGTAGCATACCATACAATCAAGTAAAATGTCATAAATTGGAGTACTATGTTGTACACTAGAGTGTAGTGGGGTGTTGTACGGTATTGGAAAGTGATGTAGACTACAGTAGAGTAAAGCAGCATACAGTCTAGTTGATTTCTGTGGAGTGGTGTGCAGTATAGTGTTGTAGAATGTGGCAGAGTGGATTGGCATACAGTGTTAGAGAGTACAATAGCATAGAGTGGCACAGAGTGGAGTGCTGTACAGTGGAGTAGTGGAGTAGAGTGGAATACTGTGTCAGCGTAGAGTGGAGTAAAGTGGGGTGCAGTGGCATACAAAAAGTTGAGTACAGTGTTGTATAGTCGACTATCTATCATAAAGTGTTGTACAGTGGCCTGCAATATAGTACAGTGTTGGATAGTGTAGTGAAGGGGTATAGACAGGAGTAAAGTATCAGAGAGTGGCATACAAAGTAGTAGAGTGTTGTAGAGTGGAGTTGCATAAAGTACAGTAGTGTGTGAAACAGTGGAGCTGTGGGGAGTAGATTGTTATATAGTAGAGTAGAGTGAGGTAAAGTCTTGTACAGTGTAGTATAGTTGAGTGGAGTGGTGTAATGTAGGGTGGAGTAAAGTACAATAAAGTATATTGGTGTATTGTAGAGTAGATTGGCATGGAGTGGAGTGTACTGACATAACATAGGTAGTAAACTGTTATAAATTAGAGTGGGGTCTTGTACAGTAGAGAGGTGTGTTGTGTCATTTAGAAAAGTGTTGTATTGCGCTAGAGTGTTGTACATTGGAGTGTACTGGCATAGAGTGGAGTATAGAGTTAGACACTGGAGTTTACAGGAATAAAGTTGAGTAGAATCAAGTCAAGCTAGGTTTATTGTCTGATTAATTAAAATCATTGCAATCATTATAAACAAGTTACTAAAATGATCTCATAAACAGGTGCACATGTATAATTATTCAGGTTCAAAGATGATCAAATCATTCTTAAAACCTGTGCAAAAGGATGCTAAAGTGCTTAATTGTGATTGTCTGGCCTTTAGCCTCTTGAGCGTATGATGCTGCTGCATTTGCATTGCTGTATACTGCTCAAATTGTATGGCACATTCTCTCAGACATGAATTACCACTCAAAGTAAAGCAGATACAGATCATTCACAGGCTATTCAGGAGTAATCAGAGTGCTTAACATTATGAGTCAATCACTGCCTTCAGATGTAATGTTAATATTCCACAACCAAACTTTTAGAAATGGGGTTTCTGGTTTGCTAGGGTAGGCACCTCAGCCAGGCAGTACCCAACAGTCTAGTCAGGGTGAGTAAGTTACACACCAAATATAACCTATGCTCACCCCTGTTAGCTTGGCACAGAGCAGTCAGACTTATCCCCAGAGGTCATGTGTAAAACATTTGCACAACACACACACACACACCAGCGACACAAAAAGTACACAACAAAGAGAACAAAGAATACTCTGCAATAAGTTATATAAAAAAAGACTGTATTGCACAAAACATTGTAGATCAAAAACAACATAAATCAGTAATATTCTGTTAAGCAAGCAGTTGTCAGACCATTGCATTGAGTGCCAATAAAAGGAACATTCCCATATTGCATGTGTCACAAGCAAAAAATACCCACCCAATGCCTGCAATGCAAATCATGAAATAAATATGTCACCCCAACATGGCAATCATGACATATTGCATGAATTAGGTTATGAAACAACATGCAGAAACAATGAGGGCAAAAATAAGGGAGTGAAATACATCATCTGCGAGGGTCACCAACAATAATTTCTGCGCAAAAGTTACAGCGCCTTTTGCTCTCCCTGTAAAAATCTCCCAGTGGATCACTGTCCACCTCGTCGTGGCCATGCGCTCCTGTGTTCCTATTCCGGGAAATGCGGTAAAGGTTATCCTCAGCAGTACTTCCTTTGCACAGGGAAGCAGCCCTGCTTTTCTCATGGGGGCCGCAACACAGAAAATACCCCGCCTTGCCCAGACCCCTCAAGGACCTCGTGAACACCCAGGCAGAGTGGGTTACTTACTTCAAAACCCCTGCATGTTGTATCCCAGGCAATGCAGCTACCCACTGCATAGAT
Source organism: Pleurodeles waltl (assembly GCF_031143425.1). NCBI lineage: Eukaryota > Metazoa > Chordata > Amphibia > Caudata > Salamandridae > Pleurodeles > Pleurodeles waltl. The sequence continues at coordinate 788,842,901 of NC_090450.1, forward strand.
CATCAGAACATGGGTGCTCCAAGTAGCGGGGTTATGGGAATTTGTGTAGTTCTGGTGAGATAGGAGATTTGCAACTATAGCTGTAGACTCCCAGCAGTTTACAAGGGGATTGCGCTGGCAGTTCCAGTGCAGGCTGACAAAAGGGCAGTGCCCAAGGTAAGTTATAGTGGAGGGGACTCCTGTGGTCTACCCAGATGCAGAATCAGTCACAGCAACTGCCCGCGTAGGTGCACAGCAACTGAACAAGCTGTACCTTATGTCCTGGGCAGAACTCAATGGCTATGTGCCCCCAGAGGGGATCCTTTCCAGCCATTGGCTGCCTCTGACGGTCATGGGAGCCTGTAGCCACACCAGTGGGCCTCGAGGATGAAGCCTGATTCCCCCAAGTCTCCGCTGCTCTAAAGAAAAGCAACCAGACTTTCCGGGTCCTGCACACCATCAGACACAGTGCTCTCCCACTGCCCAGTGAGGTCCTCCGCCAGTCCAGCTTCCTTCGGCTGGGTCCGCTCACTGTGTTCTTCCTGGTGGCGGGGCTCTACTAGGGAATTTGTGGTGATTGGCAGTGCTGCTTCCTGTACTGCAAGATGCCGCTTCTCTGGCCCAGTGGTGCGTCTTGGTCCCCTCTGCAGGGGGGACCATGCTGGGTGCTAATCCTCCTATGTTGATAGAAAGAAAAGTGCTCAAAATGTGCCTATGGACCCCAAGGACATAAAAGTATAAAGCGCCCTCCCCGTGATGTGGATGGGGAGGATACAGAGCAAGTTATTCTGCAATTTGTAGTGGTCAATAACGTGCTTACCATGCGCTTGATTCTTGAAACACAGCGCAGGCCATCAAGCCCTGGGAGGCACTCAGATGTGGCACATGTAGTGAACAGCAGCAGGCCAACTCATTTGCGCAGGTACAAGGAAGGGAGTCGGTTCTTCTTGGCATCCCACATTGAGCCCCCAAAGTCAGGGAACAAGCTGGCAGCAAGGCAACAAGCAATAAAGCAATCCGGATGAGCTCTTTGTGCCACCCAGCAGACACCAGGCAGCATGTCAACAAACAGAAGAGCAGTCCTGATGAGTCCTTTTGTGCAATCCAGCAGTCCTTCTGACAGAGGTTTAGTTCCAGTTCCCAAAAGTGCTCTCGCAATCAGGGGGCTACTGCCCCTCTACCTATACTCAGAAATGCCTTTGTTCAGGGGGTAGCTTCAAAAGAGCCCTTTCAAGTGAAGCACAAAAACCTTTCAACCCAGCCCTGTCTCTAGACATCAATAGGAGGTAATCAGTCCATTGTGTGTCAGAAGGATACAGCCTATTCACATGTAAGGTGTGAATGACCCTCCTCTCCCCAGCCCAGGAAGACTATCAAAATGCAGATGCCTCTTCTGTCACACCCAGCCCTTCCTCTGTGATGGCTGTCTGGAAAATATGCACCAAGTGGAATTGTCACTCTGCCCCAGACGTGGATTGGAGTCAGACTGCAAAGCATTTCTACAATGGTAATAAAATATCCACCTACACCAAGAAGAAGGATTTTTCACTACCATTTCAATCATACTAAACATGCCTACGCTATTCCTCATAGATCAGAAGATACCACTTAGACATATGTCAGGGCATTTTCAGTGCCATCCTATGAGAGGACAAGCACTCACAGTAGTGAGAAACTAAATAGGCTGTTTGTCACTACTAGGACATGTAGTACATAAAGACATATGTACTACCTTTTACATACACAGCACTCTGAACATAGGACTATCTAGGGCCTTCCTTAGGGGTGACTTAGTTGTAGCAAAAAGGGAATTTAGGCCTTGGCAAGTAGTTTATTTGCCAAGTCAGTGTGGCAGTGAACTGCCCACAAAGGCTCTACAGAGACAAGCCTGAAAGGCTCCCGTGAGTGGTGTAATCTGTGCTACAGGCCTACTAGTAGTATTTAATTTATAGGCCCTGGATATATGGTATATCAGTTTAAGGGACTTACAGGTCAATTAAATAAGCCAAACAGGCGTAAGCCAAGTATACCAAGTTGTAGGGGAGAGAGCACATGCACTTAAGCACTGATTAGGAGTGATAAAGTGCCCAGAGTCCTAAAGCCACCAAAAAGACGGTCGGAAAAATAGGAGGGGAAAGGCAAATGTTTGGGGATAACTCTGAAGAAAGGGCGATTTCCAACACAAACATTATTAGAAAATGTGCACAGCCTGCTAATTAGCCCTGCTAATTAAGGGCCATTGCTTATGGTCTGATTGAGTAAAATATTTACAATCATAAAACTAATTAATAAAATAATCTTGTAACAACTACCCATATATAATAATTCAAAATCAAGCATGTACAATCATTCTTGAAACTGTGCAAGAGGATGCTAAAGTGCTTAGTAGTGATTGTCTGACTTTTAGGCTGTTAGCCACTGGTGTGTGGTGCTCAGTTTGAGCAGCGCAAATCTATTAGACATGAGTTGCCAATCAAAGTGAGCTGATACAAATCATTCACCGGCTATTCAAAAATAATTAAAGTGCTTAACATTATGACTCGGCCCTAGCTTCTAATTAGGAATTCGCATAACCTGTAAAATGGGTTAAAAAATGTAGTGTTAAAGTTCCATTAACCAAACTCTTCAGTAGGTAAGGCACAGCTCACCAATGGAGGTAAGGCAATTTCTAGTCTATTAAAGTATAGTGCCTACAACCTGATCGTGGCCATCCCTCAGCCAGTCAGCTACCATCCGACATCCCTTGAATGGTCGCTCAGGGCTGAAACTCCATACACAGCAGTGCTCTACGTTCCAGGTGTTTACATGCAATACACAACTTATAAGCCTGCATCATATCTTCTCTCCTTACACTCAATGAACGCAATGAACGATTGTTATGAAAATATAACTGTAGCTTACAACCTAAAAAGAAACATACCCAAGATTATTATTATCTTGAGTCCTGTTTGCTCACACAATACAGACAGAAGTACAACCATATTACAGTGTAAACTATCCACAAACATAGGCCCTCATTACAACCCTGGCGGTCGGTGGTAAAGCGGCGGTAAGACCCGCAACAGGCCAGCGGAAAAAAAAAATGGAATCACGACCATGGCGGAAACCGCCAGCATAGACAGCCACTTTAACACTCCGACCGCCACGGCGGTACAAACAAACAGCATGGCAGTCACTGCTAACAGACAGGCGGAATACAGTGTACCGCCCACACCATTATGAGAGGCCAATCCGCCACCTTTTCCGGGGCTGATTCAACGTGAACAAAAACACAGCGGAAACAGGACTTGGAAGGAAAAACGCTCACCTCTACACACCCCACGAGGAACCAGGATGCCATGGAGCCAGAACTCCAAATTCTACCTGCCATTGTCTTCCTGCTCCTCTACCAGGAGCACGACCGACGGCGGCGACCACCACTGTGAGTACTGCACCTACGACACAGGGGAGGGGGGGAAGAGAGTGACACCCCCACGCAACATGCAACACCCCCACCCCCACCCTCACCTACAACAACATACACACAATTACATGTTGAAACATTACATTTACCCCCCCCCACCCTCCCTGGAAGAACGCAAGGACAAAAGGAAATGATTTGAACGATTGTTATCAGGAAAAATCCATTAGTCAAAAATATATATACACTATTAACAAATATGTACACCAAGATTTCAAGTCCATGTACTGCACCTACATAGTCCGTGGACCACTGGGCCCAAAATGCATGGGCGAGGCCCACACTCAATACCCGATCCAAACGGAGAGAACACTACAGGGGCATCACATCGAAATAAAACAGGCAACTCATGGGGAAGGGAAAGGGGGTGCACCTCAGCCGGATGAGTGCACGATGTCAGCTCCACGAGGGGGCTCCATGCCCATTGATGTATCCTGGGGAGTGCAAAGCCACAGTCTCTCAAGTCTCTACAGTGGGTGGGTTGCCCACTGTACCATCCTGGGGAGTGCAAAGCCACAGTCTCTCAAGTCTCTACAGTGGGTGGGTTGCCCACTGTACCATTCTGGGGAGTGCAAAGCCACAGTCTCTCAAGTCTCTCCAGTGGGTGGTTTGCCCACTGCTGTATCCTGGGGAGTGCAAAGCCACAGTCTCTCAAGTCTCTCCAGTGGGTGGTTTGCCCACTGCTTTATCCTGGGTAGTGCAAAGCCACAGTCTCTCAAGTCTCTCCAGTGGGTGCTTTGCCCACTGCTTTATCCTGGGGAGTGCAAAGCCACAGTCTCTCAAGTGGATAACAGTCTCCACTGGTTCTGGAGGGGGCTTTGTGCCCAGAGTGCTTCATCCTGCCAAGGACTGAGGTGGTGGATGCCTTTCTCCACTGGTTCTGGAGGGGGCTTTGTGCCCAGAGTGCTTCATCCTGCCAAGGACTGAGGTAGTGGATGCCTTTCTCAACTGGTTCTGGAGGGGGCTTTGTGCCCAGAGTGCTTCATCATGCCAAGGATTGAGGTAGTGGATGCCTTTCTCCACTGGTTCTGGAGTGGGCTTTGTGCCCAGAGTGCTTCATCCTGCCAAGGACTGAGGTAGTGGATGCCTTTCTCCACTGGATCTGGAGGGGGCTTTGTGCCCAGAGTGCTTCATCCTGCCAAGGACTGAGGTAGTGGATGTGATACTCCACTGACAGTGGGCCAACATGGAAGCTGTCCAGGCCCCTGGAACTGACCACCAGTCACATACGACTGACCACTGGGGATGACAGCCATGTCTGCGGTGGTGCCACTGGCACAGGATGTGGCGTGGCCGCTGGCGGCGCTGGCAGCGGCCTCAGTAGCGGCAGTGCTTGCGGCACTCATTGGGCAGCGGTGCTGGTGGGTGGCTTAGTGAGCGTGCTGCTGGCGGCGGTGTCCTGGGCAGCGGTGCTGGTGGGTGGCTCAGTGAGTGTGCTGCTGGCGGCGGTGTCCTGAGCAGCAGTGCCCGTGGCGGCGGTGCATGTGGCATTGCCGGTGGCGGTCTTGTCCGCCGTGCAGGTTGGCAGCGACTTCCCTTTCTTTTTCTGGCCCTTCCCCACCTTGGATGGTGGCACAGCCGTCTTGTCACTCACAACTGTATTCCTGGGAGAGCCCTTGGTGGCAGGTGTTTTGGCCTTCTCCCTCCGGGCTGTGGCCAACTTCTTTAGTTTTTGAGGTGGGGGAATGTCCTTGGCCTGGCTCCTTGGCACACTGGCTGCCCTGCTGCTTGGCACACTCCAGAAGCTGGTTACTGCTGGCACCACTGTTCCCGGTGATGTGGTGGCTGAGGTGCTGGGTTGAGACCTGGAAAGGCGGGCCCTAGGGGATGGAAGGGGTGGGGGAGGTGTAGGGAAGAGGTCAAGGTTTGACAGGAAAAGTTTTTCAGACACACTGGGACGGGTAGATGGAGGGGTTTGGGAGTGGAGGAAGAGGTAGTGGTTGTAGGAGGTGTTTGTTTGCTGACTTTGGGTGAAGGTGCATGGGCTGGAGGCTGTCGTGAGGTGGATGGCTGTTGGGTGGGTGACTGCGTTTGTGTAGTTTGGGAGGTGGGCTCACAGACACACTGGGAGAAGACACAGGGGATGTGTGAATGGCAGAGGGGGTGGTGAGTGCACGTGAGCGGTGTGTGGTGATGGGCGTGCTAGTGATGGACGTAGTGGCTGAAGATGTAGTGCATGCAGGTGTGTGGAGACATGACAGGGAGGGAGGAGGGAGACGAGGAGGAGGGGGACACAGTGGAGGCAGTGGCTGTTGGTATGTCTGCATTGGCATGATGCTTGTGTGTGTGCCTGTGGGATGTGTGGTGCTTATGTTTGCCAGAGCTACCCTTGTGTGTTGAGGTGTGTGCATGCTGGTCTGATGGTGTGCTTGGGATAGGCTGAGGACTGGGGATTGGGTCTGGGTGGAGGAAGTTGGAGGGGGGAGGCTGGACACAGGGACAATGACTGCCATCAGTGCTGCGGCCAGAGTCTGAAAAGTTTGCTGTTGGGCTGCCTAACCAGAATGAATGCCCTCCAGGTATGCATTTGTCTGTTGCAACTGCCTCTCTACACCCTGGATCGCATTCAGAATGGTAGACTGCCCAACAGTGATGGATCTGAGGAGGTCAATGGCCTCCTCACTGAGCGCAGCAGGGCTGACAAGGGCATGGGCTGAGGTGCCTGGGGCAAAGGAGATGCCCACCCTCCTGGGTGAGCGGCCACGGGACACAAGCTGAGGGGCTGCTGGGAGGGCGGTGCTGGTAGGGGGGTGGCGGCTGTACCTGTAGATGCTGTGGGCACAGAGGGGCCCGCCACCGCAAGGGAGCTGCCATCAGAGGAGGAGTCAGTGTTGCTGCTCTCAGCTCCTCTCCCCGCCGTGGAGCTCCCCTCACCCTCCGTCCCACTGGTGAATTCGGAGTTCGTAGTCTCGCCCTCCAGGGCCATGTGGGATGCAGCTCCCTCCTGCTCCGGTGGCACTTTTCCCCTACGTGATGATGCTAATGCACACAAGAATAGGGAGACAACAATAAGGGGGGGAAAGAAAGTAGAAAGATATGTTCAGTGCATGCAATACCGCTACCGTTGGCGGACACTACAGACACAGCAGCCCTCTGCACTACGCCATGCACTTAGAGTTCCCTAATTAATCTCAGGGCGGATGGGGTACAAGGCCTATGCCTGAAGTCACAGGAGCCTGACTAGGGGTGGATGGCTCTTAACACTGGTGGGGTGGGGTGCCACATAGCCTGCCTCACGAAGGCACCTTGCCTGCAAAACTAGCCCTGGCGTAGGGTAAGCCACTGCCCACCTCCCCCAGCCAGACACCTCCCATGCGCTTTGAATCAGCTGAATGAGAGTGTACTCACCCCCTTGTGGCTGCTGTGATGCCCTCAAGCGCCCATCCAACTCCGGACACACCACCGCCAGGATCCAGAACATCAAGGGGGTCATGGTGCGACAGGCACCCCTCCCACGTTGGGAGGCCATCCCCAGCTGGGCCTCCGCCGTCTTCTTGCTCCAGCGGTGAATGTCCTCCCATCTTTTACAGCAGTGGGTGCTCCGTCTGTGGTGGACCCCCAGAGTCCGGACGTCCTTGGCTATGGCACGCCAAATAGCCTTCTTCTGGTGGGCACTGACCTACAGGAATAGTACAGGGGAAAAGGAAAAAATATAACCATCCGGACCGTCACAGTCATTGGCCCACTTTCCCACCCTTGCCCTGACGCACGTACGCTCACTGTCGTTTCATGCATGCCTCATTCCCCCCTATCTCCCATCCACAACACTCCAAACAGGCATCGCCCATACAGCATGCTCACAGTGTACTCAATCTGTTTGTTTGTAGGACCGTAGAGTAGCGTGTACTGGGGGAGGACCCCATCCACTAGTTTGTCCAACTCTTCCGATGTGAAGTCAGGGGCCCTTTCCCCAGACACTGTAGCCATTGTCGCTTCCAGACTGAGGTCATAGCAGCACTTGCAGTGTAGGTCCTCTCCTGTCAAAGATCAGGTATCAAGTGAGTGAACAGACAGAAAATGGTGGTTACGTCCGCGGCGGTGCGTACCGTCACTGCCGGCGTACATCGTCATTGGCTCCTGGGACCCATAGGGTCCAATGTTAACCAATGCAGGATTGCGCCGCGGTCTTCAACCGCCTACTGCGACGGTGTACAACGCCAGCGCAGTTACCTCACATCCCATTGTCCCACCTTACAAGTCAGGCAGCCTCAATTTCAAGGGGCCACATGGCATTAATTTTAAATGCGTCACACATATCTAGGCCTTGCATACACACTAAGACAGGCACATAGCGGATTGACAAATGTGTGCAATAAAGTTGTGTTTTCGTACCTCAGTGTTGGCTGACCCTCTGCTCGCTGTTCACATCCATAGAGCACGTCCGCTGGGGCAGGTGACGAGATGGCGGCATCCTCCGGTGTACAGACCACTGGTGGACCTATCGACAATGGAAGAGCAACATGTAATAGTGACCTACAGACTTGATCGTGCCACAATCCAGGAACTGTGTGCCCAGTTGGAGCCAGTCCTGATGTCAGCTATCCGCCATCCCACATGTATCCCCCCTCTAGTGCAGGTCCTGTCAGTAATCCATTTCCTGGCAAGTGGGTCTTTTCAAACTACAATGGCCATAGCATCAAGGATGTCCCAGCCTATGTTCTCAAACGTGTTGTCCAGAGTGTTGTCTGCCCTGCTGAAACACATGCACAGCTACATCGTGTTCCCTCAGGTGGAGGATTTGCCTACAGTGAAAGGTGACTTCTATGCTCTGGGACAAATCCCCAACATCATAGGTGCCATTGATGGGACACATGTGGCCTTGGTCCCCCCACAGAAGTGAACAGGTGTACAGAAACCAGAAGAGTTACCAATGTGCAGATGGTGTGTTTGACCAACCAGTACATCTCCCATGTCAATGCCAAGTTTCCTGGCTCAGTGCATGACGCTTACATTCTGAGGAATAGTAGCATCCCTTATGTGATGGGGCAACTCCAGAGGCACTGTGTGTGACTATTAGGTGCGGACAAGGACCCTATACAGTGTGAATAGGTGTCTGGGTATGGGGTTGTCCCTAAGGGTTAGTGTGTGTCTAACAGTTTTCCCTCGACATTTGCATGTGACTCTGGCTACCCCAACCTGTCATGGCTACTGACCCCAGTGAAGAATCTTAGGACAAGGGCAGAGGAACGCTACAATGAGGCACATGGGCGAACTAGGAGGGTTATAGAGAGGACCTTCGGCCTCCTGAAGGCCAGGTTCAGGTGCCTCCATATGACAGGTGGTTCCCTATACTACTCACCAAAGAAGGTGTGCCAGATCATTGTGGCCTGCTGTATGCTGCACAACTTGGCTTTGCGACGACAGGTGCCTTTTCTGCAGGAGGATGGTCCTGAAGGAGGTGTTGTTGCAGCTGTGGAGCCTGTGGACAGTGAAGAAGAGGAGGCAGAAGAAGAGGACATAGACAACAGAAACACCGTGATCCATCAGTACTTCCAGTGAGACACAGGTAAGAAGACATCATTGCCTCCTACATCTGATACACTTGTTCTACCTCTCATCTGTCTGTCACTTTCACCCAGTGCATTGACCCTGATTTGTCACTTTCCCTTTTGATTTCACAGATGTGGGTCCCACTGTGTGACCTCTGCTATGTTTCCTCATGGACTACAGCTGTGTGACATAGGTATGTTGACAATATAATGGACATTGCTATTTCCCTCAGTTGTTGCAAATACACATTGGTGAAAGCACAGACTGACTCCAGATTGTTCTGAGATTTAAGGGTGTTTATTTAAGTGCGAAATAGTGGAGGGTGTTGTAAAATGGTCAGGGGTGATGGTGGAGGAATGTCCATGGCAGAGTCCAGTCTATTAGTCTCACAGGTGCATTGTCCAAAGGGGCATAGGAAGTGGAGCTGGGACAGTTCAAGGATGGACAGGGTGACAAAGTGGGACAGAAGGATGACAATCAGGGTGGTCTCATTTCTTGGAAGGGGTCTTGGCATTGTTCTCTGTCTTTGTCCTGGATCTCAGGGACCGCTTGCGGGGTGGTTCTCCATCTGCAGGGGGTGGGGTGCTGGTGTCGTGGTCCTGTGGTGGTGCCTCCTGTCCACTAGCGCCAGCAGAGGTGGTGGGCAGTTCACCGTCCAGGCCAGTGTCAGGGGCCCCTCGTTGTGCCACAGTGTCCCTCCTGGTGTTCACGAGTTCCTTCAGCACCCCTACAATGGTGCCCAAGGTGGTATTGATGGATTTGAGTTCCTCCCTGAATCCCAAATACTGTTCCTCCTGCAGCCGCTGGGTATCCTGAAGCTTGGCCAGTACCGTTGCCATCGTCTCCTGGGAATGATGGTGGAGAGGGCCTCATGGAGAATGGGTTCCCTGGGCCTGTCCTCCCCCTGTCGCACAGCAGCCCTCCCAGTTCCCCGGTTTTCCTGGGCCTCTGTCCCCTGAACTGTGTGCCCACTACCACTGCCCCCAGGTCCCTGCTGTTCTAGGGGTGGTGGGTTAGGCTGGGTTCCCTGTAGTGGTGGACACACTGCTGCTTGATGTGTCCTGAGGACAGAGGTATGGGCCCACTGGGTGGGTGCTGTGGTGGTGTTTCCTGAGGGGGGAGGCTCTGTGGTGGCCTGTGCCAGTGTGAGGGGAACCGACTGTCGCAAGGTCCCAGATGGGCCGGGCTGGTCATCTAGATCCAGTTGGACCGAACTGCTGTCATCACTGTGGGCCTCTTCTGTGGGTGGATTGGACATGTCTGGAACCTCCTGTCCGGTGACGTTGGGTATGGGTCCTGCAGGGGTGTAAAGGCATGATTATTGCATCTGTGTGTGCCATGGTGTGCAATGGGTGGGTGACCCTGTACCCCAGTGCTTCCATTCATGTGTAGGATCTTGTGTGCTAATTGTTTAGGGGTCTGTGTGGGTATGTGTAGTGGCCATGCATTGGTGATGGGTGTCAATGCTTTGTTGTTGCATGCAGGGCCTGCCATTTGAATTGTCCCTTTGACCAATCTGTTAGCCCTCTCAATCATGCCATTACCCTGTGGGTTATACAAAGAGGTGTGATTATGTTTTATTCCCAGTGATTCCAAGAATGTCCTCATTTCATGTGAGGTTAATTGTGTACCATCATCCGTCTTGATAACTGACGGAACTCCTTCTTTATATGAATATTCCCTTCAAACCAGCAATAGTCGCTTGGGTGATGATTTCCCTCATAAACTTAGCTATCACCCATTTGGTATGAACATCGACTATTACCATTGCATACCACAAATCCACTCTTACCTTATTCATGGGTTCAATGAAATCTAGAGATAACGTGTGCTATGCTTTCCCTGGATCTGAAATTTGCCCCAAGTCTGTTTGATTCCCTACCTTTAGCTTCTTCTCACCTTCCTTACACTAACCACATTTCTCTACCCACTCATCCATCCGAACATCCATTCCTGGCCACCACCAGTCTGTTCTCAACCTCTTTTTAGTCCTAGTCTGCTTCAAATGACCCTCTTGTGCCATTTTTATCAGTGTAGATCTCAAGCCAGACGGAGGAACAAATTTCATTCCTCTCATAATCACTACATCATTACAAATCAATAGTTCATCTATTATCTTCACATACAGCCTAACAGATAAAGCTACTGTGGTCTCCCTCCTGGTTTCCAACAAGATTAATCATTTTACTTCTTTTAGAGTAGAGTCTAAATCCATTTCTTTTATCCACTCTTTCTTAGTGATGGCACATGCCCCCTCAACACTTAACACATCCTGCACCAAAGCTACTGATCCTTCTGCTTCCTTAGCCATGACATCCGAACTGTCTACTCCTCTGCAATTTAGGGACAACCTAGATAAGCAATCATCTTGAGAGTTCCTTCACCCTGGAATATGTTCCAATGTGTAACAATACTCTTGTAGGCAAGCAGCAAGTCTGGCTAACCTTGCTGATGCTTTCCCAGCCCCTCCTGGAATCAGAATTTTCACTAAAGGCTTGTGATCAGTTTGTAGTATAAATGTAGTTCCCCACAAGTAGGTTTGAAAATATTCCACTCCCCAGGCTGCTGCAAGCGCATCTCTGTCAATGACTGAGTAATTTCTTTCAGAGGTAGTTAAAGTCCTAGAAGCGAATGCCACCATTTTTTCTTGCTTACTATGAACAATTTGACAGAACAGTTCATATTCCTGTGCACTAGCATTTACTGTAAGGATTGATTTAAATTTAGTGTTAAGTGGTGTTAGGATCCCTGCATCACAGATGTATTTCTTTATCTGCTCAAAACATTCTTGTTGTTCTTCCCCGAAGCAAAATTGGCTTCTTTCTTTAACAATAGTCTCATACAACTTGTTTTGTCAGAAAATCTTTCAACAAATTTCGAATAGTATTCAACAAGACCTAAAAACGATCTCAGATTGTCTTTGGGTGCTGGAGCTAATCTTATTGCATCCAATAGGTTTTGCTTAAGTTTTGCACCATTCGCTGTAATAGTATATCCTAAATAGTCCAACTGATTGAGCGTGAACTAGAATTTAGCACGTTGGAGGGACAACCCAGCTTCATTCAATCTATGCAGGGCTTGTCTGAGCACCAAGATTTGCTGTGTTATATAGAATCACCAAAAACTAAAATATAATCTTGAAAGTACAGAATGTTGTTCATCCTTTTAAAGACCTCACTCATCATTCTTTAAAACATGCTCGCTGCTGAGCACAAACCAAAGAGCATACAAGTAAATTGAAATATACCCTCCATCATGATTAAAGCTGTTAGGGGTTTAGACTCCTCATCCAGTCTGATTTGGTAGTACACATATTTTAGATCTAATTTAGAAAAAAAGTTCCACCCCCCCCCAAAGTCAGTATGAATTAATGGCAGGCAGAGGGTATGTGCCTGCCACCACATTCTGATTCAGTGACCTAAGGTATAACACAACATCTGAACTTTCAATCTGACATTTCAGTAATTTTCACTGGTGATAGCCACCTTGAAGTTTCCACAGACTCAATCACCCCAGATGAAAAATGTATTTTAACATTTCTTTCACAGCAGCCCAAGCCACCAAAGGAATTTTTCGCAACTTATACTGCACAGGTACAGCTTTGTGTTTCAACACTATCTTATAGAAATAACAATGCAAATATTCAAATTCCTCACATTCTGAGCCTCCTCTAAGACATCAGACAATGTAATATTCTCCATTACCATTACTTTGTTTGGTGCTCTTGGATTCACCACAATGTTAAGATCATACTGATCCATCGAACCCTATATAGGCGGACCATCTTCAGCCATATATAGTTTCCCTGATATTTTCCTTTCACTACGTTCATTAGTAGGTTGCATATATCCTACTAACTCAATACTTTCTCCCTGATAGCCTCCCGGGTTAATGTCCTTAAGGTATAACGCAAGATTCAATCAATTTGTGACAAACATATCCTTGGGAATGATAGTATACATAGATCTGGAGTCTATCATAGCTTCTACTGTTTTCCTATTAATCACAAACGAAGCCATTGGTCTTTTCTTCCGTCCTCACTCGGTTTCTTCACTTCCCACACAAAGGATTCTATCCATTAATTCACATGCTGCAACCTCCTCATCTATCGTTACCACCCTTGTTATGTTCTTCTGTTTACAAACAACCACAAGATGTCCCTTTCCTTCACACTTCCTGCAAACTTTATTCATAGCCATACCTTTTTTGTATTCTGCAGTGTGAAAACTGCTACCACAACGATGACAGGACTTTGACTGTCATCTTGGTTTTGAACTAGACTTATTAGCTTTGAAAATTGCTCCCACATCTCCACTTGTTTTCCCTTCAATAATGGTTACTCCACTGTTATTGTTCTCTTTTTTGAATTCTCTCGTGCAGATTTCTGATTGTTCTACTACTTTAGTGATTTCAAAGGTATCTTTGAGTGAGAGATTCTTGGCTGTGCATAAATGCTGTTGTATTTTCTTGCTCTTACAGTGGACAATCATGTGGTTGCGAATCAACTCATCCGTCATTGCTCCAAATTTTCATTTTAATGTCAATTATCTAAATTCGGAGACAAAGTCATCAACAGTCTTACACTCATTTTGCGAGTGTAAAATGTATATCTTTTTTTACTGTATTCACATCTTTGGCAAATCTAATTTCTAATTGTTTCTTTGCTTCTGCATGTACGTCTTCAATGAGATCACCATTAAGTGCTGTTGCTATTGGCAAATATTTGAAAATATGCTGACCCTCCTTACCTTATGCATTTAACAGTAAAGCTTTTTTTCTTGATGCATTAAAATCTTGTCCTCCTAAAGCTTCAGTATAGGTTTCAAACATACACACCCAATCTTCCCATTCTATAGAAAGTGGGCCTGGTTGTGCAAAAAACACTGGAGGGGCATTAACATTATTGAAGGATTGCATGTTAACAATATTAGACAAAATAACAAAACAGAAATTGTACTGTGTAGACTTGAGGTGAGAAGCAAACTAATATTATGGATATCAGTGTATGAATACTGTCTACATCACCGTTCTTCACTAAGTCATCAGTCGGTATTGTGATTCACTCGATAGTATAATGATATGGTGTGCGCATCACCGTTTTTCTTCCAATAAGTTGTTGACGTGATGCATACAAAAAGTTATAATTATGATGTACACAACACTGTTTTCTGTTTTAAAAATAGGTGAAGAGGTGATATGCCGATGTACATATCACTGATGTGAACCCAATCCACTATGGAGCTCAAGAAGGTGGTGACGTGCTTCCACCATGTATCAGTGGTGTGCACATCACTGTTTTCCAGTATAAGTCGGCAAGCACTAACGTGGTGCACCTGATAGTATAACAATATGGTGTATGCATCACCATTCTTTTTTTATTATGATTTGTGTAAACAACGTGATGCACACAAAGGGCCACATTAAGACATTGGCGCTATAAGCCACATACCGCTGCGGTGACGGCCGCAAAACACCGTCACCGCGGCTACCTTCCGGTTTCCAGATTATAACCACAGCTGGACTTCCGCCACAAAAAGGTCGGAAATCCGCCTGTATCCATACTGGTGGATGGTGGCAAGGTGGTGCTGCTACCCCAGCACCGCCACGCCAGTAGACCACCGCCAGTTGTATCATGACACATGATACGGCCTGGTGGTGTTTTGCTGGCGGGCGCTGCTGGCGGTAGCAGCGCCCCGCCCTGTTCCCTGCTGGAAGACCACCTGGATGCAGGTAAGACGGGCGTCTGACAGGGGAGGGGGGTGTTGTGTGGGATTGTGTACATGAATGTGTGAGTGTGTGCGTGAATGCGACTATGTGTGTAGTGTTGTTTGCGTGGGTGTATGCATGTGTGTGAATGCGTGTAAAAATGGAAATGCGAATGCGTGTCTGCATGTCAGTTTGAATGTGTGTACGGATGTGTGCGAGAATGAATGCGTGTATGCCAGTGTGAGTGAGTGAGTGGGTGTATGCGTGGTGCGTGTCTGCAAGTGTGTGCATGTATGGGGTGGGGGATCAGAAAGGGGGGAGTGCGGATGGAGGGGAGGTGGGGGGCATCTGGGGAGTGTTTGGGGGAGCCTCCTACCAGTGACAGGGAGAGGATTCCCTGTCACTGGGAGGGCCTACCGCCATTGTTTTCGTGGTGTTGCGAATGCCATGAAAACCATGGGGGTAGGCAGGCTCAAAATGCCGCCGGTGGTACAATATTGGCCGCCGGGCTGGAGATTTTATCTCAGGCCCGGCGGCTGCTACCGCCATCGCGGTAGGAATGGTAAATTGGCAGGTTGGCTGCAGCCAACCCACCAATGTCATAATGTGGCGGTATGTACCGCCAACCTGTAGGCAGTACTACTGCCACATTACCACCTACTGCCAGGGTCATAATGACCCCCAAAGAGCTATATCTATGATGTGCGCATCACAGTATTTTGAAGAGGAGCATATCACTGATGTGTACCATTCCAATATGGTGCTCAAGTTCACACAAAACGTGGTGACGTATTCCCATGGTGAGCTCGTTTCCTTGGAGACAGAGTTGTCTGTTGTCACCTTTATCTCGCACCTCTGATCTTGCACTAAAGGGTTACGAGATGGATTACATGCGCTACGTGCCGGTTAATCAATTAGCACTGGCAAGAATGAAAAAAACAGCACCAGTCTGTAGCGATGTCGAACTCCTCATCCATGTCCAAATTTGTGTAGAATTGATCAGCTATCTTCCTTTGATGCTTTGTTACCAATGTCCTTAATCATGGGTCCGAGGCCTCCTCGCCGCCAAATCTTGAGTTGGTAAGACAGAGACCACCAACAGAGGTAAGGTAATTTCTAGTTTACTAAAGTATAGTCCCTACAACCTGAGCGTGGCCATCCCTCAGCTAATCAGCTGCCAACTGATATAACTGGAATGCTTGCTCTGGGGCTGGAGCTCCGTGCACAGCAGTGCTCTAAGTTCCAGGCATTTACATGCAATACACAACTTGTAAGCCTACAACATAAATACTATTAGGAAATGTTCACCACCGGAAATACCAGTCAGAGATAATGCCAGAAGTATAGGGACCTCATAATTTAGCTGCGGGTCATTGGAGTTAAACATGCTGCTGTGGCATCTCTTCAGTAGTTATGGCCTGAGTTGAAGATTGGGGAGCACCAGAAGATCCAGACAGCACTAATGCCATAAGTTTAAGAAATATCCAATTTAGCTGCGGGTCACCTGGGTTGAAACACACAACTAGGGCTTCCCTGCATAACCAAATGGTTCTGTCATTGAAGCTTCTCCTCAGGAATTGCTTCCTGAAGTTCCACAACTGAGGGCATTGCACACAGTATAGGTAAGATGATCCTCTTGTTCAGTGCAGTGCCTGCATAGCGTTGAGCCTGGATTCATCCATGCGGGTGTATTCTCCAAAGTTGGTATATTGCCCAGACGCAGAGCCATTAAACTAAGTTTCATTCGCAATGATAACACAGTTGAAAGGTAGGCAGCCAGAGCAATGTGGTGTAATGCTTTATGACCACCATGCATGCGAGCTTGTCCTAAATTTGACTTTATCTTCAATAAAAGACATTCATTTTGTAGCCCTATTGGTTCCCTTTTCAAAGGAATCGTATGCCGCACCAGCCTCCCATAGTTCTTTCAGGCTCAGTTGATGAATGGAAGTGTAGAAGTATTATATGCTGATTGTCAGTCATTTTGGAGGGATGTCCAGAGGGCACTATTCAAGATGTCTTTAGCATGGCTGATCTTGTACCAAGTCTTAATCGATGCAGCTCTTTTGGCCAGATCTTGCCTCATTAAGCCAAATTCTAGGCAAAGTTGGGCTGGAGATTTTATGTTGAGATAGATTAAAGATTCGCCTGAATATATTAATCTGGATTTTGTCTATTGTCAAGGCATCCAGGCGCCTTGCCTTGCCACACTGGCATAGGAGAGAGTTGGCAATATTTCTTAGTCGATGACTGCTAGAAGGTGATGCTAAGAAGGCCTCCCTAATTTCCTTGCCAGAGTAGTAAAAGCACATACCAGAGCTGAGCCCTTCTTTCCGATGTACTGTCTCTGCTGCATGAAAGTTCCTTAAGTGTCAAAATATATGCCCAAATATTAATAGTGTGGTACTGCTTCCAGCTTGCTGTCATTTAAATACCGTTTTGTGGCATGCCTTGCTTGAGTCCCAACTAGCATTGTTTTTTTCTTGGTCACATTGATCTCCAAGTGATTAGATCTTGTGTAGCTGGCAAGTGCATTCAGCAGTTTTTATAGGCCGACCTTCGTTTGGCTAAATAGCACAATATCATCAGCTTATGATAAGGGTGAGCTGGAGAGGGCACAGACATAGTGGGTGAGAGTTTTCTGCGCGCATAGTCAGTATGAGGTCTGCCATAAGAACTTTAAATAGTTGTGGGGTTAACACACAGCCCTGTTTTAGACCTTAATATGTTGGAATTTCTCAGGACCGCCACGTGCCATCTCCAGTGCTTCAGTTTGCTCTAAAGCAGTTCTCTATTGGCACAGTCAAAAGCGGCTTTGAAGTCGATGAAGACAAGGTGCAGATTCTTCTTCTTCCACTTGCATTGATCGGCCAACTGGGCGGTGACTAAAATATTTTCTGTTCTGTCCACTCCTTTCCTAAATCAAGTTTGGTTTGAGGGATGATGTAGTTTTAGTGGACTAATGTGTGAAATTCACTAGAAGCAGAGAAGCATAAGGAGAGCTACAAGCCTATAATTGGCTGGGTTTGCATTGTCTCCTTCCTTGTATTTTGGATTTATGATGGAACCTTGCCAGCTTTCAAGAATGGCATTTGGCCGCGTAGCACCATTACAACGGCCTTTAGGAAGCGCTTTGTGGATCGAAGACAACATGTATATGAGATCATTGCCTACTGAGACCAGGTAACTTCCAGACCTCTTCATAGGTGATTAGTTTTTGGAGGCAAAAATACTTCTACTCTGAGGCTTTGTTGAAAATGTTGCAGTAAGATGATTCACCCATGTAATCTCTGATTGTTTATAATTTCCCAAACTGGCCTAGTGTTACTCTGCCTGGCACGGAACAGTATTTTGGTCCCAAAATGATCTTTTTTTTTTCTATCCACAGCTGCTTCCTGTAAGCTTTCTTTATGGTGTTCAATTGCTCATATAGTAAAATATTTTCTGGCTGGACCTTCAAGGACTTTGCAAGTTTCCTTTGCTCTCTTTTGAGCGCAGAACACTGTTTCAAGAGGCAAATGAACCCTGTGGGCAAGGGTAACTTGTCCATGCGCTGACATGCGTCGGTGTTTGAAAGTACTTAGATCATTTCTTTCCAAAATTGACCCAAGCATATGTTGGATGATCTTTTATTCTTAAACTGTTGATCATTGTTTCTTTGGCCACTGATGCAAGGTCTGCAATTGTTTCTGTAGACCGCCGCAGCTGCTTAAAGTTCGTAGTTTCAGTAGTACCAACTTCTCCAGGGACTTTCATATGGGTGGGTGGTGTTATTCCTATTAGAAGGAGATGGAATGAATGATCACTGGATGTACTGAACTTAATTGTGAAGTGCTTTACCAGGGGAATCAGGCACAGAGAATTGTATAGTTGATGACTGATCGTGACTTAGGGCCATGATACCTTTAATTTGGGAGGTATCTTCCAAATATTTACCGTTCAGAACCCTCATTTTTAGAAATTCAAACAAGGAGACTAGCTGCTCTCCATATCGGTCCCATCACTTAGCTTTCCCGTGAGCCTGAGGTGGTACATTCCAAAATAAGTCGTCAATGTTAAGTATTTCATCATTATCTGTTGAACATATGAGATTAGAATTAAAGTCGCCTGTCATTATTATATCCCACACAGGCTGAAGTTGCCTGTAGGTAGTAATATTTCTATTTTGTCCTTATTCCTGGAAATGTTAGGGTGTATGAAGATACTAAACAGTAAGACTGTCTTCCTGTTACAGTTACTGATTTTGATGATTTGGAAACAGTGGTCCATGCATGGTAGTTCTTCTGTGACGATGTCCAGGTGCAGTGATACAAAGACTGCTCGGCCCCCACTATGTCTACCATACTGTGTGTGCTTGATGGCCTTGGATTGGCAGGATATGTAGCCTTCCACAGAAAGGTCAAACAATGTCCACGTTTCTTGGAGAGCTTTTACCTCTGCATTGGCCCAGGTCTTGGGGGAGAGCCGTTCTGCAGCAGTGTCTTTGCTCCGGCAATGTTCTAGGATATAAGTTGTAGGACCTCTGGTTCAGAGGATAATGTAGTTGTAGTTGCTACTTATGTAGAGTGTGGTGCACGTGAGGGCTAGGGGAAGTCAGTCCCATGGCCGCTTAGCTATGCTTGATCAAAGGGTGTTAGAATTTTGATCTTCTAGGTCACCACACATATGGCCTTTTGCGCCCCTCAGCACCGATTTAATCAGCTTACCCTGCGATTGAGATGGGCAGGTTTGTTGCAACAAAGGGTATGAATACCTGGATATCTGGGGTCTGTTTAGTGTAATCCCCCAACTTTCAAAGACTGTGACAAAGGAGAGAATTAAATCCACTATTTCATTTGTTTTCCATGTAGTTAGGGTGGATAATGATCGTGGCTGTAATTAGTTGGCAGAAATTCCATTGCTATTAGTTCTTCTGAGGTTGAGGCCTTGAGCTTAACGATCTCTCCAAGTAATCTTAATATGTTGCCTCAATTGAGGATATAGTGACCTTGAGAGAAATATTCTGCTTGAAATAGTAGTTTGGGCAACTTACTGTCTTTGCTATGCGATGCGGGATGCAGGATGCGGGATGCGGGATGCGGGATGCGGGATGCGGGATGCGGGATGCGGGAGTGGAGGTTTTGAAGAATATCCTGAAGGTAGCTTTCCTGCAGTAGAATGTCGTAGAGTGCCATGAAGTGTGGAAGACTTTTATGGAGTGGAGTTATATGGAGTGAAGGAGACTGTCATACAATGGCGCGGCATAGGGTGAAGTGGAATACACTGTAGTAGCATAGAGTAGATTACCATAAAGTGGAGTAGCATACAGTGGAATAGAGTGCACTGGACTACTGCACAGTGTAGTTTAGAAAATGGAGTGACATAGAGTGGAATAGCTTAGTCTGAAGTAGGATACAGTGGTGTGGGGTAGAGTGGAGTAGAATACAGTTGGTTAGTGAGGAGTGGGGTGGCATACCTTCATGTGGCATAGCGTAAGGTTGAGAAACTGGAGTGATCTCTCATATAGTAGAGTGGAGTGCTGTGTCCTACAGTGTTGGAAACTGTTATAAAGTGGAGTAGAATATTGTACAATAGAGTGCATGGGCATTGAGTCGAGTGCAAATTCCAACAGTGGAGTGTACGTGGATACAGGGGAATAGAGTCTAGTAGAGTGGCATAGAACACAATAAATTTTGTAGAATGGAGTTATATAGAGTGAAGGAGAGTACACTGGAGTTATCTAGAGTGGAATAGCTTAGAGTAGAGTAGCATAGACTGGAGTGGTGAACAGTAGAGTGACGAAGAGTGTAATAGTGTATTAGTGTACAGTGGAGTGGCGCAAAGTGTAATAGTGTAGAGTGTAGAAGCATACAGCTGAGTGGCATACAGTGAAGTGATTTAGACTAAAGCGGAGCATTATGGGGATACAATATAGTAGGTTACAGCGGAGGGGTGTACAGTGGAGTGAGGTACAGTGGAATATCATACTGTAGAGGGGCAAATATTGAAATTGCACACAGTGTCATAGCATAGAGTGGAGGGGTGTACAATGGAATAACGTAGATTGGAGTGGCATAGAGTAGAATAGCGTTGCGTGTAATAGCATGGAGTAGAATAGCATAGAGTGGAATGGTATACACTGGCTTGGTGTATAGTGGAGGAACGTATAGTGAAGTGGCATACAGTGGATAAGCATAGAGTGTAACGGTGCACAGTAGAATGGCGTAGACTGGAATAGCATATAGTGGATTGTTGTACAATAAAGTTGTGTAGACTGGAGTGGCACTCACTGGAATGGGGTAGAGTGTAATAACATACAGTCATGTGTTGTACACTGGAGTGGCGTCCAATGGATTAGTATAGAATGGAGTGGGGTAGAGTGGAGTGGCATGCACTGGAGTGGCGTAGAGTGGAGTAGCATACAGTGGAGCGGCATACAGTGAAATAACATAGAGTGGAGTGGCAAACATGGAAATGGCATAGAGTGGAATAGCATATACTGGAATAGCATATAGTGGAGTGCATACAGTGAAGTATCATACACTGAAGAAGCGTAGAGTGGAGTTGCATACCGTGTAATAATGTAGAGTGGCCAGGTTCAGAGTGGAGTTGTGTGAAGTGTGATACCGTAAAGTGGAGGGACGCAGAGCAGAGTGTTGTACAGAGGAGTGGCATAGAGTGTAATAGTGTATAGTGGAGTAGCATACAGTGGAGTAGCATATAATGGTGTGGTGTAGACTGGAGTGTCGTACAGTGGTGTGGGGTGGAGTGCAATGGCATACAGTGCAGTGCCATACATAGGAGTGAGGTTCAATTTAATAGCGTAGAATGAAGTGGCGTTGAATGGAGTGCCATACATTGGAGTGGCATAGAGTGGAGTAGCGTACAATAGAGTGGCACACAGTGGAATATCAGAGAGTAGTGTGGCATACAATGAAATGGTGTAGAGTGGAAAAGCAAATACTGCTGTAGCGTATAGTGGAGTGGCGTACACTGAAGAGGCATAGATTGGATTTCCATACATTGTAATAGCACTGAGTGGACTGTTATAGAGTGGAGTTATGTACAGTGTAATAGCGTAGAGTGGCATAGAGCAGTGTTGTACGGTATATTGTAAACTGGAGTAGCATACAGTGGAGTAGCGTATAATGGAGTGGTGAAGACAGGAGTGGCATACAGTGGTGTGGGGTAGAGTGTAATAGAATACAGTGGAGTGGCGTACATTGGAGTGGGGTCCAATTGAATAGCACAGAATGACCTGGCGTAGAGTTTTAATCACAACTCATCTGTTTTTATCCTGCTTCTTCCCTCCTCACTTATCAACTCCCAACCCTAGTTATTCCTGAATGGAATCACTCTCTAAAATAATGCTGTATGCACACAGACAGCATTCTTTATTTACAAAATTACAGTTTATGTCGTCTGATCCCTCATGACGTTACGTAGAGTGTAGAGAGCACAGTTTCCACACCTGAAGGCAGAGGCATATGCTTGTGTTTCAGAAAAGGCCTGCTCCAAAACCTCCATTGTTTCAGCACCTTGCAAATGGGGTTAGCATCTGAAGAATATCACACTTGGACACACCTCATACCAATCGAAATGTAGCTTCTCTATCTTGCTCACTGGTAGCGCTGTGAAATATTCATAGGGTCACTTGCAGCACTATAAAAAAAACTCAGAAGGGTAGCTTGGTCAGTAAGTTTGAGGGGGTAGGATAATCAGATTTCCTAACAATATTTAGTGAAATAACCAATATTTTTGAAGACTTTTAAAGCAGAGAGTGAGTGTGTGTGTGTGTCCTTTTTTGTCTGTGTGTATTTAAAAATGGCTGGTGAAATCTGACAGACGTCTCACCAAATCTGACTGGATTTGTCAATTGACTCAACTGTTTGTCAGAAAATACATTTATCAGGAGGGTGTAACACCCCAAACACCCCTACTGAAGCTACATCCCTGATAAAACTCTGAAATAAATAGTTAGACAGACACTGATTTAGGACTTGAATGGTGAAAGTTTTAGGGTGTCATTTTGAGTTTTGCAAACGGGATACTCTGTGAATACGTGCCAGATATCCTGTTCACTGCATTAGAAGTACCACTGTATTAGAAGTGCTACAGGCACTTGTAATATGACGGACGGATATCTGCCCAGTCTGTTATAGAGTATCACATCCCTCAAAACTCTGAAGAAGACCCTTAGGCCAAGATTTAAGAAAAGTTAGCACTGCCTATGCGCCATTTCTTTTAATGGAAAATCTGCACTAACTTAATGGCATATTTATATTTTGACTCTAGAGCAGTCTAGTGTTTGGGAGTGCCACTTCACCTTGCGTCGTTTAATGACAATGATATGCAAGGTAGGCGTTCCCTCCTAAAACATGACTCTAGACTGCTAGCGTCAAATTTAGAACCCAATGGAAATATGATGCACCCTCAAGGACTGGGTCCAAAAAATTATGCTAAGTCCGATTAGCATCAACATTCTAACGCCTGGGCAGACCAGGTGTTAAAATGAGGCCCGCACACTACTACATAAGAGAAACACACAGAAGGAGCATTGGAAAGAAACTGGACAACATGGAACTGTTACTCCTACAGCTCAGCACCTGTAGAAGATGGCAGCAACGATGTCAAGTGCCACCAGCACCACCACAGTAACCGCAAACACCACCACAGCAATCACAACCGCAGCGTAGAAGGTGGGAGAGAATCTTTCGCCAGCGTTCAGGCATCCTAGCCCTCAGGGGAGAAGAGGTGATCAGACTCTACTGTCTGAGGCGGGAGCCCACTGTATGCCTGCTCCACCACATTGCGCCAGACATCACAGCAAGAGTGCAGAATCACACAGCAATTCCACCCATGACCAAACTTATGGCTATCCTCCACTTGCTGGCATCAGGTTCATTCCAGATGACTACAGCACAAGTTGGTAGGATCTCCCAACCGTTACTCTCTGCTTTCCTTACAAAGGTCCTGCATGCCATCATCATGCTCACACCTAACCACAACCGGTTCCTCAACACCCAGGAACTGCAGAAGGAGACCAAGCAAGGTTTCTATCAAATTGCTGGCTTCCCACATGTGCTGGGTGCAATGGATTGCGCCCATGTCCAACTTGTCCCTTCTGCAGCAACCAAACACCTCCACAGAAACCACAGACATACCAACTCCATAAATATATGCAGGTCATCGTGGACCACCGTGGAATTATCACAAATATCCTTGCAAACTATCCCAGAAGCGTCTATGATGCTTACATCTTCAGGCACTCTATTATAAACCAACAATTCCAGAATGGACAATATGGCAATGGCCTACTTGTAGGCAAGATACCATACAAATAATAACACACACAACACACCAAACATGTAATACAAACAATGCAAACACAACACCAAACATACATAGGCAGGGAAACACAGATGTATAGACCATAACACATATGCCACACTAGACTGCATGCAATGCATATCACCCTCACATATGCCCATATATACAAGTCCCTGGCACCACCTGATTGACACAGCACTGGATGGATAGGTGGAGCAATGTCCCCTATAAATACAAAAGCTGTACTCAAACAACTACACGTGTCTACAGGTTCACAACAAAACACAGATCCTTCACACATAACACTTACCAAGAAATTGCTGAGCTATGTGAATTGCATTGGCCATTCACACATCAAACAACTCACATATTGGCACTGCCCCCATTTAGCATGCTGTATAAATCTCAGGCAGCACTGATATCTATTGTCACCTGAGTGGTCTCATCACCATCTACATATCAGCAAAATATAATAGATATACTCATTGTGTACAACTTACCCTTATGTGGTGCATAGTGCAGCACACATTAAAATACAACATCACCATTAATGAAAGATCATGTGCAGTAATGGACACCTCACAGTACACCAACAAACATACCTGTAAATTCCACATCTCCATACCATGATACAAGGGTACCAACAATGGATTGCGGCACATGTACTACTGACAGTGTACAGGGAGAGGCCAAAAATGCATATGACTGAGGATGCATGGAACTTAGCAGGGCTGGACTCCTGATGCAGAGCAGTGCTGAAAAGCACAGTATGTTCTGTCCTGTCCCTACGCTGTCTGAAAAACTTTCATACATCACAATACATCTCATATAAATGTCCCACACTGGGCATATGACCCGCATGCACATATGTATGCCACCCAGCAATTACCAACAACAAACCTTTGTGCAAAGGAGGTATTTCAAGGGCAAAGGGGTAGGATTCACATGGCCCAACACCTGTTACATGGCACACAACATACAAAATAGGTACACGTGTCCACTACATCACTCTTCTGCAGATCTAAAGTGAAGGCACTAAGGGCTCTGTGTTAGAAATGTTGGGCAGCATCTAAAGTAGTGCTACTTTATTTGTGCCCCTCAGAGGCCCCTCCCCCCAAAATGTGTGTGCTGTATTCAATATCTGGTGCACCAGGGAGCAGGGTAGGTGCAATAGTGTCAACATGATGGATGCTGTAGTTGGACTGCATAGGGTTATTGCCAAAGGTATGGTGCAAATCCTGCACAGTACATAGGGACACATTTAAAGCAATGGTGCGCTCTGTATTTACACCTGCTCTGTTCAGGCGTCAAAAGTACCAGATAAAAAAAGATGTATTGGAACCTCTTAGATTCCTTTGCACCATTTTTGCTTTTGCCCAATGGGGGAACACACCCCTTGCATACATGATGCTTTGCGCAGGCAGAATGTGTTGCAAAGGTTCACTAAGTGTTGCACTGCATGGGTAGTGACACTTTGTAAACATGGCGCTGTGATTTTTTGCCTAGTTGGCCTACAATAGTGACTACAAAAATGAGGCTAATGTAGTGCAAGGAGGTGCTAAGGCCTTGTAAATTTGGGCCCCTGGCTCAAATATATAGAACACCGCACATATTTGGCATAAGTGAACTGTCAGACAAAATTCCCAATTACAATCACCAAGTACTTAAGGCACAACCCATGATAGGAAAGTGCACCACCACAGACCACTGCAACCATCCATACAAACGGGAACACACACAATACCAGATGCAAGTCTGATACACCACTCCACTGAAAACAAATACGGGCCATGGCACCTAGCAATTAACTAATGTGCATGACTAACACATGTTCTCACATTCCTTTGTAACTGACCAAGGTTAAGACATCCAGCCATTGGTCATGACACCTTTTGGAAATCCTACAATGGATGCAGAGCGGGCCTACAATGAAGCCCACATAAGGACCAGAAATGTAGTGGAGTCCTCCTTAAATCAATGTTCTGGAGGACAGTTATATGCACCATCCCTTGTCTGAAAAATTATCCTTATGTGTGTCATTTTGCATAACATTTGTCTACGTACACATGTCCCCTGGGATGAACAAGTTGATGTCCCCAATGAGCAGGATGACAACAATGGTGTACAACTGGAGGAGGGGGAACAACAAAACACTGCTGGAGTATGCAAAAGAGAACTAATTGTGCAAAACCCTTTCACATAGAACTGTACTCCAAGAATCACCATGTAAATAATTCAATGAAAACACGTAAACTCAGAATGTACATGGCATACTCTTTTACACCATCACATACCAATTGTAACTTGCCCATATCTCAGAGAGCATGACTACACCACAACATTTTTGAACAACTTTGGAACATGGGCCCTAATTTAAGAGGGCCTTGTGCATCCCTGTTCAACATTAGCGTCAAACATCTTACGCTAATGTGGCCTAATGATGCAAATATCTAAGCATCAGAAACATAGTGGCACAAATCTGCCATTGTGCCTCTTTGTAACACCTTGTGCCACAAAATGCCTGCGACAGGCATTAAGTATGCAAGAGGGTTGTACAGCCGGTAGGGGGGAGACAAAATGGTGCAGTGGAATTTAACAAAAATAACTGTGCCATGTATTGCTCCTACTTTTAACATCTATTTAGAGCAACTGTTTAAAGGAGGCACACCATTGGTACCAATAAGACCCTAAGTACTGTTCAGGGTTAGTGCCAACATTTTAGCTCTGTCCCTGAACAGTACATCAATTGCATCAAATACCTTACATGTTATTGCCCCATACCCTGTGCCATGGAGCACTGTCTTTAAAATATGACGTACACATGGTGACGGTAGGAGGATGCTAAGGGGGAAAAGAAAAGTGGGTCTGCACTGGTTGCTGCGCCACTTCACTTTAATTTGCCCCATAGTCAGGAACAAAAAAACATCTTTAAAATAATTCACTACCACATGACTGTGTTGGTGAAATGTAGGCATTGTCTGTAGCTAATACATTTTACATTGTCACACACACATCACACAAATGTGTTGGCTTGACATATGCCTGTAGCAATTCTGGAAATAGACGTGAAGAATGCTGTACAGATGTATATGCAAGGTAGAGAATAGCTAGCAAGTGCCCACAATGATAGGTTTGTGCCTGCTAGGTAACCTAGCTAACTCTGAATGACAATATCACACGTGAGTACTGATTACATACTTCTCAGTGCCACTCGCATGTATTAGCAAGAGAGTGACATACAGTGACCAATACACATAAACGTCTAGGTGTATCACACTCCAAACATCTATGAATGTCAATCAAAGTCAAGCAATGTACTAACAAGTCACAGACCCTTTGCAAATTGAATGTGTGAAGAATGACATAGAACATATGATTTTGTCATTCCTTCTACTCATAGTTGACATGAGGAATCACAGTACCACAATCCACTCATTGGGAATGTTACCTAGGTTGTGGAATGCAAACGTGAGCATGTGGCCATGTGTAACAAATGATGTAAAACTACAGTAGAACAGTTGTGAGAGAAGTTGGATGACTTGGAGGGCTGGTCCTGAAATAACGTGTGGGTACTATGGAAGTAGTGGTACTTCTACCAAGGGTACGGCCACGGAACTGTTTGTGGACGATCTCATCCTGAAAGAGCTGCAAACACATGGACTTTAAAAAATCCTTTAGGTGGAGGGAGCCCACCACATCCCATGTGCACCATTAAAGCCTGAATCACACCTTTGTGGGCAAGGTTGAGACTGTGGATATGAGACACCAACTTGGAAAAGACATTCCAGTAAGGGGCTGCGTGGGGGCCAGAAGGCAGTAGTGATGCCTCCTAGTTAGCAGTATGTTTGGTTGAGGCAACAGGTACTATGCGCAGTTGGGGAGGTAGGCAGTTTGGAACCTGCACCACACTGTAGCGGGGGGAGTGATGATTGAAGAGGGGTTATTGGATAGTTGTTGTAGTTAATGTTCAAACAAGATACATACGCCCAGTCTACATAGCTGAGGCACACAGGATATTAATTCTCACAGTCTGAACCCAACCAGCTTTGGCCCGGTGTCCCCAGGGTGTGGTCCATTAACCATACAGTGGGATGTCCACAGTTAGTATGTCAACACTAGGGATACTATCCTGGAATGTCAATGGCCTAGATGACAAAGTCAAATGGGGAGTGGTGCTCCAGTACATCAAACCAGACTCCCCTGATATGATTCTCCCACAAGAGACTCACCTCCTAGGTAACAGGTGTCATGCCCTTGACCATTGAGGAAATAAAAAGGCTGCTAATGTGGGCCATACCACCTCCTCTAGAGGAGTAGTAATCCTGTGAGGAGAAAGCTGCACCTGGTCATTTGGCAAATATGTCCCGATCCGGTGGGTCCCTATGTGGTGCTCTCTGGGAAGTGGGAGTGGGGCATCTTAAACATACCTTCAGTAGATATCACAATATGACTTCACAACTTGGAACTACCAGCCCTGACCACTCTGCTACATAGTCTTCGAGATGGGGAAGTGATCACATGAGGGGATCTCAACCCTGAGTGATAGCATTCATCAACATAACCCCAGGCCCTTGGACTCAGTCAGACGATCATTAGCAGACTTCCTCATTGCCCAGTGACTGACAGATGTATGGTGTACCCTTAACCCAGCACTTCACCCTTTTACTTGGGGGTTCATGATAGTCTGTCCTGAATTGATCACTTTCTCATTCCGACTACCCAGCTGTTAAAAGTCTGGGAGGCCACTAACGTAACCAGAGGTATTTCTGACTATTCCCCCTTGTGGCTGGTGTATGGTTGGGGCAAGAGGCCACACACTAGCTGCATCATATTGAGCCCTTGGTACCTTAAAGAGCCAAAAATTTGAAAATGGATGTTAGCTGCAAAAGACCATTATTTTTAGAGAAACAGCACTGCAGTCAAGTCTCCACTCATGTTGTGGGCGGCCTATGAAACAGCAGTCAAGCGGGTGGTTCTCACCATGATGGCGCAAGGGAAAAAATTAAAAAGGGGCAAATTGAAGGCTCTTTAACGTGTGTTTTTTTTCCCTTGAGGCCGGCTTACCTGATGAGGAGGGATCAAAGGTAGCCCTCATCCTAGCCATAAAGCAAAATTAATACTGAGACTTGGCTCAGGAAGCTGCTAACATGCACCATAGGGAACAACAGCACCACATCAATGTAATGGGGACAAGACAGGAAAAATATTGGCCTGGCTGGACAGGTAGGAGGCAGTGGATAGATGGATTCCTGCGATCCAGAAGGAGTTAGGGGAACATGCTAGTTTTGGACAAACCATAGCTCAGATGTTTGCCCACTACTATGGGATGTTCGATTATGCAAGGTATTTCACCACAAAAAGCAAAGCAGGCAAGCTCCTGGGTGACATCCCCCTCCCACGCCTCACTACAGAGGATTGGGAAGCCTTAGAAAACACACTTTCCCTGGAGGAAATTGTGCAAGCCATCAGGGATGTGAGCCCGGCAAAGCATCAGAGCCCAACAGGGTATGAATAAACCCTATAAGTTGACAGCCATTAAGCTTGAAGCAGATGTATGAAAAGAGCCAGAAGGGGTGAGTACTCCCACTAGACCAGCTCCAGGCTTCCATAGTGGTCATCCACAAAGAAGGGAAGCCCAGGGAGGACAGTATCTGTACCTTGGGTCTACAGACAAGACACAGTTCCACAAACTATCAATGACCTAACCAAGCATCCTAGGAATAACCACACCTATTCATGGCAAAATATGTAAATAGGAATTGATTAGATGTCCTACACAAACAAGCTGCCAGTCCCCAGTATATGATAGGGAAAGCCTTAGCACATACTTGCCCACGGGGTCACAAATGTGCATGTGTATGTTTGCAGGGGACTGTGCATCGTAGTGCTGATGATCCATCATGAGAATGGCAGATCACCAACCAATGGACCCTCAAACCCCTGAGCAAACTATACTGACCCTTGACACAATCAGGGGCCTGCTGATTGTGCACACTGAACTGAGCTGGGATGCAAAAATGGTTCTGTGTGGCTATTCAAAGTGAAACAGGAGCACTGATGACTAGGGTGCCATCACTGCATGAGAGCACCCCTGACATACAGCTTGTATTCAATTTAATCAATCTGCCAATAACATCAAAGTTTGAGTCATTGAACACTGAACATGTTTATTGTTAACACATGGGCCCTCATTACAAACCTGTCGGTTGGTATAAAAGTGACTGTAATACCGCCAACAGGCTGGCTGTAATTACTGCCAAATTATGGCCATGGTGGTGAGAACTCCGATAGACAGCCACTTTACCACACCGAACGCCAGGGCGGAAGCAACAGCCACCATGGCAGTAACCGCCTACAGCCAGGCAGAAGCCAATGTACCGCCCACCATATTACAACAACACAATCCACCACCGTTTCCGGGGCGGTACCAACGACATCAAAAGCCTGGTGGAAACACTGCACAGAAGGGGAAGGACTCACCATTGGAGACACAGGGAAGAACCATGCCTCCATGGAACCAGAACTGCATGTCTTCCCGATGATCTTCTATGTGCTGCTCCACCACGAACACCAATGACGGCGAAGACGACGATGGAGAGTACAACCGCCTAGCACACAGCGGAGGGGGGCAGGAAAAAGAGAGTGACACACAAATGTACCACACACCCCCCAACACCATATGCACAATCAGCTGCAGTACTAAAACATATTTACCCCGTACCTCGGATGAATAATGCAAGGAATTTACTAAATGGAGTGTAATAAGACACAGTATAAATAAGAAATATGCAATGTGACAGATATATACAATTGTACAGTTCAAGGGACACTGCCCAGTCCTCAGTGTGCGTGGGTCACAGGGCTACAGGCCAAAGTCCAATGATCCACTTGTCACCTGCATCAACACAGAGAGAACACTGCAGGGGCATCAGTTGGAAAATAGGCAGGCACATCAGGGGGCGGGGAGCACCTCAGCCGGGACATTAAACAAGACCTCTGGTTCTGGAGGGGGCAACATGCCCTGTGCTTGGTCCTGGTGAGTGCAAGGCCACAGTCTCGCAAGTTGGTGACTTGCCCACATGCTCTGGAGGGGGCAACATGCCCATTGTTCGGTCCTGGGGAGTGCAAGGCCACAGTCTCTCTAGTGGGTGACTTGCTCACATGCTCTGGAGGGGGCAGAATGCCCTGTGCTTAGTCCTGGGGAGTGCAAGGCCACAGTTTCTGAAGTGGGTGACTTGCCCACATGCTCTGGAGAGGGCAACATGCCCATTGCTCGATCCTGGGGAGTGCAAGGCCACAGTATCTCAAGTGGGTGACTTGCCCACATGCTCTGGAGGGGGCAACATGCCCATTGCTCTGTCCTGGGGAGTGCAAAGCCACATCTCTCAAGTGGGTGACTTGCCCACTTGTTCTGGAGGGGTCATCGTACCCTGTGCTCTTGATCCTGGGGAAGCTGGGGTTGGTGGATGTCTTTCCCACTGGTTCTGGAGGGGACATTGTGCCCTGTGCTCTTGATCCTGGGGAGGCTGGGGTTGGTGGGTGCCTTACCCACTGGTTCTGGAGGGGGCATCGTGCCCTGTGCTCTTGATCCTGGGGAGTGCAAGGTCACACTCTCTCAGGTGGGTGTCATACCCACTGGATTTGCAGGGGCAGGCCGCACAGCAGCCTATGGACACTGGCGGTGACGACTGCTTAGTAGTGGTAGTGGTGCTGCTGCTGCTTGTGGAGTTAGGCTCCAGCCCATCCCCTGCAGCCTTGGATGGATGCCCACTGGTGGTGGTGGTGGTGGTGGTGCTGCTGCTGGTGGGAGGAGGCTCCAGCCCATTCCCTGCAGCCTCGGGTGGCTGCCCACTGGTGGTGGTGCTGCATCTGATGGTGGGGGGAAGGCTCCAGCCCATCTCCTACAGACTCGGACGGCTGCCCACTGGTGGTGGTGCTGCTGCTGGTGGGGGGAGGCTCCAGCCCATCCCCTGCAGCCTCGGATGGCTGCAAAACCATGGTTGGTGGTGGGGGCTCCATCAGAGTGCCTGTCCCAGGCCCCTTGCCCTTCCTGCCTGCTGGTGCTGGCTCCTTGCTCTTCCTGGCAGCAGCTGGGGCAGGCTCCTTGCTCTTGAGGATGCCTAATGCAGGCTCCTTCACCCTCAGGACATGTGCCCTGGATCCTTTCCCACCATGAGTGAGTGTGGTGACTACTGGGCCTGTGGACG
Source organism: Pleurodeles waltl (assembly GCF_031143425.1). Lineage (NCBI taxonomy): Eukaryota > Metazoa > Chordata > Amphibia > Caudata > Salamandridae > Pleurodeles > Pleurodeles waltl. The sequence continues at coordinate 788,875,052 of NC_090450.1, forward strand.
GGGTAGCTGAGGTGCTTGCCTGGGTTTTTGTGACCCTGGCCCGACGTGAAGGACGGGGGGTGGGGTAGGGAAGAGGTCAATGGTGGATAGGAAAAGCTTTTTAGGGACATTGGGGCAGAAAGAGGGCAAAGGTTTGGGAGTAGAGGAAGAGGGAGTGGTTGTAAGAGGTGTCTCCTGATTTTGAGTCAGGTGCATGGGCTGGATGCTGTTGTGAGGTGGCTGGCTGTTGGCTGTCTGATTGCTTGTGTTTGTGTACATTAGGAGGGGGGGACAGACACAGTGGGAGAGGACACAGGGGACGTGTGCATGGCTGTTGTGGAGGTGTCTGCTAGTGAGGTCTGTGTTCTGCTAGGTGTGGTGGTGATGCTGGTAGTGGATGAGGATGTAGTGCATGCAGGTGTGAGTGTAGACGGAACTGGAAGGGAGGTGGAGGAGGAGGGGGAGACAGTGAAAATTGTGGATGTTGGTATGTCTGCATCTGGATGGCGTTTGTGTGAGTACCTGTGGGATGATGGTTGGTGCTTGTGTTTGCCTGTGCCACTCTTGTGTGTTGTCTTGTGTGCATGCTCTTCTGCCTGTGTGCTTGAGATAGGTTGGGGTTGTGGGGAATGGGATTGGAAAGAGGAAGTTAGAGGGGGGAGAGTGGAAACAGGGACAACGGCTGCCGTCAGAGAGGAGGCCAGAGCCTGGATCGATCTCTGTTAGACCGCCAAGCCAGTGTGAATGCTCTCCAGAAATGCATTAGTCTGTTGCCTCTGGGCTGCCAGCCCCTGGATGGCATTCACAATGGTTGACAGCCCTACAGAGATGGATCTCAGGAGGTCAATAGCCTCCTCACTCAGGGCAGCAGGGTTCATTGGGGCAGGGCCTGAGGTGCCTGGGACGAATGAGATACCCACCCTCCTGGGTGAGCGGGCACGGGCAACTCACTGAGGGGCTGCTGGGAGGGTGGTGTTGGTACTGGGGTGGCGGCTGTACCTGTAGCTGGGGTTGTCAAAGAGGTGTCTGCCACCACTATGGAGCTTCCATCGGAGGAGGTATCTGTGTCAGAACTGTCCCCTCCAGTCTCTGCTGTGGTGCTCCCCTCGCCCCTGTCCCACTGGTGTCCTCAGCATCGGTGGACTTTGCCTCCTGGGTCCTGTGGGATGCAACTCCCTCCGTCGCTGGTGCCTCTGCTCCTCCACCAGATGATTCCAATGCACATAAGGACAGGATGACAAAACAAAAAGGGGGGGGAAGAGACAAAGGATACACTTGGTCAATGGCTGCAACAACACCACAGTTGGCATACACAGCACCCTAACCAACAGCGAACAGCCCTACGCACTATGCATTGCACTACCAGTGATATTGCTAGCCACCAAGGCATGGGGAGGGGCACGCACCACCAAATGCAGCACACCTGGAACCCATGTAGCCTTGACCAGTATTGGATGCCTGCGAGCTAGGTAGCAGGATTATCGCTTCAGGACCCTAGCCACAAGGGGACCTACTCTGCTATATCAGGCCTGGCCTAGGGGCACCAACTGACACACATCCCCCACCCGGATACCACCCTACCATGCGTAAGTTGTAATTATGGGCACTGTACTCACCCCCTTCTGGCTGCTGTGAAGCCCTCATGCGCCCATCCAGCTTAGGATAGGCCCCCGCCAGTATGCAGGCCATCAGGGGGGTCAGGATTCGAGGGGCACCCCTACCTCGTTGGAAGGCCATCTCAGCTGGGCCTCCGCCATCTTCCGTGCCCAGCGTCTCAGGTCATCCCACCGTTTCCGACAGTGGGAGCTCCGCCTGCCGTAGACCCCCAGGGTCCGCACGTTCTTAGCGAGGGCATGCCATATACCCTTCTTTTGATGGGCACTGACCTGCAGAGGAAATACACACAGAAAAATAGTATCAGTCAGACAGTCGTGTCTGTTACACTTTTGGCCCACCATACCTCTTCACATCCCCATTTACACACACATGGCCCAGCACACAACAATACGCCGCCCAGAGGACATCCACCTATCCCCCTGCACGAGGCCTTCACACACACCACCTCATGCAACATACATCGTGCCCACAGTGTACTCACCTGATGGTCTGCAGGCCCGTACAGCAGTCCGCACTGGGGTTGGACCCCATCCGGTGAAGGCAGGGGCCCTTTCTCCAGTCACACGGGCCATGATAGGTTCCAGATACAGGTCACAGCAGCACATGCAGTGTAGGTCCTCTCCTGTTGAAGGTCAGGTAGCAAGTGAGTGATCAGATAGAAAATGGTGGTCACGGCCACGGCGGTGCATACCGTCACCGCCGGCATAGATCACCATTGGCCACTGTACCCCTTAGGGCCCAATGTTAACCAATGAGGAGTTGCACTGTGGTTCCCGACCGCCTCCTGCATCAGTGCACGACGTTAGCAGAATTACCTCACTTCCACCTGTCTCTCCACACGGGACAAGCGGACGCCATTTCTGGGGGGGGCAGGCCCTGGATAATAACTGCATCACTGTTTCAATTTGGACATACAGGACAATTCTCACTGACCCATTACAAATTGACAGCATGAATGGTACTGTTGTAGCCCCATTGTTCAGTTTGTGACCGGCTCCTCACTCTTTTGTCCCTTAGATTGCTACTGCTGCAGATGAATAAGAGATGGAGACATACCCCAGTGTACAGACCCCCTGGTGGACTTGGCTACACTAGAGGACAGGCACATCATCCTCACCTATAGAGTTGACAGGGCCACAATCAAATAGCTGTTTGCCCAATTGGAGCCTGACCTGATATCTGATATCCGTCACCCCACTGGGATCCCCTCTATTGTGCAAGTTCTATCAATGCTCCATTTCCTGGCAACTGGTTCTTTCCAAGTGACAGTGGGCTTGGCAGCAGGAATGTCACAGCCAATGTTCTCAATAGTGCTAACAAGAGTGTTGTCTGCCCCGATTAAACACGTGCAGCTACATTGTTTTCCCCCAGGTGGAGGATTTTACCACAGTGAAGGCTGACTTCTATACATATCCCCAACATAATTGGGGCGATTGATGGAACACATATTGCCTTTGTCCCCCCATCAAAATGAACAGGTGTTCAGAAATCGTAAGAGTTTCCACTCTATGAATGTACAGATGTGTGCTTGGCGGACCAGTACATCTCCCATGTCATTGCTAAGTATCCTGGGTTGGTGCATGATGCCCTTATCCTGAGGAATAGCAGCATCCCAAATGTGATGGCCCAACTTCAGAGGCACAGGGTGTGGCTAATAGATAAGCCCTGGTCCCCACCCAGTATATGTTGGTGTATGGGTATGGTGTTGGCCATATGGGATAGTTTGTGGCTAAATGTTGGCCCTCAATATTTGCAGGTGACTCTGGTTACCCCAACGTATCATGGCTACTGACCCCTGTGAGGAATGCCAGGACAAGGGCAGAAGTATGTTACAATGAGGCACATGGGCAAACCAGAAGGATAATAGAAAGAACATTTGGCCTCCTGAAGGCCAGATTTCGGTGCCCCCATCTTACAGGTGGATCCCTGTGCTACTCAGACAAGAAGGTCTGCCAGATAATAGTGGCATGCTGCATGGTGTACAACCTTGCCCTCAGACGCGATGTACCTTTTCTTCAGGAGGAGGAGGCTGGAGATGCCCATGTGGCAGCAGTGGACCCTGTGGACAGTGAGGATGAGGAGGCAGAGGATGAGTACAACAGAACAGCAGTGATACAACAATATTTCCAATGACACACAGGTAAGACAGTGTTACTTCACATTTCATTGTCATTATTTTGAAATACTTTGGCACTGGCATGCTGTTATTTCCCACCTCTATGCTCACTTACTGTACCCTTTGGAAAATCATTTTACAGATGTTGGTTCCCCACTATAGCTCCTGGTGTGATCACTGCAGCCAACTACAGGTCTTTCTTATGTGCTCATTTACTGTACAGTTGAATTGCAATGTTTGTACCTGGTTAAACGTATACAAACTTGAAACATGTGACATACTCCATACTTGTATTTTTTCCAAGGGTGTTTACTGAAGTGCTAAGAAAAAGAGGGGCTAGTGCAGTGGGATGGGGTGAGTCCAGGGTATTGTTCCAGTCTATCTGTAGCACAGATGCATTGTCCAAGGGGACATAGGAAGGGGAGCAATGGCAGTTCAAGGTGGACAGGGTAACAGAGTGGGACACAAGGGTGACAACCAGGAGAGAGCCATTTCCTGGCGGGCGTCTTGGCAATAGTCTCTGGCTTCTGTGTGGATCGCAGGGAACATTTGCGGGGTGGTTCTCCTTCTGCAGGGGGTGGGGTGCTGGTGGCCTGTGAGTCCTGTAGCGGGGCCTCCTGACCACTAGCGGCAGCAGAGGTGGAAGGCAGTTCATGTGTCTGGCTAGTGGCAGGGGCCCGCTGTTGTGAGACTGCCTCCCTCATAATGTTGGCCATGTCTGCCAGCACCCCTGCTATGGAGACCAGGGTGATGTTGATGGCCTGTAAGTCCTCCCTGATCCCCTAGTACTGTCCCTCCTGCATACCCCTGTTCTCCTGCACATTGTCCAGGATCTGGACCATCGTGTCCTGGGAATGTTGGTATGCTCCCAGGATCTCTGCTAGTGCCTCCTGGAGAGTCAGTTCCCAGGGCCTGTCTTCCTCCTGGCGCACAGCAGCCTTCCCAGTTTCCCTCTTGTCCTGTGCCTCTGTCCCCTGAACGGTGTGCCCACTGCCACTGACCCCAGGTCCATGACTGTCTTGGATATGAGGTGTGCCCTGGGGTCCCTGTAGAGATGGACACACTGCTGATTGACGTTTCTTGGGGACAGAGGTATGGGTACGCTGGGTGGGTGCTGTGGTGGTGTTTCCAGATAGGGGAGGCTCTGTTGTGGTGTGTGACTGGGCTTGGGTAACCGACTGTCCAGAGGTCCCTGATGGGCCAGGTTGGTCATCCAGATCCAGGCGACCAGAGTTGCTGTCATCACTGTGGGCCTCTTCAGTTGGGGGACTGGATATTGCTGAAACCTCCTCTCTGGTGACATTGGCTGGGATACCATTCAAATGCTGTGTTATTGTTTCTGTGTGTGACATATTGTGCATCAGTGGGTTGCCCTCTTTGGTTGTATTTGCCCTGGCAGCTTTAACTTGTGTGAGTTGGTATGTGGTGGGCTAGCTGATTCTGTTTAGTGTGCATGCTTTGGTGATAGGCGTCCATGCAGGGCTGCTGTGAGTGATGTCCATGCATTGTTAGAGCATGCAGGGCTTGCCATTGAAATGAGTAAGATGTGATGGGGTTGTTGGAGGTGGTGGACTGATGGGAGTGAGGGTAAGGGCGAGGGTGGGGGTATGTGATGGCATGCAGGTGGAGGGGTGATAGTAGTACAGAGTTGACTTTCCAAAATCCAGTCCTCCTCCTACACCAGCCAGGCCCTCAGGATGCATGATTGCCAAGACTTGCTCCCCCATACTGTGAGTTGTGGGGGAGCAGGTGGGGGCCCACCGCCAGTCCTCTGTACAGCAAATTGGTGTCTTCCTGCTATGGAATGTACCTTCCCCCGTAGTTTGTTCCACCTCTTCCTTATGCCATCCCTTGTTTTTGAGTGCTGTCCCATGGTGTTGACCCTGTCCACGATCCTCCGCCATAGCTCCATCTTCCTAGCTATCGATATCTGCTGCACCAGTGCTCCAAATAGCTGTGGCTCTACCCTGATGATTTCCTCCAACATGACCCTTAGCTCCTCCTCTGAGAATCCGGGGTGTCTTTGTGGTGCCATGGTTGTTGTGTGAGGTGTGTAGGTGAGGGTGTGTAGGGTAATGTGTTGGGGTGTGTGAGGTAATGTGTTGGGTATGTGATGTGGGGTGCGTGAGTGTGTATAGGTGTGGGTAGTGTGTGGCTCTGGTTGTGTCTGTGGTCTTGCTGTCTCTCTCTGGTGGCAAGTGTTTGAAATGGTAAAGGGTTGTGGGTAATGTGGGTTTGTGTTTTATAGTGGTGTGGGTGTGTGGGTGGGGTGTGTGTATGGGTGTCAGGTGTGTGTAGTTTGAATTGTCCAATGTGGTGTTGTTTTGTATGTGTGTGTAGTTTGAGCACGCTGGTATGTACCGCAAATGGTTTAACGCTGTTGAATGTCCGCTGTGGTGATTCGTGGGTCATTATGTGGTAGGCGTTGTTCCGTTGACGTAACGATGTGGGTTTTGATACCACCAGTTTATCACTGACCTTTGGTGTTGGGGAATTGTGTATGTGGCTGAATAGTGACGGATTGGTGTGTATGTGTCATAATATGGTTATCGGATATCTGCCGCCACGGCAGAATGTTGGTGGCAGTCACCATGGCAGTATGTGGGATTTACCGCCAATGTCATAATGAGGGCCATGATAGCTAAATGTTTCCACACATGTCCATGCTGGGTGGACCAGGCTTGATGCTGTCAATTTGTGGATGGACAAATTAGAACAATTTACATGATCAAATGTGTATGTGTCACAAGATAACTTACAAGTTATCATGACCAGTACAAATATCCCCAAATTGTGAAACATGTTTGACACAGATATGAGTACACAGCTTTGGAACAATAGCCTACATATAAGACAGCTGGAATAGAGATTTGGAAGAGATTGGCATGTGTCCAATCCCTAAACACACCACTGTATCATGCAGCACTTATCAGACATGATACATGTATTTTCACACAAAAAGCATGTCGCATACATACCTACAATGACACATGTCAGCACACCATCTCCAACATTTTGCATGCATGGGGAACCATACGTTATATGTGTTGCTTTGCATCATTAAGTCTGCTCCTTACAACACACCAGAGTGTACACATACATGTACTCACATTGAAATGGCTTACAGGATCTCATCTGAGCCAAAGTCAACAGCATCCTTTGCTAAAGAATTGTTAAGGGAATGATATGCCTGAACATGTATTGGACAGGGCCCTTCCCGTCTTATGTTGTGTATTGTAACATACAGTCATAATTAAGACATGACAATGTGGTAGACCCATAACATAAGTAGCATCACATACGTACACTCAGTACACACGTGTAAGCATGTATTTGGCAAAGAGTCTTCATATACATGCACATTTTCAAACAGTATCACTCCTCACATGCATCACACACACATACAAACATATGGTAACACATTCCTATGCTACCGGTACACAATTAAATGCATGTGCACACACATGTAGCCATACCATACAAACTACATAGATGCATAGCCCCTGTAACAAGGAATGTGAATGTGAGTGCACTGTCAGCCTTTCCACCAAAATCCATGCATGGCCGTTATGTGTAAAAATAAATTGACGCACGTGGTACATTTCCATACATCGCGAATCACTAAAATGATGCCTGGCACCTTGCGTGTCTGAACTGTCCTGCTGTCTCAGCCTTCCCTCCAAAATCCTCTCATGCCCGGTATGCTTCAAAAATGTTGACACATCCCATTGTCCTACAAACTTCGCACATGCCAAAAATGACGCCTAGCCCTTGCATGTCAATTGCAAGTCGACAGGCCTTGCTAGCCTTTATGGAAAAAATCCAGGCATGGCCATCATGCGTAAAAAAACACATGATGTTTATCTGTGGTTCTGAGAGGTTGTGTGGAGCTGGTACTGGTTGAGGAGTGGTAGTTTCTGAGAGTTTTATGCTGCGTCCTGTTGCTATTAAGTCCAATAAGTTGTATTTGTAAGTTTTGTGTAGTGTTATTGTCCTGTTATTGTATTTGCATTGGTGGATGTTTGTCTTGGGGTAGTGTAGTTTGTTGGGGGTATTTAGGGTTAGGTGGGTTCATTACATATTATTTTTTGGGGGTTTATTGTTTCCTGTGGAGAGAAACAGCAGGATGCCTGGAAAAGGAAGGGCACAGCGCATGAGTCCAGATGAATGGGGGGATCATATGGTTAGTGTGCCACTACCTCCCCAACATGGTGAAAGTGAGTGGCTGTGTCATCATGGGCTACCCTACTGAGGCTAGGAAGCTCCACTTGGGGAAGGTGCTGTTCCAGCTACACAGGATCTTCAAGGTTGAGCGCACGGACTACCAGATCAAGCACCGGTGGGCAGACCTCATTGCCTGGGAAGGGGAACTAGTGGATCACCTGGTGGTTCGGGTTGGCAGACCTGTTGGTAAGTAAACCTGTAACATAGCAACATCCTCCTTTGCATATGCATGACAGCAGGGCATAAGGATAACTGCAGCATGTCATGAGAAAGGTGAGGACAGCAAGGGGCAGATTGAGGGAACGTGGTGCTGCACCCACTACAGTGCCAATTTCCTTGCGCCCCTTAGCACCTCCCTACCGCCACCATGTGTGCCCTGTATCTAAGATACAGCGCACCATGACACAGGTTAGGGTGCAATTGCATCTTAATTTGTGACGCTATTGATGTACTGTTCAGGGTTATTGCCATTAATTTGGCACTAACCCTGACCTATACATAGTGGGCCATCAAAATATTATGGTGTGCCCCCTTTTAATGCCTGCTCTGAGCAGGCGGGAAAATGTGCAGAACAAAATGACACAAAATATTCCTCTAGATTTCAATGTGCCATTTCTTCTGCCCACCCTAACGGGCAAACATCCACTTTCCATACATTATGGATGGCGCAGGCATAATGTATTGGAAAGGGTAATAAATTTGCACAATGCATGCATTGCACCACCTATGGACAACATTATGCCTAGGCCATGCAGGATGTATGCAAAGGGGCCATTCCCCAATTAGGGGGACACAAATTAAAAGGCACAAAGAAAACTAAGACATTCCTTCGTGTAAATCATTCTGACATTTTCTATCCCTGCTCAGACCAGGCACGAAAAGGGGGCACATCATAATTTATGATGGTCCCCTATCTACTGTTCAGGGTTGGGCCAAAATCTTGGCACTAACCCTGAACAGTACATCCATAGCGTAAAAAATTATGATGCCGTTGCCCCCTACCCTGCGCCATGGTGCACCGTATCTTAGACATGGCGCACGCATGGTGGTGGTAGGAGCACAAGGAAAGTTTTGCTACACTGGGTGCAGCACCACTTCCCTATTATCTGCCCCAAAGCTTCTGACAATTACTAGTGTCCTGTCTCCCAGTAAGTATGACATACGAATCTGAGACATGTATATATGGGTGAGTCACATTGCTATATATTTTTGGGTGCTACCTGTGTCTGTCTGACTGACATGTTGTAGATGGCAGTGGGTCATTCCTAACACTAAGTTGACTAGGTCACTCAGCTAAACAAGTGCAATGTGTAACAGTATTGTCCGTGCTAATCTTTGTTAACAAATCACAAAGCTATGTTTTCCTGTGATGTCTTGCAGGTGGACCTCCACACTACACCATCAGTGAGGTTTCCAGTTTTGAAAACCCCAATGCAACCAGTAATTGTCACCTTGTGTGTCACATGTGTACATACAGTGTTGTTTCTGAGAGGGTTTGATGTGTTTTAAGCCATGTACAAATGCCATGTGTGTCCATTTAAACACCATCATCTATCCTTGGGTATCGACATCATGTCTGATGGTATGCTGAGGATTTGGACTAATTTGAATGATGCACAGGTGCCAACATGTGCTGTTATGGATGAGTGGGTCTCAGGAAATGTTATGTATGCCCACAAACACAGTGATGTCAGTCAAGATATGTGTCAGTGGTTCTGGCTTTCTGCAATGCATGGATGTTTCTAACATATTTTTCACAGCACCTGTTCCTGCACTGTGTGCCACACGTTGCACAAATTTAGTCAAGACATGGTACAATGTATGCACCTGTGTAGAGCTCTCCAAGGCCCTTTCCCAAGGAGACACTTGCACCACCACCAGTGCTTCACTACTCTTCAATAATGAAGTGAGGCACCGGACATGCAAGGAGTTTTTTTAGAAGGACAACAGTCAGTTGAGTACATATAGAGATTTGTGCTTTTCTCCAGATGGATTTGGGACAAGTCCATGGATTGTAGCAAATAAGATGTGTACAGATGAAACAACAGGTTTTAGCCATCATTATAGTTTTGAGCAAGCATGATCACATCACGTGTGAATGAAATGTGCATGGTGAGTGTTTTCCTGGTAGTTAAGAGGTGTATCAAGTTTGTGCACAGAAAGGGGCAGATACAAAACAACAGGCACTGCCCCCAGTGCTGTGCCACTTTTCTAGCAGTCCTTGGCTCTTCCTTATCAGCCACCATGTGTGTGCTGTATATGATATACAGCGCTTCATGACACTCGGTGTGTGCCAATTGTGGTTAACTTTTTGACAACAATTATGTACTGTTCATGGTTAGTGCAAGGGAATCTTATGCTAACCCTGGACAGTACATAGGGGCCCATTGTGACCAATGCTGTGCCTCCTTGCATTCAAAGTAGACAAAACAAAATGATGCAGCTGAATCTCTTAGATTGCAGTGCGCCATTTTGGCAGTCACCCTACTGTGGGAACTCCACCCTTGCATACATCATGCCTGGCACAGGCCTAATGTGGTGCAAGGGGTGACAAAGTGGCACAATGCAGGGATTGCACCACTTTGCTGATATTTTGCTGGCCATTTAGCCTTGTTGTGCCTTATTAGCGTCATATTGATTACGACGCTAATGTGGTGCAAGAAGGCCCTAGACCCTGTCAAATCTTGGCCCTAGTGTGCAACTTTTATAGAGCCATTATCCCCGTGACATGTACAAAATACTGTAGAAGCTGGAGGCGTGGCCACTAACCACTTCCCAATTCCTTCCCTTCCCAAGTCTGCATTGTGTATAGTTTTAGTGTGTTTTAGGGGGGTAGATATAGGTTAGGTAGCATAGAGTAGGTTACTTGTAGGATATAGTTAGTGTAGTTTGGGGGTGGGACTTAGGCTTTTTTTTTATTGGGAGGTTCGATGGGGGGGTTATGTATAGAGGTATGTGTTACAAAAAAAAATAAAAAAAATAAAAAATATATATATATTTGTTTAGGACATAGGATTAGTTAGTATATGTGTAGCTTTAGTTCATGCTGTCCAACATGTCTATTGTCTCATAAGGGGAGTGGGGCGGGCAATGTTTATTGAGTGGCATTATGCGTATCAGTTACAATTAGATTAGGATAGATAGCTGTAGGGTTAAGTTAAGATAAGTTAGTATACGTTAGCTTAGTGTAGGTTAGTGAGTAGTTTAGGTTTTTATTAGGATGTGTTTTTAAGTACAAATAAATCCTGAAGGTTTTTAACAATTAGGTGTCCATGATGATTGACTGTCTGGGTGTTCTCATGTCTGCACTAGCCAAGTTTGAGAAATGCCTTAGGGTATGCATTCAGTATTGATTTACATGTATCACTATGTGTATCCCATATGACCAAGGAGCTGTCTGGTTGGCAGCGCTATGACATCAGCTACACAAGACAGTTTTCAGCACAGTTCCCGACACTCAGATTGTGTATGGATACAAAATCTTTGACAGGTAATGATGTAACAGCATTTGTCATCACAATGGTCTGTCACAATCATTCTTGAAATGTTTAGCACATTATACTCCACCTTATTAGGGGTATGGATACTGGCACATTGACAGCTGCCCGTCACAGTCTCAAATATGCCTCTTCTGTTCCTCACATATTTGTCGACCTGAATGGCTCTGAAAATTGGTTGTAGTCCTCAATACTATTGGTCATCTTTATCATGTTTGAATCCTAGGGCCAGATGTAGCAAACAGTTTGCGAGTCGCAAGCGGCAAAAATCACCGTTTGCGAGTCGCAAACGTGTGTTTGCTATGCAGAAATGCATTTTGCGAGTCGCAAACTGCATTTCCGACTCGCAAATAGGAAGGGGTGTTCCCTTCCTATTTGCGACTCGCAGTGGTATGCAATTCCATTTGCGACCGCGAGTCGCAGTTACCATCCACTTGAAGTGGATGGTAACCCACTCGCAAACTGGAAGGGGTCCCCATGGGACCCCTTCCCCTTTGTGAGTGGACTCACAAATATTTTTTCAGAGCAGCCAGTGGTCCAAGGGACCACTACCTGCCCTGAAAAAATCTGAAACTAAAGGTTTCGTTTTTTTTTTCTAAGTGCAGCTCGTTTTCCTTTAAGGAAAACGGGCTACACTTGGAAAAAAAAAAACTGCTTTATTTAAAAGCAGTCACGGACATGGAGGTCTGCTGTTCCCAGCAGGCCTCCATCCCTGTGAGTGCCCAGAGTCGCTATGGGGGCGCAAATTGCGACCCACCTCATTAATATTAATGAGGTGGGTCTTTGCGACCCCATAGCGACTCGCAGACGGTGTCTGAGACACCGTTCTGCATAGCAAATTGCGACTTGCAATTTGCGAGTCGCAGGGACTCGCAAATTGCAAGTCGCAATTTGCTTTGTTCCTACATCTGGCCCCTAGTGTGTGCCTTTGTGTCTGAACGTAAACGGCACATGTCATTTGGTTCTGTTCTCATTTACGTAGCTTCACACAATGCAGAAATTCATATAAGTTGATTGAACACTGAAAAAAGAGCATGATACATGTGATTATGGTGATTTATTTACATGTGCAAGATTTGTTTCCAGTGCAGTACAATGTCCAGGTCACTGAACCCATGAAAGATCCTGAGCCTTTTGATGTACATTCAGAGTCCAAGGGTGAGGGACATGTCATGAGACATGTGTAGGAGAAGTGTGCATTAGTGAGGAGGTGTCCCAATTGACAATAGGTAGGACTTCAGACAATGACAGTACTTGGAATTTGTTCTTACAGATATTTGAGTTATTACATAACTCATCTGCCACCCTGCGTGTGTTGTTCGGAGTAACAGTAAGGAGTGAGCTGTCCAAATCCATACTCCTAGACACTTTAAGTGATGTGTCCAGCATCCTATACCACCCATTGTGAGATTCAACCGCATTGTGTGTATGTAAGTTTCACAGGTAAGTAATACGTCAGGATACTAATTAAGAGTCTTTTGGTATTCATCTTTATTTCTTTCTCTATATCGTTTATCGTTCTTTTCTTATCCCTATAGGTCAGAACATTCTCCAGTCTTTATGTATGTCCTTAGGGTATTCCTTTTCTTCTAGTAAGTTCCTCACATATCTTCCTTTGGTTCTTCTTCCCGGTACTGTTGTTCCAAGGCTCCGGAACGTCACCCAGACCAAGAGAGGGAGAGAGCAAAGAAAATAGGAGGCCTTTGGTATGTAAGTACAGGGCTATTTGCTACTCTCTTTATACTTGTTGTTTCCCAAAAGGATTTCTTTTATCCCTTTTTGTGCCGTTGAGTGAGTTGTGCACTGGTTAATGCCTTTATTTTCTTGATATTCTCTATGTTAGTAATATATGGTGAATTGTTTATTATTCTTTCTTTTCTTTTTACACGTGTATCACCTTTCTTCTGTCGCCTTGTGCCCTTGTGCTCTTCTCCGTTTCTTCAGTTCATTAGTGCCCAGTGCGTTCCCCACCCCCTCCCAGGTCTCATTGTCCCTCCCCTCAGATAAATATATCTCCTTCCCCTCCTCGTACCTGGATAAGCCATGCTCCTCTAGGAATGTGGCTGGCTTCCTCGTCCGCAACTCTCCCTCTCGGCCTCCTCTCGGCGAACGCACTCTGCTCTGTGTGGTGTCTTCCTTCTGTCGTTTCCTCCTTCTGCTCGCCTTCTGTCCTCTCCGGCCCCACTGCACAATGTTGTGTCTCATCCCGTTCCCCCAGGACGTGCGTTCTCCTCCTTGCTCTCCCTTTGCCAGCTTCGCTCCTTCTGGGTCTGGGCGTGTCTCCTCCCAGCACTTGGCGTCCGTCAGGCCGTGCTGGATGTAAACAAGGTCCAGCATTAAGTGGAGTGCCCCGTGGGTACTTTGCGTCCGCCCCATTACCTGTGCCCTGTCACATTCTGTCTCCCTTGCGAGTGGCTGTTGGAGCCACGAATCGTTAGGATATCAGGATAAGAAATCCGCATTGAAAAGTAAGGATCCTGGGGAATGCTTCACCTGAAACATAAAAGGTTGCAACAATAGGAGCCACCGTATCACCCGGGCGTTCGTGTCCTTGTGTCGTGATGACCAGGGGCGTGATCAGTGAGGAGCATAAAGGATCTCCCTAAGAGGTAATATTGAAGGGATTCTATGGCTCATTTCATAGCTAGACATTCCTTCTCCACCGTAAGATAGTGTCTCTCTCTGGGTAGAAGTTTCCTACTGATGTATAAAATCGGATGGAATAAGCATCTTCCCCTTCCTGGGATAACACAGCCCCCAGTCCCTGATCTGAAGCATCTGTCTGCAACTGAAAGGGCTTCTGAAAGTCAGGGCAGTGCAAGATTGGTTCCGTGGTAAGTAAAGGTTTAAGAGACATAAATCATTGATATTCCAGCTCAGAAAGTTTGGCTATGTGGTTCGGCTGTCCTTTTTCTAGTAAAGCCGTGTGTTGAGCGGCTATGGCAGAAAAATGGGGAATAAACTGTCTACAGTAACCAACCCTTCCTAGGGAAGGCCCTTACATCGTTCTTATTCTTTGGGATGGGAATCTGTTTGATGACCTCCACTTTATCTTTTTGTGGTTTGATTATTCCTTTCTCTATCACATAACCCAGGTACTTAATTAAGTTCTTCGCTATGTTACATTTGTCTGGCGTTTTGGAGGGCCTGAAAGACTTCTGAAAAGTGTTCTAGATGTTTCTCCCAGATAGGACTGTATATCACAATATCATCCAGGTATGCCGCTGCATATTCCTGATGAGGGCGTAACACGATATCTATTAACCTCTGAAAGGTAGCAGGGGCCCGGTGTAACCCGAAGGGTAAGACTGTGAATTGATACAACCCTGAGGGGGTTAAAAATGCAGTTTTTTCCCTGTCTCATTCCTGTAGCAGAATCTGCCAATATCCCTTTGTCAAATCCAGTGTGGTCAGGTATCAGGCTTGCCCTAGTCATTCAATTAGGTCATCTATGCGAGGCATAGGATAGGTATCAAAATGTGATAAGGAATTGAGTAGTCGAAAGTCTATACAAAAATGAATAGATCCATTGGGTTTGGGAACCAACACTACCAGAGAACACCAGGGACTGGAAGACGGTTCAATAATGCCTGCTTTTAACATTTCTGTGACTTCTTTCCCTACTAGTTGTTTTCTAGCTTCAAGTATACGGTATGGTCGTTGTCGGGCTACCTTTCCATCTATAGTGTGTATGTGGTGTTTTATGAGATGTGTTCTACCAGGATGTCTAGAAAATACTTCCAGATCAGTCTGTACTACCCCTTCTATATGTTTTCATTGGGATGTTGTTAGTTCACTGCCATAATGAGGTTCCACCACTTGGTCTGGTTTGATATGAGTAGGGAATATCGGAATATCTAGATTTTTGGTTGTAGTAATAAATAGATTCAAGCCATTGTCCCTATTAATGTCCTCATTCTCATGCCATGTTTTCAACAAATTAATATGGTAAATCTGACTCTTATTGGATCCTGCAGGAATTTTGATCCGGTATGTCACCGAGGTCACCTTCTCTATGACTGAACAGGGTCCCTGCCATCTGGCTAGTAATTTCTTCTCGGTCGTGGGTAGTAGTATTAATACATTTTACCTATGGGTAGGTCACGTATCTTGGTTCCCATGTTATAATGGGCCTTCTCTCTCTTTTGTTTCTCTTCCTGTTGAGAGTGTACATCCTCCCACACTGAACGTAAAGTCTCTTTTAATTCCCTAGTGTAGGTAAGAATGTCTATTGTCTCGTCCTCCGTTTCTTCCCACTGTTTGGCCATCATGTCCAAAATGGTTCTAGGTTGTCTTCCAAACAGTAGCCCAAAAGGACTGTGTCCTGTGGACGATTGTATATGTGTTCGTGTACCTTACAACACCAAGGGCAACTTTTTATCTCAGTCCCTCCCGGTGTCATTTATGGCTTTCCATAATAAGTTATTAATTGTTTTGTGGTAGCGTTCTATGAGCCCATCTGTTTGTGGATGATAAACTGACATCCAGATTTGCTGGACGCCCAAGCTCTGACATATTTCAGTCATTAAATGCGACATAAAAGGAGTTCCATGATCTGTCAGGATTTCTTTCTGAAATACGACACGTGAGAAATATCCTATCATCGCTTGAGCCACACTTTTAGTTGTCATGTTAGACGGAGGTATAGCTTCAGGCTATCGGGTAGCGTAATCAACGAGGACTGAGATATATTTGTGACCTTTCGAGGATTCAATTAGAGGGCCCACCAAATCCATTCAAACCCTTGAGAACCGGGTCTCTATAATGGGTAAAGGGAGAAGAGGAACCTTGGGTTCTGTTGAAGGGCTTAACAATTGGCATTTGGGACATTGTCGGCTATGTTTTCGAGTGTCCCCATATATCACTGGCCAATAAAACCATCTCAGTATGTATTCTTCAGTCTTTTCCCTTCCTAGGTGCCCTTCCCCGGTCTCCCCATGTGCTAAGTCTAAAACCTGGGCTCGAAGGTCCTTGGGGACTAACAACTGTGTTTTATCAATTCCTTGTTGGTGATAACTCAGTATAACAAATGGTTTCTGATTAGGAAATAAGTACCTACCGTGTGACTGGTATCCGGGAGGGCAGTATGCCATGCCTGTTTAAGGGCGGGGTCATCCCGTTGGCACTGTCTGAATTCTCCCACGACAGAGAGTACTTTCTTCATTAGGTTAGTGATCCTTCTCTCTTTATCATTATGCTCCATTCGATATGTTTTCTTCTGTGATCGCTTCTGGGCCTTGGTCATTCGTTTCCTGGATGTATTCTGTTCTATTTCTTATTTAGAAAAGAGGGCTTCGGTCCACTAGGATTCTACATTATTATTAAGTTTTAGATTGTCTAGAAGATCCTGAAATGCCATGTAATCAGTCCTATGATGAGCTCCTCTACTAGATTTGGTATTACACCCACAACAACTTGCTCTTCTTCTCCCCTCCACCTCACCTGTATTACAGCCACTGGATAGGTTTTGCTATCACCGTGAACACACGTGATGACTACATACTCTGCCTTCAACCACTGCTCTGGGTGTACATATGTTTGGTTTATTACACTTTGACTACAGCCTGAGTCTACCAAGGTCCGCCTTACTTGTTAGTTTACGAGTAGGTACCTGGTATACTGTGTATTGGTATTACCCAACCACAAAACCCTTCCTTTGGCAATCCCTATTTCCATTGGTTCTACCTGGTTCCATTTCTGTGGGCAATACTGTGCAATATGTCCCCACTCTGTGCAGTGATAACACTGGGGTGTGGTCATGGGTTCCTTCAGTGGCAGTCGGAAAGGAGAGCTTTTGTACGTGTTTGGTCCTGTAATGTCTTTTGTAGCGGATGGTTGAGGAGGTGGTTTAGGGAGTGGTGGGACTGTTCTTGTCATGGTAACCCTAATTTCTGGAGCCCTGTGATAAGCACAAGCTAATTCAATAGCCGATTAGTTGTCCAAGTGGGGGTGTTGTCTAATCCAATTATGAGTGGTTGTCTGTAGGGCTTCTAAGTGCTGTTCAAGCACTATGGCTTGGAACATCTCATCTTTGGTGGTTTCTGTAAGAGTCAGCTATTTTCATGCTTCATGTTGAACCCGATAATAGAGAGTCCAGGGGTTCTTAGTGCTTATCCACTTAGTGCATCAAAACTGTACCCTATAGCTTTCCTGATCTAGTCCTACCCATTCTAAGATAGCCTTTTTAATATCAATATATGGGGTTATCCCACCCGGGTTTACCGCTTGATAAACTGCCTGTAAGGGACCAGTGAGTAGAGGGGCAACATATTGACCCCAGCGCTCCTATAGCCAGTTAGCCGAACTCACCACCCTCTCAAAATTTGTAAAAAATGTGTCGTAGTTTGGACTCTTGCTCTAGGCAAGATTGCTGGTTAAAGGATGACACTACTTTTGCTTGTAGGCGACAATGCCTATCCTACAACAAGTCGCAACTGTTGGCCCAACCTTATCGGCTCACTAGCAGCACCTCACCAGAAACACAATAGTAAAAGGTGATTTGTGGCAGCCTTTACGCATGGACTCGAGAATAAGACATCTAAGGGAGTGTTGTGATTAAACGGACCTTACCCCTTTCTCACAGATATATCATGTCTCACACAAACACAGGCAATGACAAAGATGCAGTAAAGTTTCAATAGTTTTTATTTAACACAACTGCAGTTTGCGATATGTTGCATGGGCTACAATGATTAGGATAATGAATAATGCAAGAAACAGAATTGTGAAGAAGAGAGTCATTATTACAAAGACCCCCAGCATCTTGCAATGCATGTAAAAGACATACAAGATGTAATATGCCCTAATACCCTAATGTGAGAGGCCTAACCTCCTACCTAAAGGAGAGCTGGGTTTGGTAAACCTAATCTGCCAATGCCATGTCCATGAGAGGAGCCCCCAACCCTCGTTACCTTGGAATGAGGTCTCTATCTCAGACTCTGCAGGGACACGAAGACTGGGTCAGAGTCAAGACGACATGAGGCATCAGTAGCAGCGATGGTGGCGATGCCCTCTGGTCGGAATCCCTCTGATTATCTGTCTAAAATGTCTACCAGGAACCCTGATGTCGGTGTGTTCCCAAACAATAGATAGCAGACATGCTTGGGACGGCAATTATTATAAACAAATCCCTTGAAAGTATATAGAGGGAAAATCCCTAAGTGTGAACACCTACTGTTTGTTTGTCTTTGTCACTTGATCTTGACACCTTAGCGCGGTGGCACTGATAATGCAAAGCATAACAAGTGTCCTAACTATAAACAAGGCAGCCATCTTAGATGAATTAAATAATTAAATGGGCTAAGACAAAGCAAACTAAGTAGGTTAAAAGTCACTAGGTGACAAGGGCACGAGTCTGCAAGCCAGAGGCTAAGCTTACTCCTGTTATTCCATTAAAACAAACTAGGATTCACTACAAATGCATCTGGGTCCTCTCCCTCTTGATACTTTTGTTATACAGTGCTAGGGACAGTGGGGTGGACACTGGTGGTAGCTATTGTCTCCGTGAGTTTTCCTAGTGCAGTTTTGTGTACAAGCTGATTGTTTGCTATAATCGTAGCCTGGCTTTTTAATGCCGTCTGTAGAGCCTCCCGATCTTCTCATGCCTATTTTATCTGTTCTTCCCATACTAGTTGTAGGTGCCTCTAGCCCTCCGCCAATTGAGCTATCATGCCTGCTAAACTTGGTTTGTCCTCCATATTACTTTCCTGTCTTAGATGATTATTGAATCCCACTTCTGACACCACTGTGACAGGTAAGTAATAAGTCAGGATACTAGTTAAGGGTCTTTTGGTATTTGTCTTTATTTCTTTCTCTATATCATTTATCGTTCTTTACTTATCCCTATAGGTTAGAACATTCTCCAGTCTTCATATATCCTTAGGGTATTCCTTTTTCTAGTAAGTCCCTCACGTATCTTCCTTTGGTTCTTCTTCCCGGTACTGTTGTTCTAAGTCTCTGGTACGTCATCCAGACCAAGAGAGGGAGAGAGGAAAGAAAATACGAGGCCTTTACTAGATAAGTACAGGTCTATTTGCTACTTTCTTTATACTTGTTGTTTCCCCAAAGTATTTATTTGATCCTTTTTTGTGCCTTTGGGTGAGTTGTGCACTGGTTAATTCCTTTATTTTCTTGATATTCTCTATGTTAGTAATATACAGTGAATTGTTTATTATTCTTTCTTTTCTTTGTTTTCTTTTCACACATGTGTATCACATTTCTTCTTCGTCACCTTGTGCCCTAGTGCTCTTATCCTTTTCTTTAGCTCCTTCTGCTCACCTTCCGTCCTCTCCGGCGCGACTGCACCATGCTGTGTCTCGTCTGGCGTTAAGTGGAGATCCCCAGGGGTACTTTACGTCCGCCCCCGATACCTGAGCCCTGTCACAGTAAGCAAACAGGATTTTATCCCTTCCTGCAAGACAACACTCATCTATGCACATCAGGTTTCCTTGTTGCACAGCTGCAAGGATGGCTGCATTGCTGGACTGAGTGTTGTTTTCGTGGAAGGTAGACCTTCCTGTTTGCACACATGCACACGAGTTGGTTCATTGTTATGTTGTGTGGTGCAGGATGCTGAATACATAATTCCGGGGGCCAGATTTACAAGGCCCTATCATCACCGAAGCTTCACTTTTAGCAATGCTGTGGTGGTGCTTTTCAGTGCTCCATTTTTACAAGGAGGTGTATTGCCATTGTTTGTGGAATTACACATCCTTTTAAAAACGGGCCCCTCCAACACAGTTTTTTGCATCAGAGGGGCATGCAATAGGTGTTGCAGTGGCCGTTCCACCACAACTTCCATTACTTATCATGCTGCCCCAGATTCACAAGAAACCCAAAATTTGTGGCAGCTGCAATTACTGACTCCAACCCAGGGTTGGCTTTAACATGTCAAAATGAGGAGGTATGCTTTTATTCATCCTTGTTGTTTGCTTTTTCCATGTGTGCAGTATTCTGAAGCACACATAGAAGTGGAACAATGCCATGGATGTTTGTTCATGAACAGGAAGGGACATGTTCCTTCCTGCACATAAACAATCAGTCTCCTCAAAGCAGACACCCTTGCACTATGGTGCAAGGATGCCTGCATTGGTGCATGGAGGTAACTTCATTGCCATCATGGGGGAACCGCAGGGGTGAGCCATATTCCTGTAAATAAGGCGCATCCCTGCATTTCAAAAGTGGCACAACACTGCTATTTTGTTGTCTCAAATCTGGGCCTAAGTTGTTAGGAGGAAGTATGTGGAAAGGCCACTCACTTCTATCACTCTTAGAACACACATGTGGTTGGAGGTGGACCTGAAACATTTGGAGGCTTATTGATGTGTGGATGCATCATGCTGGGACATCACATCAAGGGTGGCATTGTAGTTATAGTACTGAGAACAGACATTGTAGCAATCCTATTGTGTACTACTTTCAATGTGTGTTGAAATCATTGTCAAACATTGTAAGTGGCAGACAGCATTCCTATTAGTAGATTTAGCAGGATGTGTTCCTTCCTGCAGATGTGCATTAGGACAGACAAGAGGGACATACCTATACCATGCAGGTTATGTGTCAATGTTGGTAAGGTCCCTCATATTTTTAGGAATTACCAAGGTTAGTATAGGGATGCATTGACTATCTGTAAGAAGTCCACATTCCTGGACATTTGAGTTTATGCTGCACAGTGGAGCAAGCAGAGCTGCTGCACTGCATGTTTCTTCTTCAATGGTTATATATTTGCCAGTATATCCAGACAGAGACATCATAGTGCTGTGCCCAAGCATCTAAAACATTCTGACTTGTGCTTGAGTGGTGGATAGTGATAGGTCATACTTAACATGCCAAGGTGAAGCACCTTGCATTCCTTACCCTGGAGTAATTTCTATGTGCCCCTCTCACACCTGTCACTGCACGTAATAGGCATTCCATGTATATATTTGTAATCTTCCCATGCAACACATGTGCGTCCGACCCAACTTCTGATGCCTTTAAAAAGGACCGCACATCTGGATGGGGTTTAGTGTAGTCCAAGAACTCAGGGTGGTGTTGGAGGGACAAGTGGGTGTGTGACAAGCTGGTAATTCGACAGGATGTGTTTATTTATTATGTGTTGCATTGTGCATCACACATAGGGCAACCTATCAAGGTATTTGGTGCATTGATCCCACACCACCATTTTCCTTACAGGCTCTTGCCCCAGCCACTGACACCATGGAAGCACATCATTTATATTACTGTTCACCATGGTGGGCATTCCCACAGTAATCTAATGAGTTTTTTCACTATTTTGGTGCTTTACTTCATTGGCACCATGAATGATGGCACTAGTGTAGCAAAGCTCAGGGAGGTCCATTTCTTACAATTCTTATGTCACTTTGTTATCTGCCTTTAGCAAGTCTCACACGTGAGGTTATTAGATGGCACAGTGCAACCTTTATGGATTGTCAGTCCCATTAGTTCTTCCCTCCCTGCTTAAGGGATGTTTCCTTGCACACAGCATATCTGCCACAGTCATATAGTGGTGTAAGGATGTACAAGGTGTATCAATGAATGCATTATGTGACTTTGTTAATGTGGCACAAGGCGAATGGGCAGCTTGGATCCACATTGGCAACAATTTGTATGATGCTAATGTTGCATTACGGGCTTGTAACGTGAGTCTCCACCCTGCGACATTGATGCAACATGTGGCTGTTCTTACGCATGAAGGTATCCCTTTGTGCCACACACCAACCAGTCTCACAACACAGGCAACCTTGCTACATGGGGAAATGGGAGTTACTTGTTCAGAAGCACAAATGATGATCACAGACAAGCCCCATATTTTGTATATGTTCACTTTTGTGCCTATTCCCAAATGGTGCATGGAGTTGTGTGAGAGTTGATGTTGGGCCACCCTGTGCAACTAGCGTAGGACATGTTGCAAACTGAGTGTTATACATGGGCAGGTGGATCAGTGGCAACAGTGAAGCGATTGCTGGGATGGTTGAAAACTATTTGGTGCATATAGGGGGTAAGGTGTGGAAGCATCAGAAATGTTTGCCCATTGTTGTTCAGGTTTCAGGGAAAATGACGGAGTGCAACGTTGCACCACGTTTGACAGTGCCACACTCTGTAATTTTCAATATGCTTGGATGCACCATTTTAAAGCGTATATGGTGCAGCCCTGTGTTGACCCCTGCATCAGCACAATATTTGCTGCCGAATGCCAATGCACACAACCTTGTGCTATGGAAAAAGGATGGCTGCACTGCGGGGGAGATTGTTTTTGGGCAGGAAGGGACACCTTCCTGCAGAAAATACAATCTTCTCTGGGCATTTGCACTTTCTATGTGTGCTGCAGGATGATGCAGCACAAATAGGAAGAGCAATAACACTAGAAGGAAGGAAAGCATTTCTCCTTGTAACGCCATTCTAACACCTCCCTTGGGGTGGTGTTGGAATTTTTCTTGGCCTCAAGTTTACATAAAGTCTTAAATCTGGGGCAACAATAAAATACAATGGGTGTTGTTGTGGCACGGCCACAGCAACGCTGATTACATGCACCTTCCAGGCAGAGTGCTGTGTGTGAAGGGGCCATATTAACAAGGTGGTGCTAAGCCTCAAAAAGTGACTTAATGCCAGGTTGTGAACATGGCGGAGTGCATAGCGCCACAAGAGCATCACCAAAAAGTGAGGCTCTGGTGGTGATAGGGCCTGGCTCTATGTGTCCTGATGCGTCCCTTTTGCATGCATTCAGTGAGTCCTATGTGCCTCCCCCTTCTGCCATTTGTAAATTTCCAGCTAGTCCCTCACTGCAACTTACCATGCATTTGTGGTAGGTCTTGGTAGTCTGCAATGTCCTGCGATTCCAGTGACCAGCTCCGATGGGATGAAGGCTGCCACCATCTCCTCCAGCTCATCCAGGTCCTCCTGGGGTGCAGGAGTTCTACCTCCAGTCTGCAGTGCTGCCTTTCGGTTCCTGGACAGTTTCTCTTTAGTTCTGCGCTTGCAATAGCGCCATTGCTTCTTACAATCAGTGACAGTCCTCTTCACCTCTGCCTTCCTATTTGCAATTTGGAGGTGACAAAGAGCTGGTGTTGGTGCTCCGTCACCTCTCTGACCAAGATGTAATTCTCTTCCTCACTAAAGCAACACTTCTGCTTCATTTTCTCCTTTTCCTGGGACTTTGTTGGTCCCTTCTGGCTCGTACTGGGCTCATTGAGATCTCTCTGGGGTCTCTCCTGGCCTGCATTCTCCATCTTGTCTCCCTATTATTTTTTCTTGCGTGCACTTTTTTTTACGCTAACGATGCTAAATATGGTGCTAGCACGATTTGCGTAAATAAAACGTGCTGCAAGTTGGCGGTACTAGCGCAGTTGTGCTTTATTTTTCTTAAATCAGGGCCTTAGTCTTTCTGTGATGATGAAAAATACTGCACTGAACTTCAGGTAACGCTGGCCAGTCTTACCTGTCCCCACAGGGTTGAGGGAGCGTAAGTTAAGGATAGAGGCAGGGTTAAAATCTTCCTATCTGGAGCAGCGGACAATAAAATGCTCTTTGAGGCGCACAACTGCCTCTTGACGCTAATAAATAACTTGGCGGAATGATTAGCAATTGAGGAATTTGATGCAGAGGGTTGATAAAATTAACAACTTGCCTGTTATAAGCTAGGAAACAACAGAGAATAGGACACACGTAGCAAAACATCATTGCACCTTTGTGGGAATCTTCACCGCCTCGAACAATGCCCCCCACGCGGAGGCTGCTGTCACAGAAAAACAAAGCGTTCACTTTTACAAGACGTGAAAGGCAGGAAACATTTCATTTGTAATTATTGCAGAGTTCAGCTCCAGTAACAGGAAAGGCTGCAAGCTCAATTACTGAACAGGTTTCCTCAATGGCTTGACTTAAAGCCATAAGCCCATCTATCTACAAAGGGCTCAGGTAGTCTGTGCCAGATGTTCTTTTGTTTATTTGTATGTATTTATAGAACCAATTAGCACCTCAAACAGATATGCCATATGACTCACCCCAACTGCTGCGCATAGTCACTTAGGGGATAATTTACACTCCAGCGGGCCTGTGCCACCCCACATGGTCAGCAGTAACTCTTCCTCCACTGTGCTTGCAGCAGCTGGCTTGCCATAGATAGAGGTCCCCACCTCTGTGGCTGGGAATATTCAGCAAAAGTGCTCATACTGAGCAACCTTTGACCCTGCTTGCAGGTAGGTCGCTCCCCGCTCCTCCTTCCGCACTACCGCCTTTACCGTTTCCTTGCTGCTTTTGCTTCCCCGCCGCTGCGTCCCCTGCGGCCCCTCCCGCCTCCCACCTCCTTCTCTCACCGTTCATTCCTTTTTTCCCTGCCGCTGCGTCCCCTGCGGCCCCTCCCGCCTCCCACCTCCTTCTCTCACCATTCATTCCTTTTTCCCCTGCCGCTGAATCCCCTGCAGCCCCTCCCGCCTCCCACCTCCTTCTCTCACCGTTCATTCCTTTTTTCCCTGCTGCTGCATCCCCTGCGGACCCTCCCACCTCCCCCCTCGTTCTCACACCGCTTTACTCTTCCCTTTTCCCGCCTCTGCGTCCCCTGCGCCCCACCCCCCAGCCCTCTCATATGGCTAGCCCTCCCGCCTCCCAGCTGCCACACCCACCCTCCCCTCCTCTTACGGCAGCCGCGGCGCGGCCGTGCAACTGGCGCGCTGCTGGCGCGCGGAAGGTGCGCCAAAGGCAAGCCGGTCTGCGCCCGTCCACGTCTGGACCGCGCCCAGCGCCACCCCCCCCTGGTCTGCGAGACCCCTGCACCTCCAGACGCCGCTACACGGCTGACCAACTCAACCCCGGCCGCACCACAGCATGCTCCCAGTCCTCACCAAGGAACACCCACGGACCCTTCGCATGCTGCACCTGCAGATTCACCTGTGACAGAACAACGAAACCGACAAAGACCGAAACTAACCACCACAACTGCATACTCCTCAACCACCCGCTCCACACGCAAGCACGCCATCGAGCTCAGAGACCTGCTCGACTCCACCGCCCCAGACGTAGCCTTCCTGACCGAAACCTGGTGGAACGACTCCTCGGCGCCCGACATCGCAATAGCCATCCCGGACGGCTACAAGATCATCCGTAGGGACAGCAAAAACGGAATCGGAGGACGCATAGCCATCGCCCACAAATCCTCCCTCAAAGTCGACACCCACACGGACGACTCCCTCAAGCCCGCCGAACACCTACACTTCTGCATCCACACCGACCCCAACACCACTCTCAGAGGAACGCTCATATACAGACCCCCCGGACCACGAGCACCATTCAGCGAAACCCTCTCCGACCTCACCAGTCCCCACGCACTCACCTCAACGGATTACATCCTCCTCGGGGACCTAAATTTCCACCTGGAGAACAACAACGACACCAACTCCACTACTCTGATCACCAACCTCGCCAACCACGGCCTCAGACAATTCGTCAACACACCAACCCACATCGCCGGCCACATGCTTGATCCCATCTTCTCCTCAAGCGCCCACGTCACCTTCAACCATACCACCGTACTCCACTGGACCGACCACCACTGCATCCACTTCACCTACAAAAAACATACCAAGCACCATCGCACCCAACAACCACCCCACCAATGCTGGAGCAAAGTTACAGAAGACCAGCTCACCAACGCCCTCGCCAGAACCCACCCCCCGACTCCACCGACCCAGACACCACCGCCAACAACCTCACCCTGTGGATCAACGACTGCGCTAACACCCTCGCACCACACAAAAAACCCACCGACAACCAAACCAGAAGAAAAGCCACCTGGTTCACCAACGAGCTCCTAAATTCCAAACGCGACTGTCGGAAGCTTAAAAAGGAATTGCTCCTCAAACGCACACCTGACAGCCTCACAGCCCACAAGGACGCCACCCGCAAGCACCACCAACTCATCAGACAAACCAAACGATCCCACTTTAAAGACCCCCTGGACAACAACGCACACGACAGCAAAGAGCTCTTCAGCATCGTGAAAGAACTCTCCAACCCCAGCACCAACATCAACGACATCCCTCCATCCCAAGAACTCTGCAACGCACTGTCAACCTTCTTCCACCGGAAGATCATCGACATCCACGACAGTTTTGACGCCACTCCCACACCAGACCCCACCCCCGAACACTCCACCTGTGCAAACCACCTGACCTCCTGGACCAACGTGAACGACACAGAGACACGCAAGATCATGAACTCCATCCACTCAGGATCTCCGTCAGACCCCTGCCCCCACCACGTATACAACAAAGCCGACTCCACTATCTCCCCCCAACTACGGAAGGTCATCAACATCTCCTTCGAAACAGCGACATTCCCAGAAAAATTTAAACACGCCGAAATCCGCGCCCTCCTCAAGAAGCCCAAAGCAGACCCCAACGACCTCAAGAACTTCCGACCAATTTCCCTGCTCCCCTACCCAGCAAAGGTGATTGAAAAAATCGTCAACACACAACTAACCAGCCACCTCGAAGACAACGGCATCCTAGACCCCTCCCAGTCCGGCTTCAGACGAAACCACAGCACCGAAACCGCCCTTCTCGCCGCCACAGACGACATCAGATGCCAAATGGACAACAGTGAAACATCAGCCCTCATCCTCCTGGACCTATCTGCCGCCTTCGGCACAGTCTGCCACCGCACCCTGGAATCACGCCTCCACGAAACCGGAATTCAAGGAAAAGCCCTCGACTGGATAGTCTCATTCCTCTCCGGCAGAACCCAGAGAGTCCGCCTCCCCCCCTTCCCCTCCGAAGCCACCGACATCATCTACGGCGTCACCCAGGGCTCAGCCCAACGCTGTTCAACATCTACATGGCCCCCCTCGCAAAAGTGGCCCGACAACACAACCTCAACATTCTCACCTACGCCGACGACACCCAGCTCATCCTCTCACTCACCAAATACCCGCGCACCGCCAAAACCAACCTCCACGAGGGAATGAAATCCATCGCCGAATGGATGAGAAACAGCCGTCTGAAACTGAACTCGGACAAGACGGAGGTCCTCATCCTCGGATCCACCCCCTCCGCCTGGGACGACTCCTGGCGGCCCACCGCACTAGGAACCCCACCGACACCGACCCACCACGCTCGCAACCTGGGCTTCATCCTCGATTCCTCCCTCACCTTGTCTAAACAGGTCAACGCAGTTTCCTCCTCCTGCTACAACACACTCCGCATGCTCTGCAGAATCTACAAATGGATCCTGACAGAAACAAGAAGAACAGTGACCCTGGCCCTCGTCTATAGCAGGCTGGACTATGGCAACGCACTCTACACAGGCATCCCAGCAAAAGACCTACTTCGCCTCCAACGCATCCAAAACGCCTCCGCCCGACTGATCCTCAACGTACCCCGCCACAGCTACATCTCCCACCACCTGAGAAACCTTCACTGGCTCCCCGTGGACAAAAGGATCACTTTCAAGCTTCTCACCCACAATCACAAAGCGCTCCACGACACCGGACCAGCCTACCTAAACAACAGACTCAGCTTCTACACCCCCACCCGTCAGCTCTGCTCCTCTGGCCTCGCCCTTGCCGTCGTCCCCCGCATACGAAGAAAGTCCTCCGGCAGCAGATCCTTCTCATACCTCGCCGCCAAAACCTGGAACACCCTCCCCACCAACCTGCGACAGACTCAAGACCTACTCACCTTCAGAAGACTCCTCAAGACCTGGCTCTTCGACCAGTAACTCCTGCTCCCCCCCACGCCTTGAAACCCTCACGGGTACGTAGTGCGCTTTATAAATCCATTGATTGATTGATACTGCCATGGCAAGAGCACTTCTGGGAACAAGCACTGGCAAAGTCTACAGGTATTACGTACGCAAGGACTATTGGCTTTGTCAGTGTGTTTTAGCAATGTTGTACACCAGGGATGCTCCTTTTTAACAAGGCAACAAGTTAGTGGCATAGAAAACAGTGTTGTGGAATGGAGTGTCATTGAGTGTCAAAGAGTGGAGTGTCATTGAGTGAAGTGTTGTTGAGTGGAATGTCGTTGAATAGAGTGTTGTGGTGCAGAGTGGAGTAGAGTGTCTTAGAGAGGAGTGTTGTAGGTTGAAGTAGAGTGGTGTAGAGTGGCATGGCATGGAGTGCTGTAGTGCACAGTAGAGTGCTAGAGAATTGAGTGGGATAGAGTGGTGTAGAGTGAGGAACAGTGGGGTCAATTGTTGTAGACTGGAATGAAGTTGAGGGCCATAGAGTAGAGTGGTGTAGAGTGGAGTAGAATGGAGTGATATAGAGTGTCGTAGAGTGGAGTGTCTCATAGTGTCTAAGAGTGGAGTGTCATAGAATGAAGTGATGTAGAGTGGAGTTACATCGAGTGCTGCAGAGTGTCATAGAGTGGAGTGGCATAGACTGGAGTAGAGCGGAGTTGAGTGGGGTGGTGGAGAATGGAGTGTCATAAAGTGGAGTGGTGTAGAGTTGAGTGGTGTGCAATGAAGTATTGTGAAGTGGACTGTCATAGAGTGGAGCGGCATAGAGTGGAGTAGAGTGTTGTAAAGTAGAGTGGCATGGAGTGACACAGAGTGGAGTGTTGTAGAGTGGAGATGAGTGTCGTACAATGGCATGGAGTGGCGTAGAGTGGAGTAAAATGGAATAAAGTGCAGCAAGTGATGCACAGTCTTCTAGAGTGGAGTGTTGTAGGGTGGAGTGGTATGGAGTGGAGTAGAGTGTCATGAAGTAGTGTAGACTGGAGTGGCATTGAGTAGAGTAAAGTGGTGTGGGGTGGCGTATAGTGGAGCAGAGTCACCTAGAGGGCAGTATCTTAGAGTTGAGTGGTGTAGAGTGTCTTATAGTGGAGTGCATAGAGTGTGGTAGAGTGGAGTCATGTAGAGTGGAGTAGTGTTGTGTAGTGGAGTGGAGTAGCATAAAGTGGCATACAGGAGAGTTTCCTAGAGTAGAATGGAGTAGAGAGCCGTAAAGTGGAGTGGCATTGAGTGAAGTAGTGTGTCATAAAGTGGAGTAGACTGTCATGGAGTGGAGTGAAATGGCATGCAGTGGAGTGTCGTAGGATAGATTAAAGTGGCGTGGAATGGTGTAAAGTGGAATAGCATAGAGTGTCATAGAGTGAAGTGTCAGAGTGTAGTGGCACAGAGTAGAATATATTATCATGCAATGGAGTAGAGTGGCATAGAGTGGCATAGAGTGGAGTGGCATATAGTTGAGTGGTGTACAATGGAGTTGTGTCGTGGATTGGAGCAGTGTATGTTGAAGTGGTGTAGAGTGGAGTAAAGTAGTGTGGAGTGGCATAGAGTGGAGGAGAGTGTTGTGGAGTGGTGCAGAGTGGATTGACATAGAGTGAAATAAAGTGATGTGGAGTGATGTAGAGTGAAGTAGAGTGGCGTAGAATGACATAGAGTGGAGTGGTGTAGAGTGAAATAGAGGTATTGTGGAGTGTCGTAGGGTGGAGTGTTGCAGGGTGGAATGGAGTGCCATAGAGTAGAGTGTCATAAGGTAGAGTGTAGTGGCACAATGTGGAGTGGCATAGAGTGGAGCTGCGTGTTGAAGAGTGGAGGGGCTTAGAGTAAAGTACAGTGTCTTAGAATGGAGTACAGTGTTGTAGGGTGGAGTGTCATAGGTGAAATGTCATAGAGTATAGTGGAGTGGCATAGAGTGGAGTGAGTTGGAGGGTCATACAGTACAGTAGAGGGTTGTTTAGTGGAGTGACATAAAATGGAATGGCATAGAGTGGAGTGTGCATGGTGTGGTCGCACACTTCCATTACAGACAATACATTTCAATTGAAATTACCATTACATTTGCAAAGACATACAGTTTTACTGATAAAATATAAAATGCAGAAACGATAATATGTGGAAGTCCTCTTCTCCTAGTGTACTGATTTGTTTTGATCATATTTAAATATTTGTTCCCATCACACTTCAAAATTACTAAAAAAATGTGCTTCATTCTGCTTTCCTAATTCTGATATATTCTGAAATATTTGTGCAGTTCATTTACTGGCATTTAAATTTTGTGTGGGCTAGAGAACGATAATATCCTACAGCCTTTACCACTCCCAGTAGCTAGCAAGATTGCCTCATACATCCTCTCACTTTACAGTCAGAGAAAGAAAAGTAAACACCAACCTTCTTCAGATGACAGTGCATAACATTTGACCTCTGTAAAAGCACAGCAAATGTGACAAGATAAAAACACAATTTAAAGGCCTGTTTATTGCTAATTCACTTCTGATCTCTAGCTTGGTTATTTTGGGGGTATTCTAGTGCCCCCACTCCCTTACTTCCAGCGCCTATGACATGGGCATGAAATAGAGGATGTTTACGTTATGCTCTTAATAAAGAGCACTGATCAAAGTAAACCAGCTCAAAGGCAGAGCATTGTTCCTCACAGGAGAGATTGATGATCAAAGTGGCAAAGATAGGTAGAATCAGTCAAGCAGAAAGACAGTAGGCAGGACATTTCTTCCAAGGAATACAGCACATTGTCTGCCTCACAAACTATAAAATAAAAGAGTTCCTAGAAAGCGAGTCATGGAGGAATGCAAGGATCCAGTCAGGGAGGGGGTAAACAGAATATGCTCAATGGGAGGGACAAAGACATGTCGGACAGTGTAAAATAAAAAAATAAAGCCAACAAATAGAAATCAAGCACATGCAAATTACAAATCACAAAGGGGGTCATTACGACCCTGGCGGCCGGCGGTATGTTGGCGGTAACACCGCCAACAGGCTGGCAGTGTTCCGCCAGCAATTATGACCGTGGAGGAATTGCCACGGCCATACCGCCGGCCCCTCCATTTTCCCGCCAGGATTCCGCCTGCCGGTCATAATCCCCTGGGGATTATGAGTCCCCGACCGCCGGCCTGTCTGTGGCGGTACACACCGCCATTGAAAGGCTGGCGGTAAGGGGACTTGGGGTGCCCCTGGGGGCCCCTGCACTGCCCATGCACTTGGCATGGGCAGTGCAGGGGCCCCCAGGCATAGCCCCGTCACGCATTTCACTGCCCGAATTTCGGGCAGTGAAATGCGCGACAGGTGCTACTGCACCCGCTGCACATCAGCAGTGCCGCCGGCTCGATTACGAGCCGGCTGCAATGTTGATGTGACATTTCCGCTGGGCCAGCGGTCGGTAACACTGTCTGGCCCAGCGGAAATGTCATAATAGGGAGACAGGAATACCGCCGGCAATGGCGGTATTCTGACTCCCGCGGTCTCGGCGGTCTTTTCAAAAGACCGCCGAGGTCGTAATGACCCTCAAAGTCTACAGTAAGCAATGGGCGGAATGGAGAATGTCTCCAAGAACTCTTTCACAACCAGGCAGCTGCACGGGCCGGTAGGCATCAACGTATAAATGTGAATACTGATTTTTCTATCATTTCATGGTCCGTTTGACACTCCTTTTTGGTGTTTGATTTAGAAAAGAAATAAACAATGTTCCTTATTAGCGGGGAGTTTTCTCCCTGTGTTGGAGACATTCAGAATTTTTTCCTACCTGGTACAGTTATACCTGCCACTACGATGCCAGGCACGATAAGTAGCATCATAAGGACTTTCCTAAGTGGGTTGGGCCATCTATAGACCTGTGAAAGTTAGGCTTTGAGTTTCCGATGTAGGAGCAGACTGAGCCTCTGCATCACAAACCAAGTAGTTCCTCACTCTAAGATGGGTGAGACAACATCAATTGAGGTACAACTGAGCATCTATTGAGTTCCTGTAGATTTCCAATTATTCAACACTCAAGATGACCCCCATAGTTATATTGTATAGTAAGGCACTGCTATCCATTACTGATGTCTGCAAATGCTCCAAGGAAGGGGGCCTCTATGGATCATTAAATGATCAGATCATATAACACCAAGTGGTAACTCCGGCAGTAATGGTGTGCAGGCTGTAATCCTTGAATTCAAACTTTAAGACCACTTGAGAAGCTGGCCAAACATGATGGGGGAATTTGAATTCCAGAGCTTTGTCTTAGGCGCAATACATTAGGGGAGTGGGAAGTTGTGATGTTTGTAGGAAAGTCCCCTCTTTCTGGCATGGTTACCCCCACTTTTTGCCTGATGTCAGTGTGCTTAGACTGTTTTCACTGGGATCCTGCTAATCAGGACCCCAGTGATTGTAATCCCTCTTCTAAATTTGGTTGTCATGGTACTTCTTACAACCCACAATTGACATATTGTTGTTCCCCTGTAAGTCCCTGGCAGATGGTAGTTAGGCGCCCAGGGCAGTGCTACACCAGGGATCTCATCTCTCGTTGGCTGCAGCATGTATTATGCCACACAAGGGAACCCATGCAAGCTGTATTTGCAGAGCTGTCCTTTACAGTCTGTGTAAATGGTGTATTTTGTTTTATTGATTCACTGCCGGTCACTACACCAGGTCACTGTAAGTCACCCCTAAGTAGGCCCTTTGAGCCCAAAGGGCAGAGTGCAGGTCCCTGTGTTTGTGGGCACCCCTGCATGAGCAGAGGTGCCCCTGTGAACTAAAGTTCCAATTCCCTGGACTTCGTAAGTGTGGGGAAGCCATTTTAGCTATGTACTGGCCACTGCAACATAATAGTAACTTTGAACCTCAGCATGTTTGGTATTAAACATGTCAGAATCATACCCTAATATTGATTTCTGTATTGGTGGCATTATTCTATGCATTATTCCTTAGTGGATCCCCCAGTTCTGCTCCTACCAGTCTTTCAGGGGCTGCAGGCAGCTTGTGCAGGGCCCAGCAGAACCAAGGATTTCCTGTAGGAGAGGGGTGCAACCTTCTCTTCTTTGGAAATAGGTGGTACTGGGCTGGGGAGGGGTAGCCTCCACCAGACTCCTTTGAAGGGCACATTTGGTGCCTTCCTTGCATAATCTGGTTTGCACCAGTTTAAGGACCACTGGTCCCTGCTCTGGTGTGAAACACACAAAGGAAGGGGGAGTGTCCGCTCCCCTATCCATCACCACCCCAACGGTGGTGCCCAGAGCTCCTTCAGGTGGCCACTTGGTTCTGACATCTTGGAACCAAGATGGGCAGAGGCCTCTAGGAGCATCTGACAGGTCAGGCTAGGTAGCTGACGTCAGTGACCCCTCCTGATAGGTGATCACCCCAGAGAGTGAACAAACCCCCTTTTTGGGCTATTTAGGGACCCCCTTGAGGGTGGGTCCCCAGATTCGTCATGCAAGACTCCACCAGGAACTCTCTGCAAAGACATGTTCTGCTCCTGGCCTTCGGAACTGCTGCTGGGATGCACAGGAACCGAACAAGACTGCACTGCTTAAGACGACCTCACCTTGCAGCATTGTTTCTGTGGCTCCTGTCAGCACTCTGTAATGTCTCCACAGCTGTGCATCTTCTGGGGTTGGCAGGACTTCAGTTGAAGCAAGAAGCAAGAAGTAATCTCCCTTGAAGTGTAGTCACTCTACTGCATCCGCAGGCACCTAAGGCAACGGCGTCCGGGTAGTGGGATCTTCAGTCCTCCGGATCTTTGAAGATTCTCCAACACAGGTGATGGTTCTGAGGGATCCCCTGGAACTCTTATGCCTTCTGTCCAATGCGGGAGATGGTGAGCCTTTGCCTCTGCCACTGGGACAAAATCCCTGTTCCTCTCTGCTGCTCCAGAGACATGGGACTCCTCTTCAGCTATTCTGACTGGGCCTCACTGCGACTTACTGGGCCTGCCTCCAGTGAGTTGCTTGTGGGGCCCCAACTGCTTTTGCTGGCTTTCCTGCATCCAGAGGGTCAGCCCAGTCTCCCCTCCAAGGGTCGAGTCCCCAGGACCTTGCTGGTCCTCCGTGCTCTGCAAAACCTCCAACAGCTTCTTTTGGATTCGCCTGTGCTTGTTGGTGGTCCTCCCGACCAC
Organism: Pleurodeles waltl; assembly: GCF_031143425.1. NCBI lineage: Eukaryota > Metazoa > Chordata > Amphibia > Caudata > Salamandridae > Pleurodeles > Pleurodeles waltl. Next base: position 788,909,304 of record NC_090450.1, read on the forward strand.
TGACCCATCTGCAATCCAACGACCGGAGAGGGACAGCTTGTAGGCAAGTTCTGGGACTCCTCTGCAGCTCCCGGACCTGCAGCTGGACTTCATCCATCACTGTTGATCCGGATCTTCAGCTACAGAAGGGTGGGCATTGGCTCCTGCCCCACCTGGACACTCCTTAGTGGACTGGACTGTCCCCTTCTTTTTCACATCCTCCTCACCCAGAATCCAGCTTTGTGTTCCACCTCCCCACGGTAGCCTATGGAAGAACCGGGCCTGGCCGCTTGGGATTTTCTAGGTACTTACCTTTTGGGGTTTCACTCTCCCCCAGCCCTAGTACACTACTCCATACACTCTGGTGGGGGACACCTATTTGCATTCCATTTTTTTAGCATATGGTTCTCCCCTCTTATAGTGCCTGTGCTAATTTATGCTTTTCCTGAGTACTTACCTGTGTATATTTTGTGTGTTCAGACCTTCAGAGGGAGGTATACCAATGGTAGTCTAGTTTGATGTGCCTATGATAAAGTACCTTCATTTTTGCAACACTGTGTGGTTCATTTAATGTGTGATAAGTTACTGTGTGACTATTGTGGTATTGCAAGTGCTTCACATGCCTTCTAAATAAGTCTTGGCTGCTCACCATAGCTACCCTAGAGAGCCCTGGCTGTCTAGACACTGTAACACTAACTAATTGGGGTTTGCCTGGCCCTAGTATAAGGTGTCACACCATAGATGTCCACCACACAATGTGCCAGCTTCCTACATTGTTCTATTGCTGTGAGGTCTTTATTTGCAAAGGTCTATGTAAAATATTGCCAGTGTAAAGGTTACAAAGATTTACGTTTGGAAATCATGACATTTGCAACAATTTATGACACACAGATCTCTAGTAAACCATAAGAAAATGGTTGTGCCTTAGAAATACTTTGCAGCCAGCAGGTAGTTATGGATCATGCCTTTTTAGTTATTTTGCTGTGGTAACACTGAACTGCATTATTCATGTGCCTGAAATTTTACTCGGTGATTCTTGCTACATTCAAAAATAGTTCCTGAACTGGTAGTTTTGCGTACGGAGATGCCAAATGCGGAATTATTCAAGTGAAAATATAAAATCAAGTAACTTTTGAAAGATCCAGGCAGGAGTGAAGACCCCAGAAAAGTTTGTCCACCTCAGAGCAGGTGATGAATCATCAAAATCAATAAAAAAAACAATCAACATTGCACAAGTGGAATTGCAACAGACAGCACGCAACATACATTTACCTGGATGAGGGATCCTTCCAGCCGCCACTCCATCTGAGATACCCTCAAAAGGCTAAGTGGTTCATGATGATGTGCGCCCTTTCAATGTGCAAGTTGGAATTTGAGGAGGAGGTCAACTTCACCCCTCACTCCCCATGCGATTTGGCACTCACGTTGTTCCTGTGATATACTCTCTGCTTCAGGTGATTCCACCTTTTCCTGATCTCCTCAGCCTCGCAAAGTAAGAGGATTTGACCTTATTAGTCACCTGCTGCCTGAGTCCACCACGCATCTTGGGGGCAACTGGGATATCTGAGTATTCAAACCACTTCTTTCTCAATCTCCTCAGCAGCTACCTCAAACTCACTCTTAAAAATGTCGCCTTTCTCTTCCTACTTGCGGTTATAGTATCAGGTTTAGCCTGTCCCAATATTCAGATAGTAGCTAAATGTGATAATTCTGCATACAGTAATACCAATATCTTGTTGAGCGAATCCGATTGCAGATTGCACATACAGATGTGTCCCTCCGTTTTAGTATCACCACATAAAGGCCCTCATTCTGACCCTGGCGGTCGGTGATAAAGCGGCGGCCAACCCGCCAACAGGCCGGCGGTCCAAAATATGCAATTCTGACCCTGGCGGGAACCGCCAACACAGCCCGCCGCATTAACACTCCGCCCGCCACGGCGGAAAAAACAAACAGCGCGGCGGTCCCCGCCAACAGCCAGGCGGCAGACAATGTACCGCCCACCCTATCACGACCCACCAATCCGCCACCTTTTCCGGGGCGGGAGCACCGCCGATAAAAACACGGCGGAAACAGACTACGAACGGGAAAACGCTCACCTCCACATACTCCACGCGAGATTCCGGCAGTATGGAACCCGAGTTGCAGGTCATCCCCGCACTCCTATACCTGCTCCTGTACCAGGAGCACGCCCGGCGGCGCGGAAGACATCGGTGAGTACTGCACCTACGACACAGGGGAGGGAAAAGATTACCGGCACACACCCACCCACCCACACCCACTACAACACACACATCAATGCATTCCCACAGATCACTGTCACAACCCACAAACCCCCCCCTCCGAAATAATGCAAAGACCAAAAGAAGAGATCTTAAACGGGCAGATATATTGAAAAATGGACAGCAGGAATCCAAATAAATAAATAAACTATGTACAAAATATATACAGCTACTAAATGTAGTCCAACCACTGTCCGTGGACCACAGGGGTCCTGAGCAAAGGGGCAAGGCCCAGTCCCACGACAAGAACTCCACGGAGAGAACACTGCAGAGGCATCAGAAAGAAAAAAGGACAGGCACCTCAGGGGGAAGGAAAGGGGGGGCACCTCAGCCACTTGAGTACACGACGCCACATCTACGAGGGGACTCCATGGCCACTGGGCCATCCTGGGGAGTGCAATGCCACAGTCCAAACAGTCCATACAGTGGGTGGCCTGCCCACTGGGCCATCCTGGGGAGTGCAAAGCCACAGTCCATACAGTCCGTACAGTGGGTGGCCTGCCCACTGGGCCATCCTGGGGAGAGCAAAGCCACAGTCCATACAGTCCATGCAGTGGGTGGCCTGCCCACTGGGCCATCCTGGGGAGTGCAAAGCCACAGTCCAAACAGTCCATACAGTGGGTGGCCTGCCCACTGGGCCATCCTGGGGAGAGCAAAGCCACAGTCCATACAGTCCATACAGTGGGTGGCCTGCCCACTGGGCCATCCTGGGGAGAGCAAAGCCACAGTCCAAACAGTCCATACAGTGGGTGGCCTGCCCACTGGGCCATCCTGGGGAGAGCAAAGCCACAGTCCAAACAGTCCATACAGTGGGTGGCCTGCCCACTGGGCCATCCTGGGGAGAGCAAAGCCACAGTCCATACAGTCCATACAGTGGGTGGCCTGCCCACTGGGCCATCCTGGGGAGAGCAAAGCCACAGTCCAAACAGTCCATACAGTGGGTGGCCTGCCCACTGGGCCATCCTGGGGAGAGCAAAGCCACAGTCCAAACAGTCCATAACATACTCCACTGCCACTGGAGGAGGCATGTTGGCCAGAGGACATCCTGCAGCCCTGCCCGAGACAGATCCTGCCCTGCCACGTCTGCCAAAGGGCCAGCGGTTCCTGGCTGGAAGGGCCCAGTTCAGCGGTTCTTGCCTTGAAGGGCCCAGTTCAGCGGTTCTTGCCTTGAAGGGCCAGTTCAGCGGTCCTTGCCTTGAAGGGCCCAGTTCAGCGGTTCTTGCCTTGAAGGGCCCAGTTCAGTGGTTCTTGAGACGGCGGTCCCCAGCGGAGCGGTGCTGGAGACGGCGGGGCCCAGTTCAGCGGTTCTTGCCTTGAAGGGCCCAGTTCAGCGGTTCTTGCCTTGAAGGGCCCAGTTCAGCGGTTCTTGCCTTGAAGGGCCCAGTTCAGCGGTTCTTGAGACGGCGGTCCCCAGCGGAGCGGTGCTGGAGACGGCGGGGCCCAGTTCAGCGGTCCTTGCCTTGAAGGGCCCAGTTCAGCGGTTCTTGCCTTGAAGGGCCCAGTTCAGCGGTTCTTGAGACGGCGGTCCCCAGCGGAGCGGTGCTGGAGACGGCGGGGCCCAGTTCAGCGGTTCTTGCCTTGAAGGGCCCAGTTCAGCGGTTCTTGCCTTGAAGGGCCCAGTTCAGCGGTTCTTGCCTTGAAGGGCCCAGTTCAGCGGTTCTTGAGACGGCGGTCCCCAGCGGAGCGGTGCTGGAGACGGCGGGGCCCAGTTCAGCAGTCCTTGCCTTGAAGGGCCCAGTTCAGCGGTTCTTGCCTTGAAGGGCCCAGTTCAGCGGTTCTTGAGACGGCGGTCCCCAGCGGAGCGGTGCTGGAGACGGCGGGGCCCAGTTCAGCGGTTCTTGCCTTGAAGGGCCCAGTTCAGCGGTTCTTGAGACGGCGGTCCCCAGCGGAGCGGTGCTGGAGACGGCGGGGCCCAGTTCAGCGGTCCTTGCCTTGAAGGGCCCAGTTCAGCGGTTCATGCCTTGAAGGGCCCAGTTCAGCGGTTCTTGAGACGGCGGTCCCCAGCGGAGCGGTGCTGGAGACGGCGGGGCCCAGTTCAGCGGTCCTTGCTTTGAAGGGCCCAGTTCAGCGGTTCTTGAGACGGCGGTCCCCAGCGGAGCGGTGCTGGAGACGGCGGGGCCCAGTTCAGCGGTCCTTGCCTTGAAGGGCCCAGTTCAGCGGTTCTTGCCTTGAAGGGCCCAGTTCAGCGGTTCTTGAGACGGCGGTCCCCAGCGGAGCGGTGCTGGAGACGGCGGGGCCCAGTTCAGCGGTCCTTGCCTTGAAGGGCCCAGTTCAGCGGTTCTTGCCTTGAAGGGCCCAGTTCAGCGGTTCTTGAGACGGCGGTCCCCAGCGGAGCGGTGCTGGAGACGGCGGCCATTCTATGGCCAACTGCTCATTGCCTGGTGGTGCCCTCCTGGGCAGCGGGGATGGTGCTCCTTCAATGCCCACCTGGGCTGTGGGTGGTGGGGCCCTCCTGGGCAGCTGGGCTGGGTCCTCCCTGGGCAGCGGCTATGGGGGTGGTGGGCTCTCCCGGGGCAGCTGTGCCGGTTCCTCCCTGGGCAGCGGCTATGGGGGTTGCGGGCTCCTCCTGGGCAGCTGTGACGGGTCCTCCATGGGCAGCAGGCCTGCTGCCTGACTTCTCCGCCTTGCTGCCCTTGCCCTCCTTAGTCGGGAGTCTGTGGCCCTTTCCTCCCTTTGGAGCTGTGGCTGTTGACGGTGGCTGGCTAGTGTCCTGGGGGGATATAGAACCCGGGCTCCGGCGGCGGCCCTTCCGCCTTCTGCTCCTCTTCCCAGGGGGTGGGCTGGCTGTCCCCTTGCTGCTGGGCGAAGATCCAGACCTGCGGGCTGGTGGGCTCCAATACCCCTGCACCCTTGTCAAGGGGGCTGCAGGGCTGGTGGTGGCTGAGGTGCTCTTCTTACCCCGACGAGAAGGAGGGGGGGGCTCAGGGTCAGGAAAGAAGGTAGCAGTAGAGAGATAGAGTTTCCTGGGACAATGGATAGTGGTAGGTACAGTGGGTATGGGAGTGGAGGGAGAGGATGTGGTTGTAGGCGAGACAAGTTTGCTGTCTTTGGGTGCAGGTGCAGGAGCGGGAGGCTGTCGTGAGGTGGATGGCTGTTGGGTGGGTGGGTGGCTGCGTTTGTGTGGTGTGGAAGAGGGGGTGACAGACACAGTGGGAGAGGACACAGGGGACGTGTAAATGGCAGTGGGGGTGGTGACTGCACGTGTGCGGACTGTACTGGAGGGTGTGCTGGTGATGTAAACACTGGCTGATGGTGAGGTGAATGAAGGTGTGAGTGTAGACGTCACAGGGAGGGAGGAGGGAGACGAGGAGGTGGGGGTCACAGAGGTGGTAGTGACTGTTGGCATGTCTGCATCGGAATGTTGCTTGTGTGAATGTCTGCGTGATCTGTGGTGCTTGTGTTTGGATGAGCTGCTCTTGGGTGTTGAGGTGTGTGCAGGCTGGTCTGATGGTGTGGGTGGGACAGGCAGAGGAACAGGAGACTGGGAGGAGGGAGTTAGTAGAGGGAGGCAGGAGACAGGGACAATGGCTGCCGTCAGTGCTGAGGCCAGAGCCTGGAACGATCGCTGATGGGCAGCCTGACCCGAATGAATGCCCTCCAGGTACGCATTGCTGCGATGAACCTCCCTCTCCACCCCCTGGATGGCATTCAAAAGGGTAGTCTGCCCAACAATGAGCGTTCGGAGGAGGTCAATGACCTCCTCACTGAGGGCAGCGGGGGTAACAGGGGCAGGGCCTGAGGTGCCTGGGGCGAAGGAGATGCCCGGCTTCCTGGCAGAGCGGGCACGGGGGGAACGCTGAGGGGCTGCTGGGAGGGCGGAGATGGTGCGCTGGGTGGCGGCTGTACCTGTAATGGCGGGGGGCACGGATGGTGCCACCCCCGCAAGGGAGCTCCCTTCCGAGGACGTGTCCGTGTCGCTGCAGGGTCCAGTCGTCCCCGTTGTGGAGCTCCCCTCGCCCTCCGTCTCACTGGTCCAGTCAGACTCTGTGGCATGGCCCTCCTGGGCCATGTGAGATGCAGCTCCCTCCTGCCCCGATGCCACTTCTCCTCCGCCTGATGATGCTGATGCACACAAGCACAGAAAGACAAACAAAAAGGGGGGGGGAGAGAGAAATAAAGAGATTTTGAGTACATGGATCACCGGTACAGTTAGCGGACATGACAGACACAGATGCCCCCTGCACTAAGTTGCGCACTTGGGGTCCGCTACGCATTCCGTGGAACATGCCCTACACGCCTAGAGTTGACAACTGCACCCATGGATGACACGGCCCAGGGATGGCTGTACTGACACACTACTGAGGGTGGTGGCTGGGGACACAGGGGCTTACGGGGGTGCCCAGCCTACAGATATCGCCCTGGCCTAGGGAGACCCACAGCCCTCCTCCCCCACCCAGACACCTCCACTGCGCGACAACAGAGTAGATAATGCTTGTACTCACCCCCTTGTGTCTGCTGTGCTGCCCTCACGCGCCCATCCAAATCAGGGTAGGCCACCGCCAGGATCCGGAACATCAGGGGGGTCAGTTGACGGCAGGCACCCCGCCTACGTTGGGAGGCCATCCCCAGCAGAGACTCGGCGGTCTTCTTGGTCCCGCGGCGGATGTCCTCCCACCTCTTGCGGCAATGGGTGCCCCGTCGATGGTGGACCCCCAGGGTCCGGACTTCCTTGGCGATGGCACGCCAAATCCCGATCTTCTCATGGGCGCGGACCTATGTGACACGTACAGGGAGGGAGAAATACCACGTTCAAGTTTGTCTGCATTTTCGTTGCCAGTGGCCCAACGCCCCCATCCCCGCCAGGCCCCCCTCCAGGCCCCCCGCCAGGCCCAACATTCCCCCCATCCCCGCCAGGCCCCCCGCCAGGCCCCCCGCCAGGCCCAACATGCCCCCCATCCCCGCCAGGCCCCCCGCCAGGCCCAACATGCCCCCCATCCCCGCCAGGCCCCCCTCCAGGCCCCCCGCCAGGCCCAACATGCCCCCCATCCCCGCCATGCCCCCCGCCAGGCCCAACATGCCCCCCATCCCCGCCATGCCCCCCGCCAGGCCCAACATGCCCCCCATCCCCGCCATGCCCCCCGCCAGGCCCCCCGCCAGGCCCAACATGCCCCCCATCCCCGCCATGCCCCCCTCCAGGCCCCCCGCCAGGTCCAACATGCCCCCCATCCCCGCCAGGCCCCCGCCATGCCCCCCGCCATGCCCAACATGCCCCCCATCCCCGCCAGGCCCCCCGCCAGGCCCAACATGCCCCCCATCCCCGCCATGCCCCCCTCCAGGCCCCCCGCCAGGCCCAACATGCCCCCCATCCCCGCCAGGCCCCCCGCCATGCCCCCGCCATGCCCAACATGCCCCCCATCCCCGCCAGGCCCCCCGCCAGGCCCAACATGCCCCCCATCCCCGCCAGGCCCCCCTCCAGGCCCCCCGCCAGGCCCAACATGCCCCCCATCCCCGCCAGGCCCCCCGCCAGGCCCTACATGCCCCCCATCCCCACCAGGCCCCCCGCCAGGCCCCCCGCCAGGCCCAACATGCCCCCCATCCCCGCCATGCCCCCCGCCAGGCCCCCCGCCAGGCCCAACATGTCCCCCATCCCCGCCAGGCCCCCCGCCAGGTCCAACATGCCCCCATCCCCGCCAGGCCCCCCGCCAGGCCCCCAAGCCAGCCAGTGGCCCCAAATCCATATTGAATTAAACTCACTTGTTGGTCTGGAGGACCGTAGAGTAGCGCATACTGGGGGAGGACCCCATCCACAAGTTTCTCCAACTCTTCTCCAGTGAAGGCAGGGGCCCTTTCCCCAGGCGCAGCAGCCATTGTCCCTTCCAGACCGAGGTCACAGCAACACTTGCAGTATAGGTCCTCTCCTGTGAAAGTTCAAGTCGCAAGTGAATAAGTAGATAGAAAATGGCGGTCACGTCCGCGGCGGTGCGTACCGCGGCGGTGCGTACCGCCACCGCCGGCGCCCTTCGCCATTGGCTCCTGAAACCCATAGGCTTCAATGTTAACCAATGCGGCTTCGCGCCGCGGTCTTCGACCGCCGACCGCCGCGGTGTGCCACGCCAGCGCATTGACCTCACATCCCATTGTCACACTTCACAGGTCAGGCAGCCGCCATTTCGAGGGTCCACATGGCTCAATTTCAACTGCGTCACACAGGCCTAGGCCTTGCATAGCCACTCAGACACGCCATTCACTGCATAGAGAATCGTTTACTGTGCAAGCTTAGAGTACGTACCTGTGGGTTGCTTGACTGTGTGCTCCATGTGGTCCTTCCTAGGCACCGTCCGCTGGGTTTGGCGAGGAGACGGATTAATCCTCCCGTGTACAGGCCGCTGGTGGACCTGTCGACAATGGAAGCACGCCACATTATCCTGACCTACCGGCTTGACCGTGCCACTATACAAGAACTGTGTGCCCAGCTGGAGCCCGACCTGATGTCCCCCATCCGCCAACCCACAGAGATTCCCCCTCTGGTGCAGGTTCCTGTCAGTACTCAATTTCTTGGCAAGTGGGTCATTTCAGACAACAGTGGGAATTGCTTCTGGGATGTCTCAGCCCATGTTTTCGAAGGTGTTATCCAGAGTGTTGTCTGCCCTGATGAAATACGTGAGGAGCTACATCATTTTCCCTGAGGTGGGCGAATTGGCTACAGTGAAGGGTGATTTCTACGCCCTTGGACATATTCCCAACGTCATTGGTGCCATTGATGGGACCCATGTGGCTTTGGTTCCCCCAAGAGACAGGGAGCAGGTGTACAGGAACAGAAAAAGTTACCATTCCATGAACATCCAGGTGGTGTGTTTGGCTGACCAGTACATCTCGCATGTAAATGCCAAATTCCCTGGGTCAGTGCATGACGAGACACCGTGTATGGCTATTGGGGGACTCTGGGTACCCCAACCTGTCGTGGCTACTGACCCCAGTAAGGAATCCCCGGACCAGGGCAGAGGAACGGTACAATGAGGCCCATGGGCGTACTAGGAGGGTGATCGAACGCACCTTCGGCCTCCTAAAGGCCAGGTTTCGGTGCCTGCATATGACAGGTGGATCCCTAATGTACTCACCTAAGAAGGTGTGTCACATCATCGTGGCCTGCTGCATGCATCACAACCTGGCTTTGCGCCGCCAGGTGCCTTTCCTGCAGGAGGATGGTCGAGACGGTGGTGTTGTGGCAGCTGTGGAACCTGTGGAGAGTGACGAGGAGGAAGACGACGGGGCTGAAACAGACAACAGGGACAGAATCATTGAACAGTACTTCCAATAGGACACAGGTAACAATTCAAACATAATTTAGTAAATGTGAACTACTCTCCTGCATCTCTGCTGCCTGTCTATTTGCCCCAGTGTATGATGACTGAGTTGTGGCTTTTCCCTCCCTATTTCAGATCTGGGGTCCCCACTACGAGTCCTGTGCTTCGTTTCCCCATGGACTACAGCTTTGTGGCAGCTGTTTGTTGACTTCACTATGTACAAGGACATATTAGCACTGTCATGTCAATTACAATATTTTGAAATCACAGCCAGACTCCAGATAGTTTTGTGCAAAATAGGTGTTTATTTCAGTGCTCAAAATGGGATGGGTGGTTTCAAGTGGGTGGGGGCTATGGTGAAGGAATGTCCATGGCAGAGTCCAGAGTAACAGTCACACAGGTGCATTGTCCATAGGCCTGTGGAGAGATGGAGCATGGGCAGTTCAAGGATGGACAGGGTGACAATGTGGGACAGTGGGATGACATCAGGTGGTATCCTTTGCTGGCGGGGGTCTTGACATCCTACTCTGTCTTCTTGCGAGATCTCAGGGCCCTCTTGCGGGGTGGTTCTTCTCCTGCAGGAGGTGGGGGTCTGGTGGGCTGCTGTTGTGCGGGGGCCTCCTGTCCACTAGCGCCGGCGGAGGTGGTTGGCTGTTCTTGGTCCAGGCTAGTGGCAGGGGCCCTTTGTTGTTGTTGAGTGTCCGTCCTGGTGTTGATGAGGTCCTGCAGCAGCCCTACCATGGTAACCAGGGTGGAGGTGAGGGCTCTGATGTCCTCCCTGTACCCCCGATAGTGTTCCTCCTGCAGTACCTGGATCTCCTGGAACCGGGCCAGTACCGTCGCCATCGTCTCCTGGGAGCGGTTGTATGCTCCCATGATGGTGGTGAGGGCCTCGTGGAGAGTGGGTTCCCTGGGCCCGTCCCCCCCCTGTCGCACAGCTGCCCTCCGAGTTGCCCTGTTTCCCTGGGCCTCTGCCCCCTGGCCGGTGTGCCCACTACCACTGCCCCCAGGTCCCTGTTGTTGTTCGGGTGGTGGGTTATCCTGGGTGCCCTGTAGTGGTAGACACACCGCAGATTGACGCGCCCTGGAGACAGCGGCATGGGCCCGCTGGGTGGGAACTGTGCTGGTGTTCCCAGAGGGGTTTGGGTCTGTAGTGGCCTGTGCCTGTGTGAGGGGAACCGACTGTCCAGAGGTCCCCGATGCTCCGGGCTGGTCATCAGTGTCCAGGTCGACAGAGCTGCTGTCATCGCTGACGGCCTCTTGGGTGGGGGGTGTGGAGAATTCTGGGCCCTCCGTGGCGGTGTGTTGGCGGTCGGGTCCTGCAGGGGTATAGAGGTATGGTTATAGTTTCAATGTGTGCCATATTGGTGTATCTGTGGGTTCCCGTGTCCCCAAGTGCTGGCATTCGTGTGTGGGGGCTTTGGTGAGGGTGGCTTGTGGGGGGGATGTGTATATGCATTGGGCAGGCTTTGGTGATGGGTGTCCATGCTTAGTGGACGCATGCAGGCCTAGGTTTTGGGATGTGTGGGTTGTGATGGTGAGACATTGGCAGGGAATAGGTGTGCTGGGGGTGGGGGTGAGGATGGTGGTGGGGGTGAGGGTGGGGGTGAGGGTTGGGGTATGATTTGGCATGCAGGTGGGGGGAAGCAGTATTGAAGCTTCAACTTACCAGAATCCATTCCTCCGCCGACTCCTGCGAGGCCGTCAGGATGCAGGATGTTCAAGACTTCCTCCTCCCATGTTGTAAATTGTGGGGGTTGAGGTGGGGGTCCTCCGCCAGTCTTCTGCACGGCGATGTTGTGCCTGGATACCATGGAACGCACCTTCCCCCGTAGGTCGTTCCATCGCTTCCTGATGTCTTCCCGATTTCTGGGGTGCTGTCCCACAGCGTTGACCCTGTCGACAATCCTCTGCCATAGCTCCGTCCTCCGGGCAATGCTGGTGTATTGGACCTGTGTGCCGAAGAGCTGGGGCTGTACCCGAACGATTTCCTCCACCATGACCCTGAGTTCTTCGTCTGAGAAGCGGGGGTGTCTTTGGGGTGCCCTGGAGTGGTGTGTATGATGTGTGGGGTGGAGTATGTGTAGTTAAGTGTGTTGAGTGTGGTGGTGTGTGTTGTTTTGTGTGTGGATATTGTGTGGGTGATGGTGTAGTGTGCCTCTGTGTGATGGTATTCTGTGATCGCTGATGTGTCTCTCAGTGCTTCTTTTCGGATTTTGGTCGAAGGGGTTTGTGGGTGATGTGGGTGTGTGCTTTATATTGTATTGTGTGTGTGGGAGTGGTGTGTGTATGTGTATCAGGTGTGTGGAATTCAAATCGTCCAATGTGGCTGAGTTTTGTTCGTTTGTGTGTATTCTGACCGCGGCGGTGTGTACCGCCAATGGAAAACCGCGTTTGAAAGACCGCCGCGTGGATTCGTGGGTCGTAATGGCATGGGCGTATTTCTGTTGGCGTGACGGTGGAGGTTTGGTCACCTCCACTTTTCCGCCGACCGCTGGTCTGGCGGTCTGTTGTGGCTGTCGGATTTTCGGAGGTTTGGCTGCTGCGGGTCAGAATGACCGTGGCGGGTTACCGCGACCGCAGCGGAATTATGGAGGATTTCTGACCGGCGGTAGGTGCCTTTTACCGCCGAGGTCAGAATGACCACCAAAGTGTTTTCTGGGAATTGACTTTTAATGAGGTCCTTAGTGATATTTCCTAAACAATGGCTACATAAGATAAACTTATAGACACAAATTATGTTAACTTTTGACACTGTGGTTTGAGAAGTTTTGTAAAATGGAAACTTGCAAAGGAATATACTGCATACCTTTCCTAATTGTTCTATGTTCTGTTTTATTAAACATGATTGAGCTTTTTAGTAAAAATGGCGTTGCAACATAGATAAACCATCAATACAGCAAAAGTAAACTGTAAAATATAGCGACTTTGCAAAAGGAGCAAATCAAGAACTTCACTTGTGAAAAAAACTTTGCCCAATGGTATTAAAGATAATGATAGAAACAAACAATGGTTGGGAGTACATAGTATCCTGGTACTCCTTGAAAGTACATAGTGAAACACAATATATACTGGTCAGAGGCTCAACTAGACCCAAACTTAGAGGGGGCTAGAAATTCAGGCGCCTGTGGCGGAGGAGCTACTACTTCATACAGTAGAGATGAAGACATCCTCGAAGCCAGTACTAGAATGCACATTTGGAAAGTGAATGGGTCAGACTTTAATTTGTTAAACTGTGCAAATAGCAAATGTGCATGTCTGTTATTTCATGTTTTGGCACATTAAATTCACATACATTGGCTTTAGAAATGCTTTCTCCTGAGACACTGAGAGCTGCTGGGGCTCAGAGAGTGTCCACCAGACCTGCGAGCATCGGATGTATGCAAGATGGTTGGTAATAAGCCAGTCCTGTGCATGTCTGACATACAGAGAAGAAAGCAAGGACTTAAGTTTACTGAAAATGTGTCTTTTCTTATTTAAAGTAGGGCAAGGTGCATAATGAACAAATGCACCAGGGAACAAGAAGAGGTGTGTGGAGGGAATCTGACAATGAGCTAAAAAAAAGTACTCCCACAGACATTGAGAAATAGATTTCTATGAAACCCATTAAAGAGTGAAAAATAAACCGGGATAAAAATAACAACGGAGGGCTTTTATCTTGCTGTCACACAATAGAGGGGATGAGGGTTGGTGGTGGTGGGGGGGCTCACCAGCAGTTCAACAGGAAGGGGTTTCCATGGAGAATAGTAAGCTGGATACCTGTTCACAATGCAAAAACACAACAACATCTGCACCCTCAGCCAGTGTGGAACTCATGTTCCTTCATCTGAACAGCTGTCTTGTGCTCCCTCACAGGGAGATGGAAGGTTTAGCTAGAAGTAAAGGGTAGTGTGCAGAGTCTTGGTCTACTGTGGGCACCATGTTTTACAATGCCATCAAGCCATGTAATAGCTAAGGCTCCTAAAGAAAATCTTTCCTATAGTAACCTTGAAGTTAACTTGCTCTTATAGACTTTTTAAAATTCTTTTTATCAAGTTTCATAATAACATATCAAACCCATTCTTCCACCCAGCATAACCTGGCACCCACAGCCACCTCTTCCACTTTACAGCAGGCTGTTCCAACCCTGAATGCCACATAACCCGCCACTATTTTAATCATTCCCCCAAGTCACTTGAGGTGCCAAGGGCGCCCTCCCTATATACTCCATCTAGACATTCTCATGTTCCTAGCCATACTCAGCCCCCTGCCAAGGGACCCACACCTTTTCAAATTTATGTGGACTCCCTCTGGCAAGGTACACCAACCTCTCCACCATCATGCACCAGTCCACATTAGAAACCCGTTCCACCACCATGGGGCCACTCACTCCATCCTAGTACTGGACAGTGCCCCTTCTGGCCACCAATAATGGCACATTGCAGAACAGAAGTTGATATCTATTTAATGTCTGTGACCCCCAGATTCTCAACATCACTAGCTGCGGGGTAGCTTAGCACCGAAGAGATCCTTTGCCGGAATGCCTCCCAGTACCTCTTAACTTCAAGCAGTCCCACAGTGTGTGGAGCAGGGTTTCCGTTTCCCCACAGCCCATACAACAGTGATAAGTATCTGCCCTCTCCATCAGGTAAAGGTGGGATTTCGTGAGTAAGCCGTACACAGCAACCTTAACTGCCCCAGCCAAAAGCCTGCCCAGATTGCTAATTCCCATGGGTACCTACCAGGCTCACCCCAGGTGTCATCCTTCATGACTCTCAGGTCAGTTTCCCATTTACCACATATGGTGGTCAGTAGGGGCTGGGTATGTGTCAGCAGGGAGGCATAAATTTGAGAGACACCTTGCTTGTAAAAAGAGGCTCCCAACACCCTCCACTCTAGAGGGGCTTTATCAGACACCTCCCGGTGAAGGTCCCCTTATCCCCCCATATTTGCTTGATCTGATACAGAGATACTGTCCCCCATCAGTTCATATTGGGCTTGGAGTTCTGTGAATGGGATCATCTCCCCTTTCCCCCAGATGTCTCCCTTCTTGGATATACCCAGTATATCCCTTTTCCTGTGACCCTCCACCCTTTGCAGGCAGACTAGCAACGCCAAATCTCAATGAAGGGTCTTCACTGTCACCCATCCCTTCCAACCCCAAGCTCGTGTTGCCTCCCATCAGACTCTAATCACTTTGTCAGTCGGGTCTGGCAGAGAAGCACATCGGCCTATCCCACAGAGCCAGTGAAGGTAGCCCCTCAGATCCAGAGTCCTTCTGTCAGGATGCATGAATGGTTCTTGCTGCGTCCCATGCACCTAGTAGTTGATGGCTTGCAATTGGGACACTCAATAACATAATTTAAGATTCAGGAAGGCCACCCACTGCATTTTCTGGTTTCCTCATCAGAATGGGCAGGACTATCCTCAGTGGTCCATCCCAAAGCACTTTCCTAGTCATTACCTCAACCTCTTTAAAGAATTTGTCCGTGACACTAAACTGAGAATTCTGCAAGACATACAAAACCTTTGGGAGGAAAATCATCTTATATAAGGCCACTTGGGCCAACTTGGAGATGGGGAATATCCACCAATGGGGCATCTATTTTCCACAGTAATGCCATCAAGTGCAGCCACTCCACAGATGTGAATGCCTTTTCAGCATCTAATGACAACAGGATCATGGGATCACCTATCCGGTGTGGCATAAAACCCAACTGATCTGAGACTGTTATCATGTCTGTCACCCTCAGGAGCCTGGAAGTCAGTACCTTAGCCATGATCTTTGTTTCCATGTTCAGTAGGGAGATCAGCCTGTAAGAGGCATAATCTTTTCTGTGCTTCCCTTCTTTAAGGATAAGGATGATTTTCACCTGCCTCAGATCTTTAGGAAGAATGCCACTCCTTGACGCTTCCTCAAACATCACCTTCATGGGGGCCACCAGAAGGGATTTTATCCCTTTAAAAACTGTGCCAGGAACCTATTTGGGCCCCGGGGCCTACAGCTCCAGAGCTGTTGCAGTGCCTTTGAGATCTCCTTGACTATTAGTTCGCCTTTTAGAGACTCACTCGCCTCCTCCTGAAGACGGGTGACCCCAGTTCCAAACTATATACCCCACGCAGGTGCTCCACAAATGCCTGCGCTATCACGTCTGGAGTTTACACCCTGGAGCCCCCCAGGGCCGCCATTCAGTGTATCCATCTCTGATCCTCCTCTTTCTGAGCCAGCCAGACCAACAGCTTCCCAGCCGTGTACCCTGCTTAGTTCTGAAAATTTGCTGTGCCTCCTTGTGGGCAAGGATCCGAAAGTCCTCTTGCAATATCTCTAGGCCCCGGGCCTGCTTTGTGGTAGGGTGGGACACATACACTGCCTATGCCTACACCAATTTTTCCTCTAATTCTCGGCATGCCCTCTCTCTCTCCTTCTTCTGCACTGTGATATGAGCTATTAAATCAACCCACAGAACTGCTTTATATGCTTCCCAAACTATTGCACTGGAGCTCACTGAACCCACAGTCTCCTTAAAATAGTGGTCAGTGGCCTGTTGAATCAGGGTCCATGTGGTCTCATCCATCAATTCCCAGAGATCCAACCTCGACCCCCTCAAAGGTCTGGCCAGTTTCGTCTGGAGCGTCGTCAACACAGGGACATAGTCTGATACCCCCTGGGTAAATAGTCCGTGGTCTCAGAGGTCCCCACCATATGATGCCGCACTAGAAGGCAGTCCACTCTAGACATGGACCTCATAGAATTAGAAACAAAGGAGTAGTGATGCTTCCATGGATTACAAACCTGCTACAAGTTCGCTAGTCCTCTTGTTAGGAAATTCCCCAGGTGAGTGCACTGCCTATGGAGGACCAAGTCTCCCCAAGTCGGTCCAAGTCTCCCCTGAGCGTCAAGTTAAGGTTACCCTCTGTCAGGGAGTCCGGATCCTCGGGGTTTGCGCCTGTTCCCAATTTGTCCACCTCTTGGCAGCTCCAAACTCTACTAGCCGTTATAGCACAAAGTTAAAGAATGGCCAAGTGGGGGATGGGGTTTCGGGTTGGGAACAGCGGGGAAGGAGACCTGTGGAAGTAAAAGTTAAGAACACAATAGCCTGATTATTCACATTGACTTTCATAAGCTTTGTTCATAACATCTAAATACTGATAACATGAATGATCAAGAGCTTTCATATATCATGACCTTATTAACTCTGAGTACCTGGAAAATAAATAAGGATTATGCAATTTTGCATATGAGAGTTTTTGGTAGAATTCAATCTGATGACCTGAACCTTGAACTGACTTGAGTTATTTCTGTGAATAGAAACTACTTAATAACAGTGATCAATAAACACATTAGTTTTCAGGAATAAACTGCGTTAGAATCATAAATGCTACTGTAAGGACACACTATAGCAGTAATCAATGAACACATTGGTTTTCAGGAATAAACTGTGATAAGCTCATGAATGATACTGCAAGGATACACTCTGTCTAGGCTTCAAGATTCAATTGCTTATGAATTATTATACACTTTAAATATCAAACTGTGTATCAAGATTTCAATGTCTAGAAATGATCGCGCTATCCTGCCGATCTGAAACACAAGGGCTAAATGCCAAGTATGACTCACGCACTCTGTCATTGATTCAATCATCAGGATTTATATGTCAAAATAGGATCGCACACTCTGCCGATCTGAGTTGCAAGTTTTAATCGCCTAGAATGAATCGCGCACACTGATGCCGATTGGACCATCAAAGTTCAAATGTCAAAACGTGATCTCACACACTGCCGATCTGAACTACAAGCATTAAATGCCAAGAATGAATCGCGCACACTGCTGCTGATTCAACAATCAAGATTTAAATGTCAGGATATGATCGCGCACACTGCTGATCCGAAGTGTGAGAGTTAAATGCCAAGAATGAATCGTGCACACTGTTGCCGATTCAACCATCAAGGTTTACATGCCAGGATATGATCGCGCACACTGCCGATCCGAACTGCAAGAGTTAAATGCCAAGAATGAACTGTGCACACTGTTGCCGATTCAACCATCAAGGTTTACATGCCAGGATATGATCGCGCACGCTGCCGATCCGAACTGCAAGAGTTAAATGCCAAGAATGAATCGTGCACACTGTTGTTGATTCAACCATCTAGGTTCAAATGCCAAGATACGATCACGCACACTGCCGATCCGAACTGCAAGAGTTAAATGCCAAGAAAACCATCGCATACGCGATTTAACCAAAAGGCCTAAAACTCAAGTATTTCTGAAAACGGAGTCGGGTGGGGGCCTAACCCGACCTCCGCCTTACCGCCCTGCTTGAAGATCACCAAGGAAATGAAGACAGGGCCTGGAAATCCTAGGCAGGCCTTCGGAACAGGAGCTCAGGAAAATGCTGCTGCTCTGCACCGGACCGCTGAATAGTGAGCATGTGGAGCTGGGCTGGGTCCCTTAAATAGACCCAGGCCCCGCCCACGTGCCACACCCAGCTAGACTGCAGGAAAGGGTTCTAGAAAGGCTTTGAATAGGGCCCACACCCTAACCACACCCTCTAATCCTGCAGCAAAGTCTTAAAAATGAGCAATGCTTTGTAAACAGTATTAATGATGTTTCAATATGAATCCCTGCAATGCAAAAGGTTAACATACTGCATTAACACATAATGCATGAAATATTACATGACATAAGGATTTATTTTAGCATTACGTCGCCCGTAGAGCGCGCACTGTCCTGATGTTGACACTCACCAACAGCAGCAGGGCATCTGGAGCATGTGTTACCCATTTCCCAAGCTTCACCAGTCCCTCTCCCTGCAGGCCTGGTGCGAAATACCAGGAGGCTACTGAGATCCCCATGCCATTCCAGCTACTCGCCATTGCTGCATAGCACACCTGGGGGTCCACCCAAGTGTGGGACACCTGCAGTAGCAGTGACCTGAACACCCACTCACCCTAAGCCCCTTGGAAAAGCCATCACGGTCCAGGAGCCTGTACCACCCCCTGAAAAGGAAACCACAATTATTCCCCACCAAATGCTTCTCCTGCATTAATGCCACATCGGGATCATGTCTGGCCAGGTACCTAAGCACTATTCCCCTTCTCAGCTTGCTGCCGAGGATGTTGACACCCCAAGACAACATTTTCAGGGAGAACCTCCCTCTACATGCCTGAACTGTGGGCTCAGCCTTAACCTGTCACTGGGGAAATCCCTGTCATAACCAGACCCTGGATTGGGTGGTCCTCGCTGCGGGTAACATACTATTCCCCCACAACTCCCAACAACCCTGCATCCCCAACTGCCAAGGTGTCTGTTGCCCCAACCAGTGTAACATTCACTACTTACCAGACCCTACTGTAACAGGAGTTCCTTAGTTGCTTATATCTACCTGCGGGTCTGCAATTGCACATCTTCAAACCCCCCCGCCTCTCTCCCAAAACACATCTGCAAACCCAGCAACTTCCAAGGCCAATGTACATAGCAACCCCCCTCAAATAATCTCATCCACCATCATTGATGTCACTCCAGAAGGCGGCAGCCCACTCTCTGAGCCACTCTGGGTGATGATCTAGTATTAGAGGCACCGGAGTCCACCACCAATGCCTCCCACCAATTGACCACATCCAGCACCTAACTCTGCTGCAAGCCCTCCACCACCTTGGCCATTTTGCAATTTGTTCTGGACCTTTGACGGGGCAACGCAGGGTATCCACATGCCTTAGGGCACCCATGGGGCTCCTGCGAACCTCCACGATGGGCCCCTTTCCAGCTTCAGGCCTCGGGTGGCCTCTAGCCCCTAACCAGGCCCACACCTTTTTCACTGTTGTGAAAAAATGGGAGGCTCCCTGGTCCACTTTCTGAAGCCATGCTGGAAAGAAGCTGAGGTGCCTCTTGACCCCCAGAAAGGATTCCCGCTGCACCATCGTCATGTAGTCAGGGAAGATATTCACTTTCCCTCCCTCCAGCTACCATGGCCCATGTGTTTGTGCCACCGGCAGGATATTGTCCCTGTCCTGGAAGTTCAGCACCTGGGCCAAGATTGCCCCTGGCAGTGCACCAGGTACCAGGGGACGACCAGAGGCCCTGTCGGCCCGTTCCATGCTCAACCTCTTGGAGTGTCCCCCCCAACAGCACAATAGACAACCAGTCCTCCAAAAGCAACTCCATGCAGGTGCCCTCCGCCTTCTCTGGGACCCCACCAATTGCTTGTTGTTGTAGTGTGATCGTCCCTCTGCATCATCCAGTTTAATTTTTTAGGGCCTCCACTTTCTTTTCCAATGTATTCATACGCCCTTTCTCTGATAATGATGGCGTCAGATGGGAGATTGTAGGCTCTGTCTCTGACACCCTATGTACCAACTTACGGGGTTCCACCTCTAAGATTCCCACATGCTGCACCACAGCATCGATCTTGACCTCCAGGGTGGTCCTGGTCTCTTACAGTGCTGCAAGTATCATTGCCGTGTGTGCCTGTTGGGTCAGCTCTTTCATCACTGCCAAGGACCCTGTCACCCCCTGCACTCTGCTCCTGTTTCCCCATGCCGTGCTGCACAGGTCTAAACCTCACCATTCCTAAGCTCCAACTTCCCAAGCTACTGATCGCAAGTTCGTCTGAACCCTTACTGGACCAGGCACGTCCTCCGATAGCTCCATGGGGCCACCACCCCCCAAAGCAGCCACCTCACTGTAATTTGCAAAGCTTCTTGTGGCTGACCCCATGGCAGTAGCACTACAACTCTCCCAGTCTCGCCAACCTCACCTCTGGGAGTACAGGGTTCTACTGTTCATCTGTCCACAACCGGTTCCCAGGTCACATCACCCACCAGGGGAAGGGGAAGTTCGCTAAATAGCCTTGTGAGGCTGGCCCCCAACCACCAGCCTTCCCCCATCTCCACCACACTAGCCTCGGCCCTCCTGCTGGCACGTCACACCTCTATCTTTATGTTTGATGTGCCACGTATAACACAATTTCAAAATGGACTAGTCACTAGACCACCTTGCACAATACTAAAATACTGATGCCAAGTGACTGCCACATGTACTATACCTTCAATCCCACACCCACCCACTGCTTAATTTGTTAAAAAAAAAAGTTGGAATTGGAAATGGAGAGTAGAAGGCAGGGTCTGCTCCAACAAAAGTGGGTCAGCTCAAGAAACAAGGCCTAGCTACTGCACAGCCAAAATACATTTAACTTGAACCTTTGAAATGTATATCTGTCTTGGTTCTGGAACAGTCATCTTCTCCCTTTAGTTTAAGTTTTTCCAACCACCAACTAACACTGACAAAGGTGGTAAGGATGATCAAGAGGCTGACCACACAAGTGCAGAGTGGTGTGATGAACACCATGCTGTTGAGGTACAAAACTTTGTGTGTGTGGTGTAAAGTGCAGCCCACAGAGTGTCATTCTGATCTCCCTCTTCATTCTATTATATGTCTGTCCAACAACCACCATGGGGGAGAAGCATACATTGGCCTACTGTGAGGTGGACTGTAATAGGTCAGCACTCAGCATCCTTTGGTTATGCTTAGGAAAAAATTGCACCACAAATGTGACCCTGTTATGGTGAGAAGGTCCTGCCCTACCCAATTTGAGCAAATGAGCAAGCATGGAGAGTTCTGTATCCAGGATGATGCCCACGTTTCAGCCCAGTCAGTGGTGGTCGGGTTAGGCATTTTAAGTTGTTTTTGATATTGATTGGGTCCCCTGAGAGGGACCGGATGAGTTGTGTATCATTGGTGTATGATGCTGAGTTTTGGGAGTGGGTGATCTTTGAAAGGGGCGCAAGGTAGATGTTGAACAGGGTGGGATTGAGGATGATCCTTGCGGAACACCGCAGATGATGTCTTGGGATTCAGGGGTGAAAGGCGGCTGCCTGATGCATTGCATTATTTCAGACGAGAAGAAGCACACCCATTGCAAGGCTGGTCCTTGGATTCCTTTGTTGTGGAGTCTGATGATGACAAAGTGGAGGGAGACCGTGTTGAAAGCTGCAGAGGTCGAGCAGAATTAGGCCTGCGAGTGTCCTCAGTCCATGATGGTGCAGATATTGTCTGTTGCAGCAATGAGGGCTGTTTCGGTGCTGTGGTTGCTGTGAAATCCTGATTGTGAGTTGTCAAGGAGTTTGTGCTGTTTGATGAAGCCAGTAAAGCAGGCTGTTGATGGCGTTTTCTAGGATTTTTCCGGGTAAAGGAAGTAGAAAGAGAGTTCGATAGTCGGAAAAAACACAATACCAACAAGTCCCAAACCCAACATTAAAAGTTGAGAGCCTGTTTATGTCCTAGTTATTTTCTCCCATGTTGCACCCTTTCAGGTGACTGTTGTCTATCAGGGCATAAAAACCCATTCTTGTCACTTCTATTACTCCATGAACCTTAAATTACTATCATTGATTCAAGTAACCCAGATTATGTATAGTCTAATAGGTGTTATAAGCTTTGTAGACTTCACTGGGGCTTCTCATTTTCATAGTGAGACTCAAATGCATGTAGAATACTATCCCATTGCTGAGCCGTTGGTTCCTTTTTAAGTCTTTTAATGCCTCCCTACGTATTCAATTCTCAGTATTCTCAACAAAATCCTCACAATATCTTAATGTCTACAAGCACACAATGGGCATTTGAGCTTAGCAAACTGATGCTTCCTTGTCTGCGATTCATAAATACTGTATGAACTATGCTAATTTTCACAATAAAGGCACATTATTCAATCAGAAACGCAAGGACAGATTCAATTGCATGATGAAGCACTCATTTATTAAACAAAGTCTGACACTTGTAGTCATGTATAACTCAAACATGTGACCCACACTCCCTTGTAAAGTCAATTATTGTTGACAACTGACAAAGGACATGCAACCTAAGATACTACTGAATGCAACATGCCAAGGCCCTGCATTGAGAACCTGTGTCGAGATCGAAGACTCATATAACTGACATCAAAATATCCCTATCATTGTCAGCATAGTAGTTTGAAAACATTCATATTGTTGAGGCAGAAATATCCCCTGCATGGAAATTGGATATGAACTGTTCCATGAGTGTCCGACTGTATTTGAAATTGGTATGCTGAATTTTTACTGGCCCAGCATTATGCTAATCTAGCATGTGCGCAGTAGGCTAGGCTTTTCCCTGACAATGCGAGATCCAGAACTTGTCCTATGACCTGAAAGAGGTGCAACAAGTGTGTCCTTATTGTGATCACTGGCCTTCTGTACATGCCCTAGGTGCATCATAGCAAGTGGTGGTGGCAGCATCCCATGTGTTGTGAATCAGTAATATGAGCAGACTTTTTTCTCCGTATCGAGAGGTAAACCTATTGGCTCTTCTTATGTAAAGTTCCAATACTTAAATCCAGTGAGGTCCTTGTTAGCAAAGGACTGCTGACTAATTGTTCCTAAATACTGCCATTTGGTGCATGGTATGGATGAGAGATGGGACTGCAGACACATCACTGCTAATGAATTATCCCAAAGGATGCAACTGCCCTGGCTGGATATCCATCAGCCTGGAGGGTCACAACTGCTGAAGCGGTATGCCATCTTTTCTGACCACCAATTCATGTTCCAAATAGAGGTTGCCTCTGAGGCCCCTGTGCTGAGAAGCTGTCACTGCCAAGAGCAGTGGACATGAGGTGCGACCACTCCTGGATCAATGAGTGTTGTTTGAAGTCTTGAAGAACCTCAACATTTCTGGACGCTTTCTTTCTAGTCCATTCATTCCATCTTTCTCCTCCTTTCTTTTCTCCTTCATTTTTCTCTATCTTTTTTCCTTTCTTTCCAACCTCCTCTTCGGTCCCTCCTTCATTGTTCCTCTTTTTTCACCTTCTTTCTTCTTTTTTCCATCATTCTTTCCTCTTCTTCCCTTCCTTTTGCGCCTTCCTTTTTTCTTTCTTCCATGCACCCTCTTTTCAACCTTCCCATTGCTCCCTCCTTCTTTTTTCTATTTCTTTCCTGCCTTCTTTTTGCCCTCCTTCTGTCATTCTTTCTTCTTCTTTCTCTCCTTTCATTTGCTCATTCACCCTCCTTCCTTTTTCCAACTTCTTTCCTACCTGCCTTTTGCACTTTCCTTCCATTTTTTTTCTCGCACCCTACCTTGCTTCCTTTCTTACTCCCTCCATTTTTAGGGTTGCGTCTGCGATAGCATGCACTAGTGCATGTGTATCGCTTCCGAGACGCTGTAGTAGTTAGAAAAGTGCTCGGAGCCCAGTCCATGTCACGTCAGTGTCTTTCATTGGTTCGTGGGCTTGTCTTTTAAAATCTGCTTGCTTTCATTAGTGGAAGGCATGCATACGTCATGCCTTTTCCAGTGGTTAGCCCTCCTCGAGCGCAGCGACCAAGTACTGAAAACATACGAGGCTTGCTGTTTTCCGTCTGGTTTGTGGACTACTTTTTCTCTTTTTTCATAGCGCGATCTCGCTTGGCAGAAGTCAAGCTCTTTGCATGACATCGACCGTGAGATTGTTTCTATTTCCATTTCCATTTTTTAGCAGCGTGATCGCGCTCATTTTTTTTCTCCATTTAATGAGGCAAGAAAAGTCCGGTTGGGAGTTTACAACTGCTAATAGCTCTAACTCGGAGAAATGCGAGACCCGTTGCATTGCAAATGCTTGTTACTTCTGTCCCTGTATTCTCACTTCCTCCCATTTTACATCCTTTCCTACTTCTGTCGTTCCTTTTTTCATTGATCCAGTTTACCGACCCTTCCTGCCTCCCGTTCTTTCCTTTTTTGTTTTTAACTGATCCAATAGGTAACCTTGTATAACAGTGCTTCACTATGTGTCACCATGCGCTTCCTGCAGGGTGCTGCTCGAAACTGTTTTTTGTGACGTCGCCGTTGCTGAGAGATACCACGTTCCAGCAGAGCTACCCATCAGAAGGTTGATGACAAGCAGATTCTGCCGCGTCTCTTTCATAGGAAGTTTTTGTGTCTGTCTAAGGTCACAGAGCGAACTGGGCAGAGTTGACTGGAACTAAGCTCAATATAGAAAAGCTAAGCAGGTAGTGCACAGACAAAACTTGTAAATCAGGGCACCTCGCTCAACTTTTTGATGACCCTAAATCTTGGAGCCAGATTTAGAGATGAGTGAAATGGTGTGCAATCCTGTGAACTGCGGCGGTTTCCTTGTTTCTGCCATGTTAGAATGCTAACTTTTTATTGCAAGGCCTACAGCTGCTGTCAATAGGAGATAACTGTGAGCATCTCTTAACCCTGTTTTTTCCACGGACAGTGAACACCAGTTCACTACTGTGTGCTATTAGATATATTGTGCACAACGCATGGAGCAAAATACATTTGCACGCTTTAGTCCCTCCTTCTTAGCCCACAAGTAGTAACAAGGTACAAAAACACACCCAGCAACAGGTGCAGAGTTTTATGTTTACTGGAATATTTTGATCCATTGCTGTCTGTCCCTCGGATTGAGGCCTTTTCAGTGGGGCGAGATGCAGGGAAGAAATTCAGAGGAGGGTGCTACACTGCGTAACTACTACAAGGTATTATTATATCCCAGTAGCCCCTTTTCGTGAAATATCCATAAAACTGGGGGACATATTTATAAGCCCCTAGCACCACCTCGCGCCACATTAGCGTAATTTGTTTTTACGCTAATGTGGCCCAACGAGGCCAAAATCCTTGTGCCATGTTTACAAAGTGGTGCAATGCATGCACTGCGCCAATTTGTAACCCTTTGCGCTACATCATGCTTGCGCCAGGCATAAAGTATGCAAAGGGGGCGCTTCCCCGTTGGGGGGTGCACAAAAATAGGGCAAGGAAATCTAACAGACATCCTTGCGTCATTTTGTACAGCACTTTTAACGCCTGCTCGGAGCAGGTGCTAAAAGGGGGCTTTCATTATTTATAATGGACCCCAACGTACTCTGCAGGAGTAGCACCAATATTTTGTCGCTACTCCTTCAGAGTACATCAATAGCGTCATGAATAATGACGCTATTGCCCCCTACCCTGCACCATGGTGTGTCGTAACTTAAATACAACGCACACATGGTGGCGGGGTGGGAGACGCTAAGGGGCACAGGGAAAGTAGCGCTGCACTAGGTGCACCTCCACTTTCCTTAAATATACCCCTAGATGTTTAAAATTAGCGAGGTGGGGTCTTAGATGTCTATATTGCAAATGCATGAAAGACTGGAGTCATTCTGCCAAAACGTGACCTCGATGGGATTGTTGTTAGCGTGTCCTGGAATCTGACAATGTCAGATCCAGGGAAAGACATTTGAAATGCTGGCTACCTTACCTCAATTAGAGAAGTAGGCTGATTCAACATGTAGGTTCAAAAGTATGCATTAGTTTGAAATTTGAATTTGGTCGCCCACCTGATACTCTGTATTGTTAGGTCTGGCGTACAACAACAGCTTTAGCTGTCTGACCAGTGAGGAATGTTTCCACATTTTAATTACATGTGTGCATTAAAATTATTTGTTCTGCATTTGAATTCACCCATGCATATGACAGCTATTACAAATGAAACAAAACCATTATGATGTATTTTAGTGTGTTTTTCTGGTTTAGGCTAGCTAGGCCCAGTTAGACCTCACCTCCAAATCTGTTGAAATAGCTGCCGAATTATGACAGTCTGTGTTTATATTTTTCACTCTACACTGGGTACAATCAGATGTTTGCTGTTTATTTTGTATGATATAATGTTCACAAAGAACTCGCTGGAGGAAGCCATTTGCTGCTCTCCAAGACTATTTCTGCTAGCACACTAAGGCCCTGATTCTGACCCGGCGGTCTGAGACCGCCGGGGCCAGGGTCGGCGGGAGCACCGCCGACAGGCCGGCGGTGCCCCGCAGGGCATTCTGACCGCGGCGCTTTGGCCGCGGTCAGATTTGTAAAACCGGCGGTCTCCCGCCGGTTTTCCGCTGCCCTTGAGAATCCTCCATGGCGGCGGAGCGCGCTCCGCCGCCATGGGGATTCTGACACCCCCTACCGCCATCCTGTTCCTGGCGGGTCTCCCGCCAGGAACAGGATGGCGGTAGGGGTGCCGCGGCGCCCCTGGGGGCCCCTGCAGTGCCCATCGCATGGGCACTGCAGGGGCCCCCGTAAGAGGGCCCCACTCTGTATTTCAGTGTCTGCTTTGCAGACACTGAAATACGCGACGGGTGCCACTGCACCCGTCGCACCTTCCCACTCCGCCGGCTCAATTCTGAGCCAGCGTCCTCGTGGGAAGGTTGATTTGCCCTGGGCTGGCGGGCGGCCTTTTGGCGGTCGCCCGCCAGCCCAGGGCAAATCCCAAAATACCCTCAGCGGTCTTTCGACCGCGGAGCGGTATTTTGGTGGGGAAAGTCTGGCGGGCGGCCTCCGCCGCCCGCCAGACTTAGAATGACCCCCTAAATAGGTATGCATTCAACAATCGTTTTCTGTTGTTAATGTAGCTAGTTTGTTCTGACACCCCTGGATAGCATTAAGTAAGAAAGTATGAATCAATATAATTTTTTTTAGTTCAATCATTTTTATTGGCATTTTACTCAAATAACATATTAGTTACAGCATATGCACGTTTCTGAACATATACAAAAAATCCAGAAAAACCGAGAGAGCTCTGGAAAATCACATTATATTATTCGTATCAAACTGTGAAATCTAAAGGGCATGAGCAGCTCACGGGGTGCAGAAGGGGCGGAGAGGCGGAAATGAACATTATGGGGGTTATTCTAACTTTGGAGGAGTGTTAATCCGTCCCAAAAGTGATGGTAAAGTGACGGATATACCACCAGCCGTATTACGAGTTCCATAGGATATAATGGACTCGTAATATGGCTGGTGGTAAATCCGTCACTTTTCTGTCACTTTTGGGACGGATTAACACCTCCTCCAAAGTTAGAATAACCCCCTATATTTCTTAAATAAAAAAACACTTTCTCTGCCGCCGCGCCGCTCCTCTACTGCAGGCAGGCACAGGCTCCCAGCCTGCCCTGCAGCCAATCCTGACGCTGCTGAGAGCAGCGTCAGGATTGGCTGGCAGCACCCAGCCAGGACTCTCCCAGGCAGACTGGAAGCCTGTGCATGCTCTCTCCCGCCGGGCAACTGTGTTGCTGGGCTGAAGAGACCCTACTGCGCATGTGTTTGGCCGGCCCGAAACGGCCGGCCAAACTCACATGCGCTCTCAGGGGGGATGTTGTGCACTCCCCCTCACTGCTGGTCACACCCATGGCCCCAGTGCACTGTCTGAGCGGCAGACTAAGTGCTAACACCAATCCTGATGCTGCTCTCATGTTAAGCATAGCATGAGAGCAGCTCCAGGATTGCATTGGGGAGCCTGTGCTGGTTTCCCAGGGACTGCTGGGAGACCAGGAGAGAAGAGGAACGAGGCGGCAGGCAGCAGGGGCATTAGAACGGTACGTTTTTAAAAACTATTATTTTACTTTTTCATCCTGTACCCACTCCCCTCCCCTTGAGATTTGCAGCGGCCGCTTCAGCCACTGGACTGTGCAAGATGGTTTAGTTTTGATGATAAAACAACATGTAGGGTAGATTCTGTCAGGGAGTTCACTAAGGAGTTTACTGCATACTGTTGTCTTGCTGCTACTCACAGCTTTTGCATCCAGAGCACACTATGTTATACTACACTGAGCTGCCCCTCGGGCTACTTAGGGCTCCTAAAACAAGCACGGAACCCAAGGAGCCCTCAGATTCTTGTCTAGTCCCTAAACTACTACCATTTACGCCTCCTTCAAACATTCCAGAACGACATACTTTGGTGCTGTTAAAAATGGCTTCAATTCTCCTGACTCTTTCCAGGTGAAGGAGCACTTCCGTGATAGAAGGCATAAAGAGTAAATTGGGCTGACACATTGACAGATTCATCTATGCTTGTGCTCTCAATCAGGCACATGGCCACCAGTTCATGCATTCAGAACCTGGAACAAAGTAAGCCTACCTTACATCTTTCTATTCAGTACTTCTTGCATCTGGCTTCTTATATCCTACCGAGGAGGATGCCTGAAATGAGGTGTGCTATAGACAGGTTAAAAACAGAGAAAACAGTGAAAGTGAAAAGCATGAGAGAGAAAAAAGAAAGAAACAGTGAGAAGATGAAAACAAAGAATTGGTAACATCTTAAATTATTTAGATGAAAAAAGATAAAGAAAGCAATAAAAACCAAACTCTGAAAACCACTGTATATAGACGTCTGTAGCCTCGTAGCATCAGGGTCATCCTACAAGCAAAATACCAAAAATGCTACTGCTACTACCGATAAAAATAATAATACCATCACCACCAATAACAACAATAATCATCAACATAAGAACAACAAACCAATAATAATTGCTTTTCTTCTTCATCTTCTTATTATCATTATTCATGGCATCTTGAAGGTTGACCTAGAAACACATTTACAATCAAATTACAAGCCTATCTATTTTTATTCCATATTACAATCAATCTGTTTCTAAAAAAATCACTTTTAAGAGTGCTCATTTGTGTTGATTTTTTTTGGCAAGTAACTGCGTTCAGCTTATCAGCAGCGTAGCATTAGAGCTAACACAGCTCCATGAGGGGAAACAAAGCCAAGTTTAGAGGCAATTGGCTATTACATTCTCTATTTGCGATTTTACTAATTGCATATTTTGGAATTTCTCCGAGTTGATTCTTGTGTTGCAAACAACACCGCTCGCATTTTCTGAGCTGTGCTGTGTGCACTTTAGACAGTGCCATCGCATAAAAGAGGCATCCGCTGTGCTGTGAGCCAACACACACACATATACGAGCTCTTGTTTTGATTCGTTCATGTGCTGGCTGTCTTTTTTCCAGCAGATGGATGGAAAGACACATGTACATACTTCGTAATCCCAGTTTGAATGTATTCTGCAGCCCACCAATTGAAGAGTGATGGCTGCTCTAGTGGCTTCCAGATGCTCTCTGAAGGGTCGAGGCTGCCTGAATCATACTGTAAAGGATCTATCGTAGACCTGCCAGGTCTCACATAGACAATAGGAATGTGTGTGCGAGTTAAGGTTGTGACCTCACTACATATTGCACAGCCCTTGGCTTTCACTTGGCCACACAGTGCATTTTTAGTATTTGTAGGACACTGGCACTTGTTGCAGTTACTCCCCCACTTTTTGCCTGGTATTGATGCTGACTTAACTGAGAGTATGCTGGGATCCTGCTAACCCCAGCACCAGTGTTCTTGCCCTAAAAATGTACCATTGTTTCCACAATTGACGCACCTCTGGCACACAGATAGGCCCGGTGACCAGGGAGGGTCATTAAGGGCTGCAGCATGTGTTGTGCCACCCAAAGGGATCCCTCACCTAACACATGCACCCTGCCATGCCCACAAAACACTGCCTGTGGCATAGGTAAGTAACCCCTCTGGCAGACCTTACAGCCCTAAGGCAGGTTCACTATACCACACGTGAGGACATAGCTCCATGAGCAATATGCCCGTACAATGTGTGTTTGGTGCCTACTTGTGGCCCCTCCAGTGCTCTTCTAATCCCCCTTGTCTGCCCTCCGAGCCACGGGTACTTACCTGCTGGCTGACCTGATTTCGAGTACCCACTGTCTCCATGGGAACCCATGTTAAAAATTGCTCAACTTTGACCTCTACACCCGGCCGGCCCCGTGTTGCTGGTGGTGGGTGTTTGAGGTTAACCTGAACCCCAACTGGTGGACTTCCTAAAACCCAGAGACTGAAACTGTAATTTTTGTACTTACCTGTAAAACGATCTAACATTTCTCCCTCCACCGGGAACTGTTTCTGAAAATTGCACTGTGTCTATTTTTAAACAGGTTATTGGTAATAATTCAAAAACAGAATAACTTATCGATTTCAAACAAAGTATTGTTCGTATATGTGTGAAATATGAATCAATTGAAGTACTTACCTGCAACTTGAATCTTGTGGTTCTAAAAAATAAATGAAGAAAATATATTTTTGCTATATAAAAACCATTGGTCTGGAGTTAAGTTATTGAGTGTGTGCTTCTATTGCCTGTGTGTGTACAACAAATGCTTTGCACTACCCTCTGATAAGCCTAACTGCTTGACCACACCTCCACAAAAGAGAGCATTAGTATTATCTACTTTAGCCTCTGTTAAGCTTCTGGGGAACTCCTGGACTCTGTGCACACTATAGCTCACTATGATATAGTATATACAGAGCCAGCTTCCTACAGTATTCCATTATTGATGTACGTAAGCTGGAACACTTCTGCCAGTGCACCTTTTGTTTGTAACAAAAAAAAACAGTACAGGATACATGGCTCTAGTGCCTAATTTGTAATAGAATATCTGCCAAGCTTAATATTCTGCTCAGGAGCCCACTACCAGTGGTACTGGATGTCAGAGGTGACAAATTCAAAGGTTATTTTGTCTAGATTCCACCTCATGCCTCTTTCATCCATCACCATATACTCACTACCCCTTTATTTCACTTCTGCATTTTCCTTTTCATTCCTGCTGCAGGAAATCGGACATTTCTGGAAGGTCACTGGGATCTTTCACCTGTGATAAACCCTCTATTTGTTGGCTGGTTTTAGAACTCTGTGCAAGCTACCCCTGCTATCTACTAGTAAAGTTCCTGTTCCCTCCCTTTAGACGTGGTTGAATTGGCTTATTCTAAACAGGCCAATTCAACTCGCCTGTCAGTCCCTCTCATATGATTTAAAAAATGCACCCGTAGCCTGGAAGTTAAATGCCAATACTGAGCTGCAGCACCTATTGTGCCATCCAATATAGTGGCAATGCAAACATGACTTCAGGACTACATATGTAGCCTGACTGTTGCAGTGTAAACCTACAGTAGAACCTTTTAGAATAAACCTTTTTGACAGGTAAAACCTTACTTTTAAATATTAGTAAGTCACCCCTATGTAGGCCTTATAGCCCAGAAAGCAGAAGCAGGGTGCATGGTATTTAAATTTATATAAAAATAATTACTATTCATAAAAATTCTAATTCAATGATGAAGTCTGATTTTTATATTTAATAAATATAAGGTACAGTATGTTTTGGAAGGTACTTGTACCTGCCTCTGCATAAGCCCCTGGCATAAGTCTCAGCCAGCTCTCAGCCTGTGCTCAACCTTGAATAGGTGTTAAATAGGTGTGAAATGCCTTTCAGAAGAAAACAATAGGATGACTTGAATAGGAAGGCATAACTCCTCTGAACTACACAGATTGTGCAAGATGGGGACTTTGGGCATTCTTTTTGACCCTACAGTATCAAATCCTGCTTGGCTGGTCTATTGAGCCACATGTAACACTTGTACACCTTTGAAAGGGAGAGAACAGGATGCCAAGACAATACTTGTGGATCCCGTGCCTGGTTGCGGAAGGACCTTACCTTTTTCCTACCAGACTTCTGTCTCTGGGGTTGCTGTAGGTACAGAGTTTGCATCACACTGGATTTTAGTGTTAGATCTGAAAATCAACCCCATTCGCTAGCTAATGTCAGGCATAAAAATGGGTTCCAAAGCACCAGCTTCAAATTACTTTCTGGGCCTGCGGAAGATCACAGGAGTACTGGCCTACTGCTGAGAGAAGCCCTGAAGGATTGCTCCCTCTTGTAACCAGGACAGAAAAGTGGACTCCAAAGGCCATTTGGCTAACCTCCTGTGTGGCAACTGGGTTAAAACAATCTGCAAGAGACCTCTTCTTGGAAGTACCCAAATGACCAGTGTTAACTCAACCTGAATTGAACCGTTCAGCTAGCCTCTGCCTGACACCCTGTGAGTCTCTAAGTGCATCCCTTGAGGTTCTGAGGGCTTCAGAAGTGTACTCCTGTGGTGTATTTGGACTAAGGCTAAGTCATAAGTAAAATATTTGACCAAGAAAAACCTAGTTGGTGTAATCGACCAACCCTTCATCGCGGTCAGCTCAAATTGCACCTATGTCCTGGTCTATGGTGACAATTGGCAATCATTGGTGCTTTGTTCTTTTTGGTGTTATTTCTACTTAAAATTTTAGAAATGAATTTCTCTAGTTCCCGTTCTTGGAGTTTTGTCATTTTGGTGTCATTTTGTTCATTACTTTTTATTCTATTTATCTAAGTTGTTTTGGTATTCTGCTTTCTATACTTTACACATTGTCCTAAGTTAAGCCTATCTGCACTGTGCAATAGGTACTGGGGGGCTGAACTCGGGTTAATTTAGTGACTTTGAGAGTTCACCCTGAAAGAGTTGTATTCCTTGAGCTGGACAGTTGTCTGCTATAAACAAAAATCCAATTTCTTGCACATGCTTTCTCCCTTTGTCACTGCTTTTCCGGCTTTTTCTTCCTTCTCTTTAGCCCTATTCTGCCTTTCTCTCTTTTGTTCTGGGTCACAGTTTTGTAATGAAAAATGTGTCAGTCCTCAAAAATGAACGCTGGTGGGCCCCATCTACAACCACCCACTCAAATTAAGCTCTGAATACAAATACAATACAAATTACCTTTCACTCTGCAAACTATGATGTGCTAGGTTTACCAACATTTGCTAGGGCTTAAAGTGAAAAATTGAGGTTATCTTAGTTTATGTGGGCTGTCTGGCCACCCTAATACAACACCTACTATAATATTATACAAACACTTGTATAACTGGAGCAAACCTTCATATTGCTAGAGGAGAGTGGAATGAACGATAGTCCTAAAGAGATACATGAAAGGCAATAATGAGAGGCAGCCACATTCAGGCATCATTAGGTCATTGACTATTTTTTACAACAACAAACTATTTATGCATCCATTTCTTCGCTTACACTCTCTTAAAAGCACTGTGCTATACTTAAGTCAACAGACTACAAACCATAGGAAAGGTATTAAAACACAAAATAGTATGAAATATATACTGTAATGGGAAGGTCGTAATAGGGTTTTTCATCGTAATAGGGGTATGAAGAAAGGTATTTTACAAGCTAGTTTATATGTTATGGGTCAGGGAAGTTAGGGTTAAGCACATATACTTTGAGGGGCCACTAACTGGTGTTCTTTGGATGTTGTGTCTTATAGCTCTTGCAGGTAGCCAAATCTTCAAATACCCAGGTGTTGTCAATCTCACATGGTTAATTGACAAACCCCAAAGCACTCCTGCCCCACAACCAAAGTCACTGGTAAGATACAAGGCAGTTTTTGTTTTAATGTCAAAAAGGATGCCATACGTGGACCCAAACTGTCCCACCAATCATGACCTCGCCCACCACAGGCCAGCATAGTTCACCTACTATCTTCCCTCCCCATACACGCTAACATGGTCGATGCATCAATGGGCCCTGCTGAGGCATCTGTACTGTCCGAGGTGGGGAGCTGGAGAAAAAGATGCACCACCGCCTCACTGCGCCTTTTACGGCGGGGCTGCCGCACTCGGTGAGAACAGCCCTGGAAGCACCGCAGCCAGCCAATCAACACCTGCCTTCCACAGAATGCTGCAGCATTCTGTGCCTCAACCCCCGTTCAGGGCCTGCATATGGGCAGCTCTCCCAAGTTTAGGGAGCCTTTGTCACTTGAACTGAAAGTCTTCTGAAGCACCAGTGTTGTGACTGGACCATGAAATCTCAGGTGAATGTGTGGTTTTTCAACTTTATTTGGAAAATTGTCTACCAGTTGCCTTATTTGTGTCTCATTGTCTATACACAATATGTGGACACCTTGAGAAGTTATTCTTTTGTGAAAACTTTTCTTTGGTGGTTTCTGCATGTTGCAAACTTTAAACGATTTAACTTTAAATGTCATCATTCTTCAGCTCAATGGGGTTTTTTGGTTTTGTTTGCTTTGTGTTATTGTTATTTGCAAACCACTCTTTTAGAGGGACCATTGTAGAATATGGTATAGTAGTCTAACTATTCTATAGCTATGGATCTGTTACGTTCCACGTGATAATATTGTTAGTGCGTCAGACCTTATTAAGTAAACCCACAAGGGAGACTCGAAAAGGCTGATGGACCTTTTGACTGCGCTTCACATTTTTCCGACCATATATCCTGTACCAATACAGATCAATAACATCAACCATCAATGACATCAATAATCAATAGGAGTCAGTAATTTTCACATACCATGACCTTGCAGTCATGAATAACCACACCTTTTATGTAAAAGTTAGAATGTTTATTCCTCTACATTAACAATGCTAATGTCTTGGTCTCAATATCAAATGATAAACATACAGAAACAGTACTGGCTGACCAAAGCGGCGAAAGAATTGCAATCTAATCAAAGCTTGAGCTACTACACATTCTAAAGTTACAGTATAAATTAGTAGCAGGAATAACTGTGCAAACAAAGTAACATACATTTAGATTCAGCAAGAAAAAGACATCAACTGATATTACATGTAGCGAATTTCATCAGTGAAAACCCTAACTAACACCAGATTAGAATAGTATGTTTGGACTTCATGCAAAACAATTTAGTCACACAAATTTGAAAAAACATCTAGCTGTGGCTCTATCAAAATAGCGGTTGGTACCTAGAAACAAAAACAAATAGACATAACAATCAGTAACATTGCCAGTATACCTGTCCTCAATATGGTTCAGCAAGCTGTGACAGACTTCGTCAAGAGGACATCAGTTCGGTCAGTAAGGCATCAGGATTCAGCATCAAAGTTCAGAAAAAGCAAAGTCTCTCTACGCGGTTTGAAAGAATATAGCTAAGGACCTCTCTCCTCTCTGTGCATTCTGGCTAAGTTAGATTTCCTAGAACTACTTCCCACATCCTAGTTGGTCAGGGGATCGCATGTTTACATTTAGTCCAATGAAACTATAACCTCAAATCTACAATTCTACTAGTACATGGTTCACATGTAGACGATCGGCTCCTCTTCTCCCACTCTCGTCATTCGGCTCATCAGGTATCAATATTGTTGCAGCTTATACTGCAGTCAGTGCATACATTGTCTTGTATGCAGGAGCCTTGACTCCTTTGTTTATTTACCCTAGGTCCCTTAATTGTATTTTTGGAACTGTGATTGTCCATGAGCTTGTGTCACAGATGAGAGGTACTGCCTTGCTCTCTGTTCTGCCTCATACCAGAAACATAATTATTGTTGCTGATGAAGAGAAAGAAGATTTCTTTCATTTAGTGATAAACATAGTTAAGACAGTGTGTGGTGTTAACATTCTTACTTGTTCATTCTCAGGATGGAAGTGCAGTTGCATCGTTTGCATGCATTTAGATTGAGGGTAGAGTGATTTTCTCCAGTCCCAATGTTGTGTGATGTTATTTTAACTGTTTGTGCACATTTGCAGAGCTTGTTGAAGCTAACTAAAATACCACAACTAAAACAAACTGAGACACAGAAAGGGCACTACTGGAAAATCATTGGTTAAAAAACATGTTAGAGTCTTTTAAATTACCCAAATTAGGACTAGCTCATAAGGGAACATCATTTCATAGCTTAGCAGCATTGACAGAAATAAGATCAGTCACTGAAAGTCAGCGAATTACCTCTCGGAATCACCAAATCAAATTTGCTCCAGGATCCTAGCACACAATTTGAGGTGTGTCCAGTGTCCAACAGGCACTAACAAATGAGTCTTCTTGAAAGGTCCAGTGTGTGGGGCATTATTTTCGCCCTTGGCCGCGACAGGACCAAAAGAAACGGCCACATCCTAGCTGTTTCAAGCTGGCCCATCTGGCAGTAGCAGACTGCCCGACAGGCTAGAAAAATACTGGGTGTGTTATTGAAATATGGTTGCCAGATACTTCGCCATATTAGACAACACACATTTTGCACTGGTAACAGGTGCTGAATCCTGATGTCTTGGTGACCCGTGCAGTTACCTAAGCAATGGAGAATTTTTCAGCTTGTAGAGATTGTGGGGCTTGGGCAAAAAACAGCTGCGGGGCCCTCTTCCAAGAGACCAGTTCTCCTTGTCCACCCAACAACTTCCCCTTGGTAAACAGGCCTCAGACTAGACACAGTAAGTCTACGCTGGATGTTTATTAGGGCAATCTGCAAAAGAGTTCTTTTTTCACTGAAGGAAATGAACTTCAAAACGAATTAATTCAATTATTATTACTGATGAAGGATGCAAACATCAATAAGTTTTGGTCTTTCTTATGTGTATTTAACATTGTTGCTGTGGTTTCAACTTCATAATGTTATTTACCATTTTCGGTGTACTGTCACTAACGGATATTTGTGGAATAAATGGTAGCCCACTGCAATTAATTACAGAGTAAGTG
Source organism: Pleurodeles waltl (assembly GCF_031143425.1). NCBI lineage: Eukaryota > Metazoa > Chordata > Amphibia > Caudata > Salamandridae > Pleurodeles > Pleurodeles waltl. The sequence continues at coordinate 788,945,917 of NC_090450.1, forward strand.
CGGGACTATTGATCAGGGGCTCAGCTGCCATTGGTACAGCAGGTGCTGTGGTGGGTCTTGGTGGAGTGAGGGGTGGTGAACAATGCCCTAGCTGCTTCACCCCTACCCTTCTGGCTTTATGAAAAGCAATAACAAGAGGTACATGCTGCCAACAGGTCCATGCGAATCTAGAACAGCAGGGGGATAGTGAAAATCCTTAAAGTTCACAATATGATAACCTTTTGAAGTTGTTTCAAATAGCGCAATTATGATTTGTTCTGATTTGTTGGCAATGGTTTTGGAAGAATAATTGAATCTGCTTTATGGCAGACACCGGTATTTGCATTCACTGTCTAGGCCACTCAATGAATATGTCATTGTCAATAAGACGGTCGTCTGTAGAGAAGTCAATGAGAATACATGCTGCATAGAGGTCTTCATTTAAGGTGAGTGGGGAGGACTCCTCTGTGACGCCTTGGACCAATCCACCACCCACCTGTCTCTGGGTGACTGTCATCACTGTCGTTGCAATAGAAGTGATTAGTGTCTGTCATTGAGTGGCACCACTCAAACCTAAGAAGGCTAAATTGTCCAAGGCCTGGGCCAATCATGAGTTCACAGATTAGCTACATCTTCTGAAACAACCAGTGTGAATTTTGGAGAGATGCTCGAAGAGGGCTTAGTATGCCAGGGTCCGAATAGTGTGCCATGTTCACTACTGTGAACACAAATTTGCAATAATAAAAGTTTAAAAAAAAGAAAGAAAAAACCCATTTCCAATCACTAATCGCCATGGTTAGCAGAGTGGCAACAAACCAATTCAAACTCCACACAGAACTAGGGACTCACCACAGCACAGCACTCTTCCAGTTCCTTACTATCCCACAGCAACAAGCTACTGAACTCCAAGGACGTAATTGCTTCTCCTTGGGCAATCATTCTACCCAGTTATCCACACAAATGCCTTAACCCTCCTAAAGAGCAGGCACATAATGAAGCCCCCTACGACTTATCACGGAGTCCAATTCTGAAGTCACACAGTTTCTCTCCTCACTTTAGCAGACTTCAGCAGACTGCTGCTTACAATAATGTCTTCACTGTCACATGACACTAGCCCCTCCTCGTCAGTTCCTTTAATAACACCCTCACATCTTACGAAAAATCCCGCATAAGTTTAAACATGCAATTATTACCTCACTTTTGAATAAAAAGTGGCCATTTTGTAATTTGTTTAAAAAATGTAATTCCTTTTTGATAGCACATTTTGGTATTTTGTTAGAGTGTTCTAATTTTTAAAATCTGGGCTAAAAACGTTCCACCCTGTAATGATAGTCACATAGAACATCTCATCACATTTGGAAAGGAGCAATGTTTCTAGTGATTTTCAAAGTGGTTTTAATGTGTTTTGGATCCTTTCTGAGGCACTGGAACAATCCTTTTGATAAATGAGGAATTTCTCTTGTCACTGCTCTTGACAGCAGCGACCTGAAGCTATGGTAAAATTGGCCCCAAGAAATGGCAAGGAGAAAGGATGCATCCCTGCTAGTTCTCAAGGTATTCTTTACAAGTCATGTCCGCCAATTAATGCTGTCTTACATGCTCTCGAAGGATACCAGCAACATTTATAGACTAATCCATGGATCCGCATTGACATTTCTTTTCTATATTGCATACACAGAGCAGATGACTCTCGTTATGGCCATCATGATGTTGGGTTCCATGTGAATTCCTAGATCCACCTCTAGAGACAGAAGAGGTCTGGGCCTCAACACAGGCTTACAAACCTCCTGTCATTAGATGAGTACTGTCAGAACCAATTGTTTCAAATGCATCTAAAATGAGCTAATAATTCTAGGTCAAACATTTCTTCCAACTCTGCGCTTGGCTCTCCACTCCTCCACTCCTCACAAGATTGCATTGTCGTTGTAGTATTAGCATCTGACCTGGACTATAGTAGAGCCATATGTTTTGGCCTACCAGCCAGGTATCTGATCAAATAGCAAAGGTCCAAAAGCATATCGCTTGAATGCTTTTTTTGACTCAAAAATTAAGACTACGTCAAGCCTACCATGGAGGTTCATCATTGACTTGGTGGAGTATGGAAACCTATTGCACTGCACATTCAGAGACCGTGTTATATCAGCCTGATATTCTCACCTTTCTAGCCAACTAGACACCTATGATTGTGTAGGAAACTAGCGCTTTATGTGGTAGATCAATACTATGTAAAGGGTCCAGGGGTTCCCCAATGAGTGGACAAGGCCTGCTATAGAATCCCAAAGTGCTCTATTTGGAGGTAGGGTGGTTGAGCAGCCTTCGGCTTAACGCAGAGGAGTGCAAGACATATACAAATACACAGAATAGTCAATAAATGAGACACAAAACTCAAAAATGTGATCCACACCAATTTATAAAAATAACTGGTATCTTTATATATGTTTAGACATCAGAAAAAAAACATTCAGGTAAGATAGTTCTTAAATAGGAATTCTAAAAGAGGACACAGTGCAATTTTTGAGTTCCTCAATGTTATCCTATGGTAGGGAAAACAGGTTCTTCAAACAGATAGAGTAGAGCGACTTACAAGACCAATCTCCAGAAGTTAAAGTGCGTAGTGAGCATGGTCCAAAGCAGTACCAGCAGTACACCATCGGTACACCATCAGTGGCCCAGGGGCGACTGGGTGTAGGGTGCAAAACAGCATTGGGTGCTCAATGTGTTATACTGAAGCTTGGTCACTGCAAAAAGAGACTGCAGGCTCTGGCCAAGAGGCCAGTCAGGCTGAACCTACAGCGGGGCTCAGCCCTCATGATGCTCAGGAACAGGTGGGCACTCTTATTCCCCTTTTCCATGCCTCAGGGGTGGCAGGTGCAGAGGTATCCTTAGGTGTCAGGTTTTCCTTACCTGAGCGGTACAGAGGGGCCGCATGCAGAGGCTGCAGGCGTCATCAGGGAGTCCAGGAAAGGTGAAACCATGATTCCACTCTGGACTCTGAAGGGCTGGGGAACCTTGTTGGCACCTGTAGTCCACTTCAACTCGCTTCAGGGATTGCCGATGGCCTGGAGACTTCAGGTGTCCACCTTTGGTGGTTCTAGAGGCTTCAGAATGCATTCTTTTGGAGTTTGTTGGAGAAGAGGTCCGCTGTTCACGGGAGGTCTTGAGTCTTTTTCGAAGGCAGGCAGTTCTCCCAGGTTTCTGGAGTTACAGCTGTAGGAGAAGTAAACTTTGGTGCAAATTTTCAACAAATGGATGCAGACAGGCCAATGGAATTGGTACCAGGTCAGCTGCTTCTTTTCTCCTCTTCTGCGTCTGTGGCTCTTCAGGGTCCTTGGTCTTCTTGGATCATCAATAGATGCTTCTCTGGTTCCAGGGGCTCTCCAAAATACTGAATTTAGTGGCATTAGGGGTGTGTAGGGTAGTAGCCAATAGGCTACTGACCCTTGGGGTCAATATGCCCCTTAGATGACCACTTCCTTTGGGAAGTGGGTATAACCCTATCCCAGAATTCCTAGGTTTGCCATCTCAAAGATGGCTATCTCTGAAAACATTTTATTAACCTCAATTTAGCCCACATTAGGGGTGGTACTAGCCTGGAGGCTAGCTAATTTTCCTGCCTGTCCAGGTTACAAGTGGGATCTGGATCTGGGGATGGCTTCCTCTCCTGTGAGGGGACCCAGATTCCCATTTCAAAGACAGCAGCCCTTTGAGGCTTGTCACCTTAGAAAGGCTAATCAGCAGGTCATCCTGTTAGAAGGGGTGTTACACTCTCTTCCCAGACAGACTTTTGTTCTAGGCCGCCTGAGAGCAGAAGGCTTTCAGCCAGGGGGCTTGAACCGTGTTTTGAGTGGTAGGCTGGCAGAAACCAGTCAGCAAGCACATCAGAGGCTGGTAGGTTTTCAGGGGGCACCACTAAGGTGCCCTCTGGGTGCACGTATTGATAAATCCATCACTGGAATCAGTGTGGGCTTATCAATATGAGATGTTTGATAAAAAACATTCTTATCTTCAGTGAAGCCATCATGTAGCTGGTGAACTCATGTTGACCAATGTCCAGCACATGCATTTAAAATGGCTTCCCTAGTCGCTCACTATGTCTGACAAAGACATAGGAGGGGCATATCTGATCTTGCAGATATGCCCTCACATGTAATATAATACACTCTGCCTTAGGGTTGTCAGGCTTGCTGTAAGAATGACTAACATATATTGCATGCAGTGTTAAGGGACATGACTCAGCAGGGGTGCGACATGTCGTGTTTTCATTTTGATCTGCACCAAGACATGCAGTCTGTCATGTACTTGGTAAGGGGTCCCTTAGAGTGGCACAATGTATGATACAGCCCTTAGGGACCTTCTTTAGCACTTCAGGCCCTAGGTAGCAGGGGTGCCATTTCCTAGGGACTTACAGAGGGTGCTAAAGGGAAACAATTGTACAGTTTAGGGAACAAAATCTGGCACTAGGGACCTGATTAGCGGGAACCCAGTGCACTTTCAGTCAAAATCACAGCTGATACCAGGCAAAAAGTGGGGGAAAACCACGTTAAAAATAGGCACTTTCCTACATGATCCCCTCCCAAATGAAAGAGGATGAAACTAACCTTTCCCAAGAGAGTCTTCATCTTCTAAGTGAAAGAACCTGAAAACGCCATCTGCACTGGCATTGTCAGTCTTGTAGTAAGACTCCCATTGTACCAACAAGACTGCTGGATTTGGGTGGCAGCACTATCGAGTGTAGGGTACTGAGTCTGATCTCACACCGTGTGACAGCTTTCGGCCTAAGCCTTTCGGCTAGCTAGCAGCACCTCACCAGAACCCGAGAGTAAAGGTGATTTGTGGCAGCCTATCGCATAGCACTTTAAGACTCCTCATGGAGGTCGTGGTAGAACAGATCATACATGCAAAGACAAACAGAAGCAGGGTTTGGTTCAATACATTTATTGAAGCAACTGCATTCTATGTAAAAAGGGATGAATTGTGATTATAAGGACAATAAAACTCATTACCATTAGAGCAGTGACTAGGTAAATGAAACAAAGGAAAGGTTCCACCACACTGTCACAATAATGACTCTAAAATTTCTACCTGCCCCACTAAGATTCTAAATGAGAGCAATAGCAGTGTTAGCCCCAATCTACCCATCTAGTCCCAGGAAGGACACCCAATCTCCATACCTGTAATATGGGTAGAAAAGAGGTCTGTTGATCTGCAGGGAGTGCTCCACATAGAGAAAGAGAATGCGCAGAGTTTCAGCAGAAACTGCAATAACAACATGGAGCATGAGATGGCAAGCTGGCTGGAATTCCCTTCTAAGATGGTGGGACAGAGTAGTGTTTTATAATAAAGCATCTAGGCCCTGATTATAACAATGGTGGTAAAAACTGGCTACTGCCGCGGTGACGGCCGGCAACATACCATCACTGCGGCTACCATCGTCTGCCATTTTATGATCACTACTGGACTTCTGCCACAAGAAGGGCGGAAATCTGGCAGTGATCGTACTGGCAGACAGTGGTAAGCTGGCGCTGTTACCCCCAGCACCGCCACACCAGTAGAATGTCACCAGCCGTATCATGACCTGTGATACAGCCTGGCAGTGTTCTGCTGGCGGGGCGCTGCTGGCGGTAGCAGCACCCCTTCCCGTTCCCCACCGGAAGACCTCCTTGACAAAGTTAAGTCGGGCTTCCAACAGGGGAGGGGGTGGGAGGTGTTGTGTGTATGAATGTATGAGTGTGTGCGTGCGTGTGTGAATGTGACTGTGTGTGTTGATTGCGTGGTTGAATGTGTGTGAGTGAATGCGTGTAAGAATGGCGAAGTGAGTGCGTGTCTGCATGTCAGTGTGATTGTGTGTAAGAACGTGTGTGAGCATGTCTGGAAGTATGCGTGTATGCCAGTGTGAGTGATTGGGCGTATGTGTGGTGCGTGTCTGCGGGTGTGTGCGTGTATGGGGGCTGGGGGGGTGTGAGGATCAGAGGAGGTGGGGCAGAGTTTGGATAGAAGGGGGTGAGGTGTGTCTGGTGTGTATTGGGGGAGTGGGGGAGCCACCTACAGGTGACAGCGAAGGAATTTCCTGTCACCAGTAGGGTCTACCGCTATGGTTTTCGTGGCATTGCTAACGCCACGAAAACCATGGTGGTAGGCAAGCTCATAATGCCGCCGGTGGTACTATGCAAGCTGCCGGGCTGGAGTTTGACATCTCCGGCCCAGAGGCTGATACCACTATGGCGGTCTGAGTGGAGAAGTGGTGGGTTGGCTCCAGCCAACCCGCCATTCTCATTATGTGGCGGTATGTACCGCCAGCTTGTTGGCGGTACTACTGTCACATTTCCACTCACTGCCAGGGTCATAATGACCCCCCAAAACTCCCAAGAACTGCCCAGACGTGACAATACGTATTTTGCTTTTGTAGGAGAGACATTGTACTCTTTGTACCGGCAATACCCAGTAAACTATCAGGTTGAGCACAGGATGAAAATGTCATGCAAAATAATAAAATTAATAATATACCCTGAATTAAAGGGCAACCGATAAAAATAATAAATTATCTTCACCAAAATGATAACCCCGTGTATTAACCAGATTGCAGATGGCATTTCCACAGTGAAAGGAAACTTTTCTAACTTTTCAATGTTAAGCATAATGTAAGTTGCTTCTTTCTTAGCCATTATTTATTGTTGTTGCGTCAAATTAAATACAGCAAAAAGGTCACTGAAGCGCACATGTTGCCAGGGCACGTGATCACTTTTCCGAAGTAACATCCAACCTAACTGCATAATGGACCTAAGTTGGCTCTGTCCATGGTGTAAAAATGACATATAATTTTGTATGATGTCAATTTCAGATGAAACTATGTTGGATGCGGTTGGACAAAGCGTTCATTCCATTATCCACAAAGGCTAGAGCTTTCTGCAAGTTTTCCGAATGTGTCTGCCTCAACCGGGTGACCACTTCCACTTAAGATAATTTCCAAATGTCATTATATATTGCACATAAGTAGCACTTTGTGCATGGTTTTCTGGAGCCTAACAGAAAATCCTGTAAGTCTGTGTTTTCTAACAGGAGACTAAGATGTTCTTTATTGGCTGTTAGGGTGGAAGATTTTAACCATTGTTGACATAGTTTGCCCAGACTATGGGGGTCATTCTGACCTCGGCGGTAAAAGCCGCTTACCGCCGGTCAGAAGGCCGACACAATACCGCCGCGGCCGCGGTCAGCCGCCACGGACATTCTGACCCACAACTGCAAACCCTCCGAAAATCCGCCCTCCACTGCAGTCCGCCACATCAGCGGCCAGCGGTAAACTGGAGAAGACCAAACCTCCACCGCCACGCCAACAGAAATACGCCCATCCCATTATGACCGGCAAATCGACGCGGCGGTCATTCAACCGCGGTATTCCATTGGCGGTACACACCGCCGCGGTCAAAATACACACACCTTTACAAACCCCTACCACATTGGACAATTTGAAAGGCACACACCTGAAACACATACACACACCACTCCCACACATCCAATACCATATAAAACACACACCCACATCACCCACAAACCCCTACCAACAAAAACCAGAGACGAAGGAGAGAGAGACACATCAGAGAATAGATAGCCAGACACACAGAGGCACACCGCAACATCACACACACCACATAGAAGCACAAAGCACCACACACCAACACACACATCATTACATACACCACCCCACACCTCATACACACCACCCCATGGCACCACAAAGGCACCCACGCTTTTCGGACCAAGAACTCCGGGTCATGGTGGAGGAGATCATAAGAGTGGAACCCCAGCTCTTTGGCTCACAGGTCCAGCACACCACCATAGCAAGGAAGGCGGAGCTCTGGCAGCGGATCGTGGACAGGGTCAACGTGGTGGGACAGCATCCCAGAAATCGAGAGGACATCCGCAAACGATGGAACGACCTACGGGGGAAGGTGCGCTCGATGGTCTCGCAACACAACATCGCAGTGCAGAAGACTGGCGGGGGACCCCCACCCACTCCACCCGAATTCACAACATGGGAGCAAGAGGTACTCAACATCCTGCATCCTGATGGCCTCGCTGGAGTACACGGAGGAATGGACTCTGGTAAGTACAAGGCCAACCACTTCACCCCCCCCCCAGCATGCTAACCCCCACCCCAAACCCCCCAGCACACATCCTCCCTGAGAATGTCTCCCCAGCACAACCCACCCAACACCAACCCCTGCATGCCACCCCCAAACTATGGACACCCATCACCTAAGCATGACCACTGCACATACCCATCACCCCCCCCCACAAAACACCCTCACAACACCTCCCCCAAGGGAATGCCAGCACTGGGGGACAAGGGCACCCATAAAACGCAAGCTAATGCACACACAGAAACAATAACCATACCCTCTTACCCCATGCAGGACCCGAACGACAACACACCGGTCAGGAGGGACCAGAAATGTCCATCCCACCCCCGGAACAGGCCACTAGTGATGACAGCAGCTCTGTCGACCTGGAACCTGACGACCAGCCCAGACCATCGGGGACCTCTGGGCAGTCGGTTCCCCTCACCCAGACACAGGCCACTGCAGACCCAACCCCCTCTGGGAACAACAGCACAGCTCCCACCCAGCGGGCCCATGCCTCTGTCTCTAGGACAGGTCAAGCAGCGGTGTGTCTACCACTACAGGGCCCCCAGGGTAACCCACCAACCCAACAACAACAGGGACCTGGGGGCAGTGGGAGTGGGCACACCGTCCAGGGGACAGAGGCCCAGGGAAACAGGGCAACTCGGAGGGCTGCTGTGCGACAGGGGGGGGAGGAGAGGCCCAGGGAACCCACTCTCCAAGAGGCCCTCACCACCATCATGGCTGCCTACCACCACTCACAAGAGACGATGGCGACGGTACTGGCCAGGTTCCAGGAGATCCAGGCACAGCAGGAGCAACGCTACATGGGGTTCAGCGACCAACTCAGCAACATCTCAACCGCTATGGGGAGCATAGTCCAGGCCCTGAACCGCATAGAGGACACGTTTCGGGACCATGTGGCATCACACAGGGCCCCTGTCACTAGTCAGGAACAGGAACAGCCTACCACCCCGCCGGCGCTAGTGGACAGGAGGCCCCACCACAACGACAGCCCACCAGAACCCCACCTCCTGCTGAACAACAACCGCCCCGCAAAAGGAGCCTGAGATCAAAAAAACCGACAGAGTAGGATGTCAAGTCCCCCGCCAGCATCACATACCCCCTGAAGTCCTCCCACTGTCCCACATTGCCACCCTGTCAAACCTTGAACTGCCCCTGCTCCATCCTGCCACAGGCATATGGACAATGCACCTGTGAGACTGAGAACTGGACTCCGCCATGGACATTACTCCACCCCCACCCATCACTGTTTCACTATCATGTACCAATATCTATGCACTAATAATAAATCACATTGCACTGAAATCAATCCTGTCTTATTTACAAATGTATGACACATTACATATCAATTACGTATTGTGAACATTGTGAATTACACATACCGAGGTAACTTAGCATTAGTCCATGGGCCAACCAAGCCGAGGTCACGCAGTGGCTCATACAGCACAGAAAAGGGAAGGGAAAATCAAACATCATGTTCATAGGTCTGGGGGGAAACCGACAAAGTTGAGATGCAGGAGGCTTTCAGGAAATGTAAAATGGCATGGGTGATTATTACCTGTGTGCTACTGGAAATACTGTTCTATTACTCTGTCCCTGTTGTCTGTGTCGTCCTCTGAGTCTTCCTCCTCTTCACTCTCCGCAGGCTCCACAGCTACTTCAACACCACCATCTGCACCATCCTCCTGCAGGAAAGGAACCTGACGTCGCAATGCCAGATTGTGAAGCATACAGCAGGCCACGATGATGTGGCACACCTTCTTTGGTGAGTACATCAGGGATCCCCCAGTCATATGCAGGCACCTAAACCTGGCCTTCAGGAGGCCAAAGGTCCTTTCGATGATCCTCCTAGTTCGCCCATGGGCCTCATTGTACCGTTCCTCTGCCCTGGTCCGGGGATTCCTTACTGGGGTCAGTAGCCAAGGCAGGTTGGGGTAACCAGAGTCACCTATTAGCCACACACGTTGTCTCTGTAGCTGCTCCATCACATAGGGGATGCTGCTATTTCGCATCACATACGTGTCATGCACTGACCCTGGGAACTTGGCATTTACATGGGAGATGTACTGGTCAGCCAAACAGACCACCTGGACATTCATCGAATGATAACTTTTTCTGTTTCGGTACACCTGCTCATCGTCTTTTGGGGGTACCAAAGCCACATGGGTCCCATCAATGGCACCAATGATGTTGGGGATATGTCCAAGGGCATAGAAATCACCCTTCACTGTAGGCAAGTCACCCTCCTCTGGGAAAATGATGTAGCTCCGCATGAGTTTCATCAGGGCAGACAACACTCTACTCAAAATCTTTGAAAACATAGGCTGAGACATTCCAGATGACATGGCCACTGTGGTCTGGAATGACCCACTTGCCCAAAAATGGAGGACTGACAAAACCTGCACCAGAGGGGGAATCCCTGTGGGTTGGCGGATGGGGGACATCAGGGCTGGCTCCAGCTGGGCACACAGGCCATGGATAGTGGCACGGTCAAGTCTGTATCGAAGTATTATATGGCGTTCTTCCATTGTCGACAGGTCCACCAGCGGTCGGTACACGCGAGGATTCCTCCTTCTCATCCCAAGTCCCAGCGGACGGTGCCTAGGAAGGACAACATGGAGCACAGAGTCAGCCAAACCACAGGTACGTACAGACAGCTTGCACAGTTAAAGAATGGCAATGGGTTGAAAGGCGTGTATGTGTGGCAATGCAAGGCCTAGGCCTGTGTGTCGCAGTCAAAATTAAGCCATGTAGGCCCTTGAAATGGCGGCTGCCTGACCTGTGAAGTGGGACAATGGGATGCGCTGGCGGGGCACACCGTGGCGGTAGGCGGTCGAAGACCGCGGCGCAAAGCCGCATTGGTTAACATTGAAGCCTATGGGTTTCAGGAGCCAATGACGAAGTGCGGCGGCGGTCGCGGTACTCACCGCCGCGGTACGCACCGCCGCGGGCGTGACCGCCATTTTCTATCTGCTTAATCACTCGAGACCTGATCATCCACAGGAGAGGACCTATACTGCAAGTGCTGCTGTGACCTCGGTCTGGAAGATACAATGGCTGCTGCGACTGGGGAAAGGTCCCCTGCCTTCACGTCTGAAGAGTTGGAGAAGCTCGTGGATGGGGTCCTCCCCCAGTATGCGCTACTCTACAGTCCTCCAGACCAACAAGTGAGTACACCGGGTGCACATGGAATGGGCTATGCCTGTGTGGATTGGGGTGGATGTAAGTTGGTGGGGTGGGGGGCGAATGAGGAGTGCAACGCCCGACAGATGAGAGCATGTGCCATATGGCAAAGTTGGTGGGGGGGGGGCAATCACATCTAACATGCAGGTCATTGATGATTTCCTCCTTTCCACCCTGTACATGTCAAATAGGTCAGCGCCCATCAGAAGATCGAGATTTGGCGTGCCATCGCCAAGGAAGTCCGGAACTTGGGGGTCCACAACAGACGGGGCACCCACTGCCGCAAGAGGTGGGAGGACATCCGCCGCGGAACAAGGAAGACCGCAGAAACACTGCTGGGGATGGCCTCCCAACCTAGGAGGGGTGCCAGTCGCACCATGACCCCCCTGATGTCCCGGATCCTGGCGGTGGCCTACCCAGAATTGGATGGGCGCTTTAAGACATCACAGCAGACACAAGGGGGTGAGTATCAGCACATTCTCCTATCTTTCTGCGCAGTGGAGGCGTCTGGGTGGGGGAGGAGGGCTGTGGGTGACATTAGGCCAGGGCGCTTTCTGTAGTGTAGTCCTCTCCCTTAGGCATGGCCCTGTGCCCCCGGCCCCCACCTCGGTAGGGTGACAAGTACAGCCATTGAAGGTCCAGCATCTCCCATGTGCACGTTTGACGTCTCTTGGCCTGTTGTCCTAGTCAGTAGTACTGAGTAGTGTACCCCGAATGCGCGGCTTAGTGCATTAGGCTCCTGTGTCTGTCCTCTCCGCCAACGGTGTTGACATTGCATGCACTCAACCTGGTCTTCTTTTTTCTCCCCCCACCCTTTCTCTTCATCTTCTTGTGCATGTGTGCATTAGCATCATCAGGCGGAGGAGATTTGGCATCGGAGCACGAGGGAGCTGCAGGACACAAGGCCCCGGTGGGCCCAGGAACAGACACCGAGGGCACCAGTGATCCGGAGGGCGAGGGGAGCACCACGACGGGGACCGCTGGTGAGAGCAGCGAAAGCGACACGTCCTCGGATGGGAGCTCCCTAGCGGTGGCGGCAACATCAGTGCCCCCCGCCTCTACAGGTACAGCCGCCACCCAGCGCACCAGCCCCGCCCTCCCAGCAGCCCCTCAGTCTTCGCTCCGTGCCCGTTCGCCCAGGAAGGCGCGCGTCTCCTTCGCCCCAGGCACCTCAGCCCCTGCCCCTGTTGCCCCTGCTGCCCTCAGTGCGGAGCTCATTGACCTGGTAAGGACGCTCATTGTTGGGCAGACGACCCTTTTGAATGCCATCCAGGGTGTGCAAAGGGAGGTGCAACAGAGCAATGCGTACCTGGAGGGCATTCATTCGGGTCAGGCTGCCCATCAACGAGCGTTCACTGCTCTGGCCTCAGCACTGACGGCAGCCATTGTCCCTGTTTCCAGCCTCCCTCTTCTTACTGCCTCCAGCCTTTCTCTGTCTCCTGTTCCTCAGCCTATCCCATCCACACCATCAGACCAGCCTGCACACACCTCCACACCCAAGAGCAGCTCATCCAAACACAAGCACCACAGATTCCACAAACACTCACCCAAGCAACACCCAGATGCAGACATGCCAACAGCCACTGCCACCCCTGTGTCCCCCTCCTCCTCGTCTCCCTCCTCCCTCCCTGTGACGTCTACACTCACACCTGCATGCACCCCAACATCAGCCAGTGCTTCCATCACCACCTCACCCTCCAGTACAGTCCACACTCGTGCAGTCACCACCCCCACTGCCATTTACACGTCCCCTGTGTCCTCTCCCACTGTGTCTGTCACCCCCTCTTCCAAGACACACAAACGCAGGCAGCCACCCACCCAACAGCCATCCACCTCACGACAGCCTACAGCACCAGCACCTTCACCCAATGACAGCACACCTGACTCTCCTACAACCACCTCCTCTACCTCCACTTCCATCTCCACTTCTCCTACCCTTTACCTTGGCCCTAAAAAACTTTTCATGGCTAACCTTGACCTCTTTCCCCCCGATGAGCTCCCCCATCCATCTTCAAAGAGTCCCAAGAGCACCGCAGCCACCACCAGCCCAGCTTCGGGTGTCACTGTTGTGCATGGGTTCTGGAGCCCACCCTTTGCCAGCAGTGACACATCGATCAGCAGCAAGGACACGTCCAGCCCCCCCCCCGGCAAGAGGACCCGCAAAAACAAGGGCCGCCTTGCGAGGACCGACAGGGCTGCCCCCAAGGAGCAATGTGCGGCCACTTCACCACCCACACCATCTAGGGGAGGCAAGGGCCCGAGAGCCCCATCAAAGGAGCGGAAGGGCAGCAGGAGCGCGGAGAAGGTGGACCCCACATGCCACATCCCAGCTGGGAAGGAGGACACTAAGGAGGCCAGGAGTCCGTCCCCGAAGGGTCCAGAAACGTCACGGTCCGAGGGCGACTGAGCAGGGAGTCCAGGCCAGGTCTGGCTCCCTTGACCTGCTGGATGAGCACCGCTGAACAGGGCCCGCGGGGCAGAAGAGCACCGCTGAACAGAGCCCGCCGTGGAGAAGAGCACCGCTGAACAGGGCCCGCCGTGAAGATAGGCACCGCTGAACAGGGCCCGCGGTGAAGAAGAGCACCGCTGAACAGGGCCCGCCGTGGAGAAGAGCACCGCTGAACAGGGCCCCGCCGTGGAGAAGAGCACCGCTGAACAGGGCCCGCTGTGGAGAAGAGCACCGCTGAACAGGGCCCGCCGTGAAGATAGGCACCGCTGAACAGGGCCCGCATTGAAGAAGAGCACCGCTGAACAGGGCCCGCCGTGGAGAAGAGCACCGCTGAACAGGGCCCGCGGGGCAGAATAGCACCGCTGAACAGGGCCCGCCGTGGAGAAGAGCACCGCTGAACAGGGCCCGCCGTGAAGATAGGCACCGCTGAACAGGGCCCGGGTGAAGAAGAGCACCGCTGAACAGGGCCCCGCCGTGCAGAAGAGCACCGCTGAACAGGGCCCGCCGTGGAGAAGAGCACCGCTGAACAGGGCCCGCGGGGCAGAAGAGCACCGCTGAACAGAGCCCGCAGTGGAGAAGAGCACCGCTGAACAGGGCCCGCCGTGAAGATAGGCACCGCTGAACAGGGCCCGCGGTGAAGAAGAGCACCGCTGAACAGGGCCCGCCGTGGAGAAGAGCACCGCTGAACAGGGCCCGCCGTGAAGATAGGCACCGCTGAACAGGGCCCGCGGTGAAGAAGAGCACCGCTGAACAGGGCCCCGCCGTGCAGAAGAGCACCGCTGAACAGGGCCCACCGTGGAGAAGAGCACCGCTGAACAGGGCCCGCCGTGAAGATAGGCACCGCTGAACAGGGCCCCGCCGTGGAGAAGAGCACCGCTGAACAGGGCCCGCCGTGGAGAAGAGCACCACTGAACAGGGCCCGCGGGGCAGAAGAGCACTGCTGAACAGGGCCCGCCGTGGAGAAGAGCACCGCTGAACAGGGCCCGCGGTGAAGAAGAGCACCGCTGAACAGGGCCCCGCCGTCTCAAGCACCGCTCCGCTGGGCCCTTCCTCTCAAGCACCGCTACGCTGGGCCCTTCTTCTCAGGCACCGCTCCGCTGGGCACCGCCGTCTCAAGCACCGCTCCGCTGGGCCCTTCTTCTCAAGCACCGCTCCGCTGGGCCCTTCTTCTCAAGCACCGCTCCGCTGGGCACCGCCGTCTCAAGCACCGCTCCGCTGGGCCCTTCATCTCGAGCACCCCTCCGCTGGACCCCGCTGTCTCTCCACCTCTCCGCTGGGCCCTTCCTGTCAAGCACCGCTCCGCTGGGCCCTTCTTCTCAAGCACCGCTCCGCTGGGCCCTTCTTCTCAAGCACCGCTCCGCTGGGCACCGCCGTCTCAAGCATCGCTCCGCTGGGCCCTTCATCTCAAGCACCGCTCCGCTGGACCCTGCTGTCTCTCCACCTCTCCGCTGGGCCCTTCCTGTCAAGCACCGCTCCGCTGGGCCCTTCTTCTCAAGCACCGCTCCGCTGGGCCCTTCTTCTCAAGCACCGCTCCGCTGGGCACCGCCGTCTCAAGCACCGCTCCGCTGGGCCCTTCATCTCGAGCACCGCTCCGCTGGACCCCGCTGTCTCTCCACCTCTCCGCTGGGCCCTTCCTGTCAAGCACCGCTCCGCTGGGCCCTTCTTCTCAAGCACCGCTCCGCTGGGCCCTTCTTCTCAAGCACCGCTCCGCTGGGCCCTTCTTCTCAAGCACCGCTCCGCTGGGCACCGCCGTCTCAAGCACCGCTCCGCTGGGCCCTTCATCTCAAGCACCGCTCCGCTGGACCCCGCTGTCTCTCCACCTCTCCGCTGGGCCCTTCCTGTAAAGCACCGCTCCGCTGGGCACCGCTGTCTCTCCACCTCTCCGCTGGGCCCTTCTTCTCAAGCACCGCTCCGCTGGGCCCTTCATCTCAAGCACCGCTCCGCTGGGCACCGCTGTCTCTCCACCTCTCCGCTGGGCCCTTCCTCTCAAGCACCGCTCCGCTGGGCCCTTCTTCTCAAGCACCGCTCCGCTGGACCCCGCTGTCTCTCCACCTCTCCGCTGGGCCCTTCCTGTCAAGCACCGCTCCGCTGGGCACCGCCGTCTCAATCACTGTTTATGGTTCACTGTGCCCACCATGCCTCCTCCTTGACCAGTGGAGACTGTCATCCACCTGATGGACTGTGGCTTTGCACTCCCCAGGATGGTACAGTGGGCAGCCCACCCACTGTAGAGACATTGAGAGACTGTGGCTTTGCACTCCCCAGGATGGTACAGTGGGCAGCCCACCCACTGTAGAGACATTGAGAGACTGTGGCTTTGCACTCCCCAGGATGGTACAGTGGGCAGCCCACCTACTGTAGAGACATTGAGAGACTGTGGCTTTGCACTCCCCAGGATGGTACAGTGGGCATGGTGGCTCCTCGTGGATCTGGCGTCGTGGACTCATGTGGCTGTGGTGCCCCCCTTTCCCTTCCCCCTGAGGTGCCTGTAGTTTTTACATCTGATGCCCCTGCAGTGTTCTCTCCAAAGTACTCAGGTCTCCTGTGTGGGCTTTGCCCTTGTTTCTCAAAACTTTGGCCCACGGACATGATGAATTCGTAGGATGTGCAGGACTTGTTACTTCAGTTATACACTGATGTGTATGTCATTAGTTTTGTTGTGAATATCTTTCATGGTTGTACGATAATTTTCAGGAGCTTTTTGGTACATAAATATTTATTCCAAATTTGATTATGTCCTAGCATTTTTCTGGGGTGTTTGGGTGGTGTCACTGTGACTTGTTGCTCTGCATTGGTGTGTACATAGTTGGGGGGGGGGGATCGCATATGTGTGTGCCCGTAACCTTTCGTCCTCCCCCCTCCCGTGTGTCGTAGGTGCAGTACTCACCGTTGTCGTCTGCGCCGGACTTCGTACTCGTGGTAGATGAGAAGGTAGACGAGAGCAGGTAGGATGTTTAATTCGGGTTCCATGCTGTCCTCCTTCCTCCTGGAGTGCGTAGTGGTGAGCGTTTTCCCGTCCGTAGTCTGTTTCCGCCGTGTTTTTATCGGCGGTGCTCCCGCCCCGGAAAAGGTGGCGGATTGGTGAGTTGTGATAGTGTGGGCGGTACATTGTCTGCCGCCTGGCTGTTGGCGGTGACCGCCGCGCTGTTTGTTTGTACCGCCGTGGCGGTCGGAGTGTTAAAGTGGCTGTCTGTGTTGGCGGTTCCCGCCAGGGTCAGAATCCCATATTTTTTACCGCCAGCCTGTTGGCGGGTTGGCCGCCGCTTTAACACCGACCGCCAGGGTTAGAATCACCCCCTATATGTGGTGATGATGTCAGAGTGCTGTTGTGAGATGTAACAAGAGTCAGGTCAGCATGCTCTTTGAGTACATATGGAATTGAGATCATTTCCATCGGTCTGTATGTATCGATTGGCACTTTATCCCAAACAATCCCATCAGGAATCAGAATACCTGAAATGTTCAATACGTACAAGTCTCTTCGGACATTATGTGAGAATAGGTAACACTTCAAAACCTCATCCACTAGTTCAACAGCAGAGTGTTCAGGAAGATGATGGCCATGTGTGAGCATAAAGTAAACAATTACAAAACCAATCCAAAGAAAGAAGGCAAGCAAATTAGATAGTTAGCTTTAAGCCAATTAAATAGCTGACGTGCTCTTGATACAGGTACAGCTGAAGACGCTGAATAATTTGAATAAGAGTCATTGATGTCGGCAAAGTACCCAGAAACAGTTCTTGCAAACACGGGAGTCATCATAGGAGATGGAGAACTGACAGATGTTTCCCCTGGTGGCTTGCAGTAAATGATTCCATTTGTTTATATAGAATTTAATTGAGATAGCCCAGAACCTTGGACACTTCCCGTCATAGATGCAGTGACAGGTACTAATGAAAATTCATTTTCCATCCTCCCAAGCCGCGGGGAAGTTTCATCACGGGTTGTTTATGATTTGTAGAGGCACATCCTGTTTGGCAGTGAGAGGGGTTCAGGAACTACCCAGGAGTCCTCATTGTTTACTGTGTAGGACTGGCTTCATGGTGTAACTTGACATTGTCAAATTAAACAAATCGAGTTTCTTTTGAACCAGGCAGCGGTGGTAGGATAACCGTTTTGGTCCCATGTATTCCCAGTACTGGTACCGGTGCTCCATATGAAGGGCCAAATTCCTTTTTAAAGTAATCTTTTCTCGCACTAGATTCCCAACTTTTGGAATCCAGTCGGTTGGTGTTGTTGGTGAATCCCTCAATCCCAAGGTGGCAGCACACGCTGATGAGTTTTCATTGTGGAACCGTTGTAATTCCTGCATGACAGTGACACGTTCATTTATGTCAAAAGTGTTTCTACTGTCCCTGTGCCAGAGCCATCAAGATCCGGCACATATTTAGGTATGCAGAACAGTACCTCATGTGGGGAATGCCCTCCGAAAGACCTTATGGGCAGATTAAGTGCTCTCTGGACTCCATACAGGTGGTTAAGCCAACTACAACTCATAGCTAGTACTCTTGCTGTTAAGGACTGCTTTAAGTCTTGTTTTTCTGCTCCACTACCACATTTGCCTCAGGCTGGTACAGAGACAAGAAATGGAGTTGGACACCCGTTGTTGCCACGTTGTCCTTCAATGCCCTAGAGCAGTGGTTCCCAACCTGTGGTCCGGTACACGTGGGGGTCCGCAAAGCCCCTTCAGGGGGGCCGCGACTGCTTAGAAAATTAAATTACATTAACATATTTGATCCCCAGCTTTCAGTAATGACTCACTGGGGGATCCCCAGATTCCAATAATGATTCAGTGGGGGTCCCAGGGTTCCAGTATTCATAAAGTAGTGGTCCACAGAAGTCAAAAGGTTGGGAACCACTGCCCTGGAGGCAAAGGTAGTGCCCTAGTCTGAGCGGAATGCCACAACTACATATGTCCCTATAAAGACTTACAAATCTTTAATAAAATTTTGAGCGTCAGCTGATCATTATGGCCATACCCATAGAAATCTGGAACAAAAATCACCACCGACTAAGATGTATTTGTATGCACCATCTGATGTTGAGATCTCAGTGGTCCAGGTTCGCACATTGAAGTGGTTTGTTTGAAATTAGGAAGGGAGTCCGCAGTGGGCACTTGCCAGCGAACTCTTTTATCTGTCTGTTTGTATAGACCTTGCCACCAATAGCATTTTTGCAGTAAAGAAATAGTAGCCACTATATCAGCATGGGTATAAGCAACCCCCTTATGCTCTGCTTTTATGAGATCTAATCTTTGTTCTTGTTTGGGGATCATACGATCACCCACCTCTGGTATGGTTGCGAAAGCAATATTTTGAGGGCTTAGGTGGTAGGTGTATGTGGCAGGGTATGCCTTTGGCAGGGGTTTGCTGTCAGCCAAAGCTTTCACAGCAGCCAGTGTTTCATCATCCAACCTCATATGAAAACGAGTAATCGCAACAACAGTAGCCACAGCTACTGCTGACTTGGCTGCTTCATCAGCCAATATGTTTTGTATAAAGCGTACTCATACACGTTGATGCCCAAAGTATGGACTACATGGGCATTGGGTAGCATCTCCTTCAGGTCTGCTATCTTTCCCCACATAAATCTGTTTGATGGTGTTTCCTCTTGAATCTCTGAGCCCATTTTGGCACCAGTAATGCAGATGTTCATTTAAGGACTGGACACAATAGTACGAATCACACACAATCACTGTTAGCAGTTCAGGATCCGCCTGTTCCAGTGCCAAGATTAGAGCCTTAAGCTCTGCCAGTTGTGCTGTGCAGTCCCTTAGAGTCTGTGTGTATGTGGTTTGATGGTGGAATTTACCATTGCTCATGAAACTGCTCACAGCCTCACAAGTGGCAGAGTATTGTTGTTTAGAGCCTATTGCAGGTTGCACTGAACCATCAGTGTGGATGATCATTTGGTATTGATCAAGAGGCAAAATGTTTGTAGATATTGGGTATTCAATTTCATTTTGAAGGAATTCTTGGGTTTGAAGTTTTGGATCAAAAACATAATCAACATCAGTGGCAGTCAGACAAGTGGCCCATTGAATCCAATGTGGATGTTATGCTTTTGCATTTGAAACACTGGCTTTTGTAACAGTTATAGGTTTCCCTTTGGCCAGACGTCTCTTTTATGACAGCCATCTGTACAGCAAGTTTCCCATCTGTACAGCAGTCAGAATTTTTTCAGTGGGAGCAAAGCGTTGTTCAGCAGAGGAATATAAATGTGATTTGTATGCTATTGGAACGGTGTCACTTTCATATTACGTAGGTGAATCTGATGGCAGCAGCAATCATTCTGATGACCAAGTTTGTTTTGTTATGATGAGTATGAAAGTGTTTTGCTTGAAGCATGTCTTGCTACAATGCTCTGACAATGTGTGTGTGTTCAACTGTCCAGAATTCACCTGAAAAGTCCAGGCATATCAAATCATAGAGTGGTTCAATGTGTTATGCATAATCTGGAATGTATGTTCTGCCAAAATTGAAAAAGTCCAACAGTGATTGTAGCTTTTTGATAGTATTTGATGGCTGTAACTGTGCGCACTTTTCTAGAAAGTGGGGTGCCAATTTGTTTCCTTCATCTGATAGCTCGTATCCTAGAAACAGGGGACTGAGAAAAGCAATTTTTGTTTTCTTAAAATTACACTTGTAGCCTAATTCAGTAAATCCCACAGCAATGTGGTCCACCCGTCTTACCTGTTTGACCAAGTCGTCATCTGTTAAGTAGATCTCATCTACAAAGGACAACGCCTCGGGATCTATATTGTGTAGCATAGCTGTTACACATGCTGAGAACAGTCCAGGACTGTTCCGATACCCTTATGGGTGTGGGCAATTTTGTTTTTTGGAGAGCCGAGTGTGCTGAAGGTGCTTAGATCCCTTCTTTTAGGTGCAAGATTTTGGCAGAAAAAAACATTGGAAATATCCAAGGTTGTTTTGCATTTTTTGCCCACTATGTTGTTGATACGTGCTGTGAGTATTTTGTATAGCAAATGTGCGTGTGACTGTTTAAATGTCTGTAATCTAAGACTATTCTATATGAGTGGTCCGGCTTAGCTAGGGTGAACTAAGGGTTGTTCATTGGTGAAACACAGGGTTCTATTACACCCGGTAATCAAGCTGTGTGAGTATTTCTCTCACTGGTGCTTTAGCCTCATGTTTAATGGGGTATTGTTGTTGAGGTTGTGGTGTTGATCTAATTGGTATAACATGGTAGGGGAAGTCTTTATCCCAGCCTACAAGATTGCGGTACAGCAACAGGGATTGTGCCAATGCCCAATCAACTGTGTAAGCCTCTCTTAATTCTTCAGAAACAAGGACCGGGAATGATGGCAAAATGACATCTTCCCCTAGTGGGAGGTAACAGACAAATTCTGGTGGTCAGTCTTTTTCTGCCAAGAGGATGTCATAACACAAAGTTAATCTTTCCTAAAATATTACTTTAATTGTGCACTCAAAGTCTCTCTCTTTATTTGAATTTTCACTTTGTAAACTCTTTCCAGGGGTGAGACACACCTAGCTGCAGTTTTGACTTCTACAAAATCGTCAGTTGCTGTCACATCCAGAAGCTCTTCAAGAATCCGGCAAACTATTGTGACTTCCTCTGGGCTGTCTAGCAGAGTCAATGCCCACTTCCTGTTCTTCAGTTAAGTTTTCATAACGTGTAGCATTTTTAGCCGCAATTGCTGCTGCTTTTTTCTTTTTTAATTGTGCTTTCTGTTGGGGTAGCTTCTCTTCCTTTTTATGGAAGCTTCAGATAAGCGTTTTTCTTGGCTTCATGTACTTGTTTCGTTGTTCTGAATGCCTCCTCTCTGACTGCGTTTGTGTAGTGTGTCCTCGAAGGAATGAGATTGGCGTGTATCATTATATTGGTATCTATCAGGAGTTTTTAAAGTATCCCTATTTCTAAAATTATAGTGTTTCTCGGAGGTCTCCAAACCCTCTGCTGTTTGTTTGGCAGAATCCTCATTGGGTTTCCCTTGTAATTGTGGTTTACCTGGTCTGACTCCCATACTATCCCGACCTATAATGGAATAGCTCTCGGAGATAATCTTTGTCAGCTCACGTTTTGATCCTGTGCAGGAACATCCAAAGCCACTGGCGTACTGTCAATGCTACTGCTTCCCCTTTGGGAATACGTAGAATTATTGAGGATACTGTGGCAAAATTGCCCATTAATTGCATCCCCAAGTCTATGGCCGGGGCAGCCCCATATTCATCTTGTATTTGTTTTAACACTTCCAGAAGGTCCGCAAGTGTTGGTGTACTGTGTGCAGTAGTGTAGAGTGCAGCAAACACTGCACCCCAAGTGGCACAGTGGCCCACGAAGGGAACCATAGTAAATGGCAAGCACATTGTGAGAATTTTATGTTTATCATGGTGCCCCGTATGGGGAAACACTGCCTCCAATGTGATTATTTTTTGTGCTAACCAAAATAGAATTTCTTCACGTTTAGTGGGTAATATACCCATAATTGAATGCACCGTAGCAGGACTAATGCCCGCTGTGGTCACATGTGGTTGCCCTAGGACATCCATTGTTGGGGTGATATTTAAAGTCCACATCACTAATTGTATTAAGCATCTACATATTTCTACTAAATTAGAGTGCAGACGACATACTTCTACTACCGGCATTGCACCTGCATTAGGGTGTGGTGTAGGGGTAGCCAATTCTGGCCATGTAGGAAATTCATTATTTAGAGGACCTAATCTAACATTCTGTGGAACGTGTGGTAGGGTGCCATCAAACCATTTTTGGCGTTCTTGATAAGATAGTATTTCTAAGCACACGTGCGGTCTATATTGTGCAGGTGAATTTAATGGAGTGTAGTGGTGAAATGTGTGTGTGTTCTCACCTGCTGCTTTAAAGGTGACCCAAGAATAGAACATTTCAGTTCTGTATGCTGTGTGAGCCTAAACAACAAATGTAACTTTTCCTCCCTCATCTGTGAGGCCACTATTTCTTAAAAGTCTCAAGAGGGGGAGCCTTACATTTGCTGCTATTACGACCCTGTTTTGATCCGCCATAGTTAAAAATGGAATGAAATGGTCCAGAGATAGAAATACCAATTGGGGAATCCTTTGAAGAGTTCAAGTTTGAACAACCTACAGCATCAAATAGGCACTACCTATCTAGTTGCAGAGGATATTCCCTAATACCACAGACATCTTTGTATAAGATAATTAGGGTGCCTTTAGTACGAAATTAGACTAAGGGCCTCATTATGACATTGGCGGTAAGACCCCCTTACCACCATGCCGACTGCAGCGAACATACCGCAACTGCGGCGGTATACCGCTACCCATATTATGACCCACACATAGCAATCTGTCACTACATAGACACACACACAAGTCTGCCAGCCCAAAGATCAGTGATAAACTGGCGGTACCAAAACCCACACCGTTACGCCAACAGAAATACACCCACAGCATTATGACCCACGAATCACCGTGGTGGACATTCAACCGCAGTAAACCATTGGCGGTACATACCGCCGTACTCAAAATACACACACACTAACAAAACAACACTACACTACAACACATACCTGACACACATACACACACCACACCCACAACACTATAAAACACACACACATTACCCACATCCCTTTGAGACTAACAAAAATTGCCACTAGAGAGAGATACAGCAAGAACACCCACACAACCAGAGCCACAGAACACCATCAACCATACATCATCCACGCACCTCACAGCACACACCCCAACACATCACCCCACACACCCTCACACACACCACTCACACCACTCACACTACAGCCATGGCACCACAAAGACACCCCAGGTTCTCAGAGGAGGAGCTAAGGGTCATGGTGGAGGAAATTATCCGGGTAGTGCCACAGCTATTCGGATCACAGGTGCAGCAGACATCCATCGCTAGGAAGATGGAGCTATGGCAGAGAATCGTGACCAGGATCAACGCCGTGGGACAGCACCCAAGAACAAGGGATGACATCAGGAAGAGGTGGAACGACCTGCGGGTGAAGGTGCATTCCATTGCAGCAAGACACCAAATAGCAGTACAGAGGACTGGCGGTGGACCCCCACCTCCTCCCCCACACCAACATGGGAGGAGCAAGTCTTGGCAATCATGCATCCTGAGGGCCTGGCAGGAGTAGCAGGAGGACTGGACTCTGGTAAGTCACATCTCTATTACTATCATCCCCCCCTACCTGCATGTCATCACATACTGCCACCCCTACCCTCACCCCCATCACCCCACCACCTTACATACACCCCACCATCACACCCCACCCATCCCAATACCAAGCCCTGCATGCACCACCAATGCATGGACATCACTCACACCCCTGCATGGACACCCACCACTAAAGCATACACATTAGAGAGAATCACCTAGCCCAGAAAATAACTACTCACACAAGGCAAAGCTGACTGGGCAATCACAACCATACAGGGCAACACACCCATGCACAACATGTCACACACAGAAACAATAACACTGCATTTGCATCCCCACAGGTCCCACACCCAACGTCACCGGAGAGGAGGTGCCAGCAACATCCAGTCCCCCCTACAGAAGAGGCCCACAGTGATGACAGCAGCTCTGCTTGCCTGGACCTGGATGAACTACCTGGCCCATCAGGGACCTACGGACAGTCCGTAACCCAGGCACAGTCCCATACCACCACAGAGCCTCCCCCCCTCAGGAAACACCACCACAGCACCCACCCAGCGGGCTCATACCTCTGTCCCCAGGACACGTCAAACAGCAGTGTGTCCACCACTGCAGGGACCCCAGGCAACTCCACAAACACAGGACAATCAGGGACCTGGGGTCAGTTGCAGTGGGCACACGGTTCAGGGGACAGAGGCACAGGACAACAGGGAAGTTGGGAGGACTGCTATGCAACAGGGGGAGGACAGGCCCAGGAAACCGACTCTCCAGGAGGCACTCCAGGAGGCACTCACCAATATCCTGGGAACATACCACCATTCCCAGGAGACGATGGGCCAGATACTGGCCAAGTTGCAGGAGACCCAGTGGCTGCAGGAGGGACAATACCTGGGGATCAGGGAGAACCTGAGGGACATCCACACCACCCTGGTCACCATTGCAGGGGTGCTGGCAGACATGGCCAACACCATGAAGGAGGCAGTGGCACACCAATAGGCCCCTGACACTAGCCACACCAATGAACAGCCCTCCACCTCTGCTGACGCTAGTGACAGAAGGCCCTGCCACAGGAACAACAGGCCACCAGCACCACTCCCCCTGCAGAAGGAGAACCATCACACAAACGGTCCCTGTGATCCAGGCAGAAGCCAGAGAACATTGCCAAGACCCCCGCCAGGAAATAAGACTCTCCTGATTGTCACCCTTGTGTCCCACTCTGTCACCCTGTCCACCTTGAACTGCCATTGTTCCACTTTCTATGCCCCCTTGGACAATACACCTGTGATACAAATAGACTGGACTCTATCCTGGACTCTCCTCCACCCCCCCGCTCCACAGCCTATAGAAATACCCTATCCACTTATTAGCCCATGAATAAACATCCGTCTGTCAAGTGATTGAACTATGTATTTATTTCACAATCTGTAGACATTGCAATTCAACTGTACAGTCATGTATACTTAGGTATGACCTGTAGTTTGCTGCAGTCAATACACCAGGAGCCAGAGTGGGTCACAGATATTTGTGAATAGACGTGTCAAAGGGTACAGTAAGTGGCCATAGTAATGGGAACATCAGCCTGCCAGTTAAAACTTACAGCACAAAACTGCAATGGTAGGTGAAGTTACAGTGTCTTACCTGTGTGTCACTGGAAGTACTGTCAAATGATTGCTGTTCTGTTGTCCACATCCTCATCCTCTGCCTCATCTTTGTCACTGTCCACAGGCTCCAACGCTGCCACATGCCCATCTCCAGCCTCATCCTCCTGCAGAAAAGGCACCTGGCGTCTCAAGGCAAGGTTATGCAACATACAGCGTGCCAGGATGATCTGGCACACCTTCTTGGGTGAGTACCACACGGAACCACCTGTTAGATGAAGGCACCGAAACCTGGCCTTCAGGAGGCCAAGGGTTCGCTCTATAATTCTTCTTGTTCGCCCATGTGCCTCATTGTAACGTTCGTCTGTCCTTGTCCTGGCATTCTCACTGGGGTCAGTAGTCATGAGAGGTTGGGGTAACCAGAGTCACCTGCAAATATCGAGGGATACCTGTTAGCCAGACACTAACCCTTAGGGCCAACCCCATACCCATATACCAACATCCACTGGATGGGGACCATGGGCTCACCTATTAGCGACACCCGGTGCCTCTGGAGTTGAGCCATCACGTATGGGATGCTGCTATTCCTCAGGATAAAGTCACCATGCACAGACCCAGGATACTTTGCATTCACATGGGAGATGTACTGGCCCACCAGGCACACTATCTGAACATTCACAGAGTGAAAGCTCTTTTCGATTTCTGAAAACCTGTCCATTTCTCCGGGGGGGGGGGGAGAACAAAGGCAATATGTGTACCATCTATTGCCCCAATAATGTTGGGGATATGTCCCATTGCATAGAAATCAGCTTTCACTGTGGCCAAATCCTCCACCTGGGGGAAAACGATGTAGCTGTGCATGTGTTTCATCAGGGCAGACAACACTCTGGTCAGCATGTTTGAGAATATTGGCTGTGACATTCCTGCTGCCAAGCCCACTATCACTTGGAAGGAGCCAGTTGCCAAGAAATGGAGCACAGATAGGACTTGCACAAGAGGGGGGATCCCAGTGGGGTGACAGATAGCTGAGATCAGGTCTGGCTCCAATTAGGTACAGAGCTCTTGGATTGTGGCCCTATGAAGTCTGTAGGTGAGGATAATGTGCCTGTCCTCCATTGTTGCCAAGTCCACCAGGGGCCTGTACATGGGGGGATGCCTCCTCCTCCTATTCATCCGCAGTGGTTGTAATCTAGGGGGCAAAACGATGAGCATCAGGTCAGTTTTCAACATTTCCTAAATGTACAGTGCATTGCATGTTGTGACAGAAACAGTATGTTGATGTTAAGCCCCAAAATGTGTCTATGTGTGCTGTGACGGAATTAGGTACTATGGCCTGCCCCCCCTGAAATGGCGGCCAACTGTCCTGTGTGGATGGACAGGTGGAAATGAGGTAATGCCACTGACGTTGTGCGCTGTTGCGGGAGGCGGTCGAGTACCGCCGTGCAACTCCTCATTGGTTAACATTGGGCCCTACGGGTTGCAGTTGCCAATGGTCATGTATGCCGGCGGAGACGGTACGCACCGCCGCGGACGTGACTGCCATTTTCCATCTGTTCACTCACTTGCTACCTGACCTTCAACAGGAGTGGACCTACACTGCAAGTGCTGCTGTGATCTGTGTCTGGAACCGACCATGGCACGTGTCACTGGGGAAAGGGCCCCTGCCTTCACCGCTGCAGATTTGGAGAGACTAGTGGATGGGGTCCTACCCCAGTACCGAATGCTGTATGGGCCTCCAGACCAACAGGTGAGTACACTATGAGCACGATGCATGGGGCATGAATGCATGGAGTGGTGTGTGTGAAGGCCTCGTGTAAGGGGGGGTGGTTGAGGGGCAGCGTGTTGCATGTATGGTGGGCAATGTCTGTGCGTAAAGGGATGGGAGGGCTATGGTGGGACATGAGTGTAACAGGCCGGGCGGTATGACTGATACCTTTTTCTATGTTTGTTTCTCTGCAGGTCAGCGCCCATCAGACAAATGGTGTATGGCGTGTCATCGCCAAGGAAGTGCGGACCCTGGGGTTCTACGTCAGGCGGAGCAACCACTGTCGCAAACAGTGGGAGGACCTGAGACGCTGGGCAAGGAAGTCCGCGGAGGCCCAGCTGCGGATGGCCTCTCAACGAGGTAGTGGTGCCCGTCGAACCCTGCCCGTCCTGATCTGCATACTGGCAGTGGCCTATCCGGAGCTGGATGGGTGCTTGAGGGCATCACAGCAGCCACAAGGGAGTGAGTACATTTCCCAATATACTACCTGCACATGGTGGGTGGTCTCTGGGTGGGGGATGTGCGCCTGTTGGTGCCCCTAGGCCAGGCCAGACATTGCAGGATAGGTTCCATGTTGGGCAGGGGCTGATGAACTCCACCTCCAAACAAGCTAGTGGGCATCCACAACTGGGCAGGGCTCTGTGGGTCTCAGGTATGCTGCAACTGGCGTTAGGTATTACTGTCCATGGCCTGGTGACTAACATTGTGGCTGGTAGTGCATTGCCTAGTGCGTAAGGCTGTCCCCAGTGTGTCGTGTACGCCAACGGTGGTGTTGTTGCTGCCACTGACCAAGTGTATCCTCTGTCTCTTCCCCCCCTTTTTGTTTTGTCACCCTGTCCTTCTGTGCATTAGCATCATCTGGTGGAGGAGCAGAGGCACCGGCGACGGAGGGAGCTGCATCCCACAGGGCCCATGAGGCCAAATCCACCGATGGGGAGGGCACCAGTGGGACGGAGGGTGAAGGGAGCACCATGGCTGAGACAGGAGGGGACAGTTCTGAAAGTGATACCTCCTCCGGTGGAAGCTCCCTAGTGGTGGCGGACAGCTCTGTGGCCACTGCAACTACAGGTACAGCCGCCACCCCCTGTACCAGCACCGCCCTCCCAGTAGCCCCTCAGCGAGTTTCCCGTGCCCGCTCACCCAGGAGGGTGGGCATCTCCTTCGCCCCAGGCATCTCAGGCCCTGCCCCAGTTAGCCCTGCTGCTCTGAGTGAGGAGGCTATTGACCTCCTGTGATCCATCTCTGTTGGGCATTCAACCATAGTGAATGCCATCCAGGGCCTGGCAGGGCATTTGCAACATACAAATGCATTCCTGGAGGGCATTCACTCTGGCGTGGCGGCTCAACAGAGATCATTCCAGGCTCTGGCTTCCTCCCTGATGGCAGCCATTGTTCCTGTCTCTAGCCTCCCCTCTCCAAATTCCTCTGCCCAGTCCCATGCCCCTGAACCCCAACCTATCCCAAGCACACATTCAGAACAGCATGCACCCAAGACAACACACAGGAGTGGCTCAAGCAAACACAAGCAGCACACATCATCCCACAGGCACTCACACAAACACCATCCAGATGCTGACATACCAACATCCACTGCCTCCACTGTGTCCCCCTCCTCCTCCTCGTCCACCTCCCTCCCAGTAGCATCTCCAATCACACCTGTATGCACCACCTCCACACCCACACCCACTGGCTCCATCACCATCACACCTATCAGAACACACACCTCACTGGCAGTCACCACCCCCACATCCATGCACACGTCCCCTGTGTCCTCTCCCACTGTGTCTGTGCCCCCTCCTCCCAAAGTACACAAACGCAAGCACTCAGACACCCCACAGCCATCCACCTCACAACAGCATCCAGCCCATGCACCTGCACCCAAACACAGCAGACAGACACCTCCTACAACCAATCCCTCTTCCTCCACTCCCAAACCTTTGCCCTCTTCCCGCCCCAGTATCCCTAAGAAGCTTTTCCTCTCCTCTGTTGACCTTTTCCCTACCCCTTCCCCCCATCCCTCACGTTGGGCCAGGGTGGGCAGAACCCAGGCCAGCACCTCAGCCACACAGTCCATTGCCTCTGTAGTTTCGGCAGCTACTGCAGGTGTGAAAGGCTTCAAGGAGACACCCATCAGCACTGGCAGTGTGCCTGCACCAGATGCCAAGGGGAAGGGCAAGGAGGCACCACCAGCTTACAAGGGGAAGGGCAAGGTGGCATCACCAGATGGCAAGGAGGCACCACCACACGGCAAGGGAAAGGGCAAGGAGGCACGACCACACAGCAAGGGCAAGGAGGCACCACCACACAGCAAGGACAAAGGGCCTGCCCCTGCAGGCAGGAGGGACAGGAGGCCTGGTGCTGTGACAGAATCTGAGCCCACAAAACCAACCATGGTGCTTTATCCATCGGAGGCTTCAGGGGAAGAGCTGGAGCTTCCCCCCACCACTGGCAGCCCTGACACCAGCACCACTGCCAGCAACGCCACCTGCACCGCCATCAGCACCACCACCTGCATTGCCACCAGCACCACTGCCAGCAGCAGCAGCAGCCCCAGTAGGCTCCCGTCCGAGGCTGCGGGGAGCGGGCAGGAGCCTCCCCCCACCACTTGCAACCCCGACACCAGCACCACTGCCAGCACCTTCACCTGCACCACCATCAGCACCGCCACCTGCACCGCCACCAGCACCACTGCCAGCAGCAGCAGCCCCAGTGGGCAGCCGTCTGAGGCTGCATTGGACGGGCAGGAGCCTCCCCCACAACTGGCAGCCCCGACACCAGCACCACTGCCAGCACTGCCACCTGCACCGCCA
Source organism: Pleurodeles waltl (assembly GCF_031143425.1). Classification (NCBI taxonomy): domain Eukaryota; kingdom Metazoa; phylum Chordata; class Amphibia; order Caudata; family Salamandridae; genus Pleurodeles; species Pleurodeles waltl. Next base: position 788,976,003 of record NC_090450.1, read on the forward strand.
CCAGCACCACTACCAGCAGCAGCAGCCCCAGTGGGCAGCAGTCCAAGGCTGCAGGGGATGGGCAGGAGCCTCCCCCCACCGCTGGCATCCCCGACACCAGCCCTGCCACTGCCACCACTGAGCAGCCATCACTGCCGGAACTTAGGGGGTCATTCCGACCCTGGCGGTCCATGACCGCCATGGCGGAGGGCGGCGGAAGCACCGCCAACAGGCTGGCGGTGCTTCCTGGGCTATTCTGACCGCGGTGGTAAAGCCGCGGTCAGAAAAGTGGAACCGGCGGTTTCCCGCCGGTTTTCCCCTGGCCCAGGGAATCTGCCATGGCGGCGCTGCTTGCAACACCGCCATGGGGATTCCGACCCCCTTCCCGCCAGCCTGTTTCTGGGGGTGTCCACCGCCAGAACCAGGATGGCGGGAACGGGTGCCGTGGGCCCCCTGGGGGCCCCTGCACTGCCCATGCCACTGGCATGGGCAGTGCAGGGGCCCCCTAACAGGGCCCCACAAAGATTTTCACTGTCTGCTTTGCAGACAGTGAAAATTGCGACGGGTGCCACTGCACCCGTCGCACCCCTGCAACTCCGCCGGCTCCATTTGGAGCCGGCTTCCTCGTTGCAGGGGCTTTCCCGCTGGGCCGGCGGGCGGCCTTTTGGCGATCACCCGCCATAAAAGACCGCGGTGCGGTCATTCGGCGGTAACCGCATGGCGGGCGGCGACCGCCGCCCGCCGCGGTCAGAATGACCGCCTTAGTGTGTAGTCCTGACTCCGTGGACTGTAGTGCGTCCTGGCACCTGCAAATCCTGTGGGTGTGACACCCTGGTGAGAGACTGTGACCTTGCACTCCCAAATCTGCATCACAGGGCACAAGGCCACCTCCAGAACCAGTGGGAGAAGGCATTCACTCACCACATCCTTGCCAGGATGAAGCACACTGGGCACAAGGCCTCCTCCAGACCCAGTGGAAGAAAGCATCCACTCACCACATCCTTGCCAGGATGAAGCACACTGGGCACAAGGCCCCCTCCAGAAACAGTGGGCAAACCACCCACTAGAGAGACTGTGGCTTTGCACTCCCCAGGACCAAGCAGTGGGCAAACAACCCAATAGAGAGACTGTGGCTTTGCACTCCGCAGGACAAAGCAGTGGGCAAACCACCACTAGAGAGACAGTGGCCTTGCACTCCCCAGGACCAAGCAGTGGGCATGTTGCCCCCTCCAAGACAAGTGGCGTTGTACCATCTTCCGGCTGAGGTTCCCCCCATTCCCCGTCCACCTGAGGTGCCTGTGTATTTTCAACCTGATGCCCTAGCAGTGTTCTCTCCATGTTGATGCAGAAGTAAGATGGGGCCTTGGCCTATGTGATGAGGCCCTCTGGCCCACGGACATTATGGACTGGGCAGTGTCCCTCCATTTGTATATCTGTAAATACTGTTTTGAATTTAGAGGAAGTTTTTCTGGATTTGTATCTTATTACACTCATTTTAATCACTTCCTTTTGTCCTTGCATTATTCCTGAGGGGTAGAGGGTGAATATGTAATGTTACTGCATCTGTTTGTGTGTATGGTGTTGGGTGGGGGGTGTTTTGTGTTGCATGTGTGTGTCACTCTCTTTTTCCTCTCCCCTCCCCTGTGTGCTAGGCGGCAGTATTTTCCATGGTCGTTGTCGCCAGCGTTGGTATTCCTGGCGTAGGAGGAGGTAGACCAGCATGGGGAAGATCTGCAGTTCAGGCTCCGTGGCGTCGTGGTTGTTCCCTGAGTCTCCAGAGGTGAGTCCTTTGACTTCTGTGTTCTGTTTCCGCCGTGCCTTTGTTGTCATTGGTACCGCCCCAGAAAAGGTGGCGGATAGGCCTCTTGTAATACAGTGGGCAGAACCTTGTCTTCCGCCTGGCTGTTGGTGGTTTCCCCCGTGGTCATAATTCAATTTTGTTTACCGCCGGCTTGTTGGCAGTATTACCGGCACTTTATCACTGACCGCTAGGGTTGTAATGAGGGCCTAAGATACTTGGGAGATCCATAAAGTTAGTACGTAATCAACGTTGGCGGCACCATGTTGTAAGAGTCTTGTACCAACAAGACTGCTGGATGTGGTCGGCAGCACCACTGAGCATAGGGGACTGAGTCTGATCCCTTACCATGTGACAGCTGTTGGCCTAACCCTTTTGGCTAGCTAGCACCACCTCACCAGAACTCACAACAGCTTTCTCTAGGAAACAAAGGAAAAGTCCCACCATACTGTCACAATAATGTTCCTAAAACCCCTACCTGCACTACTTAGATTCTACATGAAAGCAATAGCAATGTAGCAATCTGGCTGTCTAGTACCCAGAAGGACACCCAATCCCCATAACTGCACTAATGGTTGAAAAGAGGTATGTTGGTCTGCTGGGAGCCCTCCCACATAGATGAAGAGAAGGTGCAGAATTTCAGAAGAAACTGCAATGACAATGGGCAGCATGAGATGGCAAGGGGGATGGAATGTCCCCTCTAAGATGGGAGTTGTGTTTTATAATAAAATATCTGATGTTCCAAGAACGGCCTAGACGTGACAACATGTATTTTGCCTGTATGGGGGAGATATCACACTCTTATTTACTGGCAACACCCAGTAAACTATCATGTGCAGTCTTGGGTTGAGCAGAAGATGAAAATGTTGTGCAAAGAAATGAATAACATACTCTGATAAAAATAATAAAACATATCCACCAAAATGTAGCCTGTGCCAAAATAACAACAGTAACAAAATGAAATGCCACTAGGTAAACGGGCACATGCTGCAGGCGTACAACTAAAATGATGTGCCTGTGTAAATGGTAAATGCTAACATAACCCCCACAACAGTCCCAGATCTGTGTTCCACTGTACAGTCCATTCTCTGAGGGAGATGGACCACCTCAACTGTTTGGGGTTTTCCCCTTTTATCTGCATGAGCTATCTGAGAGGCATGTGGTCGGTTTGAAAAAGGAAGTGAGAGCCAAACAAATATGGCCTCAACTTCTTCAGGGACCAAACCACTGCAAAGGCTTCCCTCTCAGTGGCACTCCAACGTTGCTTCCTGGGGAGTAACCTCCTGCTAATGAAACAGGTGGTCATGCCCATCATCATTGATTTGGGACAGGGCTGCTCCTTTCCCATGTTCAGAGGCATCTGTCTGCAAAATGAACTGCTTTGTGTAATCTGTAGCTTTCAGAATGGATGCTGAGCACATTGCTTCTTTTAGGGTTTCAAAGGTCTTTTGACAGCTCACTGTCCAGTTCACTTTCTTTGGCATCTTCTTGAAGGTAAGTTCTGTGAGCGGTGCCACAATCGTGCCATAGCCCTTCATGAACCTCCTGTGGTAACCAGTCAAGCCTAGGAATGCCCTGACTTGAGTCTGGGTGGTTAGAGCTTCTCAGTCCAGAATGGTCTGGATCTTAGGTTTTAGTGGTTGAACTTGACCTCAACCTACAAGGTGTCCCAAGTATACAACCTTTCCCTGCCCAATCTGGCACTGGCTTATCTTGGTTGTGAGGCCTGCACTTTTCAGAGCCTCCAGGACCTTCCTCAGGTGGATCAGGTGGTCCTGCCAGGTGGAACTAAAGACAGCAACATCCTCAAGATATGCTGCACTAAAGTCTTCCCACCCAGCCAGGACTTTGTTCACCAACCTCTGGAAGATGGCAGGGGCATTCTTTAATACCAAGGATTAAGGGTAAACTGATAATTCCCCTCAGGAGTGGAGAATGCAGATTTCTCCTTTGCTCCAGGGGTCAGACCTCTCTGCCAGTACCCTGATGTGAGATCAAACGTACTGAGATAGTTGACTGCCCCTAACCTGTCAATTAGTTCATCAGCCTTAGCAATTGGGTGTGCATTTGTTTTTGGTTAGCATTGAGGTCTGTATAGTCCACATAAAACCTAATTTCTGAGGCTTGGGGACTAAGGCAACTGGTCTGGCCCAGAGGATCTCAGAGTGCGCAATGATTCCTAATCCCAGCACCTTGCTTACTTCAGCTTTGATGCTCTCTTTGACATGATTAGATTGTCTGTAGATTTTATTTTTGACAGTTAAGCTGAGTCATCAGTGTCCAATTTATATGTACACCAGGTAGTCTGACCAGGGGTCAAAGAGAAGAGCTCAGCAAACTAATGCAAGACTTGCCTGCAGTCAGTCTGCTGTTGGTCTGTGAACGTTTCTGGAAAGACCACTCCTTCAATGGAGCTGTGGCAGGCTGTGGCGGTACAAACAGGGCTGAGACTGAGTAATTAGGTAGGTAAACCAATATTTTATTTTATTTTCAAATCGGAGAAACAGTCCAGTATCCGTTCTATGTTTCTTGTAAATCTTGGGGTTTGGGGTTTCAGTTCTCCGTTAATTGTTGTCCTTTCTTGTTTTCCTTTTCCCTCCTCTAGGTCGGCTATTGTCGGGTTCTGGAAGCTCCAGCGCGTTTTACCGGGAAAATAAAACAGAAAACGCGAAGGTGAGTTGGTGGGGTGGATCTGGGGTTGTCTTAGGGGTATAGGTGGGGAAGGATCTTTCAGAGGGAGAGAGTGAGGGTATCCCACTGTGAGGGTGAGGGGAGGTGATTGTTGTGGTATTTTCTATCAGTGCCTATAATACTTCTTAGTGCTTCCCAAATAGAGGGAGAGTAGTACTCTTTCTAGTGGGTGGGTGCCGTACCCCTTTTCCCCTCTCCCACCTCCGCTGGTCCCTTCCCCTGTGCCCCTTAAACTGTGGCCTCCCTCGTCCCCAGGAGGGACCGTACCTTGGAAAGCCACGACCCTCCTGGGTCGTGGCGGGTTCCTCTGGTGTTCTGTTCCAGCGAGTCTCTGGAACTGGTGCTGGTCTTCTCTGCTCCTGGGAAGAGTCATCGATCGTCCTGTTCCTCCGTTTTCTGGTCTCCGGGTCCGTCTTCGTTCCTCCGCTCCGTGGCGTCCTGCCCCTTCTCCTGGGAGTCCATCATCTCTTCAACTCCCCGCAGCCGGAAGTCCGTCCCCGTTGCGTCCAATAGCTTTCCCATGTTACCATGGGAACGCGGAAGTGACGTGACGGAGTCGGCCGAAGGTTGCCGGTTCGCCAAAGGAGGAGACGCAGTCTCGGAGACCCATCTACACACCTCATCCCATGATCAGTCCTGGTCGAGGACCGAAGAGGAGGAGGGGAACCGGGACAAGTAATCGGCAGGGCCCTGCTGAGAACCCGGGACATGGCGTACCTGGAAGGTAAACGGTTGGAGTTCAAGGAACCACCTTAATACTCTGGAATTGGAGTCTTTGTGGGAAGCAAGCCAAGTAAGAGGAGCGTGGTCAGTGTACAGTACAAAAGGTCTGCCAAGAAGGTAATATTGTAAGTTCTCTACAGCCCATTTAATGGCCAAACACTCTTTCTCAATGGTAGGGTAGTGGCATTCGCGTGGGAGAAGTTTCCTACTGATAAAGACAACCGGGTGGTCAAGTCCCTCCTCGTCAGGTTGAGTGAGCACAGCCCCGAGACCGATGTTAGAAGCATCAGTATAAAGATGGAACGGCCTAGAGAAATCAGGACATTTTAACACTGGGTCTATGGTAAGGGATTTCCTTAACTAGTCAAAACTATTCCTCTGAGAGTCTGAAAACGGGAATAACGTGTTGGGGCAGTGTTTGGCCAGTAGATCAGTAAGAGGGGCACCGATAGTGGAGTATCGGGGTATGAATCTACGGTAATAGACCAGCAGTCCTAAAAAGGATCGCAGTTCTTTCTTGGTTTTTGGGGGTTGTACTTGCATTATGGCCTCAATTTTATTTTTTTGTGGTTGAAGGGTCCCATTGCCTATTATATAGCCTATTGAAGGGTCCCATTGCCTATTATATAGCCTAGATAGGAGATTTTTGTATTCCCTAATGCGCATTTCTTTAGATTAACCGTCAGCCCGGCTTCCGCTAGGGCGGCGAACACCCGGTTGAGATGCATGAGGTGATTCAGCCAGGTGTCGCTATAAATGACAACGTCATCTAAGTAGGCTGCTGTGAAGGTTTGAAAGGGTTTTAACAGTCGGTCCATCAAACGTTGGAAGGTAGCAGGGGCTCCGTGGAGACCAAATGGTAGAACTGTGAACTGATATAGGCCTGATTGTGTGGAGAATGCCGTTTTTTCCTTGTCTTCAGGAGCAAGGGGGATCTGCCAGTACCCCTTTGTTAGATCCAATGTTGACAGATATTTAGCTTTCCCTAATTTTTCTAAGACATCATCAACTCGAGGGATAGGATATGTGTCGAATAGCGATATGTCATTGAGTTTGTGGAAATCGATACAAAACCGGACAGACCCGTCGGGTTTTGGAACGAGAACTACTGGAGAACTCCAAGGACTAACCGAGGGTTCAATTACTCCTAGGGCTATCATTTTCTCTATTTCTTCCTCAATGACATGTTTCCTGGCCTCGGGTATACGATAGGGTCGAAGGAGGATAGTCTGTCCTGCAGGTGTTTTTATTTTGTGATGGATCAATGTGGTTCTTCCAGGTATTTCCGAAAAGAAATGTGAGTGTTGTTTTAAAAGAGCGGACAGTTGTCCCTTCTCAGTTTCGGTTAGAGAACTGTTTATACAGGGATTTCTCTCCGGCTGTTGTTTTTCCAAGGGGAAAAGTTCTAAGTCTATATCCCTGCCTAGTGAGATAAAGCATCCGTTCCCTGTTTGAGTATCTAGCCTTTCTACGGATTCCCATTTTTTTAGGAGGTTTACATGGTAGATTTGGGTTCTTTTGGGGTGGGTACTCAACTCTATAAGGTATGTGACGGGAGAGACTGCTCTAATAACTCTATAGGGTCCCTGCCATCGAGCTAATAGTTTCTGCTCAGACGTTGGTCGCATTATAAGGACTTGATCATTCGGGAGAAATGTGCGTAACTTACTCCCCTTGTCGTAATAGCCTTCTTGATTGTCTTGGGCCTTCTCGAGATGTTGCCGTACATCTTCCCATAGGTTTTGTAAGTGGGTTTTTAGATTGTGGACGTACTCTAGTAATGGTTTCCCTTCCTCTTCTTCCTCTTCCCAGGTTTCAGCTGCCATGTCCAGAAGACATCGTGGTTGTCTTCCAAAGACCAATTCGAATGGGCTATGACCCGTAGAGGACTGTTCGTGTGTCCGGATGGCGTAAAGAACTAAGGGTAACTTTTGATCCATATCCCTTCCAGAGTCGTCTACTATTTTCCTCAATAGTGTCTTTATGGTACGGTTATAGCGTTCCACTAAACCATCCGTTTGGGGGTGATAGACAGACGTTTTTATTTGAGTAGTTCACAATAACCAACATATCTATTTCATAAGGTTTGACATGAACGGGGTGCCTTGATCAGTAAGGATCTCTTGGGGGAAACCTGTCCGGGTGAAGACTGTTATCATGGCTTGTGCCAACGTTTTTGTAGTCATACTTGATAAGGGAAGGGCTTCGGGGTATCTCGTGGCATAGTCTACTATGACCAGAATATATGTGTGTCCCCTGGATGATGGAAGTAGTGGGCCGATTAAATCCATACCCACCCAGTTAAAGGGAATGTCAATAATGGGTAGAGGCTGCAAGGGTGCTTTCCTGGCTATTCCCAGTTCTGTAAGTTGACATCTGGGACATTGTAAGCAGTACCTCCTAATGTGGGCATAGACCCCCGGCCAATAAAACCTCCGTAGGAGGTATTCCTCCGTCTTTTCCCTACCGTAATGGCCCCCTCCTGGCTGATTATGTGCTAAAAAGAGTACTTGGTTCCTATATAATTCCGGAACCACTAATTGTTGTTTGGTTTCTCCTGTGGTAGATGTGGTAATTCTATAAAGAAGGTTTTTCTGTACTAGAAAATAAGGACCCACCTCATCCGTGGCTTCAGTTTTAGCTGTTCTCCAGGCATGAGTGAGAGTAGGGTCTTCTCTCTGGCAGGTTCGAAAGGTTACTCGTGCGTTACTAGTCTCTGCTACTACCCTGTTGGGTCTTGTCTCCTCTCTGGCTTCCTGAAATTTCATTTTCTCTTGTCTTTTCTCGCTTCTGGTGAGCTTTCTGCGGCTCGGGGGGGCATTCAATAAAGCTATTGGAAAGCGGGGCTTCGGTCCACCACTCTGGGTTCTCTTTCTGGGTTTGGGTTCGGTCTAGGAGATGATGGAATCATATATAATCAGTCCCGATAATACAGTCTTCAATCAACTGGTCCATAACCCCTACAGGGAGGAAGTCGTGATATTCACCCCATTCCACCTCGACTATTGCTAGGGGATATTGCTCTTTATCGCCATGTATACAACAAATAGTGACCCATTGGCTTGTGGCCAAGTCTATGGGGTCTATTAAGTCTTTTCGGATTGACTACAACCCGAATCAATGAGGGCAGAGAGGAAGCGTCCGTTTATTTTGATGACTTGTTTGAATTTAGGATTCCCCTTTCCGGTACATAGTACCCTGCGTCGGGTAACCCCTATCTCCATGGGTTCAACCCCATCTGATTTTCTGGGGCATACCCTTGCTATATGACCCCATTCCCCACAGCTAAAACACTGTGGTAGATGCATTGGATGACTCTCCCCCTGTTTATGTGTCCCAGCGTCTTCCAGTGGGTACCTCGGGGTTGGTTTTGGTGGGGGTGGTATGGGTTTTATGGCTGGTCTAGGCTGTAGGAGTTTCACATCTGTGGACCAGTGGTAAGCACAGGCCAGATCTATAGCGTTCCCTCCGTATCTACCTTGGGATGTTGCCTTATCCAATTTTTAGTACTATTGGGCAAGGAATCCAAATACTGTTCAAGGATAATTGTTTTTATCACATCTTCCCTGGTTGTTCCTATAGGGCCCAACCATTTTAATGCTAAATCTTTAACCCGGAAGTAAAAGGTGCGCGGATCCTCATTCTGTCCCCATTTCACTTTCCGGGACTTTAATCTATAATACTCTACATCATGACCAACCCTTTCTAGGATACTCCTTTTTATGTCCTTGTATGGGGTGGTACCTCCCGGATTAGCAGCTTGGTAGGCCGTCTGTAGAATTCCTGTGAGTAATGGCGCGATGTACTGTCCCCATCGTTCCTCAGGCCATTGAGCGAAGGAAGCCACACGTTCAAAGTTTGTAAAGAAGGAGTCCGGGTCTTCCCCTTCCTGGAATTTTTGTAAAACGGAGCTCGGGACATTGGGGTGTACTTTGCTGGCTGCTATGGTGTCTGTTAATTTCTGCAGCGCAGTCTCATGTACAAGCTGGTTGTTTGCCAAGATAGTAGCTTGGCTTTTTAGGGCCGATTGTAGGGCCTCTCTGTCTTCCTTGGCCTCCCGTTGGTGTGCCTCCCATACTAGTTGTAAATGACGCTGGCCCTCCGCTAGCTGTTTAATCATGTCCTCTAGGGTGGGTTTGTCACTCATTGTATATACCGCCGAATAGCCTTAGGGAATTTAAATCCCACTTCTGACACCACTGTGGCAGGCTGTGGCGGTACAAACAGGGCTGAGACTGAGTAATTAGGTAGGTAAACCAATATTTTATTTTCCTTTCAAATCGGAGAAACAGTCCAGTATCCGTTCTATGTTTCTTGTAGATCTTGGGATTTGGGGTTTCAGTTCTCTGTTAATTGTTGTCCTTTCTTGTTTTCCTTTTCCCTCCTCTAGGTCGGCTATTGTCGGGTTCTGGATGCTCCAGCGCGTTTTACCAGGAAAATAAAATAGAAAACGCGAAGGTGAGTTGGTGGGGTGGTTCTGGGGTTGTCTTAGGGGTATAGGTGGGGAAGGATCTTTCAGAGGGAAAGAGTGAGGGTATCCCACTGTGAGGGTGAGGGGAGGTGATTGTTGTGGTATTTTCTATCAGTGCCTATAATACTTCTTAGTGCTTCCCAAATAGAGGGAGAGTAGTACTCTTTCTAGTGGGTGGGTGCCGGACCCCTTTTCCCCTCTCCCACCTCCCTTGGTCCCTTCCCCTGTGCCCCTTAAACTGTGGCCTCCCTCGTCCCCAGGAGGGACCGTACCTTGGAAAGCCACGACCCTCCTGGGTCGTGACGGTTCCTCGGGTGTTCTGTTCCAGCGAGTCTCTGGAACTGGTGCTGGTCTTCTCTGCTCCTGTGAAGAGTCGTCGATCGTCCTGTTCCTCCGTTTTCTGGTCTCCGGGTCCGTCTTCGTTCCTCCGCTCCGTGGCGTCCTGCCCCTTCTCCTGGGAGTCCGTCGTCTCTTCAACTCCCCGCAGCCGGAAGTCCGTCCCCGTTGCGTCCAATAGCGTTCCCATGTTACCATGGGGACGCGGAAGTGACGTGACAGAGTCGGCCGAAGGTTGCCGGTTCGCCGAAGGAGGAGACGCGGTCTCGGAGACCCGTCTACAGGAGCCATCTTTGGGGTTGCTGAAGAGGAGATTCTAAGGATACCATCATCATGGGGTGTACCTTTGCCTGATGATCAGCGCTGAGGACTGTAAATGTCTGACCAGTCAAGTATTGATATGAGGAGATCAGTTGCTCAGTCACCAAAGTGACACTTGCACCAGTGTCTCGAAGGGCTTCAACTCTAACCCTATTAATATGTGGCTGTTGTTAGTATCTCTGCAGATTACTGGGCCAGACAGTCATGGCTGCTACATCCACCCCACCCTCTGAGACTAGAGTTGCCTCAGTGGGTTCACTGACATGGTCAGGACCCACCTAGAATCCCACCTGGAGGTGTACCACTTCATTTACTGCAGGTGCATTAGAGGCATTCTTTTTGTGGGGGCAGGTAGGGTCTCCAGTTCAGTGTCCAAGAGTCTTGCAATCCTGACAGCAAGCCTTTTTGGAATCCCAGTTCTTACCTTTGTACCCACCCTTTGATTGGGAAGAGTCTCGGGCCATCCTGCTGAGAAGATTTTCAGGGCCTTTATAACACTCTTTGTTTTTATCCTCTGCTTGTTTGCCATCTTTCCCTTAAGAAGACGCTTGGACCTCTTTATTATGGTCTCCCCCCAGTGGTAGTTTTGGACACCTTGTTTTGACTCAGTGGTCTGCCTTATTCCCCAGCTCTTGAGGAGAAAGTGGACCTAGGTCTACCAGGTACTGATGTATCTTCTCTTAAACACAATTACTTAACAGATGCTCTTTAATAATTACATTATAAAGCCCTTCATAAGCATGCACATTGTTATCTTTTAGCCAGCCACCTAGTGTTTTCACTGAAAAGTTCACAAAATCTACTAAGCTCTGACTCTGGGTTTTTGAGCCTCTCTGAGCCTGATCCTGTATTCTTCAGTGGTGAGTCCAAAGCCCTCAATCAGGGTGCCCTTCATGAGGTCATAGGACTCAGCATCTGCCTCATTCAATGTCAGGAATCTATTCCTGCATTTCCCTGCAGTTCCCAAAGAAGAGAGCCCCAATACTTCTGGCTGACCTTCCTGGCTCTACAGGCTCTCTCAAATGCCGTGAACCACTGGTGATACCATCACCTTCTGAGTATTTTGGGACAATCCTTTTGGGGTTTTTAGGGTCACAAGTTTCCTCCCTAGTTATAATTTTGCTGCCACAAGAGATGGGTCCTAGGTCCAGCTGAGCTCTTTCTTTTTTTCTATATCTAAGAGATTAGCCTCTAATACTATCCTCTTGGCTAGCTTCTGAAGATCTGCATCTTCAGTATCTATTTCTTCCGAGACACTACTAGAAGTGTTCTCAGTGAAGGTATTGTCTTCGGAGGTGGAGGTGGAGTCATCGTCGACCTCCTCCACCTCTGTGTTACCCTCCTCTTACCCAGTGGGGGGATTTCTACTTGTCAAGGCCATGTCATTTTCTGCCAGCAACTGCTGCAGATGGCCTATTGTGGCTTTAGGGCCTAAGGCAATTGTCCATGCTTTACAGACTCCTTAGGTTGGGGTACCTTAAGGTGCAGATAAAGTGCCAGGTTGAGTTCCTGGGAAGACCCTTGTTTAAAGTAATTATGAACTTTTTAAAGGACTTACAATAATGCTAAGTACTTTTCTAAAAAGGTCTAACTTACTTTACTATTTTAAATTCCAAACAGTTTTGCAAAGGGACTTAATCAATGGCCTACAGTTATTGTGAAACAATTTAGAAAAAGTCAAAAATTGAATCTAACAAGAGGCAATTTTTGGATTTCTCTGTGGAATCACTAATCAACCAAGTGGTAGAGCACATGTCAAGTCTTGTATCCCAAAAGCTCCACCAACAATGTAGGAAGCTGGCTCTTATGTGGTATGGCAATACCGTGTAGAGGTTCCAGGGGTTCCCCAATGAGTGGAAAGGGCTTACTATACAATCCCAAAGTGCTCTATTTGGAGGTAGGTTGGTTGAGCAGTCTTACGCTTAACACAGAGGAGTGCAAAACATCTACAAATACACACAATAGTCACTAAATTAGACACATGACTCAAAAAGAAAATCCCCACCAATTTACAAAAATAGCCAGTGTCTTTATATATGGTAAGGCATCAGAGAAAAATTGTTCAGGTAAGTATGATTTTAAATAGGAACTCTTTTCACTTTAACATGTGGTCACAGTGCAATTTCTGAGTTCTGCAATGTCATCATTTGGGAGGTCAAACAGGTACTGCAAATAGGTAACATACAGCGACTTACAAGACCAATCTCCAGGAGCTAAGGTAAGAAGTGGACTAGGTCCAAGGCAGCACAAGTAATACACCAACAGCAGCACTGGAGCGGTCAGGTACAGGGTGCAAAACTGCGCAGGGTGCCCCATGCTGTTCAATGGAGATCGTTCACTGCGAAAAGAGGCTGCAGACTCTGGCAAGGAAGCCAGATAGGCTGAACCAACAGCGGAGCTCAGGCCTCACGATGCTCTGGCACCAGTAAGCACCTTTGGTCCTCTTCTCCATGGCTCAGGGGCGACAGGTACAGCTGTGTCCTTAGGTGTGAGGTTTTCCTTACCGGAGCAGTTGCGGTAGAGGGGGCTGAGTGCAGAGGCTGCAGACGTCATCAGGGAGTCCAGGAAGGGTGATACCATTATGGACTCAGACTCTGGAGGGCCGTTTTGGCACTGGTGGGCCACTTCAACTCAGGTCAGAGATGGAGGGTGTAGTGGTGGCTTCAGGTGTCAGGCTTTGATGGTTCCAGAGGCTTTAGAGTCCCTTCTTTTGGAGTTTGTTGGAGAAGAGGTCTGCTGTTCACGGGAGGTCTTGAGTCTTTTTCGAAGGCAGACAGGTCTGCCGGGTTTCTGGAGTCAGAGCTGCAGGATGAGTCAACTTTGGTGCAGATTCTTGATTAGGGATGCAGACAGCCCGGCAGAGTTCGTACCAGGTCAGTTGCTTCCTTTCTCCTCTTCTGCTTTTGCAGCTCTTCAGGGTCCTTGGTCTTTTGAGGTCATCAGGATCTGCTTCTCTGGTGCTAAGGTCTCCCCTAAATAATGAATTTAGGGGTGTTAAGAGTGTTTAGGGAAGTATCCAATTAGCTACTGACCCATGGGTTCACTATGCCCCCTAGATGACCACTTTCTGTGAAAAGAGGGCATAAACCTGTCCCAAAATTCCTAGGTATGCCATCTCAAAGATAACTACTTCTGAAAAACTGTGTTCACCTCGCTTTAGCCCATCTCAGGGTGGTATTGGCCTTGAGGTGGCACACCTATCTGGCTGGCTAATTTTCCCACCTGTCCAGGTGCCAAGTGGGCTCTGGACAGGGGGGTGCAGTTCAAAGGTGGCAGCCCTTTGAAGTGTGCTGCCTTAGGAAGGCTAATTAGCAGGCCCTCCTGTGGGAGTGGGTGTTATACCCGCTTCCCGGAGAGGCTTTGGTTCTGGCCTCCTGAGCGCACAAGGCTCTCATCCCAGGGGGCCAGAACAGTGTCTCAGGTGACAGGCTGGCAGAAACCAGTCAGCAGGCACACCAGAGGCTGGTAGATTTTCAAGGGGCAGTTTCCCTTTGGGTGCATGTATTGATAAATCTATTACTGGAATCAGTGTGGGCTTATCAATATGAGATGTGTGATACCAAACATCCCTATCTTCAATGAAGCCATCATTTAGCTGGAGAACTCATATTGACCAGTGTCCAACACATGCATTTGAAATGGCTTCCCTTGTCACTTACTATGTCTGAGAATTGCTGTAGGAGTGACTAACATATATTGCATGCAGTGTTAGGGGACATGGCATACAGGGATTGTAGTGAATCCTAGTTTGTTTTAATGGGATAACAGGAGTTATCTTAGCCATTGGCTTGCGGACTCGTGCCCCGTCACCTAGTGGCTTTTAACCTACTTAGCTTGCTCTGTCTTAGCCCATTTAGGGGGTTATTCCAACTTTGGAGGAAGTGGTAATCCGTCCCAAAAGTGACGGTAAAGTGACGGATATACCACCAGCCGTATTACGAGTCCATTATATCCTATGGAACTCGTAATACGGCTGGTGGTAAATCTGTCACATTTGGGACGGATTACCACCTCCTCCAAAGTTGGAATAACCCCCTTAATTCTTCTAAGATGGCTGCCTTGTTTATAGTTAGGCCACTTGTTACGGTTTGCATTATCAGTGCCACCGCGTTAAGGCAACAAAATCAAGTGGCAAAGACAAACAAACTGTAGGTGTTCACATTTAGGGACTTTTCCTCTTCATGCTTTCGAGGGAATTGTTTATATTAATTGCCGCCCCAAGCATGCCATTATCTATTGTTTGGAAACACACCTACGTCAGGGGTCCAAGTAGATCTGTATAAATACATCACACTTTGGACAGATAAGCAGAGGGATTCCGACCAGAGGGCATCACCACCATCGCTGATATCGATGCTGCACGCCATCTTGATGCTGACTCAGTCTTCGTGTTCCTGCGGAGTCTGTGATATAGACCTCATTCCAAGGTAATGAAGGTTGGGGGCTCCTCTCATGGACATTGCATTGGCAGATTAGGTTTAACATACCCAGCTCTACTTTAGGTAGGTTAGGCCTATCACGATAGGGTATTAGGACATATTACACACTTTGGGGGTCATTCTCACCTCGGCGGTAAAAGGCGCTTACTGCCGGTCAGAAGACCGCCACAACACCGCCGCGGTCGCGGTAAACCGCCACGGTCATTCTGACCCTCAAGAGGCAAACCGCCAAAAACCCGACATCAACAAAAGTCCGCCACACCAACGGCCAGCGTTAAACTGGCAAAGACCAAACCTCCACCGTCACGCCAACAGAAAAACGCCCATGCCATTACGACCCACGAATCCATGCGGCGGTCTTTCAACCGCGGTATTCCATTGGCGGTACACACCGCCGCGCTCAAAATACACATACAGCTCCAAAACACAGCCACATTGGACAATTTGAAATACACACACCTGAGACACATACACACAACACTCCCACACACCCAATTACCTATAAAACACACACCCACATCACCCACAAACCCCTACGACCACAAATCAGAGAAGAAGCCCAGAGAGAGACAGCACAGAATAGAGAACACCATCACACAGAGGCACACTACACCATCACCCACACAACAACCACGCACAAAACACCACACACCACTACACTCACCACGCTCATCACCGCAAACACCACCCCACACCTCATCCACACGACCCCATGGCACCCCAAAGACACCCCAGGTTCTCTGACGCAGAACTCAGGGTCATGGTGGAGAAAATAGTTCGGGTAGAGCCCCAGCTTTTCGGGACACAGGTGCAGCACACCACCATTGCCAGGAAGATGGAGCTATGGCAAAGAATAGTGGACAGGGTCAACGCTGTGGGACAGCATCCACGAAATCGGGACGACATCAGGAAGCGGTGGAACGACCTACGGGGGAAGGTGCGTTCCATGGTATCCAGGCACAACATCGCGGTGCAGCGGACTGGCGGCGGACCCCCACCTCAACCCCCAGAATTTACAACATGGGAGGAACAGGTCTTGAACATCCTGCATCATGAGGGCCTCGCAGGAGTAGGCGGAGGAATGGACTCTGGTAAGTCTAATCTCAACTACTTCATCCCCCCCACCCACCGGCATGCCAAATCATACCCCCACCCTCCCTCCCCACCCCATCACACATCCTCATTGCTAATGTCTCACCATCACAACCCACCCATCCCAACACCAAACCCTGCATGCCACCCCAAACCATCGACAGCCATCACCTAAGCATGGCCACTGCACATACCCATCTCCCCCACAAACCGCCGTCACAACAGCCCCCACAAAGGAATGCCAGCACTGGGGTACACGGGCACCCACCCATTGCACGAAATGGCACACACAGAAGCAATAACCATACTCTTATACCCCTGCAGGACCCGAACGCCACCACACCGCCCAGGAGGGTCCAGAAATGTCCATCCCACCCCCAGAAGAGGCCCCCAGTGATGACAGCAGCTCTGTCTCCCTGGACCCAGATGACCAGCCCGGCCCATCGGGGACCTTGGGACAGTCGGTTCCCCTCAGACAGCCACAGGCTACAGCAGACCTACCCCCCTCTGGGAACACCAGCACAGCACCCACCCAGCGGGCCCATGCCTCTGTCTCCAGGACACGTCAATCAGCGGTGTGTCCACCACTACAGGGCACCCAGGTTAACCCACCACCCCAACAACAACAGGGACCTGGGGGCAGTGGTAGTGGGCACACGGTCCAGGGGACAGAGGCCCAGGGAAACAGGGGAACTGGGAGGGCTGCTGTGCGACAGGGGGGGGACAGGCCCAGGGAACCCACTCTCCACGAGGCCCTCACCTCCATCATGGGAGCATACCACCACTCCCAGGAGACGATGGCTACGGTCCTGGCCAGGTTCCAGGAGATCCAGGTACTGCAGGAGGAACAGTTTATGGGGTTCAGGGAAGAACTGAGAAACATTAGTTCCGCAATGGGCACCATCGTTGTGGCTCTCAACCAGATTGTCACCACATTGCGGGTCCATGTGGCACCACAAAGGGCCCCTGTCACTAGCATGGACCAGGAACAGCCTACCACCTCCGCCGGCGCTAGTGGACAGGAGGCCCGACACAGCAACAACCTGCCACCAGAACCCCACCTCCTGCAGAAGAAGAACCACCCCGCAAGCGGGGCCTGAGATCTAGGAAGAAGACAGAGTAGGATGCCAAGACCCCAGCCAGGAAAGGATACCCCCTGATGTCATCCCACTGTCCCACATTGTCACCCTGTCCAACCTTAATCTGCCCCTGCTCCACCTTCCACAGGCATATGGACAATGCACCTGTGAGACTGAGAATCTGGACTCTGCCATGGACATTCCTCCACCATCACCCATCACCGATTTTCAACCATGTCCCACAATTTAGCACTTTAATAAACACACTTATTGCACACAAATAATCTGGAGTCTGCCTTTTTTTGTTGAAAATATGTATTAGACATAAACGTGCAAAAATGACCAGTTACATTGTGATGACAACATACCACTGTCACACAGCTGTAGTCCATGGGCAAACAAAGCAGAGGTCACGCAGTGGGGCCCACATCTCTGAAATTGGAAGGGAAAGTCACAACTCTGTTAGCATCCACTGGGTAAAAAGGACAGACAGTAGAGAGGCAGGAGACTGTAAGTAAATGTAAAATGCCGGTGTTGATTCTTACCTGTGTGTTATTGAAAATACTGCTGTATCACTGTGTCCCTGTTGTCTGTGTCGTCCTCTTCGTCTTCCTCCTCTTCACTCTCCGCAGGCTCCACAGCTGCTTCAACAACACCATCTGGACCATCCTCCTGCAGAAAAGGTGCCTGGCGTCGCAATGCCAGGTTGTGAAGCATTCAGCAGGCCACGATGATCTGGCACAGCTTCTTTGGTGAGTACATTAGGGATCCACCTGTCATATGCAGGCACCTAAACCTGGCCTTCAGGAGGCCGAAGGTTCTTTCTATAATCTTCCTAGTTCGCTCATGGGCCTCATTGTAGCGTTCCTCTGCCCTTGTCCTGGGATTCCTCACTGGGGTCAGTAACCACGACAGGTTGGGGTAACCTGAGTCACCAATTAGCCACACACGGTGTCTCCGTAGTTGTTCCATCACATAAGGGATGCTGCTATTTCGCATGATGTATGCGTCATGCACTGACCCAGGGAACTTGGCATTTACATGGGAGATGTACTGGTCAGCCAAACAGACCACCTGGACATTCATGGAATGATAACTTTTTCTGTTCCTGTACACCTGTTCACTTTCACTGGGGGGTACCAAAGCCACATGTGTCCCATCAATGGCACCAATGATGTTGGGAATCTCTCCAAGGGCATAGAAATCACCCTTCACTGTAGGCAAATCCCCCACCTCAGGGAAAACGATGTATCTCCGCATGTGTTTGAGCAGGGCAGACAACACTCTGGACAACACCTTGGAAAACATAGGCTGAGACATCCCTGATGAAATGGCCTCTGTTGTTTGAAAGGACCCACTTGCTAAGAAATGGAGTACTGACAGCACCTGCACTAGAGGAGGGATCCCTGTGGGTTGGTGGATGGGTGACATCAGGTCTGCCTCCAGCTGGGCACACAGTTCATGTATAGTGGCTCGGTCAAGCCTGTATGTCAGAATGACATGTCGTTCCTCCATTGTCGACAGGTCCACCAGCGGTCTGTACACGGGAACATTCCTCCATCTCCTCGCAAGTCCCAGCGGACGGTGCCTAGGAAGGACAACAGCGAGCACAGAGTCAATCAACCCACAGGTAAGTTTCCCACAGCTTGCACAGTACACGATTCTCTATGCATTGAATGGCTTGTATGAGTGTCGATGCAAGGCCTAAGCATGTGTGACGCAGTAGAAATTAAGCCATGTGGGCCCTTGAAATGGCGGCTGCCTGACCTGTGAAATGCGACAATGGGATGTGAGGTCAATGCGCTGGCGTGGCACACCGTGGCGGTAGGCGGTCGAAGACCGCGGCGCAAAGCCGCATTGGTTAACATTGAACCCTATGCGTTTCAGGAGCCAATGACGAAGTGCGCCGGCGGTCGCGGGACGCACTGCCGCGGTACGCACCGCTGCGGACGTGACCGCCATTTTCTATCTGCTTAATCACTCGAGACCTGATCATCCACAGGAGAGGACCTATACTGCAAGTGCTGCTGTGAGCTCGGTCTGGAAGATACAATGGCTGCTGCGACTGGGGAAAGGGCCCCTGCCTTCACTTCTGAAGAATTGGAGACACTTGTGGATGGGGTCCTCCCCCAGTATGCGCTACTCTACGGTCCTCCAGACCAACAGGTAAGTACACTGGGAGCATGCTTTGGGGGCAATGCCTGTGTTGAGTCGGGTGGATGAAAGATGGTGGGGAGGGGAGCGATTGAGGCAGGCATCAAACGACGGATGAGAGCATGTGCCACATGGCAAGGGTGGGGATGGGGGGCCACTCACATCGAGCATGCAGAAAATCATAATAATGTTTTTTCTCCCCCTGTACATGTCACATAGGCCAGCGCCCATCAAAAAATCGACATTTGGCGTGCCATCGACAAGGACGTCCGGACCCTGGGGGTCCACAACAGACGGGGCACCCACTGCCGCAAGAGGTGGGAGGACATCCGCTGCGGGAGCAGGAAGACCGCGGAGGCTCTGCTGGGGATGGCCTCCCAATGTAGGAGGGGTGCCACTCGTCAATTGACCCCCCTGATGTCTCGGATCCTGGCGGTGGCCTACCCAGATTTGGATGGGCGCGTGAGGACATCACAGCAGACACAAGGGGGTGAGTACCAGCACATTCTGCTATCTTAGCGCGCAGTGGAGGTGTCTGGGTGGGGGAGGAGGGATGTGGGTCTCCCTAGGCCAGGGCGATTTCTGTAGGCTATCCATGGCCCTGTGTCACCTATGTGTGCAGTTGTCGTCCATTAGCTTGTAGGCCAAGTCCCAATGATTGAGTAGTGTACCCCAAGTGCGCGGCGTAGTGCAGGGGGCTTCTGTGTCTGTCCTCTCCGCCAACTGTGTTGCCAATGGATGCACTCAAAATGTCTTCATTTTCTCCCCCCCCTTTTTTGTGGTCTTCCTGTTCATGTGTGCATTAGCATCATCAGGCGGAGGAGAAGTGGCATCGGAGTACGAGGGAGCTGCATCTCCCATGGCCCTGGAGGGCCATGCAACCGACTCTGAGTTCACCAGTGAGACGGAGGGCGAGGGGAGCTCCACAACGGGGACATGTGGAGACATCAGCGACACAGACACATCCTCGGAAGGGAGCTCCCTTGTGGTGGCGGCAACATCCGTGCCCACCGCAACAACAGGTACAGCCGCCACCCAGCGCACCAGCTCCGCCCTCCCAGCAGCCCCTCTGCGATCGCCCCGTGCCCGCTCGCACACGAAGGTGGGCATCTCCTTCGCCCCAGGCACCTCAGTCCCTGCCCCAGTTACCCTTGCTGCCCTCAGTGAGGAGGTCATTGACCTCCTCAGGACGCTCATTGTTGGGCAGTCTACCCTTTTGAATGCCATCCAGGGGGTAGAAAGGGAGGTGCACCGGAGCAATGCATACCTGGAGGGCATTCATTCGGGTCAGGCTGCCCATCAGCGATCGTTCAACGCTCTGGCCTCAGCACTGACGGCAGCCATTGTCCCTGTCTCCTGCCTCCCTCCTCCAACTTCCTCCACCCAGTCCCACTCCCCTGTTCCTCTGCCTATCCCAGACACACCTACAGACCAGCCTGCACACACCTCAACACCCAAGGCCAGCTCATCCAGACCACCACAAATCACAAGCACCACAAATCACACAAGCATTCACACAAGCAACAGCCACATGCAGACATACTAACAGCCACTGCCTCCTCTATGTCCCCCTCCTCCTCGTCTCCCTCCTCCCTCCCTGTGACGTCTCCACTCACACTTGCATGCACAACATCATCAGCCACTACGTCGATCACCAGCACACCCACCAGAACACTCCGCACACGTGCAGTCACCACCCCCACTGCCATTTACACGTCCCCTGTGTCCTCTCCCAGTGTGTCTGTCACCCCCTCTTCCAAACCACACAAACGCAGGCAGCCACCCACCCAACAGCCATCCACCTTACGACAGCCTCCGTCACAAGCTCCTGCACCCAAAGACACCACACTTGACTCTCCTACAACCACATCCTCTTCCTCCACTCCCATACCCACTGCACCTACCCTTCCCACTGCTCCTAAAACGTTTTTCCTGTCCAAAATTAACCTCTTTCCATCACCTGACCCACCCCCTCCATCTCGTAAGAGTCCAATCAGCACCTCAGCCACCACAACCCCTGGACCTACAAGGTCCATAGTACAGGGATATTGGAGTCCACCACCTTCAAGGGCAGCAACATCGGCCAGCAGTAAAGGGACAGCCAGCCCACCCCCTGGGAAGAAAACCAAGAAAGGCAAGGCCCGGCGCGAGAGGCCAGAGACGGCAGCCTCCAAAGGCACTACCCTGGCACCGTCAGGATGTGGGGTGCCACCTGGCACATCTACAAAGGGAGGCAAGGGCCACAGAGAATCATGGAAGGATGGCAAGGGCAGCACGGCTGACAAGTCTGGCAGCAGCCGAGCTGCTCAGGAGGGCCCACCAGCCCCATTCCGGGTGTGAAGGAGGACACCCATGGGCCCGGGACTCCAGCGCGGAAGCGAGAAGTCGGATGGCGAGTGAACTCCATGTATTGGCCGGATATGGTGCCCTGGAGACACATGTCAAGAACCGCTGAACAGGGCACTTCAAGACAAGCACCGCTGAACAGGCCACCGCCGTGTCAAGAACTGCTGAACAGGGCCCTTCAAGACAAGCACCGCTGAACAGGCCACCGCCGTGTCAAGAACCGCTGAACAGGGCCCTTCAAGACAAGCACCGCTCAACAGGGCCCTTCAAGACAAGCACCGCTTAACAGGCCACCACCGTGTCAAGAACCGCTGAACAGGGCCCTTCTAGACAAGCACCGCTGAACAGGGCCCTTCAAGACAAGCACCGCTGAACAGGCCACCGCCGTGTCAAGAACCGCTGAACAGGGCCCTTCAAGACAAGCACCGCTGAACAGGGCCCTTCAAGACAAGCACCTCTGAACAGGCCACCGCCGTGTCAAGAACCGCTGAACAGGGCCCTTCAAGACAAGCACCGCTGAACAGGCCACCGCCGTGTCAAGAACCGCTGAACAGGGCCCTTCAAGACAAGCACCGCTGAACAGGGCCCTTCAAGACAAGCACCGCTGAACAGGCCACCGCCGTGTCAAGAACTGCTGAACAGGGCCCTTCAAGACAAGCACCGCTGAACAGGGCCCTTCAAGACAAGCACCGCTGAACAGGCCACCGCCGTGTCAAGATCCGCTGAACAGGGCCCTTCAAGACAAGCACCGCTGAACAGGGCCCTTCAAGACAAGCACCGCTGAACAGGCCACCGCCGTGTCAAGAACCGCTGAACAGGGCCCTTCAAGACAAGCACCGCTGAACAGGGCCCTTCAAGACAAGCACCGCTGAACAGGGCCCTTCAAGACAAGCACCGCTGAACAGGCCACCGCCGTGTCAAGAACCGCTGAACAGGGCCCTTCAAGACAAGCACCGCTGAACAGGGCCCTTCAAGACAAGCACCGCTGAACAGGCCACCGCCGTGCCAAGAACCGCTGAACAGGGCCCTTCAAGACAAGCACCGCTGAACAGGCCACCGCCGTGTCAAGAACCGCTGAACAGGGCCCTTCAAGACAAGCACCGCTGAACAGGCCACCGCCGTGTCAAGCACCGCTGAACAGGGCCCTTCAAGACAAGCACCGCTGAACAGGGCCCTTCAAGACAAGCACCGCTGAACAGGCCACCGCCGTGTCAAGAACCGCTGAACAGGGCCCTTCAAGACAAGCACCGCTGAACAGGGCCCTTCATCTCAAGCACCGCTCCGCTGGGCCCTTCATCTCAAGCACCGCTCTCCTGGGCCCTTCATCTCAAGCACCGCTCCGCTGGGCCCTTCATCTCAAGCACCGCTCCACTGGGCCCTTCATCTCAAGCACCGCTCCGCCGGGCCCTTCATCTCAAGCACCGCTCCGCTGGGCCCTTCATCTCAAGCACCGCTCCGCTGGGCACCGCCGTCTCAAGCACCGCTCCGCTGGGCCCTTCATCTCAAGCACCGCTCCGCTGGGCACCGCCGTCTCAAGCACCGCTCCGCTGGGCCCTTCATCTCAAGCACCGCTCCGCTGGGCACCGCCGTCTCAAGCACCGCTGGCCCATTGGCAGAAGGGGCAGGCCCGGATCTGTGTCGGGCAGGGCTGCACGATGCACTCTGGGCACCATGCCTCCTCCAGTACCAGTGGAGTCTGTAATCCACTTGAGAGACTGTGGCTTTGCACTCCCCAGGATGGCACAGTGGGCAATCCACCCACTGTAGAGACTTGTGAGACTGTGGCTTTGCACTCCCCAGGATGGCACAGTGGGCATGGGGGCCCCTCGTGGATCTGGCGTCGTGGACTCATCTGGCTGAGGTGCCTCCCCTTCCCTTCCCCCTGAGGTGCCTGTAGTTTTTCTATCTGATGCCCCTGCAGTGTTCTCTCCAATGGCTTCGGGTCTCCTGTGTGGGCTTTGCCCATGTGTTGAGGCCCATCGGCCCACGTACAATGACTGAAACCCAATTTGGACAGGACAATTTACATATGTGTATATAGTTATAGATGTTTGAAAAAAAGTTTTACGTAGCATTACAATATATTTTGCATTTCATGATCATTTTATTTTGTCTTTGCATTCTTCCGGGGGGTTTGGAGGGTGGCACTCTGAGTTGTTGCTCTGCATTGATGTGTAGGTAGTTGTGGCTGAGGTTGGGTGTGTCGCGTATGTGTGTGCCCGTAATCTTTTCTCCTCCCCCCTCCCCTGTGTTGTAGGAGCAGTACTCACCGTTGTCTCCTGCGGCGGCGTTCGTGCTCCTGGTAGAGGAGCAGGTAGACAATAGCTGGTAGGATGTGTAATTCGGGTTCCATGCTGTCCAGATTCCTCGTGGAGTGTGTAGAGGTGAGCGTTTTCCCGTTCGTAGTCTGTTTCCGCCGTGTTTTTATCGGCGGGGCTCCCGCCCCGGAAAAGGTGGCGGATTGGTGAGTTGTGATAGGGTGGGCGGTACATTGTCTCCCACCTGTCTGTTGGCGGTGACCGTCGCGCTGTTTGTTTGTCCCGCTGTGGCGGTCGGAGTGTTAAAGTGGCGGTCTCTGTTGGCGGTTTCCGCCAGGGTCAGAATTCCATTTTTTGCACCGCCTGCCTGTTGGTGGGTTGCCGCCGCTTTAACACCGAACGCCAGGGTTGGAATGACCCCCTTTATGTCTTTTCATGTTATTGCAAGATGGTGGGGGTCTTTGTAACAATGACTCTTGTCTTTACAATTCTGTTTCTTGCACTGTTCATTATCCTAATCATTGCAGCCCATGCAACTTATCGCATATTGCAGTTGTGTTAAATAAAAACTATTGAAACTTTAATGCATCTTCGTTATTGCCTGTGTTTGGATGAGACATGATATATCTGTGAGAAAGGGGTAATCTCTGTTTAACCACAACACTCCCTCAGATGTCATACTCTCGAGTCCATGCGTAAAGGCTGCCACAAATCACCTTTTACTATTTGGGTTTTGGTGGGGTGCTGCTGGTGAGCCGGAAGGGTTGGGACGACAGCTGCGACTTGTTGTAGGATAGGCATAGTGGCCTACAAACACAAGTACTGTCATCCTTAAACCAGCAGTCTTGCCTAGAGCAAGAGTCCAAACTACGACAGGATGTGTGACATGTCAAGTTTTCATTTTGGTCTGCACCAAAATACGCAGCCTGTCATGTGCTTGGTAAAGGGTCCTATAGGGTAGCACAATTTGAGCTGCAGCCCTTAGGGACCTTCTTTAGCAACTCATGCCCTAGGTACCAGGGATACCATTTAACAGGGAGTCACAGAGGGTGCTAAAGGATTTGTCAATTGGGGAAACAATTGTATAGTCTCGGGAAAAGGATCTGGCACTGGGGATCTTGTTAGGAGGAACCCAGTGCACTTTCAGTCAAAATCACATCACATACCTGGCAAAAAATGGAGGGTAACCATGTCGAAAAGAGGCACTTTCCAACAGATACCATTTCTATAATCTAATTGCTATCTGACCTACTGAGCAAGACTGCATTATTGACAAAGCATGCATCTCTGGAATCTCCTCTCACTCCACATAAGTTGTGACTATGCCTCATTTTTTCATATCAGCCTATGCCTTACCAACACCCAAAGGCAGTGGTAAAAAATCCCTCAATATTTTTGATGCCTATTTCATTCATCACATCTTACCTGGAAAACTATAACATGGCTAATGTTAGAAAAGGTGTTTCTGTTTGTTGAGGGTTTGTACCTCAGCCAGAAAGAACCCACCACTCTAGTCAGGGCAAGTCAGCTACACAGCAAAGGTAACCTGTGCACACCTTCGGTAGCTTGGCACAGAGCACTCAGACTTATCCCCGGAGGTCATGTGTAAAGCGTTTGCACCACACAATCACACGAGTGACACAATACATTACACCACAAAAGGACTCCACACAGGGTTATTTAAAACTTATTCTTGTATTATTCATAAAACATAGGCAAAAATGACATTATTCATAAATACTGTGCACAGTATGCCAATCCTGAATTAGTACTCATCACCTTCGTTATACGAGATTGTCATATATCAGGACAGAAGCTCATCAGGAAGGCTATAATTGAAAACATAGGCATCCCCAGACGCCATGAGTATTGTGCCTAGTCTGCGAATCCTGAGATGATAGGCCTTACCTGGACCATGCTAGGCAAACACAATCTGTACCCAGTTGACTTAGAACTACTGGGGCCCGGAAGTGCATCAGGACGACTCATAAATCATCACCTGGCCCCATAAATATTGTGAACCATAATTGTTGTGAAGCAACTGACATGTATCCATAAAACATTTGCAGCAGTGAAGCACATATACTTTAGGAGGCAGGTACAGCTGAAGGATCACCTGCCCTCCTATTAGTAAGAATACAGTATCCGCCCTCCTATTAGTAAGGATACAGTAACCTTGAGATCCGCATCATACGGTTTCTCCAGCGGGCAGTGTGTCTGCTCTTATATCATGAGGGTTATGGTAAAATAAGCATCTGCTAGATCGGGGCCTCCACTGAGGTTTCTCTGCATCTCACCAGTAAGTTGCATTCTACCAAATATAATTTCCCAACCAGAAAGTCACATCAACAAGAAGGTGAAAAGCTGGCACAGGGACTGAGGTAGCACGGAGACCCTCCCCTGGCCTCCCCACTGTGCACAACTGACCACATATCTACTGTGCATCCCCCATCCCACAGGGCTATTTTCAGTACCTGGAACCAGTACTTGCAACTGCTGCCCTCCCCAGCTCCTCTGGCTGCTGCTACTGCTGCCTCTGCCTTTTGCTGGGGCAAACTGAAAGTGTCCGGACTCTCAGTTCGAGGCCCGCCTCCACCTGTAGGCTCATCCCTGCTCCTCATCCCTGTTGGTGTAGTGGCCATCCCAAGTAAGTATCTCTTTCTCTCTGTCGCTCTTTCACTCTTGCTTTTTCTGCCTATTTCTATTTTTTTCTCTAGTTTTTCTTTTATTCCTTTTTCCTTTCTCCTCTATTTCCTCTGCCCCCTTCCCCATGAAGCACTTTTCCTACCCTCTCACCTCCCGGCTGACCGCCCCCTGCCCCCATCCCCTTCTTAATGGCAGCTGCAGGGCTGTGAGAGGGCAACTGCACTGACCTCCTGATCTGCGTCTGCTGCCCTCCCCAGCTCCTCAGGCTGCTGCTGCTGCTGCCTCTCCCTTTTGCTGGGATGAACTGAGAGTCTCCTGACTCTCAGTTCGAGGCCCTCCTCCACCCGCAGGCTCATCCCTGCGCCTTATCCCTGGTGGTTTAGTGGCCATCACAAGTAAGTATCTCGTACTCTCTTCCTCTCGTGCTTTTTCTGCCTTTTTCAATTTTTTCTCTCATTTTTCCTTTATTCCTTTTTCCTTTCTCCCCTCTTTCCTCTGCCCCCCCTTGTGAAGCACCTTTCCTGCCCTCCCACCTCCCAGCTGACTGCTCCCACCGCCCCTCCCCTCCTTAATGGCGGCCACAGTGCGGCCATGCCGCTGGTGCGCCGCTGGCACGCCAAAGGCAAGCCCGTCTGCGCCCTTCCACGCCTGGACTGCACCCAGCACCAGGAACCCGGGATCTCCATCAAACCACCCCCTGGTCTGCCTCCATTATAACTCCAAGATCCTCCTCTGCCTCAACACCGGACGTCTCAGCAACTGCTACACCACCTCCCCCAAGGACACCCACGGACCTTTCTTCTGCAGGAACTGAAACTTCAGCACCAGCCTCAACAAGCTGAAGGTACTCTCCGCACACAAAGATACCAACAACCTCCACAACCCCATCAACTACCTGCTCCTCAACATGTGCTCCCTCCACAAACATGCCATCGAACTCTGAGACTTGATCAACACCACCCAACTGGACATTGCATTCCTTACCGAGACCTGGACCAACCCACCTTGGTTCCAGACGGTCGTCCGTGAAGAACAATGCACCACCATGCAACACCTTCACTTCCAGGTCCACTCCAACCACAACTCCTCCATCCGTGGCACCCTGGTGTACAGGCCACTTGGCCCCGCCAAGCTTTCATAGACCACGTTGTAGACATCGCTGCCCCCCACGCCCTGGCCAAATCCCTCCCTCCTCTCTCCAACGACGCCAACACAGCAGCGCGCAATCTCAACACAAGAATCACCGAATGCGCCAACACTCTAGCCCCTCTCTGTCTGACATCGGCCAAAGGCGTACCCAAGAAAGCCAGACGGTTCACCACTGAACGCCAAGAATCAAAGCGTACCCGCAGAAGTTTAGAAAGAAAATGGAGGAACAGCCAAACCAGCAAAGACCTCGCCTCATTCAGAGCTACAACCTCCACCCACCAATGAAAAATCAAGAACGCTAGGAAGGGTGTGCTCCGGGAGCACATCAACTCCTCTGCACACAACTCTAAGGAACTCTTCTCAGTCATCAGTTCAAAGATCCCCTCTCCGAAGCCACCAGCATCCCCCTGTCACAGGACCTCTGTGGCAAGCTTGCCTCCTTCTTCCACCACAAGATCCAGGACATCTGCAACAGCTTCCTCTGGGAAAATCCTGGCACCGGAACCTGTGACGGCCCACCCCCAGAACCCACCCAGACCATCCACAGCTCACCACAGAGGAAACAGTCGACATCATGAACAGCACCCACTCCGGAGCCCCCTCGGGCCCCAGCCCGCACCACATATACATCAGAGCCAGCACATCCATCGCCCGAGCTCTGGAAAACAATCAACTGCTCCATCAACAAGGGCACCTTTCCTGAGGACTGGAAACATGCCAAAACATGCCCTCACCTGCAGACACCTTTGGCTGACCCATCAGAGCTAAAGAATTTCCGGCCCATCTCGCTGCTGCCGTACCCCGCCAAAATACTGGAGAAAGCAATTAACACACAACTACGGAATTTCATTGAGGCCAACAACTCCCTGGACAGTTCTGAGTCTGGGTTCCACAGCAACCACAGCACAGAGACAGCCCTCCTGGCAGCCACCTAGGACATTAGATTACTCCTAGACCCCGGCCACACTGCAGCACTCATACTCCTCGACCTCTCAGCAGCATTCGACATGGTCGCCCACAGCACTCTGCACACCAGACTCCATGACATAGGAATCCGCAGAAGAGCCCTGGAAAAGATCCACTCCTTCCTCTCCGGGAGGACGCAGAGGATCAGACTCCCACCCTACACTTCCAGACCCACTGGAGTCAACTCCGGAGTCCCCAAGGATCCTGACTGAGTCCCACACTGTTCAACGTATACATGGCCCCTCTCGCTGCCATCGTCAGAAGCCACGGTATGAACATTGTGTTATATGCCGATGACACACAACTCATCATTTCCCTCACTGAAGACCCGGACACGGCCAAAAGGAACTTTCACTCAGGAATGGAAGCCGTCGCCACCTGGATGAGAGAAAGATGCCTCAAGCTCAACTCTGACAAGACTGAGCTCAATCTTCAAAACCGCCACCTCACTTTGGGACGACTCCTGGTGGCCCACATCCCTCAGCACCCACCTGCACCGACTGAGCATGCCTGCAACTCAGGAATCATCATCGACTCCTCCCTATCCATGACCTGAGAGGTAAACTCTGTGGCTTTCTCCTGCTGACATAGACTCTGCAAACTTCAGAAGATCTTCAGATGGATCCCAGCAGACTGCCGCTGGACTGTCACCCATGCCTTAGTCTCTAGCAAGCTCAACTACGGCAAAGCCCTCTACGCCGGCATCTCAACCAGGAACATCAAAAAACTACAACTCATCCAGAACGCCTCCGCCAGACTCATTCTGGACCTCCCTCACTAAGAACACATCTCCTAACACCTGAGGGCCCTCCACTGGCTACCGGTCGAGAAGCAAATCACCTTCAAGCTTCTCACCCACAAGCCCATACACAACGCAGGACCAGCCTACCTGAACCACCACGTCTCCTTCCACACTCTGCCAGATCCCTACGCTCCGCCCAGATGGCCCTGGCCACCATCCCTCGCATCCACAAAACCACCGCCGGTGGAAATCCTTCACCTGCAGCGAAGAGCTGGAACAACCTCCCCCTGCACCTCAGACAAAGCCAGTCGCTCACCATCTTCATGAAGAACCTCAAGACATGGCTCTTCGGATGAGGCCCCTCCCCCCCAGCGCCTTGAGAGCCTCAAGGGTGAGTAGCTGCGTTTTACAAATACTGATTGATTGATTGAATGGCAAGTTCCGATGGCCCACTCGTGGCATGCTGCTCTCAGGAGCTACAAGGCCCCCTCGGGCAATGGTGATGACATCATGCTCCTTCCTTTGCTGAGCCTGTTACTTCTCCCTCAGTGGGGGCTACAGGGGTCGGTGGGGGTGCAGGGGGTGCCGTGTCCAGGAGGATTCTCTGCTGCCCTAGGCAATGTGCCTAGGAAGGCGGCTCCACACACCTTACCCTCTCCCACTGCTCACCACACACTTGGGGGCAGAGTGAAGAAGGGAAAAAAGAGCAAAACCCTCCCCAGGCTCCTGGGGCAAGCCAAGCGCTCTCCCCATGCAAAGGGAGACTGAAGGCGCCCCTCAGGCACTGGTCTCGGGCACTAATCAGGCAGCAGCACACAGTGCTCAGCAGGCACTGATCTCAAGGTGGCAAGGAACCCCACATGGCACCCTCCACATGCTGGGACTCTTCAGAGAGCACTGGGGGGGGGCAAAAAGGGGCATGCTGGCCAGCACAAAGTCTTGGTTGCAGGATGGTGGTTTCTTCAGCAGCCTAACAGGTGGACAGACCAGCACACAGCCAGCAAGTAGTGTCCAAGGTGGTACCACCTTACATCATGCAAGTGCCTATTAAAACCAGAGCCAGTGAGTAGCTGACAACAGGGCAACAAACAGAAAAGCAGTTCAGATGAGTCTGTTGTACAGTCCAGCAGTCCTTCTGGCAGAGGTTCATTCCCAGCTTCAAAAGTGCTCTAAAAATCACGGGATGATAGCCCATGTACTTATACTCCAGGTGCTCAGCTTCTAGAAGGTGGGAAAAAGTTCCAGCCAGATCTGACCAGTTCCAAGAATTTACCCTTCTCCCTTACTCTGGCTCCAGAAATCAGTAGGGGGTAAATGAGCCCTTTGTGTGAGAGCAGGACACAGTGAAATAGGTGCAAACGTCCCCACCTCTCCCCATCCGAGAAAGGCTATCAGTATGTAGATGAAAGCAGATGTAACCCTGTCACACTAACCCTCCGTGAAGGATTGGCTGTCCAGAGAATATGCACAGAGTGCAGCCTTCACTCTGCCCTAGGCATGGAGTTGAGCCAAGCTGCAAATCACCAGAGGTATAAACATAGAGAAATACCCACTTTCTTAAAGTGGCATTTCTGATATAGTAATGTAAACTCCACCTAGAACGGTAAGCCTGATTTTTGACTACCATTCCAAACATACCAAACATGCCCATGCTATTCCTCGTAGATCAGAAATTACCACTCAGACATATATAAGGGAATTCCCAATGCAAACCTATGAGAGGAGCAGCACTCACCGTAGTGAAAAACTAAATAGGCTGTTTGTCACTACGAGGACATGTAGCACATAAAAATATATATCCCACCTTTTACCTACACAGCAACTAGCCCATAGGGCTATATAGGTCCTACCTTAGGGTGGACTTACGTGTAGTAAAAAAGGGAGTATAGGCCTTAGCAATTAGTTTGAATTGTCAAGTCAAGGTGGCATTAAACTGCACACATAGGCACTCCAGTAACAGATCTGATACAAGTTTGAAAGGCTACTTCTGTGGGTGACGCAATCTGTGCTGCAGGCCCACTACTAGCATTTAATTTACACGCAGTGAGTATGTGATATGCCACTTTGCAAGGGACTTACAGGTAAATTAAATGAGCCAAACAGGTGTAAATCAATCATCCTAGGTTTTAGGGGAGAGAGCACATGCACTTTAGCACTGATTGGCAGTGTTGAGTCCAAACGCCAACAAAAAGAGGGTCACAAAAATAGGAGGAGAAAAACAAAATATTTGGGGACATTCCTGCAGAAAAGGCTATTTCCAGCAGGCTGTCTGAATGGTGCAAGTGCTATATAATAAATCTGAATACATAACTAACTAAATAGATTAATCCGGTGTTGGGCACTTCAGTGTGTGTTCCTCTGGCTGTTGTCCTCTACAAAGTTCTGAAGTTGCCTGCTTTCCTCCTTTTTTTCTATGCGTTTGCAATGTTACTGTAAGTTTGAAACAGTCTAGCAGTCCACAAAAAAATCTTCACGGTGGTCTTGATTTATTTTACTTGAGCATAATTATCCTTAAAAATACTGTTGCACGACACAATACTTTCCTGTGCCTGGTGTTTAATTTTGAAATCAATGGCAATACATCCTGAGGGCTCAATTGACCTATGTGCGCGAGCTTCATTTTGTGTTAAATTACATTAACTGAAAAGAGAAAAAATAGCTTTATTCTTGCTTCTAAGGAAGCCTTAAAGTTATGTTGTTTTTTATAATGAATATTATAATCACTAAAACAATATTATTTCATCAAGGAAAACCAAACATGGTGATCCGCTTAAAAGCTGCCCAAAAAGTGACAAGGGGCAAAAACAAAACACACATACACAGAACATACAATGCAAGTCATGGATTTTATTTACTGCGGGGGAGGGGGGAAATTATCCACATATTTACTAGGAGCAGATATGTGCACTTTTTTGTACCTACTTAGATCTCTGTTCGCTTAACACAACAGGAGATCTAGGTATGTAAAAGACAGTCTGTACATTCAGTCCTTAATAACTGAGCAGGTCAGTATGACAGGACTGCGTGCATTAGTTTCAGTTAGGACGTGTTTAAGACTCCATTGAAAAAAAACACAGTGGATTGACAGTGGGTTTTAACTGATGTATGTACAAGTTTGTTTCTGACTGCTGTCATGAAATCACTGCAGCAGCTGAAGATGATCCAGCTGATCCTTCAGTGGCAGCAGCGGGGACAGGGCAACGGCTACGATGATGCATGCTCCTGTCCATCCCTCTCCGCTCTCTGTGTTTGTGGGCTGACTTCCCCCCGCCAGACACTCGCAGCTTGAGCTAGAGATCTGCACACTTTTTTGCATTGCTCCAGCTCAAAAACTCACGCCCATATTTATAGATTGTGCTGCAAATCTGCGCTAAAGCAGCTTTGCTTCAAAATCCCTAGTGCCTGCTAGCGCCATTCCATTGCACCAGCCGGAAGCCATATTTATGGAATGTCGCACTGTGGTGCAATGGACAGGCTAGCGTCTACAGAAAAGATGCTAGCTGGGCGGAGGGTGGGGTGGTTGGCAGGAGGGGAAAAGGCGTTAGTGAGTCAGAAATGATGCTAGGCTGGTTAGCTGCAATAAATATGCTGCTAACCAGCCTAGCAACATTTTCTGATGCATTACCACCCAAAATTGACTCCTGTCTTAGTAATAACAGGAGTCATGCCCACCACTCCAATGGCCAGCCCAGGGGACCAGGGTCCCCTGGGCAAGGCCATACTACCCAGTGCCAGGTAGGGGACCCCATGAAAGGGGCCCCCAATGGCACTGAAAAAAAATATACTCACTTATACTTACCCAGGATGGGGTCCCCCCATCCTATGGCGTCCCTCTGATGTTGGTGGGGTGTTCCTCGGCCTTGGGGTGGGCATCTGTGGGCCCATTCCATGGTGTTCAGCCATGGAAATGGGTCCAAAGGGCCTCTAACACCTGGTCAGACCCAGGCGTTAAATGGCACTTAGCAGGCTTAGTGCCAATATTTGGGTCCGCATACTCCATGCACGTCATTTTTTCACCAGAGTATAAATAAGACAGTAGGGGTTTAGCAAGATATTGTGGAGGGAAACACTTACCTTGCATCTAATTAGCGCAAGGATGTTTGCCACATCCACAATATGACGCTAACTCCTATATTTTAACGCTAGATGGGTCTATCGTCAAAATATAAATATGGAGTTAATTTTGCACTGTTTTAGCGTCAAAATAAATTATGCTAAAATGGCACAAACCAAGTAAAAATATGCCCCTCTGTTTGTCTGGCAGCTTAGATCAGAGAGGAATACAGTATACTCAAAAGGACTACAAAAGCCCCCGCAACAGTGTGGCACTTGGGATAGTTGCTTCCCCCTCTTTCTTGGAGCACCAGCTAAGACCAACTGACATTCGTAGCTGGTGCTATGCAGGTCCAATTAGACCCCCAAGACCATGTTCTGACTGCAAAAGCAACCAAATGAATAGACACTATCTTGAAAACATTTGTCCATCATTCTTGTTAGAGGTTGTTGTCTTCAGATGTCGACCCCAACCAGGGTTTCAGATACAAATCAATATTGCCCTCACTACGAGCGGTCTTTTCTTAAGACTGCCGAAGCCCGGGCCACCAAAAGACCTCCAGTGCCGGCGGTTTTCCACCCGCCATATAATGGGTACTGCCAGATTTCTGCCACACTGTGGGCGGAAATCCGACAGCATCCGTGCTGGTGGTGTGAAGTGCCTGGGCGGTGCTACCACCTGTACCGCCCCACCAGAAGGACGCCGCCAGCCGTATAGGGACCATTAATACGGCGTGGCAGTGTCCTGCTGGTGGGGCGCTGCCGGCGTTAGCAGCGCCCCTTCCTGTTCCCTGCTGGATAACCTCCTCACCGGGCAAGGTAACTCAGGCATCCGACAGGAGCGGGGTGATGTTGTGTGTGGTGTCTGCCTGTGTGCATGAATGTGTGTGCGCATGTGTGAACACGTCTGTGAGTGTTGTGGTGTATGTGTGGTTGTATGAGGGTGAGTATGTATGAGTGAATGTGTGTATGGATGAGTGTGAGTGAATGCCTGCCTGAATGCATGTGAGTATGTGAGTGAATGCATGTATGGATGAGTGTGAGTGAATGCGTGCCTGAATGCATGTGAGTATGTGGGAGTGAATACCTGTATGGATGAGTGTGAGTGAAAGCATGTGAGTATGTGTGAGTGAATGTGTGTATGGATGAGTGTGAGTGGATTTGTATCTGAGAGTGGAGGTGAATGGGTATATGCGTGGTGTGTGTGTGCATGTATGCGGGGAGGGGGTGCTATGTGTGTAAGGGGGTGGGGCACTATGTGTGTAGGGGGTTGGGAGGAGTCAGGTGCTTGCTGGGGGCATGGGGGAGGCGTATACTGGTGACAGGGAAAGTAGCCCTACCACCATGGTTTTTGTGGCAGTGCTACCGCCGCGGAAACCATGGTGGTAGGCCGGCTCATAATGCTGCCGGCGGTCTTCTGTGGACCGCCGGGTCGGAGATAAATATCTCCGGCCCAGCTGTTCATACAGCCATGGCGGTATAAGTGGAGATGTGGCGGATTGGCAGTGGCCAATCCGCCACACTTATAAAGTGGCCGTATACAACTCCAGCCTGATGGCGAGGATACCACCACACTAACTCTGGCGGTCAAAAGAACCCCAAGGTCTTAATGAGGGCGTATATATTATTTTAACTTCTAGAATGTTCTTTCTGTCCTTTTCTGTTTGATGTTTGTGCGTGATGATTCTTAACCACTGGTACTTTGTGGACTACTTTTTAGCCCACTAAGTTTGGCGCTGGGAATTATGTAGCTGTGAAAGACCAAATTATGTGGCAAAGTTAACTCTATAATGCAGCAAGAAAACACAAATTGTGTGCATTATATAGCATGTTCTATGCAGCATTATCTCACTGATTTGTTATTTTACTATTTGTTGATACAGAAGTGACCTCAGTGCTATAGAAAGTATAACATTTTCTTAAGAAAGGTCTCTCTGATCTTTTTATGTGCTGCAGCATTTACACCGACTGCGGAGTCTCCACAGTTGTAAAATTACTATTAAATCCTAGATTGCGAATACCAAAAAATAGTAACCTTACACAAAAGTTTACCTTTCTGAATCAGGCCCTGTGGTGCTACAAGATACAGAATTAGGGAAACCCCCAAAAATAATTTTCGGCCTTCCGTTGATTACTCTTGTATGCATGTAAGTAGTTTTAATTCTGCAAATAATTCTCTGAATTGGCTAGAACTTACATTGTGTTTTGAAGTAGCTTGCAGAATGTTCAGATAGACATTAATCTGATATAATGATTTCCATGAAAAAGATACTGATGTACACATACAGCAATGTGCAGAAAAAGGGCTAAACCAAGTTGAATTGGAAATTGAGGCGTATGGCGTCTAGCGTGGAGGAGTGGATATTGCCTGTGTGGGATGGAGAGTTGAGTGGACTGTGCAAGAATGGGTGTCTGGAGCATGGATGGAATGTGGGAGAATTTCAGATTGGAAGGATTGCTTTAGCACCCGGTGAAGCAGGCTGTGTTTCAGATGTAATTGTTTAGCTCTTCATAAAGCAGCTCTTTAATTCTGGCTGTCATTTATTGCTGTTACTTGCAATACGAAGAGAAAACATTGGCCCATTGCCTCTTTAGGAAGATCTACATTTTGCTTACTTTCCAGAGCCTTCACATTGGGAAATGTTAATTCCATAAATCCTATTGCAACAACATGGTGTTCAGTGGTGCCTTACTTTTGCCATTAATACAGAATATCAGTACCCTAGGGGTTCACAGATCTGTTACGCATACTATGAATCAGTGTAGAACCATTCGAAAAAGAGCTAGTACACACCACAGATGTTTTTTTCTTACAGAAAATGTACTTTCATTTCTTGTTTTAGAACCACTCTCCATAAATTTCATTAAGAAAATCACGAAAAAATTTTCTTCTCTAAAAAGACCTTTGTTTGAATCCCAGGAAGGGCTCAGCGTTTTTGACATATTTTAAGAGTCTTAAAGTTCACAACAGTTCCTAAAATCAAGGCTGTATCACAAAGAAAAAACTTAAGTTGAGATAAAATT
Source organism: Pleurodeles waltl (assembly GCF_031143425.1). NCBI lineage: Eukaryota > Metazoa > Chordata > Amphibia > Caudata > Salamandridae > Pleurodeles > Pleurodeles waltl. The sequence goes on from NC_090450.1 coordinate 789,012,270, forward strand.
AAATTTTTGTCATGTTTTGTCTTTATTGTAACTCTCAAAAATAACCATCTATTTCAGTGTATCTCAATGAAGACTTTGTGTTGGCCCAAACGCTAAAGTTATTTTAATTGTAACCTTCGACTTAAACTTTATCATGAAAAAGTACAGCCTTCTAGAAACAATACTATAAACTGCATGAAATGTGAGGGGTCTAGTTATTTTACAATAACAGGGCCGTTCAAGGATTGCACACCCAGGTAGTCTCATTTATCTGGGCGGAGTAGGGCCCTCTGTTTCTTCTGTGGTTCTCTAATTCCATCAATAACTACCCAAAAGTGCCCTCTGCTTGGATAAATAAGCGCTGCTTCTTGTAGCTGTGAAAATAAAAGTTTTAATTGCTTGCTTCAACAATTATGTGCTTGAGTAAGAATCTAGAAAACATAAATGAAGAATTTTGAGGCTCTCATTTTCCAGCAAGTTGGACATTAAGGCTATAACCATCAGCCTAGCCTTCCTCAATCCAACCCCTCCCTTATGAAAAATGGAGAAACTGCTAATCGGCAGTTATCATATTGGATTGTAATTGGATTTATTCACCACTTACTACCCCTGATGAGGTGTTGAAGAGCTTACATGGGAATGTTCAGGACAAAACTAATTTGTGTAATTGATAGATCCAGTGGTAATCCCAATCTTAGATAGAAGTCTAGCACGTTCGCAACAAGATGCATCAGATTGAATTGTATTTGTTTCAATGCAGATAGATCCACAAAACTCACAAAGAAACTCCCAGTGAAGAAAGCCAACACGTGTTTCGCCCCTTCCTGGCATGGAAGCCTCAGGCTTTTTCAAGGCTGGCAGTACATAACACATATTAAAACATAGTACAATCAGAAAAGTTCATGAAAAAGGGAATTTAGGATTATCACAGCATCCAAATATACCAAGAACCAGCAAAAAAGAAAAGGAGAGAAGGAGCAACGGGCAGATTGAGAAAAAAGGGAAATAGAACACTAAAGGAGAAATAAAATGTGACATAAGAAAAAATGTACAATCCATTATCAAAATCATTAAGGAATAAATGTAACAGTATATAAAATTTCCTTGCAAGTACAGTTCGGTAAAACACAGCCACAGCACAGGAATCAACCATGTGATTCAGAGCATTTTTTTGAAGACCATGGGCACCCATCAAAATTGACCAATAATATCACAGATATTCGTTTTTTTATGTACAGCAGTTATTGGTCACCAGTAAAGCACACAGTTTCAAATAAAACAACCATATTCAGTGAGTTCACATGTATTGTGGTGTTCCATAGTCAACAGTAATACCAAGAAAAATTATTGAAGTATATAAATATGTAGAATAAGGCCATCAATCATACAAATGTTTCCATGTGTAGCCCAACATCGTATGAATGGTGGTGACATGGTATCCAGTCAAAGGTGGTAAAAAAGCATAAACATCACGGAGGCAGAAAAATGAAGAGTTGCGCATGTAAGTATATAATTATCATGTAGAGTCCGGGGGCGATAGGAGGGAAAAGGAACGCAGAGGTTTCTCAATGGTGAAGTGAATCATCCTTTGTGTTAGGCCGTGGTCTTTAAGAAAGTAATAATCATAGTCCTCACTACCCATGTTATCATAGCCAATAAATTATGAGATAGGCTCAAGGGAGCAAGTAACTGAGATGCTTACAGTCACATGTAAAGTGCAGCAGAAACTACAGTGTTAAGTCAGAGTGGGCAAATCAGAAAGGCCCAAACACTGAAATGAAGAAAACAGTATAGTCGTGAGCACAAAGAAAAAGCCACATACAGGGGGCACTGGTTTTATATACTGGTTTGTGAGGATGACCTACCTGCTTTGGGGATTCTTACGGTGGTCAATATCTGCATGCTGTACGAGGCTGCAATACAGGTTCATACTACTTCGAACATGGTGCTTTTTTTTGTCTGGCTGCCTTATTTTGTATCTTGGTTTTCCTTCCCATTTCTACACCAATAGGAACCTTCCTTTGCAAGTTCTCTGATGGCAAGCGTTCCAGTTTCTTGCTTCACTATAGTTAGTTCCATCCTCATTAAATCATCACACCCCTTCTCCTTTGAACTACTGGTACTGGTACAATTGTTTTTTCCCGTTTGATCACAGTGACTTCAAGATCTTAGAGGTTACCTTGTGGACCACACGTAGTGGCCACTGATTGATCCTAATCACTCCCTTTTTAGGTTGGGCGTAAGCGTTCAACCTTGTGTATATTTTTAGTATACTTCTTATGGCTTAAAGCGATTTCATTTGTTGGTTGCAGTGTCCTTTAAAAATTCTTGCTCGCTAGTGGTCAGTTCTGCCTTTTTCTCCCTCCTTTTTCTGTTTCAGAGCAGAGACCAACTACTGTATTATTCCACTTTGGTTTCTTTTATCTGTTGCTGTGACGACCTACTTTTTTCATATCTTCGTTGCTCTATTTTCATTGTGGGATTTTTAGGCTGGTAGCTGCCTGCGATTTATTGCAGCATTCCGTTTCTCCCACCTCCTCCCATGTCGCTGACATTTGTTTTGGCTTTATTCCAGTGCTGTCCTCGTTTACCTTTGGCTCCTAAAATAAGCTTATTTTACAAAAGAAACACAGGGTGCCTAAACATTTAGCTCACTGCTCACAAAAGCCACAATATGCCCTTTCTGGTAGAATGTAGGTAGAAGCAATGATGTGAAACCTGCAGAGCCTCACATTTGGAGTCTGTCTCTCCAGGCACCCTCCCTGTCAGCCCTCAGAGACATTCGCACAGAAGGCATTGCTTATCTCCTTTTTTGGGGGCCATAAATCTTTCAGGCTGCTCTTCTAATGTTACCTTCATTAGAGCTTTGTTGAAATGCGAGGCAAAAATGCTTGCAAGACTTTTCATTCTGTTAACATAAAAAGAAAAATACTTTTCCAGCCTTATTCTCCAATTTCTGTTCAGCCGTTTACTCAACTCGCGGTAGTGCAGTCATCATCTCGTCTCTCCTCAAAGGCATGTGATTTCTGATGTCAGTAGCCACCAGCGACCACTAAAACATGGCAGGAAAAGACTAAATTATGAAGCTGGGCTGACCAATTTATATGGCAGACGAGTCCAGTTCTGAATTTACAATGCCAAAGCTCTAATTCAAGAAAATGCAAGACCTATTGCATTGTAAATGCTTGTTCTGCTTTGTTTCACCTTGAGACTGTTTTCCGTTAGTAAGTTATGTTTTCTCTCCCCCCCTTCTACTCTTCTTTTCTAGGACTGGGGAACTTGCAACCTTTAGCAGTGTTACTTTGGAGCACATCAGTATTTTGTCTAGCCATAAAGCTGGTCTTCCGCACCAACCAGTACGTAATACCAGTGCCACCTATATTTGGGTTTTGGTTTGCGCTCACGACTATACTGTTTTCTATGTTGCAGTGTTTGGGCCTTTCTGATTTGCCCAGAATGCCGTTGTTTCCATGGCGCTTTACACACAATTGTAAACTTTGCGGCTTCTTGAGCCTATCTCAAAATTTACTGCCTATGATATTATGGGTACTGAGGACTATAATAATTACTTTCTTATAGACCACGGGCCTAACACAAAGAATGAATGACTTCACCATGGTGGGTCCAGCACTTCTGGGTTGACAAACCTTCGCATTCCTTCTTACTCCCCCTCATCTTTCCCTCTCCCCTTTCCTCTCTTCCTCCCGGACTCTACATGATAATTATATACTTACATCCACAGCTCTTCATTTTTCTGTTTCTGTGACGTTTATGCTTTTTTACCATGTCACCACTATTCATTCGATGTTGGGCTATACATGGAAACGTATGTATGATTGGACGTCTTATTTTACATATTTATATACTTAGATAATTTTTCTTGGTATTACTCTGAACTATGGAACAACAAAATACGTGTGAACTCACAGATTATGGTTGTTTGATTTGAAACTGTGCGCTTTACTAGTGACCAATAACTGCTATACACGGAAAACAAGTGGATGTGATATTTTTAATCAATTTTGATGGGTGCCTCCTGTCTTCAAAAAATGCTCTGAATCACATGGTTGATTCCTATGCTGTGAGTGTGTTTTACCTAACTGTACTTGCTAGGAAATTTTATATACTGTTACGTTTATTCCTAAATGATTTTGATAACGGATTGTACATTTTTCTTATGTCTCATTTTTATTTCTCCTTATTGTTCTTTTGCCCCTTTTTTTCTCAATCTGCCCGTTGCTCCTTACTGTACTGGCCTGGAAATTATATATATTGTTATATTTATTCCTAAATGATTTTGATAATGGATTGTAGTTTTTTTTTCTTATGTCTCATTTTATTTCTCCTTTCTCGTACTTCCTCCACTTTTTTCTCAATTGGCCCTTTGCTCTTCTCCTATTTTCTTCTTTTCTTTTTTTCTGGTTTTGGGTATATTTGGATTCTGTGATAAGATTTTATTCCCCTTTTTTGGGCTTTTCTGCTTGTTCTGTGTTTTAATATGTGCTAGGTACTGCCAGCCTTGAAAAAGCCCCAGGCTTCCATGCCAGGAAGGGGAGAAACACGTGTTGGCTGTTCTCCACTGGGAGTTTCTTTGCAAGCTTTATGGATCTATCTACATTGAAATAAATACAATTCAATCTGATGCATCTCGTTGAGAATGTGCCATACGTCTGTCTGAGATTGGAATTTCCCCTGGATCGATCAATTACACAAATCAGCTTTGTCCTGAACAATCCCAAGGATACATGTGTGAATGGGCTATTGATCTTCCATTCTGAAGGATGAGCTGACTTATTGACATTATCCCATTATGCTAGTGTGGCCTGAAGACGGTCAGCCAAACATACATAGACGGTGAGGGGGGGAGCACCTCCCTCTCTGCTCTTTACCCCCGTGGCCCAAACCCTTTAAAAGGAAAGGATAATAAACAAAGTTTATTATCCTTTTCTTTAAAAAATGGATAATAAAGTTTATTATCCTTTTCTTTTAAATGTTTTGCAGCTGCCACTGCTGGGGTGGGGCAACGCTCCTCCGCCCTAAGGGAGGAGCCGCCCCTCCATTTATACAGGGATTCCAAGAATATAATTTTAATTTGTTACATAGGAGGCTTTGTTCCAAAATTCTCAGGATACTAAGTATATTCAGGATAGAGCCTTCATTCAAAACATACCATATTTGTTCTTTAGCTTTTTTTCTGCTCTTTAAATTCCTTTCTGACATTGTTTCCTCTTCCATAACTCCCCTTGGTTCAATTACCACATTTATTTCCATTCATCAATAGATGTGTGTCCACTTCTTATCACAGTTGTTTAGCAAGAGCTGAGCTAGGGAGAGGCAATGTGTTGTTTTGATTTGTTGGCCACACCTTGACCAACGGAAAGGCAACTTTATCAAGTCTATAGCCTCTACATGGATCCATTCCTCCGTCCTCTTCCAGTGAGCTGCAACTTATAGGTATTTTTACCTTCAATACTATTTTTGTCCTTGGAAAAACAGGTTTTCTAATGTATATCTTTGCCAGTTTTCTATCTTTCAGTGCTGTTGATATTCCTGCCACTGAGTAGCATAGAGTTTTAACTTACTTTCACTTTTGTATGTTTACTCACTGTTTTGCTTGGCTCTGGTCTCATTTTCTGTCATTTTTCAGCTCCCTCTCAGGTTTCATAATTGTTAGAGTCCTGTTGATGACCCTACATGTTCTATAGGATTGAAATGTCATTGATGTGCATGTGGACCCATAACATTGAATGCAAAAAGCATAAACCTCCTCAGAACACTCATCAAGAGTGAAACATATGTGCCTGCAGCTAAGAAAATGGAATAGTTGAAGAAATTAATAATTATCATGCTAACCTAGAAATTAGAACATTGGAAGAAATTAAAAGATATCAAGCTTTGTTTCACAGGATGAACTGTAACTTTGTAAAAGAAGGACCACATTGACGAGAATTAACTGGGAGGGCTACTGAGTCGTGTTTCACTTGAAATCCACAGCTCAATGCTATTTGTGAGTGCCAGATCTGTTTTGAGTGCTACCAAATTGTGACAAGACATGTACTCTGGTCATCTTCATCAAACATATGTATCACTCTAAAGAAAGCATAGAGTCTCATTTTCCACTGGAGAAAGCAAAGTGCCACTATGATCGGACTTCAGTTGCACAGTATGATTTATCTTTCATAGCATGTGAGCTACTCTTGAACATCTTGAGCTGGTTGTACAAAAGGACTTTGGAGCAATGAAAGTCTGTCGGCCCCAATCAAAACAAGATAACATCCACAGTAGTTCAAGAAACATGTCACTGAATTTATTCACTAATTCTACGAAATAGTTTTTTATATTGTGAGATGCATTTCTTCATATACTGGATAAAATACTCCACTGCTGTACATTATAAGCTGTACATTATAAGGCAATTGCAAGTCACTGAGGAGTTGTATGACTTAAGAGAGGAACGCTGGTGAAGGTTGATTTCCTTTATTAAATTATGAAAATCTGTGGTCCCTTACAATATCCTTTTGAGGTACAACAGAGGATATTTTATTCCTTATATTACATGGTCATAGCATCAACCCCACCACAAATTGCTTAAATCCTTGATATCTCAGTCTTTCATTGGAAACGGATAGTATGGTTGAAGAGATGAAGAATGAAAGCGGAATATGTAGTGCAAAATTGCACACACCAAAAGACATTTAGTGGTTTGTTGCAAAAAGGTATAAAAATCAGTAGAATGTGCGTGTAGTGGGCAGAATGTGAAGAAACATGCATGAATATTTTTGATGTGGAAGAAATTGAAATAATTCCAATATTAAGGGAGCAGAAAAGATACAAGTTCCACCTGGCACACATGGATCATGCCTTAGAAGAGGGCTTCACTTGGGCTGGGGGTGAGAATTATTATGAATATCTAAAAAATCTGTTGGTCTCCTTAGCAAAGGGTAGAAATCCGATTGCATTGTTAGACTCTAGAGGACGAATTAAGTAAATGGAGTTGGTTGGATGGCACCCTTTAATGGCAATTGTGCTTTGAGCCCAAAGATTATGACAGGTTGTACAGGGACAGGAGTGAGGTCCTGCCGCTCACCTATTAGTGGTGATCAGTGGAGAACTTTAATTTTAGAGCTATATATGGGTAACTCTGTGGTAGATATAATTGTGGGAGAATTCACATCCTCTCAGCATGAGAGATTACTAAATATGCCTCTCTCTCTGTGAATGAGTTTGAGAATTCATCAAGTCTATGACGTTATCTAGGGTGATGGGGCTGAATGAAATCTGATCTCTGTTATAAAAAAAAAGACAACCTATGGGCAATCCCCCTTACCCAGCTATCTCCATTCTGCATTCCCTCTTCATCGTGGACTGGGAGCATTATTATCCCAAGGGGAAGTCCAACCTGCCAATTACTTAAAAACAAACTGCTCTATTAGATGCTATGAGAAAGGTTTTCACTAAAGGCCTATTAAACCATCTTAATTCCTGGGTCAATGAAAAAAAGAGCATCCAGTTAGAACAGTTTGGCTTTAAGAAAAGGCATGGTAGGCTGGATAATATCACTGCCCTGCAACTTATTACGGAAAATATGTAAGAATCAGAGGTTCCCCGGTATTTGCTGCTCTCATCGAGTTTTCCATTGCATTTGATAGAGTGGATTATCCTATCATGTGGTAGAAAATTACATAGACTCAGTATGCCAGGAGTACTGTTGCACTTAATCATTGCATTACATTCTTCCACATGGTGTCAAGTGTTGTTGAGAGGTGGGGGCAGGTATTTTTCTGCTGTAATTTCAACAATAAATAGCTTAATGAAGGGGTTCCTGCTAGCCCCTTTGTTATTCTCGCTGTATTTTTCAGACTTACGTGCTTACCGGAGTAATGGGTTTGGTGACCCCCGACCACTGGGGGCTGACCAGTGTTTTGTCTGTTGTATGTGCTGACGTTGTGTTTCTTGATTTGACCATGAAGGGTTCTGAATCATCCTCTTGCTTCATTACCGCATTTCTCTGACATCCACTTTTTAAAAGTGTCCTAGGCACTTAACCATCTCTTGTCGGTATATCAGGCTAAAATACACGCCACCTTATTATACACCCTAGAATTAGCAGATGAGGCAAATGTTTTTTTAAATAATTATGAAGGACAAATTTGAGGAAAATATGTTGTTTTAATACTATTGTGCCATTCTAATGTATGATTAGAATTTGTGCCAAAAAAGTCCTATTGTGCAAGATCTCAGCAGTAATTTGATGGGGCTATCGACCTTTGAGAACCAATTCAAACTCACTAAGGAATTACATGTGTATTGAGATCTTTGAAAGGAAAAAAGACAAACCTTTGTTCTATAGGAACTTTAACCTTGCTCTAAGCTTGTTTGACCTAAACCAGGGTTGTTTATGTTTTTGGTCTGAAGCAATATTAAAATCTTATCTTCAGCAGGCCTCCCATAATTTAAGTGTACACCTAGATATGGATTCTTGTAAGAAAACCCCAACAATGCTTAAAACGGAACATGGATCATGAGTTAGGTGATGCTGGACTTCAATTATCCTAAATATTTTTGCTCTAACTGTTTTAACTTTGAAATGGTGTAAATTAGAAAAAACAGGCAATGTATGTAATTTATGTAATAATGTGATCACCGCAAGTTTCTGAGACCCCTATTTTTAAAATACCAAGCACGAGCAACCTCTGAAACTCTTCATCTAATGTCCTCTCCCCCAATTAAATGTTTTGTACTTAAGTTTTTACATTTTTAAATGCTTTTTAAATGTGTATTGAATAGGTTTTGTTCTGATTTGAGTTCTTTGTTAAGTTGTATCATACCATGTCATAAAATCTGTGTATGAACCTTTTATTAATATCATTAATATATGCTGTTTTTACTGTATTGGTTTTAATAACTCATGTGGATCTCATTTGATTTCCAAATCTTGAAACATAAAAACTTTAAATTACTAAACTACTTCCTGATTCTGATACTTTGTCATAGAAGTTGGTTTTATGTAAACCATTGATCAAACATGTACATTATTTATTTCTAATACGAAGTGGTTAGACTTTCTATTATTGTCTACAAATATTCAAAGTTATCTAAGATTATTTTCAGTACATACTTAGTGGGCTTGGATTACTTTATCTAGGCAAGGTGCTAACCTATGGCTAAACTTCATAAAACCTTATGTTCACATCACAGTTGTTTTGGAAACATTTTGATTATATTTATAACTCATAACTCATGAATATAGAGGGTCTCGAGTTCATAGTTAGACTAATTTTATTACCATAATTGTATTTTATATGTTTTATTGGTAGCTCAGTTTATTAAATTTTTTATTTTGTATTACATTTCAATTTAGAGCTTGCATATACTTGTTGATTATTTTTTGTAAAGTGATTAGTCAATTGTCAGTAATATTTCTTGTTTTTTTCACTATTAATATTGTACTATTAGTACAAACGTGAACATATTCAGTAAATGTAAGTGTATTTCAAGTCACCAAGGGGTTTCAAGACCATATAGAGTCAGTCACTATTTTGAAAGTTGACTGTCTTTATGATATAATGGAACTCCTAGGTGACTTTCAATACATGTTTCATCTACAAAATGGAGGACTTTATTTCTATACTATATAGTTTGAGCTGACTCACCTGCTGTTCATTTACGCCCCACTACTAGCATAGTTGCTAAATGTGCAATGTAATATTTGATATCTTTATAGCATTTTAGCCATGAGGACCTTGGATGTCCAGCATAGCACTTCTAAGGCAATAGCTCAAGGTGGTTTATGCAAAGTAGGTGCTTAGCAGAAGAAACAGTGAGTACAATTGGATTGCATAATATTTTTTTCCTTAGAGTATTTTTCTCAGCATTCAGGACTATGTAGTGTGCCTTGGAGTAAACATTTTGGTGGGCCTTTGCCTTTGAACAACTGAGCGTGTGTGTGTGTCATAGTTTGACTCTTGCACTAGGCTGGTTTAAGGATGACAGTACTTATGTTTGTAGGCGACTATGCCAGTCCTACAACAAGTCGCAACTGTCATCCCAACTCTCCTGGCTCACAAGCAGCACCTCACCAAAAACCCAAAAAGTAAAAGGTAATTTTTGGCAGCCTTTACGCATGGACTCAAGAGTGTGACATCTCAGGTAGTGTTGTGATTAAACACAGATTACCCCTTTCTCACATAAACTCAATCTCTCAATCAAACACAGGCAATGAAGAAGATGCAATTAAGTTTCAATAGATTTTATTTAGCAAAACTGCAATCTGCGATAAATTGAATGGGCTGCAATGCTTAGGATAATGGACAGTGCAAGAAACAGAATGGTAGAGACAAGAATCATTAATACAAAGTCCCACCATCTTGCAATAACGTGTAATGACATAAAGTATGAGATATGTCCTAATACCCTAATATGATGTACCTAATCTCTAACCTAAAAGAGAGCTAGGTGTGTTAAACCTAATCTGCTAATGCCATGTCCATGAGAAGAGCCCCCAACCCTCGTTACTTTAAAATGAGGACTCTAGCTCAGACTCCTTAGGGACACGAACACTGGTTCAGCCTCAAGGCGACGTGCAGCATTGATAGCAGCGATGGCATCTGGTTGGAATCCCTCTGGCTATCTGTTAAAGTGAGGAGTATTTATACAGGTCTGCTTGGACCCCTGACATAAGTCTGTTCCCAAACAATAGATAACAAGACATGCTTGGGATGGTAATTTATATAAACAATTCCCTCGAAAGCGTGAAGAGGGAAAGTACCTAATGTGAACACCTACAGTTTGTTAATATTTGTCGCTTGATATTGACACCTTAGCGCAGTGGCACTGATAACGCAAAACTAAAACATGGGCCTAACTAAAAACAAGACAACCATCATAAAAGATTTAACTAAATAAATGCGCTAAAATAGAGCAAGCTATGTAGGGTAAAAGTCACTAGGTAATGGGGGCACGAGTCTGCAAGCCAAAGGCTAAGCTAAATCCTGTATCCCATTAAAACAAACTAGGATTCACTACATGTGTGTAGCCTCAGGGAAAGGTTGTTATAAGAATGGACTGAGTCGAGTCATTGGTAATTTCATCATTAGAATGTTGAATATTACTTAAACAACTGAAAACAGTTGGAGTCAGTTGGAGAAAAATCTTAGCGATACAGGAAACAGGGATTGAGTTTAAAAACACAAAAAGAGTGGTGACGAGTGGCTTCCTACATAAACTTTAATGGAATAGTCCCAAGGTATAGTTTTATTTAACAAAACAATACCTGTGACCTTTCCAATGCTAGTTATGGGAAAGGTTCGAGGTGTTTACAGTTCTAGCCTGGCTCTAGATCACAACCCTTACAATAATGTTGTGCTGTAAGGTGTACCAAAAGGAAACTTGATTCGAGATACTAGAAAGTAATACTTTTCATTTTAGGTACTGGCTATCAAGAGATCAGGTAGGAGAGAATGAATGTAGTTTAGGGAGATTTTGCTTTTCAGCTACTTAGTTCCCTGATACCCATGGGTGGTTTGATTCCATTTCTTGCTGGATAGTTGGATAGTTTTTTCTACGTTAAGAATTGTCAATCAATCAAAATATACTTTATTCGCAGCACAACTGCTGCATAAAAGTGCGTAGAGCAGGGGTTCCCAACCTGTGGTCCGCAGACCAACAGGGATCCTTGACACATTCCAAGGGGGTCCACAGGCCCCAGCCGGCAGGAAGGCACTTCTTCAGCTGGGGCCTCTCGCTTTGTGTTTTTATATTTATTACTTCATTTGTGCAGCAGTTTGAAACGCACATCAACATTCCATGTATATCCAGCAGCTTTGGGGGAAAAAAAGCGTCAGGATAACTCTGATGATTAATGTACCTGCTGAAGAGAGATGGGTGTTTGCTCTAATGGCAGTTTTGACTCATCTAAGGTAGCGCAGATGGTTAATATACCTGCTGCAAAGAAAGTGTATCATGCAAAGAACAGTAATTTATGTGCATAGTGCAGTGGGTTACTGCTTTTGTCACAGATTCTTTGGCTGCCATGCAGTACATAAATTACAATCGTAATCTAGCATAGTGAGATATGAACTAAAAAGAGCTGCATGCAAACTGCATGGCACAAATTAGAAAGTTATGTTTTTTCCCCAGTGTTTCATGCTACTAAAAATGGTTTTCTTTTGTAGAAATACATTCTCATTATTATGCTTTGAATCCTAAGTTTACGCTTCTCCAGACCAAACACTCTTAGAAAATGCCTACCAGTATGGATGACATGTGCATCATACACATGTCATCCTGTAAAGTGCTCCAACACCCTACACTGGTGTGTGAGGTGCTATAAAACAAAATAATTACATGTGACAGGCTATGGAGAGATGAGAGGCCCGTATGGTTTTACCTCCTTTCCCCACCACATATTTATGTGAAAAAGCTTTTTCTGATCTTATGTACCTAAAACATAAAAACAGAAATTGCTTGGGAAGTGTAGAATCTGACCTGAGGATTCAGTTTTCCTAAATAAAACTAAACATTGAAAAGTTAGACGCTGAGATGCAGCGCCAACCTTTCCATTAAATGTTTTTGATTTTTTTCATACTATTTCGACATAAAATAATGATCTCTTTAGTAATTTGAAGATTTGTTTGGTGTGCACTTGTTTGTGTATTTTTTGAGAATTACTGTTTTAATGTATGAAATTTAAATCGTACAAATTGCTTTGAGGGTTCCTGCCTACCAAAAGTGATTTAATGGGGGTATTCAAGAGTCAAAAGGTTGGGAACCACTGGAATAGAGTACAAGTCCAAAACAGATAATAAACATTTCATAAAACTACACACATTTTTTTTTTTAAACCCGCAATACATGAAAGCCTTAAAAATAAATTAAAACAACTTCCCTCATCCCATCTGTTTCGAAAAGGGAGCCAAACTCATACATGTATCAGTATACGGCAGGGGATACCTTCCTAATTTTTTTAATCTTCCATAAAAATGATGCTACGACAAAACATCTCACTAAGGATTGTAACTGGTGCAAAACAGAAGTGCCGGCTTACACTGTCGAGAATTAAACAGCTTGAGGTATGGGCAGAGCAGTGTATGCCTCGGACTATCATAAAACGAGCAGAAAAACATAATGTGCATTGATTGTGCTGATTTCCCATCGCATCGAAAAGAGGGAAGAATTGTCATTATTTGAAAGCCATTACATGGCTCTTGACCTGTTTAAATTAAGTAGTGCAAAATCAGATACCACATATTAGCGGGGAAATAGGTTTAGAAAAAGAAAACCCAGGAACAGGAAGGTCCTAGACCAGAGCTATTACCAATGGCAGTACTTGGAAGCACAAGAACAAGGAAAGAAGCGTCTCAATCAGATTTATTTTTTGAGTGGGCAGCAGCTTGTTGCAGCTGACTGGGTGACACAGAAAGTGTTGGCACTCTGGATCATTAACTTATATAAAGATTGTAAACCCGAAATAAAGATTCCCTCAGAACTGATGAAAATGTTTCAGAATAGCGCTATAACAAACATTGGCAAAGTCAATATGTCTCCTACTGGATGCCAGTCTGAGGCTTATACTTGTTGGTTTTGTTGTAGATTTTTCAAACATTACTGTTTTAATGTTAGGAAAGCTGCCAGGCCCTTATCTATCTATCTGTCTGTCCATCTATCTATCTATCTATCTATCTATCTATCTATCTATCTATCTATCTATCTATCTATCTATCTATTAGGCCAGACTTATGGACAGAATGGAGGCACATAAGAACAGTGAAGAGTGTAGTGCTTATTGCACAAATTATAACTGCACATATCACAATACATCCTAATGTACGTAACTAGGGCCAGTGTAGTGGCACAAATGTTTTGTAACATGCACTTTGTGACATCACAAGGCTTCTGTAACATAAAATACACCACAAAGTTTTAAAAACCGTAACAGCCTCCAAAATATTAAAATAGAATAATCATTGTAACAAATGATGGGGTGGTAGGGGCATGTTATTTAACTTGCCGGACTTTCTAAGACTTTCTGTATCTATGGGGGAGCCTAAAAACCTAAAGCGAGCAAAAGAATGAGGTCTGCATGCCTTCATTCTAGGCACTGAAGAGAAAGGAATGCACTCATTTGCAGCAAAGGTTCAGACAACTAGTAGGTCACTACACCAAGACCCGTGGGAGATGCGCCAAACAAAGCACCCAGGTTACGACCCATCCTTCACTAGGGAAGAGAAGAACTGACCTGAGACAATCAATTTTGCAACGGAGAAAAACAATTCTCAACTCATATTCATTACATAATCCATAAATTCCACATGTACCATTTCAAAATTTTGTCTTTACATATTGCACATAATTATTTACATTTAAGATGATAGGATTGGAGAAGTGCTATACATTGAAATCACCAAACCACATTGTTGGAGTCATGTTTGGCCAACCCGCTGGCCATTACAGCACTGGCTAATTTACCTGGGGGCCCAAGTGCAAACTATCAGGCCCCCCATATGTTACCTTCATAAGGTAAACTTGTCTGTTCCTCATAAGGAGAGGTGCCAAGGCCAGCAAGTTAGTTGAATCCTTAAGCATCCATGCCAGAGCCAACACAAAGAGGGATCACTTGCAGCCCCCAGCACCCTTTAGGAGACGGGTCCGGGCAACAAGGCCATACCTTGGTCTCCTGGCACAATCAAGGCAGTATAATAGAGTACTCCAGAGCACCCACGAAAGTCACTGTAGCATACGTCTCTGGACATAACCTACAGACCGTATTATCACTGTTCCAATTTGGGGTCAGGCATAATGCCAAATGTCTCCAGAATGTTTCTGCCTTTATTCCGGATATCAATGTGTTTACTAGCTTTGTGGCTACACCTGTCGGTCCTCACAACGAAATACCACATATCAGGAAAACATAACCTACAAGACAGAATAAACTGGAGGAAACAAAATAAAACCAAGAGTAGTCTCACGCATATTCACCACTTCATTAACGTAAGGACAAGAATGAGGGTTCCAAAAACTTGAGTCCGGTCAGTAGGACACATTTACAGTCAGCAAGGGCACAGCACCAGGAAGTGATGCAGTTGCCAATAGGACGGAGGCTTCAATGCCTCTTTCAATGCCTCTCCTGGTCCCTCAGGCAACCCTGCTGTCCCACAGCAGCCAATGGGCAGATGGAGGCTCCATATTGATCAAATCCATCTCTCTGACTGCTAAGGTAGCAAATGGACACCAACCACGCTTTCCCGGATCTTCAGAGAAAGCATGCAAAATTGAAGTAAAAACACCAAAGTGACAAATGGCTTAAGTGAACCCTTCTCATGAGACGGATACAGGCCCAATCTGTGGCCAGGGCCCACCAATATGAAGTTGCCCCTTTTGTTCAGTATTCCTGAGACTCCTTTTCCAAGCAAGAGCACAAGAGGAGAACAGCCACCTGATCTGATGTGGTATGTGCGGGGTGTCATGGGGTAGTAGGACTTCCCTGTCTTTAGGAATACGTTACACGTGTAAATTAATGCGTTTGTTTCTAACTGACTTCACAGCCTGCAAGAGGAGAGCAGGGCAAAAAGTGTAAATGAGTGTCTCAGGAGTAAAGGCATCTTACATGGTGGCTGGTGGCACACAACTTCTTCAAACTTCCTTGCTGTGTACAAATAAAGGTTTATGAGGCAGGGCTCTCTGACATTATATTCCTGGTGTGTGAGAAGGTAACACACTCTTTTTTGCTAACCCTAATCCCTTTCTGTTAACAGCTGCAGCTCTTCCTCTAGTGTGTGCTGAGCCATGGCTCTGTTGTCCATATACCTGGCTCACCAAGAAAACACCAGTGGGTGGCAGATTTTGGACTTGGATGTATTGAGAAAGTGTGCATTATGCATTTTTGTTACTGTAATTCCAGAGGCCATGTTCATTTTAACCACAGTACTACCAAGCGGTGACGCTCCTGGCCTATTCAGCCTCATTTTCATTTAAATGAGGATTCATACGTAGCTTGACCAGTGAGTTAAAATGTGCATTCTTGTACCTTTTCAAAGGCCCACAGTATCCTTTCTCACAAGAAGCTGTGCACCTGCTGTGATCCAGCTGTCTCGGGGGCAGAAACGTTTCTGCTATTGGTGCCTGTGTGAATAAAAGCCGTCTTGGAGCGTAGGTGGGGGAGGGGGCTGTTCAGCAATCATCACAATGTTTGAAAAGTTAACTATGATTCGAGAAAACATAATTAAACATTGAACTTGAACTTTTGTAAACATTTGCTATACAAAACATGTTCTCAAAGCCTGTTGAACGTTTCGGAAAACTTGAATAAGATCTGTTTCGTTTCAATTATCAGATATACATAAAATTAAAGGAAACCATAGATTTTCAAGTTTTGCTTTCAAAATGCTGCTTCGGTTCTCATTTGAAATGGTTGTTTGACATGATATATAATTGTGATTATTTGAATATCACCATTGAATATCAGTTTTTCCCCTCATTGTTAGTTCAGCAGATTAACTGGGGGAATTGTATTTACACTAAGGTCTCTTAAAAGTTCTCAGGGGAACGACAGGAGAAATGAAAATGAGGGATCAAGAGAGCGGAAACAGGTAATAACCCAGAGGAAATAATGAAGCAACATTCTTTACGAGGCATCTTTGTGAACGCTATTATCTGACTAGACACCAACTTTCAGTAGTAAAGTTTCGATTTATAAACCTATTCAAAAGTGTAAGTTTATCTCTATGAATCAGTCCCACAGGACCTGATTTACAAAAGGAAACTTACACTTTGAGGTACGTTTCACTACGGTTTTGGTATTCAAAAATACAACTGTCCCATATCTGTGCTGGCCTCCACGAAGCTACTGAAAAATATTTCAAGGATCAGTGGAGGGATCAGTAGATTCAGCACTGACCCTATGAGAGACGTGTGAGGCAGTCATAAGGGGCCAGGACCTCTCACGTATATTAGGACACAGAAAGGACAAAAGGGCGCTCCAACAAGAGATTCTGAAGCTGGAATCTAACCTCACAGCTGCAGAAAGTGTGGGTTTATACCACATTATTACTCTCAAACAGAAAGAATATAGTGACATAGCGAGGGAAACTTCCAGGGCTAACCAATGGGCCACCCAGCATCGCGTCCACGAGGTTGGAGATGAGGCCGGAAAACATTTGGGCTGTCTTGACAAAAGGAGAGGGCCAACCGCTTGGTCCTAAAAATATAGACCGAGAAAGGGGAATGAGTGAGGGGCATACAGGACATTGAGGAGGCCTTTGCAACTTATTTACTCAAATTTACTCACCAGCATAGTTATGGTGGAGGAGGCACAGAACATTTTACCTGATATCCAGGTCCCGGGACTGTCACAATCCGAAAGAGTCCTCTTACACCAACACCTTATGGAAGCTGAAATAATACAAGCAATCTATGACCTAAATTCCGGTAAAGCAGTGGGCCTGAATGGTCTACCAATAGAGCGCTACAAGCTTACAGCAGCAAAAATTGCTCCCCATCTACTATGCATATTAACAGAGAGCTGCAAGAGGGGATCCCTGACTAGGGACCAGAGGCTAGCCAGCATAGTAGCTATACGTAGGGAAGATAAACCACCTGATGACTGGGTCTTACATAAACCAGTTTCACTGCTGAATGCAAAATTTAGCTGAACTATTGGCTTCATACTAGATCCGGGTAATGAAGACAGTGATCCATCCAGAACAGTCCGAATTTATGCCAGGGCGCAACACAGCATTTAACTTAAGGCTCCTCTTTGGTGTACTGGGACGGGCGCCGGTAATCCGGCAAAAATGCACTAGCACTGTCTCTTGCCGCACGTATGCCCTTTGACACATCAATTGGCCATTCCTGTTTGCAGTCCTTGCCAGACTGGGCATTAGCCCATGTTTCTTGGAGTGGATATGCCTCTTATATTTGGAGCCCCTAGCGCAGGTGATAGTAAATGGTGGTATGTCTTCAACATTCCACCTTCAGCGTGGTATGCAATAGTGCTGCCCACTTTCCCCTTTAGTTTTTGCCATTGTTTTGGAGCCATTAGCAATCTGGATTAGGCGAGGCCCATTGATTAGGGAGCTGTGGGTGGACAGAGAACTATGATGATAGGATCTCCCTGTACGCAATGACATTTTACTGTACATCACTGACTGGCTAATATGCTTGACGGGATAATACATATTTTCACACTATGTCGACAACACTCGGGCTACACGATTAACTGAAACAAATTCCTGATCTATCTCATCAGCGATTGGTAAGTTAGTGTGGTAACGGAGGGCTTTTGCTATATGGAGATTTATGTAATGGCAGACCAGGGGGTCTTTTTCACATTAAACCTAGAGCCCCTGCTCAGGCGCTTGGGGAGGGATGTTCAACACTGGAGAGCTTTACCACAGTCACTACTTGGGAAAGCTGCACTACTTAAAATGATGGCATTACCCTGCTTTCTTTATGTACTCCAGAATACACCGACCCGGTCCCGATATCCTACTATCAGGCCATAGACAGGGATAGACGCATGCTGCTCTGGGATGGAGAGATGCCATGAATTACCCTTAAAAACTGATATGGCATTGGTATGATGGTGGGATTGCCCTGCCTGATGTGCACAAGTATTACTGGGAAGCTCAGCTAATGGTTATTAATCACTGGGTTCATACCCCTGAAGGGGAACCAGCCTAGCGTATGGACAGATATGTAATACTGCTAGGAGCCTACCTTAGGGCCATCTACGAAGGGAAATGCAACACACCCATCCCAATCCCTACAGAAGTCACATTAACAACATGACACACAGTGACGAGCGCCTTAGGCTGGAGGAATAAAATTACGCAAGCCACTACCATATGGAACTCAGCACACTTGGGTTTTCTGGGGACTCAGAAGGACTTTGATAAATGGGACCTTTTAGGTATTTCTGGAGTAGGGGTCGTGCTGGGGGGGGTCATAGGGTGTGAGGTCATTCCATTAGCTGAGCTACAAAGAGAATATCCACTGGCTCCCAATGAGACCTATCGCTATTTGCAAATACGCCACTCATTGCAGAAGGCAATACTGAAGGGGGAGGACCTCCCTAAGGCTTTCCCACTGGAAGATAGGCTGTTGGACGATTCAATGCCAAGTAAAGCAATCTCCCTTATCAATTGTAAACACCTTAGCCATACTGCGAACTCAATGGGAACACAATCTTGGTGACCTAGAGGATGACGAGTGGCAGTCGGCCCTGGTATCCCCTCAAGAAGTGGCCATACAGCATAGATTTCGACTGATGCAACTAAAAGTCCTACATAGGTGTTATTATGCCTGTACTATTTTGTAAAAGATGGGGAAGACACCAACTGCAATGTGTCATAGGAACTGTGGTCAAGTGGGACATGCTTCCACATGTTTTGGACTGCCCTGCCATTTAGCAATACTGGGAGTCTGTAATTACTTGCTTTAATGCAGTAAGTAGGGGTAGCATGGAGGCCTCTGCTTCGTGGTGCCTCCTAAATTTCTGGGATGACATAGACCTTACCCGAATGGTCCAAACCTGGGTGACACTGGCATTGATGGTGGCCAAATGCAACATTGCATATCATTGAAGGGCCAAATTTTCACTGCAGTTGTGGGACTGGGAATGAGACATGGATTGGTGCATGGTGGCAGAGAGGGTGGTACATGAGGGCAGAGGCTGTCCAAAAAAGTGGAGTAAAATATGGGCCGGGTGGAATGACTGTTGGGGAGGACTTTGTGCCCCAGTAGAGAACTCTGGTCGGGATGCAAGATGCAGGAAACATTTAACATCTACTGGGACTCTGAATTATATTGGGGTGGGTGGAGAAAGAAGAAGGTTTTGTGGAAGGAGGGTATATCGCAATTTTATGAACAAGTCATGATGCTACACAATTTAATGTTTACTGATTTTGTAGTTTTGGTTTTACTAATTGCAATTAAAAGATTTTCATTAAAAAAGAATAGTAAATGTATAATTACCTACATGCCACTCCAAGGGAAACTTCTCTTCTTCTGGGAGCATAATTCATCACAACCCCTTTTGTTAATTATTTATTCCCTGTTTAGCTATCTGATAAAGCAGGGGCACGACTCTAACGAGTAATAATGTTCTAACCAGAATTATTTTTTGTAGCTGGAGCATCTTGAGGTGCTGCAGACAGCATGGAATTGCAGGTGGGATCCAGCTGATATAATGTTACAGAAATCATTGATATTGTGGGATGGGTCGTTATGGTTTTATCCGATTCATTAATCACTATGAGATTAATCTCGGAGCTCATGCTTGGAGTAATTGATTCTTAAATCCGTATTATGATACTGATTTTTCATTCGGGTTGGATTACTAACTTTGTTTAACTCTATTAATAGTTTTTTTGGGTTATTATTTTATTTCATAAATCTTTTCGTGGGGGCCTACATACCTCGTCTGTCTTCCATCTTTTTACTTTTTATTACAGGAGGAGATGTTTGTTTTTATTACATTTTGCTTTTTATTCTTCAATATAACGCCTGAAAGTAACCCTCATTAGGTGTGCTCCCATCCTGGTTTTTTGTTCCTGATTAGTTTTAAATAATCAATGTTTTTTTTTCTGAAATTTTCGTCTCCAAATTTCCAACTTAATCATATGTTGCCTATTCAGGAGAATGGCATGCCAAAATGCCATTGGGACAGTAACACCGTTGAGTTGGCTTTTACAACCCAACAGTTAAAAGCAGAGAAACAGGAATATAAAATAATTGGTCTTGAATGACACAGGGCTTAGAAGAGACCAGGTCTTCAAATGTCAAGGTTTTCAATTTCACAGCTATTGCACAAACCATAACTTGTTTCAACACTGATCATGTTTAGCTGCTTGTCAGAAAATAGGTGATAACATGCGCCCCAGGCAGAGGGGAGGTACCACCCAGGGTGTTTGGGACAGGTGAAGAGTCGTAGGGGTGCATCATCGTGTAACATCCGTGCAGTGGGTTTAACTTTCCTGTTGCACAGCAAAGCCTTGTGCCCACCCTAGTACATGGCAAGGTGTTTTGACAACAGGTTACGTGGGGGATGTTGTGATTTGTGAGTATGTTGCTGGGAGCAAGTAGTGTGATGGCTCAAAGAAAAGAGAAGTGGATGGGTGTTAAAGAAAGGACTGGAAATTAGAGGAAGAGAGAGATGGTCAGAATAGGTGAGACAAAACCCCAATTTGACATGGGTAAGCTAGACAACAGGGAGAAACAGACAGATGTAAGAAGAAGGGCCTGATTAACAAATAATTACGATTGTTTTCTATTCACACAGGTATTTTATGAGTAGTATCTTTAGGATGGAGGAGTCTCCACACATAAAAAGATAGGACTGTCCTATCTTTTATGTGTGGAGACTCTGTAGTCCTAAATATACTACTCATAAAATACCTTTGTGATTAGCAAACAATTGTAAATTTACACAAAGTGTATGTTTACCTTTGTGAATTAGGCTTGAAGAGTTTAAAGAAACAGAGACACCTAACTTCGGTTGAAAGTTGTATTATTAGTAAGGAGAGGCTCTGAGGTGGAAAGGGGTGAGAAACTGTTTTGGAATGAGAGGGCTATTTATTTGTTAGAATGTTGTTTAGGGCATTTAGAAAGTGCATATTTCCAAAGGATGTTCATAATGTGTGACTGAGTTTCTTCCAAATAAAGCAGCCTTTTCTACATCAACATTAGTGGTTTCTGTTAATTCCTCTCCCAATTTTTTTGCGGTAACTCTACTGAAATTACTGTGGCTGATGGAACGCCAAGTCGATAGTCGCTGGAAAGAAAACTTGAATCCGAATTTCCTTAGAGAGAGGAAGGAAATAAGCTAAGGGCAGATGTGACTTGTCTATGGTGGAAACATGAGGGAGCCCAACTTTTGCCTCTCAGCTTTGCTGTGAGCGCCGTTTTTTGTTGGAAGCTTTCGTCTTCTCAAAAATGAAAGCAGCTGCTCTCCTCACAAAGCCTGAGCAGGAAAGAGCTTTTCAGTCATTGTGCCCCGCTCTGCTATTCAGCACTGCAAGAAACGGTCTTTTCATGACACAACTGCGCTGAAAGGCTAGTCACAAAGGAAGTTGTCCTTTCTGCATACAGCAGGTACACTTACGCCGGCAGAGCCAGGTAGCAGGTTTTGCTCCTGACACTGCCAAGCTCTAGAGGCGGAAGGAGAAGAAAAGACTAGAGTCTGATGAGGGAAGACAAAAAGACACAATTTAAGCAACTACTCGAAAAGGACGCGGCTTTGCCGGAATGTCTTTTTGAAGTGAGGCGGGCAAAGAAACTCGGAAAGGGAAACTTCCAGGCCATTCAAAAACAAATTGGAGGTCGTAATAATTGCTTGTACACCGGCTCTCACATAGAGAGGAAGCATTCTGCAAGAACTCTAAGGATTCCTGGAAAAGATACCTTTAGATTCTCAATGTAAGATGTAAATCTATCACATCTGTGTAAACTACAAGTGTTGCAGCAGGACTCTTTGGGGTCGAGTCACAGAACTTTATTACTGTAAAAAGTCGTGACTTGCACATGCGTAATTCATATGTGCCATACAATGCTAGAAGAGGGTGTGACAAGGGTGTGAGAGTGTCTGAGAGTGAGTGTGTGAGTGTCTGTGTGAGTCTGTGACTGTATGTGTGAGAGTCTGAGTGGGTTTGTGAGTGGGTGTGTGAGTGTCTTAATGGGTCTCTGAGAGGGTGCATGAACGTTTAATTCGGTCTGTGAGTGAGTATGTGAGTCTGAGTGGGTCTGTCAGTGGGTGTGTGAGTGTCTGAGTGGATCTGTGAGTGGGTGTCTAATTGTGCCTGTGAGTGGGTGTGTGAGTGTCTGCGTGGGTGTGCCAGTAGTTATGTGAGTGACTCTGCCACAAAAGAACCTCACCTGCCCTTTTATCTTACAAGAGTCCACAACTTTGCACAAAATATCTACTTCAGTGGAGTATTTTCTGCCTCTTTGGGTGAATGTCTAGTGTGTATTCTACAATGCAGCTGCGTAATGCAGCACAAGAAAATGTCATTAGTGCCCTTGTGTGCATTTCGCAATCTGATTGTTCCTTGTGCATCTTTCTCCAGAATTATGTGATAGCATGAATCCTCCTATAGAGAGGCCAACGAGACAACAAAAATTTAAATCTCCACCAAACCAGGGTCCTTCCTTTTATTTATATGAAGTAAGTGCTTCTACGTTTTGTGGAGATGTCCTCAAGTTATTTTAAAGAAGCAAATCACCTAACTAGAAAAACAGTTAATCCAAATGCCGGAATTTTACAGACTCATAACGATTGACACATTTTGTTTTTAAGTCCTCATATTCCTCTGCATCAAGAATGCACCAAACACACTATATAGTGTCATGCTTCATCAATTCACCACCTAGCCCCCATCCAGGTAGGATAGTACCACCTGGACAGACTCAACCTCTCTGTTAAAAGAACTCGGAGGGAGTGCAAAGATAAAGATTATCTGGATAGAATTGGGATCCAGTTGTACTACAGAAAATATGTAGTGTGTGAGACCACCTAGTCCGTAAGGAGAAATTCCCCTCCAGACAGCCACATTTAACACAGGAACAGGTCCAGAAGTTCGGGACACACAGAGGGTCCAGGGCAACTTTTCTGTAATTGGTACCCACTTAAACACCCCATACTCCTTGTGTACTTGGGTCCCTAAGGGCCCACTCTATGTGTCCTATGGGTTCAGGATACCTTTATCCTGACCCCTAATATGTTTTTTAACTGCAAGTTTTCCATCCCTCCCTCCTGTCCTCCATGGTCCATTTTGCTGCCACTCTCTTCTACCCTCCATGCTCCGTTGTGCCGCAACTGCTTCTCCTGCCTGCCCTACGTGGTCTGTTGTGAAGCCCCTTCCCCTGCCCTCTCTTTTCTGTATCCAGACCCTATCCCTCCCTTCTGCCCTCCATGCTCCTTTGTGCATGCCCCTGAACCCTCCCTCTTGCCCACCATGGCCGTTATGCTGCCAGTAACCATCCAGCTTGCCATGCATGCCACAGCCCCTCCTCCCCTGCCCAATGTGGTCAGCATGCTGCCCCTCCCACCTTCCCTTTGTTGTCCATGTATGCCATTTTAGTCTCACTGTTGCCGTCCATGGTGTGTTGTGCTTCCAGTGCCCATCCTGCCCATCCTCTATGGTCAGCTTGCTGCTTCTGCCTGCCCTCTTGCCCCCTGCTCTCTGTTTTGCGCGTGCAGGCTCCTTCCTGCCTTGTCTGGTCCATTGTTGTTCCGCAGCCCCCTCCCTCCTGCTCTTCATGGTCCATTATGCTGCAATTATCCCTCCTGGCTGTCCGGTATGTGCAGCTTGCTGCCATTTCCTCTTTTTCCTCTGCTTTCTGTTGTCCATGTGCATAACCCTGTCCACTCCCCATTGCTGTCCATGGTCTTTTGTGCTACACTGCCATTCTGCTCGCCCTGTGTGGTGTATTGTGCTGCTGCAACCACTGACACCTGCCCTGTAAGGTCAGTTTAGTGCACCTTCCCATCTCCCTCCTGGATTCTCTTATCCCAGGCCATGCCCCTACCCCATTCTTCCTGCCATCCGTGATCCAATGTACCATACTTACCAACATTTTGAACTTGGGTTTTCCCAATTAATTACATTGAAAAAGAGGGGATTTTAAACTGGAGACAGATAACACAAAGCCCTTTTGGGCTTAAAAACATGGGGAGTCTCATGTCTAAATTGGGCTTGTTGGAATGTATTGTTGTACAGCACTGCCTGTTCCTTCTACCCTCAATGATCCTTTATATTGCCACAGCCCCTCTTGCCTCTCCTGCATGGTTGGTTTGTTGCCTCTGCCCCCTGCCCTCCATGTCTGTTGTGCTGCCACTGCACCTTCCACCTGCCCAGCAAGGTCAACTTGTCCCCTCTGCACCCTCCTCCCTGCCCTTAATTATCCAAGTGTGTGCCCCTGGCATCTGTCTCCCCACAGTATTCTGTTGAACAACTAGATTGCTAACATTCTATATTTATTACAAAAGTGTGGAATGCCTGACGTCATCTTGATGTATTCCAAACTGTAATACCTAAACAATTTCCTTTAGAAATTATTAAAATTAGGTCTTATTCCCATAGAAATTATGGTTCGTGCTCTAAAAAACTAAAATGAGGGCATATCTTCTGAGTTGTTAAATAGCGACAAAGCACTTTTAAATTATTTGCTAACTTTATGTTTTTTTTATTCAGATGATCTCTTGAGTATATGTTACACTTAGCTGAGAAGATTGGTGTGAAGGCCAGAGCTGCAGGTTCGAGTTTTAGCTTCAGCTCGACATCCTGTGATTCTGGGAAATCACTAACTCTCCCCATGCCTAAAACCAAAATGAATGTGTCCTTGTGTAATGTAACTGATGCTCATGTAAAGCACTCCAGTACCCTCAGGTCAAGTCTGCGCTATTTAAAACTGCAAAGAAACAAAATAATTAAGGCCCTCATTACAACCCTGGCGGTCGGTGATAAAGTGGCGGTAATACTGCCAACAGGCTGGTGGTAACTATCGCCAAATTGTGACCATGGCGGTGCAAACTCAGATAGACAGCCACTTTCTCACACCGACCGCCAGGGCGGAAACAACAGCCACCACGGCGGTAGCCGCCTACAGCCAGGCGGAAGTCAGTGTTCCGCCCACCATATTAAGAGACACGAATCTGCCACCTTTTCCGGGGCGGTACCAACGACATCAAAAGCCTGGCAGAAACAGAATACAGAAGGGAAAGGACTCACCTTGGGAGACACAGGGAACAACCACGCCGCCATGGAGCTTGAACTTCAGATCTTCCCAATGATTTTCTATGTCCTGCTCCATCACAAACACCAACAACGGCAAAGATGGCCACGGTGAGTACAGCCACACACAGGGGAGGAAGGGAGGAAAAAGAGAGTGACACACACACGCACAACACACACTCCCACCCCCAACACTATACACACAATCAGATGCAGCAATAAAACATAATTAGCCCATGCCCCTCAGGAATAATGGAAGGACAACAGGAATTGATAAAAGTGAGTGTAATGATATAAATACAGTAGAAATACGAAAATTCAATCTAATGGTATATACATATGTACAGTTCAAGGGACACTGCCCAGCCCTCAATGTGAGTGGTCCACAGGCCAAAGTCCAAGGCCCCACTTGTCACCTGCACCAACACAGAGAGAATACTGCAGGGGCATCAGTTGGAAAATAGGCATGCACCTCAGGGCGACAGGGAACGGGGAACGGGGGGGCACCTCAGCCGACAGATGGAACAACACCACTGGTCCTGGAGGGGGCAACACGCCATGTGCTTGGTCCTGGGGAGTGCAAGGCCACAGTCTCTCAAGTGGGTGACTTGCCCACTGGCACGGGAGGGTGCAAAAAGCCCTGTGCTTGATCCGGGGAGTGCAAGGCCACAGTCTCTCAAGTGGGTGACTTGCCCACATGCTATGGAGGGGTCAACATGCCCTGTGTTTGGTCCTGGGGAGTGCAAGGCCACAGTCTCTCAAGTGGGTGGCTTGCCCACTGGTTCTGGAGGGGGCACAGTGCCCTGTGCTTCTGATCCTGGGGAGGATGGGGTGAGTGGGTGGCTTACTCACTGGTTCTGGAGGGGGCATTGTGCCCTGTGCTTCTGATCCTGGGGAGGATGGGGTGAGTGGGTGGCTTAGCCACTGGTTCTGGAGGGGGCATTGTGGAGCTCATGGAGGCAGGACTATAGACCGTCTACCGGCGGTGATGGCTGCTCAGTGGTGGTAGTGGTGCTGCTGTAGCGGCTGGTGGGGGGAGGCTCCAGCCCATCCCCTGCAGCCTTGGATGGCTGCTCACTGGAGTGGTGGTGGTGCTACTGCTGGTGGGTGGAGGCTCCAGCCCATCCCCTGCAGCCTCGGACGGCTGCCCACTGCTGCATGTGGTGGTGGTGGGTAGGTCCACCCCATCCCCTGCAGCCTCCGACAGCTGCCCACTGCTGGTGGTGGCGGTGCTGCTGCTGGTAGTGGTCGGGGAAGCTCCAGCCCATCCCCTGCAGCCTCGGATAGCTGCCCACTGGTGGTGGCGATGCTGCTGGTGCTGCTGCTGCTAGTGGTGGTGGTGCTGCTGCTGGTGGGGGGAGGCTCCAGCCAATCCCCTGCAGCCTCAGATGGCTGCCCACTGGTGGTGGCGGTGCTGCTGCTGCTGGTGGGTGGTGGGGGAAGGCTCCAGCCCATCCCCTGCAGCCTCGGACGGCTGCACAACCATGGATAGTGGTGGGGGCTCTGAATGAGTCACAGCACCAGGCCCCTTGTCCTTCCTGCCTGCTGGTGCAGACCCCTTGGCCTTCCTGGCAGCACTTGGGGCAGGCTCCTTGCCCTTCTAACAGCAGCTGGGGCAGCCTCCCTGCCTTTCTGGGCTGCAGCTGGGGCAGGATCCTTGCCCTTCTGGGCAGCAGCTTGAGCAGGCACACTTTCTTTGAGGCTGGCTGGTGCCCTGGATCCTTTCCCACCACGAGTGGGTGTGGAGCCTACTGGTGCATGCAGGTGTGAGTGTAGATGGAACTGGGAGGGAGGCAGAGGAGGAGGGGGACACAGTGGAGGCAGTGGATGTTGGTATGTCCGCATCTGGATTGTGTTTGTGTAAGTGCCTGTGGGATGATGTGTGGTGCTTGTGTTTGCCTGTACCACTCTTGTGTGTTGTCTTGTGTGCATGCTCGTCTGCCTGTGTGCTTGGGATAGGTTGGGGTTATGGGGAATGGGATTGTGAAAAGGAAGTTGGAGGGGGGAACAGGGACAATGGCTGCCATCAGAGAGACCTGGATTGATCTCTGTTGGGCCGCCAAGCCAGTGTGAATGCCCTCCAGGAATGCATTAGTCTGTTGCAATTTGGTAGCCAGCCCCTGGATGGCATTCACAATGGTTGACTGCCCTACAGAGATGGGTCGCAGGAGATCAATAGCCTCCTCACTAAGGGCAGCAGGGCTAACTGGGGCAGGGCCTGAGGTGCCCGGGGCGAAGGAGATGCCCACCCTCCTGGATGAGCGGGCAGGGGAAAGTCACTGAGGGGCTGCTGGGAGGGCGGTGCTGGTACAGGGGGTGGCGGCTGTACCTGTAGTTGGGGTGGTTACAGAAGTGTCTGCCACCACCAGGGAGCTTCCATCGGTGGAGATATCTGTGTCAGAACTGTCCCCTCACTCTCCGTCCCACTGGTGCCCTCACCGTCGGTGGACTCTGCCTCCTGGGTCCTGTGTGATGCAGCTCCGTCCGTCGCCGGTGCCTCTGCTTCTCGGCCAGATGATGCTAATGCACATAAGGACAGGGTGACAAAACAAAAAGGAGGGGAAGAGGCAATGGTCAATGGCTGCACCAACACCACTGTTGGCGTACACACCACCATCACACACAGGGAACAGCCCTACGCACAAAGCAATGCACTACCAGTAATAATGCTAGCTACCAGGGCAAGGGGAGGGGCACATACCGCCAACTGCAGCACACCTGGGACTGACACAGCCCTGACCAGTAGTGGATACCTACAAGCTAGGTAGCAGGATTATCACTTCAGAACCCTGCTCAACATGGGACCTACTCTGAAAAGTCAGGCCTGGCCTAGGGGCACCCACTGACACACATCCCCCACCCAGGTACCCCACTACCATGCATAAGTTGGAATGATGGGAACTGTCCATACCCCCTTGTGGCTGCTGTGATGCCCTCAGGCGCCCATCCAGCTCTTCCAGTTTGTGGGCCATCAGTGGGGTCAAGGGTTCAACGGGCACCCCTTCCTCGTTGAGAGGCCATCTGCAGCTGGGCCTCCGCGGTCTTCTGTGCCCAGTGTCTCAGGTCCTCCCACCATTTCCGACAGTGGGTGCTCCGCTTGCCATAGACCCCCAGGGTCCGCACGTCCTTGGTGATGGCACGCCATATACCGTTCTTTTGATGGGCGCTGACCTGCAGAGAAATACACACAGGAAAAGGTATCAGTCGGACCATCCTGCCTGTTACACTTATGGTCCACCATACCCCTTCACATCACCATTTGCACACACAGGGCCCAGCACACAAGCTGCACGCCGCACAGGGGACATACACCAACACCCCCTACACGAGGCCTTCACACACACACCACTCCATGCATTCATGCCCCATGCATCGTGCTTACAATGTACTCACCTGTTGGTCTGGAGGCAGTCCGTACTGGGGTAGGACCCCATCCACCGGTCACTCCAACTCCACCAAGTTGAAGGCTGGGGCCCTTTCCCCAGTCACATGAAGCATGGTAGGTTCCAGACACAGGTCACAGCAGCACATGCAGTGTAGGACCTCCCCTGTTGAAGGTCAGGTAGCAAGTGAGCGATCAGATATAAAATGGCAGTCACGTCCGTGGCGGTGCATACCGTCACCGCCGGCGTACATCACCATTGGCCACTGTACCCCATAGGGCCCAATAATAACCACAGAGGAGTTGCGCGGCGGTTCTCGACCACCTGCCGCAATGGCACACAATGTCAACGGAATTACCTCACTTCCACCTGTCCCTCCACACAGGACAGATGCGCGCCATTTCGGGCGGGGGCAGGCCCTGGATAGTAACTGCGTCACAGTTCAAAATTGGACATACAGGACAAATGCCACTTATACATTAAAATTTAACATCATGCATTGTACTGTTGTGGCTACGATGTACAGTTTGTGACCGTCTCCTCACTCTTTTGCCCCTTAGATTCCTACCGCTGTGGATGAATAGTAGATGGAGACATACCCCCGTGTACAGACCACTGGTGGACTTGGCAACAATGGAGGACAGGCACATCATCCTCACCTATACACTTGACAGGGCCACAATCACAGAGCTGTGTACACAATTGGAGCCTGACCTAATATCTGATATCCGTCACCCCACTGGGATCCTCCCCTCTTGTGCAAGTCCTATCTGTGCTCCATTTCTTGGCAACTGGTTCTTTCCAAGTGACAGTGGGCAGCAGGAATGTCACAGCCAATGTTCTCAATAGTGCTCACAAGAGTGTTGTCTGCCCTGATTAAACACATGTGCAGCTACATTGTTTTCCCCCAGGTGGAAGATTTGGCCACAGTAAAAGCTGACTTCTATGCAATGGGACATATCCTCAACATCACTGGGGCAACTGATGGTACACATATTGCATTTGTTCCCCCCCCCGGCAAAATGAACAGGTGTTCAGAAATCAAAAGAGTTTTCACTCAATGAATGTCCAGATGGTGTGCTTGGCGGACCAGTACAAAACCCATGTCAATGCTAAGTATCCAGGATCGGTGCATGATGCCTTTATCCTGAGGAATAGCAGCATCCCAAATGTGATGGGCCAACTACAGAGGCACAGGGTGTGGCTAATAGGTGAGCCCTGGTTCCCACCCAGTATATGTTGGGGTGAGGGTATGGTGTGGGACATATGGGGTAGTGTGTGGCTAAATGTTGTCCCACAACATTTGCAGGTGAGTCTGGTTACCCAAACCTATCATGGCTACTGACCCCTGTGAGGAATCCCAGGACAAGGGTAGAAGAATGTTACAATGAGGCACATGGGCATACAAGAATGATAATAGAACATACCTTGGGCCTCCTGAAGGCCAGGTTTTGGTGCCTCCATCTAACAGGTGGATCCCTGTGCTACTCACCCAAGAAGGTCTGCCAGATAATCGTGGCATGCTGCATGTTGCCCTCAGACACCATGTGCCTTTTCTGCAGGAGGAAGAGGCTGGAGATGGCCTTGTGGCAGCAGTGGACTCTGTGGACAGTGAGGATGAGGAGGCAGAGGATGAGGATGAGGACAACAGAACTGCAGTGATTCGACAATTCTTCCAATGACAGACAGGTAAGACAGTGTTACTTTATATTTTATTGTCATTTTATGGTTTATCTGTGTCACTGGAATGCTGTTATTTCCCACTTCTATGCCCACTCACTGCACTCTTTGGCAACTCATTTTGCAGATGTTGGTGCCCCACTATCGCTCCTGGTGTGATCACTGCAGCCAACTACAGGTCATTCCTATTTGAACGTTACTGTACAGTTCAATTGCAATGTTTGAACCTGGTTAAACATATACACACTAAAATAAGTTTAACACACTACATACTTGTATTTTATCAAAGGGTGTTTAAGTGCTACGAAGTAGAGGGGCAAGTGCAATGGGCTGGGGTGATGATGGAGGAGAGTCAAGGATATTGTTCCAGTCTATTGGTAGCACAGGTGCATTGTCCAAGAGGACATAGGAAGGGGAGCAATGGCAGTTCAAGGTGGACAGGGTGACGGAGTGGGACACAAGGGTGACAATCAGGAGAGTCTCATTTCCTGGCGGGGGTCTTGGCAATAGTCTCTGGCTTCTGCCTGGATCGCAGGGAACGTTTGCGGGGTGGTTCTCCTTCTGCAGGGGAAAGGGTGCTGGCGGCCTGTTGGTCCTGTGGCGGGGCCTCCTGTCCACTAGCGGCAGCAGAGGTGGAAGGCAGTTAAGATGTCTGGCTAGTGTCAGGGGCCTGCTGTTGTAAGACTGCCTCCCTCATGATGTTGGCCATGTCTGCCAGCACCCCTGCAATGGAGACCAAGGTGGTGTTAATGGCCTGCAAGTCCTCCCTGATCCCCTGGTACTGTCCCTCCTGCATCCGCCTGTTCTCCTGCATGTTGGCCAGGATCTGGCCCAGCGTATCCTGGGAATGTTGGTATGCTCCCAGGATCTCGTTGAGTGCCTCCTGGAGAGTCGGTTCCCTGGGCCTGTCCTCTCCCTGGTGCACAGCACTCCTCCCAGTGTCCCTGTTGTCCTGTGCCTCTGTCCCGTGAACCGTGTGCCCACTGCCACTGACCCCAGGTCCCTGATTGTCTTGGGTGTGAGGTGTAGCCTGGGGTCCTTATAATAGTGGACACACTGCTGATTGACGTGTCCTGGGGACAGAGGTATGGGTACGCTGGGAGGGTGCTGTGGTGGTGTTTCCTGATGAGGGAGGCTCTGTGGTGGTGTGTGACTGGGCCTGGGTAACCGACTGTCCAGAGGTCCCTGATGGGCCAGGTTGGTCATCCATATTCAAGCAACCAGAGTTGCTGTCATCACTGTGGGCCTCTTCTGTTAGGGGACTGGATAGTGCTGGCACCTCTTTGCCACTGACATTGGCTGGAGTACTTGTGGGGATGTAAATGCAGCGTTACTGTTTCTGTGTGTGACATATTGTGCATCGGTGAGTTGCCCTGTTTAGTTGTGTTTGCCCTGGCAGCTTTCACTTGTGTAAGTTGGTAAGTGGTGGGCTAGCTGATTCTCTCTAGTGTGCATGCTTTAGTTGTAAGTGTCCATGCAGGTCTGTGAGTGGTGTCCATGCATTGGTATGGCAGGGCATGACACTGGGATAAGTGATATGTGATGGTGGGGTGTGTAGGAGGTGGTGGAGTGATGGGAGTGAGGGTGAGAGTGTGGGTATGAGATGGCATGCAGGTGGGAGGTGATAGTAGTAAAGAGTTGACTTACCAGAGTCCAGTCCACCTGCTTCTCCGGCCAGGCCCTCAGGAGGCATGATTGCCAAGACTTGCTCCTCCCATCCCGCCAGTCTTCTGTACAGCGAGTTGGTGCCTTGCTGCAATGCAACATACCTTCCCCCGTAGATCGTTCCACCTCTTCCTGTTGTCATCCCTGGTTCTTGTGTGCTGTCCCACGGCATCAACCCTGTCCATGATCCTCTGCCATAGCTCCATCTTCCTTGCAATGGATATCTGCTGCACCTGTGCTCCAAATAGCTGTGGCACTACCCTGATGATTTCTTCCACCATGACTCTTATCTCCTCCTCTGAGAATTGGGGGTGTCTTTGTGCTGCCATGGGTGTTGTGTGGGTGAGGGTGTGTAGGGTGATGTGTTGGGGTGTGTGATGTGGGGTGCGTGGGTGGTGTATAGGTGATGGTAGTGTGTGGCTCTGGTCTTGTCTGTGGTTGTGGTGTCTGTCTTGTGCCAATTGTTTGTATTCGTAAAGGGTTGTGGGTAATGTGGGTGTGTGTTTTATAGTGGTGTGGTATGTGTATGGGTGTCAGGTGTTTGTTGTTTGAATTGTCCAATGTGGTGTTATTTTGTATGTGTGTGTGGATTTTGAGCATGGTGGTCTGTACCGCCAATGGTTTACTGCCATTGAATGTACGCCGTAGTGATTCGTGAGTCATAATGTGTTGGGAGTTGTTCTGTTGGCATAACGGTGTATGGGTTTTGATGACGCCAGTTTATCACTGACCTTTGGTGTGGCGGAATTGTGTGTGTGGCTGAATAGTGATGGATTGGTGTGTTTGTGTCATAATATGGTGAACCGATGTCCGCGGCGGTATGCTGGCGGCAGTCAGCATTGGCGGTAAGTGGGATTTACCACGAGTGTCATAATTTCAATACTTCTGTCATTGGGCTATACTTGGACTACATTTGGTGACATCTGTGCTACATTTGGGCTCTTTTTCTCTGGTAGCCATTTTGGGAGACTTATTTGCTATGAAGCTCCCTAATTTTCTCATTGACTGAAGGATCCTCAATAGAAAATCCTTTCAGTTTTCCTTTGTGAATCCATCAAGATGGCGTTTTTTTATACCACACTTTTGGCATTAATTCAAAATGGTAGCACTTTAATTGCTCATTAGAACACTGTAGCAAAGCTGATTACCAGGGATTAACTAGCAGTCTGCTACTGGTATTGAATGTGCTTGATTCAATCTGCATGTCAGAATGTTTTAATGAAATGGAAGAGAAAGATATTTGAGAACTCACTTAAAATGTGTCCTAATATTTCTTTCTACAGCACTAGCCATAATTTCTATGACAAAATGAACCCCCTCATTTTGTTCCTTTCTAAATTAAATGTTTTATTTTTTACCAGTTTCATTCTATCAAGATGGGTTTAAGTGTGCAACAATTTTGTGATAAGTAAGACTGTTAGCACTCTAGTTGTTCATTAGAACACTGTGAGGTTGCAGTCGAACACAAGGGCTCCTGTTGGAATTACATGTTTTACTGAGAATGTCAAACTTCATTCTCATGTGGCTGAGAAAGATGGTGTGAATTTACAGAAAATATGTTCTCATTTTAGCACCTGGATCAATTTCCATAACCTCTATGGGAAAATCATGAGAAAACAGTTTTCTTTCAAACATGATTCATGAAATCCCAGCAGTAGGTTTTTTTACAGAGTCACCTTGGAACACACCACAATTCCTAACATTAGTATGGTACAATCAACAAATTATTCTATTGTAACTAAAATCTGACATCACTCTTTATACGTTCTCTTTTTCGTGACCCTCAAACCTGCTGTTCACAACTATGCATTTCAGTGGGGACCATGCCTCAGAGTCCTGTAAGTGCTGCCACAGCATGTCGTCCATGTTGTGGTCAGACAATAAAGGGGGGTCCATTTTGGATCCCATATATGCCCTTTGGGGTGTGGATGTGCTCTCCCTGCCCACGTACTTTTTTTTCAGTTCTTCTTCAGGACACAGGGGGCAAGTTTCAGAGTTGTGTAATGGCCGCCAAAACATATTGCTCAGGTTGTCACCAACCAATCAGGATTGACTAGTCTCCTTTAACTTGGCTAATCAGAGCATATCTGAACAATAACTATCCAGATATCTATATTTATTTTTCCTTCAATATTTTGAAAACTACTGAATGGATTACACCAAATAACAAAAGCACGATCTGCACACCAAGATCTAGCCTCCTGCCAAATTTGGTGTAATTCCATTCAGGGGTTCGAGCTGTAGTCGTTTCTATCGACCTTATGGGAAAATGCAGGGAGAAAATAAATGCATTTTGGGACCCCCCTTTCACTCTTGCCTCCACTTGATGAATCACTCAGAAACTTTTAAGACAACTGCTGAAGTGACCGGCAAACTAGTTTTGAAACTTTTGTGAAGATTCATGAAACAGCGCCAAAGTTATTGACAAAACAAAAACGCTTATCCTATGGAACTATGGAAACTATACACTAAGTATAAATACCTACTGGTGACCACCAGCAGGAAATATACATATTTCTCCAAACGAACAGAGTAACGCTCACTCAGGAACAAAGTACAAGGATTTATTCAACAGATGCGTTTCGACCTTCACCATGGCCTTGATCACATGATCCCAATACGTTTTCCACACCATCAAATATGTGTAATAAACGTAAAAAACTGACACATTGTACATGTGCAATGTACAATGTGTCCATTTTTATTTGATGATGTAGAAAACGTATTGGGATCATGTGATAAAGGCCACGGTGACAGCTGAAACGGGTCTGTTTGAATAAATCCTTGCACTTTGTTCCTGAGTGAGCGTTACTTTGTTCGCATGGATATACAAATATTACTGGCACGCTCTGCCGGCCAAAATGGGTCAGCTTTGGAGCATTTTGGGACTATTTATATATATATATATAAATTATTTATTTTTTTCTCTGAAAAAACAAAGGTTGCGTTAATGTTAGTTGAATTTGTCAGGAACAACATTAACATATTGAACTTGAAAAATGCAGCAATTCACCAGATATCATTAGAAGAGCTAACTATAGTTTGTGCCCCAGTCATACACTGCTTATGACCTCACATGACATCACTCGTGAAATGTTCTATGACATAATTTATGACATTTATGAAGAAGAGGTTACTCAAAAGCAACAGTTATAAAATAAATGTAGAAAATCTGAATCACAATTTCAAACTCACTGTGTGTGGTTGTGTATATGGATCACTGAGGAAAATGGGAACCTGGTATCAAAGGATGGCTGGCTCGGGGTGTAATTTCAAGGGGGGGTGAATGGGGTGCTATACCCCCCCAAACATGTTTTCTGTAGTAAATAGTTGGGTACAAGGGCTTTTAGTCGGGTATGACGAAGCCTGTCAGATTTCACATAGGATTTTTAGATGCCAACACTGACAAATACACATTCTCTCTCTCTCATTTATGTTTTGAAGGCCCCAAAAAATGTTGGTTAGTTTGAAAAATTTAATGTTTAGGTGCCCCTAACAATCCTTCTCCTTTTCCAATGCCCTTTAGGGCCCCCTGATGTCTGCTTCCCATATCTTGTGTTTTAATAAGATATCCCAGCATGACTGTTGGGAAATCTGAAGCTCCCACTCCCCAATCTTATTGACCAAGCTATGCCTCTGCACCGGTTACTGAAATACAGAAACAACAGTAGTACTTAATTACTTGAATTGATGTGCGTAAAACCTGAACATAACATGAGGCATGCCAAGTGTATTCATATGAAGGACAGGAATTAAATATGCAGTAAAGAAAATAAAAATGGAACTTACATGGTACGCTCAAAAGTAACCCTAGTGGTAAGCTTTTTGTGCAATCTGTGTGGAAAGCCAAGCGTGATCACTTGTTAATCCAGAACAATGACCTATACTCTACGGATACAAATCTATACTAGAACCCATTAGCAGATGTATTGTCATTAGGGTCGAGCACACGCAAGCGCTCTGAAACGTGTTGTAATCTCTCTTTGGGCTTCTAATCACGCCCATTTTGGCCCCGTCACTTTCATTAGTTTCTGGGCTTGCCTTTTAAAAATCAATTGATTCCATTTGTGAAAGACACGCATACGTCATGACTTTTCCGGTGTTTAGGCTCTGTGTTTTCAGCTGGTTTCTGGACTACTTTATCTTATCATTTCCTGCGCAGCACAATCTCGCTGGGCAGAAGTCAAGCGCTTTGCATGACATCGACCCTGTTACATGGATAATTGCACTTTGCTGGTTACATGGATAACTGCACTTTTGCCGGTAACATGGATAATTGCACTTATGCCAATAAATTTCACTGCAAGTGAACTTTTGTTTCCTATTCTGTGTCTCATTCATGCCTATGGCAACCATCGGCTCGCCAATGTGAAACTGTTTTACTTTTCATTATTAGTTTATGGGGCGAGCAAGAAAAGTCTGGTTAGGAGTTTACAACGCTATTAGCTCTATCGCGAGCAAATGCGAAACCCATTGCATTGCAAAAGCTTGTTTTATTCAGTATTTTGTTCCTGTAACTAATACATTTACTGGCCACACTTCTTATTTTATCACTCCCAATAAAGCTTTGCCTTTTGACCCAGCTAACTAGTTTCTCGTAACTATGGAAATAGAGTCTCTTTACACATACAACCATCTGGAGCAAGGCATTCTGAGGCTCAGGGTTCGCTACAAATTATAATTCCTCCGGTAAAAGACAACCTCAGCGTTTCAGAGAATGGACATATATCACTACTTTCTTGAAGCTCTGATTGCAAAGTTCCTATCAAATAATAATGTGGACTATGAAAGATGCACCAAAGGTGTTTGGCACAGTTTTACATTTATACTTCTGTGAATGTTTTTTTATTCCAGAAATTACATCGAGGAAGTCCGAAAACTCTGTTGGAAAACTCTCTGTGTGTTAATGTCGGGCTTCTTTGTGAATCAATCCCATTTTATAATAAAATATTTTCCATGCAGAGAAATCCCTTCTCCAAACTATTAGCAAATTGGAAGCAGAGCAGGAGGGATGATCTATTATCCTTTCCACCCTGGAAAGTCGTTCATGTCAGCTATTGGCTGGAATAAAAATCCTACCATTTGCAGGAAAGGGGAATGAGAGGTGTTTGTGAATGTTCACAAATGTATTCTGTTGGTTTTCTTTCCCAAGCTTCCAAGGTTAACCATACCTTGGAACACCCATTCTCCTGTCCATTGAGTGGGATTTATGACTGCAGAGAACTCCACACTCATGGTGAGATCTAGGCACATGAAAATTAATTGACAGTTATCAGGAATATCTTTTTGAATTCCTGCCATGTGTGAAACAAGTAGGTTAGGTCTTAAATGAATGTTTAGGACCACACTTACCTTTGTGAATCAAATTCTGAGAGTGCAGCAAGGGCTGCACAATCAGTATCTATACCTAGGCACCTTGGACCCAAGTCTGTGAAAGGACCTGGAGGACCCCTCAAGGCTCAGTAGGTCTTCTGCACATGGCAGCTGGTGAAATGCCATTATTGTTTCTGTTCTGTGCTTTCTTAGATACAGGCATTAACTCATATAGTTCATGCATGCACTTGAGACCAGACAACACATTTTGAGTAAAAGGGTGCTCCTGTTCTGTGCCGTGTGAATACATGTCAGTATAAACTGAGGTGTGTGCTCCATTTATAATTTGGCCCCTGGCAAGCTGATTTCCTCTCAGTTTGCGAGCTGGTATCTGATTGCCTCAAATTGCCATGTTGCCACACCCTTTTTTAAAAGTTCAACTTTAGTATATAGCTGAGGGCAGAAATATCTAAAGACAAAGACAAGCAAGCTTTGAAAGTATCAGAAATGTACTTGACATTGATTGGGAGCATATTAAGTGCAAAGTAACATTAAACAATTTAAAACCGTTTAAGCTACAGCCAGACACCAGGTTACTTGGAGAGATGCCACATAAAGGGGCATATTTATCAAAGAGGTGTGCCATTCTTGTGCCATGCAAAGGGGGTGCAAGAGCAACATACCTCTCAAGTTAGACTTATCAAGCCATGCTC
The DNA here is from genome assembly GCF_031143425.1 of Pleurodeles waltl. Lineage (NCBI taxonomy): Eukaryota > Metazoa > Chordata > Amphibia > Caudata > Salamandridae > Pleurodeles > Pleurodeles waltl. The sequence continues at coordinate 789,050,730 of NC_090450.1, forward strand.
TTGCCTGGCTTGATAAATCTAGAGTAATGCAACACAGCACAAATCGTTGGGTTGCGTTACTGAGTTTTGGAATGTTGTTCCATGGGTGGAGCGTGGTTGTTCCCACGCACCAACCCATGGATTTTGGTGCATTCCAAGATGTACTATTTCTGGTAGTCCTGGAAATATGTCAAAATCTTACATCCCCCCAGGTGAGGTGTAACGAGCAGAAATATCTTTAGTTCAGCTCATTACTTTCTCTTTCTATGGAGGAAAATTATTGAGGACTGTGTTGCAGACAGGATTTCTGTCTGCAACACAGGCACCCTTGCACCATGGTGCAAGGGTGCCAGTACTGGTGCTAGGCAGCACATTGTGCGTTATCATAGGGAAAAAAACAGAAATTCACCATCCAATGTTATTGTTAAATGTGGCACACTCCTGCTCTTTCCCTCTCACGCAGTGCAGCAGGATGACTAGCTGCATCTAATGATTATTTGATAAATAAGCCCCAAAGTGAGCACTGGGAGTGCTACACAACCGCACAAAAACAACAGAACACACCCCCACCACAACAAACTACCACAAAACAAATGTGCACTATTGTTCTTGTCACACATTACCACATTCAGAATCCCATTTTCATAACACTGGTGTTTTGGGGGCAAACACTGGCTTAACTACCACCAAGGAAATGAAATAGCACTAGTTAAAAACGTTTTCTGATCCAGCCCTCATTGTTTACACCAGCACTTGGGAGCAGACGCCTGTTGATGGTAATGAGCATAGGTCAGAGTCCTGTGATGCTTACTAATAGTATTGCCAGAACTCTCAATGAACTGTGACACCTACAACAGTTTTGCCCCAAGGTTAAGGAGGAGAGAGGAAAATCTCCAAAGCCCATATTTAAACACAATGACGATAAATGCCTTTTGTTTTTTATTTGGGGTGCTTACTGCTTTGTTGGCGTGTTTGTAGTTGTTTTCTGAAACGTGTAATGAAATATTTGTGTGTTGAATTTAGTAGCCAAATGAAGCTAGTTTTATCACTGTATTGACAATTGAGCTTTTTACCAAAGTGAGATTGTAATATTATATATCAGCATACATCTCAACATTTGCTTTTCTGTGATTAAAATTTTTAAGTTCTGTATTGAAAGTCAGTGTTGGACTCGGACAAAAAATAGATCGGGCACCAAAATGAAAGTGTCCCTGATTAGTGAATTTGATAGCTAAAAAAGTGCTGAGTTTGATAGCTAAAATAAGTGTGCCATATTTGCAAAATGGGGCAGTGTTGGGGCCCCTGGCAAGCTGATTTCCTCTCATATATGCTGTATATGTGTTTTGCAAGTTTGAAAGACTGCATGGATTTGATCATTGTTAGTGTATCTGTCCTTATTTGGTCTTTGATATTTAATTTATAAGGGGATGCATTAGAGGTTCGATGGACCTTTTGACTACGCTTAGAGTGATTCCATCATAAGTACCATATACATTACAATATCATCATCATAATCAATAAACATCATCAAATGCTTTTGGAGTCAGTAATCTTCATGCACCATGATCCATTTGGTCACAAATAACCACACTTTTATGTAAAAGTTAGAATGTTTATTTCCCTAGATTAACAATGCTAATGTCATGTAAATTAGTCTCAAAACCAGATGGTAAGCATACATAAACAACACTGGTTGACCAAATCTTCTAAAGAATCTCAAGTTAGCTAAAGCATTGATTACTAAGCATTTGAGAGTCACAGTATAAATCAGTAGCAAGAATAACTGCACAATAGAAATAACATACATCTAGATTCAGCAAATGAGCAACATCAACTTTATTGATAGTTTTTTAGCACTCCCTGGGTCTCACTAACTAACCTTCTGATTAGAATAGCATGTTTGGGTTAGTCAACATTAATTTGGAAAACATCTAACTATGGCTCTATCAAAGTAACGGTTGGTACTTAGGAACAGAAAAACATAACCTACAGCAAGAACAATAGCATTTGCTATACCTCTCCCGATATGGATCAGCAAGATGCGATTATCTTCATCAGTTGGACATCAGTTTGGTCAGCATCAGCAAAAGGACATTGGAAGGGGATGGTTCAGACACCAGGGTCTCTAAGCAATCTGAACCATTTAGAAGCACTCTCTAAGGGCAGCATCAAATTACTTAACCATCAAGCTTTAAAGTTAAAGTTAAGAATAAAGTCATCAGGAACTGCTCATGTCCCAAAACAGAATGGAATGAGCATGCCTCTCCTCTGTGCAGTCGGGCTAAGTTAAAATCACCTAAAGAACGTCCCACATTGTAATTGGTCAGAAAATCGTACATTTGCAATTAGTCCAATAAGGATAAAACCCCAAATCTAAGATATAACTAAACTGTCTTTCATATATCGATGACTGGCTCTTCTTCTCCTATTTCCGTCATCAGGGTTGTCAGATAACCTTTTTGTATCCATCTGTACTCCAGTCAGTGCATCCATTGTTAGCTCCTGGGAACATCGCGGTCTAACGCATCAAGTTAACATTGTATCAAATACTAATACAGAATATTCTAGCAAGCAGTTCTCATGAGAAAGTTAAAGACATCTGCTAACGTTTGGTCAACGTTGTGAAAGATACAAAAGTCTCCAATCTTCTTTTAGCAGTTATTTACAGCTTTTAGTCTTTCTCCTAGGACCCTTTGGTCAAAATAGGTAGCTTGTCAAAATCAGTTTAGCAGCTTGTCAAATCAGGTTATTTCAAAAGTCTCTTCCGGTTACTTTCAATAGTTTCTTTTCTCTTTTTTTTTCAATTTCACAATTTTACAAAGTCCAGTTTATTGATCTTCTTCATGTGCCAAAAAATTGACCTGGAATATCTCACTCAAAACAAAAAGACAAAAAATTCACTTGTCATTGCATACACCCATTCAGGACCTGAGTACTTTCGATTTGAAATTCTCTTTCTTTTCAATTTTCGATCTCCATTTAACTCTCCATCATTTAAATCTTCTCTTCTTGTTGTGTCTATTTCCTCTTCAATTGTCGTCACTGTAATTGCTTCTTTCCTCTTTGCTTGTGTTTTTGGTAACTTATCTCCTTTCAGTGGACCTTTTGTCAATATTATTTTCAGTGCTGGACTTGTAACTCCCCTTTGCTCTGCAGGATTTTCTCTTGACATACCTGTGACTGGTTCAGGAGGCGTCAGACTGTTTCGGCTTTGATCCGCCTCAACTCCTTCCCTCTCGGGGTCTGTAGTTTACTTTATTTGACTTTCAAGACCGCCTGCTTCTGGGAGAGCCCTCCTCTGACTAGACTCTCCTGTTACCTCAGTTGAGGTTGGTTCACTGTCAGTCTCCTGTGGGTCTTCCACTTCGTCTCTCACAGGAGTATTTGCACTGGTTTCAGTCTGCTCAGATTCAGTCTCTGATTCTCCTGTTTCTTTCTCTGAGCCTGGGTTTTGTCTGGAAGCTGTTGGTACTCTCAACAACTCTTCTCCATTGTCCAATGGACAGGGAACTTTCCTATTACGGCTGGCATAAACCCAGTTCAGAACTCCAGCGCACTTCACAGCTGTAGTAGTAAACAGTACTGCCTGAAAAGTCTTCCTCATGTGTTTTCTTATCACAACCCAGTTCCCACTCTCTGCTTGTGGCTTTGATCTTGAGATGGTTGCAGTGTGGTGGCTTCCACCTGATGAGAAAAAGAACGAACCACATCAGCCAAACCATTGTAGTAGTCCAACACCATATCATCTGTCATGTTCACAAGAGCATTTGCAGGAACCGCTGGAAATTTCATCACTCTGCCCATGAGGATTTCATGCGGCGACAGTCCAGTTTTCCTGTCGGGTGTGTTTCTCATAGTCATCAGAACTCGCAGCAGTGCATCGGTCCACTTCAGATTAGTGGACGAACACATCTTTGCAATTCTTGACTTCAAGGTACCATTCATTTGCTCAGTAAGTCCTGAGGCTTCAGGGCGGTAGCTACAATGCAACTTTTGCTCAATGTTTAAAGCTGAACATAGTAATTTAATTACTTCATTGTTGACTTGACTTCCTCTATCCGGTTCTAAAGAGACTAGAAAACCAAAACGTGGTATCAGTTCCCTAAGCAGTAACTTTGCTAAGGTAAAGCTGTCATTTCTTTGTGTAGGGTAAGCTTCAATCCAGTGGCTAAAGATACAATCACCAGCACACATATTAATCCTCCACACACAGGCATCTCAATAAAATCCATCTGCATTCTGCTAAATGGACCTCCCACTCTTCCAATGTGGCTCATGTTAACCACAGTCCCTTTACTCATGTTCATCTGCTGACAAATGATGCATCGATGGCAAATTGCTTTGGCAACCTGTCTACGTTTTGGGATAATACCGGAATTGCTTAAAAGTTCGAATCATGGCATCCTTTCCAACATGTGCTTGACCATGGTAATACCAAGCCATTTGAGTCAACAAACTATTAGGCAAGACCACTTGCCCCTCTCCGGATATCCACATGTCATCCTCACGCTGAACACATTTTAATTTTATCCAATTCTTTTTCTCATCTTTGTCAACATTATCCTGAAGTGCTTTCAGCTCTTCTTAATTATCTATAACATGTAATGCATAACTTAGGCACATTTCCTCTTCTTCGGGTAACAATTCACATTTATCTTTGAGCGATATATAGTTCAATGTGCAAAACCTTGCAACTTGATCCGCATATCCATTTCCCATTAACCCAAAATCTTGAGATTTCAGGTGTGCACTACATTTCACCACAACAATATTTTCAGGCATTTGAATAGCTTGTAACAACTCATGGATTTTTTCACCATTTCTAACTGGTGAACCCAAAGAGGTCAGGAAACCTCTCTGTGACCGTAGCTGGCCAAAGTCATAAACTATTCCAAATCTGTTCCGGCTGTCTGTATAAATGGTGACTTTAAGCTGTACAGAGATATGGCATGCTCTTGTAAGGGCTACCAACTCCGCCACTTATGCAGAATACACTCCTCAGAGCCAGGATGCTTTGAGTATATCAGAATTGTGCACGCAGCATATCCTGCTCTCAATGTTCCCATGTTATCTCTTAAACAGGAACAATCAACAAAAATAATTTGGTCATTTTCTTCCAATCGAGAATCACAAATATCAGGTCTCGGACTTGTGCACAAATCAGTAACGCCCAGACAGTCATGTTCAACTTCTTTCAATTTGTCAACTTCAGTGTTTTCTTTTGGAAGTAAAGTTGCTGGGTTAAGCATTGAAAACCTTTTTAACAACACGTTTGGAGATCCCAGGATGACAGTCTCATACTGCGTCAGCCTGGCATGAGTTAAATGGTGAGTCTTGGTTCTGGTGAGTAAAACTTCAAAGGGTTGAGGGACCATAACAGTTAAAGAATGTCCCTTCACAATGCTCTCACTCTGAGTGAGGCTCAGTCCAACTGCTGCAACTATTCGTAAACAGCCTGGTAAAGCTGCTGCAACTGGGTCCAAACTAGCTGAAAAATATGCTACTGGGCCGTTTACACCACCATGGACTTGCATCAGAACAGACAAAAAACATGCATCATGCTCATGACAGAACAACATGAAGGGTTTTGTGTAGTCAAGCATTCCCAAGGCCGGGGCTTTACACAGACTTTCTCTCAACTCGGTAAAAGCTTTCATACAGGCTTGATCTAGCACTAGGACATCAGGGACTTCTTTGTGAGTCAGCTTCTGCAATGGCTTTAAAATGACTGAAAAGTTGGGAATTCATTGACGACAATAGCTCACCATTCCCAGGAACATCCTGACATCTCTCTGTGTTGCTGAGGAATGTATCTGCAATGTGGCTGTGACCCTTTCTCTGGACATTTTCCTAGTTCCCTTCTCAATTAGGTGACCCAAATATTTAACTTCTTTCTGGCAATACCGTAATTTCGCAGGGGACACCTTATGCCCATTCTTCCCTAAATGATTCAGTAAGGCAATAGTATCATAATTGCATGCTTCTCTTGTCTTTGAAGCAACCAACAAATCATCAATGTACTGGACTAACGTCGATTGGTAAGGCATTTCCAATGGCTCCAGGTTCTTTTCCAGGATTTGGTTGAAAATGGACGGTGACTCTGAAAACCCTTGAGGAATTCTACACCAACAATAGACTTGATCCAAAAATTTAAAACAGAAAAGAAAGTGACTATCCTCATGAAGAAGTACCGAAAAGAACACTTGTAACATGTCCACTACAGTGAACCATTCAGCATCACAGGGGATCTGAAACAAAATCACAGCTGGATTGGGCACCACAGGACAGCATATAGTCACAGTATCATTTACCTTTTGCAAATCCTGAACAATTTGGAATTTCCCACATGACTTTCACAATGCCATTGTCAGTGAATTACATGGGCTGTTCAACACTTCTTCAAAACACCTTGGTTTACAAATTCTGCAATTATGGGTGCAATCCCTTCAGTTGTCTCTTAAATTGTGTGGTATTGAGGAATCTGGGGGAAATCGCATTTGGCTTGACTGAGACCTTAACTGGCTCAACTCCTTAATAAGACCAATGTCCTTTTCTATAAAATCCCATACTTTCATTTTAACTGTTCCCTGTAAGTCAGATGGAAGATCTCTCACTGTAAAGACTGTAAAGAAACTGATCAAAGGATAGTCCTCATTCACGGTATCACAGTCTGGTTCTGTGGACAAGTCATCTTCATCATCACTGTTTGTCTGAATGGCAATCGCATCATTTGAGCAACTAATTGAACAGCTCATTTTACTCAACAAGTCCCTTCCTAGTAAGGATACCGGACTTGAGTCACAAACTACGAATTTGTGTAATCCTTTAAAATTGCCAATTTTAACCTTAACTCGTTCTGTGGTTGGATTGGTCAAATACTGGTTTGCAACTCCTACAATCTGGACTGTTTTCCCTGAAAGGGGCAAGTTTGTGACTTCTTTGTTTCTCACTGTAGAGCAAGTAGTTCCTCTGTCAACTAAAAATGAGACTTTGTGACCTATTACCTTTCCCTTTACATATGGACCTTTCTGATCTACTTCTAATGAAGCTGCTAACCCACATTAATTTTCATCCGAACTCTTACCCACCCAATCATCATTCGTTTCATCCTCACTGTGTAATGGGAATTGGTGCACTGTGTTATTACTCTGAATAAACCTTTGACCTGTGACCTGCTGAGGAAGCATCACCTGCTGCTGCTCCATTGGGGCTTGAGGTATTTGAATTTGCTGTCTAGGTACCATTTGAATTTGAGGTTGCATTTGTTGTGACTTGGGTATCTGCAAATGTGTAATTTGCATATGTTGCATGGGCTGAAAACCTTGTACTTGATTTATATTACTTGGGAAATTTGGACTGTGACTTCTCATTCTCGGTCCTCTCATATTCAGAAAATAATTGATTTTGTTTGTTTGCTGAACAGCACCTTCCTGTGCTAACATCGGACACTTCCATTTCCAATGTCTGAGGCCTCCGCAAGCGTGACATGGCAACAATCTCTTCATTCCTTGCACATAGTTTTGAACCACCAGAGTATTCAAATCATGACTGCAGTTCACATTTCCAGTCCCACCACGACCTCTACCTTTTGCTTGGCTCTGCGACCACATGTTTCCCTGCTGCTGCTGTTGTGGATAACTTCCCTGGATTCCTGTTTGTGTTGCTTTGATCTGCATCACCGTTTTGCCTTCTCTTTCAACTTTCTCCGTTTCAACTCCATCTCATCACTGCAGTACTTTGCATAATGCAATACTTCATCAACCAGCTTCGCTTGCCAACAAATCAAATGACTCTTGATCATCTAACTAATGTCGGGTCTCAATTCTTCAACAAACCTGAACACAAAATGAATCATGTCTCTAGGCTCAATTGTTTCTGTGCCACTGTAATGCTTGAACGCCTGTAACAATCTCTCAAAGTATGAATGTATTGACTCCTTCACTTCCTGGGCTGTCCTATCTATTCTCTGCCAGTTTCTTGGGTGAAATTCTCGTTTTCAAAAATTCAGTCACCCTATCGTAATGTTTTATTACATCTGGAGATGGTGCACCTTTTGCCGGATCTCTCTGAGGTTCTCTTGTTGACCAATCTACAATCCTCTTGCGCTCAACCCATAAGTCTGCTGGAACTACTATTTCAAACAGGGTGTTCAAATCTTCCCCCAGGCATTTTGCGAGCTTCACAAACCTATCTGTTTGCTGATACCATTCTACTGGCTTCTCTCTCAATCTGGGATAATCATTTGTAAATGACAAAATGTCACTTCTGCTCCAAGGGAAATGGAAAAATTCCCTCTGGAGACCTCTCTTATTGGTAGAACTTTTACTGGATCCTCAACCTGCTGCACATTTGCAGTAAGATTTGCAGAATCCCTTTTCCTCTTATCTCTTTTCTTTGCCCATCTACCTTCCCATTTATCTAGTGCTCCCCATGTTTGAATGCTCTGAATTAGTTCTCCAATGTGGATTTTCATTCCTGGGACTCTCATGTTCTCAAAGTCTTCTGAGTTAAACTCTAATCTGTAACTCCTCTTTAAATGTTTTGTCTTCTCAATTTCTATATCATATTTCTCTGCTAATTCTGCCAATTTCTGATGTGCTATTCCTGCTTTGTTGGTAATCAGTTTGCACAAGTAACGCAACTCATCTTCTCTGAATGTGTCAATCCTGTCCAACCCCATTGTTCTCTTGATCAGGTCTTCTGCTTCTAGTCTAAGCCTGGTCACATTCAGTGCACTTCCTCCGCTGAAATCCCCTTGGCTGTTATTCAACCTCTCTAGCTACTCAGTTAACTGCTGAGCTGTCAAACCTTGTAATGAAATGTTGTTATTACTTACACCGGGCATTTGCTGTAGCATTAGGCTTGAAGTCTCTGGTGTCACCATGCTTGGATTAGGACCAATGTATGATCTTACCTTATTATTTGGAGGAGTCCTGTAAGGACTTAAACCAATTAACGGACCTGTTCCATCAAATGTTGATCTCATGGGAGCCATCATTCTTGCACTTTCTTCGAGTCTTTCCCTTGCTATGCTTGGGTTCAGGATTTTCTGCTCACTGCTCTTATTGTTTTCCTGGGCGAACAACGGTATGACTGGACCTATGGTAACCAGTACTGACACTGCATCTGGACTTGATCAGGCACTTGGGTCTCTCGTGTACATTACTCCTGTATTCTGACTTATCAATACAGATATTCACGTCTGTGATAATGCTATGGGGGTGTATCTCAGGATCGTCTGTGCTTGCATTGGGGGCATCAAATTCGGTGTGGACTATCTGGCTTCTGATAAACCTGTCCTGTCTGCACTATTAAGTTTGTTGCAGTATGTTCAATGGGTACATTTGGATAAATTCTGGGAATATCCATCTGCAGTAGAGGCCTTTGAATCGCTGAAGTGTTTGGAACACTATGGCTAACGTGTATCGGGCTCTGTGTGGATTCAGTCGATATCGGAGCTGTGGGGTCTGCACTGGTATTGGAACCTTTCTCATGTGCTGCGTATGGTGTAAATTTCTCAATAACTTGAACCTTTCTCATGTGCTGCATATGGTAGGGGACAATTTCTCAATAACTGCAAAATAAACTCATCATCATCTGCTTCTTCAGGGCGTGTCAAAGACCTCCTATCTCTGCAGATTTCTGCTCTCTGTCATCTGAAAGTTAAGAATCCTTCTTCTTAGTTCTCTTTTTAGTTTTGTGCCTGCTCTCTTGTGTAATTACAGGAAACATCTTGATTTCCTGTAAAGTCTCAGTTCTCCAGAATTTATTCTCAGTATCCCATCTAGCTTCTGCTAATGTCTTCTCAGCATTTCTCATTCTTCTCACAAATTGCTACAGGACTCTCCTGAAATTCTCTAAAATCCTCAAATTAAAAATTCAATTCTCATCTCTCTCGGTCTCTTTGCACCATTGTTTCAGCCAAAGACTTCAACACCATGTTCTTCAAATACAAAATAAGCAGGTGTACCTTCTGGTGGAGTAATTTCTCCTATTCTAGTTGGAATTAACACATCTCCCTTTAGGGCACTCTTTAAAGCTTTGAAAAATGTAATTTCTGTAGTTCACACTACTTTCAATCAAATCAGAAAGTGACTTTCAATCCCAATCCTTTTCACCAAACTTCTCAACCAATTACTCTTCACAGTTGTCCACCAATACTCCCTAAACAACTTCATCTGGAGTATACAAACTCCCTAAATCCTCACAAACATCACAATTCACCTGAGATTTGCTTAAGCTGTGCAAGCGCAATGCTAATTCTTTCACACTGTCACAAGAACGCTAAGAACATCCTCAAACAAGAGTTGGCAAACTCCAAGGTCATGGGAAAGTCATAATAGGTTCTTAGGGAGACATTTTCTTTCCACTTTGTGTCATTGTATCTGAAAATCTCAACCTTTACCAATGTCTCTACTAAATCTGTGAACTATATTAATCTCCTAAGGAGACTACCCATCCAATTCTCCTAGCACGATCTACAGGAACAAGGGCTCTATGGTGTCCTCCTAAGGAGGCAAACCATAATACTCTTCTATCTATTTCTAAAAAAGGACTTTATAGTGGCCTCTTAAGGAGATGTAACCTTACAAAGGACCCTATGACGGCCCCCTAAGGAGACTAAGCATCCTACTCTGCTACCATTTCTGTTGCGTCTGTCCTTACTTGGTCTTTGATATTTAATTTATAAGGGGACACGTTAGAGGTTCGATGGACCTTTTAACTATGCTTAGAGTGATTCCATCATAAGTCCTAAACACATTACAATATCATCATCATAATCAATAAACATCATCAAATACCTTTGGAGTCAGTCATTTTCAAGAATTACCACATCTTTATGTGAAAGTTAGAATGTTTATTTCCCTAGACTAACAATGCTAACGTCACATAAATTAGTCTCAAAGCCAGATGGTAAACATTCATAACCAACACTGGTTGACCAAATCTTCTAAAGAATCTCAATTTAGCTAATGCATTGATTACTAAGCATTTGAGAGTCACAGTACAAATCAGTAGCAAGAATAACTGCACAATAGAAATAACATACATCTAGGTTCAGCAAATGAGTGACATAAACTTTATGAATAGTTTGTTAGTGTTCTCTGGGTCTGTCTAACTAACCTTCTGATTAGAATGCCATGTTTGGGCTTCATGCAAAACAATTTAGTCAACGTTAATTTGGGAAATTTCTAACTTTATCAAAATAGTGGTTGGTACTTAGAAACAGAAAAACATAACCTACAACAAGAACAGTAGCATTTGCTATACCTCTGCTGATATGGATCATCAGTTCAGTCAGCATCAGCAAAAGGACAGTGAAAGGGGATGGTTCAGGCACAGGGGTCTCTAAGCAATCTGAACCATTTAAGAAGCACTCTTTAAGGGCAGCATCAAATTACTTAATCGCCAAGCTTTAAAGTTAAAGTTCAAAATAAAGTCATCAGGATCTGCTCAGCCACCAAAACAGAATAGAATGAGCATGCCTCTCCTCTGTACAGTCGGGCTAAGTTAAAATCACCTAAAGAACTTCCCATATTGTAATTGGTCAGAAAAATCACACGTTTGCAATTAATCCATAAGGATAAAACCCCAAATCTAAGATATAACTAAGTTGTCTTTAACATATTGATGATTGGCTCTTCTTCTCCTGTTCCCGTCATCAGGCTCGGAAGATAAACTTTCAAGTTTCATCAAGTTAACATTGTATCAAATACTAATACAGAATATTCTAGCAAACAGTTCTCATGAGAAGGTTAATGACATCTGCTAACGCTTGGTCAACGCAGTGTGAAAAATACATGAATTGATTTCTCTAGACATACATTTCCATGATTTTATTAAACAATGCGTCTTAATATGAGACTGTGCAAATCAGGGCCAAACCTCACTAACTTAAGGCCCATAGTTAATAAAGCAAATACATAATGTAAATCCATTAATATAACACACTACTATCATAGCCTCAATGCAGGCACTTCAATTAATATTAATAAGCATTTAATAAAGACACTTTGTACTTTAATGACAACCACTCAAGTGGGCACATTTTCCAAGTCACACATTATTTTCTATATAAGTTCAATTCTATGCAAATTCATAATCCAAAATACATCAAATTAATTAGCAATAAATTCAGCTTTCACATCATGCTGTAGGAAATCAACAATAAAAACCTGCCCAGCAGAACATGAAACAGGCCCAGAAACATCCAGAAACCAGCCTATACGCTGCCTGAAACTTGTATAGGCCAATCAGACCCCATTGAAAGTTAAGTCCAAAATGTGTAATGATCTTATCAAATCGCACAATAAAAAACAATGACAATAATATTAGCAACAATAACCAACAACACAACAACAATATTAATAAGAGCAACAGTAATAATATTGATAACTGCAATGATAATAATAATAATAATAATAATAATAATAATAATAATGATAATAATAATAAAGCACACTCTAAGCACTAGCGCATTCTCTCCATGCATTGCATTATTTTTATCAGTAGATACCAGGAAAGACACAGAGTCATGGGAACTGTGGTATTCTTTGTTGTCAGTTATCATTAACATATTTTACAATTTCCATTACTCGAAACTGACGTTTTGCATGCATTTCTGTCAATATATCTTCTTTCCAAGTACATCATGGAAGGGATTCTTCTAAGATGTAGGACAACAACCCAAAGAGGGATTTCAAAGCTTCCATACTTTCCAGAAATTAAGTCTGTCTTTATTTCTCTGGAGTCAGGGCCGCCTGTGTGTGGGATGTGGTCTAAGCCCCTGCTTAAATGTAGGGTGCAATGTTTTTTCTTTAACACTATTTAGTTATGCTGCAGTTCTCCCTTTTCTTTTGACCTTAGACATGTGTGTTGAGGAATTAATATACATAGTGATTTAGCTTCTCAGCAGCGTCAGATTCCATCATTTGTACTTTAGACAAGCATTGGCGAAGCCGATAGGTCTCTGCAATCCGAGAGCTATAGGCTGTTGTTAATGTTGCTGTTGTTAATGTCTTTTAGCTATGTGTTATGGAGTGGAGTGGAGTGGAGTGTTTGTATATGGCGTGGAGTGAAGTTATGTGGGCTGGAGTAGAATTGTTTGTTGGGAATTGTGTGGTGTGGAATTGTGTGGCGTTGAATGGAGTTATGTTCAGTGGAATGATGTGACATGGTGTGCATTGGAACTATGTGGATAGTAACCATGTGATATTGAGTGTAGTGGAATTATGTGGAGTGGGAATGTGTGTTGTGGATTGTAGTTATGTGAAGTGTGATTGTGTGTCATGGAGAGGCATGTAGTGGAGTGGAAATATGTGGTGCTGAATTGTGTAGCACGATTTGGAATTCTGTGATGCCATCAACTTAGGTCTTAGCACTACCAAGAAAGGATTAGTAAGGAGAAACAAAAATTAACTAAATCGTTACGGCATCTTATGCCGTTACAAAAAGGCATTTTAAATGAAAATTAATACCTTGTCTTTCTATAAAGAACATGCTTGTCGATTCATCCCGACATTACTGAGCCCCCTTGTTTCTGCAAGATTTTCTGTTGTTTTGTTTCCTCCCCAATTAAAAAAATGCAAAGAATCTGAAGAGCAAAAAAATATATTGAAGACTGAAGTATAGTAATTATTAATTAAATACTGTCCATAGGCTAAAGAGCATGCACATAGTTGCAAGTCGCTGCTGACATTTACATTACCATGTTTAGCAATCAGAACAACATTTATAGCTAGTCGTTTATTTTTCATACGAATATAGACCCTCATTACAACCCTGGCGGTCGGTGATAAGGCGGTGGTAATACCGCCAACAGGCCGGCTGGAAAAAAAAAGGGATCATGACGACAGCGGAAACCGCCAACATAGACAGCCACTTTAACACACCGACCGCCAGGGCGGTAGCAACAAACACCGCGGCGGTCACCGCCAACAGACAGGCGGAAGACAATGTACCACCCACCGTATTACAAGGCACCAATCCGCCAGCTTTTCCGGGGTGGTACCAACGACATCAAAAGCACGGCAGAACCACTACACTGAAGGGGAACCACTCACCTTTCAACACTCAAGGAAGAACCAGGACACCATGGAGCCCGAACTACAGGTCCAGCCGATGCTGGTGTATCTGCTAATACACCAGGAATATCAAAGAAGGCGGTGGCGACGACCACGGTGAGTACTGCACCTAGCACACAGGGGAGGGGGGAGGAAAAAGAGAGTGACACACACGCAACATGAAACACCCCACCCCCACCCTCACCCACAACGCCATACACACAAACCCATCCAGCAACATTACGTTTACACCCCGTAACCCCCTGGAAGAAAGCAAGGACAAAAGGAATTGAGTGAAATAAGTGATATTTAAAAAATGCAGATAAAGTTAACGATTGTAAACAACAGTATATACAAATATTTACTATATGTACAGAGGGCCATACACTGTCCATTGCAAATGTCCGTGGACCAGTGGGCCAAACATAATGGGTAAAGCCAACACTTGACTCCTGCCTCAAAATGGAGAGAACACTGCAGGGGCATCAGGTCGAAAACACACAGGCACCTCAGGAGGAGGGGGAGGGGGGCACCTCAGCCGAAAGATGGTACTACGCCACAGCTCCTGGAGGGGGAAACATGCCCACAGCGATGTCCTGGGGAGTGCAAAGCCACAGTCTCTCTAGTGGGTGGTTTGCCCACTGCTTGGTCCTTGGTCTTGGAGAGTGCAAAGCCACAGTCTCTCTAGTGGATGGTTTGCCCACTGCTTGGTCCTGGGGAGTTCAAAGCCACAGTGTCGCTAGTGGGTGGTTTGCCCACTGCTTGGTCCTGAGGAGTGCAAAGCCACAGTCTCTCAAGTGGATGGTTTGCCCACTGCTTGGTCCTGGGGAGTGCAAAGCCACAGTCTCTCAAGTGGGTGACATGTTCCACTGGTTCTGGAGGGGGCCTTGTGCCCAGTCTGCTTCATCCTGCCAAGGATAGTGATAGTGGATTCATTTCTCCACTGGCTCTGGAGGGGACCTTGTGCCCAGTCTGCTTCATCCTGCCAAGGATAGTGATAGTGGATGCATTTCTCCACTGGTTCTGGAGGGGGCCTTGTGCACAGTCTACTTCATCCTGCCAAGCATAGGGTAAGTGGATGCATTTCTCCACTGGTTATGGAGGGGGCCTTGTGCCCAGTTTGCTTCATCCTGCCAAGGATAGTGATAGTGGATGCATTTCTCCACTGGTTCTGGAGGGGATTTGTGCCCAGTCTGCTTCATCCTGCCAAGGATAGGGTGAGTGGATGCATTTTTCCACTGGCTCTGTTGGGCCGCCACACCAGAATGAATGCCCTCCAGGTATGCATTTGTTTGTTGCAAATGCCTCTCGACACCCTGGATGGCATTCAGAATGGTTGACTGCCCAACAGAGAGGGATCAAGGCAGGTCAATAGCCTCCACACTGAGGCTAGCAGGGCTGACTGGGGCAGGGCTTGAGGTGCCTAGGGCGAAGGAGATGCCCACCCTCCTGAATGAGCGGGCATGGGAAACACGCTGAGGGGCTGTTGGGAGGGCGGTGCTGGTAGGGTGGTGGTGGCTGTACCTGTTGTTGGGGTGGGCACAGAGGTGTCCACCACCGCCAGGGAGCTTCCATCAGAGGAGGAGTCGCTGTCACTGGTCTCCCCTCCTGTCGCCGTCGTGGAGCTCCCCTCGCCCTCCATCCCACTGGTGCCTTCACCCTCTGTAGATTTGGCCTCCAGGCCCATGTGGGATGCACCTCCCTCCGTCGTCGGTGCCTCTGCTCCTCCGCCAGATGATGCTAATGCACACAAGGACAGGGTGACAAAACAAAAAGGGGGAGGAGAGACAGAGGATACAGTTGGTCAATGCCAGCAACAATACCACCGTTGGTGGACCCAACACACAGGGAGCAGCCCTATGCACTAGGCCATGCTCAACCAGTCACTAAAGTAGTCACAAGCCCATGGGGTACATGGGCCTAACGCCAGCATCCTCACAAATGACACCCATCGGACCCTGCCCAGTAGTAGTTGGCCACTTGTACCATAGGGGTAGGAGTGCTTCAGAGCCTGAACACAAGGGACCTACCCTGCCATGATCGCCCTGGCCTAGGGGCACCCACCGCACCCATCCTCCACCCTGCTAGTTCCTAAAGCGCACAACGTCAGCTTCGAGACACTGTACTCACCCCCTTGTGGCTGCCGTGATGCACTCAAGCGCCCATCAAACTCCGGATAGGTCACCGCCAGGATGCGGAACATCAGGGGGGGTCATGGTGTGACGGGCACCCCTTCCACATTGGGAGGCCAGCCCCAGCTGGGCCTCTGCCATTTTCTTGGTCCAGCGGCGCAGGTCCTCCCAGCTCTTGCGGCAGTGGGTGCTCCGCCTGTGATAGACCCCCAGGGTCCGCACCTCCTTGGCGATGGCACGCCAAATACCCTTTTTCTGGTGGACGCTGACCTAGAGGGAAAAGACAGCGGAAATTGTAATTACTCACCCGTTCGGACCGTCATACTCATTGCCCACCAGTTCCCAGCCATGCCCTGATGCACATACACTGACCACCACTCATGCAGCACTCAGGCCAGGACGCCTTAGCAGCCCCCAACATGTGGCTTACATCGACACCACTTCAAACAGGCATTGCCCACACATCATGCTCACAGTGTACTCACCTGTTTGTCTGGAAGACCGTAGAGTAACGTGTACTGGGGGAGGACTCCATCCACCAGTTTCTCCAACTCCTCCGCAGTGAAGGCAAGGGCCCTTTCCCCACACACATGAGCCATTGTCGCTTCTAGACTTAGGTCACACCAGCACAGGCAGTGTAGGTCCTCTCCTGTTGAAGGTCAGGTAGCATGTGACTGAATAGCTAGAAAATGGCGGTGAAATCCGCGGTGGTGCGTACTGTCACCACCGGCGTACATCGCTATTGGCTCCTGGGACCCATAGGGCCCAATGAGAACCAATGCGAAGTTGCACGGCGGTCATCGTCAGCCTACCGTGACGCAGCACAATGCCAGCGCACTTACCTCATTTCCCCTTGCCCCTCCTCACAGGTCAGGCAGCCGCCATTTCCGGGGGACACATGGCATGGCACCTAGCTGCGTCACAGCACATATTGGCACATCTACTGACTCTCGACTTCACACACTGCTTCTGTGACATACATTCAAAAACAGTTGTGCCATCTATGCGGAAATATGACCTTCTGCTCACCATTCTCCTCCATAGGCTACAACCGCTGAGGCAGTTGATGAGATGGCGGCATCCTCCGGTGTGCAGCCCCTGGTGGACCTGTCGACAATGGAGGACAGACACATTATCATCACATACAGACTTGATCGTGCCACAATCCAAGAAGTGTGCCCAATTGGAGCCAGACCTGATGTCAGCTATCCGTCAGCCCACAGGAATACCCCCTCTAGTGCAGGTTCTGTCAGTGCTCCATTTCCTGGTAAGTGGTTCCTTTCAAACAACAGTGGCCATGGCATCAGGGATGTCTCAGCCAATGTTCTCCAACGTGTTGGCCAGAGTGTTGTCTGCCCTGCTGAAGCTCATGCGCAGCTACATCATGTTCCCCCAGGTGGATGATTTGGCCACAGTGAAAGCTGACTTCTATGCCCTGGGACATATCCCCAACATCATTGGTGCCACTAATGGTACACATGTGGCATTTGTCCCCCCCCCCCCGCAGAAATGAACAGGTCTACAGGAATAGAAAAAGCTATCATTTGATAAATGTGCAAATGGTGTGTTTGGCGGACCGGTACATCCCCCATGTGAATGCCAAATATCCTGGCTCGGTGTATGACGCCTATATCTTGAGGAATAGCAGCATTCCTTATGTGATGGGGCAACTCCAGAGACACCGGGTGTGGCTAATAGGTGAGCCCAAGGTCCCCACTGAGTATAATTTGGGGTCTGAGTATGGGGTTGTCCCTAAGGGGTAGTGTGTGTCTAACAGTTGGCCCTCGATATTTACAGGTGACTCTGATTACCCCAACCTCTCATGGCCACTGACCCCAGTGAGGAATCCCAGGACACGGGCAGAGGGACGTTTCAATGAGGCACATGGGCGTAGAAGGAGGATTATTGAGAGAACCTGCGGCCTCCTGGTTGCCAGGTTCCGGTGCCTCCATCTGACAGGTGGATCCCTGTACTACTCACCCAAGAAGGTGTGCCAGATCATCGTGGCATGCTGTATGTTGCACAACCTGGCCTTGAGAAGCCAGGTGCCTTTTCTGCAGGATGATGAGTCTGGAGATGGTCTTGTGGCAGCGGTGGAGCCTTTGGACAGTGAGGAAGAGGAGGCAGATGAAGAAGATGTGGACAACAGAACAAACATTATACAGCAGTACTTGCAGTGACAGACAGGTAAGAGACTATGGGGGTGATTCCTATCCCCGCAGCCCGCCAAGCGGGAACCGCCAGAAGACCGTACCGTGGTCGAAAGACCGCGGCGGTCATTCTGAGTTTCCCTCTGGGCGGGCGGGCGACCGCCAGAAGGCCGCCCGCCCGCCCAGCGGGAAACCCCCTTCCACGAGGATGCCGGCTCCGAGTGGAAAGGGTGCGACGGGTGCAGTTGCACCCGTCGCGATTTTCAGTGTCTGCATAGCAGACACTGAAAATCTTTAGGCATGGGCACTGCAGGGGCCCCCAGGGGCCCCAAGACACCCGTTACTGCCAGCCAGGTTCTGGCGGTCAGAACTGCCCATGGATGCACCGCCAGCCTGTTGGCGGTGCATCTGCGGTCCCCTACCCTGGCGGTCTCGGACCGCCAGGGTAGGAATGACCCCCTATAACTAAACTTTACATTTCAGTAAACTTTTGGACATTGTACATGGCAGCCTCTTACCCTCTGTCTATGGACACTGACTGTTCCCTTTGGATTCTCTATTTTCAGATCTGTGTTCCCCATTCTGGCTACTGCTATATGTACTGCTGCCCACCAACTGTCATCCTGTGGTATATTTCACTGAACATAGACATTGCAATGCTTTGAGAATGTTGTAAGAATACATCTTTCTAATCATTACACTGAATTCAGTTTGGTGTATATTTCAAGGGTGTTTATTTTGGGGTTAAATTAGTATGGGGGTAAGTGCAAGGGGCTGGGGTGATGGTGGAGGAAGGTCCAGGGTAGAGTCCAGTCTATTGGTATCACAGGTGCATTGTCCAATGGGGCATTGGAAGTGGAGCAATGGCAGTACAAGGTGGACAGGTGACATAGTGGGACAGAAGGGTGACAATCAGGAGAGTCTTATTTCCTGGAGGGGGTCTTGGCAATGTTCTCTGTCTTCTGCCTGGATCGCAGGGACCATTTGCGGGGTGGTTCTCCTTCTGCAGGGGGTGGGGGGCTGTGGCCTGTTATTCCTGTGGCGGTGCCTCCTGTCCACTAGCGCCGGCGGAGGTGGAAGGCTGTTCCTCGGTTTGGCTAGTGTCAGGGGCCTTTTGTTGTGCTACTGCGTCCCTCATGGTCTTGCCCATGTCAGCCAGCACCCCTGCAATGGTGACCAGGATGGTGTGTATTTTAGTTAGGTCCTCCCTGATACCCAGGTACTGTCCCTCCTGCAGCCGCTGGGTCTCCTGTAACTTGGCTGTACCGTGCTCATGGTCTCCTGGGAATGGTGGCATGCTTCCATGATGTTTGAGAGTGTCTCATGGAGGGTCAGTTCCCTGGGCCTGTCCTCCCCCTGTCACACAGCAGTCCTGCCAGCTTCCCTGATTTCATGTGCCTCTGTCCCCTGAACCGTGTGCCCACTGCCACTGACCCCAAGTCCCTGATCGTCCTGGGTTTGTGGGGTTGCCTGGGGTCCCTGTAGTGGTGGACACACTGCTGATTGACATGTCCTGGGAAAGGAGGTATGGGCCCGCTTGGTGGGTGCTGTGCTGGTGTTTCCTGAGGGGGGAGGTTCTGTGGTGGTTTGGGAGTGTGGCAGGGTAGCCGACTGTCCAGAGGTCCTTGATGGGCCAGGTTGGTCATTGTGATCCAGGCATGCAGAGCTGCTGTCATCACTGTGGGCCTCTTCTGGGGGGGGGGTGGATGTAGCTGGCACCTCCTCTCCAGTGATGTTGGGTAGGGATCCTGTTGGGATGCAAATGCATTGTTAATGTATATGTGTGTGCCATCTTGTGCAATGGGTGTGTTTCCCTGTATATTTGTGGTTTCCCTGTCGCCTTGGCCTTGTGTGAGTGGTGATTTTGTGGGATGGGTGAGTCTCTCTAGTGGGCGTGCTTTGGTGATGGGTGTCCATGCAGGTCTGTGATTGGGGTCCATGCATTGTTGTTGCATGCAGGGCTTGGTATTGGGATGGGTGGGTTGTGATAGTGGGATATATGTGAGTTGGTGGAGTGATGGGAGTGAGGGAAAGGGTGGGGGCATGTGATGGCATGCAGGTAGGGTGGGAGATATTGTAGTCAAGATTTGACTTACTAGAGTCCAGTCCTCCTGCTACTCCTGCAAGGCCCTCAGGATGCATAATTGCCAAGTCTTGCCCCTCCCATGTTGTTAGTTGTGGGGGAGGAGGTGGGGGTCTACCGCCAGTCCTCTGTACAGCAATCTGTTGTCTTGAAACCACGGAACGTACCTTCCCCGTAGGTCGTTCCACCTCTTCCTGATGTCATCCCTTGTTCTTGGGTGCTGTCCCACGGCGTTGACCCTGTCGACGATTCTCCGCCATAGCTCCATCTTTCTTGCAATGGACGGCTGCTGCACCTGTGATCCGAATAGCTGTGGCTCTACCCGGATGATTTCCTCCACCATTACCCTGGGGTGTCTTTGGGGTGCCATTGATGTGGTGTGAGTGATATGTATATGGATGTGCGAGGTGATGTGTGTGGTGATGTGTTGGGGTGTATACTGTGATGTGTGTGGATTGTGTCTGGGTGATGGTGTTCTGTGCCTCTGATTGCATGGGTGCTCTTTGCTTGTCTCTCTGTGCTTGGTCTCTTTTTTTCATTGTAAGGGGTTGTCGGTAATGTGGGTGTGTGTTTTATAGTGGTATGAGTGTGAGGGTGTGGTGTGTGTATGTGTGTCAGGTGTGTGTATTTTGAATTGTCCAATGTGGTGTGGTTTTGTAAGTGTGTGTGCATCTTGAGCACAGCGGTGTGTACCGCTAATGGTTTACTGCGGTTGAAAGACCGCCACGTTGATTCGTGGGTTGTGATACTGTGGGCGTATTCCTGTTGGCGTAACGGTGTGGGTTTTGCTATTGACACTTTATCACTGACATTTGGTGTGGCGTACTTATGTGGGTGTCTGTATTGTGGCGGTATTCTCTGTGTGGGTCATGATACCCATGGCGGATTCCCGCCAGGATTGTAATGAGGGCCATAGTATCTTTTTATAATCAACAAAGTGAGACAAATTAACAAAAATCAACTTTTTCACAGATTTTTTTTTTAAATTGTGTTTATCATAAACTCAATTTTTGAGATGCACAGATTCAGCCCATTTGTATCATACATATGGGACATTCTCGGATTTAGACACAAAACAGTTTCTGTAAATGTGTTTTGCTATTTACATATAAGCAGAAATTAAGAAATACTTACTAAGTAATATACATTATTATGTTACTTGGTAAGCATTTTGATCAGAACAGTTTTAGGTCGAGCGTGCAAGCACTTTGACCTGTTGTAAGTATTGTGGGTTTTTAACCACACCCACCTCACGCCCATCACTTTCACTCGTTCATGGGCTTGCCTTTCAAAAATACCTTGGTGTCATTGGTAATTGATTTGCACTTGTCCGCCTTGGGGCGGATTTTGTTACCGCCTTGCAGACTGACCCTGTTACATTGATAATTGAACGATTGACGATTTACTTCAGCGCAGGCAAACAATTTTTTCTTTTGTCTCTCCACTTCATGCTCCATGGAAGCCATGGCCCTCACAGCGCTCACAATGCCAACAGCACGAACTCCATCAGCTGTATTGAAGCGCTTATCACATTTTTCACACTGTTACCTAATCAGAGTAATTTATTTTGCCTCTCCCCTTTGCGCTTCATAGCTTTCCCAAAAAGACTGATAATTGATAAATGCTTTACTAAAAAACACAGAAATCCCCAACATGGCTCTCCTGGCACAGTGGGAGAGCTGATACCACAATAATCACTGCCTCTGGAAAAGTCAACCCATTATGCTTTGCGAGCATTCTTTTTCAAAACATTATTTGCCTATAACTCAAATCATCTCTAGGTTCCCACACTAGCTTAGTGGGGACCCCAAACTAATAACCCCTCCCTCCATTCTGTGCCTTTTTAACCTCTCTCATGGCTGGAACTTTTGTTTCACAGTTGAGAGTAGTTTGTGTTTTAAGAGTCTTGTTTGTAATGTCATTGTAGTAGGCATGCTAGCCCTGAAAATGTGAAATAAACTACGAACTCTATGGACTAAATGTATGGTTACACTGCAATACTTTTAGTCATTTTCTTTTCATGTGGTTATGCCCTCTAGGGTCTAAATATATGGTAGCATGACCATGTTCCTTACAAATGCCATTTTCATTGTGGTATCCTCCAGGGGCTGCTCTGAGCACACAGTCAAAAGCCAACTGTTTATTTTTGATAAAGGATTTATTGGGTTTATATGAAAATTACATATGTTTTATTAATCTCTCCTTTTTGTAATTATGACCATGATTCAGGCCAGCTTATCATCCTTATTACACTATGACTGTTTAAACACTTTTGATATGTTTGGGTGACCCTTCTAGTTTACTTCTCTCATTACCCCTCCATGGCTGTCTTGTTTTGTGAATTGTGTTAGCCAGCCAGCAACTCTTATGTTGGAGTGGCAAAAGTGGTATTCCATTGGAATTAGAATGGCAGAATGAAATTGGGATGCTAAATGGCAGCATTTTAATTTTTGACTGCAGATAGCGGAAGAAGGTAAATGGAAGTGCTTTGGTTATATACAGGGCTACTGGAATTATGTGTCAGGAAAAGACCAAATTATGAGGCAGGGTTGACCATCAATCAAGCAAATGCGAGACCCATTGCATTGCAATTGCTTGTTACTATAAATGATCTACACCACTCTGGCACCGTAAGAAGCTGCATTTGGATGCAATCTTCACAAACAGCGAGGATAGTGGGATGGGTCAAAGAACCTGCCACAGATAAAGAACTGAGTCAGATATCTGGTTGGAGCAATATCTGTCCGTAGTCGATAATATGAGTGGGCAACAGACACTGTGAAGCCCAACTCTTGCTGTTTGTGATATATGAAACACTCTTTACAGGTTCTCCCATGAACATGACAACAGCTCTTGGTCCAGAAAGAGTACTTTTTGTAATGTTGTTGTAAATTTTGTTGTAAATCCATTTAGTAGTTTTGGAGGAATTAGAGTTTTGAAAATATAGATATCTGGGCATGCGGATAATCGGCGGACCCCACTGTCCCCCTGCTGATATCTGATTGGCTGCCAACACTTCAACAAAGAAGTGTTGTTAGCCATTTTGGGACTCGGCTTCAGCTCCAAAAAAGATAAAAAAATCAAGAAAAGGGGGCTGGGTAGGCTCATCCTCAGCACCTAGCCCTGGTCTAGGGATCACCTCTGGACCGCGCCAAGGCTAAAAAGCATTTTTGTTTAAAAAAAAAATCTCGAAAAGATCTACGGACGGATCCGCAGATTTTTCAAAGATTTTTTTTTTTTAAACAGCAGACCCTTTCTTCTGTTTTCCTCCTGGGTGGGCCAGGTCCCGGGGGCATTGGGGGCTTTAAAATTGAGGGGGGCACACTAGGCCCCTCTCCAAGGACTTCTATCAGCCCCGAGGACCACCACCTCCCCAGGGCAAAACAATAGATTGACATGGGGGAGGCCCACATGGCCTCCCCCAGAGCCCATTGGACCACCACCTGCCCAGGACAGTTAATTGCACAATACGAGGGGGCCCGCCACCCTTTGCAGCCCCAGGGACTGCCACCACCCCAAGGCTGAACACAGATAAGGAAGGGGGTCCAATGCAAACCTCTAGCCCTGGCAACCACCACCTCCCTGGGAAAAATTTCAAATGTGGAGCCATACATGGCCCTAGGGACCTCCAACCCCCAGGGCTGTCTCCTGCTATGTCCCGGGGTGCGCACCCCAGCACATAGCTGTGTGCTCTGACTTGGCGGGAGCTTTGACAGCTCCTTCCATCCTTCCAAGCATGACTCTACTCCCAGGAAGCAAGACCTGTCAAGCAGCTCTCGCATGTTGGGTATGTCATTTTCCCTGCTTGCCGACATGAGGGCAGGGTAACAGAGAAACAAATTTTTCTCAAAGACAGGGGGCTGCATGCTTAGCAGCTCTATGTCTAAGACACCAGTGCCAGCTCCTGCAGAAGGTGGGGAGCTGGCTGGGACTGCGGGGGCCTTGAGGCTCCTCCCGCCATCCCCCAATGATGATGACTAGGTACCCTGAGGGGCACACAAGTGATATGGCAGGGCCCTGGGAGTTGGGGTCACTGGGGCTGAGAACGGTTTGGAGAGGGGGACCGCGCAGCCCCCTCCCAAAAAACAAATATACAGTATAGTAAGGCTGGGCCATGGGGGAAGGGGACTGCATGGCCCCCTACCCAATGACAATTTTTTTATATGCCTAGGCTCCAGGAGATGGGGTCCCCAGGCCACAATTGGCTGTGGGAGGGGGAACAATGTGCCCCGCTCCATTTACTGAAGGCTGGGCCCCAGAGGATGGGCTCCCTAGGGCCGAGATCAGCCCAGGGAGGAGGGCCATGTGCCCCCCCTGCACTGGACATTTATCCAACAAGGTAGCACTTACTAACTAACCAGTAGAAAGTGCTTTAGTTGGATAGACATTTTGGCCAAGCTGTGGACTCTTGTTGAATATACGAGCAGTTGAGCTTCCGTTCTGGCCATGATGCTCATTTCACAGAAATTAAACCTCAACCAGAAGGAGAATGTGAGTTTAACTATAACATCCCTGTTACGTTTGTTTTTTAAGTGAATTTCTATGTATTTTAAATTCTATTTCCTAACTATGTGTTCCTGTAACCTTTGCTTTTCAGCTTTTCCAATGCCCATCGCAATGCATGTTGGAGGGAGGCCGGGCATTGTGCTGCCCCACCTAAGCTTACTGCTCCTGCTCCTTGCCATCCATTGTCCATGTCATTGCCTCTGCTTCCTCATTACAGCCCTGTGTTGCTGTTGTTCTGCTACTGGCCTTCCAGTCTGTCCTGAACAGTTAGCTTGCTGCACCATCCACCTCTTCCCTACCCTCTGTTGTCCGAGTCCATGCACCAGTCCCTTCCCTCCTGCCATGCATGGTCCAATGTGCTGCCACTGCCCTCCATTTAACTTGATGTCCTTGCACAGTCTTCTTGCCCTCCATTATCCAATTATATTCCCCCTCAATGCCCTCCTGCTTAGCATCTGTGCTTAGCATCCTTCCTCCTGCCATCTGATGTCTGTTTGCTTGCCCCTGCTCCCTCCTTTTTGCTTGCCTATTCCATGGACTTGCCACTGCCCCTCCTATCTACTCTCAGTGTCCTGTTTAACTGCCACTGCCCTTCCTGCCTGCCTAGCATGGTCAGATGACTGCTGCCTGTCCCTGTCACCTCTATCTCCACCCTGCCTGTCCGAGGTCCATGGCCCTATCCCCTCCCTTTTGTTCTTCATGTTCCATTGTGCTGCCATTCCCTTCTGCCCTCCATGCTCTGTTGTGCTGCAACTGTTCCTCCTGCCTAACGTGTGGTCTGTTGTGAAGCTCCTTCCCTGCCCTCTCTTGCTTGTGTCCAGCCCCTACCCACTCCTTCTGTCCTCCATGGTCCTTTGTGCATGCCCCTACCCCCTCCCTCTTGCCTCCCATCGCCGTTGTGCTGCCACTAACCCTCCCACTTGCCATGCATGGCCTTCTGTGTTGCCAAAGTCCCTCCCACCTGCCCTGTGTGGTCATCTTGCTGCCTCTGACCCCCTCCTACCTTCCCTCTGTTGTCTGTGCGTATGCCATTGTAGTTTCACTGTTACCCTCCATGGTGTGTTGTGCTTCCAGTGCCCATCCCGTCTACCCTCTGTGATCGGCTTCCTGCTCAAGCCCTGCCCCCTTGCCCCCTGCCCTCCTTTTTCCATGTGCAGGTCCCTATCCCCTACCTCCTGCCTTGTATGGCCCGTTGTCATGCCCCTGCCCCTTTATCCTGCCCTTCATGGTGTGTTATGCTGCAGCTGTCCCTCCTGTCTGTCTGATATGGTCAGATTGATGCCCTAGCCTCTTTCCCCTCTGCTCTCTGTTGACCATGTGAATCGCCCTGTCACCCCCATATTGCTTTTGATGTAGCATTTTCATCCTTCGGAGGAATCAATGCTGTTCGAGATGGATGAATCTTTGAACCCAGTAAGCAGTGTGGTAGAACAGTATTGTAGGCTCTCATTATTCTAATGAGACTACTGGATTTTGAGCAGCAGAATCGCCCGCGGCGTGGGAGACTGAGTCTGACCCACTGCAGGTGACACCTGTCGCTCCAATCTGGGTTTTGCTCCAGCCAACTAGCAATGCCTCATCCCTACCTGAGGGCAGGGATGACTGGGCAGCTGAGTGCATGAAGTACTTGGTTTCTCAGGGAAGCAGTGGTCACTCAGGTCTCATCCATTTCTCTCAGTTACCTTAGTCTCATATATAGAATGATGAACAGAGGCAGTATATGTTTCAATAATGATTGTAATAAAACGACTGCATCTTAGATAGCAAAGCATGAGCTGCAATAACCAGGACGACACAGCATGACAGTATTAAAATTGTGACGAGGAGAGTGAAGCATAAAAACAACGCTATCATATTGTCACTAGGGTCAATAGACTAACTCTTACCTAGGCTATGATAGAGCACAGTGTGTTAAGCTCTAGTTCTGCCCTTCAGGTTCCCCTGGGAAGACATCATCCCCCATACCTGAGCAAAGGCGTAAAAGTGGCTACTGTAACAATAATAAAATAAAGAAGAATACAATATATCTAGGTTAGAGTGCACAGCGGCTTGGCCTAGTGTGTTAAAGTAACGTGCATGGAGCTGTAGCTAAAATGGCTACACAACAGAACCATCAACATAATTTCAACTCAATGCCAAACAGTTTAAATACCATGACCAATATGGTCATGGAAGGAAAATTCCAATCACAGAGTAAGGTTGAGGGATTTATTACAAAGACAAGCTCTAAGTAATGAAGACAATGCACAAAACTATGTTATAAAGATACATAATCACCAAAGGTTGCCCAAAGAGATTAAATGCATTTAGGCAAACTAACATTATGAAAACTAAGTATTCAAGAAGAATAATGCATATCATCAACAAAAATATCTGAATTACAGAAATGGTACATTGATCACAGCTAACAGACGTCAGCCAATTCAAATTAGTAGAGTTAATAATCTTTGGCTTGGCACAGGTCAACTCTACAACTAGCCAAATCAGAGAAATACATGTGTGAGGAGAAACACATGTGGGCAAAAGACAGAAAGCACAAAGAGTACAAAACTAATTTGGGAAAAGATAATCCCGGACTACAAGGTACTAACTAAGTTAAGCAAGTAAAAGGGGAAAGCGTCAGACATCAGAAGCTTGGTCAAGAGTCTTCTGATGGGGACTTAAAAAGATTACTAGGGCATTTCGATGGAAAGTGCTTGAGAGGGAGATACCTCTCCAAGGGATACAGCATTTAGGGATTCCTCATCAGCAAAGCATCAGAAAATCAGCAAGCATGAGGACAGCATCTGGGGATGGCTAGGTTCTGTGAGGAACTCCTCAAAGTTCAAATGTCCATCGATATTTTAGAATTCCCAAACCGTTCTGATTCGTCAAAGGTATCAGTCCATGTCCCGTTGAATGGGCATTATCCAAAAGAAATTAATCATATGATTTCAAGTTGAAACAGTTCAATTATTTCCCTGGTCTGACATAGGAACATCTTCCATCTGTGTGACTCTGCTCAAGTTTGAAACAATTGTATACAATCTCAGTCCATGTTCCACAATGTTCTTAGGTCAAGGACACTACTCTACTTTGCCTCTATGCTTAGACAATAAAGACTATTACCAACTTGCTAAGCTTCTCCTGAGAACATAACCTAAAAGAAAGTTCACATTAGGAAATTAATAAGCATTTCTAGCATGATCACAAATTACAAACTTCAACAAGCCTCACTCATGCTAACACAAAGAAATTATAATAATGCATTTAATTAATACGTTTTAGTAAAACACATGCATTGTGAAGACTTATGAATTCAGCATTAATATTTCATGAATATGAATAATACCTTTCATTTCAAATGAAAAAGCTTTATTACTGTATTTAAATATGAGAGAAGTGGATTTCTCTCATTTTTACATATGTTTTCAATTCATTAACCAGCAAAAATTAAACATTTTTTCTATATGCACTGTTAGTCTATAGTCTAAATTATATTATAACATCATTTTTTCCCTCTAACATCTGATTTAATTCAAATACCACCTAAGTCAAACCCTGAATTACAAGCTAATGCACATTTAAATTGTGTGTCACTACAGGTCCTATGTTTAACTGTGAGCACTTTAATCAACACAAGACATAAACTCACATTCTGATGACCTTTGTGACACAAGGGGCTCTACTAAAATGTAGACTACATCAGCCCCCTCTTTGATGACTACTATGTCATCATATATTACTTCCACTTTTATTTTCAATGAGGCAGCCCAAAACTTCAGAGGTTCATTTCTGGTAAGATCTTCGGAAATCCTCTAATTGCTTGACATTACTGTAATACATGCTTCTCCTAGTCTCCCCTTGGCTGTTTTCTCCTTCAGTATATTGTGTAGCCTGTAAAATCCAACTGCAACCAGGGCACTTGGAACCATAATCAAAAGGAGTCTCAAAATCGCTCCTACAATACCCCTTCCAAGATTACCAAGCCATCTACCAATGGCTGTAAAACCATTACCTATAGCTTCTCATGCATTTGTTGCTCCCAGTCCTTTCAGGTCTTGTTTCATGTCAGTCATATTTGCAATCAACCAATCAATCAAGGATTTGTAAAGCGGGTGTAATCACCCATAGAGTCTCAAGGCGCTGTATGTGGGCGTGCTGCTCAGTCGAAGAGCCAGGTCTTGAGGTCCTTTCTAAACTGCTTCAATGAGGCGGTCTGCCTGAGCTTGAGAGGTAGCGCGTTCCATGTCCAGTCTACTAGATAGATCCTCCTCCTGCTTTACTTTTCAGGATCTTGGGTTCGGCTGCAAGGGTGAGCTGGGAGGAACAGAGATGCCTGTTGGGTACATAGAAGGCGAGGTGGTGGTTGAGGTATGGCGGTCCTATGTTGTGCAGTGCCTTGTGGGTGTGGGTCAGAAGTTTGTAGGGCAGTGTAGGTCTCTGAGTTAGGAGGGCTTGCAGCTGTGTCAGGGGATGTCCAAGACGAGTCTGGCTGCTGCATTCTAGACTCTTTGCAGTCTTGATTGAAGTTTCTTGGTGATGCCGGCAAAGAGTGCGTTGCTGTAGTCAAGTTTGCCAGTGATGAGTGCGTGGGTGACTGTCTTCATCGTGTCGGGGGGAATCCACTTGAAGTTCTTCTGCAGGAGTCGGAGGGTGTGAAAGCATAACGAAGAGACGCCTTTGACTTAGCAGGTCATCGATAGAGAGGAGTCCAGGACGATGCCCAGGTTGCATGCATTGTGTGGGGGTATTGCCCAGAGCAGTGGGCCACCAGGAGTCATTCCAGGCAGAAGGATGGAGCCTATCACAAGGATCTCTGTCGTGTTCTAAGTTGAGCTTGAGGCAGCTGGCATCCATCCAGGAGGTGACTCCTCTCATCTTGTTGTGGAAATTCTTCTTGGCTTGAGCAGAGTTCTCTGACAGGTAGAGAATAAGTTGGGTGTCGTCGGCGTAGTAGACTATGTTTAGCCCATGTTGTTTGGTGATCTTGGCAAGCGTGGCCAGGTAGAAGCTGAAAAGCATCGGACTGTGTGAAGATCCTTGGGGCACTCCGCAGCAAGTGTCTTTAGGTTCTGAGTTGAACGCGGTAGTCTGACGCTCTGTGTTCTGCCAGCATTGTGCAGTCTGTTGCAGAAGGTGGAGTGGCAGACAGTGTCAAATGCGGCAGAGAGGATGAGGAGGATGAGTGCAGCCATGCCTCCGTGGTCCAGTATGATGCGTATATCATCGGTGGCTGCTAAGAGTTCGAATTCAGGGCTGTGGTTGCTTCTGAACCCGAACTGGGATGGGTCTAGGATACAGTGTGTCTCAAGGAATTTGGTGAGTTGCTACTTGAAGGCCTTCTCCGTTACCTTGGCTGGGAACAGGAGCAGAGAGATGGGCCTGTAGTTCTTCACCCCCCTGGGATCGGCGGAGAGTTTCTTGTGTAGCGGGCTTATTTTGGCATGCTTTCAGTCTGAGGGGAATGTGGCGGTCTCGAAGGATCAGTTGATGGTTCGTCAGAGCTTCGGTGCTATGGCGGCGATGGCCAGGTTGAGGATGTGATGAGGGCATGGATCCCAGGGTGCTCTAGGTGTCCTCTATGATGATGGGGGTCCAGGAGTTCAGTATCTGGTGAGGTGCTAGGTCCATGGTGGTGAGCGGTGCTTCCAGGATTTGGTTCCTGAAGCCTTTGTAGAGGTCCTGGATTTTATGGTGGAAGAAGGTGGAGAGGTTGTTGCAGAGTTTTTGGGAGGGAGGGATGGATGAGGTGTCTGTCCCGGGGTCTGGGAACTGTTTTACGATGATGAAGAGCTCTTTGTTGTTGTGAGCACTAGTGTTGAGGTGTGCTTGAAAGGTGGCTTTTTTGGCAGCTTTGATGTTCTGATGGTGTGTAGTGACTGCATTGTTGTAGGCTGTGCAGCCTTCAGTTGATTTGCTGACCCTCCATCTATGTTCCAGTTGTCTTCAGGAGAGTTTGGATTCCTGTAGGTCTGTTGTAAACCATTTGGGTGTTTTGCTCTGTCAGTTCCCTGCTGTTTTCCTTAGGTGGGCTATGTTGTTGGTGCAGTTCGATATCCAGCGGTTGCGGTTTCATTTGCGTCCATTGTGTCTGGTGGGAGGGAGTGGTAGAGAGTGTTGGTGAGTTGTGTTTCCATGACCTTGCCCCAGCATCTGCTGGGGGGACAGAAGGTGTAGTGGCATGCGGTGTCCTTTGTGTAGGTAAAGTGGATACACTTGTGATCGGTCCAATGGTGTTCGGAGGTGTGGGAGATGGTGATGCTGTCCCCTCCTGAGAAAATAAAGTCAAGAATGTGTCCGGCTCTGTGGGTGGGGACGTTGATGAGTTGTTTGAGGCCGTGAGATGTGAGGTTGTCCAGGAGGTTTGAGGTTTTGGGGTCATCATGGGTATCAAGGTGAAAGTTAAGGTCGTCGAGTAGGATGTAGTCAGAGGAGGTGAGCACTTGGGTGGCGACAAGGTTGGCGATGTCTTTGCAGAACTGGGGTCGGGGTCTGGGTGGCCAGTAGATGAGGGTGCCACATAGGGTGGGAAGATGGTGGTATTCAGGGGGAGGGTGTTCTTGTAGATTATGGCAATGCTTCCTCCAGTTCCGTTGGCTCTGTCCTTGTGGATGATTTTGTAGTTGTTTGGGATGGCTGTGGCGATGTCTGGGGCAGCAGTAGGGGGTGATCCAAGTCTCTGTGAAGAAGACGAGGTCCGGGGCTGTTGAATCGAGGAGGTCCCAGACTTCTACCACATGCTTGATGAGAGAGTGTGTGTTGAGGAGTATACACTTGAGGTGGCTGTCCATGTTTGTTGCGGGAACATGAGGTGGTTCTTGGAGGGTGCTGGTGCAGGCGCGGCAAGAAAATGGCCCATCAGTGGTCCTGGGGTTGGCTTGGTGGCAGGCTGATAATCTTACCGGGTTGAGGGCGTGTAGAGTGTTGGGGTCGAACCAGGGTCCGGGGCGAGAACCAGGGTCCAGTGCACTTTGTGCGGTCCAGTCACAGGCGGGTGCAGACAGCTTGATTTTGGTGTGCCAGCAGCATGCCTGCTGCATGCGGCGGCCATTAAGAAGGGGAGGGAGGTGGAGGGTCAGGTCAGCTGGGAGGCGGGAGGGCAGGAAAAGTGCTTTGCGGGCAGGGCCACAGAGGCAGCAGCGGCGTAGGGGGAAAACGCAGGACAGGGAGAGGAGAGAAAGAGACAGGGGGAGAAAAACAGAATAAAGACAGAAAATAGGAACAGAGACAAAAACAGAAGCAAAGGCAGAAGTAGATGACAGGGGTAAAAAGAGACAGAAGATACTTGTGGATGGCCACTAGGCCACCAGGGATGAGGTGCAGGTGGGAGCCTGTGGGTGGAGGTGGGCCTCGAACTGAGAGTCAAGCATGCTTCCAGTTCACCCAAGGCAGAGGCAGCAGCAGCAGCAGAAACAGAAGGTTCTGCACAGTGGAGGGCAAAAGATGTTGCCCAGGAGGTCAGAGGAGTTGCCCTCTCACTGTGCTGCAGCCACCATTAAGAAGGGGAAGAGGGCAGGGGGTCCAGTCAGCTGGGAGGTGGGAGGGGGGAGAAAGCGCTTCACGCGGGGTGGGGGGCGGGGCCACAGGTGCAGCAGCGGCACGTGGGAAAACGCGAGAAAGGGAAAGGAGAGAAAGAGACAGGGGAAGAAAAACAAAACAAAGACAGAAAATAATAACAGAAATCAAAACAGAAGTAAAGGCATAAGTAAATGACAGGAGTAAAGAGATACAGAAGTTACTTGTGGATGGCCACTAGGCCACTAGGGATGAGGCGCAGGCGGGAGCCTGCGGGTGGAGGTGGGCCTCGAACTAAGAGTCAAGCAGGCTCTCAGTTCGACCAAGACAGAGCCAGAAGCAGCAGCAACAGATGGAGATGCACAGGGTAGAAGAACAGACGCTGATTAGGAGGTCAGAGGAGTCGCCCAATGCACTTTCTTATCTCCTTACTATTGTTAGGTATGTATGTGCAAAATTGTTGCACATGTAGCATTTTGCAAACTCTGCCTTCCTTTGCGAGTAATGTGCCTAAAGCAAGACAATTTTGCAAAACGATTGATCTCATAGCTACCACTTCTGTGTCCATTAACAATATGGCACCTGCAGTTTCTGTAGATAACTTATCTACTATTGTTGACAACTTCCTTAACTTGATATCAATCAAGATCACATCCACTTATGGAATTATGGCACCAAAAATATCTTCTGTAATATCCGAAGCACGTGCTCCTATTTGGACTCTGAATTTTGATTTCTTACTTCAAACTAGATCATTAAAATGTTCCACATTATAAATCTTTGGAAAAACTTCTCCCAGGTAACATGTACCTTACCAGCCTTCCAACAGCTTTTAATAGACATTTCTTCCACATATGAAATAAACACCTGGTATGGCGGGGTCTTGACCATTCAGCAAAAAGGTCCAAACACTTTTAAACAAAAAAAAACGTGTGCACTCACAAGTAACTACAAAATGTGTGTCAATATTTGATTTAGGCCTATACATACATACCTTCCCTACATGTTGCCAGTCAGTAGCCAGGGATCCTTGATTTCCAGCCACTGATGGCGTTGCATCTTTCTCCTACTTCTGTAAGACTACTCCTTTTTCTATTCTGGCTTTTATTGCTTTCCTCTCCTCAACTGGATCTATTAATTCCTTTTCTACAGCAATAAGAATGCAGTTCAAAATACTCTTGTATGCACATACTGTTCCAAATGTCAATGTAGGTTCAAAGAAACATCCCACATAATCAATGTTCTTTGCCTTTGCTGTGCTACGTAAATGTTTCATGGCAGCGGCTATTGAAAACACTAAATCATAATTAGAATAGAAGTATTGGCAATACGCCTACAGAGAAAACAATGTTAATAACAGACTACATGAAATTCCATAGTTTAGGGATAAGCTGTGATATGTTATCCTTTCACTTACTGATGAAGACAACTGTGTACACATGTAGCAGTCTATAAGTTCCATTGTCTCAACATACTCATACAGTAACTTAGAATACATATTTGTTGATAAATCACCTTTAGAACCTCAGTGTGTAAATGCTTCTCATCTGTGTGAAATTAATTTTGATCTACATGGGGATTTACTAAATGTGGCACAAGTGTAGGCGCAATCCGATCTGAATTATTTGCTAAGGGCAAACTCAAATCTATAAGCAATAATATAATCATTAGTACTGTCACTACATCTAAACCTGTGCATGTGTATGTAGAGTTGGTTCTTCTATGGCGATTTGCCTCCATGAGTTCTCTAATTCCAGACCAAAAAGTCAAAAATAAAAAATGCTAATTTGTTTATCACTGTCTCTTTTCAGTACTTTATATTTGTCATCAAAGCAAAAAAAAACAGTCTCTTTCAAAAACACAATTATTGACAAAGTTTCTTGATCTTCTAGAAACTTTATCAAGATTTTCTCTACTTACAATTGTTCAAACGCTTCGACTAAAAGTTCATATGTCTCTAATAAAGGCACAATTCACAATCACTGATAATTACTTCCAAAACATAGGGGCTACGACCTTTGCGGATGGGATTATTCCGTCCCGTCCGCCGTATTACAAGTTCCATTATAGGCCATGGAACTTGTAAAATGGAGGGTGGGATATCCGTCACGTTTGGGTTGGAGTAATCCTCTCCGCCAAGGTTGTAATCAGGCCCATAATTTCTCTCTTCAATAACTGGTCTTGAGATCTCAAAGTTCAATTCCAACATAATTTCAATCTCAAGAATATTGAATTGGATTCAAATTGTTAGCATAAAAGGTAACAAACTCCTGTTCCCAGTCTTCAGATAAATAATATGTTCATTCAGGTGCTGAGTACTTCTGGCTTGGCACCCTTTTTCTTTTTGACCTTCTGTTTACACAGCTCTCAGCATCACTTTCACTTTGGCTCAACTCGTCAGTTTCTTCATCAATAGTTCATGACATTTGTATAGCAGGTATAGTTTTCTACTTAGGCAAATTGTTTAGGGTACAACACTTCAATCTAGCTCGACTGATCCTCCTTCAGCATCCGAGCTTGCATGAGTCAACTGATTCTGCCTCGACTCTTCTGTACCATTCACTGTTGACACTGTTTTTGACTCACTCAGAACCTCATCAGACTGAGTCTGTGGTGCTGCCACTTCTCTAGCCCCAACACCTTGTCTAACCTGATCCCTTGCACTCACTGTAATCACCCCTACTGGAACAGGCGCTGCGAATGTGGCTCACGTGTACCCAGTACGGGAGACCAGCACACTTGACAGCTGTTTTCGTCATGAGGACCACTTGGTAGGGGCCTTTCCAACGTGGCTCCAATAATGTCTTCCTTACATGCTTCTTGAGCATAACCCAGTCACCAGGACATAGGTCATGGTACAGTTCCTGCTGCAGCTGTACATTTGCCTCTCCAACTTGTTCGGACAAAGAACACACCATGTCAGGTAGTCCTTTCCAATGATCCAGCACAAAGTCATTTGAAATGTTCACAAGAGCATTTGCAAGCACTGCTGGCAATCTCAAAGCGCACCCCACAAATTAGTTTTCCCCTTTATTTCTCAAATGGATTTATACCATAACAAAAAAGGAATTCCTTCTGGACCAGTACCTACGTTCCTTCCAAATTTGGTGTAATTCCGTTCAGTAGTTTT
Source organism: Pleurodeles waltl (assembly GCF_031143425.1). Lineage (NCBI taxonomy): Eukaryota > Metazoa > Chordata > Amphibia > Caudata > Salamandridae > Pleurodeles > Pleurodeles waltl. The sequence goes on from NC_090450.1 coordinate 789,086,270, forward strand.
TGCGATATCGCTTTTCAAAATCCCCATGGAAAAATGAATGAGGAAAATGTGTTTTGTAACTAGCACTTTCTCTTTGTCTCCCTGGACAGATCACCCCGAAACTTTCCAGACAGCAGCTGATGTGACTGGCAATTTTTTGTGGAAGTTTTGTGAACATTCGTCAAGCAGGGCAAAAGATATAGGCAAGTCAAAAAACACATTTTCTACAGAAACATGGTCCTAACCATAACTACCTAGCCATGGCCACTCTTCCTCTTCCACTAGGAGAAAGGATAACACTGAAGGCCAAATGAAGCTTAGTGAAATAGCAAAATATAACTATTTTATTGTGGTACATATGAACTGTGATAGCTGAATTAATTAATAATGATTTTGCATTTATTATTGATTTTAAGAATTTGCATGGAATTAGGCTAACAGAGAAAATAATGTGTGACTTGGAACATGTGCCCTCTTGAGTGGCCGTCATGAAATACATAATGTTTTTAGTGAATGCATGTTCCTATTAGTTATTGTGCATGTGTAGAGAACAAAATGTATTAGTATATCATATTAACAATTTCATGCTATGTATTTGTTTTAATAACTTTAGTCCATAAGATGGCGAGGTTTGGGACTAGTTTCCTAAACCTCATGTCAAGCTGTAATGTTTAATTAAGGGTTGAAAATGTAATGTAAGCCTAGAGAAATTAATGCTTTCATTGTTCATGCTGTGCTGACCAAACAATTTGTAGATGTCTTTTACTTTCTCCTGAGAACTGCTTGTAGAACCATGCTGTTCTTTAAAATGTAACAAAATAAACTTGATGCGTGAGACAGCAATGTTCCCAGGAACCAACAATGGATGCACAGACTGGAGTATGGATTGCAACAAAAGAGTTACCTGATGAGCCTGACGATGGGAACAGGAGAAGAAGAGCCAATCATCGATGTGTGAAAGACAGTTTAGTTATACCTTAGATTTGGGTTTTAGTTTTCACTGGGCCAACTGTAAACGTACTATTTCCTGACAAATGATGATGTGGGAAGATTCTTTATGGAATTCCAACATAGCTTGACTGCACAGAGGGAGAGGGATCATTCTTTCTGAGCGCACTTTCCAATCCTAATTTTTCCTGTAGTGGTTCGATTGAGTAGCTGAACAGTTCCTGATGACTTTTATTTTCTCACTTTAACTTTACTGCTTAGTTTGCTAATGGTGGATACTGACCCCTTAGAAATTGTTTCTCAAATGGTTCAGATAGCTTAGAGCCCACAGTGTCTGAGCCATCCCCTTTCACTGTCCCATTGCTGAAGCTGATCAGGCAGATGTCCAACTGACGAAGAGTATAACAAAATGCTATTGGTTGTTGTGGATTTTTGTTCTTTGATTTCTAGGTACCAACGGCTATTTTGATAGAGCCCTAATTAGATGTTTTCCAAATTAACTTTTGACTAAATTGCTTTTGCATGAAGTCCAAACATGCTTTTCCAAAAGGAGGGTTAGTTAGTAATCCCAAAGTTGGCAAATTGTATTAATGAAGAATTGATTCTGTTTACTTGTTGAATTCAGGTGTATGCCATTTATATTACCCAGCTATTGTTGCTATTGATTGTACTGTGACTCTTGAATGCTTAATTGTAAATGCATGAGTTAAATTGAGATTCTGTAGAAGATTTGGTCAGCGGTGTTGTTCATATATGTTTATCATTTGGTATTGGGACTGATATATGTGATGTTAGCATTGTTAATATAGGGAAATACATTTTCTAACTTTTACTAAAGGTGTGGTTATTAATGGCACAACGGGTCATGATGCGTGAAGTTTACTTGCTCAAGAGTTCTGATAAATTGATTGCTGCATATATTGTTGTTTCTAGATTTGTTTGTGAATAAATTGAAATGGTGATGATGAGATTCCTCTAAGCGCGGTCAAAAGATCTATCAAACCTCAAACACATTCCCTTATGAATAAATTATAAAAGACCAAAAAAGGTTAGACACTCTCACAGAACCCAATGCGTTTTGGCTCAAAACAAAGAGCCTTTTTCATGGGTGGACGTAGTCTCCTTGCACACTACTTTTAAAGGAGGATAGTGAACTCGTGCTCACAAGATACAATGACAAAAATGCGTGATCTCTCTGTAATGTATGTAACCTATTTCATGTTTTCTTTATTGTTCAGGGAGGAGAGGAAGAGACCCTCACCTGGCATGCTGGTCACAAGAGGAGACCCAGGCTGTGGCACCCTGCCCTTTACTTACAGCAGCACGTGGAGCACCTGGATGATATTTACACGTTTTTATTGTTAATTGATCACTTGAATATTAGGATAGTTGCTATATACTTATGATACTTTGCTGCCTGTCGTCACCCCTTGTCAGTTTGACTATTTGTCTTTAAGGTTGCTGGTCTACCTTAGCCCACTGATACAGAGAAGGTGTGGTTATTCATGGCCACATGGGTCATGGTGCGTGAAGTTTACTGATTCAAGATTTCTGACAAATTGATTGCTGTGTACATTGTTGTTACTAGGTTTGGTTGTGAATAAACTGAAAGGGTGATGGTGAGATTCCTCTAAGCGCGGTTAAAAGATCTATCGAACCTCTAATGCGTCCCCTTATGAATAAATTATAAAAGACCAAATAAGGTCAGACATGCTCACAGTTTTTGGTAGCATAGGATGGTTTGTCTCCTTTCCGTTTTTGGAAGAGGCAGATGGTTTGTCTCCTTGACACCATCATTTTCCAGGTATTGATAGAAGAGACCGATGGTTTATCTCCTCAAGGAAGTAACATTTTCCGTTCTTGGTAGCAATAACGGAGTGTTGTGATTCAGTAGATACCGTTATGATTCCCCAGATACAACAGCTATAATATTTCAGATTTGGTAAAGGAAACAAAAGATCATGCCTCTCTAAGAGCCTACCATGATTTTCCCGAAACCTTGGAGTTTGCCAATGCTTGTTAGAAGATGTTTCCGGCATTCTAGTGAGAGTGTGAATTAAATAGGTTTTGCACATGCACAGCTTAAGCAAATCGCAAGTGAATTGTGATGTTTGTGAGTGGATAGGGAGTCTGCGTACTCCGAATGAGGTTGTTTATGGAGTTTGCGTTCTCCAAATGACGTTGTAAAGGAGTTTGCATACTTCGAAGTGTGTGAGTATGGAAATCATGAAAGTATTGTATAAGGGTATGAGACACTTGGTTTATGTTTTAATTTGTCTGTTTAATAGGCCAATTGGGCGTGGTTGACAAACTCAGAATGTGTGTTAAAGTGAGTGATAGGTTTTTGACAGAGATTTGGTGAGTCCTATGTGTACCAGGAGGATCCAATGATAAGTTGAGAGTAAAATTTGCTGGTCGAATTTTGCTTTCGAGTCTGGGAAACTGAGATAAAAGGAGTATCTTTTAGTGCAAAATGCCACAGTTGAAAATTCAGTAAGGTTTCTGAAGTGGTTGTGTTGCCTACCTGTAGTACACAGACAAGTTGTGTGTTGATTTTTATTTAGTGCTCGCAATATTTGCATTTAGCTTTGCGCATATCTGAATTTAGGAGGACAAGCCGAAAGGCTTTGTCAGTCACTGTATGTGTGAGTGTGACATCACTTTTGCTGCGGTGTGATAGGTCGGTTAGTGAGAAAGGTTGCGAATGGATTGGTGGACAAACGTGAAGCATAATTGGTTGAGAAGGTAGATGAAAAGGATTTTGGAATTGAAATATACTTCCTGATTTGATTGAAGTAGCGTAAGGTGAAGAAAATGAACTTTTTCAAAGCTTTAAAGAGTGCCCTGAAGGGAAATACCTTCATTCCACCTAGAGTAGGAGAAATTACACCACTAGAAGGTACTCCTGCCTATATTGTATTCGAAGAACAAGGTGCTGCACAATGTCTTTGGCTAAAACAATGGTGCAAAGTACTAAAGAGAGGTGGGAGCTTAGCATTGCCTGCTCATGGAACATTTCATTTGAGAATTTGTGAGAATTTGAGGAGAGTACTGTATGATTCAAAACCTCCCCTGAGACCTGCACAATTTGATGCATTAGCTATTTGGGAATTAGTGGCCAAACAGCAACAGCAGCAGGAATTTGAGAGGAGAATGAGAAAAGCTGAGAAAACTTTAGCTGAGGCGAGATGGGTAAGGCAGCAGAAATTTTGTAGAACTGATACTTTGCAGGGAATTAAGTTGTTTCCTGCAATTTAACAAGAGAACAAGAGCGAGGATAGAAAAAGTACTAAGAAGAGGGATTCCTATACTTCTGGTGACAAAGAGAAGAGACCGACCAAGTCTAGAAAGACTTTGACTTTTGGTGATGACAAGTTTATTTTGCAGTTATTGAGGAATCGTCCCCCAGCGTATGCACCACATGAGCCAGGTCCGAGTACTAGTGGGGACTCTACACCTCCAATGCCTATTGAAACTGCACAGAGACAAATATAGGTTAGCCATAATGTCCCTACCACTTCTGCGATTCAGTTTGCGCTGATTTTGCATAAAAAAACTACGCAAGTGCGGCGCTAAAAAAGTATAAATATGGACCTTAATGTCTCCAATACAAAGACATATGATCCCGAGATACACCCCCATAGCAAGGTCACAGACAGAGATATCTGCCTTGACAAGTCAGAATACAGGAGTAATGTATACTAGAGGTCCAAATGTCTGACCAAGTCCAAATACCATGTCAGTACTGGTTACCATAGGTCCAGTTATACATTTGTTTGCCCAGAGAAAAAATAAAAGCAGTGAACAGAAAATCCTGAACAGGAGAAGAGGAGCCAATCATCGACGTGTGAAAGACAGTTTAGTTATATCTTAGATTTGGGTTTTAGTTTTCATTGGGCCAACTGTAAACATACGATTTCCTCACCAATGACAAAGTGGAAAGATTCCTTATGGAATTCTAACTTAGCTTGACTGGAGAGAGGAGAGGGGTTATTTGTTCTGCGCGCACTTTCCTATCCTGATTTTCCCCGTAGTGGTTTGATTGAGTAGCTGATGAGTTCCTGATGACTTTTATTTTCTAACTTTAAATGTATTGCTTAGTTTGCTAATGGTGGATGCTGACCCTTAGAAATTGTTTCTTAAATGGTTCAGATAGCTTAGAGCCCACTGTGTTTGAGCCATTCACTTTCACTGTCCCGTTGCTGAAGCTGACCAGACGGATATCCAATTGACGAAGACAATCGCAGCTTGCCGATCCATTGAGGAGAGGTATAACAAAGTGCTATTGGTTGTTGTAGAGTTTTGTTCTTTGCTTTCTAGGAACCAACCACTATTTTGATAGAGCCCTAATTAGATGTTTTCCAAATTAACTTATGACTAAATTGCTTTTCCATGAAGTCCAAACATGCTATTCTAATTGGAGGGTTAGTTGGTGTAGGAAGTTGGCTCTGTATGCACTATTTCAAAATAAGGAATAGTATGCACAGAGTCCAAGGGTTCCCCTTAGAGGTAAGATAGTGGCAAAAAGAGATAATTCTAATGCTCTATTTTGTGGTAGTGTGGTCGAGCAGTAGGCTTATCAGAGGGTAGTGTTAAGCATTTGTTGTACACACACAAGCAATAAATGACGAACACACACTCAGAGACAATTCCAGGCCAATAGGTTTTTGTAGAGGAAAATATATTTTCTTAGTTTATTTTTAAGAACCACATGTTCAAGATTTACAAGTAATACTTCAAATGAAAGGTATTTCAGGTAGGTACTTTAGGAACTTTGAATTAGCAAAATAGCATATACAGTTTTCACATAAATGACATATAGCTATTTTAAAACTAGACAATGCAATTTTCAACAGTTCCTGGGGGAAAGTGTTTGTTAGTTTTTGCAGGTAAGTAAACAACCTACGGGGTTCAAGTTTGGGTCCAAGGTAGCCCACCGTTGGGGGTTCAGAGCAACCCCAAAGTTACCACACCAGCAGCACAGGGCCGGTCAGGTGCAGAGGTCAAAGTGGTGCCCAAAACACATAGGCTTCAATGAAGAAGGGGGTGCCCCGGTTCCAGTCTGCCAGCAGGTAAGTACACGCGTCTTCGGAGGGCAGACCAGGGGGGTTTTGTAGGGCACGGGGGGACACAAGTCCACACAGAAAGTACACCCTCAGCAGCAAGGGGGCGGCCGGGTGCAGTGTGCAAACAAGAGTCGGGTTTGCAATAGAAATCAATGGTGCAGGCAGGCAAGGGGGGGGGGGGCTCCTCGGGGTAGCCACCACCTGGGCAACGGAGAGGGCCACCTGGGGGTTGCTCCTGCACTGGAGGTCGGATCCTTCAGGTCCTGGGGGCTGCGGGTGCAGTGTCTTTACCAGGCGTCGGGTCTTTGAAGCAGGCAGTCGCGGTCAGGGGGAGCCTCGGGATTCCCTCTGCAGGCGTCGCTGTGGGGGTTCAGGGGGGTCAACTCTGGCTACTCACGGTCTCGTAGTCGCCGGGGAGTCCTCCCTGTGGTGTTTGTTCTCCACAAGTCGAGCCGGGGGCGTCGGGTGCAGAGTGCAAAGTCTCACGCTTCCGGCGGGAAATGTGTGTTGTTTCAAAGTTGCTTCTTTGTTGCAAAGTTGCAGTCTTTGGGGAACAGAGCCGCTGTCCTCTGAAGTTCTTGGTCCTTCTAGATGCAGGGTAGTCCTCTGAGGCTTCAGAGGTTGCTGGACCCTGGGAACGCGTCGCTGGAGCAGTGTCTTTAGAAGTGGGGAGACAGGCCGGTAGAGCTGGGGCCAAAGCAGTTGGTGTCTCCGTCTTCTCTGCAGGGTTTTTCAGTTCAGCAGTCCTCTTCTTCTTAAGTTGCAGGAATCTATCTTCCTCGGTTCTGGGAGCCCCTAAATACTCAATTTAGGGGTGTGTTTAGGTCTGGGAGGGCAGTAGCCAATGGCTACTGTCCTTGAGGGTGGCTTCACCCTCTTTGTGCCTCCTCCCTGAGGGGACGGGGGCACATCCCTAATCCTATTGGGGGAATCCTCCATTCGCAAGATGGAGGATTTCTAAAAGTTAGAGTCACCTCAGCTCAGGACACCTTAGGGGCTGTCCTGACTGGCCAGTGACTCCTCCTTGTTTTTCTCATTATCTCTCCTGGACTTGCCGCCAAAAGTGGGGGCTGTGTCCAGGGGGTGGGCATCTCCACTAGCTGGAGTGCCCTGGGGCATTGTAACACGACGCCTGAGCCTTTGAGGCTCACTGCTAGGTGTTACAGTTCCTGCAGGGGGGAGGTGTGAAGCATCTCCACCCAGAGCAGGCTTTTGTTTCTGTCCCCAGAGAGCACAAAGGCTCTCACCACATGGGGTCAGAAACTCGTCTCTCAGCAGCAGGCTGGCACAGCCCAGTCAGTCCTGCACTGAACAATTGGGTAAAATACAGGGGGCATCTCTAAGATGCCTGTGTGTGCATTTTTTAATAAATCCAACACTGGCATCAGGGTGGGTTTATTATTCTGAGAAGTTTGATACTAAACTTCCCAGTATTCAGTGTAGCCATTATGGAGCTGTGGAGTTCGTTTTTGACAGACTCCCAGACCATATACTCTTATGGCTACCCTGCACTTACAATGTCTAAGGTTTTGCTTAGACACTGTAGGGGCATAGTGCTCATGCACCTATGCCCTCACCTGTGGTATAGTACACCCTGCCTTAGGGCTGTAAGGCCTGCTAGAGGGGTGACTTACCTATGCCACAGGCAGTGTGAGGTTGGCATGGCACCCTGAGGTTGGCATGGCACCCTGAGGGGAGTGCCATGTCGACTTAGTCATTTTCTCCCCACCAGCACACACAAGCTGGCAAGCAGTGTGTCTGTGCTGAGTGAGGGGTCCCTAGGGTGGCATAAGACATGCTGCAGCCCTTAGAGACCTTCCCTGGCATCAGGGCCCTTGGTACCAGGGGTACCAGTTACAAGGGACTTACCTGGGTGCCAGGGTTGTGCCAATTGTGGAGACAATGGTACATTTTAGGTGAAAGAACACTGGTGCTGGGGCCTGGTTAGCAGGGTCCCAGCACACTTCTCAGTCAAGTCAGCATCAGTATCAGGCAAAAAGTGGGGGGTAACTGCAACAGGGAGCCATTTCTTTACAGTTGGTAATCCCAAAATTGGCAATTGTTATTAATTAAGAATTGATTCTGTTCACTTGTTGAATTCAGATGTATGTCACTTATATTGCGTAGCTATTGTTGCTATTGATTTGTACTGTGACTCTTGAATGTTTCATTGTAAATATATTAGTTAAATTGAGATTTTTTAGAAGATTTGGTCAACTGGTGTTATTGATCTATGTTTATCATTTGGTATTGATTTGGTATTGAAGCTAATATACATGATCTTAGCATTGTGAATGTAGGGAAATACATTTTCTAACTTTTACTAAAGATGTGGTTATTCATGGCCACATGGGTCATGGTGTGTGAAGTTTACTGACTCAATATTTCTGAGGAATTGAATGTTGCGTACATTGTTGTTACTAGATTTGGTTGTGAATAAATTGAAATGGTGATGGTGAGATTCCTCTAAGCGCGGTCAAAAGATCTATCGAACCTCTAACGCGTTCCCTTATGTATAAATTATAAAAGACCAAATAAGGTCAGAGGCACTCACAGAACCCAATGCATTTTGGCTCAAAACAAAGAACCTTTTTCATGGGCAGGCGTAGTCTCCTTGCACATGACTTTTAAAGGAGAATAGTGAACTCGTGCTTATGTAAAGTAATATTTAATCACCACATGTTAATCCAACCATCAAAGGCTGTGCAAAGCAGGGTTGTCCGACAGGCCTGGTCGCAGTTATTCCAGTAGGGGGGCATTAAGCCCTTCTCTCAAGGCTGATTTCAGCCCTCGGGACACAATCAATATCTAGGGATGCGGTTCCCCTGTGTATCTAATGTGCCAGATCTGTGGAACCTCATGCCAAAGCAAGGCCCTGATTGGCTGGCCGCGGCCAGAGAGAAAGTTCCAGCCACCATTTTGTTTAGTGGCTCAGTGCGGGGGAGATATAAAAGTAAAAAGTGACATAAGGAGGTCAGGATAGATGTATTCTGATCCCACAAGATAGATGGAGGGGACCCTGGAGGACCCCTCATGGATCAAAAATGTGCCCCAATTTTTTTGTTGACTGATCTGCAGATCAGCAGATCCACCGCGGGGCTCAGCATGACCCCCAGTGTAAATATGCTGATGCAGATTCCAAAGGAAATAGAAATACACCCACACACTCACTTACCAACCCCAGGATGCTGGGTTAATATTTTTTTCCACAGTGTGTGGCAAATGTGGAACTCACTACCCTGGCCAGCTCAGGACAGATGGATGCCCCTCCGTCCACAATGTACTTTTCACAATTCCCCAATTTTCAGGAAGAAAGCCTGCACTCAGGTGAACTATCAAAAGGGGGTATTGTCATTGAGACGTGTTCAGCACCGCTGTGCCTTTGTCAAACAAAACCAGTTGCAATCACAGTAGTAGGTTTAAATGTGATACGTGGGGGAAAAAACAATGACAGAAGACTGACAACATTGGTTCCTCCGGTAGAGTGGCAGATAAAAGTGCACTGCACATAGTACTATCCAGTGTCGAAAACTAACATATAAAGGGGCCTGCTTGCTACTCTTTACGTTGGAGGATTTGTGAATTAACACATTTATAATTAAAGTCCATAGGTCCTCATTACAACCCTGGCGGTAAATGCTGCTTACCGCCGTGCAGTAGACTGCCAACATACCGCTGCGCCAGCGGAATTCCGCTACAGCTATTACGACCCACAGCTCGGAATCTGCATAATCCAGACACCCACACAAGTCCGCCACTGTCACCCCAACAGGAATACGCCCACACTATCACGACCTACGAATCCACGCGGTGGTCTTTCAACCACGGTATTCCATTGGTGGTACACACCGCCGCGCTCAAAATGCACACACATTTACAAAACACAACCACATTGGACAATTAGAAATACACACACCTGACACACATACACACGCCACACCTACACACCCAATCCAATATAAAACTCACACCCACATCACCCACTAACCCTTACTACCAGAATTCTGATACCACGCCAGAGAGAGACACCACCATAAACAACACCAGCATCCACAGACACACAACACCATCACTTACACAACACCCACGCACCTCAAACAACACACAACACATCCCCTCACACATCACAACACACACCACCTCACACACCACCCACACCACATCATGGCACCTCAACGACATCCTAGGTTCTCTGAAGAGGAGCTCAGGGTCATGGTGGAGGAAATCGTCCAGGTAGAGCCACAGCTATTTGGATCACGGGTGCAGCACACCTCCATTGCAAGGAAGATGGAGCTATGGCGCAGAATCGTCGACAGGGTCAACACAGTGGGACAGCACCCCAGAACACGGGATGACATCAGGAAGAGGTGGAACGACCTACGGGGGAAGGTGCGTTCCATGGTCTCCAGACACCAGATTTCTGTACAGAGGACTGGCGGTGGACTCCCACCTCCTCCCCCCCAACCAACAACATGGGAGGAGTAGGTCTTGGCAATACTGCATTCCGAGGGCCTTGCAGGAGTAGCAGGAGGACTGGACTCTGGTAAGTCAACTCTTTACTACCTTATCCTCCCCACACTACCTGCATGCCATCACATACTCCCACCCTCACCCTCACCCCCACCACTCCAACACCTCACATATGCCCCACTATCACAACCCACCCATTCCAACACCAAGCCCTGCATGCAACACCAAAGCATGGACACCCATCACCAAAGTATGTCCACTACAGATACCCACACAGACCCCAAACCAAATATCACACAAGGACCAAGACAAGAATGCTAGCACTGGAGTACAGGGTCACTCACCCATTGCACACGATGGCACACACAGATGCAATAATCATGCCTTTACACCCCTGCAGGACCCCAACCCAACGTCACCGGACAGGAGTTACCAGACATATCAAGTCCCCCCACAGAAGAGACCCACAGTGATGACAGCAGCTCTGCACAACTGGATCAAGATGACCAGCCCGGCCCATCTGGGACTTCGGGACAGTCGGTTCCCCTGACACTGGCACAAGCCACCACAGACCCTCCCCCCTCAGGAAACACCAGCACAGCACCCACCCAGCGGGCCCATCCCTCTGTCCCCAGTACACGTCAAGCAGCAGTGTGTCCACCACTACAGGGAACCCAGGCAAACCCACCAACCCAAGACAATCAGGGACCTGGGGGCAGTGGCAGTGGGCACACGGTTCAGGGGACAGAGGCTCAGGAAAACAGGGAAACTGGGAGGACTGCTGTGCGACAGGGGGAGTACAGGCCCAGGGAACCCACTCTCCACGAGGCCCTCTCCAACATCATGGGGGCGTCATTCCCAGGAGACGATGGCAACGGTACTGGCCAAGTTTCAGGAGACCCAGCGGCTGCAGAAGGAACACTATCTGGGGATCAGGGAGGACATGAAGTCCATAAACAACACCCTGGTCACCATTGCAGGGGTGCTGCAAGACCTTGTCAACACCAGGAGGGACACTGTGGCACAACAAGGGGCCCCTGACACTAGCCTGGACGATGAGCAGCCCTCCACCTCCGCTGGCGCCCGTGGACAGGAGGCACGGCCACAGGGACACAACACCAGCACCCCACCCCCTGCAGATGGAGAACCACCCCGCAATCGGTCCCTGAGATCCAGGAACAAGACAGAGAACATTGACAAGACCCCCACCAGGAAATAAGACCCCCTGAATGTCACCCTTCTGTCCCACTTTGTCACCCTGTCCATCCTTCAACTGCCATTGCTCCACTTCCTATGCCCTTTGGACAATGCACCTGTGAAACAAATAGACTGGACACTGCCATGGACATTCCTCCACCATCCCCCCTGCCCATTTTGCAACCTCCTCAACTTATTTGCACAGAAATAAACACACTTCTATCACAAAACAATCTGGAGTCAATCTGTGCTTTCACAAACGTGTAATTGCAATAACCATGGAATATAGCAATGTCAATTTAATTGTTCACATACCGATGTAACACAGCTGTAGGGCTGGAGCAAATATAGCAGAGGACACAAAGTGGGACCCACATCTGTGAAATGGAAAGGCAAAGTGACAAGTCAGGGTCCATACACTGAGTGAAAATGACAGACTTATGATAGCTCAAACAATAGTATGAGATGTGGGAGGCAGTGACATCTTCTTACCTGTGTCTCACTGGAAATATTGCATGATTATGTTGTTTCTGTAGTCAATATCCCCTTCTTCTGCCTCCTCTTCTTCACTGTCCACAGGCTCCACAGCTGCCACAAGACCACCAGCTGGCCCATCCTCCTGCAGAAAAGGCACTTGCCATCGCAAAGCCAGGTTGTGCAGCATACAGCAGGCCACGATGATCTGGCACATCTTCTTTGGTGAGTAGTAGAGAGAACCACCTGTCATATGGAGGCACCGGGACCTGGCCTTCAGGAGGCCGAAGGTCCTTTCAATCACCGTCCTAGTTCGCCCATGTGCCTCATTGTAGCGTTCCTCTGCCCTTGTTCTGGGGTTTCTCACTGGGGTCAGTAGCCATGACAGGTTGGGGTAACCAGAGTCACCTGCAAATGTCGAGGGACAACTGTTAGACACACACTAACCCGTAGGGACAACCCCATACCCAGACAACTATTCACACTGTATTGGGTCCTTGTCCTCACCTATTAGCCACACACGGTGCCTCTGGAGTTGCCCCATCACATAAGGGATGCTGCTATTCCTCAGAATGTAAGCGTCATGCACTGAGCCAGGAAATTTGGCATTCACATGGGAGATGTACTGGTCGGCCAAACAAACCATCTGCACACTCATTGAATGGTAGCTCTTCCAGTTTCTGTACACCTGTTCACTCCTGCGGGGGGTATCAAGGCCACATGTGTCCCCTCAATGGCACCTATGATGTTGGGGATATGTCCCAGGGCATAGAAGTCACCTTTCACTGTGGGCAAATCCTCCACTTGAGGGAACACGATGTAGCTGCGCATGTGTTTCAGCAGGGCAAACAACACTCTGGACAACATGTTTGAGAACATTGGCTCGGACATCCCTGATGCAATGGCCACTGTTGTTTGAAAGGAACCACTTGCCAGGAAATGGAGCACTGACAGGACCTGCACTAAAGGGGGTATTCCTGTGGGATGGCGGATTGCTGACATCAGGTCTGGCTTCAACTGGGCACACAGTTCATGGATTGTTGCACGATCAAGTCTGTAGGTGACTATTACGTGTCTCTCTTCCATTGTCGACAGGTCCACCAGCGTTCTGTACACCGGAGGATGTCGCCATCTCATCACCTGCCCCAGCAGACGTGCCCTATGGACGAGAACAGCGAGCAGAGAGTCAGCCAACACTGAGGTATCACAAAATGTAATTTGCACACATTTATTAATCCGCAATGGGCCTGTTACTGTGTGTATTCAAGGCCTACATTGGTATGACACAGTTAATATTAATGCCATGTGGACCCCTGAAATGGCGGTTGCCTGACCTGTAAGGTGGGACAAGGGGATATGAGGTAACTGCTCTGGCGTTGTACACCGTCGCGGTAGGCGGTCGAAGACCGAGGCGCTATCCTGCATTGGTTAACATTGGACCCTATGGGTCCGAGGAGCCAATGACGATGTACGCCAGCGGTGACGGTACGCACCGTCGCGGACGTGACTGCCATTTTCTGTCTGTTCACTCACTTGATACCTGACCTTCAACATGAGAGGACCTACACTGCAAGTGCTGCTGTGACCTCAGTCTGGAAACGACGATGGCTCATGTGTCTGGGGAGAGGGCCCCTGCCTTCACTTCGGAGGAGTTGGAAAAACTAGTGGATAGGGTCCTCCCGCAGTACACACAACTGTACGGTCCTCCAGACAAACAGGTGAGTACACTGTGAGCATGCTGCATGGGCAATGCCTGTTTGGAGTGGTGTGGATGGAAGATAAATTGGGGGTGGGGACTGAGGCCTGCATGTGCGGACGTTGAGTGTATGTGCGTCAGGGCAAGGGTGGGAACGTGGGCCAATGAGTATGACGGTCTGGACGGGTAAAGATTTTCCTTTTCCCCTGTACTATTACTCTAGGTCAGCGCCCACCAGAAGAAGGCTGTTTGGCGTGCCATCGCCAAGGACATCGGGACCCTGGTGGTCCACCACAGACGGAGCACCCACTGCCGTAAAAGATGGGAGGACCTTCGCCGCTGGAGGAAGAAGACAGCGGAGACCCAGCTGGGGATGGCCTCCCAACGTGGGAGGGGTGCCGGTCGCACCATGACCCCCCTGATGTTCCTGATCTTGGCAGTGGCGTATGCTGAGTTGGATGGGCGCTTGAGGGCATCACAGCAACCACAAGGGGGTGAGTACACTCTCATTCAGCTGACTCTGCGCGCATTACAAGTTGTCTGTGTGGGGGAGGTGGGCAGTGGGTTCCCCTAGGCCAGGGCGAGCTTGGTAGGCAAGGTCCCTTGTGAGGCAGGCTCAGTGGCACCCCAACCCCACTAATGGTTAGTGCCATCTACACCTAGTCAGGCTCCTGTGACTTCCATGTGTGCAGCAATCAGGCTTAGGCCTTGTACCCCATGGGCATGTGATTAATCTAGGAACTATAAGTGTATGGCGTAGTGCAGAGGGCTGCTCACTGTCTGTCGTGTCCGCCAACGGTAGTGGTATTGCATGCACTGAACATGTCTTTCTTCTGTCTCCCCCCCCCTTTTTGTGGTCTCCCTGTTCTTGTGTGCAATAACATAATCAGGCGGAGGAGCATTGGCACCGAAGCAGGAGGGAGCTGCATCCCATTTGGCCCTGGAGGGTAAAACAATGGAGTCTGAAGCCACCAGTGGGACGGAGGGCGAGGGGAGCTCCACAGCGGGGACAGGAGCTGACAGCAGTGACAGCGACTCCTCCTCTGATGGGAGCTCCCTTGCGGTGGCAGGCCCCTCTGTGCCCCCCGCATCAACAGGTACAGCCGCCATCCCCCCCTACCAGCACCGCCCTTCCAGCAGCCCCTCAGCGTGTGTCCCGTGCCCGCTCACCCAGGAGGGTGGGCATCTCCTTCGCCCCAGGCACCTCAGGCCCTGCCCCAGTCAGCCCCGCTGCCCTCAGTGAGGAGGCTATTGACCTCCTGACATCCCTCACTGTTGGGCAGTCTACCATTCTGAACGCCATCCAGGGTGTTGAGAGGCATTTGCAACAAACAAATGCATACCTGGAGGGCATTCATTCTGGCCAGGCAGCCCAACAGAGAGCATTTCAGGCTCTGGCCTCAGCACTAATGACAGCCATTGTCCCTGTGTCCAGCCTCCCCCCTCCAACTTCCTCCACCCAGACCCAATCCCCTGTACCTCAGCCTATCCGAAGCACACCATCAGACCAGCATGCACACACATCAACACACAAGGGTGGCTCAGGCAAACATAAGCATCACACATCCCACAGGCACTCACACAAGCATCTTACCCATGCACACATACCAACATCCACTTCCTCCACTGTGTCCCCCTCCTCCACGTCTCCCTCCTCCCTCCCAGTCTCATCTCCACTCACACCTGCATGCACTACATCTTCAGCCACTACCTCCATCTCCAGCATGCCCATCACCACACACCGCTCATGTGCACTCACCACCCCCACTACCATTCACACATCCCCTGTGTCCTCTCCCAGTGTGTCTGTGAGCCCTCCTCCCAAAGTACACAAACGCAGGCACACACCCACCCAACAGCCATCCACCTCACAACAGCCTCCAGCCCATGCACCTCCACCCAAATTCAGCAGACGCACACCTCCTTCAGCCACTACCTCTACCTCCACTGCCAAACCCCCTCCATCTACCCGTCCCAGTGTGTCTAAAAAACTTTTCCTAGCTAATATTGACCTCTTCCCTACACCTCCCCCCTGTCCTTCCCCTAGGGCCAGGCTTTCCAGATCCCAGCCCTGCACCTCAGCCACCACAACCCCAGGCACAGTGGTGCCAGCAACTGCGGGGTATTGGAGTGCGCCAACCATCAGGGCTGCCAGTGTGCCACGGAGTGAGGGCAAGGACATTCCGCCACCTGCCAAGGTGAAAAAGGTGCCCACATCCCAGAGGGAGAAGCCGAAAACACCTGCCACCAAGGGGTCAGGGAAAACGAAAGGGGATAGTGGCAAGACAGCTGCGCCACCAGCAAAGGTGGGGAAGGGCCAAGAACTGAAGGGCAGGTCAGGAGAGGGCATGGTGGCACCGAATGAGGGACCAGTGTCACAACTTCTGTCCACGTCGATGCCAACCTGTACGGCGGAGAACACTGCCACCTGCACCGCCACCTGTACCGCCACAGACCACGCCACCAGCACCACCGCCACAGAGCCCGCAGACAGCACCGCCGCCACAGAGCCCGATGCCAGCACCGTCGCCATAGAGCCCGCAGCCAGCACCGCCGGGACAGACACCGCCGCAAGCACCGGCGCGACTGACACCACCGCAAGCACCGCCAGCGGCCCCGCAACATCCTCTGACAGTGGCACCACCGCAGACATGGCTACCATCCCCAGTGGTCAGACGTCCGAGCCTGGTGGTGAGTTCCAGGACCCTGGGCAGCTTCCATGAAGCATCACTGTCATCACAGTTGTCACCTGCATATGGAATGCGAAGCCACAGCAGTGTGGGGTATGTCTCTGCCTCCATGGCGTATCATCCTAACTGTACCTCGGCAATCTCGTGGCACACACACCCAGGCGAGTGTATTGTTCCGGCCACAATGCACGTGGAGCACTCTGGGCACAAACCCCCATCCAGAACCAGTGGAGTATCTCATCCACTACCTCAGTCCTTGGCAGGATGAAGCACACTGGGCACAAAGCCCCCTCTAGAACCAGTGGAGAAAGGCATCCCCTCACCCTATCCTTGGCAGGATAAAGCACTCTGGGCACAAAGCCCCCTCCAGAACCAGTGGAGAAAGGTATCCACTCACCCTATCCTTGGCAGGATGAAGCACTCTGGGCACAAAGCCCCCGCCAGAACCAGTGGAGAAAGGCATCCACTCACCCTATCCTTGGCAGGATGAAGCACTCTGGGCACAAAGCCCCCTCCAGAACCAGTGGAGACTGTTATCCACTTGAAAGACTGTGGCTTTGCACTCCCCAGGATAAAGCAGTGGGCAAACCACCCACTGGAAAGACTTGAGAGACTGTGGCTTTGCACTCTCCAGGATAAAGCAGTGGGCAAACCACCCACTGGAAAGACTTGAGAGACTGTGGCTTGCACTCCCCAGGACAAAGCAGCGGGCAAACCACCCACTGAAAAGACTTGAGAGACTGTGGCTTTGTACTCCCCAGGATGCATCAATGGGCATGGAGCCCCCTCGTGGAGCAGTGGCGTCATGCGTTCATCAGGCTGAGGTGCACCCCCTCCCCCTGAGGTGCCTGTATATTTTCAATGTGATGCCACTCCAGTGTTCTCTCCGTTTGGATTCAGGTATCATGTGTGGGCCTCGCCCATGCATTTTGGGCCCAGTGGTCCACGGACAATGATTGGTGCACTATCTGGACTTGTGTAGTTGGTGTACATAATTGTATATACTGGATTTGGACTTTTGACTAATGGATTTTTATTGATTACAATCGTGACAATCATTTCATTTTGTCCTTGCGTTATTCAAGGGGGGGTTGGGGGGGGTGTATATGTAATGTTGCTGCATGTATTTGTGTGTATGGTGTTGTGGGTGAGGGTGGGGGTGGGGGTGGGGGTATTGCGTGTTGCGTGTGTGTGTCACTCTCTTTTACCTCCCCTGTGTTGTAGGTGCAGTACTCACCGTGGTCGTCGCCGCCGTCTTTGGAGCTCCTGATAGAGGAGCAGGAAGACCATCGCCGGCAGTATCTGTAACTCGGGCTCCATGGCGTCCTGGTTCCTCGTGGGGTGTGGAGAGGTGAGTGTTTTCCCTTCTGTGTACTGTTTCCGCCGTGTTTTTATTCGCGTTGGTTCCACCCCGGAAAAGGTGGCAAATAGCCGTGTTGTGATAGGGTGAGTGGTACATTGTCTCCCGCCTGTCTGTTGGCGGTGCCCGCCACGCTATTTGTTTGTACCGCTGTGGCGGTCGGAGTGTTAAAGTGGCTGTCTATGTTGGCGGTTTCCCCCATGGTCGTAATCCCATTTTTTTTCCCGCCGGTCTGTTGGCGGTATTACTGCCGCTTTAACACCGACCGCCAGGGTTGTAATGAGGGCATTAGTGTCAAAACAATTATTGTACATGATCACTTCATATCATTACAAATATACATAATACATTTCAGTAATACCTTTTTAAATAATAATGGACGGGGATTATCATTTCACAACTATATTGGAAGAGGGAAAAAAAGGATAATATGTTTAATAAAGTCCAATAACTACAACCCTTGGTGAACATATGGGGACTTTAGCCATCTGGGACTACATGTACGAAGATTTGAAAAAGCGATTTCCATATTGCGATTGCATGCGATTCCCATTTAGGCAAACGCTATTTCAAATGTATGAAACTCTTTTATTTGCGATTCCTAATGGGTCGCAAATAGACCTACCTCTTGAATATTAATGAGGTAGGTTGCAATGTGTGACACATTGGATTTGCAGCCATCACAAAGATGGTGATCTTTTGGGGCCTGCAGGCCAGCATGTCTATGATTCCTTTTAAATAAATACATCTTTTAAAACTTAGGCAATTCTCATTGAAGGAAAACAGGAAGTGCTTAAAAAGAAAAAAATGAAACTTTGAAACTTCATTTTTTATAAATAGGCAGTGTTCCATGGGACCACTGCCTGCTCTTAAAAAATATTTGTTTCCCATTCTCAAAGGGGAAGGGGTCCCTTGAGTACCTCTTCCTGTTTGCAAATGGGTATCAACCTCCTTTAAGGAGCTGGTAAAATATGCATGTTTTGTGACTGTAATTTGCTTGTAAAACATACATATGTCTCATCCAGGTTGAGTATTTGGAAGGAACGCCTTAAACAGGCCCCTTCCAAATACCGAATCTCAAACACAAATTGTGATTCAGTAACCTGTTGCAGAATCAAATTTGTGTTTTGTACATATTTAAATCAATGTTTACGGTCGAAAACGGCCCAATCGGGCCGTTTCTGACTGCAAAAATTATTTGTTCATATGCCTCATAAATGATAAAAGTCAAGTATACTTGACGTTGTTTGTCAATTCATATTAAACAAATAATTTATGAATACTGACAGATGTGAAAAAGATCAAATTCGTAAATCGCATATATATATATATATATATATATATATACGAATTTGATATTTTTATATATACAAACATATCAGTAAATTCCACAACATTATTACTAATCCCCCTGTAATGGAGACAAAGCAATAACATATCTTGCCCCAGAGGGTTCCATCCTATTACGTAACATTATTCCACAGAAACCATATTGCCTGCCCACACCATACTTAAAATGAAAAACAGAATGGGCAATTCAGGGACATAAAAACAAACAAGATATGGTTTAGCAGAGGCATGTTATGCGAATATAAACATGTAAAAACTACATTGGCCCAAAATTGTTTTCAATCAGCTAGTGTGAAAGGCCAGTTCTTTCTTCATGTCAGGTCCAGACTGCTGCTCCCTCCCAAGCTCAACTATGTATCTGCTTCCCATCCTTCTCAGTTTCTTAACTCTATCACCTCCTCTTCTTGCTGGGGGCAGGCTTTCTGTGCCAAAAAATGAATGCAAATCCACGTTAGATTGATGTTTTTTAACTTTGAGATTACATGCCACAGGATAAGAGCTATCTTCTTGTCGTATGGTGCGGAGTTATTCCACGGAACATCGTACTAACCACATATCTTAAAGTGCAGGGGGTATGTCAATACAAATAAACGGTAATCTGATACACGCGTAAGGCTCTTCTAACTAGTGCATTCTCTGTTTAGTACACTAAAATATTTTCTGACATTACAGCAGTTTCTACATGGTTTGTACTTAACACATCTGGTAACCTTCTTCACAGAATTCTTCCAGGTAGTGTTCACTCTGAGTCATAAGTCACTATGAACCATCATGTCTCCTATATATCTAGGTTTTCTGTAAGTAATAGAGACAGGTATACATACTTTCTTACTTGGTATTTGGCCACTTCCAATGATCTTCCATTGACTATCCAGGATCCTCCATATCTGTGCAGACTTACAATTCTTTGTGAAATTCAAATAATGTTTGGTTCCCCCCTCCCTTTCATGTGAGTATAGCAGGGAGTCTCTTTTCTTATACTTAATTCTGCCTCTGGCTTGCTGAATCACCTTTCCAGGATAGCCTCTAGTATACTGAAGTCGCTCGATCATATTCTTCTCCTCATACTCAAATGCTTGTGGGGTACTGCAGTTCCTCTTGGCTCTAGCCAACTCTCCATAAGGAATACTCAATTTTAATCTGTTGGGGTGCTGGATTTTAGCATGCAGAATGCCACTGCCCATCGTCTGTTTTCAAAACAAAGAAGTTTGTAAAATACCTTTTTCCACATATACCCTGATGTCTAAAAAATGTATTTGATCGTGGTAAATCAGGTGTGTGAAACTTAAAGTCGAGTCATTTTCTCGCAATCTATGAACACCACTGCCATCTCAGGGGTACCATCTCAGATCAAAAATAAATAATTGATGTATTTAGTCCACATAATAATGTGGTTTGTGTAATGTCAGAACAAGAAAATTGATTAAGCGTGAAGTGTATATATATATATATATATATATATATATATATTTATATTGTACATTTGTGTATATAATGCAGATTGTTATAATTATTAACAGCTAAGATGATATTTTTTAGGTGATTTCATTTTAAATCAATTATTACAGTTTACTGTAGGTTTTTAAAAATGTTCTAAAATAATTGTAATTAAAAAAAGGAAATGTATATTTTAATGTAAAATACAATTGTGATACAAAATTATACTCTTTTTAAAATGAAATATATATTTTATTATTTTTTTAAACATGCAGCATCATTTTTAATATTTGTTAAATCCATAAATATGATTATTTTGTTTGCATAGAATATTTTCTAAAACCAGTCTATATCTTTTATCAGAATCACTTGTATTTCAGTTTTGGATAGTAATATAAATAATGTATTTATTTTTACATTATTTTGTCAATATTTTGCTTTGCATATTTTTGAAATAGGTATTTTGGCTAAGTGTATTCTTATTTTTAAAATACTGTATTTTGATGTAGATATTTTTAGACTTCTTTTAAAATCTAAATATTTTTCCACTTGACATTAAAAGTATAAAATGTCAGTATTTTTACATTGTGATACTTTTGTAGATGATAGTTCGACATATAACCTACGTATTATGACAGTTGCAAGAAATATCTCACTGTGTGGTAATGGTATTTACCAGGTATGGTGGATCATACCCCCTATTCCAAACAAGTTGTAACCAAGTCAATGTTGCATATGTACGGGTGTGTTTTTGGGGCAGCATACCGAATTGTATATTTTGTTCACACAGGTAAAATATGGTCCCTGCTTATTTATTGGTCTACTGTTTAAGGTTGGTGGTGGGATGATGATTAACTCAGTCCATCCAAACAGGCCCTCATATAAGATGAGGGTAAATAACACCCTGTTGCACCCAGTTGCATAGCATAGGTGCAATGGGCCCTAAGGCAGGCAAGAAAAAATGCCAAATGGTTATGTATTGGAAGACAACTATACTTAGGTACAATAGGGCCATCACTTCTCTTCACTTCACTTCACTCTTCACTTCACTTCTCAGTGTTGCACCATATTATACTGCTGAATAATAGCAATAACTTATTTCTATGTAGTGCTTCATTGTGTACTTGTGCCATTTCCAACCTCTACAATTCACTAGAGTTACTATTAGCCAAATCATTTTACTCAATTTGCCTACCTTAGAAGGATGCACGGCTCATTCAGTCTCGCCAGGGTTTGAACTGGTTTCTTGCGAGCGTTCGGATCACTGTGTTATAGAGGTGTTTCTCTGTAGTTTAAACGTTTGCTCATCTACCTTTATTCGCCCAGATTTAAATTGACTTTTTTGGAGTACTCTTTTGTAGACCGCCTGAAGGTCTGACTCTGCTGCTGAATATGTATTTGTTCACAGCTTCTGTTCTTAACTTCACATTTTCACCGGTGCAAAAAAAAGCAGGGGAAAATATTTTTGCATCATTATTGCTGCTCACGTGAAAGGAATGGTGCAAACGGTATTTACACCACAGCAAATACAGCATTCAGCAACTTGACACGAATTCTACACGTTTTACGGAATACGACGTAGGGAAACTACAGCTGACCAACATTCAAATGTGAAAAAGATACTATATTTGAAAGAAAACAAGTGTGTTCCATTTATTATGACATCAGTGTTAAAGATAGGGCAACTTCAGTTTTCTATTTTCAAGATTTTATTGTTTAATATCTATAAATTATATGTAATATGTATGAGACATTTGGTTTCACAATTAATTATCTCTATTGTGCCCTGGTGCAAACGACTTTCTTTAATGTGGACTGAAGGAAGATATTTTTGATACATTCTGTTGTACATAAGCAGCAAAAATGCTGCAAATGCCCTTGTCTTTGCACAGTGCTAAAATTCTGCAATAGGGTCTCTCATATGTATTTCCTTGCTGGCATTTCCACTACATTGCAGCAGTGTTTCATTTACCGTGGAATGTTGAGTAAATGCAAAGTAAAGGGTGAGTACCTATACCAGATGCTTCTGAAGGCTGGAAGGGACAAGACGGGGTCAGTTACATGTCAGTGGATCCTGGCACAAGACGTTCTCTGCCTCGGTCTTTCAAATACATCATATTCTCAAGAAATGGGCCTGCTTGTGGTTGATGTATTAGACACCGAGAACTTACCTGTTTGTACACCCAGTTGGTTACTTCAACACTATTTCATTCCGTGTTCTTTAATGCATACTCCTCTTCTTTTCTCAACAGCACGGTAAAGTGTTCAAGTGAGTACAACCTGGCGCTCCCAATCTTCGAGCTGACCCATTTTGCACACCGATTGGGAAATATAGCCAATAGCCATCCGCTTCTTTTCGATAAATTGTGAGAAACTGGGCAGAGGCTTTATCCAGCCTTGTCTCCTAAGTAGGCTTGCCAGACTTCCAAGCCAGGATTATTGTTCTCTGCTTGTGAACAACTCTGTGTGGCCTCATCTAAGGTTGGCATTGTTTGCCCGGTTCTAACAGCACGTTCTCTCAGCACACGTGTATTTGGGTGGTACCCAAGTCTTAAGGGACTGGCGCGGCACCTCTAGCATCCATTCACCCACGTCTCCGCTTTGAGCAGTCATTGTGTTGTTGCTTCCAGCATCCGCCCCCGACCTGTCTAAATTGCATTTCTTTTGTCTGTGGGTCATGTTGTGGTGAGCTATCAGCAAATACAGGTCTTAATCCTCCCATCCCTCGGCAAACACCCTCGCGGGCCAACGAGTGCATTATACAGAGAAGGGCCATTGTTCTGCCCATCCAGGTGCTTGGCCTTCCCCGGGCTAATGTGCTGCCTCCGGTGCCAACGGAACGGCACTGGCGCTTCCATTCAGGGCCTATTGCTGAGAGGTGGCCCCCACGCCAATTCCACCCTAAGTCAGACATGGGAGATTCGGTACCCAAGACACCACGGGCGTTCAGCCAGTTGAGTGATGGAGCCACCCCTGCTTAGTCCTCGTGCAAAAGCATGCTCACAGGAAAAAAGTGAAAAATACAGAACTAAGGAGGGCAGGTGAAGGATTCTAAAATGTAAAAAAATAAAAGCATGACTGACGTGTTAGTATTTAATGTCATGCACAGATAGCTTTTATTTGAAAGAGGACGACTCTTGAGAAGTAAACATGTCCATGCAGAAAAGGGGGTGCTCTGGCAGCATGGGTGGGGCATCTATTTTCCTGTTTAGCCACGAGAGAGGGCCGCCTGCCTGTCTCCCTGTTTTTCAGATACAAAATTGGTGGCAAAGAGAATGTTGTGATCGAACAAATAAAAATAGGCAATGAAAGGCAGTCCTTGATGTCTCCCATGTCCATCAGTCCACAAAGTAGATTTCCCTCCCCTTACTGGTTCCTTTGTCTTCTCATTCTATCTCTGCTAAGAAACCCTTCTTAATAACTGCCTTCTACCCATGTTCAAGGAACCCCTGCTGCATCCCTGTTTACAAAGTGGCAGAATACACAGAGCCTGGCAGGTTTACTAACATGTTTATTTATAAGTAAATCATGATGTACCATAACAAATAACACATTTCCAAAATTGCTCAGCAGCAAGCTCAGAAGAGGAACCACTTGTTACTTTTCCTCCTGGCTGGAAGCAAGGCAGAGAAGGATCCCTGGTGTTCAATAATTTTGACAGAACATGTTCTCCCATAAGTAGCAGAACAAGCATTTGCAATGCAATGGGTCTCGCGTTTTCTCGAGTTAGAGCTATTAGCGTTGTAAATTTCTAACTGGACCTTTCTTGCAGCATAACTTGAAAGTAAAAGGTAAAACAGTTGACATAAGCGAGCTGATTGAAAGAGATACCGCTGCCATGAGCGTGAGCGCTAAGGAGAGACACAAACGGAAAAAGAAGTTCGCTCGCAGTCAAAGTTATCGGCAAAAGTGCAATTATCCATGTCACAGGGTCGATGGCCAAGGCGGTAACAAAACCGCCCCACCAAGGGACAAACGTAAAGCATTTACCAACGAAAACAAAGGATTTTTGAAAGGCAAGCCCATGAATGAGTGATAGTGATAGGCGTGTGGTGGGCGTGGTTAAAAACCCAGATACATACCAACACATCAGAAAAGCAGCACTTGCGCGCTGCTATGCTCAACCATAAAAGGAGAACTTTTGAAGGGGTAGCCCCGCCACAGGTTTACCACCAAGAAAGCTGATTGCTAGAATTCTGAACTGTCAGCATAAAAATCAAATTTCACTAACTAGGAATAAGCGGAAGCTGTCATTTGAGGGTGGTGCAACATTACAACTGAAATTGTAAATGCCTAGAAATATCCAGCCACTGACATCAGTTGATAACACATCTGAAAAAGATCAATATATTTGAGTATATTGCCATTCATCTCAAAGAATTACAACCATGTGTATTAATTGTTACCCTCCTCTTCTCTATATATTTCCCATTTCTCCCACTGTTTTGGGTAACAATCCCTAGCTTAATTTATCAGGAGCTCCTATAAATGACAGGACTCAGTACACCTTTTCCATCGAACTATAGTGGAGCTTTGTTTTCCTCGACTTTTTGGAAAAATCCCTTATATCCAATATCAATTCATGTCTGAGAAAGGACCTTTCAGGTCTTGTAAACCTCTCGTCTTCTAGGACAACCGTAAAGCAATTTTTGGATTAATTCAACTGGGTGGTCCAAAACCTTTTGGAACCTATTGGAGCTTTCATCCCAGAAAGGCCTGATATATTCACCAGATCTGATTGCATGTAGACAGCCGTCCATCTCAGTTTTGCAACTAAGGCATTTTAGGTCCTATCTGCACTAAAAACACCACAGCTTTCTGGGGGTTACATGTATTCTGTGTAGACAGTTGAGCTGCATTCAGCAGAATATACTAATATACTAGAGATTGGTACCTCTCTCAGGTTCATTAGTGAGAAAATCTACTTCTTATATTCCAGGGATATATCCCTCTCCCAGGGAGTCACTAAGTTGGTCAAAGTTATAAAGAGTTGTAATAATAAGGGTTGGTATAAATATGACGTTTTCCCTCTTTCCTTCAGTGGATTAATCAGGCAGTAAAGCAGGTCCTCCCCAACATCAACAGCGCAAGAACAATTAGCTTTGGGAGTCCCTGCAAACATAGGAAATCAATGGAGGAATGATCCCTATCCCAGCAATATCTTCTCTGTGTGTTTTCCTGCACTCTAGAGGACTCTGCCCACATGTCAATTTTGTCTGTGGGGCAGTAGGAAGAGTTTTATCTAGTTAACCTTCAACACTGAATAACATCCAAATTTATCTAACAGCTGCGCTGCTGCAGGGCCAGAACTTAGTGGGTTGCTCAGATACATTAGAAAGTCATTGGCATTTAAAGATATTTTGTCCTCCAACTCCGTACTCCATTGAAAGCCTGTAACCTATGTAGCTTGCCTAAATCTCCTCACCAGTTGTTCTTTTGCAATGGCGAACAATAACTGGCATTGTGAACATTTCAGTCTTCTCCGTGCCAGGGTAAGGGATCTGACAAGACCCCAACAACTGTTAATTGGGCTCTGAAATTTGTGCAGAGTTTGCGTGAATAGGCAATGAAACAAGGGCAAAAGCCAATGTGGACTAATAATTTGATTAACTAGTACCATGAGAGATTGTGATAAGCATTTTATAATTCAGTCATTATTAAAGCAAAAGTCTAAGTATGTGTTCCATAGCTAGAGCATTGAATGCACATCTTACATTGTGACTGGTTGGACGATGTGGCATGAAGTCACTTTGGTCAGGGTGAACAAGGTTCATGATTTCTGTGACAGGTAGCTCGCTAGCACTTTCTCAAGGGTCTTGGGCTCTTTATTGATTAAGGGGATATACCTATATGACTCGCTCTCGTCTGAGGGGCAGTGTGGCTTCAGAATAACAACTATGTGCACTTTGCTTTCTTTTGGCAGTAATGCATCTGCTTCTCTCACCGTTTCAAACAGATCATGGAATGGTTGTGCCCATGGCGTTGCAAGGCATTTGAAAGACTGGGAATCCATACGTACCTGGCTTTTTACCCGATGAGTATTGTTAAGCACCCTGCATGGTTTTCTTGAGGAATAGTGGTTCATCCAGGGTATATTTATCCACAGCAGACAAATCTTTACAGGTATGACTTCCACAGAGATAGAAGTAAGACATGTAAAGATTTGTACCTGCAGACAGTATTGAATTGCCTCACATAGAGTTCTATAATAATCTGCAAATTAATTAGCCATGTCTATTGGTTAATTTGGGATGATGCCACTATCACTAGAGAGCTGACTGTAACATCTAAATTCCTGTTCCCTACGGTTTAATCAATGTATCAGGTAAACGGTCTTGTCTGCTTGTTACTATAGTCGTCTTTGCACTACAAGTCATGCCTTATGAGCCTCATTCATTCTAAGCAGCTAATGTATCAGTTTGGCATGAGTTAAGTTACACAGCTTATCTTCAGTCATGGATGCCAGGTTGGACATAGGTATCAAGCAATAACCAATATGTGAGAACAACCTGTGCACACCACAGAAGAAGGTAAAGCCGCCCTCCCACAGATGGTAGCATCTCCACCCTTCACTTGTCTGATCTAGCATACAAAAACTGCTAATGACGATGACTGAAGGACCACTGACTCTGAGATACAGATCTATGTCTATTGTATAGTCTACTAGTCCATTAAAGTCACCTCCCATTGTCATTATTCCAGCCGGTGCCTCCAGTAATACTAGCTTCATAAGAGTAAGAAAACACTTGAATTTGAGAGCAGTGTGTAGATCATGCGCAGGGTGATCTGTGTGTCAAATAAAGTGCAAGTCATTATGACATAGCACCCATGTTCATCTTGCCTTATGTGGTTAATCACCAGCGAGAGTTGTCTTTTATTCAACTTCCCACAAAACCTGAGCATTTTCTACTATTAATCTTGATATTATGTAACCCAATATTGACAGCAGGTTTTGTAACAGATTCGTAAAGCATGCATGCAGGTTACTTCTTGTAGGTCTCTGGTTGAAATCCACTGCAATTTAACTGTGCATCTGGCATATGTTTAGCAAGTACATATCACAGTTATCAACAGCTTGTCTAAAGGTGACTTGGACTACTTACTTAAACTGATAGGCATAATCTAGCTCCTTAGCCCATGCCAAGAACTATCAGTTGCTGACACCCACAAAGCTCTTCACAACACGGGCCCTGCCTACCTCAACGAGCAACTCACCTTCCACACTCCCACCCGCCAACTCCGCTCCGCTAACCTCACCCTTGCCGCCGTCCCTCGCATCCATCGAACTACAGCCGGCGGCAGATCCTTTTCCCACCTCGCCGCCAAGACCTGGAACACCCTCCACGTCCACCTACGACAGACCCAGGGCCTCCTGACCTTCAGGAAACGCCTCAAGACCTGGTTATTCAAGCAGAAGCAGTCCTCCCCCCCCCATCAGCGCCTTGAGAACCTAGCGTGTGAGTAGCGCGCTTTACAAATGATTGATTGATTGATTGACAAGTCTAGGTGCTCACATTTTGTCTTTTTGTGACCAGAACAGCTTTTGAATCCAATAACAGCATGTGTGTCCTAACCCTTACTATGGCTCATTAGTAACCCTTTCTTTGAAGTTGGGAACAATACAGGACAGTAGAGAGTTTGTTGCTAAGCAAAGACCTCTGGCAATTTGGAAATAATATGAATTCAAATGGGCGATTTAGCCTGCCATCATGGAACTCTCTGAAAATCATCTGAAGCCAGTATCTAGGAATATTACATATATGTCAGCTGATGGAAAGTTTGGTGATTGATGCATTTTGTACTTAGATTTGTACCAAATGAGTAACAATATGTCCCAACATATTGCCAATCAAACCATAGTCATGTTTGTACAAGCAATAGTTCATACATGCTGGACAGATAACTTGATATCAAAACCTCACCACTCCCCGTCTAACTTCCTTGCGTAGTGGCATTCTGTGTACTACCCACTTCCTTGTAGTAGCCCCTAGATGACCTGAACTCGTTTTTAGGAAACTTTCTAAATGTTCACTAATTTAATACGATAACAAAATGTAACGTAAAACGTGACCGTTGATTAAAGGCAGCACAAAGTTCAACCAAAATGCATTTGGTATGAACTGCAGTATACTAGGTATAGACAAAAAGCTTATGAAAATTATGTGAAATTGTGGGACCATATTTTGAATTTTAGGAACGCACATGAAAAACAACATCAATGCCCTTGCATCTTAGAAAGGACTAGCAAAACAAACCATTCTTTGAAATTCCAAGCAAACCAGAATCTGCAGTGATACATCAATGTTAAATTGAATGCTATTTTAGAAAGCATTGTCATACAATAAGTGCATTATAAGAATATTGTCCTCATGTAGATGTTTAGCTGACCCATCATACCTCTCCCAGGCTAATATCTCTTTAGTTCAGCCCTGCATTTACTGAAGATATGGGAGGAGTTCAACTGCTGGGGATCTGCCATGGACATGGCATATGACCTGTGCTTCCATCATTCCATTGAGATCTTACTTCCAACAAATGCAGAGCACTCTGGTACAGTATTCTGAAATGTATTTTCTGAATGTGTGGTTAAAACAACACAATTTGTGAATGTTCAACAATTTTAACTATTCTAATTCCTCTCGCTGCAGATGAAAGGCTCTATAGACTAGCAATTACAAACTAACTGGAAAAATGTCATCCATTAATCAGTAATCAAACAGAAAGACTGCAGATTGGTGGAATTAAAATAAAGAATTTCTCCAGAGTCTATGCGGTCCTGGCCTCAAAAGGCACTTAGGAGTAGGTAAAGTAGTACTACTTAATAGTCTAAAGAATGCAGTTCACAAACCTAGAGTTAGACATCCCCACCTCTCCCTCTCTCATTTCTTTTGTGCAGAGACCTGCGTCCTAGTGGCAGTGATCTCAGCACATGTGGTTTACTAATAAATGTGGTTAGGGGGTGGGAAAAAGTGGAATAATTACTATTCAATAGGAGAAAGTTCTGGACATTTAAGGAGGGGAATATGGAGGGACATGCTAATAAGAAAACACACAGCCACATAAGAGTAAGACAACTGCACAGTCCTAATAATGACAAAACAGCCTTAAAAGTGACAAAGCTCCAGCTCAGCCTTTGAGTAGAGTCAGGGCCTGCACCTGACCAGCCATTAGCACAGCAGAAAGCTCCCATACAAAACAATTGAGGCAGGAAATGACACTAACACTTCATATATAATAATTCAAAATAAGTTACATTTTTTCTAATTTTAAAATATATGTATGACATTTCTTAAGTTTAAAAACTTAAATTGTTACATATAATCATACTCAATGTTATTATTATTAAAATAATGATATAGTTACATTTTAAATAAATTAAATTACATTTTAGACTAAGACCCTCATTATGACTTTGGTGGGCGGCGGAGGTTGCCCGCCAAAGTCCCCCATCGGGATGACCGCATATGCGGCCGTCCCACCTTGGTGCCTATTACAGGTTTCCTGCTGGGCCGGAGGATGGAAACAGCATTTCTGCCCACCGGCCCAGGGGGAAACACACCACAACATTGACGCCAGCTCGTAATAGAGCCGGCGGCAATGTTGCGGTACAACAGCACCCGTTGTGCTTTTCGCAACGAGGCTGTCCATGGGGGGCCCCTTCACTGCCCATGCAAAATGCATGGACAGTACAGGGGCACCCCCCAGCACCCCCTATCTGCCAGCCTTTGCATGGCGGTAGGACTGCATGCAAAGGCTGGCGGAAACACAGTTCATAATCCGGAGGACTGAGCTTCTTGCAGCACTGGCCTGGCGGACTGAGACCACCGGCACCGTCAGGTCGTCGGCTGGTGGCAACCTGGAGGTGCCGGCAGTCGGACAATGGTGGCTACATCACAGTCATAAAATGGTGGTCCGAGCGCCACCGCGAGTCTGGCGGTCAATGGGCCGCCAGACTTGTAATGAGGCCCTTACTTTGAAAAGACTCAAAATTATTAAACCTAATTGAAAACATAACCAAGTTATCTAAAAATATAATAAAAACTAAAATGTAAATGAAAGATGATGATTTTAATTGTAAAATGTTGTTCTAAAAATAATATTTGAATAATGAAGTAATAGTTTTCAGAAAATGTACACATTTTTACAAAGTTAATTTTGGGAGGTAATGTTTTGTTTCTTTATGTTATCTTTGTTCAATATTATCTGTTTAGATTTATTTTTCATTTTATTTTACATTAAATTATTTTATTTATTTTCTTAAGTAAAATGTATTACATTTTCCTATATTTTAATAAGGGGAGATCTCGACCCCGATACAGTAAATTTACACTCACAAATTTAGTTTAAGGAGTTACACTTAGCAGTAACTCTCAACTTGGAAATGGTCGTGGCCACTTGGATTTTGTGATTATGTGGCTGTGGTGTTTTTCCGCATAATTATGGATTCGCCATATTTGCAACATAATCCATCATCTTCCTCATATTCTGCAGATTTTAACAACAACAACAAAAATTCTAGCTCTAAATTATCAAAAGTTACAAAAAGTGTGGCAACATCCGTCCCCGCCTAGTGGAAAGCCTTTTGCAAATGTTTACTGGTCATCTTTCAACTGTTTATTGCGTATTATGTGTTACATTGTTAGTAACAAGGATACATCTTTACCTTGGCAGTGTCACCAAGTGTAAAAATGACAAAAGAATGAAATAATACTCTTACAAAATGTGCCATGTTGTGTCATTATTTGAATTTTCTTGCTGCTCAATTTAGTCAACCCTGCTGCATAATTTGGTCCTCCCCAACCATATTATTCCAGTAGCCTTTGAAATGGTGAATAGCAAAACGTGCAAAGTTAGATCTAGTAGGAGTAAACCTACACATAAGTAGATCTTTGTAATTGTAAATTTGACCCTGTGTATTCACTCTCCAGTTTTGGCTGCAACCTACAGTTGCTTCTCCACCATGGTGCTATGCTGACAAAGCACGTAGTACCCCCATGCCAACTATACTGTTTTTGTATTTTATTAAGGCGGATAAAAGAGTGACATTCTTTTTTAATTGCTGAAAGCAGTACTTGAGGCCTCAAAAAGTGATGAAGCAAAACTGAACACCCATTCTACATGGAATATAGTGCTATCCCGGGAACTCTGCCTCTGTTCCCCTCCATTTTCCTACCACCTGTTTCTTCACATCATTCTCCCTCAGATTTTAGGAGTCTTTCCATCCAAGGGCGCGTGAAGCACCGCTACATCAGCCTAGGCGTGGGTGCTTGTGCAGATTACATTGTTTAACAGGACGTCTTAATTATCATCTCTGGCTCGAAAATCATGGCAAGACAGAAGGGAAAATATAAATACTAAAAGAGTAAATTACTGGAATAGAATGGTAAAATGGTAGGGCAAGGAAAATTAAAATGGTGACAGAAAAGAAGAGTAATTTTGGAAACGGCAAAGAAAAAATAAGACGCAAATGCAATGAGACAGCGTGAAGAAAGGAGAGAAGAATACAAATAAAGAAGGAAACTTAAAAGGAAACAAGATGTAACGTAGGTACAAAAAATAGAAAGGAAGATGAGAAGGGGAAAAGCAGAGGGGAGAAAAGAATGAAAAGAATGAAGCTTGGAAAGGAGCATAGCAAGAAGAAAAAAGAAAGGAACGAGAATAAAAATGAAAGCTGGAAGGAGTGATAGAAGGAAAGCAGAAAAATAGAATAAACTAATGGAAAGAAGAAAGAAGCGATAGATGGAAGGGTAAATAGCAGGAAAGAACAGAAAGAAATAATTAACAAATGGAAAGAGTACAAAAAGAAAGAATAATACCAAGAAGGGGCAAAGGGAACACTGAAGGATGATAAAAAGAAAGGATGGATCAAGAAAAGAATAGAAGCATAGGAAGAAGGGAAGATGGAAAGCAGCAAAGAAAATTAAAAAGGAATATAAAGGAGGACAGAAAGCTAGAAAAAAAGATATGTGAAATAAAAGAAGACTGGACAGAAGGAAAGGTGAATTAATGAGAGGAGAATGGTAAAGGAGAAAAGGAAGACATGGGAAATAGAAAAGAAAGATGGAGAGAAAAAATGAAAGATTGAAAGAAAAATGTCAGTACTGGCAAATCTGCAGTTGTTGGCCTAGTTCTTTAAATATATGCTGGAAAATGCATCATTTTGAAGCATTTTCCTTAGTGCAACATTTCTTTGGGGTCCTTAATAGAAAGAGTTTGGATCGCTCATTTTGGTAGAATATTTTGTTAAATGTGACTGAAACTGGGGGCTTAGAGGGAGTTTTGATAGGTTTTTTGTTTTCCGAGATACTACCTTGTTTCCGCCTGCCCTTCTCTGTTTTCTTCTCCAGCCCCGATCTTTCTTGATCTCTCTCCCCTGCCTGTATCGTTATTCCTTTGCCTTCCTCTCTCGTTTGTCCTTACTTTTCCTGTCTTTCTCCGTGTCTTTCGCTCCCGTCATTCTTCGTCGTTTAACTGCGACCTTTTTCTGTTTTTGTCCATCTCATTCTGGTCGTTTTATTTCCACGTCTCTTCCTTCACCTGCATTTCAATTATGCCGCTCTTTCGTTGTCGTGCATT
The DNA here is from genome assembly GCF_031143425.1 of Pleurodeles waltl. Lineage (NCBI taxonomy): Eukaryota > Metazoa > Chordata > Amphibia > Caudata > Salamandridae > Pleurodeles > Pleurodeles waltl. The sequence continues at coordinate 789,119,513 of NC_090450.1, forward strand.
CCTGTTTTCATTTTTTTCTCCCATCCTATAGTTTTTCTCAGTGACTCTCCCCTTCCTATTGGAACTGCCTTCTCCAAGAGGAGGGTGTTGAAGGTCCTTAGGGATTTTCTCGTCAAGTTTTTCACAGTAACTCTCCCCTTCCTATTGGAACTGTCTTCTCCAAGAGGAGAGTGTTTAAGGGCCCTAGGGATTTTCTCGTCATGTGTATTTGCTCTGTTCCCAACCTTTGTTCTGCACCTGCACGTTCTGCGATCCAAATATGAATGGAGATATCTGAAAGGAGCTTGTCACAGTACAATAAGTGCTCCACTGTAGTCTCTGCTTGTCTCTGACATTTTATCTCTGTCTGACACATGCACTTTAAATCTCTGTGTCTCACTCACAATTAATATGTTTTTGCTTCCCTTACCTCAACTATGCACACTGTGAAGCCTTTTACATACATTTCAATGCCACTGCCAATAGCTTGTAATGTACTCCTACCACACACATTTTGCACCAAAGTAATCCAAAAGGTTATTCTCTGATTTGTATTGGATATTGTCATATTAAAATTAGGCCTGGCCAGAATGCGCAGATTTTTGTTATGCAGACCTCCACGGAGTGTGCAAAAAAACTCAGCTGCGCTATGCGGAGTTCCACGGACGGGAGGAGTTCCTTTGTCACGTTGCGTTTTACGTCAATGTAATGCGAAGTATGTACTCACGTTCAAAATCGTGTGCGAATGGCACCATGTGGTTCGCATGGGCACGACCATCTTGTTTTTCAGTCTGTTTATGGTGCTGGGCCAGTTGTTTTCATCCCTTAATAATCTTTTCAATCCTCCACCCTCCTAATTAATCTACCCCTCATTTTTATTTATTGTATTAGTGTGTCGTTTTGTGTCTGTGTATTTATATGTTTTTTTCCATTTTGTGGTGATTTTTGTGACTTTATGTATTTTAAAAAAAGATTTTCCCTTTAGTTCCTTAGTTATTTATTTCTTCCTTCCTCCTCCTCCTGTTTCTTTTCTTCACCTCACCATCCAGCACCAGGGCAGAGCAGGAAGTGGGAGCGCCAGGTCCCCTGGACAGCCAGCAGCAGCTGCCTACCTAATGGGTGGCAGCGCTACCAGGGATGCAGCCCCGGCCCATCTTTTGTGAGGAGGAGGTGGCAGCACGGGTTTTCTACATGCAGCGCCACCTCCCCTTCTTGCTGGCAGCAGGCGGCAGGCCTGGGAGTTGTTTCCCTCTGCGGGTGCATCTTCTGCATTGGGCTAGGGTGCGCAGGTGTGTTCGGAGTGCCACCCAGGTCCAGCGCACCACCCAGCAGCAGGACGATGCAAGCAGAACCTGCTTGACCTGCTAGGTGTGGAGATTCCGGGGCTCAGTGAGCATTAACTATATTATTGTGTTTGTGTTCTACAATCCTATCTTTTATTCTGAATAGCATGCTGCTAACACTCATTGGTAAATTATGTTTAGTTTATGTGAAGAATAATATTTATTATGTGATTCAGTTAGAGATAGGCAGGTGTTCAGCGCTACATCATTATTCTCGTAGGCACTCACTTTGGCTGATTATTTAAGAAGCCATTGCAATACAAACTCCTCTGTCCTCCTGTCACCATAGTAAATTAGTGATATCAGTTAGTTAGCATTCTCTGTGACTTTCTTTACAGAGCTGGTACAGTCCCAAGAAATTTCACAGTGATGTGTAGCACTAATAGGCATCTATGCATTTCAAAAAGGTAGAGTGAGTGGGTCCATCAACAGGGTTGAGAAAAAAGAATAGAATTAAAGATCGTTCATTGCAATTCATTACTTCCAAATGTAGTTTTTGTTAAGGAAATTTGGAATAGAGGTTTTAGGAGTATAGTCAGCTCAATGATAGTCGATCATGCTAGTACCTTAGGCGATCTGATTTAAGTACGATATTACTGCATTTTCCTGTTATATACAAATTTTGTGGAGACTAACTGTACCACTAATCTATTTTTTACCTGCTTTATTTCTTACATCAATACCCAAGGGCAAGAAGAAGGGCCTCACAGAGGCAGGTCCGGCAGGAGCTGTGGAAGAACCGACCACAAGCCCCAATGCTGGGGGCTATGCTCATCCCAGTAAGTTCTATTATTTATTATTACTATTATTATTATTTCCCTAACTTTTACCTCTGTCCACTACTATGCTGCTTTTAATTTTGCCTTGTTTACTAGTTTTATACTGTCTCCTTTTTTCCAACTCCCCTATCCAATTTATGTTTAATTCCTGTTATACCTGCATTATCTTTTTTTCTGTCTTTCATTTACCATTTTTATTCCAACCCTTCACTGCGCTTTAATGATTCTGAGTCACCATCATCATAGGCTATAGCTCTGCCCCTCCATTATGAAAACTTTTTGGTTGGCCTGACTACCTGGCTTTTCTAACATTGTGAATCAACAAAATGCCCAGAGTGATATTTTTGATAGAAGATACTGCAATGCTAACCTAACTGTAACGATGTATTACGGTTGCATTTTTTTTATAACAAAAATTTAGGGGAGGTGAGGTGTACCTGGCATCTAAAAGCTGTATAATGATTTTTTAGCCACACCAACCACCAGTGCAGCCGGCTCAAGTTCAGCTGCAGGAGCAGATGGAGCAGGGAAAGAAGCGTCAGCAGGGACGTGCAGTGGTAAGTCACATTACATGCTTATTGACAATTATTACTAAGTAGCTACAAGGGCGTTATCTTGATTGTGATTGAATCCCCAGCATTACACCTACAGCGGTGGTTGGGTTACTTATGGCCTCTTCTATTTGCACCTCAGCAAAAGCACACATAGGCCCTCATTACAACCCTGGCGGTAAGTCCACTGACCGCCCGTGCTGACGGCCACCAACGTACTGTGTCTGCGGCAGAAATCCACTACAGGTATTATGACCCACACTTAGAAATCCTCCACAATACAGACACCCACACAAGTCCGCCACACCAAAGGTCAGTGATAAACTGGCGGTACCAAAACCCACACCGTTACGCCAAAAGGAATACGCCCACACTATCACGACCCACGAATCAATGTGGTGGTCATTCAACCACGGTAAACCATTGGCGGTACACACCGCCATGCTCAAAATACACCCACATTTACAAAATACAACCACATTGGACAATTCAAAATACACACACCTGACACACACACACACACCACACCCACACACTCTCACCGCTATAAAACAGATACCCACATTACCCACAACCCCTTACAATGAACCTTTTGGAAGAAGCAGAGAGAGAGAAAAGCAAACACAACACCAGCATCCAGAGGCACACAACACAATCACTCATACACCATCCATGCACAAAACACCACACACCCCAAAACATCACCCCACACATCACATCACACATCACCTCACATATCACTCACACCACATCATGGCACCTCAAAGACACCCCAGGTTTTCTGAGGAAGAGCTCAGGGTCATCGAGGAGGAAATCATCCGGGTAGAGCCACAGGTATTCGGATCACAGGTGCAGCAGACATCCATTGCAAGGAAGATGGAGCTATGGCGGAGAATTGTGGACAGGGTCAATGCAGTGGGACAGCATCCGAGAACACGGGATGACATCAGGAAAAGGTGGAATGACCTACGGAGGAAGAAGCGTTTGTGGTATCCAGACACCAGGTAGCCGTACAGAGGACTGGCGGTGGACCCCCACCTCGTTCCCCACAACTAACAACATGGGAGGAGCAAGTCTTGGTGATCATGCATCCTGAGGGCCTCGCAGGAGTAGAAGGAGGACTGGATTCTGGTGAGTCATATCATTACTATTATATCACCCACCCTACCTGCATGCCATCACAAACCCCAACCCCTACACTCACACCCATCACTCCAGCACCTCACATATACCCCACTATCACAACCCACACATCCCAATACCAAGCCCTGCATGTGACAACAATGCATGGACACCCATCACAGACCTGCATGAACACCCATCACCAAAGCATGTCCAAGGGAGAGACTCACCCATGGCACACAATCACCACTCACGCAAGGGCCACGGCGATATTGCAAGCACAGTAGTAGAGGGAAACACACCAATTGCACAAGATGGCACACACAGATACAATAACAATGCATTTACACCGCAACAGGACCCCCACTCAACGTCACCGGACAGGAGGTGCCAGCCATATCCAGTCCCCCCACAGAAGAGGCCCACAGTGACAACAGCAGCTCTGCACGGCTGGATCAAGATGACCAGCCCGGCCCATCAGTGACCTCTGGACAGTCGGTTTCCCTGCCACAGTCCCAAACCACCACAGAACCTCCCCCCTCAGGAAACACCACCACAGCACCCACCCAGCGGACCATGCCACTTTTCCCAGGACACGTCAATCAGCAGTGTGTCCACCACTGCAGGGACCCCAGGCAACCCCACTAACACAAGACGATCAGGGACCTGGGGTCAGTGGCAGTGTGCACATGGTTCAGGGGACAGAGGCACAGGATAACAGGGAAGCTGGGAGGACTGCTGTGCGACATGGGGAGGACAGGCCCAGGGAACCCACTCTCCACGAGGCACTCTCAAACATCATAGGAGCATACCACCATTCCCATGAGACCATGGGCACGGTACTGGCCAAGTTTCAGTAGACCCAGTGGCTGCAGGAGGAACAGTACCTGGGGATCAGGAAGGACTTGAAGTCCATTAACACCACCTTGGTCACCATTGCAGGGGTGCTGACAGACATGGACAACATGAGGGAGACAGTGGCTTACCACCGGGCCCCTGACACCAGTCCGAAGGATGAACAGCCTTCCACATCCGCTGGTGCTAGTGGACAGGAGGTCACGCCACAGGACCAACAAGCCACCAGCACCCCACCCCCTGCAGAAGGAGAACAACCTGCAAACGGTCCCTGCGATCCAGGCACAAGACAGAGAACATTGCCAAGACCCCTTCCAGGAATTAAGACTCTCCTGATTGTCACCCTTCGGTCCCACTATGTCACCCTGTCCACCTTGAACTGCCATTGCTCCACTTCCTATGCCCCCTTGGACAATGCACCTGTGATACCAAGAGACTGGACTCTACCATGGACATTCCTCCACCATCACCCCAGCCCCTTCCACATACCCCTATACACATTAGCCCATAAATAAACACCCTTGGAACACAAAACAATCTGGAGTCAGTCTGTACTTTCACAAATGTATAATTACAAATTCTTCTACAAATATCAATGTTAATGTTCATTTGCACATACCAATGTATGACAGTTGTTGGGCAGCAGTAAATATAGCAGAAGGCAGAATGAGGTACCCAGATATGTGAAATTTAAAGCCAAAGTGAACTGTCAGGGTCCATACACAGAGGTTAAGAGGCTGACTTATACAATGTCCTACAGTAGTCAGATCTGAGATGAGCAGTGCCAGTCTCTTACCTGTGTCTCACTGTAAGTACTGCATGATGATGTTGTTTCGGTTGTCAATATCTTCTTTCTCTGCCTCCTCTTCCTCACTGTCCACAGGCTCCACAGCTGCCACAATACCATCATCAGGCCCATCCTCATGCAGAAAAGGCACCTGGCGTCACAAAGCCAGGTTGTGCAACATGCAGCATGCCATGATTATCTGGCACACTTTCTTCAGTGAGTAGTATAGGGAGCTACGTGTTAGATGGAGGCACCGGAATCTTGTCTTTAGGAGGCCGAAAGTCCGCTCAATAATACGCCTAGCTCGCCCATGTGCCTCATTGTAGCATTCCTCTGCCCTTGTCCTGGCATTCCTCACTGGGGTCAGTAGCCATAAGAGGCTGGGGTAACCAGAGTCACCTGCAAATGTCGATGGACATCTGTTAGACACACACTAACCCTTAGGGACTACCCTCATACCCAGACACCTATTCATACTGTGTGGCGACCTAGGGCTCACCTATTAGCCACACCCGGTGCCTCTGGAGTTGCCCCATCACATAAGGGATGCTGCTATTCCTCAAAATGTAAGCGTCATGCACAGAGCCAGGATAGTTGGCATTCACATGAGAGATGTACAGATCTGCCAAACACACCATCTGCACATTCATTGAATGGTAGCTTTTTCGATTTCTGTACACCTGTTCGTTCATGCAGGCGGGACAAATGCCACATGTGTACCATCAATGGCACCAATTATGTTGGGGGTATGTCCCAGGGCATAGAAGTCAGCTTTCACTGTGGCCAAATCCTCCACCTGGGGGAAACCGATGTAGCTGTGCATGTGTTTCAGCAGGTCAGATAACAATCTGGTCAACACGTTAGAGAACATTGGCTGAGACATCCCTGATGCCATGGCCACTGTTGTTTGAAAGGAACCACTTGCAAGGAAATGGAGCACTGACAGGACCTGCACTAGAGGAGGGATACCTGTGGGATGGCAGATAGCTGACATCAGGTCAGGCTCCAGTTGGGCACACAGTTCTTGGATTGTGGCACGATCAAGTCTGTAGGTGATAATGATGTGTCTGTCTTTTATTGCCGACAGGTCCGCCAGGGGTCTGTACACCGGAGGATGACGCCATCTCATCATCTGCCCCAGCAGATAAGGCTAATGGAGGAAAATGGTGAGCAGAGGGTCATGTACCACATAGGTTGCACAAGTGTTGTCACAGTAATGTGAGTAAATCCGTGTGTGACGTATTTCTGCCCAAATGTGCTGTGACACAGTTAGGTGCCATGCCATGTGCCACCCTGAAATGGCGGCTGCCTGACCTGAAAGGAGGAACAAGGGGAAATGAGGTAACTGCGCTGGCAGTGTGCAGCGTTGTGGTAGGCGGTCGAAGACTGCAGCGCAATTCAGCATTGTTTATCATTGGGCCCTATGGGTTCCAGGAGCCAATGACGATGTACGCCGGCGGTGACGGTACGCACCGCCGTGGACGTCACCACCATTTTCTATCTGTTCACTCACTTGATACCTGACCTTCAACAGGAGAGGACCTACACTGCAAGTGCTGCTGTGCCCTGTGTCTGGAAGCAACAATGGCTCTAGTGTCTGGGGAAAGGGCCCCTGCTTCCGCTTCAGAGGAGTTGGAGAGACTAGTAGATGGGGTCCTCCCCCAGTACACGCTACTCTACAGTCCTCCAGACAAACAGGTGAGTTCATTGTGAGCATGATGCATGAGACATGAATGTATGGAATGGTATGGATGGAAGATACATGTGGGGTTGGGGGCTTGCATGAGAGGATGGTGAGTGTATGTGTGTCTGGGAATGGGTGGGAAGTGGTGGGCAATGAGTATGACTAACTGGACGGGGGAGTAATTTCCTTTCATCCCATACCTTTCCTTAGGTCAGCGCTCACCAGAAGAAGGGTCTTTGGTGTGCCATCGCCAATGAAGTGTGGACCCTGGGGGTCTATCATAGACGGAGCACCCACTGCCGCAAGAGATGGGAGGACCTGCGCCGCTGGAGCAAGAAAACGGCAGAGCGCCGCTGGAGCAAGAAAACGGCAGAGGCCCAGCTGGGGATGGCCTTCCAACGTGGAAGGGGTGCCCGTCGCACCATGACCCCCCTCATGTTCCAGATCCTGGCTGTGGCATATCCGGAGTTGGATGGGCGCTTAAAAGCATCACAGCAGCCACAAGGGGGTGAGTACAGTCTCATTCAGCTGACTCTGCGTGATTTACGAGGTGTCTGGGTGGGGGATGTGGGCAGTGGGTTCCCCTAGGCCAGGGCAAACTTGGTAGGGTAGGTCCCTTGTTAGGCAGGCTCTGTGGCACTCCAACCCCAATAGTGGTAGTGCCATCTACAACTAGTCAGCCTCCTGTGGGTTTGAGGTGTGCAGCAAATGGGGTTAGGCATAGTCCCCCATGGGCAGGTCTTTTTCCTACTAACTGCTAGTGCATAGGGCTGCTCCCTGTGTGTTGTGTCCGCCAATGGTAGTGGTGTTGCTGGCATTGACCATGTGTCTCCTCTGTCTTCCCCCCCATCTTGTTTTGTCACCCTGTCCTTGTGTACATTCACATCATCTGGTGGAGGAGCAGAGGCACCGGAGGCGGAGGGAGCTGCATCGCACATGGCCCAGGATGGTGATTCTGAAGGCACCAGTGGGACGGAGGGAGACACCAGCGACAGCGACTGATGGGAGCTCCCGTGCGGTGGCGGGCACCTCTGTGCCCACCCCAACAACAGGTACAGCTGTCATCCCCCCTACCAGCACTGCCCTCCCATCAGCCCCTCAGCGTGTTTCCCATGCCCGCTCACCCAGGAGGGTAGGCATCTCCTTCGCCCCAAGCACCTCAGGCCCTGCCCCAGTCAGCCCTGCTGCCCTCAGTGAGGAGGCTATTGACCTCCTGAGATCTCTCACTGTTGGGAGTGAAGAGACATTTGCAGCAAACAACTGCATACCTGGAGGGCATTAATTCTGGCGTGGCGGCTCAACAGAGAGCATTTCAGGCTCTGGCCTCAGCACTGATGGCAGCCATTGTCCCTGTGTCAAGCCTCCCCATTCCAACTTCCTCTACCCAGACCCAATCCTCTCTACCTCAGCCTATCCCAAGCACACCATCAGACCAGCATGCACACACATCAACACACAAAAGTGGCTCAGGCAAACATAAGCACCACACATCCCACAGGCCCTCACACAAGCACCATACCCTTGCAGACACACCAAAATCCACTTCCTCCACTGTGTCCCCCTCCTCCACGTCCTCCACCTCCCTCCCTGTCTCGTCTCCACTCACACCTGCATGCACCACATCCTCAGTCACTGCCTCCATCACCAACACGTCCATCATAACACACCACTCACGAGCAATCACCACCCCACAACCATTCACACGTCCTCTGTGTCCTCTACCAGTGTGTCTGTGAGCCCTCCTCCTAAAGTACACACACACGGGCACACACCCACCCAACAGCCATCCACCTCACATCAGCCTCCAGCCCATGCACCTTCACCCAAACTCAGCAGACGTACACTTCCTATAACCACTACCTCCTCCTCCACTCCCACACCCCCTCCATCTTCCCGTTCCAGTATTTCAAAGAAACATTTCCTGGCTAACATTGACCTCTACCCTACACCTCCCCACCATCCTTCCCCTAGGGCCAGGATGTCTAGAGCCCAGACCAGCACCTATGCCACCAAATCGGCATCCACTGTGGTTCCTGCAAGTCTGGGAGGATCAATGGGGGCACCCATCAGGGCTGCCAGTGTGCCACCTACTGAAGCTAAGGACCATCCGATTCCGCCACCTGCCAAGGTAAAGAAGGGGCCAGCATGCAGACGCACCACCCACCCAGCAAGGCCTCATCCAGAACCAAAGAGGACAGTGCCAAGGTCCCAGCAGCGACTACCAAGGTGGGGAAGGGAGACAAAAGCAAAGAAAAGTCACCTCAGGGCACAAAGCCTCCTGGTGAGGGACTGGTGACCCCCATTCATCATGACAGGCCAGCAACCTGTACCACGGTGAGCACCGCCGCAATGACCGACACCTGCACCACCATCTGCATCGCCACCTGCACGGCAGGTGCCACAACCACAGTCACCAGCATCATCCCCAGTGGGCAGCCGTCCGAGGCTGCTGGAGACGGCCTGGTGTCTCCCTCCACTACTACAGACACCTGCACCACGGGCAGCACCCGCAGCATCTCTGCCGCAGACACTGTCACAGCCACCGCCACCTGCCCGTGACGTGCCCAGCCAGTGCCACTACAGTGGACATCAGCAGCATCCCAGTGGGCAGCCGTCCAAGGCTGCAGGAGACGTTCTGGACCCTGCACGCACTACATGAGGCACCAGCACTGGCACTACCAGCAGTTTGCAGGCTAAGTCACCGCAGGGTGGAGTGTGGCTCTACCTCCATGAAGTATCATGCTATCTGTTCCCTGAAAATCTTGTGGCTCAGACAGCCAGGTGAGGGAATGGGAACTGCTAAACCCCAGGTGCAGCATCACTGGGCACCATGCCCCCTCCAAAACCAGGGGAGAGATGCATCCACTCACCCCATCCTTGGCAGGATGAAGCACTCTGGGCACAAAGTCCCCTCCAGAACCAGTGGAGAAAAGCATCCACTAACACAGTCCTTGGCAGGATGAAGCACTCTGGGCACAAAGCCCCCTCCAGAACCAGTGGAGAAAAGCATCCACTAACACAGTCCTTGGCAAGATGAAGTACTCTGGGAAAAGCATCCACTAACACTGTCCTTGGCAGGATGAAGTACTCTGGGCACAAAGCCCCCTCCAGAACCAGTGGAGAAAAGCATCCACTCACACAGTCCTTGGCAGGATGAAGCACTCTGGGCACAAAGCCCCCTCCAGAACCAGTGGTGCATGTCACCGACTTGAGAGACTGCGGCTTTGCACTCCCCAGGAGCAAGCAGTGGGCAGTGGACCCACTTAAGAGACTTGAGAGACTGTTGCTTTGCACTCCCCAGGACCAGGCAGTGGGCAGTGGACCCACTTGAGAGACTTGAGAGACTGTGGTTTTGCACTCCCCAGGACCAGGCAGTGGGCAGTGGACCCACTTGAGACACTTGAGAGACTGTGGCTTTGCACTCCCCAGGACCAGGCAGTGGGCATGGAGCCCCCTCGAGGAGCAGTGGTGTCGTCCCATCATCCGGCTGAGGTGCCCCCCCTCCCCTTCCGCCTGAGGTGCCTGTTTTTTTTTCGACCCAATGTCCCTGCAGTGTTCTCTCCGTTTTGAGGCAGGTGTCATGTTTGGGCTTCGCCCATGCTTTTTGGGACCACTGGTCCATGGAAATTTCATGGGACAGTCTACGGACTTGTGTACTTGCTGTAAATATTTGTGTATACTGATTATTTACTGGTCTCTTGGGCTATCTAATTGTTCGAATATTACAATAGTTTAACTAATTTTGTTTGGTCCTTGCGTTCTTCCAGGGGGTGATGGGGTGTATCTGTGATGTGACTGGATATGTATGTGTGTGTGTTTTTGTGGGTGGGGGTGTTGCATGCGTGTGTCACTCTCTTTTCCCTCCTCCCCCCCCCTGTGTGCTAGGTGCAGTACTCACTGTGATCGTCACCGCCGCCGTTCGTACTCCTGGTAGTTGAAAAGATACACCAACATTGGTAACACCTGTAGTTCGGGTTCCATGGCGTCCTGGTTCCTCGTTGGGTGTCAAGAAGTGAGTGGTTTCCCTTCCAAAGACTGTTTCTGCCATGCTTTTGATGGCGTTGGTACCACCCCGGAAAAGCTGGCGGATTGGTGCCTTGTAATAGTGTGGGCAGTACATTGTCTTCCGCCTGTCTGTTGGCGGTTACCGATGCAGTGTTTGTTTCTACCGCCGTGGCGGTCGGAGTGTTAAAGTGGCTGTCTGTGTTGGTGGTTTCCGCCATGGTCGTAATTCCATTTTTTGGACGCCCGGCCTGTTAGAGGTATTACCGTCGCTTTATTACCGACCGCCAGGTTTGTAATGAAGGCCATAAGGCACGCTAAAAAATAAATGATGGCAATGAGGGAAAGCATGGAAGGGTAAAAGAAAGGATGGGTGAAATGAGTGAAAGGAAATGATGCGTGGGTAGGTGAAAGGATGTTTGGGTGCGTATTGGGTAAATAGATGGATGGGTGAAAAGATGATTGAAAGAAAGGGTGGATAGTGGATACTGAATGGATGGATAATTGATTGTGAATTTTGGTAAAAGACTGGATGAGAAAAAGTAAAGCTTAAATGATTGTGGCTATTGGTGACTATAGTAAGAAGAATTAAAGGATGATTGAATAATTGCTTGGATAAATAAACAAGGGAACTCTTTTGTAGAGGGGCATGCTGCTTACCTAATTCGCTTACTTCGTGTTTTATGATTATCAAGGCTATAGTTCAAAGTGGGGGGTAATTTATTTTTTGTTCTTATCCCTTGACTCACTGTATTTGTCAAATGAGGCAGATATGTATCCCACCCATTATCATCATCATTCAACCCCTCCTTGCCTATGGCATTTCACCACCCATGAGCAAAGAAGTACAGCATGGTTCAATTCATGTCTACAGTGTTGGCTGTGCAATGTGAATCTGCTTCAGTTATTGCAGCATTTACACAATTTTCAATGCATTGCCAACCGAACACACAACGTGTGTTGTTTTCCCTTCACCTACTCAATCACCTCTTAGTACTTCACTCCTTTATTCTTTCCTATGTTCTTCCATCTCAGCCTACCAGACAAACTGAAAAATCCATTCTTGTCATTTCCAATTTTTATGACTATGTGAAGTGTTTCTAAAATATATTTCATGGTTTCCCATAACAGATTTATTTTACGCCTGTTCAGATTTTTCCCTTTATACTTTCATCTAATCAGTGACTGAATAAGCCAAAGTTTAGGCACACAATGAATTGATTATCAGTGGCACCTCTCTATCCTATAGCAAAAGCTCTACCTACCCACCTAATCCCTCTGCCTTACTCTGCAGTAAAGTCAAGTTTCCTTTCCTTACTGCGCAACAAATACAATTGTTGGAACGAATTTGTGGTGGTAGGCGAGGCAAGTGAGTAAAGTGGGACTACTAAGTACCTGATTTGATTTCAAGTTTGGTGTAAGGGATACTCTGTGGCAAATGTGCCAAATACAATCTATATAGTATGTTCCTTTCCCTGTAGTGCAGTGCATCAGCATCCACACCATCTACTTACGGAAGACAGGATAAATATATCTGCTTTTTATACATGAAATGTGTGACGTATCTTACTTATTCATCTGCCTCTATAAACTCAGGGTAGTAACTAAGTAAAAGGCATTTGGGGAAGAGCAGGGCCATTGGAATTAAAGACAGATAATGGTCAACTACAGTTGCCTCAGCTGCAGACAGTAGCAAAGTACTCGAAGCACTGACTAGCATGCCACCGTTAACTTGGCACAACAACTTGTACTCCATAAAGCATAATGCCTTACTCATAAACAAGAGGTAATTCATTTATATGTTTCCACTAAAAGTGTCTGTTTAGTTACTAGAAAAGCATGGATCCACTGTTTTTTAAATCTGGTGTTATTCTGCCCTAATTATTTTCTATCAGACAGTCAGTGCATTTTATGTGAAGCATGTGAGGGTAAATAAGTAAAATTGGCACTGTGACTGTCCTAATTATAATCACATCATAGTCCAATGTCCCTAGGAGACCCTCAAAGTAGTGCTACTGTGCCACCCACTACCTACTTTTGAAGAAGTATTTGTTCAGGGTACTGTTTACAATTTGTCATTTTTATTTTTGTTTTTACCAATATAGCTACTCTTGTTGGATGACCACCAACCAGGAAGGAGATAGCGACCTGTCTGCGGCGGCAGAGGCTGGAAAATATCCAGGCTGAATACCGGTGGCTTGATGGCCTGGAGGAGGTAGAGGGTAAAAAAGCTGCCTCGGACCCAGGACCCAGCTCAGCAGCACACCAGCCCAGCCACCCAGCCGCTACAGCGCCCGTACTTCCGCCAGCTGTCAAGATCCCTGACTGCACCTGCTACTGCCCCCTCCCGCTCTGACAGGGCATTACTCCACCATATCCTGTAGTGGTTGGACTGGGTGGAGAGCCAGCTCACTAGAATCAAGCAGAGGCTAGACCGGCTCAGGACCCATATCAACAGTGTCCTCTTCTGAGCTCTTTTTTGATTTTTGCTTTGGCAGGAGGGTCTTGTTATGGGTGACTATGAAAACTTTTCATATTGGACTTTTTGTTGGACTTTTGGGGGGGCCTGGGGCTATTTGTTTGTGAAGAAGGATGAACATGTTGTGGGCGGAAAGAGTGGGTTTTTGTATTTGTTCAAATTAAATGTTTATTTTGGTGTTTTAGTTTTCACTGCTGTCTTTTAGTGTAGCCTGTTTTTTTTTTAATCTGGTAAAAAAAGTGTATGTCATTTACTTATACTCTTCCTATATTGCCCACTGCAACTATATTGACCACTAGGGGATTACCTATTTTGTTACAAAAACCTAGATACACATAGTCAACATTTTCTTCAGTAGGAGTTAATTACTAACTAAACAAGTTAACTTCAATCCATACTTCTTCTCTTACCTGAATAGATGAAGCGAGGGAGTCTTCTTACTGCAGGGTTTTTCCCAAGGTTGAATGCTAAGGTGGTGGTAGGTAGTAGTAGTAGCAGGCTAGCGGGCTAACAGAGAAGGTGCCACTCCCACCTATGCAAACTCCAACAACATGATTAATCAAAGGGTGATCCATCACTGTCAACTAGATAGAAAGAAAACAGACAGTTGGTGGGTCATATTATATCATACCTTTAGGAAGAGTGAGACCGGACTACCACAAGTACAGTATTTGACACACAACTAAGAAGACCTGATATGATAATAAAAACTAGCAAAATCAACTTTTTCTGAGCAATGGTGGGGAGCTAGTTTTTAAAAACTAAACTTAAAAAATGAAATCATGAAGTCAGGAGAAGTGGGCTCAGAGTCTGGAGTGGTTGAACAAGGTTAAGTGTTCACACAACACACAACACAAAGCCTTCATGATGATGTTGATGGGGCCGGTGTGGAATATTGCTCAGGGTATAGAAGGTCATGTAGTGAATTGGTGTCGCTTTCTTCACATCTACCCCAGCAAGTGTATGATTCATTTATGGTGTAAAATTAAGTCACACCTCAATAAATCACACAGCCTGGAGGGAGAGGGTTAGGGCCTCGATAAATGGACTTGAAAGGAGATTTTTAAGAAAGGTGTGACAAAGACAAACACTACACAAAAGAAACCATGATATTATTTATCAGCACACCATCATCAATCTGTTGTGGAAGGAAATGATGAAGGGAAAAGTATGACACAGTTCAGTTAAGTGCATTGCAAACAGTCCTTCTGCTCCAGAGGGGCCAAAGATATTACATATCTAAATGTTATGTCTTCTAGGTTTGAAAAATACAAATTATGTAGGATTGAGGTTAGCCCACCCAGTTCTAAAAATTATGATTTTTAAAAGGAAAATGATACTGTATTGCCAAATTGGGCGGTGCATCTCAACTCTTCTTGTAATATCCATCACTCTTGGGTGCCTGGCTGAAACTGTTCCGTAGGTAAGCTGGAGTCTTGATCTTTCACCAAGTTTTGTTTGTGGAGGAGAGGACTAAGAGAAGGCCTGTGTATTGAAAACAAACAGTAACTGTATTATAGAGTAAAGGAGAAGGACAAAAGGAAGCAAGGTAAGCTTCATGAGGAGTCAGGAGTGTACCAAGAAGACTCAAAGGCTGAGCAAGAACATAAAAGGAGCGTTAAGTTTGATCCAGCAATGCAGCAAACACATACTCAGCAGCATTTCCCAACAACTCACCTCTCTCCAGTCCACAGAGTTGAGTGAGTACTAGGTCTCAAAGTCTTCGCTATCATAATAGTTGATAACTTTCTCCTTCTAGCTGTTGAGGTAGTCCTGCCCTGAGTCCTTCCATCCTCCTCCTCTTTGTGATTCTAAGAAACTCCGTCCCAGTCCCAAACCGAGCGAGGTAGACTTGTGTAGTCATTAGTGCACTGCTGTTGGTGAACAAATAGAGAAACATAACTGGAGTATTTTGTATAGGTTTGTGTTTGGTAATTAAAGTGACTGGTCTGAGGAACCAGAAAGAGCGAGTGGACCCTGCAGGTACATTTCACTAAGTTTGAAATATCAATCACTTTCAGGAAAAAATTATCACCCATCACCCCCCCAAACACTGCAATTCATCAGAATCAAGTTTACAAATTTGTTTAACTTCCTCCCTCACAGTCAACCACCTTATACCTCATCAATCATCACTCACACTCAATGAACATATCACAAGTCATTGGTGCAGTAGTTCGTAGTTATCGCTTCCAATCTAAGCATGGTGGTTGAACAAAATGTTATCTCCTCCATTGGCAGCAAGTAGCAACACATTGGAATTTGGCATTGGCACTAGTAGCCTTTATCAATGATCTTCTGGAGCAGCCCTGTTAGGTGATGTAAAAAAACAGGATAGGTGAAAGCATCCAAGGAAAACAGTCATTGTCTTCAATTTCCTGAAGGGAATGTGGGGGTTCTTCACTGCACACCGGTCCAACTCCAATCCTGCCAAATAATATGTGACTATAAAATAGTGGTGCAGCATAAATTCGACACAAACAAAACGTTCCACTAGCAATTTTATCTTATTTTTTTGGAAAGAAAGAAGGAAAGAAAGAAAGAAAGAAAGAATGAAAGAAGTTCAACAAGAAATAATTAAAAAGTTCTATGGGCACTGGCATACTTAGTCCAGGAAGTAGAGTTTGTCCTCAAACTCAGGTGGCTCACCCAGAAGTTGGTCAGCAAGCACACTTGATCATTCTCTTACTTCTCCTGTGGTATTTCGGGAACAGTGTAATCAGGTGGTATAAAATGCTGGCTCATTTTGATCATGGTTAATTTCTCCACGTTTTGAGGTGAGAGACTGGTCCTTCTCACTCTAAAAAGTGCATCAGCTGCACTGAACACATGTTTAGCAGACACACTGGCTACAGGACAAGCCAGATACTTTATTGCCAGCCTGCTGAGCTCTGGCCATTGGCGTATCTTCCGATACCAATACACCAATGGGTTTTGATCCACATACATCTCTTTTGGGTCATCCAGATGCTCCTGAAACATCCTCTGAAGTGTCACTGGTGCTGCCACTTGCTCAAACTCTTTTACTTTCACCTCTGCACTGTTCTTAAGACCTGCCACTTGAAACCAAGCCACTGCAGAGGTTGGGTCCATTTCTTCTGATGCGGTTTTGCTGGTGTTCTTGTTGTTGGTTGCTGTGAGACAAGACTGCCCTCTCTGGAAGTTGAAGGGGCACCCCGAACTACGGAATGGGACTCTAAGTTCCACCTTTTCTTCTTCCAGTTCTCCTGCTTGCTCAACAAACCACCTCTTGTATTTTGAAACATCCCCTTCAGAAACAAGAAATAATTTTTTGTAGCGTGTATCAAGTAGTGTTGCACTGAGGTACTCTTTGGACTTGTTAATGTCATTTTGCAGCCTTGCATTACGAGTCACGTAATAGCTTAGGGTCTTAACCAAGGCATGTGCTTCTGGGTTTTCGTTCACACTTCAGAGTGCAAACGTTTCAGACAACGTCTTTAGCTGATCCTGTAGCATTTGAAACAATGAGATAGCTTGGCCCATTGTTCTGTCTTCCTTAGTAACTTCCCTTGTGAAATTGTAAAAAGGGAGCAACATCTGTGTCAGGCATTTGACCAGGCCTCATTTATCCGCACCCATGGTAATAGCTTTCCCAATTACATTCCCTCCTCTTAGAATGACATTGTCATGTACTGCTCAAACAGATGTTGCAACATATAATAGGCTGAATTTCAATGTGTTGGCAACTCCTGTATCAGGGCTTAAACTGGTACTCTGTTGTCATGTTGAATAATCTGCAACTGTTTCCAGCTTTAAAAGAATGGCTGAAATTAGTGCAGATTCGTCTGCAGGTGGTCAGTATGTTGCTGACAATGTCTCAATTTTTTGGAAAGTCTTGCACAACCAGAATGGTGCAGTGCACCAAGTACAGGACCCTGAATTAGCCACCGCCAGCTATAGCCTTGACTATGTTACTGCCATTGTCCGTGGCAACAAATCCAATTCCGAAACCTCTGGACCACAGCCATTCAGACACCTTTCTATTTAATTCATTCAAGATGTTTGCAGCTGTATGGGATTTCTCCATGGCTAACATGGCTACTGTTGCATGCCGCCAAATGCTCTTAAGGCCAAGACCTGTAGGTAGCTTTTACTTTACTCTCACAAAAGAAATCCAGTATGCAGTGATGCACATCTAATCAGTCACCTGACAAATATTCCACATGTCTGTCACCCGGTGGATAGTGTGGACAATACTTTGCTGCAAAGCTTGCCCAAACAATTGTAGCACATCATGATGCAGGGCTGGAACAGCAACTCTGGTAAAATAGATCCGACTTAGAACCTTTAATTTCATGCAGATGGCACCACAAACTTTAAGAATCCCACTCCTTCCACAAATGAAAAAGGGAGGAGGTCCAACGCTAACATTTTTGCCAGCATCCAATTGTACAAATCTGCCATTGGGTGGTTGCAGTCATAGGGCCCCTCATGCCTAAGCATGCAAGTAATTGTAGCCTGGATTTTCTTCTTTTGTGGGGCCACTGACGCAAGTGACTTTTGAGATGTCGGTGGTGGCAGACCGAATGTGTGTTGTGGTGCAGTCTCTGTATGCCATGGTGTCTCCATCTGACTCCTGTGCCATTGTGAGGTCGCTGAGGTGGGTGATTCCTGCACACTGCTGGGGACAGGGCTGCTTTGTGTGAGGATGTCACCCTCTTCTTCCTCACTTTCCACTGTGATTTGACCAGTTGTAGCTGATGTTTCCTGGCTCTCGTTACCTTCACCACTGCGACCATGTTCAGCCATTTTTTTAAGGTGCTCCTCCCATCGGATTGCGTGATGTTTTTTCTGATGGGCCATCTGACCTCCAGTACCATGATGTGAATCAGGCTTACCTCGATGAACACTTGTTTGGCAAATGGAGCATATCGCAATGTTCTCCTCCTGTTTGTTAATTGTAAACAAGTCCCAAACAGGGGAGGAGTAATTTCTTAATGGGCCAATGCCTGAAGAAGAACTGGAGGTAGGTGGGTGTGTTGATTGACTCTCTGCAGTGCATACTTCTACTGAGGGACGTGTTGGTTCAGGTCTCTGCTAAGGCCTTAGAAATATGGTAGCTGGCAATGCTGCCTTTTCCACATCCCTGGCTTGTCATCATCATCCTCCTGATCATCATCCCCTTCCATGAGTCTAAGGCTTTCTGAAATTGTTCTTTTCCCTTGCTTCTCCAGGCATCTCGCAGATTCTCTCAGGGTCCACTCAATGTACCTATCATCGTCATCAGAAATGGTGCTTTGAGAAGATGGTGGAGTAGTACCCTTCCTTTTTCTCGCTGGAGATCTGGGAGTCATTGTTTCTAAAAGAGGAGGTTCTTGCTTGGCAGGAAGCTCAGCCTCCTGTTCTACTCCAGCTTCAGGAAGATCCCCTATTGCTGGCTGTGGCTGCTGTCCACTGTTTTCTGTCTCCTGAAATGATTGGGTACTACTTTGCGAAAGGGACAAATACAATTCAACATCACTACTCGTCTGCGTCACCATGATTTCAGTGGCTCCCTCTCTGACAGGAATGGTCTTGGGCTTAGGCTGGGGTGGTGCTGTTGATGTGGGAGTGCTGCTTACAGGTCCCTCCCCAGACGTCGGTGTGGCAAGCACATGTCTCCTGAAAAAGATCGTAGTTGGCACGCCATTGGTGGAAAACTGCTTTTTGTCACTGACCACTTCCTTAGGAGCAACTTTCTTTGGTGTCATCTTAAGCTCTAAGTTGGATGCACCAGCGGAACAGTTTGGAGGACTGAAGTAACTGTAAGGCCTTCTCTTTGACAGTACTGTGGGTGATGTGAGGTCTCTTCTCTTGTGCACCTAAAAGCAACCGAGGAAGAAAAACATGTAGTTAGTGAAACATGGCATTGTTGCAGGTTGAAATAGTACAGGTTAATGCAATTTAGTGTGGTTGGTTACTTGTGTAATAAATACCAATTGAAAAACCCTCTGGCGGCAAGGTTGTCCAGGGAAAATGGAATAATCATTAAAAAAATGAATCAATGAATTATGCTGCTGATCTGTCTAGTGTGCTGCAACCAGGGTGTCCAGGAGGAACTGGATTTATTATACACCTGTTAGAGTCACCAGATCCTCAGGGTCTGTGCACGTTCCCAACACGTCCACCACTGAACAGCTCCAACACTCTGATAGATAAATCACAGAGACTGAGAGAGTTCAAGTGGGGAAGAGGGGATTAGGAAGGGAACAGCTGGGAAGGAGACCTGTAGTAAGAAAAAGGTTAGAACACACAATATGAAAATTATATCTCCTGAAATCAATACTAGACTATGATTCTAAGCCTAGTCACTCTGAAAACATGAACAATCTAAGAGTTAAGTTTAAAATGACTAAGTTTCAAGATGGCCGGATACCTGTAGGGGAATCAAGATGAATTAAATGAAAACTTTCTTATTCAAGTACTTTTCTTTACATGAGAATCAGAAAAACATTCTGACTAAATTTTAAACCAGTCAAATAAATCCTGTTTTGAGAATGTATACTAGGACCATACAATATTGCATCTAGAAACTCTGGCCTTCTGTGTACTCTTAATACTCTTAAAGTGTTTCAACACAAATTGCGCATATTGCAGATATATATACATATATATATATATAGTAAACACCATAAAAGGACTGTGCACCATGAATAGCACAATATGGATTCAGGAAACAAATCACATAACTTGTCAACTCGAATATTACATAATAAATATCTTAGAATAGTGGCATACAATAAACAACATGAAATAAACTCAAGGAGAGAATCGTGCGTCTTGCCGATTTGAGTGTTACCATGTAAAATACCAAGAAATGGTAGCACGCAATGAATATCAAAGTCAAATCATCATTAATCAAATTGCGCGTCTTGCTGATTCATAAAACACGATGTAAATGTCAAGAAATAACAGCTCACAATAAATAACAAGATCAAGGTACAATTTAACGAATCACGCTTCTTTTGCTGATTCTTAAGCCACCATGTAAATGTCAAGAAATGGTAGCGCGCAATGAACAACAAAGTTAAATCCTCATGAAACGAGTTGCACGTCTTGCCAATTCGTAAAACATCATGTAAATGTCAAGAAATAGTAGCGCGCAATGGACAACAATGTTTAAACACCATAAAACGAATTGCGCGTCTTGCCGATTTTTAAGCCACCATGCCAATGTCAAGAAATGGTAGCACGCAATGAATAACAAAGTCAAACCTTTATGAAACAAATCGCGCGTCTTGCCTATTTTTAAACTACCATATAAATGTCAAGAAATGGTAGCGCGCAAGTAATCTGTTACTCATTTAAGAATTAAACCAAGAATATGAAAATTCTCAATAACGGTGTTGGGACAGTCCAACCACCGTCCTACTGCCTGGAACAATGATCATCAATGAAGGATGAAGGGCAGAAGACTGGAAGATCCAAATAGGCCGCCGGGACAGGAGCTCAGGAAGAAGCTGCTGCTCTGCACCGGGACCTCTGAAAAGTGAGCACTGGGAGTTGGGCTGGCTCTCTTTTATAGAGTCTTGGCCCAGCCCAGGACCACACCCAGGCATGTTGCAGGGAAAGTCTCTGGAAGGCCCTGGAAAGGGGCCACACCCTAACACACTCTGAAAACCTGCAGCAATACATTGCAAAGAAACAGTATTTGTAAGCATATTAAAAAAAAGTTTTCAGGATGGAACTCTGCAATGCAAAAGGTTAAGCCACAACATATCAGCACAATGCATAAATTACTTTGTTTTGAGAGTGCTGTTTTTTGCATTTTTGTCGCCAATAGAGCGCGTACTGCTCTGGTGTTGACAACACCTAAAGAAACCAAATGTTGTAGTGTGGTTGTGCACATTTGGTGAATGGATGGATGGATGGATTGATGGAGGAATGGATGTGGGTGGATGGATCATAGCAAAATGTAGAGTTAAATAAAATGAAATTGAAAAAATTTAAAGAAAAAAGAAATTAAAACAATTAAAATAAACATTAAAATACAAATACAAAAGTAAAATAAAAATCAGAAAACACATTTTTTAAATTAAAATAAAAACGAAAATAAAATTAATTAAACAAAAAATGAGAAAAGTACATTAAAAAATAATAGGATAAAAATTACAATGAAAAATTAAAATTAATAAATTAAAATATAAACTTAAAATAAACAAATGATCAATAATTAAGCCTCTGGCAAAGACACACTGGCTGGATGCACAAAAATGGCTCCCAGCCACATATTAAAACAACAACAAGGAGCAAGGAGCCATTGCAAACAAAGAACAAATGCAAGCCTATGGCAAAGGGACACTGGCTGGATGGATACAAATCGCCTCCATCAACATGGTCAAACAACAACAACGAAGAGCAAGGAGGCATGGGGAACAAAGAAAGAACACATGCAAGCCTATGGCAAAGGAACACTGGCTGCATGCACAGAATAGCTGCCAGCCACATGGTCACACAACAACAACAAGGAGCAAGGAGAACAAATAAGAACATGTTCAAGCCTATGGCAAAGACACACTAGCTGAATGCACAAAATGGCCGGCAGCAACATGGTCAAACAACAACTGCGAACAAGGAGGCATGGAGAATAAACAACACATGAAAGCTTATGGACATAAACTACACAAAATAGCCCCTGGCCACATGGCATGGAGAACAGAGACAAATGGTGGATGATGACAAACATACACTCACACACAGACACACACATACACTGGCCATAAGGAGGCAGGGTCGTAACACTGAAGAAAACACTAACATTAATTAAGCAATGCAAAACACGAAAATTAACTGAGCTATAAACATTTCACAACAACAATACACACATCCACATATACCAACAAATATTACCACACAACATACACTTTTTGCAACAAAAAAAATGAAGTGCAAAAAATAGCCAACATTTTAAATTTAATCCAATACCATCCCTGCCCTAAATAAAGTTTTAAAAACATATACTACTTCAGGCACTGAAGACTACTAGTAATGGGCCTGCTGGTGAGATGGCACTTTGGAAATCTAGGTCACATAGTGAAATAATATTGCAAAAATTACTAACATGTAGAAAAGAACAGGTACTGTGCAACAATTTTCCTTAAAGATGAAAAATCAATGAAATGCAAAATACTTAAACTCCACGCCACCCACCTGGGTAAAATCAAATTAAAGTACAAAGAAATATTGGTGCATGCCCAAGCAAACAAAGAAAGCTTTATTCAATAGTTTTCGAACTTACTTGTGTGATTTCACAAAAAGAAGTCCTTAAATCCAAAGGTATATCCAGGAGACAAAGCGAGTGATCCTTCCTCATCGAAAAGTTAAAAGTGACCAGGAGATCAGTACATAGGGGCCCATTGTAAACAATGGTGCGCCCTTTTTCAAGCCTGCTATGAGCAGGCGGTAAAAGTGCAAAAAGAAATGACGCAAAGAAATCTCTTAGATATCTTTGCACCATTTTTTTGGCCCGCCTAATGGGGGAAAGCCCCCTTTGCACACATTATGCATGGCGCATGCATAATGTAGTGCAAAGGGTTAGAAAGTGGCGCAATGCATGTATTGTGCCACTTTATTTATGGGGTGCAGGGAAAAGGCCACCTTAGCATTAAAAAATGACACTAAGGTGGCGCTAAGGTGGCGATAGGCCCTCTTAAATCAGGGTCTTGGTATCCCTCAATACATGGCATCCACCCTAAGTGGCGCTGTCCTCCTAAGACAAAACTTTGCTCCACTGCACTTGGGGTTGGGAGCTCTTGATTAGGAGTGGGTGTTACCTTGCATAATTCCACATAGCGCAGTCACGTATAATTATCCGAGAATTCTGCAAAATTACGCTTAACTATGCAAGTAGAGGAAATCTCTGTTTAGTGCAAAAATGTCTCCTGGTGTCCAAAAATACACACAAGAATGCATTTCACGCCAAGAAATAATGCTAAATGACCTAGAACACAAATAGCGGGTGAGATCGGGTGCTCACACTTGCTAAATGAGCAATTGAAGTGGGATTTTTCCCCAGCTTACTTCCGGCATCTTTTTCTATTTGTTTAGTGCAAAATGCCTCCTTGTGTTCAAAATGGGCACGAGAATGCCTTTTTCACTAAGTAACAGTGCTAACTGTGCTTGTGGGGATTTTCCCCCAGCCTCTTCCAAGCATTTAGCGCTATTTGCTTATTGTGAAATGCATCCCTGCATCCAATAGTGCTAAAAGCAGAACATAAAAGACGAGCATGAACAGCCACTTGCAAAATGTGCTGGTGTGGTAGAATGTTTCCCCACATATTACTCACAACTATGCAAGCACGATTAATCGTGTAATTATCAGTAATTCTGCATCAAAGAATAATGTGGAATTACTGAAAATACTCTGTTGTATTTGAAATTACACCCGGTTCTAGTCTTGAAACAGTGGGAGTTTTTGTAATGTATTGAGAAGTAAACCAGTGTAAAATATGTATGTAGTACAAATGAAAGAGTACCGAGGCCATAATGACCTTACCTGCATAGATAAGCTGAGGATCTTTTTGGAGGGTTAGAACACGTTGGGCCAGATGATGAAAGCATTTTGCAGTCGTAAAACACATGGTTTGCAAAATCACAGGGTTAGCGACCGCAAGGTGGTATTGTGAAATATACTATCCCCCTTTTGCAATACAGAAAAGCAGCACCTGTTCCTTAAAGAAGCACGTATTGCAAAAAAAGATGTTTACAGTTTGGGAATGCAAACAGAGGGATTGTTGCTTGCTGTTCCTTGCAGGCCACCATCACTGTCTTCTTGGGCAAAGGGTCACAAAAACAATCTCCCTAATTAATATTCATTAAGTAGGTCATTCTGTGACTCCCTGTGACTGTACAATTTGAGTAGCAACCGG
Source organism: Pleurodeles waltl (assembly GCF_031143425.1). Classification (NCBI taxonomy): domain Eukaryota; kingdom Metazoa; phylum Chordata; class Amphibia; order Caudata; family Salamandridae; genus Pleurodeles; species Pleurodeles waltl. The sequence goes on from NC_090450.1 coordinate 789,143,962, forward strand.
TTAGTACAGAAGTTGAATCTCAAAATTACAGACAGGTTCCAAAAAGCTTGTGCATAATTTGAACTCACTCTTTGCGACCTGTTCTTCTGGTCACTAACTCATTGTTGATTAGTGTACTGTAAGTCTGAGATTCCAAACAAAACATCTGGCGAAACGTCAATTTTTCTGTCTGTACAACTTGGTACAGAAGGTGCTCCATAATAGGAGACAAGACGAAGCGTAAGGCATCCTCTGAGATTTCGGTTGCTCACATCAATTCTGTTTTATTATCATAATGGAGGAGATAGTTGGAACTCATCCATTGAAAGGAATTCCAAATGCACTTTAGGAGACGGTTTAAGCACCATGGTCCAACCAGAGCATGTCCACCTGACCACTGTCAGTGGCACAATGCACATCTTTGCATCTTTCACTATGACTGACACACTGCACGTTGCTGACTCTCTCGGGGTGACCTGCACACCCATGCGTTTGGAACTCGCACAGGCACAGTGTAGTTCTCATGAAAAGACTCACACATTAAAGATTTGTGTGCGCCGATGCATCTCCCACAGATATACAATCCTACTTTGCGTTATCTCTCACTGACATAGGATAAGCCTCTGCTTCAGCCCTCACCTGCAAACTGAATGAACTTCAATTCACCAAAAGGCCTGGGGTAGGTAGCGGAAATGACACATGCAATTTGAACTTTACGTGCACTCAGGCACATGCTTAACCATTCACATACAATCACACACACACTCTCACATACCTTACTCTCACCTGCACACATGCACACAGCATACATTTAAAATCATTCTCTGCTGCCAGGAGGGTCATTTTCCAGCTGAATGTGCTCTATTATTCATTACACTAATAGTGATTATTATGACATTATTCACTATCAGTGGGATAAAACTATTGACGAACAAAAGGAAATTGGAGCCCCTGCTAATGTCCATAAAGTGAGTTGCCCCTGTGTTCCTGACACAGATTTTGCTACATCTGAGGCCAGCGGTCACAAATGCAATCAGGGTCACAAGGGGCAAGCAAGAGGTCACATCTGCCACCTCTGGCGACCTTTATATGACGTCCATGGCAAACTGACGGCCAGCTGCGTAGCAAGGGAACCATGGGCGCTGATGAAAGCAAGACAAATGGCCCCTCCTACACCCGGATTTAAAAGACAGGCATCATTGGGGTAGAGTAGATGCCCACACTCTTGGCCATCAGCGCCGCTGCCTCTTCAAGACTAACAGGACAGTTGTAAACGACATTTGAGCATCAGAAATTACCCCTGAAAGAACGATTATCTTCCTAAAAGATGTCATTTGGAAATAAAAACATTTCTGTACTTGACTGCACACAGAGGGCAGGATGTTTTCAAAATCCATCATGGCTTTCTTTCCAATCTGCCTCTATATATTATTCAAAACTTTTCTTAGTGAATTTACCACACCTGCATGACTGCTCACAATGCACGTAGCCCAACTGAATTCTCTATACAGGCTTCAATGGTAGGAGTTAATGGTACTCAGCTGAGTGGAACCTCTTGCATCTAGAAGGATAAAAAAATTCAAATTAATAACCTGCAGGTTTTTAGTGTGGGCTCTTATTATACCGTAGCAGCACATGCATGATGCTCTATGGAAGCCTCCTTCTTCTCTTGATAGAATAGTAACACACAGATGATGCCATGTGCAAGCCCTTGACATTGCACTCAGTAGTGATGCAGTATTTTTCCACCACATCGTGGAAAGATTGTAAATGATTTTTCCTAGCATAGGACTAGAGAGAAGCATTCAGTAACAATGTTACCATATGGCATACCCATATATTTGCATACAAAGTCTGGAGATAATACAGTGGTGTATTGGTTACACATGTGTGCTACATTATTTTCAGACTTTGCCCCGTAGTCCAAAAGAAAACAAAAGTGAGCACCACTGACAGCGATGACCAATTACTTTTGCCACCCTCAGTGACATTTGCTGTCCCCTGTAACTTACCTGCCTGTTTTGTAGAAACCACTAAGCGCTTAGTATCATCCCCCACCTCCGCCCCAGAGCCTACCCACCAGACGTAGCCCCAGGCCAATTCCTGTGAGACCCTTAACCTGCTCTCAGAGTCCATCATATCGACTCTATTGGCTTTTAATGTGCATCATGTGAACTCCAATCAACTATGCCAGCCTTCAGACAACATCATAGCCCTCTTATAATACTCACACTCTCCTTTGGAATCCCATCAGATCTCCAGTCCATATAACACGCCCCTTGGAGTCCATCTGACCTCCTCCATCTATACTTTAGAGCCCCAACAAGGGCTCTTAGGGCTACTTGTAGGTGTTCAGAAGCCACGAGTCTCTCTCTTTTGGCTCTGAGTGCCCCTCAGATCATCAAAGTCAAGTGCTAATTTTCTCGGGTGACCCTCAACTGGCTCTCAGAGACCACAGGCATCCACACAAACCTCCTACTATCCACAGTCTTTCATTTTGAGCCCTATTGATATATCAGTCAGCCTCTTCTCACCCTTAGAACCTCACTGCAAAACAGTAATTTCCCCTCAAATTCAGACTCTTTTAAGGCTTAAATTAAGACTGAAATACACTCTTTGGTTAACAATACACCCAGCTGTGCATTTTTATATGGAGGATAACCAGTGCTTAATTTGTAAATAAAAACGTGCCGTGCCCAAAGCCCTCCTCTTAAACACTTGGCTGCTGCAATTAAATGTGAGAACACGGAATACTGAGGCAGTGTAATCCTGAAGTCATTTTGGGCCTCTTTAATCCATTTATAGCCACTCCATGCCCCTTCAACTCACTCTTACAGCATTTTGCTTTCTCCCATTGTGACGCTTTTTCGTTTTTCTCTTCCTCCGTCTTTCCCATATGTGTCTTTTGCTTGCAGTAAATGCTTGAGGCCGAAAAATATGTACCGGCCCTCAAAAATAAGTGCTGGTGCTCCGAACTGGAAACAACAAACACAAATTAAGCTCTAAGTATAACACTAAGGTCTTAATTAACAATTTTTTGGGGTACCTCTGTTGGCATTCTATGAACAAGAACTGCATTTTCCAAATGTACATTCCAGTTTGAGAGGATCTAGATAGGTGGAATTTTGTACTGCATCTGGAGGTTTAAGTTTAGTGGTGGATTTGTGAGAGTTTCTGGGTGGACGCCTCAGAGAAGTCTGTAAACAGCTGTGAACTTGTGAGTTTATGGACAATTACATAATTCTTACAAGACGTTTTCTAAATTGAAAAGCATGGGAATTTAATCCTCTCAAAGGATGAAGTAAATGTTTTCCCAGGATGGATACAGGCAGAAGGATGCCCATATTTAATGGAGGTTTAGGGTATAGAGGAATCTGTACAAAAAAGACAAATGTGCCAATGTACAACACTATCACAGTTATGCCTGCATATTTTTTCACCTTATAGAAAATCTGTAAGAGCACATTTTATTCAGTGCACTAGAGCACGAAATTCTCAACCATACAAACATTTTCTGGAGTCCTGAAAGGGTCATATTCAAATTCCTGAAAAAGACACAAATCTGCTAGATAAGAGAAATACTTCATGATCACGTTTTCGACTTACAAACTTTGGGCCTTTTAAAGTAAGCATCATGTCTGTATAAGTGTACAATATCGTCAGTTAAAACAAATGAGCTATCTAACAGATTGGTGCATAAGCATATCTGGGATGATGATTATTCTAATAATAATAATCATAAACAAAATAATAATAACTGTTTCTAAGCGCTGTACAGAACAGATGTTTCAATAACCCTATTTAATGATACTTAATGTGCCCACTCAAACGGATGGGAGACTGAGTTTGCCTTACCATGAGGCAGCAATGACAGAGAGGCTCCTAGAAGAGCCCCTACACCCATCAAATGGAATTAGACACGAGGTATGCAATATCCGAGGCAATGCTTTAAATTAGATTAAAAGACACATTTAACCTAGGAGTGGGGAAGATAGTATAATGAGGAATCCTTCACAAGAGGCATGGCCTGTGTAATTAAGGGTTTGGCCTAAGCATGTGAACATAAATCCTGTGCTTGCGTCAGCTTGCCACGTGACCAGTATTTGGGCCCCTGTGCATATATAACACATTAAGTATACCATGTCTTGTTGACACCCAGTATGACTCGCCTTCTGTTACTGCTTTATACCTCTGTTACATCACTCAGTGCAACACTGCATGCCTCAGCATCTCTCACTAATACGATTTACGACTTTTATTCTCGACACACTTGAGGCTGCATCTGTTCTCACTGACACTATAAAGTGACTTCTGTTATGGGCAAATTAGTAGATTTTTACAGGTAGCTTTAGGGTGTGTTATCTTTAGGAAGATCAGGTTAAAGTAGAACTGGCAGAAGTGGCTTGTCAGCAACTGTGTAAAGCAAAACCTGCTGGTAAATGCATCACTATTTGTGACGATGATCATCAGGATTGTTTTATCCACCTCGACCGAGGGCAACATGTTCTGAATGCTTTGTTAGATAGAAGGAATACGATTATTGCTGTTATCACCCATACTGCTATTGGTTACCAGCCGGTAGCTGAACATTTTAATTTGTTTCTAGATGTTACTAAAAATTTGAATTTTCTTGTAGTTATAGCTTCTAACTGCTAATGAGAATGAAGAGATCTGCGACCTAATGCTAATTAAGCCACTTTATTTCAATCTTATTTTCTGTTGCTTGAAATTCCTAAGTGATTTCCCTTTCCGACCCTTCACCTTTGTCTGCGAGCTTCTTTCCTTTTCACCCTTGCCATCATGCCAGGCGCCTCCCTTTGCGCCCGACTATCATTCAAATTCAATTGCCATCCATTCTATCAACGCATGGAATCGTGTCCTGTGCTCAAGACTCACGATCCAGTGTCACGCAGACTGACAGCGGACGAAAAACAAGGGGAAACCGCTTCACCTCCTGCTGGGTGTCTGAAAAGACTAAAAGAGGAGATAAGTTGCTAATTACCAAGTCTAAACCCCACTTCACAGACATTTGATGTCTCTCAGAAGAGGATGCCGTTTGCACCTCTTATGTCAGCATACTTGACAAGGCGTTATCCCTTTAGCAAATTACAAGGAGGACCTTTGGTTTACTCGGACAAAATGCCCTTCTATATGTACCAATAATGATCATCTAACCTATGATTTAACTATGGTGAAACCAGAATGTGTCTATATGACAAGTGTCACCTCACACTTCCAAATAATGCCTAGTTTGATGGTCAGGGTAAAGAAGAGAAAACACAAACCACAAGCTGGAACAAAAATGGTAGAAGGATTGTGAAAAAGAAGTTAAAAATCAAACAACGATTTATAAACTGAGGCCCATATTTACGAGGAGCTTGCACCACCATTGCCTCACTTTTTGTGACACACCAGAGATGCAAACCCATAAATCATATTTATGAAGCCACACAAAGCTGCTTTGCGTGGCTTTAAATGGCCTCATAAATATGGAGAATGGCAAAGCAGCACAAATCATTCCATGGGCGTTGTGGTGGTGTGCACCACACACAACACCTAAGGTATTTGACACATCCTCAGATTTACAAACCCTTGTAAACCTGGGGATGCACCAAAACCTTGCACCTTCCCAGGGGAGGTGCAACAAGGAGAAATATCTTTATTTCTTCTCATTTTCTCCTCTTTCTATGTGTGCATTCTGCAGAACACATAGAAAGAGTAGAAAGCCTCCCAGGATTGTTTTTGTGCAGGAAGGTGCACCTTCCAGCACAAAAACAATTCTGATTGAGATGTAGACTCCCTTGCACCATGGTGTAAGGGTGCCTGCATTGGCACTAGGCTGCCAAAATGGCACCAGCGCAGGGAGAAAGGACAGGAATGTGCTGTATTTCTTAAATACGGTGCATTCCTGCCCTTTGATGCAGCGCTGCACAGCAAAGTGAGTTGCTGCGATGCCATGCCAAAATCTCATAAATTCGGGCCTGAGTATTTTGAGGCTAAACAAAGAAAGGTTATTAGCAGCAAACTATTCTCAGTACTCAAACCCTTTACCCATCCAATTGTAAGGAAAAAACGTCAACCTTTTTCAGGATTTCATTTTATAATGCCAATACTTTCAAAAGTGACTCAGATTATAACAGAGCTGGTTGGACCGTTTTAAACACTCCTGTTTCACAAACAGTGAAACTTTTATTGAAGGACGGTAATTCAGGATCCCCTTTTGCTCCCTGTTCCACTATATCACCTCTTCAAATATCTAAAGCAATACCAGGTTGCATTTGGGTCTCCTTTTAATCTACCACCGCTCCTGTGATCTGGATAAAAGGCATCATCACTCCACTTCTGAAGTAAATAAATCCAAATCCAAATGATGACCCAAGTTGTCACCCTTTCACACTCCTTCAAGTTTTAAGCAAAATCCTGGAGAAAGTAGCAGCCTTGTATTTGTCTCTCTGTAAAATAACAATACCCTGAATGATTGGCAGTTTCGATTTTTTCATAGAAGAATAACACAGGAGCTGCCTTATTACTAGCCTTAGAATAGAGTATATCTATACTTGATGAAGGTGACTTGTTTGAAATGGTCTTTCTGGTCTTTTTGGCAGACTACACTATGGTCAACCAATACATTTTGGTCTGTGGCTCAGGGAAACTGATATTTCCAAATTCATACTGCAATGGTTCAACTCATTCCTTGAATGACAAGTCCAATCTGTCAAACTTGCCAACTTTTATTTGAGTAAGACAGCTATCTCTTTCAGGTTTCCACAGGGTTCTTCATTGTCCATCTGCTTTTGAACAGTTCTGTTTACCCACAGTCTCACTTGAGTCACACCTTCAGATACATCACCTAGTTATAAGTAAATGACACACAAATTAATATCTGTCTTGACCACAAAGACCTGGCGGATCTGGGATCTTTGTATGGTTTTCTCCAGGATGTTCAACAATGGACGGTGTTCAATTTTTAAAAATGTAATGCCAGCAAGGCAGAACTGCTGCTTTTAGTCATGAACAAGGAAAATTGGTCGACATTTTGTCCCACTAGCCCAGGTTCAATTCCCTTTCCTCTTCCAAAGTCAAAATCTTTGGGTGTAATTTTGGATGAGCCAGGTATGAGATTGCAGATTAACTTTACTTGTAGCACTAGCTATTGCACCTTTTGCATACTCAGACATGACCTACTGTTTCATCTCAAAAGGTTTCATGCCACCATTGTCTCTGCCTACATTTCTTATAAATGATACTTTTGCAGCAGCCTGTCTAGGTCTATGGATAGCTTGAATAAATCTAAAAGGTACAAAATGCAGCTGTCTGCCTCATCCTCGTCTATACTCTTTGAAGGTATGATCATGTTTCAGCTACCCATAGAGAGGTCCACTGGCTTAAACTGTTTCAACGCATCCACTTTAAAATCTTCTGCCTTATACATACATTCTGTTACCATATGGAACAATCCTCTATAGTATTGCTCTTACATCTATTTATGTAATCTTGACCACTTCAACCTGAAAGCTCGCACCTGCAGAAAATTCCTGTTGTAAATTGATCCCACATTTATAGCCACTCAGATCTGTGGTAGTAAAAGTATGGAATCACCTCTCCTTTCCCTGAGACAGGTCCCATATTGTTGGTCTTTGAAAAGCTCTCAACACTTTCCTGTTCCATCAATTTTGTTTTACTAACAATAAAGATGATGAAAATGTAAAGTTTATCAAAATTAAAATGCTGTGATTGTTTGGCTAAAGTGAAATAGATAACGAAGCAAGGATCTTAAATTCCAAAAGTTAAAAAGTTGGAATTATGCACTTTAATGTTTAAGGAGTAAGAACGTTGAACATCGAAGCCATGCAAAATTAAACTATCTTGTTTTAAAGTAGCAAATGTTCAGTTCAAAAGTTTAAAAGTTTGAAATGAAATGTAAAGTAAAAGTTGTGGATTACAAGAAGAGTTAAACATTACAAAGTTAAAGTGTACTTGTAAAGGGTGGCACCAGGACATATTTAATTAATATCTTCAAACAAGGAACATGAATCTGTCATGAAAGGAAATTGACAAACAGGTTCACACAGGTTTGGAAGATAAAACTGTTGTACCAAAACTCAACTCAGATCCTCGAGCAAAATTCAACCTATAATGATCATTAAAGGATGATTGAGAAACCCAAGTAGCAGCTGCAGAAATATCTGAAACAGATGTACTAGTGTTGGAAATTGAAATCACTTATCTTATCCAACAAGACAAAGTGGCAAGAGTAGATTTCTTACCCTTGATTGCAGGACCAAAATCAGTGAAAAGGAAATCACTTCTCCTAAAATCAGCAGACCTAGTCAAGTAAATCTTGACTGCCCTCACCACATCCAAAAAAGCATCAGAAGCAGAGGGAGAAGGAAGAGCTGGAAGAACATCCCCCTGAGACTTATGAAAAACTGAATTTACCTTTGGAATAAAGTGGGGACCCAATTTTAACACAATATGATCCTCAAATACCCTGAGGTATGAAGGTTTAAAGCAGAAGGCTGACAATTCCCCAATCTTTTGGCAGTAACAATGGCAACATAAAAGTCCACCTTCAGAGACAAAAACCTAAGGGTTACAACAGATAGAGGCACAAAAGAAGGACCCTGCAAAGTCTTCAAAGCCAAAAAAAGGTCCCAAGGAGGAGACATATTTCTGACTTTAGGTCCTTACAAATCAAAACCCTTAAACAGTCTAAACACCCATTGTGAGAAAGAGCACCCAAGGGGAACTGAAAGCAGCCTTAATTGTAGCCCCTTGTACTCTGAGAGTAGAAGAGGACCAACTTTTATCAAACTCCTCTGGTAAGAATTGCAAAATGGTCTCAGGAGAACATAGAACAGGTGAACAATCCTTCTCTTTACACCACATAGAGAAGGAGACCCAGTGACGACTACAAGATCCACAGGTAGACAATCTTCTAGATGCCTGAATGGACTCAGAAACTCCTTGAGGCATTCCTAACCTCCTAAGTCCCTCCCTCTCAACCCGCAAGCCACTAACCTCAATTCTGAAGGGACAACAGGGGTAACTGAGGGGGAGATAAGAGGGACTCCGTGGACAGGGGCAGGAACCACACCTGGAATACTACCATGTCCATTAGTGGGGGAAACCATTGGCTCCGGGGGCCACAAGGGACAAACCAGAATCACCTCTGCTTTATCCTTCCAAATCCTTGCCTGAAGACAAGGAAATAGAGGAATTGGAGGAAATGCAAACAACAGGCTGTCTGGCCGGGGACACGTCAATTCATCAACTGCTGCAGCTCAAGGATCGCTGAACCTGGAAAAATACTTGGGAAGAAGAGGATTGGAATGGTCTGCAAAGAGATCTACAGTGGGGTTGCCAAACCTGTTGCACATTCTGTGAAACATCTCCTCTGTAAGTCTCAGATTCTGTGATGAAGGGATCACTCTGCTTAGAGTGTTTGCTGCTTTATTGATTTTACCTCAAACATGAATTGATCTTAGAGAGAGTAGATTCTTCTCTGCCCAAATCAGTCCTACTATTTCCCCCCATCATCAGAGATTTATAAGATTTTCAATGGCCAAAAGCCTTTGGCAGCTCAGAGGTCTTCCTTTTGGTGTGAAGGCATCTTGAAGGATAGTTACCAACACTTTGGGTCCAGTAATTACAATCTTGCTGACAATGAATATTCAGATCCATCCCTATCTGGATGACCTTTTCTTGGTTTCCAGTTTTGTTGTGAATTTGAAATTGGACATTGTGAAGGTACAGCAAATCCTAGAGAGATTTGGGTTTCTCATTAAGTTCAGGAATTCAAACACACAGCCTTCTCAGAGCCTAAAGTATATTGGTGCATGGTTCTGGACAGATTTGGGGTTTGTCTGCCTTGCAGAGGACAGATGAATGAAGCTAGTTTTCATATTGTCATTGCTTCTAAGGATAGATCAGCCATCGGCAAAATAATTCCTATGAGAACAAGGGGACATGGCAGCAGTTTTCTTTGTGGTTTTATGGGACAGACACCACTTGGGTCCTCTATTGGTCCACATTCTCCAGCACTGCCTGCTGGGTGTCCACTCTTTCTGTGAGTCTGCTTCCAGTAGGGTGCAATTCTGTGCCTCATTTGATGAAGGGAATCTGGAAAGCACAGAAAATAAGTCCATTCCTTCATCTGGAGAGAGTTCAGGATGGGTCTCAGTCCTTGATTTATCAAAGCAATGTACTGGCGAGAATGGGCAATCGAATAGCACTGTTGTATATGATCAGACAATTTCAGACGCGTTTTATGTCCTTGAATTAACTGGTAGAGAGAATAATGGACTAGGGAGAAAGTAATTTCTTATATATAAGAGCAATTGTTATTTGGGGAGGAACAACAAGGAAGCAGACACCCTAGGCAGAGTGTTTGATTCTTCCCAGAATTTGAGAACATCAGGGGAAGTGTTTCAGATGAATTTTCAGAAGTTCTGCAACCCCTCGATAGAGCTCTTTGCAGGCTAATCCAATGCTCTTCTTTCCAGTTTTTTCCAGGTTCAGAGATCCTCAAGCATTAGGAGTGAATGTATAGACCTGTCAGTGGCAGAACAGTATGTTGTATGCATTCCTTCCAATTTTCCTGGTTAGTATTTGGATGGAAAGGGCAGAGGTGATTTTGGTGTGTCCAATCTGGCTTCGGAGACATCGGTTTCCTCTGCTCTTGGAGATGTTAGTATTCCTAGTGTAGTTTTGTCCTCTCTCTCTCCAAACCCAATATTACCCCCTCCTCTCTTGCCTCTTCTTTCTCTCCAGAGGTTGGCATTAATGGCTTGAAGTTGAGAGGAAGGGCTTAGGAGGCTAGGCATGTCTCTGGCTTTGTTGGTCTCTTTTCAGGCGCTATGAAGTTATCCACTTAAAAATCTTATGTTCATTACTGGTTCTCATTTTCTAAGTGGTCTGTCTTCTATTCAGTATCCCACTGAGAACATGCTGCAACCCCTACAGCAATTATTTGTCAAAGATAGATTACCAGCGACTCTTAGGCTTCAGTACGCTGAAGTTAGGGTATTCTATTCCTCTTGGAACGCTCTTTCAGGGATTGAAGGATGGGTTTTCAGACTATTTAAAGGTTATATTTGTTGAGACCCAAAGTTAGAAATTATTTTCTAGTCTTTGAACGTTCTATTGCTGTTATGGTCTTTGCATTGTCCTTCCTTTGAGCTGCCCTCTCATATTCGTCTGAAATTCTTGGCCTCAAAGGTGCTTTTTTTGGTTGCCATAGTCAGTGCCAGGAGACTTGGTGAACTTTCAGCCTTCTGTAGTAACCCCCTTTACATTAGGTTGTTTGAGGATCGTACTGTGTTTAGAGTTGGGTCCTACGTTTAGCCCCAAGGTGAATTTGGTATTCCACATGACTCAGGAAGTTTTATATTCTATGCTTCCTTCCTTTTCTGGTGGTACATATTTTCTGGATGTAGTCAGGGCAGCAAAGATTTACTTGGCTAGCTCTGCAGATTTTAGGATAAATGACTCCCTTTTAGTGAATTTTGGTGATGCAAACAAGAGAAGTCCTCTCTTTTAACTATCCGTTGGATAAGTGAGGTGATTTCCATTGCTTATTACATGACGGACCATGTGGCTTGTGGGTCTGTTCAGGCCCCGTCAATTCGTGGCATGGCTGTGTCATGGGCAGAGTGGGGGGTGTTTCCATTACAGATATATGAGCTTTGTTCCTCAGTCTTCTTTTGTTGATCATTACATGCTGAATCTAGCTCAGGGATCTAAATTAGATTTTGGGAAAGTAGTTCTAAATTCGTCTCAGGTATAGAACTCATATTGTCTTTTTGTAATTTTCTAGTGAGAGAATCAAGTCTCTTTTTGTTTTGATTTCAGTATTACATAAATATTTTGAGCATGATCCTGTCTTTTGTCTTCTATACATTCTCGGGTATTCTTGTACAAAGTAAGGAATGAGATGAGAAATGGATGAGGAGGTAATGCCTGGATTACTTACTGGTAATCTTCATTATCCTGTTCCTTATTCCTCATCCATCACTTACATTACCAGCCTACCTTCCTTTTAATTTTTGGGAGTGTCTGTGGAGTATGGTAACTTCAGGAAGTGCATCATTCTTGTTCTATTTTAATACTAAAGGGGCATTATTTTATTAGGAGTTGCTTGACAGAGGTGACTGTGGTGAGACCTAACATTAATGTCTTTGCACTGACTCCAAAACAGTTGTTTTGGGGTCCCTCTCCAAAAAATAAAAAATTAAAAAGTTAAAGGAAGCACAATTTTCCTTGACCCCTTTATCACACTGCTCTTTAAGGTGGCACAGTCTCATTGGGTCAGGAAGACATAGGGACAAGAAGACATTAGGGCTAGCAGACACAGATACGGGGAGACAAGATTAGTGTTGGAAATACATGCACAGAAGAAAGACAGAAAAAAGATAATCACAAAAGAACTCTGCTGACCTGATGATGATCTGAGCCCACCCCAATAGCATAGTTTCATCAGCAGATGATAAGTACTTAACCAAATGTGTCACAACTTCCTTCCAGGATGGTTTTTGACCTGGGCCATCCACCTAGTCGGGCACCATGCCCACAGTTTCATTCCACCCATTATTCAACTTTATTACTTCTATTTTGTACTCTACCCCTAGAAGGCCTTCCATTTCCTGAGGGGATTAGTCCCCTCCTACTCCAGCATCCTTAACATGCTGGAGAATACACATTTTTCACACATAAGCTTTATTCGGCCAGAGACCATCAAAGCAATATAATACAGTACAATATAAATATAAATAAACATCATAATATCATAGCAGAGTTTAAAAAAAAGAAGTAGAGTCCATGTTTGCCCGACTTGGAACAATTTCAAATCATTGTAAATAAAAAATGCGTATGCGCCATGCCATTACTAAAAACTTACTTACTGCATAAATTGTCACATTTGAATTATGGCTTTTTAAAATCCTCAAAGCTAAAAGACATTTCCTTAAGTTCAATTCCTGACATATTTTGTGAATCCATTTGAACCTTGGGATTGAGTAAGCGGGACAAAAAAACATAAAATGTTCTACTGTTTCGGAAGAAGTGCCACATACAGGACAGATATCAGAGCTTAACTTGGGTCCCCATCTGCTCGTCAAGGCCTTCAAAGGTAATGTTCCAAATCGAAATCTGGCATACAAACTTTTGCCTAGTAGATCAGGTATTATATCTAAATATAGTTCGAACTCCGGATACCATTTAAAGTCAATAAACAAATTAGTTAAATGACCATTCGATTTTTGAGAAATGTAATTATTACGTATGTGGGACCAGTAAGCTCCTTTCAGTACTTTTACATGGGACTTCACGAGTTGCTGGGGATTCTCCCAAAAGTTCCTCAATCCCAGAGTCCAAAACCAACCGGATACGTATTTGATCTATGGAATGGACGTCGAGTTAGGGCATTTTAACAATTCTAATAGAGAAAACTTATATATGGCCAGTTCGGGAACTACCCAAAGCCTCACCCAATATAATAGAGGCCGTAAGATAATTAAATCAGCTATTCGTTTAAACCCTAGGTCTAAAAATAGGGGGGTTAATGGGGTGCTAATAGGGCAAGCACATAAAGCCCGTGCAAAGCTATTCTCAATTTTTGTTATCCTACTACTATCTGATGTGCCCCAGATCTCTGCGCTGTAAACAGCAGCACCCTGTGCCTTAGCCACATAAATCTTTACTGCTGGAGACACAACTTTAGCGATCGTATTCCTATAGAGGCGCAATATGGATGCTGCCCGGTGTTGCAAGAGCCCAGCACTCTTGCCAACTTGTTCCTCCCAAAGGAGTGAATCTGTAAGTCTCACACCCAAGTAGTCAATGGAGCTAACCTGGTCCAAAATAGCTCCATCTAACCTAATAGTACATTTCTTACGAGGGCCAGAGCGAAGCACCACCAATTTCGTTTTCTTCGTGTTCAGCTCCAAACCAAAGTTCCAGCAAAATGATTTATATCTGTCCACAAGAATTTCCAACCCCATAGGGGTTTTTGAAATCAATAGAGAGTCATCCGCAAAAAGGAGAATTGGGATTTTCTGATTGACTAGGGTGGGGGCATCGTTCTGGCATGTCAATAGTTCTTGGACCACCTCGTTGATGAATAAAGAAAACACATTGATTTCTTGCCACAAAAATATTTGGCTTGTGCTCATCAAATGGTTTGTCTCTTTTGGCGAGCTGAAAATCCCTCTTAAAAAATGAAAGTGGAAGAAAGCTGGATCAAACAATACTGAAAACCTGCGCAACACAAAAGCAAAACTTTGAAAAAGGCCACTTGCAGAGGAAACACACACACACGTATTCTTGTGAAGCTTATTTTCTGCTCCCCCTAGCTAAATATGTTTATTTAATCACAAAGTACCTGGTATTACAAATGAATTTACCTGAGTGTTACCACTGACAACTTAATACAACTCTTTACACAATCATATGTATATAGGACCCTATTTAGGGGTTATTTATATGAATAGGATGATATGGTTAGATAGTAAAGTCTCTCAAACAAGGTCCAAAAGCCATGAATTTCAAAGTAAGATAGAATCATAGATGCGTTTGTTGGCCTTCCTTGAAAGACATCTATCTTTGACTAACAAAACAATATTTAAAAAGGCTCTCTTACGTTATTACAATCTTGTACTATTCTTGGAACCACAGAAGCAAAAGATGGGGTATTCTTCATTAGTAAACATTGAGTTCTTGTTAAATTGTGAACGTTTTGCGATTGCATTTCAGTCTCAGAACATTCAGACATACTGCAATTTGTTATTAGACAGGCATGCCTTAAACACACCCCTTCCTAATACTGAATCGCAAACCCAAATTGCAATTCGGTAACAGGTTACCAAATCGCAATTTGGCCTTTGTACATTTTAAAATGCCCGTTTGCATTTGCAAACCGCACAATTCTGGGAATCAGGTTGTTTGAGAACATAAAAAGGCTTTGTACATCTGACCCCATGTCTCCACCTCTGTGTACAATGTCTTCAATTGAAGCAAAGATGCAATCTAACAGAATGGGGCCTAAGCAAGGTTTGCTGGGATGATGATAATGATGATGATAATATTAACAATAACTGTATTTTTAAGCAATGTAAAGAACAGATGAATCAATCAAACTGTTTAATGGTACTTAATTTACCCACTTGGAGGGATAAGAAATTGAGTGTGCTTTGCCATAAGGCAACAATGACAGAGGAGCGCCTAGAAGAGCCCACCCAAAAAATGGAATTAAACACGAGATATATGACCTCTGAGGCAGTGCTTTAACATGGATGGAAAAAACATCTAACCTGGGCGTGGGTAAGAAAGCATTATGAGCAATCCTTTATAAGAGGCATGGCCTGTGTAACTAAAGGCACGGTCTAAAACGTGAGCATAAATGATGTGTCAGCCTGCCACCTGACTAGTACTTGGGTTCCCTTGTAGATATATAACACACTTAAGTATACCATGTCTCAGTGGCACCCAGTATGCCTCGCCTTCTGTTACTGCTTTATACCTCCCTTACATCACTCAGTGGAACACTGCATGCCTCAGCATCGCTCACTAGTATGATTTACAACATTAAGACACACTGAATGCTGCATCTGTTCTCACTGACACCAGTGCTTTAAATGGGCCGGTACTCTCCAGTACTGAGTACCGGCACTTTTTTATTTTGAGAGGGAAAGTTCCGGCATATCTCAAGATAAACGAACTACTTTTAATTGGAGAGTACCGGCACTTCTCAGAAACAAGCAGGTACTCTATCACAGAGTACCTGCACTTCTATTTTTCCATTTAAAGCACTGACTGACACTGTAAAGTGATTTCTGTTATTGGGCAATTTAGCAGATTTTTACAGGTGGCTTTGTGGTGTGTTATCTTTAGGAATATAAAGTAAGCGAGCAAAGAGTAAAATATTTATCAATAGTAGTGTAGTTGAACCAGACATATTATTCTTGTATTCACCATTTTATCTCTTAATTCAGTATAGTGCTTTGAGCTTCGCTTTTACCCACTATGACAGTCTGCAGGGTTCAAGGGTTGGGTTTGAAACTCTGTCTCTTCCAGACCAGATAAACCTGTTTAAATTTATCAGTTCTGTAAAATAAAAGAGTCCTTAGTCAAGGGCTCTCAGTCTCAGAGTCCCATCAAACTTCACTATAATGGTTATGCTTAACTGTTCTATATCCCGTGGCATTCTATACAAAATGGAAACCAACACAACTGTACAGGGACTTTATTAGACCTTTAAAGAAACTGCACAAAGAATCCAAGAAGTGAAAATGTGTGACTTTACACCCAAAATATAAATAATATCAGGAAATTAGACAGGGAATTTACTGAGATCCACGAAAAATAAAACATAAATTATACAGTCTGATGAAAAAGAAAAAATACATGTACCAAAACCTCCAGAAAACATGGTACCTCTTCATCCAAGCTTCCACATAACTGTGTCACACTTGCAAGATGCAGCCTAATTTCTCGAAATTCTAGGCCAGGATAGCAAACTTTTTTTTTTGCTGGTGGAAATGCTTTTATATTCCTGTGTGCGCTGTCACACCAAAGACCTAGATAGTCATTTAAGCCCTGGTGGGAAGCCCGCATATGTGCCAGATCATTGGTAAAGGACCACCAACGTGGAAATCCATGCTTGGTGGCTGAGAGTCTCTAAAACCTTAATTGCAACTGATGGTTGTAATGAAGGCATTGGAGATTCCACACACAGAGGGTCAGGATCCCGACACATGGGTTTGGTTCTGGAAAACAAAAAAATTAACAACTGTGACATGGCAGGGAAATCAAGTGACAGTTACCAGACCTTAAAGGGCAGGGCAGCCATCACTATGACCCAACAGTGCAGTGACGAACGGGTCACCAGGTCAAAGGTTTTCATCTGCGATACAAGCCTGGAGCCTCCCCCCCTCTAAATGAGGAGAACCATCGGATTCATGGGAGAGGAGAATATCAACTTCACTGCAGCTCTCCCAATCTGTCATCTGGTGTTCCTTAAGTGGCCTTGTTGACATAGTGGGACTTAATTTGTTTAGGTGCTTCCTTTTCCATCCTCCATGACAGGGGGTGCAGTACAGTGCACATGTATAACATCTGCAGCTTGCCGATGTGCTTCAGACACTTTGGACTTCATGGTGATAGGGAATCCTGGACCATCATCCTTAATGATGCTGCCTGAAGTGTCTGGCATGCACGCCTCCACAAGCCAATTTACCTTTGAAAAAAGAAAAAATATCAGCAGTTGTCAACAGGAATTTTAATTGAAAAAGAAGTAAATGGCCCTGATTCACAAAGGTAACTTACACTTTTGAGCAAGTTTACTTCTTATTGCCTATTCACAAAATGTGAGTGTAAATGTACTCTAAAACTGTAACCTAAATTTGGATTTTGTGAATAGCCAAAAAGTAGTACATTTACTCACTATTGTAAATTACTCTAACTTAAAAAGCCCCCAGGCCCTTGAATTTGGTAGAAACATGTAAGTTACACTTTTAGAGGAAATTTACACTCATATTTTGTGAATAATCAAAAAGTAGTAAACTTACATTACTCAAAAGCGTAAGTTGTCTTTGTGAAACAGTCCCAATGTGTTCAACATAGCAGGAAATGTTTACAACTCTCGTAGCCATGCTTTGCTCCATGACCATTCCTTCCAAAAGCATCCGGCCCTCCCCACGTGGTAATGAACTTGTCCCAATCTGTGTCTGTCTGTGTCACTTTCCCTTCCCCTCTCCCTACCCCTCTTTTAATTAAATAAGACCGACCAAGGCAACATGTTTTGCACGCCTGTTTTATTTTTAATTCTCATTGGTGCAGAGTTAGTTTTTTTAAAAGTATTCTGTGCTTCTTTGAGGCACTTACTAAACTTTGCTTATTCTCCACTTATCTTCACTACTTTTGCATTTCTTTTCTGGTGGTGACAATCAAACTTTTTTCTCTGATCATGCCAAAGCAATTCCAGTCAGGTACACAGTAATCTATTGCATTTTTTGACACTCGCAGAAGTGGAGGAGTAGCAATTGTGTGAAGCAAAACCTGCTGGTAAATGCATCACTGTTTGCGACGATGAGAACCAGAATTTGCGCCCCAGATGTATTCACCTCGAATAAGTACACCTTGATTGCCCTTTACAGTCTTCTGAATGCTTTGGTACATAGAAGGAATAGGATTATTGATGTTAGCACCCATACTGCTAAAAGTTATCAGCAGCTAGTTGCACATTTTCATTGTATATGTTACTAAGAATCAGAATGTGTTGTAGTCATAGCTTCTGACTACTAAATGGTAATGAAAAGTCCTGACATCCAATTGTTAATGAAGCCATCTTATGTCAATCTTATTTTCAGTTGCTTGAAATTCCTAAGTAATTTTCCTTTCTCACCCTCTACCTTTTTTTGCGAGCTTCTTTCCTTTGCACTCTCGTCATCATGTCCAGTGCCTCCCTTTACACTCCGACTGTCATCCAAATTAAATTGCCATCCATGATGTCAACACTTAGATCGTGCCCTCTGCTCAAGACTCAGGATACAGTGACACGCTGGCTGACAGCTGATGAGAAACAAGGAAAACCGCTTCACCTACTGCTGGCCAGGATGTCTGAAAAGACTAAAATAGGTGATAAGCGACTAATTACCAAGCGTAATCCCTGCTTCACAGACATTTTATGGCTCTCAGAAGAGGGTGCCATTTGCACCTCTTATGTTAGTATACTTATCAAGGCGTTATCCCTTTAGCAAATTACAAGGAGGACCTTAGTTTTATTCGGACAAAATGGTCTTGTAAATGTACCAGTAGTGTTCATCTAATCTGTGGTTTAACTATGGTTAACTATGGTTAATTATGGTTGAACCAGAATGTGCCCATATGACAAGTGTCACTGCACACATCCAAATAATGCCTAACTTGATGATCAAGCTAACAAACGAGAAAACGCAAATCCTCCAACTGGAACAGAAATGTTGGAAGGCATATTAAAAAGAAGATAGAAAAACAATCACAGATCTATAAAATGCCTATTTTAAGGCTAAACAAAGAACGGATCTTAGTGCTCAAGTCCTTTACCCATCCAGTTGTAAGAAAACTGACACCAAGCCTTTGCAGGATCACATTTTTTTAAAGCCCAAAGTTTCAAAGTATAATCGAGTGATTCGACCATTTTAAACACTTCTGATACACAAACAGTGAAAGCTTTATTGAAGGTATGTAAATCATGATCCCTTTAAGCTCCCTCTTCTACTAGCACATTGCAGCTTAACACCACTTCAATATCTAAAGCACTACAAGTCTACTTTCGGGTCTCCTTTCAACTAGGGCCGTTCTGGTGGTCTGGATAAAGAGCATCATCACTCCACTTCTGAAAGAAATATATCTAAATCCAGGTGATGTGGCCAATTGTCACCCTATCACACTCCTTCCAGCTTTAGTGAGAATCCTGGAGAAAGTAGTGGTCTCGTATTTGTCCAACTATCTGTAGAATAACAATATCCTCAATGATTGGCTTTTAGGGTTTTGCCCTTGAAATATGACACAGAAACTACCTTAATATTAGATTGGAATAGAGTATATATACTTGATGAAGGTGACTCAGTTGGAATGGTTCTTCTGGTCTTCTCAGCAGTCTACAATATTGTCGACCATAACATTTTGGTCTATGGTTGAGGGAAACTGCCATTTCCCGGGTCATTCCGCAATGGTTCAACGCATTCCTGGAAGGACAATCCCAATCTGTCAATCTTTCATACCGGCCAACTTTTATTTTATTTGAGTAAGAAAGATATATCTGTCAGGTTTCGAAAGAGTTCTTCATTAACACTTCTGTCAACCCTCAGCCTCGCTTGATTCACTCTTTCAGACACACTGCCTAGTTTTAAGTAGATGACACACAAATTAATATCTGTCTTGACCACAAAGACCTGGCGGCTCTGGCATCTTTTCATGATTGTCGCTGGGCCGTTCAACAATAGACTGCATTAAAAAAAAAAATCATTCAAAGCCAACAATACAGATCTACTAATTTTAGACATAAAGAAGGATCACTGATCGAGAACATTTTAAACAATATTTTGTCCCACTAGTCTGGGTTCTACTTCTTTCCCTCTTCAAAAGTCAAAATTCGTGGGTGTAATTTTGAATGAGCCATGTAAGAGAGTGCAGATACTTGTGGCACTAGTTATTGCACATTTTGTATTCTCAGACATGCACTGTTTCATCCAAAAAAGGTTCATGCCACCGTGGTCTCTGCCTACATTTTTTCTAAACGGTACAGTTGCAACAGCCTCTATCTAGGCCCCACTGCGGATACCTTGAAGAAGCTCTAAGTAGTACAAAATGCAACAGTCCGCCTCGTCCATACTCTTAGAAGGAATGATCATGTTTCAGCTCACACAAAAAGGTTCACTCGCTTGCCCTGGTTCAACACATCCAGTTTAAAACCTTGTGCCTTGTACATACATTTTGTTACCATATAGAACAATCTTCTGAAGCATTGCTCTTCCATCCGTACATGGAATCTTGACCACTTAATTCTGAAAACACTCAGCTGCTAAAATTCCTATTGTAAATTGATCCCACATTGGTAGCCACTCAGATTTGTGGTAGTAAAATTATGGAATCAGCTCTCCTTTCCTTGATACATGTCCCATATTGCTGGACTTTGAAAAGCCCTCAACAGTATCCTATTTCGTTAATTTTGTTTTACCAACAATAAAGAAGATGAAAATATAAAGTTTATTAAAATTCAAATGGTGCACTTTATTGCTAAAGTGAAATAGTTAAGGAAGCAAGGATCTTAAACTTCATAAGTTAAAAAGTTGGATGTATACATTTTATTAGGGAGTTGGAATTTGGAACAGTGAAGCAATGTAAACTTAAAAGGCCTCATTATAAGTTTGGCGGTTGGACCGTCTGACTGCTATTTTGGCAGTCCGAAAAAGACTGTAATGTTAGCCGTCTTTCAAACCACCCTATTACGAGTTATACAGGCAGGACCACCAAACAAAAAAGGCAGATGGCCAGCAGTACGGAGGCTTGAAAATAGGCAGTACGACCTCAAGTGCCGACAGCAGAGCAATCAACCACTGACCATATTACAAGCACACAGTCACCATGGCGGTCAGCCAAAGGTGCTCTGAACCATGGTGGTCAGCAAAGTAATATAGAACTGCACATTGGATGAATTTAAAAACAACACAGCTAACACACATTGCTACACTGGACGAACCTGCAAAGGACACTATAAAATACACCCCTTCACAGACCACAATCCTTTGCATTTACACTGCAACATACAGAAGCCAGAGCTATTTTTTTCCACACAGTACAGATACTAGGTACCACTTTTTTTAACATCCCATACAACATACTACACACACTTTTGTCCAGTCACACTCTTTTGCACTTCACCTGTTTGGTAAGTCACTGTCACCCGTTATTTATTTTTCCACCATAGCACGTTTAAAAAATCCAAATTTTTCAAAGATGAGTTAAGAGTCATGGCGGATAAAATCATAAGAGTAGAGCTACAATTGTTTGGAGCCCAAGTCCAGCTTACTCCTTTCAGTAGGAAAATTAAAATGTGGGAGAGGATAGTCAACAGAGTCAATGCTGTAGATACCACCCTGCACACAAGGGAGGACATTAGGAAGAGGTGGAACGACCTCAGGGACAAGGTCTGTTCCCTGGTCTCAGGTACCAGCTTCAGGCCAAGAAGACTGGTGGTGGCCCTCCCAGTGCACCATCTTGACCACCTAACCCAAGATGAATCTATTGAGGACAGAAAGGACAGCTTTCCCAGTGTGCAAAACAATGATCCCAAAGGCCTCAATATGTATCACCAGAATGGTATTGGCAGCAGATACATTTGCAATGCACTGACCATATGATGATTCTAGTAGCAGCTACTTGACTTGATGGAATTGACATGCTTCACAAATGTCAGGTCAATATGACCAATATTATGGCTACTTGCCACAAAAGTATTAACAGCAAAATAACTTTGTACAAAATATATGCCTAATGTAACAAAAAAATGGGGCAGGTAGATGTCATAATACAACCAGTAGCATTGTATCTTTCACATCAACAGGTTGAGCTGCCACTGGGCACACAGAGGCCACAGAAGAGACTGCCACTACCCCACTGGATGAAGCCCTCAGTGAAGAAGACACTCCTGGACGTCTGGACGTGAAGGATGGTTCTGGCCCATCTGGGCAACCTGGTCAGACACCAACATTGAGTTTCACTGTGGCCACATCAACACCACCCAGTCTGGTTGCCTCAACATCACAGGCAACCATTTGGCCTGTGTCCCTAGCACAATGTCTACCATCTTGTACCTCCCAGTCCTGGATCCTGGGTTGCAGTGCAACACTTCAGACAATGAGGGTCTATGACCCAGTGGGAGAGGGAACCCTGTGGCAAAGGCACAGGCCCTTGGGGCTAGGGTGTTTGGGAGGGATGCTGTGGGCCAGTGGGGTGAAGCTCCGCAGCTGTTCCTGGCCAGGGCACCATCAGCCAGGTCTTGGGGGTCTATCAGGAGTCCCAAGGAGTGATTGGCTAGGTCTTGACCGATCTCTGGGAAAGCAAGCAGCTACAGAGGGACATCCATAGGGATATGCATGACCAGTGGGAGGCTCACAATACCAACATGGCCTCTCTAATAGGAGTGAGGAAGGACATTAACACCACCCTTAGCAGGGCTCTACAACAACACTCTACCTCTTTCTTTGGCGCATCAACACCAGGCCCTTCTTCATCAATGCCATACACTGGAAGGGAGGCCCTGCCAGAGGAACAAGTCCAGACACCCCTGCTTCTGCAGCAGCAGATCCCTCCCACCACACAAGAGAGGACGTCGGCGAAGAATCCAAGAGGTGTGGATGGCAAGACACCCACCACTGCCAGCAAGAGACCTCTTCCTAAAGGAACTCCTTTGTGTGCCACACATTCACTCTGTTGCCTGATCCTGAACTACCTACCAGTTCCAAACGGGAGGAGTACTCTGGACTTTGGGCTCTCAGTGGTCTGGCATCTACTCCAATGATTTCATTCACCATGACTGACACCATCTCTTTATTATTTTTCTTCTTTTCTGTCAAAATCAAATTGTATTTACTGCAGCAGCACTGTAATAAATTCACCCATCACAAACTCATTGTCTGCTTGCTTAATTTCAACATTTTGCTATATAGAGATGTAAGACCATGTGAACCATATGATGATGGCATAACTTACTTGTGCAAGTATGGATATGTTACAGGTGCACAGTGTCCTTCTCAGGATTACAATCATTACACACAAACACATACATACAACTGTCTGGTCACACCAAACATTTGATTTCAGTGTATAGCACATAGGCTGTCCGTATGCCTGGACCTTTTTGACATCAGAATGGGTGACTCATACTGAGTCTAAGTACATATTCCAGGGTACAGCCCCCACAAACCACAGGAAGGAGGAATTTGTCAGACACTGTCCTGTAGAATAGGCAAACATTAAAGTGGATGATATCACCAGCTTGAGCCTTATCACATACTACATCAAAGCAATCCAACGTCACATAATCCAAGATATAGACAGATGACAGTACAACAATCCCTGATCACAAGCCCATCATAATCCAATGACCATGTACCTGGTGGTATGACACAAACATATGTCAGTGGTGTGGCACAGGCACTATAGCCTGCAATGATGAAACACATCCACAGCCACATACAGGACATACAAGAATAATGTTTAGCCAATGTGAAGGGTGAATGACTTGCTCGCAATCGATGACTACATATTTCATGCCCACATGATGCAACACATGATGCAATCAGCCCAACACAGCACACAAAACAAGTCCAATGTGCATTTCTGACCTTCCACCCAAACACTGTGCAAGCTCCCTTGGCACAGGTCTCATACACCCCAACTCTGTGACCTACATTACCTGGAACAATCCATGTCCTCTTTCTATATCAGAGCAGCATCAGATACCTGCCAATGTCACAACTCTGAAATACCTACATGAGGACGTCATGGTGGAGGTACCTGTGCAAAGACAAAACAAGGAGTATAGGCTTGAAAACATACCTATTACACAAATCACATAGCAGGCAACTGAAAATGTAATTACATTTCAAGGAAACTGACACAAACAAAGCAACATCATCTAGGTGGGGATATGTCAAAGGTTAACTCTTCAAGCAACCTTTGGCTGAATATTGCAGAGTATCAGTTCCCTAGTTCTTGCTAAACACTCAACTACACACATTCTCACAACCACAGTTCATTGTACAGTCACAGTCATTACATCACATGACATACTTACACTAATGAAAATTAGCTGTTGATGAGATCTTCCCGAAAGGCAGTTTCTTCCTCTTCGCCTTTGTCATCCTCACTTGGCATTTCAGGAATCTCACCCAGTGGCCCTGCAGGCTCACCCTTCTCTGGGATGTATGGGATATTCCTCCGCAGGGTGATGTTATGAAGCATGCAGCATGCCAAAGTGATCTGACACACTTTTCAGGGTGAGTAGAGGAGTTCTCCACCAGTCCTGTCCAGACACCTAAGTCTGAGTTTCAGGAGCCCAAAAGCTCACTCACTACCTCTATGTTCTTCCATGGGCCTCATTGAAGAGGACTTCCTATGGTGTAGCTGGATTTCTCATTGGCATCAACAACCAAGGATGGTTTGGATATGCAGAGTCTCCTGTTAAGTAACGGGACAGATGTGCAACAATGAGTCACTGGCTTCATGATTGTAGCACTAGACATTGCACACACACCAACAGGACAGATGTGACTAGCTAGGCCCTCTCTAGGTGCAGTTGTGACATCAGCTGGGATATGGTGCTGTTCTGTATTATGAAGGAATCATGGACTGAACCTGGATAAGGGGCACAGACATGTGAAATGTAGAGATCCACCAGACAACTTGCATGTTGATGGAATGGAAGTTCTTTCTGTTGCAATATACCTGTTCATTGGCCTGCAGTGGGATCAAACTAACATGTATGCCATGAATGACTCCCACCACATGGGGGATGCGTGCAAAACCGTAAAAGTCAGCCTTCACATGGGCTAAATCCTCACATCAAGGAAACCGGATTTAGGTGTCAATGTGTTTCAACATTGCTGAGAGGACATTCTTCAACACCAGACTGAACATAGGTTGGGACATGCCAGAAGATTGGGCCACTATATGTTGGAAGGACCCCGTTGCTAGGAAGTGCAATACTGACATGACTTGTACAATGGTATGCTGGTTGGATAACTGATAGCTGACATCAGATCTGGCTCCAACTGACAACATATGTTCACTATTGTTTACCTATCCAGGCGGTAATATGTTATTATGTGGTGTTGCTCCATGGTCTGAAAGTTTAGCTGTGGACGGTAGACAGGAGGTTGTCACATTCTCCCTCTTCGGGGATACCTATCTATCATAAGACATGATTTGTAACATTAGTCAGTGTGTCCACAGCAACATACATGATGCATGTCAATGATATCATGTGACAAGGCATTTCCGAATGGATAGAAATAGCAACTAGTACACTTCACAGCTGCAATAACACAAGGGTCACGTGACCGCCCTGGTTTCCACACATGTCCACAACATGTATATGGACCAAACTCAAAGATATGAAACACAATTGCCCCTTGAAATGTGACTGGATAGCCCGACCGCCAAAATGACAGTAGGGGGTGGTGTTCTGTGCCCCACTGTTACATGCCATTTGTGCCCTGCAACATACTACAGTGGTGTTTGAGTAGTAAGACATACATGACAAGACAGGACAAGGATGTTTGTGAGGTCAAAAATCCTTTTTTGCAGGTATGACACAGTTTCTGAAGCCCAGTTCAGCATTTCAGGCCACCAAATTGGTGGCTGCCTAACCTACTCCACTGGACATTAGGAACCACCCACGACTGCTGGCGGAAGATGTCATGGTGGTAGGTGGTTGCAACTGTGGCAGACACAGTCATAGGCTAATATTGTTACCAGTGGTGGTCGTGGGCCAATGGATGTGTCCACCGGTGGTGATGACTGTGTATGTGGTGGACGTGACTGCCATGTTCTGCAGATTTACTCATGTGACTCCTGACACTGCTGCCAGCAAAACCTCCATGACCAGAGCTGCTGTGTGCCACTTCTAGGAGCAATAATGCCATGTCCAGCAGGTGATAGGACCTCTGCGTTCTCACCAGAGGATCTGGAGAGGCTAGTGAGTGAGGTCCTACCCCTGTATAAACAGCTCTATGGCTCACCGGACACACAGACGTACCTAATGTGCACAATGTTCTCTCTAATTCACCATGCTTTCCCTCCTCACATACTAGACTGTGCCCATGTGTACCAGTTAGACTACTCATGTGCTTGCTGTTGCAGTCTGAATGGCAACAATGGGATCGACATTGTGCAGGTATTGGTGACCAGTGTCATATGTTAAGATCCGTCACATTGTGTTGTGTGAGGTTTTTGGGGCCCTAGATCCCCGTTGTGTGGGGTGCACATATTTAGGTAAAGAGACATTACTGCCATCCAGTGACATCTCTTTCCTCATGATTGTTCTAAGTGTCAGACAACATGTATGTGCATGGCAGCAAGAGCTGTTTATGCATGTTGTATGAGTCAGTTGAGAGTCAAGTGAGCAATGTGTATAGTGCCACAGATCTTTCAAACCACATCTGGCCTTGTTAAACTGTTGTGTGGAAAGTATATCATGAGTCACTCTGCCCTTCAGGTTGCCACACACACCACATGTCAAATTGCTATTGACTACATAATGTACTGTTCTGGATGGACGTGATGGGAATGGAGTGTCATGTAGGTTCTGTCAAATGTATCCCCAGTATGGGACCTAGTCTAGGCTGTGGTAGAGTCACTATGGCTATGCAACTGTGGAACTGTGCCCACTCCCTGTACCCCAACAGATCCTGTCATGTGGCCAGTATGAGGCTCTTGTGGCAAAACCTGCCCTGAATGCCTCAGTCCTTTAACTAGATTAGGAATGGTTTTAGAGGTAAATCATTCATCTAGTCCATATGTGCATTTACCATCATTGTCAATGAGTATCTTATACTCATGACACGTCGCTTACTCCCACAGCTCTGTTGTCACTTTCACACAGGTCTTATTTGTCCTGTACAGGCATATTGCATAAATTACAGTCCACACTGCAGACAGTGTGTTGATTCCTGGGAGCCCATGATATGTGACACAGTAGCTTGGTCACATAGCAGAAACTGTACAATGCATTCCTTTGTTTGTTGGATACCATCTCTGTAGGATAGACATATATGTCCAAAGGAGTGTTCTGTGGTACAGGTACATAACACAGTGTCCCACCCACTGAAGTGGTATGAGCCTGCATTTGGTAGGCCACATGTCCACGCATGCACAAGGAAGACACTTTCTGTACCCACCATGCCAGCCCATTGATTGTTACTCATGTATAATGTTGAAGTTTTTACTCTGGCAGTTGCGTGTAGGGAATGAATGCAGTGTGCCATTTTCACAGAGTGTGAATATGTTGGACCATTCATTCCTAAGGAGTTTATCCTTCAGATGCCACAGAGGTGTGTGGTGTTTCATTGTGGCTCTCATCACAGTACAGGTTGCTAGAGCATGGGCTTCCTGATGTCAGCTTAGACATTGTAGGCCATGAGCAGGGTAATGGGTTAATCTACAGATGCAAATACATATTTCTGTAGTCAGGTCCCTGTAATTACTGGCTTGTGTTTTTCCCACTTAGGGAGAATTAACAAATAGAAAAACCTTAGCTTGGTGTTACTGACATGTATGTGACTGTGGCAATTGTGATGAAACTGGTGATTATAATCTCTTGATTTGTCTTTTACATCCATGCAGATAAATGCCCATCAGAAAAAGAGAGCCATTGCCAAGAAGGTGAGGACCTTGGGGTGCCAGATCCAGCAGAGAATCCACTGCAGGTAAAGGTGGGAGAACCAGAGACATTGGGCCCAGAATATTGCAGAAGTCCAGCTGGGGATGTCCTCCCAACATGGTGAGGTGCACGTCAAACTGTGACCCCCCCCAATGGTCCTCATTCTGGCAGTGGCCTACCCAGACCTTGATGGGCATTTGATGACAGCACTGCAGCCACAAGGGAGGGAGTAGAGTCACATTGCAAAGTGAATGTCCTTACAGCTCCCCCTGACGATTAGGAATGAGCCATGTGTAACACAGTAGATGAGCGATTGTTTGTGTAGATATGTCATGTGTTGTAGACTGATGTGCCTTGCCTATTGGCCCAAGGACCCAGGACACAACTGTGTACACCCCACAAACAACTTGCTCTCCAGGGACAACATATGGTTGTGTACAGTGATCAAACAAGTACTGATTGTTGTTGTAGGGGGTGTAAATTCTATGCACAGACCACTACGCCTCAATGTTACGCGCCAAAGGTAAGGAAGTGATGGATCAATTTCCTCAGCCATGTGTCTGGGAAAATGAGTATTTTGGTGTCTGCCACCCAGAGGCTACTTGTATTCAGCATATGAAGGATGCTGGTGCCTCAGTTCACTCTGTAATGTGACGTTGACCATCATACATGTGACAGAGCATACATTGTTCTTTGGGTGCAGCTACAGATCAATACTTTCCCTTGGTAAGTGAGGAATGTCAATTGACATGATTTATGTGCCATCACTGTTGCCAACATTACTTGTGCCTACATGTCAGCATGTGTCCCTTTCTCATTAGCAAAACATTTGTAAGTTGCTGTTTTATGCATGGTCTTCCTGTGTTCATGGGATGATGTCTGTATTCCCTCACATGTATGTGCATGGCACCCTGTGCATGGAATAAGACATTTACAATGGGGGTACATTTCATGTTGTGCCACCAACAGGAGTGTGTCAACATTGTTTATTGGCTGACACATACCCTCATGTGTCATTGCATGTCATTTGCCATGTATAACTGCAGTAACATTAAGGGACATGACAGGTAGGCCTAGAGTTTTGAGCCACAGCGTGCATTTCTATGCCACTTTTGTGGCATCATGTAGCAAAGTACACTGCACATGTGAAATGGGTAAGGTTGGTAACCTGACTGTTGGCATGCATCATGGAGTGACTTGCAGTTATGTTGAAATCACATGTGTTTGGGTACAACCATTTGTCCACAGACAACTGGGTCTGCATGACCATAATGGAGACAATGATGTGGCTTCCAATTGGGCAACATGTGAAGGGCCTTCTGCATGTACTTGCAAATCTCTGGGCCTCTACAACATCCACTGGACTAATTGCGTCTACTGATGCAAAGTATATCATTTTAAAAGGTACCAGACATTAGTGGTGATTTCCCTGGGACTTGCTGATTCATTGTGTTGTGGATTTTAGGGACATCTCTCCCTGACACATTGCACATGATGTCAACAGTGTTCATTTCCATGCCACATGTGTGGCCTATCTGAGCAACATTAGTACTACCTCCATGACTCCATTGGGACAAATATCACTTGGTGAAGTGTGCATTGTGGAACTGCTTCAAGTGCAACATGAGTATTTCCATTTCACCTTCTCCAGGCTATTGTACTTTTGTCAGTAACATGGCAGGATTTTGGAGCATTATTTCTTATTGTTGAGTCATCATATATGTGTGCATGACCTTGTGTGTTATGTGTGGGAATGCAGTTGACATTGGCCTACTATTGTATGACAACAGGTAACTGAGGTCTCCTCCACGGGGCAAAACTGTGAGGGTGAGGAGGTCTCCAAATAGTTAAATGGTTACTGTGATTGTACAACTTCAGCCATGCAATTGTAGTTGTCTGAGATCCTGATTTTCCTGTGGGCATCTGTTGACCGTTCAGATGGCATGCCTGTTTATGGTATGGCACATGTATAGGCCACTTAGGTGGAGTTGGTTGCTGGGGTCTACTTGACATCATGGTAATATTTGATAATCAGAGTTGTTGTTCAAGTGTGATCATGGACCTGTGATGACCCTATTTCTCTTTGTATTTGCAGCATCCCGGCAAAGCCCAGTGGGGATGCATCTGGCCACTGGAGTTTGGGTCAAGTTACCATGGACACAGAGGGACTCACTGGGGGTGAGGGAGTGCCACGGGGGAGACCAGAACATCATCTTCATCATCAGAATCCTCCTCCAGTGAACAGTCCTTAGTGGTGGCGGACCCTTCAGGGCATACCCCTGTATTGTCTTTGTTTGATATCCCTGTTCTATCACCACCCTCCCTGATGCTCCCCACCCAGTTGGCCGTGCCCACTCACCCAAAAGGGTGGGCATCTCCTTTGCCGCAGGCAACTCTGCCCCAGCCAGTTACCCCTGCTGCCCTCAGTGAGGAGGATATTGACCTCCTGAGGAGTATGTCTGTGTGTCGGACAGCCATTGTAAATGCCATCAATGGATTTGCAACCCAACTCCAGCAGACTAATGCATTTCTGGAAGGCATTCATGGTGCAATGCCTGGCCTACAGAGATTTTTACAGGCTCTGGCCTCCACACTGATGCAAGCCAGTCACTCCCCACCTTCTGCCCCCCCTCCACCTCCTTCTTACTAATCCAAATCCCCCATTCCCCTACCCACCCCAAGCACACAGACCGATCTGCATGCACCCACATCAACACACAAGAACACCACACGCAGACACAAGCACCACAAAACACACTGGCACGCAAGCAAACAACAAACACCCACAACTGCAAACAACAGACACCACCACTTCTCCAGACACCCCCAACACCCCTACCAGCCCACACACAACATCAAACATACCCAAACATACCCACACGCACCTCCACAACAGTTAGTGACACACCTGCGACACCTAGCATACCCGCAGACACCATCCCAACAGACACACAGACATCCACCACTACAAGCCTCCACTACCCACAGACACCACCCCAACAGACACACACGCATCCACAACTCCGTCATCCAGCACCTCCACTTCCCAGCCCCCCAAGACACACAAATGCACTCACCCATGCAACAGACACCGCCCAAACACAAGCTTACATCCCACA
Source organism: Pleurodeles waltl (assembly GCF_031143425.1). Taxonomy (NCBI): domain Eukaryota; kingdom Metazoa; phylum Chordata; class Amphibia; order Caudata; family Salamandridae; genus Pleurodeles; species Pleurodeles waltl. Next base: position 789,174,982 of record NC_090450.1, read on the forward strand.
CACACACACCAACGGCATCCACACGAGACAGCAGACAACCACTCCCTCTACCTCCGAATCCCCACCCCCTTCTGCTGATCATCCCCGTGTTCCTCAAAAAGGTTTTTTGATTAACCTTGACTTTTCCCTTGTTCCCTCCACACCCATCCCAAACCCAAAAGGCCCGACCCATCCCCTCCACCTCCAAGTCCTCTTCTGTCATAACCACCCCCCAGCAAGCACCCATATTCCCCCCCAAGAAGAAGCCCACCTCTCCTAAAAAGCAGTCCACTCCTCTCAAACCCAAACCCACCCCTCCCAAATCTGATCCCCGACCCTCTAAAGATGATCCCTGAGGTGCCTGCCTGCCCACTTGGTGCCCCTTCCTGTGGAGGTTCCCTGGCAGTTAGAAGTCAAGTGACAGCACATCGATGTGCCCGTGCAGAACAAAATCTACTGGCCAGTGGCCTTGAATTTTTCAAGTACAATTTAAATAAACCCAAACAGTTGGTTTTTTTTGGATATACATTTGTCCTGTGATTCCTTGTCTACCTTTATGTTGTTCCTTAGTGACTTGTGTTGTCAGCCTACAGTTGTGTGTGTTTGAGCCTGCTTGCTGATTCATTTGCTGTTGTTTGCAGTATCTGACTTTGTGGGAAGTGCTGGTGTCCCCCATGACAAGGGTATATGTTGACTGTATGAATATAATGGTGTAAATGCAATAGTGCTGTCATTGCATTGTGTACTGTTTGTTATAGTAAGTATTTCATCTTGTGTTGCCCACTGTGAGCATGTATGGTATGGCTTATTGATTCATCTAATCTGTGGCAGCTTGAGTTTTGTTTGTGCAGACATGAAGTGTGTTCAGTTGTGCTATCTTCCTTTGCATTTGAGTGTGCAAGTGTCCATTTAGCTGTGTGTACCTTGCAGCTACTTCATGTAGAGGCATGTCCCATGCAGTTGGAAATTTATGTGCTTTGTTGACTTGCACTTCCACATTGTGCAGATAGGCATGTCATTTGGGTCTAGTATTGTGTTTCCCTGAGACACATGTTGAGCCAGTTCCTGTGCAAATGTTGTTTAAGGGGTATGTGCAAAGTGATATATGTCCCAGTGCAGCCTCCTTCCCTGAGTGCTCCTGATGCTGCCATCCCTATTGTGCAGGTATTGTTTGCATAATGAGCTTAGGATATTTGTCCCTCTGACTGCTGTGCATCCCATTGTCCTTCCATTGTGTTGCATTGTGGGTGATGCGTGTGTCCATTGCTGGGCTGTTTACTGGGAGTGGTGTTTGTGTTATAATGCCACATCCACACATATGTGTGTTGAGGGTGATGACAGTCCATGTCATGTGAGGAATGTGAGTGTGTGAGTTGTATTTGTACAAATGATGTTTGTGTGTTGTTGGTGTTGTGTGAGACAATGTTGTGTACACTTCACTGTCCCTGTGCCTGAGATGGGCAGATGTGTGTTTTTGTGTCGTGTTAAGGTGCACTTTGAGTGACCTGCCTAAAGGGGGCATTTGGTGACTGTGAATGTGTCCTTCTTTGCGCCTGATTCCGAAGCGAGACACAATGAGATGTGTACTTGATGTCCGTAGCATGAACCCCATATCATGTGGCTGACAGCATGATGATCTATTGTTGAGTGCAATGACACATGTAGGCGTGTGTGCTTACAGTCGGTTGCGTCCACAGCGGCATGGATTTTGCGCCCCATCGATGGTCATCAGCAATGGCAGGACGTGCGTGATGGGCTCCATGGCAGCACCAAACATGTAACGCTGCCTGCAGGTGATTGTCTCCCTTTATACTCCCTGTTTCCGGCTGCTGATGCGTGGTGGTTGAACCATCATGGTCACATTGACAGTGTACAACTTCATAATGTGTCCGGCAGCACTACAGGCTCCGCCGGCCTGTTTGTGCTGCCTTGTGACTGCAGCGGTCTGTGCTGCCTGGTGGTGCCAGCTGGACTGTGGCTGTCTTTGCTCCATAGGCCCCAAGACTCAGAATACAGTGGTCTGACCGTACGGTGGTCGGACTGTCAACCCGACAGTGGTCGGACTGCCAACCCGATGGTGGTCAGACTACCCACAGTGCCATGGCAGTCGAAGGACCGCCATACTCGTAATGAGACCCAAAATGACATGTTTCAAATGCTCAGTTCAAAAGTTTAAAATTTTGAAACAAAATGAAAGATAGAAGTTGAAGATTACAAGAAAAGTTAAAAATTACAAAATTAAATTGTACTTGTAAAGGTGGTGATGTGTTGTGACAGAAAGGCATAGATATGGGGCAAGCAGTCATAGACTCATGAAACTGACAACACAGGTATAGGGTCAAAGAGACACATGTCCAGACACATAGACTTGCAGGGAAGGACAAGGAAAGGAAACATCAACACAGGAAATGAGACACATAGCCATCATAACAATTGAACAACACAGATATTGGGATCCTCACCCTCACAAGTACCCAGGTAATGCATCTTCTCCTCATTGTCAGTTCTACCTCAGTAAAGAGTTCAGGTTTAAGGGGCTTGGGCCTGGCTTAATCAAGGTGAATAAGGGCACTCTATCATAATCCGCCTGCCCAACTCCAGATTATTGGTTTAGAATCAGACAGAATTGTGAAAACTAGGGGTACTAGGCAGGGATGCTCCTGTCCCCCATCCTGTTTTCCCTCTATATTGACCTTCTGGTTAATTAATTATTAAGGAGACAATCTCTTCCATGAGGTAGGGTCAACTGCTATGAGACCAAAGTGTTAGCATATGCTTATGACATTGTACGGTTTACATCAGACCCCCGGACAGCGCTTGTGGAATTAAAAGACTAGCAGGAAAGTTTGGGACAGTCTACGGGTACCATCTTAATCAAGAGAAAGTGCAGATAGTTTGTACTAAGAATATTGGCATGCTAGATAATTGTAGAGTGGAGATTGCCACCTATTTAGGGGTTAAGATTTCATCTAGAGTAGGTTCCATTTACTGGCTAACTTTGAGCTGTTACTAGGAAAGTGAGTAAAAATTTAAGGTGGGTTACATTTTACCCTAGTTGGTAGGTGCAATGTGCTAAAAATTACAGTACTTCCTATAGCGTTATATTTGTTCAGAGACATTCCCTTGGAACTAGATGGGGTACTGCTCAGGAAGCTGGATGCTATATGTACTAACTTTCTTTGGTAATATAAAAGGACACGACTTTGGAAATATAAAAGGACATGGATTAAATTATCTGCCCACTACCTAGAGCTTGGTGGGGACTCCGAAGTCCCCAATTTTATGTTTTATTACTGGGCAGCACTTCTGCAGCATATGGGGGTTCTCATTATATCTAGTGGACCACACAGGCTTCTTCTTCTGTTGAAGGAGAGCTCCTGTCAATCTATGAATTATCTCTGGGAGAAAATGCAAGAGGCTGTTTAAAATGTATCAAACCTAGCTACTACAAGAAGGTGAGATTCAAGACTGTTGGAGCTGCCCTGAAGATTTGGAATATGGTCAAGGGAAAGGTGAGAATTAAGAAGTACAATAGATATACTCCTTCGTGGTGGCCCCTTACTTTTCCCTCTGTATTTTCTGACGGGATATGTAGGCAATGGGAGCAAACTGGGCTCGTTTGTTTGGGGACTTGTTTTTTTCAGGAACAATTCACTTCATTTAGTGAGCTGCAGCCGGATTTTGGACTTGAGTTGAAGACTTTGGCCCTCATTACAACCCTGGCGGTCAGTGTTAAAGCGGTGGTAATACCGCCAACAGGGCAGCGGTAAACAAAATGGGATCATGACCACAGCAGAAACCACCAACACAGACAGCCACTTTAACACACCGACAGCCACGGCGGTAGCAACAAACACCGTGGCGGTCACTGCCAACAGCCAGGCGGAGGACAATGTACCGCCCACCACATCACAACCCCCCTATCGCCAGCTTTTCCGGGGCTGTACCAACGCCATCTAAAGCACAGCGGAAACAGGAATTGGAAGGGAAACCACTCCCCTCTCGACACTCAACAAAGAACCAGGATGCCATGGAGCCCGAGCTACAGGTCCTGCCGATGCTGGTCTACCTCCTCATCTACCAGGAATATGAAAGGCAGTGGTGATGACCACAGTGAGTGCTGCACCTTGCACATAGGAGGGGGAGAGGAAAAAGAGAGTGACACACACACACGCAACACTCCCAGTCCCACCCTCACCCACAACACCATACACAAAAACACATGCAGCAACATTACATTTACACCCCGTAACCCCTGGAAGTACGCAAGGACAAAAGGAATTGAGTTAAATCATTGATATTTTAGAAATTGGCAGATACACGTAACAATTTGAGAAACATTATTTACAAAAATATACAATATGTTCATAAGGCCTTACATTGTCCATGAAAAATGTCCGTGGGCCACTGGGCCAAAAAGTCATGGGCCAAGCCCACACTTGACTCCTGCCTCAATATGGAGAGAACACTGCAGGGGCATCAGGTTGTAAACACACAGGCACTTCAGGTGGACGGGGAAGGGGAGGGCACCTCAGCTGGAAGATGGAATAATGCCACTGCTCCTCGAGGGGGCTCCATGCCCACAGGGATGTCCTGGGGAGTGCAAGGCCACAGTCTCTCAAGTCTCTCAAGTGGGTGGTTTGCCCACTGCTTGGTCCTGGGGAGTGCAAGGCCACAGTCTCTCAAGTGGGTGGCTTGCCCACTACTTGGTCCTGGGGAGTTCAAAGCCACAGTCTCTCTAGTGGGTGGTTTGCCCACTGCTTGGTCCTGAGGAGTTCAAAGCCACAGTCTTTCAAGTGGGTAGTTTGCCCACTGCTTCGTCCTGGGGAGTTCAAAGCCACAGTCTCTCAAGTGGATGGTTTTCCCACTGCTTGGTCCTGGGGAGTTCAAAGCCAAAGTCTCTCAAGTGGGTGGTTTGCCCACTTCTCGGTCCTGGGGAGTGCACAGCCACAGTCTCGCAAGTGGGTGATGTCTTCCACTGGTTCTGGAGGAGGCTTAGTGCCCAGTGTGCTTCATCCTGCCGAGGATTGAGTGAGTGGATACCTTTCTCCACTGGTTCTAAAGGGGGCCTTGTGCCAAGTGCAGTTCATCCTGCCAAGGATTGGGTATGTGGATGCCTTTCTCCAGTGGTTCTGGAGGGGGATTAGTGCCCAGTGTGCTTCATCCTGCCAAGGATTGGGTGAGTGGATGCCTTTCACCACTGGTTCTGGAGGGGGCTTAGTGCCCAGTGTGCTTCATCCTGCCAGGGATTGGGTTAGTGGATGCCTTTCTCCATTGGTTCTGGAGGGGGTTTAGTGCCCAGTGTGCTTCATCCTGCCAAGGATTGGGTGAGTGGATGCCTTCCTCCACTGGTTCTGGAGGGGGCATTGTGTCCAGTGAAGAAACACTTGGGGTGTGGCAGTTCATCTGGGTGTCTGAGGCACGAGATTTGCATGGAACAGGTGGCATGAGAGTCCTTGGAGGCAGGGCTAGACTCCATCCTGCGGCGGCTAAGGCTGTAAACTGGTGGGAGTGCTGGTGCTTCTCCTGCAGCCTCGGATGGCTGCCCACTGGGGCTGCTGCTGCTGGTAGTGGCCCTACTGTCAGCGGGGCAGGTGGCGGTGCTTGCAGTGGGGCCTGCAGCGTTGCTGGCGGTGGTGCAGGTGCCGGTGCTGCCAGTGGTGGAGGGAGGCTCCAGCCCCTCTCCTGCAGCCTCGGACGGCTGCCCACTGGGGCCGCTGCTGCTGACTGTCGTGGTGCTAGCGACAATGCAGGTGGCGGTGCAGGTGGTGGTGCTTGCGGCAGTGCTTGCGACGGAGCTGCTGGCGGTGCTGGCCGTGGTGCAGGTGGCAGGGGTGGCGGTTGTGCTGGTAGCCACTAGGCCTTCACCTGTGGGCTCCAAAGTGCCTTGCCTGGTGTTTTCTGGCCCTTTCTCACCTTGGCAGATGGTGGTGTGATGCCTTTATCTTGAGGAATAGCAGCATCCCATTTGTGATGGGCCAACTCCAGAGACCTCGGGTGTGGCTAATAGGCGAGCCCAAGGTCCCCACACAGTTTAAGTTGTTGTCTGGTTATAGGGTTGTCCCTAAGGGTTAGTGTGTGTATAACAGTTGTCCCTCGATATTTGCAGGTGACTCTGGTTACCCCAACTTCTCATGGCTACTGACCCCAGTGAGGAATTCCAGGACAAGGGCAGAGGAACGTTACAATGAGGCACATGGGCGTACTAGGAGGATTATTGAAAGGACCTTCGGCCTCCTGAAGGCCAGGTTCCGGTGCCTCCATCTGACAGGTGGATCCCTGTACTACTCACCCAAGAAGGTGTGCCAGATCATCGTTGCATGTTGCATGTTACACAACCTGGCCTTGAGACGCCAGGTGCCTTTTCTGCAGGAGGATGAGCCTGGAGATGGGTGTGATGGCAGCGGTGGAGCCTGCGGACAGTGAGGAAGAGGAGGCAGAGGAAGAAGATGTTGACAACAGAAGCAACATAATACAGCAGTACCTCCAGTGACACACAGGTAAGACACTGTAACTTAACTTCACTTATCAGTTATCTGTTGGACATTGTACATGGCAGCCTGATTTCCCTATGTTTATGGCCACTTACTGTACCCTTTGGCATCTCTATTTTCAGATCTCTGTGGCCCACTATGGCTCCTGCTATCGGTACTGCTGCCCACCAAAGGTAATTTCTAAGTATATTTGACTGTACATTTGACTTGCAATGCTTTGATTGTGCTGAACTAATACATATTTGAATCATTTGACAGACTCCAGATTAGTATTTGTTCCAAGGATGTTTATTTACGTGCTCATAAGTAGAGGGGGATGTGCAATGGGCTGGGCTGATGGTGGAGGAAAGTCCAGGGTAGAGTCCAGTCTCTTGGTATCACAGGTGCATTGTCCAATGGGGCATAGGAAGGGGAGCAATGGCAGTTCAAGGTGGACAGGGTGACAGAGTGGGACAGAAGGGTGACAATCAGGAGAGTCTTATTTCCAGGCGGGGGTCTTGGAAATGTTCTCTGGCCTCTGCCTGGATCGCAGGGACCGTTTGCGGGGTGGTTCTCCTTCTGCAGGGGGTGGGGTGCTGGTGGCCTGTTGTTCCTGTGGCGGGGCCTCCTGACCACTAACACCAACAGGCTCCTGGCTAGTGTCAGGGGCCCATTGGTGTGCCACTGACTACCTCATGGTGTTGGCCATGTCGCCCAGCACCCTTACAATGGTGAGCATGATGGTGTAGATGAGTTTGAGGTCCGCCCTGATCCCCAGATATTGTCCCTTCTGCAGCCGCTGGGTCTCCTGCAACTTGGCCAGTATCTGGCCCATCGTCTCCTGGGAATGGTGGTATGCTCCCAGGATGTTGGTGAGTGCCTCCTGGAGAGTGAGTTCCCTGGGCCTATCCTCCCCCTGTTGCACAGCAGTCCTCCCAGCTTCCCTGTTGTCCTTTGCCTCTGTCCCCTGAGGGTGAATAACAGTGAGCAGATGGTCATATACAAAGATATCCTCAGATGAATATGCCTTGCATTAATTTACAGAAACAGTTTGTGAACGTGTAAGTCTGTTGATGTGCCTATGTCTGCTGTGACGCAGTTCTGTGCCATGGCCTGTTCCCCCCTGACATGGCGGTCGCCTGACCTGTGAGGAGGGACAAGTGGAAATTAGGTAATTCCACTGACGTTGTGCGCCATTGTCGACGACCACCGTTCAACACATCATTGGTTATCATTGGGGCCTAAGGTTCCCAGGAGCCAATGGTGATGTACGCCAGTGGTAACGGTACGCACCGCCGCAGACGTGACCGCCATTTTCTATCTGTTCACTCACTTGCTACCTGACCTTCAACAGGAGAGGACCTACACTGCATGTGCTGCTGTGACCTGTGTCTGGAAGCGACCATGGCTCGAGTGTCTGGGGAAAGGGCCCCTGCCTTCACTTCGGAGGAGTGTCCTTTGTCTTATGGTCCTCCAGACAAACAGGTGAGTACACTGTGAGCACGATGCATGGGGCATGAATGTATGGAGTGCTGTGTGTGTAAGCCTCGTGTGGGGGGGGGCTGAGGGGTTCTGGGCAGAGTGCTGCATGTTTGGTGGGCAATGTCTGTGCGTAAGGGGGTGTGAGGGCTATGGGGGGCCATGAGTGTAACAGTCCAGATGGTATGTGTGACAGACCGAACAAGATGAGGACAACTGAAACAAGAAGTTGTGGTGCTCAGGTAAGTGTTTTATTGTTCTCTAAACAAAAGGATAAATCAAGTGTGAGTTCGTTCTGCTGTTACTCTTAGTCTCTCGTGAAGTTCTTCTTGGAAATGATGTGTCTTTCCCCTTTCTTCTCTTTAGGTGGAGGCACTGTCAGTCTCTCGGACGTCCCATGTGGATATTGGAAAAGGAAATAAGGAAAACGAGGGTAAGTGGGACGTTAAGAGATACGTCTTTCTTATTAAATTTATCAGACTGGGGTAGACAACAAAGGGGAGGGGGTGGTGTCTGTGTGGAACAGAGGGAAGTGCTTATTACTAATTTACTAGCGTGTTATTGTGTCCCTAGTGCTTCTTTGTGCCCTCCCACCTCTTTTCCCCATTCACCCTCTACCCCTTCCCTAGTTTCCTTCCCCAGTCCCCTTCCCTGCCGTGCACCCTTTATTGGCCCAGAAGGACCGTACCTTCGTAAGCCACGACCCTCCGGGGCCGTGGCTGGCGTTGAGGTGGTCCTCCCTGATGTAGGTTTCAACACGGCTTCCTGGCTCCAGTTCTCCGTCCTCCAGGTGGTGTTCCCTCTCTTGGTCTCTCGTCGCGCTTGCCGTCGGATCCCTTGCCTCGGTCGCCCTCCGTTCTTCGTCGTCTCCGTCTTCTTCCTCCTTGTCTCCGTTTCCTTCCTCCTCCTCCTTCCTCCTTCTTGCCGGCTCCACCGGCTTTTCATGGGCGACGTCTTTCCGTGGCCAATCCGTGGCCGGGAAACCTATCCAGGTTTCCCTGGCAATGTCCTGACGCCGGCCTCCATCGGGACGCGTCTCCCCGGTAACAGGGAGACGCGGAGATGACGTGTTAGAGGAGTCCGATACGTCATCTCCGGCCTCCCGTCTCGCGGTGATCGGGTTTACCCCGTCACATACCCCTTCCCAAGACAGGTCCTGCTCCAGGACCGAATCGGAAACAGGGAAGCGAGAGAGATAATCAGCAGGGACTTGCAAACTCCCAGGAACATGTCGGACCTGAAAGGAGAATGGCTGAAGTTCAAGGAACCATCTGAGAATCCGGGCATTCGTATCTTTATGAGCGGCAAGCCAAGTGAGGGGGGCGTGATCCGTAAAAAGTACAAAAGGCCGGCCCAACAGGTAATACTGTAGACAATCCACGGCCCATTTAATGGCCAAACACTCCCTTTCTATTATGGGGAAACGACGTTCCCGAAGGCCCAGTTTGCGGCTGATATACACAACGGGATGATCGAGTCCCTCTGCTCCAGGCTGCGTCAGAACCCCCCCGAGCCCCACATCGGAGGCATCAGTGTAAAGGTGAAAGGGTTTCGAAAAATCCGGGCATAACAATATGGGTTCTTTGGTTAAAGAGTTCCTCAAGCGTTCAAAACTAGAAGTTTGAATAGCAGAGAAAGGTAATAGCTGATTTGGATGTGATTTGGACAGGAGGTCCGTAAGGGGAGCGGCTAGAGTGGAATAGTGAGGTATGAAACGCCGATAATATCCTACTAGGCCCAAGAAAGAGCGCAAGTCTTTTTTAGTTTTCGGGAGAGGGGCATGTAAGATCGCGTCCACCTTCTGAGCTTGGGGTTGAAGTGTTCCCTGACTGATTCTGTATCCCAGATATGAAATGTCGGTTTTCCCGATAACGCATTTCTTGGGATTGGCTGTCAAACCAGCCTCGGTGAGTGCATTAAAAACTTGGCTTAGATGGTCTAAATGGTTTACCCAGGTATCGCTAAAAACAACTACATCATCTAAGTATGCTGCTGAAAAAGCAGGGTATGGTTTTAATATACTATCCATTAACCTTTGGAAAGTGGCTGGTGCACCATGTAGTCCAAAAGGTAATACAGTAAAATGATACAGCCCGGACTGGGAAGAAAATGCCGTTTTTTCTTTATCTTCGGGGGCTAAGGGTATCTGCCAATATCCTTTGGTTAAATCTATTGTGGACATATATTTCGCCTTTCCTAGTTTCTCTAGGACATCGTCCACCCTAGGGATTGGATACGTGTCAAATAACGAATTCTCATTAAGTTTTCGGAAGTCTATGCAAAACCTGACCGTACCGTCAGGTTTTGGTACAAGAACTACGGGCGAACACCAGGGACTGGTAGAGGGCTCTATTACTCCTAGGGTCAACATTTTCTGTATTTCATCTTCTATAACCTGCTTCCTTGCTGCTGGGATGCGATAGGGTCTGACCCGGACTACTGTGTCGGGGTTTGTTCGTATTTTATGACGGATTAGTGTGGTTCTACCGGGGTCTTCTGAAAACAATTGGTGGTATTGCTGCAACAAGCGGTATACCTGCCTCTTTTCCGCTTCCGTTAATGCTTCGTCTATAGTGGGTAGGGTTGTCCCCTTGGCTAGTGTGGTAGGGCAAAATTCAATTTTCAATTCCTTACTCGGGCACAGAAGGCTAACCATTCTTGGGGCAGTGTTGGGTGTCTCGGGTGTCTCCCACTTCTTTAAAAGATTTACATGATATATTTGGGTTTTCCTGGGGTTGGTCGTTATTTCCACTAGGTAAGTTACAGGGGAGACGGCTCGGATGATTCTATGGGGGCCTTGCCATTTCGCAAGCAATTTATGTTCGGATGTGGGTCGCATGATTAAGACCTGTTCATCGGGTTGGAAAACTCTTAACTTACTCCCCTTATCATAATAATGCTTTTGGGTTCTTTGAGCCTGTTCCATATTGTCTCGTACTTCGTCCCATAATCCCTGTAAATGCGTTCTCAAGTTATGAGCATATTCCAACAATGGAGTCCCTCCCTCCATGGCTTCTTCCTCCCAGGCCTCCACCGCCATGTCCAGAAGGGAACGCGGTTGTCGCCCGAACACTAGCTCGAATGGACTATGCCCCGTGGAAGCCTGTTCGTGCGTTCGGATCGCGTATAACACCAATGGTAATTTCTGATCCCAGTCTCTCCCTGTGTCGTGCACAATTTTTCGAAGTAACGTTTTGATAGTACGATTATATCGTTCGACCAAACCATCCGTTTGAGGATGGTAAACGGATGTTTTGATCTGAGATATGCCTAAAGTTTTACACACTTGTTTCATCAAGGTGGACGTAAAGGGAGTGCCCTGATCGGTGAGTATTTCCTGAGGGAATCCAAGACGCGAAAACACCGTTATCATCGCTTGGGCTACGGTCTTTGTTGTCATACTGGTCAGGGGAATAGCCTCGGGGTATCGGGTAGCATAATCAACTATGACCAGTATGTAAGCGTGTCCTTTTGAAGAAGGAACCAAGGGTCCAACCAAATCCATCCCTATCCGTCTAAACGGAATATCTATAATGGGGAGGGGTATGAGTGGTGCTTTTTTTGGTTTACCTGGTTCAGTCAGTTGACACCTGGGACATTGGGCACAATATTTTCTTATGTTGGCAAAAACACCGGGCCAATAAAATTGCCTGAGGAGATATTCTTCAGTTTTGTCCCTCCCAAAGTGTCCCCCTCCCGGATGATTATGAGCGAGCATAAGGATGTGATCCCTATAGTATTCAGGTACTATGAGTTGTCTTCTTTTTTCCCCTGTACGTGTGGTGTTTACCCGATATAGGAGATTATTTTTGATTAGGAAGTAGGGACCCACCTCATCCATTTCCTCTGACACTGCAGCTCTCCAGGCGTGAGACAGGGAGGGATCTTCTCTCTGTCGTTGAGCAAAACTGACAGGTGCTTCGTGGATTTCTGCTACCAATCCTCTTATGGTGTTCTGACTAGTACTATTTCGGAACTGTTCTCTTTCTATTCTTTTGTCCCTTCGGGTCAGTTTTCTACGGGTTATTGGACATTCAATTGGACTTTCTGAAAACGGGGCTTCACCCCACCAGTCCTGTGAGATTTTAGAGTCTCTAACCTGATCCAATAGTTCTTGAAAATGAAGGTAATCTGTTCCCACGATACAATCCTCGATCAATTTTGGCATTATCCCCATCGGGAGACTATCCCGGTAGGGCCCCCATTCTATCTGTAGTATTTTTAACGGGTATTGCTCCTTGTCCCCGTGAATACAACAAATATGTACCCACTGTCTTGTCTCTGAACCCAAAGTGGTTATCAGGTCTTCTCTTATCACGGACTGGCTGCACCCGGAGTCGACGAGGGCACACACATAACGTCCATTGATTTTTACAGTCTGTTTGAACTTGTGGTTACCTTTCCCTGTAGATAGGACCCTACGCCTTGTAACCCCTATTTCCATCGGCTCACCTCCTTCGTGTTTCTGAGGACACATACGGGCGATATGTCCCCATTCCCCGCAGTGGTAACATTGGGGTCCCTGTACAGGGGGGCCTTCCGGTATTCTACGGGAAACTGTATTGTCCAGTGGATTCTTTGGGAGGGGTTTTACAGGTGGCAAGACAGGTTTTATGTTGGGCCGTGGTGGTATATTTCTTATGTCGGTGGAGCGATGATACGCGCAGGCCAAATCAATTGCTGTGTTAGTGTCTACTTTTGGATGCTGTCGTATCCAGTGTTTTGTGGCTAAGGGTAGAGCATCCAAGTATTGTTCCAGTATAATTATTTGTATCACTTCTTCACGGCTATCGCCAATAGGCCCCAACCATTTTAAGGCCAAATCTTTTACCCGGAAATAAAATGTCCGGGGGTCCTCATTTGGTCCCCACTTGACCTTGCGGAATTTCATCCGGTAGTATTCAGTATCATGCCCGACACGTTCCAAAATACTGGATTTTATATCCTTGTAGGGTGTGAGACCTCCGGGATTAGCAGCCTGATAGGCTGCTTGTAAGAGGCCAGTTAGTAACGGAGCAACATATTGTCCCCAGCGTTCTTCAGGCCATTGAGCTGACGACGCCACCCTTTCAAAGTTAGTAAAGAAAGACTCCGGGTCTTCTCCCTCTTGATATTTCTGCAATACTGAGCTGGGAACGTTCGGGTGGACTTTACTAGCGGCAATGGTCTCGGTTAATCTTGTCATGGCTGTTTCGTGTACCAGCTGGTTATTTGCAAGAATGGTGGCCTGGCTTTTCAAGGCCGATTGTAAAGCCTCTCTGTCCTCTTTTGCTTCCCGTTGGTGAGCCTCCCATACCAGCTGCAAATGTCTTTGTCCTTCTGCTAGCTGTTTGATCATATCCTCGAGGGAAGGGTTGTCACTCATTGTGTACCCTGTTCGGTTGTCGTAGGGCCCCTAAGGATCCCACTTCTGACACCACTGTGACAGACCGAACAAGATGAGGACAACTGAAACAAGAAGTTGTGGTGCTCAGGTAAGTGTTTTATTGTTCTCTAAACAAAAGGATAAATCAAGTGTGAGTTCGTTCTGCTGTTACTCTTAGTCTCTCGTGAAGTTCTTCTTGGAAATGATGTGTCTTTCCCCTTTCTTCTCTTTAGGTGGAGGCACTGTCAGTCTCTCGGACGTCCCATGTGGATATCGGAAAAGGAAATAAGGAAAACGAGGGTAAGTGGGACGTTAAGAGATACGTCTTTCTTATTAAATTTATCAGACTGGGGTAGACAACAAAGGGGAGGGGGTGGTGTCTGTGTGGAACAGAGGGAAGTGCTTATTACTAATTTACTAGCGTGTTATTGTGTCCCTAGTGCTTCTTTGTGCCCTCCCACCTCTTTTCCCCATTCACCCTCTACCCCTTCCCTAGTTTCCTTCCCCAGTCCCCTTCCCTGCCGTGCACCCTTTATTGGCCCAGAAGGACCGTACCTTCGTAAGCCACGACCCTCCGGGGCCGTGGCTGGCGTTGAGGTGGTCCTCCCTGAGGTAGGTTTCAACACGGCTTCCTGGCTCCAGTTCTCCGTCCTCCAGGTGGTGTTCCCTCTCTTGGTCTCTCGTCGCGCTTGCCGTCGGATCCCTTGCCTCGGTCGCCCTCCGTTCTTCGTCGTCTCCGTCTTCTTCCTCCTTGTCTCCGTTTCCTTCCTCCTCCTCCTTCCTCCTTCTTGCCGGCTCCACCGGCTTTTCATGGGCGACGTCTTTCCGTGGCCAATCCGTGGCCGGGAAACCTATCCAGGTTTCCCTGGCAACGTCCTGACGCCGGCCTCCATCGGGACGCGTCTCCCCGGTAACAGGGAGACGCGGAGATGACGTGTTAGAGGAGTCCGATACGTCATCTCCGGCCTCCCGTCTCGCGGTGATCGGGTTTACCCCGTCACAGTATGATTAATACCTTTTCTTATGTATCTTTTTCTGGAGGTCAGTGCCCATCAGAAAAAGGGTATTTGGCATGCCATCACCAAGGAGGTGCGAACCCTGGTGGTCTTTGACAGGCGGAGCACCCACTGTCGCAAACGGTGGGAGGACCTGCGCCGCTGGGCAAGAAAGAAAGCAGAGGGCCAGCTGGGGATGGCCTCCCAACAAGGAACGGGTGCCCATCATACCCTGACCCCCCTGATGTTCCGCATGCTGGCGGTGGCCTATCCAGAGTTGGATGGGCGCTTGAAGGCATCACAGCAGCCACAAGGGGGTGAGTACAGATTCAGAATCATGAAGTTGCAGGCATTGAGGTGTTACCTGGGTGGGGAATGTGGGTGCCCTTAGGCCAGGACGAACATGGCAGGCTAGGCTCCATGATGGGCAGGCTCAGGTGCACTCCAACCGCAATAATGCTAGTGGGCATCCACTACTGGGCAGGGTCCTGTGGGTTTCAGGTGTGCTGCTAATGGTGTTAGGCATTGTACCTCATTGCCTGGTGACTAGCATTGTAACTGGTATTGCATGGCCTAGTGCATAGGGATGTTCCCTGTGAGTTGTGTATGCCAACGGTGATGTTGTTGCTGGCATTGACCAATTGTATCCTCTGTCTCTTCCCCCACTTTTTGTTTTGTCACCCTGCCCTTGTGTGCATTAGCATCATCTGGCAGAGGAGCAGAGGCACTGACGACGGAGGGAGCTGCATCCCACATGGGCCTGGAGGCCGAATCCACTGAGGGTGAGGGCACCAGTGGGACAGAGAGCGAGGGGAGCACCACGATGGAGACAGGAGAGGACATTTCTGACAGCGACACCTGCTCCGATGGAAGCTCCCTGGCAGTGGCGGACACCTTTGTGGCCACCCCAACTACAGGTACAGCCGCCAGCCCCGTACCAGCACCGCCCTCCCAGCAGCCCCTCAGCGAGTTTCCCGTGCCCACTCACCCAGGAGGGTGGGCATCCCCTCCGCCCCAGGCACCTCAGGCCCTGCCCCAGTCAGCCATGCTGCTCTCAGTGAGGAGGCTATTGACCTCCTGAGATCCCTCTCTGATGGGCAGTCAAACATACTGAATGCCATCCAGGTTCTAGCTTGGCATTTGCAACAAACAAATGCATTCCTGGAGGGCATTCACTCTGGCGTGGCGGCCCAACAGAGATCATTCCAGGATTTGACCAACTCACTGATGGCAGCCATTTTCCCTGTCTCTAGCCTTCCACCTCCAACTTCCCCTTAACCCCAGCCTATCCCAAGCACACCTTCAGATCAGCATGCACCCAAATCAACACACAGAAGTGGCTCAGGCAAACACAATCACCACACTTCATCCCACAGGCACTCACACAAGCACCATCCAGATGCATACACACCAACATCCACTGCCTCCACTGGGTCCCTCTCCTCATCATCCTCCACCTCCCTTCCGGAAGCGTCTCCACTCACACCTGCATGCACTACATCCTCATCCACTACCTCCATCACCAGCATGCCTATCACTACATGCCCATCACCGCCAGCACCGCCACCTGCACCACCCCCTGCACCACTGCCAGCAGCAACAGCCCCAGTGGGCAGCCGTCCGAGGCTGCAGTGGAAGGGCTGGAGCCTTCCCCCACCACTGGCAGCACCACCGCCAGCCCGCAACTGCCACCACTGAGCAGCCGTCACCACCGGCGAGCAGTGTGTAGTCATGACTACATGGGCTATAGTGGGTCCTGGCCCCTGCAACAACTGTAGGTGTGACACCCAGGTGAGAGACTGTGACCTTGCACCATCCAGGATCTGCATCACAGGGTACAAAGCCCCTTCCAGAACCCGTGGAAGAAGGCATCCACTCACCCCCTCCTTGCCAGGATGAGGCACACTGGGCACAAGGCCCCCTCCAGAACCAGTGGAAGAAGGCATCCACTCATCCCCTCCTTGCCAGGATGAAGCACACTGGGCACAAGGCCCCCTCTAGAACCAGTGGAGGAAGGCATGCACTTGAGAGACTTTGCACTCCCCAGGACCAAGCAGTGGGCAAACCACCCACTTGAGAGACTGTGGCCTTGCACTCCCCAGGACCAAGAAGTGGGCAAATCACTCACTTGAGAGACTGTGGCTTTGCACTCCCCAGGACCAAGCAGTAGGCAAACCACCAACTTGAGATACTGTGGCTGTGCACTCCCCAGGACCAAGCAGTGGGCAAACCACCCACTTGAGAGAGTGTGGCTTTGCCCTCCCCATGACCAAACAGTGGGAAAACCACCCACTTGAGAGACTGTGGCTTTGCACTCCCCAGGACATCACAGAGGGCATGTAGCCTCCTCCAGGAGCAGTGGCGGCTGAGGTACCCCCCATTCCCCTTCCTCCTGAGGTGCTTGTGTATCTTCGACCTGAGGCAGTGTTCTCTCCGTATTGAGGCAGGAGTCAAGTGTGGCCTTTGCCTATGTGTTATGGCCCTGTGGGCCACAGACATTTTGTACTGGGCATTGTCCCTCCATTTGTATATATTGTAGATACTGTTTTGGGCTTTAAGGACATATTTATCTAAATTTTTATTATTATGCCGGCTTTACTCACATCCTTTTGTCTTTGCGTTATTCCTGAGGGTTACAGGGTGGATATGTACTGTTGTTGCACCTGTTTGTGTGTATGGTGTTGGGGGTGGGGTGTTGCGTGTGTGTGTCACTCTCTTTTTCCTCCCCCCCTCCCGTGTGTGCTAGGTGCGGTACTCACCGTGGTCGTCTTCGCCGCCGTTCGTGTTCCTGGTGTAGGAGGAGGTAGACCAGCAAGGGAAATATGTGCAACTCGTGCTCTATGGTGTCGTGGTTCTTCCTTCAGTGTGAAGAGGTGAATCGTTTCCCTTCTGTGTAGTGTTTCTGCCGTGCTTTTGGTGGCGTTGGTATGGCCCCGGAAAAGGTGGCGGATTGGCCTCTCACAATACAGTGGGAAGTACATTGTCTTCTGCCTGGCTGTTGGTGGTTACTGCCGCAGTGCTTGTTGCTACCGCCGTGGCAGTCGGTGTGTTAAAGTGGCTGTGTTGGCGGTTTCCACCGTGGTCAAAATTCCATTTATTTTACCGCCGGACTGTTGGTGGTATTACTGCCACTTTATCACCGACCGCCAGGGTTGTAATGAGGGCCTATGTGTTTTGATGAAGTTATGGTTAAGAGGGGAATTCGCATCTGCTGCTCCCTGAATCTGCACTGGATTGTGGTAACTGCCGGGTGGTGACTCCCCAATGGCTGTGGCAAGGGAATGCCCTTTGATTGTTAAGATAATTCACCCATTTGTATTGGTATTTAATGATGAATTGAGCTGATTGTTTTGCTCCACTGTCAAGATTGCTTTGCTTTTACATGTATTTAAAAGATGCTCTCTTTTTGATAAAAATAAAATTAAAAAGAGAAGTACCCAGGTGAGGTTTCTTCCGCTCGTTGTTGTCAGTTATACCTCATTAAAGAGTGAGAGGTTGGTGCACTACTGTGCTGTACACAGGTCTTCAGAATACATTTATCACGAGAAGCAAATATGAATTCAATGTAATAGCACACTATTAGTTTTCTGTTTGCATATTCTCCCTACCATTACCATTAGTCGAACTCCCATGAGGCTATGTATGTAGTCTTTTCCTTGCCTCTTTCTCTCTCCTACAAGCCCAACTCTACTTCTACCATGTTCTACCATCATGTTCTACCTCAGCCCTCCTTGGATTTATTCTACTACTTCTATGCAGATAATGCACACATATCACATTCTTTCCCTAGACTCCTGCTCTCACAGATTTTTGCTCATCTCTATTCCTACTTAAGCCTTACCTGCAAATCCCAAGCACTTCATCCATAGTTTGGTCTTTCCTGCTAATTATACCTCTTTTCCTCAAAATGAGTGCTGCCACATCCCTAATCACCCTCACAAATACAACTCCAAATATCAGTCACTCACGCTTACCATCTAAAGGTGTCCCCTAAGCTCACATCTGGCTGGAATCAAGTTAATTTATTGCATCGACAATGATCTCACTTCCTGGACATATATAATATACATACGTTACTACTGAAACAATGTCAATACTTCTGCAATCAAATTGTCATAGTTTGGTGGCGCCATGTAATTATTCATGTCTTTACACTGTCTCCCACACAGTTGTCTTGTGGTGCCTACCTAGAAAAGCAAAAATAAAAGCTAAAGGAAGAATGCTTTTCCTTGATTCCTTCATCATATAGCTCTTTAAGGTGCACCGTCTCATTGGGCCAGGATGACACATGGACAAGAAGGCACTTGAACTAGAAGACACGGAGTCAAGATTAGGATTGGAGACACACGGACAGAAGGAAGAAAGTCAGAAGGAAAACAGTTACAAAGGAACCCCACTTATCTGATGCTGATCTAAATGGTAGAGGCATGGAAGATATCTTAAATCCTCACAAAAACTTCCCATCGCACTGTGAGGCCACTGCAATAAGATAGGTTCATCAATAGATGATAAGTACTTAGTCAAACATGTCACAACTTCCTTTGAGGATGTGGTTTTCACTTGGCCATCCATCCTGTCAGGCACACCATGCACACAATGCCATTCCATCCATGATTCACCAGTTTGTTGATGCCCCACATACCGATACTTTATTATTTCTATTTTGTACTCTACCCCTAGAAGGCCTTCCATGGCACTGTCTTGGGGTACCTCTCGAGAAAACTAAAAATAAAACAGTTAAATGAAGCACGCTTTTGCTTGACCCCTTTACCACGTAGCTCTTTAAGATTGCAGTCACGTTGGGCAAGAAAGACACAAGGACAAGACGAAGACATTAGGACTAGGAAACACAGACAGAGGGAATTTGTTGATGCCCCAAATTACCGGTAATTCTTTGCTCCTATTTTGTACTCAACCCCTAGAAGACCTATTTCTTGAGGTGATTAGTCTCCTCCTACTCCATCATCCTGAAAATGTTGGAGAACACACATTGCTTGATCCAAAAATCTTTGGTGTGTGCTCATCAATGCTTTGCCTCTCTTGGTGACCTGAAAATAACTCACAAAAATGAAAATAGAAGAAAGCTGGATCAAAAAACTGAGACTCTGCACAACACAAAGGCAAATCTTTGGAAATGGACCCTGCAGAGGAAAACATACAAACATTTTCTTGTGCACACAAATGTTTTCTTGTGAAGCTAGCTAAGTACGTTTATTTAGTCACAAAACAGTTGATCTTGTAGATGAAATTACCAGGGTGTTACCACCTCAACTTCACGAGGTTTATGAAGCTTCCTATGTTATTGTAAAAAGGTTGAGGAAATGATGGCCAACAACTTAATACGACTCTTTGCTCAATCATACCTAAATAGTACCCTATTTACGGCTTGTTCGCATGAATAAGATAATATGGTTAGACTGTAATGAATCTCGAAAGAAGTCCAAAGGACAGGAATTTCAAAGTAAGATAGATTCATAGATGCGCTTGTTGGACTTCTTTAAAAGATGTCTAAATTTGACTGACAAAATAACGTCTAAAGAGGCACTGCTTTTATGTTATGACAATCTGCTATTCTTGGAACCATTGCAGCAAAAGCTGAGGTGTTCTTCATTCATAATCTCCAAATCCACAGCATTCAGCAGTGCCTTGATAGTGAGAGAAAATTTATGTTCTGCTGACTGCTATTACTATTACAAAGGAAGCTAGATTTTCTTTTGTTAGGACCCCCTGAAGATTACATGAGAGAAGGGTGTACATATTTGACAAATGGACATAGAAGAACGTGTTGATGTGTGGAGCGATGAAACACATAATGGGCAATAGGGATGCTTTCCCCTATTTAATACCTAACTAAAGGAATGCCTTGGCTACCAGTCTTTTCCTGATAGCTGCGGTGTGCTCACAACATAAATTTTGCAGACAATAAATTGCTTGATATTAACAAGATAAACTGTAATTTCTTTATTTTTTATATAGCAAAGGATTAATACTGCATTGAAGAGGGCAGGCCAAAACATATTAACTGCTTGTGTCTTAACAGGAATAAATAATCTTACCTAACAAGTTTTTAGTAGATGTTGACATTCTCACAGATTAAAAAGTGTTGTTTCACTTGAACCAATAAATTGGATATAATTGCCTAAATTATAAACTGTCAGTTTACAGTGTTTACTAATGTCAGCTTCCCATGGTTCTCACTTTTCCATTTTCACCTTATGTGTATGTTCCCTTGGGCCTCTGACAAATCATGTCATCCCTCTTCTTAGTCCCGCTCTTAACGTGGGAAGTGTGTTGCTCTTATCACTCATTATCCCGCTCTTCTTTCTTCTGTCTGTTTGTTGTTCCTGTTTCTTCTATTCCCTCACTTGCTTATTCTTTTTGCTCTCTTTTACTGTCTTTTTCCTCTTCACATGATATTTCTGCTCCCTCCGTTTTCTTACTGTCCCATTCTTGTCACTATCCGTTGTGGGTAGCCCTGTTCCATCAGTATTTTAAACTTTTTCTTTTCTGTCTTTATCTAGTGTATGTTTCCTCGATTTCCTCAGTCATGACTACTGTCTATTCTCTCAGATTTTTCTTTAAATCACCCTTCCTGTTTTAGGTCTTATAAAAGATAGATTTAGTTGTCTGCCAGAGTTCAAGATATCAACACAGCAGGGGTGGCTGCTGTTGTGGCAAAGCGGCAGGGTGGGGGACACAAAACAAAGACAACAAAAAGAGAAAAAAAACACTTACCTGATGCATGCGCATTGCCAGCACTGCCGCGCCGATCTTCTGGCTCCACTCACTGCAGGCATAGGCTCCCAGCCTGCCCTGCGGTCAATCCTAAAGCTGCTCTCATGCATGCTGGAATAGGATTGGCCTGAGAGCCTTGGCTTTGGACTCCCAGACAGACTGGAAGCCTGTGCCCCCTGTCTCCAACCTAGAAACACAGATTGGGTTAGAGAGCGCTCAGTGCGCATGTGGGTTTGGCTGTCCCGAGACTGCCAGCCAAACACACATGTGCACTGTGGGGACTGCACACCACTCCGCCTGTCATTCCCCATGGCCCGCCCCCTTGAAAAATAAAACGATAATAAACATGGTTGATTACTATTTTATTTTCCAAGTTTTGCAGCTGCTGCTGCTGGCAGGTGGGGGGGGGGCAACAAATGCATTTAAAACGAAGTCCTTTAAGACTGTGCATAACTATTCCACAAATTACTTATTTAATATAAATTAAATAAATAGTTAACAATGAATAATTTATTGGGAATTAATTATTGCTTAATTAACTTCCCACCCTACACCCCTACAAACCTTGCAACCCACATCTAAAGTACATGTAAAATTAATAAGTATTCCATAAACTACATAATTTAAAATCAGTTAAAAAAAAAAAAAATTGTGAATTAACTATTACTTAATTAAAGTCCCACCCTACCCCTCTACAAACCCACAAATAACATTTAACAAAAAATCAGCTTTACATAAGTTAACTATTAAATATCAATCATAAAATAAATAAAATGTATTAAATAAATCTTAATTACTTATTACCTTTTACCTTCCCACCCTTTCTCCCTTCAAAAGAAACACTTTGCTACTACACTATAAATCATTATTAAAAATGAATAACAGTTTCTAAATCACTTACCTATACAGGCTATATTTTAAATACAATTAATAACATTCATAAAACCAGAAGTAACATATACAATTAATATATCAACTAAAACACATTAAAATAGTTAAAAACAATATTTTAACCACTATATTAGTAAAAATGATATTACAATCATTGATATTATTTACCATCATATTAAAGGCCTCAAGAATGATTTTCTTGCAACACTATTTGTGCATCACAATATTTGTATCTCATGATATTTAATTTCCAATATTTCTGTCTCCCGATATTTTTGAAACAATATTTTGTCCGAACCCCCACCAGGCTGTCACAAACCTATGCCACTATCCACAGTCTCTCACTTTGAACCTTAAAGGTATATCAAATAGCTCCATCTCCCCCTCAGAAACGTATTGCAAAACATTAAAAGCCTTCAACTTTCCCTCAAATTCAAGCTCCTCTACAGCCTGAATTAAAGCTAAAATACACTCTTTGGTTTACAGTATCTCCAGCTGTGCACTGTTACATGAAATATAAAAGTAAGGTCCTAATTAACATTTTTTGGGGGCATCTATGTTGACATTTCATGAGGAAGAAATGCATTCTCCAAATGTACATTCCTGATTGTCAGGATCTGGATAGGTGGAAGTATGTACTGGATCTGGAGGTTTAAGATTAGTGGTAGATTTGCAAGAGTTGCTGGGTGGGACACCCCAAAGAAGTATGCAAACATCCACACACCTATGGGTTTATGGACAGTTACATAATCCTTGCATGCAGTTTTCTTCCTTGTAAACCATAGACATTTTCTCCGGTCTAAGGATGAAGTAAATGTGATCCGAGGGTGGCTACGGGAATATACATCCCCATATTTAATAAGGGTTTAAGGTATAGGAGTACCTGAACAAGAAATACATTTTCCCCCAGCAGAAAAAAATCAGTCCTATGTTATGATGTAGAACACTATCACATTTATGCTTGCAGATTTTTCCACTTTACGGAAAATATGCACAAGTGCATTTTATGCGGTGCACTCATTCAGGAAATCCTCCACCATAGGAACATTTTATGGAGTACTCAAAGAATCATATGTAAATTCCTAAAAAGACACAAATCTGCTAGATAAGATCAACCATTGTGAGCATATTTTCGACTTTTCAACTTTGGGTCTTTTGAATCAAGATCTACTCATAAGGGTTGATCTTATCTAGCAGATTTGTGTCTTTTTAGGAATTTACTTTTGATTCTTTGATTCATGCGGTGATCCACTGAATGATGTAAGAGAGGTATAAAGCATGGCAATACGAGAAGGCGAGGCACACTGGGTGTCACTGAGACATAGTATACTCAGGTGTATTATTTATACTAGGGAACCCAAACACTGGTCAGGTGGCAGGTGAGGCAAACACAGGATTTATGTTCACATGTTTTAGGCCATGCCCATAATTAAACAGGTCATGCCTCTTGTAAAGGATTCCTCAATATGCTTTCTTCCCTACGCCCAAGTTAAACATTTTTTTTCATCCAAGTAAAAGGACTACCTCGGAGATCATATATCATGTGTCTAATTCCATTTTATGAGTGTGAGGGCTCTGCTTGGCGCTCCTCTGTCGTTGCTGCCTCGTGGCAAGGTGAACTCAGTCTCCCATCTCTTTGAGTGGGCAAATTAAGTTCCATAAAATTGGGTTATTGAAACATTTGTTCTTTACAGCGCTTTGAAACACAGCTATTATTATTAATAATAATTATTATTATTATCATCATCATCCCAGAGGTGAATGCAGGCGTTGCTTATGCACCACTCTGTGAGATAACTCCTTTGTTAGAGTTGACGTTTTTGTACATATTATGGACATCCATGAAAAATAGAACATAAATCACATAATCTGATGAAAAAGAAACAATACACGTAGTAAAACCTCCAGAAGTCCTGGTTTGTCTTCATCCAAGCTTCCACACAATTGTGTCACAGTTGCAAGCTGCAGCCTAATTTCTCGAAATTCTAGGTCGGGGCAGCAAGCTTTCTGTCTGGCTGGTGGAAATGCTTTTATATTCCTGTGTGCATAGTCACACCAAAGACCTAGATAGTATTTTAAGTCATGGTGGGAACCCCGCATATGTGCCAGATCCCTGGTGAAGGACCACAAGCTGTGAGAATACATTCTTGCTAGTTGTGACTCTCTAAAGCCTTCATTGCAACTGACGGTTGTATTGAAGGCATTAGAGATTCCACCCATAGAGGGTCAGGAGTTTTCTCTCTGCATTTCCGGTTCAATACTTGGGCCCTCATTACAACCCTGGCGGTCGGTGTTAAAGCGGTGGTAAAACCGCCAACAGGCCGGCGGAAAAAAAAATGGAATCACAACCGTGGCAGAAACCGCAAACATAGACAGCCATTTTAACACTCCGACCGCCACGGCGGTAGAAACAAACAGCGCGGCGGTCACCACCAACAGACAGGCGGAGGACAATGTACCCACACTATTATGAGAGGCCAATCCGCACCTTTTCCAGGGCAGGAGCAACGCGAACAAAAACACGGCAGAAACAGGACTTGGAAGGGAAAACACTCACCTCTCCACACCCCACGAGGAACCAGGACGCCATGGAGCCAGAACTCCAAATACTCCCTGCAATGGTATTCCTGCTCCTCTATCAGGAGCACCAAAGACGCCGGCGACGACCACGGTGAGTACTGCACTTACAACACAGGGGAGGGGGGAGGGAAAAGAGAGGGACACACACACGCAACATGCGAAACCCCCACCCTCACCCACAACAGCATACACACAAATACATGCTGCAACATTACATTTACACCCCCCACCCCCCTGGAGGAACGCAAGGACAAAAGGAAATTAGTTGAACGATTGTAATCATGAAAACATCAGTAGTCAAAACTCGGAATACAGTATATACAATTATGTACACCAACTACACAAGTCCGGATAGTGCACCAATAATTGTCAGTGGACCACTGGGCCCAAAATGCATGGGCGAGGCCCACACTCGATACCAGGCTTCAAACGGAGAGAACACTGCAGGGGCATCAGATCAAAATTAAACAGGCACCTCAGGGGGAAGGGAAGGGGGGGGCACCTCAGCCAGATGAGTGCACAATGCCACTGCTCCACAAGGGGGCTCCATGCCCACTGCTGGATCCTGGGGAGTGCACAGCCACAGTCTCTCAAGTCTTTCCAGTGGGTGGTTTGCCCACTTCTGTATCCTGGGGAGTGCAAAGCCACAGTCTCTCAAGTCTTTCCAGTGGGCGGTTTGCCCACTGCTGTATCCTGGGAGTGCAAAGCCACAGTCTCTCAGGTGGATGCCTTTCTCAACTGGTTCTGGAGGGGGCTTTGTGCACAGAGTGCTTCTTCCTGCCAAGGACTGAGGTAGTGGATGTGATACTCCACTGGTTCTGGAGGGGGCTTTGTGCCTAGAGTGGTTCATCCTGCCAAGGACTGAGGTAGTGGATGTGATACTCCACTGGTTCTGGAGGGGGCCTTGTGCCCAGAGTGCTTCATCCTGCCAAGGACTGAGGTAGTGGATGTGATACTCCACTGGTTCTGGAGCGGGCTTTGTGCCCAGAGTGCTTCATCCTGCTAAGGACTAAGGTAGTGGATGCCTTTCTCCACTGGTTCTGGAGGGGGCTTTGTGCCCAGAGTGCTTCATCCTGCCAAGGACTGAGGTAGTGGATGTGATACTCCACTGGTTCTGGAGGGGGCTTTGTGCCCAGAGTGCTTTATCCTGCCAAGGACTGAGGTAGTGGATGCCTTTCTCCACTGGTTCTGGAGGGGGCTTTGTGCCCAGAGTGCTTCATCCTGCCAAGGACTGAGGTAGTGGATGCCTTTCTCCACTGAAGGTGGTGCATCATGGAAGCTGCCCAGGCTCCTGGAACTGACCACCAGGCTCGGACGACTGACCACTGGGGATGGCAGCCATGCCTGCAGTGGTGCCACTGGCTCAGGATGTCGCGGGGCCGCTGGCGGTGCTTGCGGTGGTGTCAGTAGCGGCGGTGCTGGCGCCGGGCTCTGTTGCATCGGTGCTGGCGGCGGACTCTGTGGCATTGGTGCTGGCGGCGGGCTCTGTGGCAGCGGTGCTGGTGGCGGACTCTGTGAAATCGGTGCTGGCGGCAGGCTCTGTGGCATCGGTGCTGGCGGCGGGCTCTGTGGCAGCAGTGCTGGTGGCGGACTCTGTGGCATCAGTGCTGGCGGCGGACTCTGTGGCAGCAGTGCTTGCGGCAGACTCTGTGGCAGCGGTGCTGGTGGCGGGCTCTGTGGCGGCGGTGCTGGTGGCAGGCTCAGTGACTGCGGTGCTGGTGGCGGGCTCAGTGACTGCAGTGCTGGTGGCAGGCTCCGTGACTGCGGTGCTGGTGGCGGTGCAGGTGGCAGTCTTCTCTGCCGTACAGGTTGACATCGACGTGGACAGAAGGTGTGACACTGGTCTCACTGTCGGTGCCACCATGCCCTCTCCTGACCTGACCTTGATTTTCTGGCCCTTCCCCACCTTGGATGGTGGCGCAGCTGTCTTGCCACTATCCCCTTTTGTTTTCCCTGAGCCCTTGGTGCCAGGTGTTTTCGCCTTCTCCCTCTGGGATGTGGCCAACTTTTTTACTTTTGCAGGTGGCGGAATGTCCTTGCCCTCGCTCCGTGGCACACTGGCAGCCCTGATGCTTGGCACACTCCAAAAGCCCACAGTTGCTGGCACCACTGTGCCCGGTGATGTGGTGACTGAGGTGCTGGGTTGGGACCTGGAATGCCTGGCCCTAGGGGACGGATGGGGGGAGGTGTAGGGAAGAGGTCAATGTTAGCCAGGAAAAGTTTTTTCGACACGCAGGGACGGGTAGATGGAGTGGGTTTGGGAATGGAGGAAGAGGTAGTGGTTGTAGGAGGTGTACGTTTGCTGAATTTGGGTGAAGGTGCATGGGCTGGAGGCTGTTGTGAGGTTGATGGCTGTTGGGTGTGTGTGTGCCTGAATTTGTGTACTTTGGGAGGAGGACTCACAGACACATTGGTAGAGGACACAGGGGAAGTGTGAATGGTAGTGGGGGTGGTGAGTGCACCTGAGCGGTGTGTGGTGATGGGCGTGCTAGTGATGGAGGTAGTGGCTGAAGATGTAGTGCATGCAGGTGTGAGTGGAGACGAGACAGGGAGGGAGGAGGGAGACATGGAGGAGAGGGACACAGTGGAGGCAGTGGATGTTGGAATGTGTGCATGCGTATGATGCTTGTGTGAGTGCCTGTGGGATGTGTGGTGCTTATGTTTGCCAGAGCCACCCTTGTGTGTTGAAGTGTGTGCATGCTGATCTGATGGTGTGCTTGGGATAGGCTGAGGTACAGGGGATTGGGTCTGGGTGGAGGAAGTTGGAGGGGGGAGGCTGGATACAGGGACAATGGCTGCCATCAGTGCTGAGGCCAGAGCCTGAAATGCTCTCTGTTGGGCTGCCTTGCCAGAATGAATGCCTTCCAGGAATGCATTTGTTTGTTGCAAATGCCTCTCGACACCCTGGATAGCATTCACAATGGTAGTATGCCCAACAGTGAGGGATCTCAGGAGGTCAATAGCCTCCTCAGTGAGGGCAGCAGGGCTGACTGGGCCAGGGCCTGAGGTGCCTGGGACGAAGGAGATGCCCAAACTCCTGGGTGAGCGGCCACGGGACACACGCTGAGGGGCTGCTGGGAGGGCGGTGCTGGTAGGGGGGTGGCGGCTGTACCTGTTGATGCGGGGGGCACAGAGGGGCCCGCCACCGCAAGGGAGCTCCCATCAGAGGAGGAGTCGCTGTCGCTGCTGTCACCTCCTGTCCCCGCCGTGGAGCTCCCCTCGCCCTACGTTCCACTGGTGGCTTCAGACTCCATTGTCTCGCCCTCCAGGACCAAGTGGGATGCAGCTCCCTCCTGCTCCGGTGCCACTGCTCCTCCGCCTGATGATGCTATTGCACACAAGAACAGGGAGACCACAAAAAGGGGGGGAGACCGAAGAAAGACATGTTCAGTGCATGCAATACCACTACCGTTGGCAGACACTACAGACACAACAGCCCTCTGCACTATGCCATGCACATATAGTTCCTGATTAATCACATGCCCATGGGGTACAAGGCCTATGCCCGATTGCTGCACACATGGAAATCACAGGAGCCTGACTAGGTGTAGATGGCTCTTACCACTGGTGGGGTTTGGGTGCCACATTGTCTGCCTCACAAAGGGTCCTTGCCTACAAAGCTCGTCCTGGCATAGGGTAATCCACTGCCCACCTCCCCCACCCAGACACCTCGTAATGCGCGCAGAGTCAGATGGATGTGATGGTACTCACCCCCTTGTGGCTGCTGTGATGCCCTCAAGCGCCCATCCAACTCCGGATACACCACCACCAGGATCTGAAACATCAGGGGGGTCATGGTGCGACGGGCACCCCTCCCACGTTGGGAGGCCATCCCCAGCTGGGCCTCCGCCGTCTTCTTGGAAAAGGAAAAACTTTAACTCTACTCTACTACTCACAGTCATTGGTCCACCCTTGCCCTGACGCACATACACTCACCATCCGCTCATGCAGGGCTTAGTGCCCCCCGTATCTTCCATCCACACCACTCCAAACAGGCATTGCCCATGCAGCATGCTCACAGTGTACTCACCTGTTTGTCTGGAGGACCGTAGAGTAGCGTGTACTGGGGGAGGACCCCATCCACTAACTTCTCCAACTCCTCCGAAGTGAAGGCAGGGGCCCTTTCCCCAGACGCATGAGCCATCGTTGCTTCCAGACTGAGGTCACAGCAGCACTTGCAGTGTAGGTCCTCTCCTGTAGAAGGTCAGGTATCAAGTGAGTGAACAGAGAGAAAATGGCGTACATCGTCATTGGCTCCTGGCACCCGTAGGATCCAATGTTAACCAATGCAGGATTGCACTGCAGTCTTCGACGGCCTACCGCGACGGTGTAGAACGCCAGCGCAGTTACCTCATATCCCCTTGTCCCACCTTACAGGTCAGGCAGCAGCCATTTCAGGGGGCCACATGGCATCAATAATAACTGCGTCACACCTATCTAGGCCTTGCATACACACAGTAACAGGCACTTTGCGGATTTACAAATGTTTGCTAATGACATTTTGTAATACCTCAGTGATGGCTGACTCTCTGCTCGCTGTTCTCCTCCATAGGGCACGCCTGCTGGGGCAAGTGATGAGATGGCGGCATCCTCCGGTGTACAGACCGCTGATGGACCTGTCGACAATGGAAGAGAGACGCGTAATAGTCACCTACAGACTTGATCGTGCAACAATCCATGAACTGTGTGCCCAGTTGGAGACAGACCTGATGTCAGCAATCCGCCATCCCACAGGGATCCCCCCTCTAGTGCAGGTCCTGTCAGTACTCCATTTCCTGGCAAGTGGGCTTTTCAAACTACAGTGGCCGTTGCTTCAGGGATGTCCCAGCCTATGTTCTCAAACGTGTTGTCCAGAGTGTTGTCTGCGCTGCTGAAACACATGCGCAGCTACATCGTTTTCCCTCAGGTGGAGGATTTGCCTACAGTGAAAGGTGACTTCTATGCCCTGGGACATATCCCCAACATCATAGGTGCCATTGATGGGACACATGTGGCCTTGGTCCCCCCCGCAGGAGTGAACAGGTGTACAGAAACTGGAAGAGCTACCATTCAATGAATGTGCAGATGGTGTGTTTGGCCGACCAGTACATCTCCCATGTGAATGCCAAGTTTCCTGGCTCAGTGCATGACGCTTACATTCTGCGAAATAGCAGCATCCCTCCAGAGGCACTGTGTGTGGCTAATAGGTGAGGACAAGGACCCTATACCCTGTGAATAGTTGTCTGGGTCTGGGGTTCTCCCTAAGGGTTAGTGTGTGTCTAACAGTTGTCCCTCAACATTTGCAGGTGACTCTGGGTACCCCAACCTGTCATGGCCACTGACCCCAGTGAGACATCCCAGGACAAGGGCAGAGGAACGATACAATGAGGCACATGGGCGAACTAGGAGAGTGAGCGAAAGGACCTTCGACCTCCTGAAGGCCAGGTTCCGGTGCCTCCAAATGACAGGTGGTTCTCTCTACTACTCACCATAGAGGTGTGCCAGATCATCGTGGCCTGCTGTATGCTGCACAACCTGGCTTTGCGACGACAGGTGCCTTTTCTGCAGGAGGATGGTCCAGAAGGAGGTCTTGTGGCAGCTGTGGAGCCTGTGGACAGTGAAGAAGAGGAGGCAGAAGAAGAGGATATCGACAACAGAAACAACGTTATCCAGCACTACTTCCAGTGAGACACAGGTAAGAAGATGTCACTGCCTCACACATCTCATACAATTGTTAGACCTATCATATGTCTGTCACTTTCACCCAGTGTGTGGACCCTGACTTGTCACTTTGCCTTTCCACTTCACAGATGTGGGTCCCACTGTGTGACCTCTGCTATATTACCTCATGGACTAGAGCTGTGTTACATCGGTATGTTGACAATACAATCGGCATTGCTATTTTCCAGAGTTATTGCAAATACACATTTGTGAAAGCACAGACTGACTCCAGATTGTTTTGTGATTCCAGGATGTTTATTTCAGTGCACATTAGTGGAGGGGGTTGTAAAATGGACAGGGATGATGGAGGATTGTCCATGGCAGAGTCTTTGTTTCACAGGTGGATTGTCCAAAGGGGCATAGGAAGTGGAGCTAGGGTAGTTGATGGATGGACAAGGTGACGAAGTGGGACAGAAGGATGACATTCAGGGGGGTCTAATTTCCTGGCGGGGGTCTTGGCATTGTTCTCTGTCTTTGCCCTGGATCTCAGGGACCGTTTGTGGGGTTGTTCTCCATCTGCAGGGGGTGGGGTGCTGGTGTCGTGGTCCTGTGGCGGTGCCTCCTGTCGGCTAGTGCCGGCGGAGGTGGTGGGCTGTTCATCATCCAGGCTAGTGTCAGGGGCCCCTTGTTGTGTAACAGTGTCCCTCTTGGTGTTCACGAGGTCCTTCAGCACCCCTACAATGGTGACCAGGGTGGTAATGATTTGATTTGAGTTCCTCCCTGAACCCCAAATGCTGTTCCACCTGCAGCCACTGGGTCTCCTGAAACTTGGCCAGTACCATTGCCATCGTCTCCTGGGAATGATGGTAGGCTCCCATGATGTTGGAGAGGGCCTCTTGGAGAGTGGGTTCCCTGGGCCTGTCCTCCCCCTGTCGCACAGCAGTCCTCCCAGTTCCCCTGTTTTCCTGTGCCTCTGTCCCCTGAACCATGTGCCCACTGCCACTGCCCCCAGGTCCCTGATTTTCTTGGGTTGGTGGGTTTGCCTGGGTTCCCTGTAGTGGTGGACACACTACTGCTTGACGTGTCCTGGGGACAGAGGGATGGGCCCGCTGGGTGGGTGCTGTGCTGGTGTTTCCAGAGGGGTAAAGGTCTGTAGTGGCATGTGCCAGTGTCAGGGGAACCGACTGTCCCGAGCTCCCAGATGGGCCGGGCTGGTCATCTTGATCCAGTTGGACAGAGCTGCTGTCATCACTGTGGGCCTCTTCTGGGGGGGAGTGGACATGTCTGGAACCTCCTGTCCGGTGACGTTGGGTAGGGGTCCTGCAGGGGTGTAAAGGCATGATTATTGCATCTGTGTGTGCCATTGTGTGCAATGGGTGGGTGACCCAGTACTCCAGTGCTTGCATTCTTGCCTAGGACCTTGTGTGATAATTGGTTTGGGGTCTGTGTGGGTATCTGTAGTGGACATGCTTTGGTGATGGGTGTCCATGCTTTGGTGTTGCATACAGGGCTTGGTGTTGGGATGGATGGGTGGTGATAGTGGGACATTTGTGAGGTGTTGGAGTGATGGGGGTGAGGGTGAGGGTGGGGTATGTGATAGCATGCAGGTAGGGTGGGGGATGTAATAGTTAAGATTAGACTTACCAGAGTCCATTCCTCCTGCTACTCCTGTGAGGCCTCAGGACGCAGTATAGCCAAGACTTGCTCCTCCTATGTTGTTAGTTGTGGGGGAGGAGGTGGGGATCCACCGCTAGTCCTCTATACTGCAATCTGGTGTCTTGAGACCACGGAATGCACCTTCCCCCGTAGGTCGTTCCACCTCTTCCTGATGTCAGCCCGTGTTCTTGGATGCTGTCCCACTGCGTTGACCCTGTCTACGATTCTGCACCATAGCTCCATCTTCCTAGCTATGGAAGTGTGCTGCACCTGTGACCCGAACAGCTGTGGCTCTACCCGGACGATTTCCTCCACCATGACCCTGAGCTCCTCCTCAGAGAACCTGGGGTGTCTTTGAGGTGCCATGATGTGGTGTGGGTGATGTGTGAGGTGGTGTGTGTTGTGATGTGTGAGGGGATGTGTTTGTGTGTGTTGTCTGAGGTGCATGGATGTTGTGTGAGTGATGATTTTGTGTGTCTGTGGATGCTAGTGTTGTTTCTGGTGGTGTCTTTCTCTGGGCTTCTTTCTCAATTTTGGTCATAAGGGTTTGTGGGTGATGTGGGTGTGTGTTTTATATTGGATTGGGTGTGTGGGAGTGGTGTGTGTATGTGTATTGGGTGTGTGTATTTCGAATTGTCCAATGTGGTTGCGTTTTGTAAATGTGTGTGTATTTTGAGCGCAGTGGTGTGTACCGCCAATGGTTTACCGGAGTTGAAAGACCGCCGCGTGGTTTGGTGGGTCGTGATAGTGTGGGCGTATTCCTTTTGGCGTGACGGTGGAGGTTTTGTTATCGCCAATTTATCACTGAGCTTTGGTGTGGCGGACTTGTGTGGGTGTCTGGATTTTGGCGGAATCTGGGCTGTGGGTGGCATTCTTCTGCACAGCGGTAAGCGGGATTTACCGCCAATATTGTAATGAGGGCCTTAATTTCCTTGCTGAGACCCTCATGTCTCGCAGGGAAATAAAGTGACAGTGACCAGACCTTAAAGGGCAGGGCAACCATCACTATGACCCGACAGTGCAGTGTCGGACGGGTCACCAGGTCAAAGGTTTGCATCCGCGATGCAAACCTGGAACATCCCCACCTTTAAATGAGACAGGAAAATTGTGGGGTACCATCAGATTCATGGGAGAGAAGAATAACAACTTTACTGCAGCTCTACCAAATCTGCCAAACCCAAATGGCCACCTGGTGTTTCCTTAAGTGGCGTTGATGACATAGTGGGGCTTGATTTGTTTAGGTGCTTCCCTTCCCTTTCTCCATGACACAAGGCTGCAGAACAGTATAACATCTGCATAACATTTGTTGCTTGCCAATGTTTGCCGGACACTTTGGACTTCATGGTGATGGGCAATCTTGGACCATCATCAGTAATGCTCCTGCCTAAAGTATCTATCGTATGTCTACGCATGCCAGTTGACCTATGATGAAAGAAAAAATGTCAGCGGTTGTCAACAAGAATTTTAATGCAAGGAGAAGTAAATGGGCCTGATTCACAAAGGTAACTTACACTTTTGAGTAAATTTACTTTTAATTGACTATTCACAAAATCCGACTGTAAATTTACTCCAAAAGTGTAACTTGCACTCAGATTTTGTCAGCAGTCAGACAAGTAGCAAATGTACATTCCAATAGGATAGGTTCATCAATAGATTATATGTACTTAACCAAACTTGCCACATCTTCTTTCCAGGGTGTGTTTTTAACTTGGCCATCCACATTGTCAGGCACACCATCCACACAATGTCATTTCATCCATTATTGACCAGTTTGGTAATGGCCACATACCGATCCTTTACTACTTCTATTTTGTACCCTGTCCCTAGAAGGCCTGCCATTTCTTGAGGGGATTAGTCCCCTCCTACTCCAGCATCCTGAACATGCTGGACATAACAGATTGCTTGATGCAAAAATCTTTGGTTTGTGCTCTTCCAATGCTTTGCCTTTCTTGGCTAGCTGAAGATTCTTCACAAAAAAAAGAAATAGAAGCAAACTGGACCAAAAAATACTGAGAACCTGTGCAACACAAAACTATGGAAATGGCCACTTGCAGATGCAAACACACAAACGTTTTCTTGTGAAGCTTATTTTCTGCTGCCCCTAGCTAACTACGTTTATTTAGTCACACGAAAAACCTGATCTTCTAGATGAAATTACCAGCATTACAACCTCAGCTTCACAAAGTGTATGAAGCTTCCGATATAACGTTACAAAGGTTGAGGAAGTGATGACCGACCACTTAATACAATTCTTTGAACAATCATAGGTATATAGTACTCTATTTAGGGGTTGTTTGTATAAATTAGATGATATGGTTAGACAGTAATGAATCGCGAAAGAGGCCCAGAAGTCATGAATTTAAAAGTAAGATAGATTCATAGATGCGCTTGCTGACCTTTCGTGAAAGATATCTATCTTTGACTGACAAAATAAACATTTAAAGAGCCACTGCTTTTAAGTTATGCCACTCTTGTGCTGTTCTTGGAACCACTGAAGCAAAAGATGGAGTATTCTTCATTAATAATTTCCAAGTCAACAGCAGTGCCTTGGGAGTGAGACAAAAGCTTTGTCCTGTTCATTGCTATTAATATCACAAAGTAACCTAAATCGTCTCATGGTAGGAATCCCTGAGGATTACATGAAAGCAGGGTGTACATATTTAAAAAAATTGACATAGGAGAATGCGTTGATGCATGGAGCGATGATACACACGATGGGCATTAGATAGGTTTTGAATACCTATTTAATACCTAACTGAAGGCATGCCTTAGCCACCGGTCTTTCCCTGGCAGCTGTGGTGTGCCCACAACATATTTTTTGCACACAATAAATGGCTTGACATTGACGAGATAAACTGTACATTTTTACTTTTTATATAGCAAAGGATGAATACTCCATCGACTGAGGGGAGGTCCAAACATATTAACTGCTTGCGTCTTAAGAGCAATAAATCTTACCTAACACATTTTTTGTGATGTTGAAATTCTCACAGGTTGAAAAGTGTTGCTTCACTTGACCCAATTAGTTAGATATAATTGCCTAAATTATAAGCTGACAGTTCATATTCTTCACTAATCTCTTTTTCTCAAGTTCTCACTATTCCATTTTGGCCTTCTGTGTATGTTACCTTAGGTCTCCCACTATCACGTCAGCCTTCTTCTAAGTCCCGCTCTTAACATGGTATGTATGTTACTCCTATTGCTCATTATCCTGCTCTTAACCTGGGATGTATGTTACTCCTAACGCTCAGTATCCCGGTCTTCTTTCTTCTAGTTGTTGTCCCTGTTTCATCTATCCCCTCACTAGCTTACTATTTTTGCTATTTTTTCTCTCTTCCACCTATTTACCTGATATGTTTACTTCCTCTGTTTTCTCACAGAAAAAGTATAGGCACGACCTTTAAGATAGTCATTTTCATCTCTCCTGAGTTTTTTAAGTTTCTTATCCTTAATGTACAGTTGGTGTGCATTAAGTACGTCCTTAAGTATGTTATAGTTTCTGTCTGTAGCATCTGGCAAGTTCATATTTTTAAGTTTTTGTTCTAAGACAGAAATCTCTGTCATTAGTTTGTCCCTCTTTCTATCTGCATGTTTAATTAAAATATTCATCATGCCGATTGATGATGATGCAATTAAGTGTTCCCATTCCCCCAGCAAGTCTGTGTCGAGATCATCAAATGAGGGAAAGATAATAACACAACGCCTATGAGGGACTTGTTTTAGTTCTAATTATCTCTTTAAGGTTGTGGCATCCCACCACACGAATACACAACATATCAGTATTAGGTAAGGACCACAGCACTCAATCACAAATATATACAGCAGATTAAGTAATTCACTGAATATATAGTAATACAAAAACAGTCTTTAGTGCAAAATGAGATTGTAGCTAGGTCTTTTTCTCTTTCTTTGTGACCTCATAGGCTTATTTGCATCAAGGGAAGTTCTTTACAACTTAGTTCATTAATGTTGAACTGTTGGAAACACAGTTCTTTTAAATGGTACAATCCATGTGGTCCATGTACTTACAGTACATACATTAACAGCCCGTAGTAGGTCCAATACAAACAAAAGCCAAGGGTGTGTAACACAGGTACTTTTATAAGCACTTTATTTCTTATTCTTGCAGATTTGATTGTACCTCTTTGGCTCAACATGGATCATATGATCATGGAGCCCTCATATCCCTTGACCCTATGTGAGGTTATTAACCCACTGTTACATTGTTTATTCCAGCTCACCCATTCTTGACGGATCCTAGTACATAGGGATATATTGCTTCACACTTTCCGGTAGGTTAATGCTATACTGACCCCTCTTCTACTTGTTTACGTCCTCACCTCGGTACTAGATTACTGTGCTTCAGCTTTGGTTATTGTTCTACAAACGCCCTTGGCATGCCTCCTATGAAAACTCATCTCACCACTCATGTCTAGAACTCACTTGTGGTGGCACTACTATCTTCCTTACAAATAAGGAATTATTGGCACTATGCAAACCTATGCATTGTGCACAGCATCACTTCTAAAAATGTACTCCTTTTTGCCCTGCATGGTGCTTTGTCATGTCCATACATTTTAACTGTGTTCTCCTATAAGTACTTGTATCCATCTTTTCGCACCCTTGAAAAAGTCACGGTGTGACGAAACACGTGTTGGCTGTTTTTGTATTGGACCTACTACGGGCTGTTATTGTATGTACTGTAAGTACATGGACTACATGGATTGTACCATTTAAAAGGACTGTGTTTCCAACAGTTCAACATGAATGAACTAACCTGTAAAGAACTTCCCTTAATACAAATAAACCTATAAGGTCAAAAAGAAAGAGAAAAAGACCTCGTTGCAATCTCATTTTGCACTAAAGATTGTTTTTAGTATTACCATATATTCAGTGAATTACTTAACGTGCTGTATATGAGTGCTGTGGTCCTTACCGAATACTGATATGTTGTGTATTCGTGTGATACAAACAGTTTTTGTCGTACGTGACGCCACACACAGACTACATAGCCACTCGGACGGATTGAAGACTTACCATGGTCTCTGGACTCTGATTACATCCATGCTACAATCTGTATTTGTTCTCATATTCTTTGAATATTGGAGTCCTTCTAAATACAACCATAATCTTTATATTCAAAAAGCCTTGAAAAAGTAAATGATGACGAAACACGTGTCGGCTGTTTTTCCACAAACATAAAAGGTGTTTTGTGCTTTCAAATCACCTACCAAGTGTGTTTCATGAAATCAGAGGACTCTTGTCCTGAGACATCATCAAAGAATAAATGGATTTCACCCTGAGCCCACGATGTGCCGTGGTTTCTTTCTTTTCATAGTTTTTGTCTTGTGGTAGGAAGGCAACTGGGCCACATAGCACCACCACATACTTCCCTATCTTTATTTTAAGACATTTGTGGGAAGTGCATGTTTGTTACCAGTGATGTTGCCCTTGTAGTAAGATCCCTGAAAGAGTGTGCCGATCCTGTATACTACAACCACACCCAGCACTTTTAAATACATCATTAGCACAAATACACCATTTAGCACAAAAGGTAAAGCTTTTTCCCTGTTCTTTTTATTGTTTTCATAAAAGTGAACCCAAAGAATTCATGACTATGCAGCAGGATTGTGGGTATGCAAATTTCATATAAAGGGTTGTTGGCATGCAGATGTGCATGTCTGCTTATTCTTGTCCCCTCTCATGTCTACCATTCCCTCTTTGTTCATTATCATATTCTCCTTACTTGATTTCAATTGTAATCACGATCCTTCAGAAAGTGTTATTAGTTTATAAAGGCCCTGCCAGTTGTAAATTGGCCAGTGCTCTCACAAACATGGGTTCTCGTAGGGCATCTGTGCATGTGTGCTTTCATGCACACACTTACATATTTTATTTCATGTGCGTGCATTTACTGTGAAGGGCACACAATACCATGCTTAGTCATAAGACATAAGACACAATCCAACTCCCTAGATTCAGCATCTGTTAGATCATGGGTACTCGCAAACATTTCGTCAGAGGCTGCAAAGTTCTCTCTGTGGCATGCCAGAGGCCTGCACAGATACCAGTACTGTGAGGGATGGGGTGATGAAAGGTTGGCGTAGGGGGACGCGAAGCAGCTGCATGGTATGGACAACAAAATGAGCCTTCACATGGTTTATGTGTGCCATCAATACTCTAATCCCATTCCCCTAGAATTAAAGTCAAATCATTAACATCTAATGTTAAACATGAGAGGGAAAGAGACACTCATCTGGTCAGTGAATTGCAAAATGTGAAACCAGAAAACCTGGTTATCAGTCCTGGCATCCCCACTTGACCAAATTGTGTGGTCCTAGGCAATTGATTAATTTAACTCTGCCTTCCTTATCTTCACTACCACATATAAGAGCCCCTTGACACTTACGAGTTCAGGATGTGTGCTGTACAAAACTATAATGTTGTTCCAATTATATAACAAGACTACGCACACAGTGCACCTGACAAATAAGTTGCCTCTTGGTTCAATAATGGCATTGTTTTCCAAATGGGTGCGGCATGAATGCTTCCAAGATCATGTTTGAAAACTGTCACTGCTAATGCTCTAATGCGGTGTTATAATCTTATCTTCTAAGGTAAAATGCTCATGCATGTTGATATAACACACTTTTAAAAAGTTTGCAGAGTTGATCATGTTTCTGCATGTTAAGTGCAAGATGTCTTTAAAACTAAAGGTGTTTCTAATGAGAGGTTGTCTAGGACACCTTTTCTTCTATACTGTTACTTTAATTAACATGTAAATAAAGTATACCAGTTTGTGTTGCAGCTTTCTGTTGTTGGTTCCTGTGCTGTCAAGTGAACAGGACCCCAATGCTATTGTTCACCAGGGGGCCGCAATTAAGCATTAGGAGGGCAGTACTATGAGTATCCCTGTGTTAGATCATCAGGCCCAGATTCCTCAGTGTACCTGTGCAAGGATTCATTTCATGCTCCATCCACCAATCAGTCTGGGCTATGCTTTACCAAACCCTGGTAATTCCTGAGGGAGCACTGCCTGATAGTTTGTGAAATGTTTTATGATGGTATTTGGCACAAACTATAGAACACTCAACTTAATTTTCTTGCTAAGTTGGTTTCTAGCCACATGGCTGTCTTTCAAATAATACAATTTTGGAGGAAAAAAGAAAGCACATTATTATTTTTCATGGTGTGGGGAGGTAAAAGATATTTGAGTGCACTGGTCACCGGTTATGGGAAGACACTCTTCTGCTGATTTTAAGGGACATTTAGTAACAACTTGAGGTAATGCACATTTTCTGCTGACTTTAGAGGGACTTATAGTAACTATCTTGGCTACTGATCACTTTCTGCTCACTTCAGAGGGACTTCTGGTAAGGACCAGGGTTCAGCGCTGGCTTCAGGGCACTGTGACTGGTGCTACTACACCCAGTGCCAAGTTTGAGGTGTGCTATTTGCTCTCTGGGGAGGACAGAGTAGATAAGTCAGGTATGGCAGGGGACATAACAACACCCTGCAGAGATCTTTGCATGTCCAGCAATTTTCAGGGGATAATAATAATAGAAAGATAATTCTGGTGGTTAATTTACTTCCTGGGGACATCTGTGTTTTTTTTTCTAACAACAGTTTTGTTTACAATAGCACACAGTGTAATGTTCCTTCTGCAAAGCACAACATGTAACTGTAGGAGGTTGGACTGGCTTGTAGTGAGTACCAAGGGGTACTTACACCTTGCACCAGGCCCAGGTATCCATTATTAGTGTAGAGGGGTGTCTAGCAGGTTAGGCTGCTAGAAAAGGTAGCTTAGCAGAGCAGCTTAGGCTGAACTAGGAGACGAGTGAAGCTCCTACAGTACCACTAGTGTCATATGCACAATATCATAAGAAAACACAATACACAGATATACTAAAAATAAAGGTACTTTATTTTTAAGACAATATGCCAAAGTATCTCAGTGAGTACCCTCAGTATGGGGATAGCAAATATACACAAGATATATGTACACAATACCAAAATATGCAGTAATAGCAATAGAAAACAGTGCAACCAATGTATAGTCACAATAGAATGCAATTGGGGCACATAGGGATAGGGGCAACACAAACCATATACTCTAGAAGTGGAATGCGAACCACGAATGGACCCCAAACCTATGTGACCTCTTAGAGGGTCGCTGGGACTATAAGAAAACAGTGAGGGTTAGAAAAATAGCCCACCCCAAGACCCTGAAAAGTGGGTGCCAAGTGCACCTAAGTTCCCCAAAGAGCACAGAAGTCGTGATAGGGGAATTCTGCAGGAAAGACCAACACCAGCAATGTAACAATGATGGATTTCCAGACGAGGGTACCTGTGGAACAAGGGGACCAAGTCCAAAAGTCACGATCAAGTCGGGAGTGGGCAGATGCCCAGGAAATGCCAGCTGTGGATGCAAAGAAGCTGCCACCAGATGGTAGAAGCTGAGGGTTCTGCATGAACGACAAGGGCTAGAAACTTCCCCTTTGGAGGATGGATGTCCCACGTCGTGAAGAGTCGTACAGAAGTGTTTTCCCGCAGAAAGACCGCAAACAAGCCTTGCTAGCTGCAAGGGTCGCGGTTAGGGTTTTTGGATGCTGCTGTGGCCCAGGAGGGACCAGGATGTCACCAATTGCGTGAGGGGACAGAGGGGGCATCCAGCAAGAGAAGAAGCCCACTCAGAAGCAAGCAGCACCCGCAGAAGTGCCGGAACAGGCACTACGAAGTGGAGTAAATCGGTGCTCACCCGAAGTTGCACAAGAGAGTCCCACGCCGCCGGAGGACAACTCAGGAGGTCGTGCAATGGAGGTTAGAGTGCCGGGGACCCAGGCTTGGCTGTGCACGAAGGAAATCCTCGGTGAGTGCACAGGAGCCGGAGTAGCTGCAAAACATGCGGTTCCCAGCAATGCAGTCTGGCGTGGGGAGGCAAGGACTTACCTCCACCAAACTTGGACTGAAGAGTCACTGGACTGTGGGAGTCACTTGGACAGAGTTGCTGAGTTCCAGAGACCTCGCTCGTTGTGCTGAGAGGAGACCCAGAGGACCGGTGATGCAGTTCTTTGGTGCCTGCGGTTGCAGGGGGAAGATTCCGTCCACCCACTGGAGATTTCTTCAGAGCTTCTAGTGCAGAGAGGAGGCAGACTACCCCCACAGCATGCAGCACCAGGAAAACTGTTGAGAAGGCGGCAGGATCAGCGTTACAGTGTCGCAGTAGTCGTCTTTGCTACTTTGTTGCAGTTTTGCAGGCTTCCAGCGCGGTCAGCAGTCGTTTCCTTGGCAGAGGTGAAGAGAGAGTTGCAGAGGAACTCTGATGAGCTCTTGCATTCGTTATCTAAGGAATTCCCCAAAGCAGAGACCCTAAATAGCCAGAAAAGGAGGTTTGGCTACCTAGGAGAGAGGATAGGCTAGCAACACCTGGAGGAGCCTATCAGAAGGAGTCTCTGACGTCACCTGCTGGCCCTGGCCACTCAGAGCAGTCCAGTGTGCCAGCAGCACCTCTGTTTCCAAGATGGCAGAGGTCTGGAGCACACTGGAGGAGCTCTGGGCACCTCCCAGGGGAGGTGCAGGTCAGGGGAGTGGTCACTCCCCTTTCCTTTGTCCAGTTTCACGCCAGAGCAGGGCTGAGGGATCCCTGAACCGGTGTAGACTGGCTTATGCAGAGATGGGCACCATCTGTGCCCATCAAAGCATTTCCAGAGGCTGGGGGAGGCTACTCCTCCCCAGCCCTGACACCTTATTCCAAAGGGAGAGGGTGTAACACCCTCTCTCTGAGGAAGTCCTTTGTTCTGCCTTCCTGGGCCAAGCCTGGCTGGACCCCAGGAGGGCAGAAACCTGTCTGAGGGGTTGGCAGCAGCAGCAGCTGCAGTGAAACCCTGGGAAAGGCAGTTTGGCAGTACCCGGGTCTGTGCTAGAGACCCGGGGAATCATGGGATTGTCTCCCCAATACCAGGATGGCATTGGTGGGGCAATTCCATGATCTTAGACATGTTACATGGCCATATTCGGAGTTACCATTGTGAAGCTATACATAGGTAGAGACCTATGTATAGTGCACGCGTGTAATGGTGTCCCCGCACTCACAAAGTCCGGGGAATTGGCCCTGAACAATGTGGGGGCACCTTGGCTAGTGCCAGGGTGCCCACACACTATGTAACTTAGCACCCAACCTTTACCAGGTAAAGGTTAGGCATATAGGTGACTTATAAGTTACTTAAGTGCAGTGTAAAATGGCTGTGAAATAACGTGGACGTTATTTCACTCAGGCTGCAGTGGCAGGCCTGTGTAAGAATTGTCAGAGCTCCCTATGGGTGGCAAAATAAATGTTGCAGCCCATAGGGATCTCCTGGAACCCCAATACCCTGGGTACCTCAGTACCATATACTAGGGAATTATAAGGGTGTTCCAGTATGCCAATGTAAATTGGTTACATTGG
Source organism: Pleurodeles waltl (assembly GCF_031143425.1). NCBI lineage: Eukaryota > Metazoa > Chordata > Amphibia > Caudata > Salamandridae > Pleurodeles > Pleurodeles waltl. Next base: position 789,217,219 of record NC_090450.1, read on the forward strand.
TCACTAGCCTGTTAGTGACAATTTGGAAAGAAATGAGAGAGCATAACCACTGAGGTTCTGATTAGCAGAGCCTCAGTGAGACAGTTAGTCATAACACAGGTAACACATACAGGGCACACTTATGAGCACTGGGGCCCTGGCTGGCAGGGTGCCAGTGACACATACAACTAAAACAACATATATACAGTGAAATATGGGGGTAACATGCCAGGCAAGATGGTACTTTCCTACAGTAACAAACATGTATATCAAAGTATTGTCTTTTATATAGAGAGTTGAGTAAGTTACTGCTTTTGTCATAGAGATCATTTTGTTACTTGTAGTTCATAGGTTGCAAGCCTTCTATTATAGTGCAATGAGCTATGAACAAGTATCAAAGAGCTGCATGCAAACTACAAGGCATACGTTTATAACCTTATTGCTTTTTTCCTTCAAGGTTTCATATTCCAAAGTTGTTAATAATAAATTCTCTTGATTATAGACAACCATAACCACTTTTTTAAAATGCTGAGTTTGTGTTTCTCCAGACCAAGCACTGGTCACATATTGCTTACCCTTAGGGATCACATGACTCCTGCACTTTGTAGCCATCATTGTCGGATGTAACATTTCTTATACATTTATTTACACACTTGCATGATTCATAATATCTGTATTTGTTAGTATGACATAAAGTACAGACACCCTACATTGAGATGAGTCGTGCTACAAAAGAAATTAAATAAATGTGAGAGAAGGCTTATGGAAACATGATTGTGGCAGTAAGGGAATCAGTGGGGATGGAGGTGATGGAAGAGAGGCTGCCAACAAAGATTGTCACACTTAGCACCACCAATGTTAAAGTAGGACATGCCTCAGTTGCTACAACCTTCTGAAACCAACAACATAAGGAGAAAGAAGCAGATAGAGAAATTGCTTTTGCACAAGGATTGTGTTCTGCTTAGCTTCAAACTAAGAGGGAACGAGGCTAAAGAATGCAAAGAATGCAGCACTCTTAGTCTGAGTAATGAATTTATTAAGGCACTTTCCAGATCTCAAATGCGGACATACAAAAATATTAACATGAGCATTTAACTCGAATGCAGCAAAACAAGTGCAGATACTAAAATAATCACAGCAGTTGAATAATAATAGGCAGAAAAAGTGCAATACATCAACAATGAATATGTATGCAGTGAACATATATATATATATATATATTTATGCATGCAGACAGCAAAGCTAGATAATTAAGAATTAAAAATGCATCACCATGAGGCTTGAATCCAACATCATCCTTGTCCTTGCCAACGTGAAGCTATGGAACCCTGGACTGCTGAGACAGAAGAAACATTGCCCAATGGGACTTAGTTTTTGAGCAGTGCATCCACCCTCAAAAGTGAGTTCTTTCCACCTCAGCGCCAAGCTTCCCCACCTTATATACCTTAAACAAACCCAAGAGGAAGGTTCTGGTACCCTTCCCTCTCCCTTCGAGTAAGGAATGAAATTCAAGCGCTGGCTGTACTTGGTCTGTGCTGAAAACACACAAAATTACTGGCCAGGTCCCAATGTGCATTTCCAATACAGAGCCATACCTTTCTCTGCTCTAAACATTCTCATCCTGGTACAGTCGTATCACCTCCGCTTCCCCCAAGATATGTTCCCTACTCTAGTGAGAAGAGTGAAAACACATTCAGCGTAGAAAACAAGCTGTGCATGGAAAAATACCTGCGCCACCGAAGTGACAACATTTGAAGCTAAGCTAAGCAAAAAATTGAGTTAGTGTTCAAGATGGAATTGGTGGTTAAATGCAGATAGGATTACAGATGGGTAGATGTGTAATGTTACCCGTATGGACAATACAGGCCTTACATAGAGTTTAGCAGATGGGATACTCCCTCACAAACATGGTGGATGTCCCATCCACTCTAGCAACATAGCATTAATAACATACAAAATATTGTTCCTTATAATATATATAGTTTAAAGTAGTAAATCTTAAATATTGTAATATACACAATTAATATAATGTTAATTAAATGAATCTCACTAATATCTAAATCTATATATAAATATATACTTATATAAACACACATACGCATATGTGTGTGTGTTTGTTAAATATATACACATTACATTTAATGCAACATAATTATTAAAAACATATATCTTACAATTTCTAATGCTTAATTCTTTACATTTACTAATGAATTTTCAATTAACAAGTAATCTACCGCTACAAACCTAGCAACCCATATCAAAAATATAATGAAAATATATGAATGTAACACAATTTACATAACTGTTAATCAATTATATAATTAGTTATTTATTAGTTGTTAATTAATCATTGCTTAATTAATTTCCTACCCTACAAATACAGCTGCCCACACCTAAAATATAACTAAAATATATATTTATTCCACAATTTATATAATTATTAATCAATTAAGTATATAATTATACATTATTAATTTTTATTTTGTTTAAATATCATTTAAAAGACTTCCCACCTCCACATTATAATTCTACAAATCTAGCAACCCACAACTAAAATATCACTAAAGTAAATCAATATTACATAATGTATATAACTAATACATAATTTTAAATGACATAATTAATAATAAAGTACTAATTAATAATTATGTGTTCATTAACGAATATTTAATACTATACTTAAATATATACTTATAGGAACACACATGCATATGTGTGCATGTTTATGTATATATAAAAATTAAATATTTAGGCTAGACCCCGGGCGATGGGGTCCCTGGGGCTGAGATTGGGCAGGGGAGAGGGGAAGAATGGCCCCTCCACCCCAAAAAAATATTAAGGCCCATATTTATACTTTTTGATGCAAATTTGCGCAAACGCAGATTTGCATCAAAAAAGTATAGCGCCGGCTTGCGTCATTCCAGAGCACCGTTCGGGCGCCAAATTTGTGGAATCCTGCAAGCTCTCGCAAAGGGTGGGCTAACAACATTAGCCGGGTAGGGGTAGCGTTATGGGGGATGGGGTTTTGCACCAAAAGATGACGTTAGGCTGGTTAGAGGCAAAAAAATGCCCTAACCAGCCTAGCGCATTTCCTGACTCAAAACCATCCATACCACATGACTCCTGTCTTATAAAAGGCAGGATGAGTCATGCCCACCACCCCAATGGCCAGCACAAGGGACAAGGGTCCCCTGGGCATGGCAACTGCACCTAGTGCCATGTAGGGGGGCCCATTTCAGGGCCCCCAATGGCACTTCAAAAAATATTTAAAAATACTTACCTATACTTACCCTACTTACCTGGGATGGGGTCCCCCGATCATCTGGTGTGGGTGGGTGTTTACCTGGGGGTTGGGGTGGGCTCTTTCCATGGGGTTTGACCATGGAAATGGGTCCACAGGTCCCGTAATGCCTGCCCTGAGCCAGGCATTAAATAATGGCACTAAGCAGGCTTAGCACCATTATTTACGTCCGCCTCCCTCGTGCACCATTCCTGCACAGGAGGATAAATAAGGTGCTAGGGCATTTTTTGTATGTGAACGCCTACCTTGCATCTCTTTGATGCAAGGTGGTTTCACACATCCAAAAAAATGACTTTAACTCCAATATTTTGACACTAGATGGGTCTAGTGTCAAAATATAAATATGGAGTTAAGTTTGTGCCTAATTAGAGTGAAAAAAATGATGCTAATTCAGCGCAAAGGAAGTATAAATATGCCCCTTGGGGAAAGGGTCCCCGGGGCCAATACAGCCTGGGGAGGAGGAGCCATGCAGGGTTGGGTTGTTATAGGGATTGGCGCTGTGTGCAGTGAAGGGTTGGGTGGCTAATGGGGTTGGCTGAATAAGAACTCTGTATATGAGATTGTAAAAAAGTATTGTTGTCGTGAAGAAGGCAGGGGAATTATTCCAAGTACCGCTGAAACGCCACGCCAACAGTCCGATTTGATTTTTGTAATTGTGAAAAGTTTTTATTATGACAGTAATTTTTGCTTTGTATAAGTATATTGTGTTTTAAGATTACACTGTGGAGCTTATAAATAATTTTCTTCATATGAAAAGAGAAAGTGGGAGGTTTGGAAAGTCTGCTATGAGGGAATGCATATACGGATATAGGAATCAATGATGTATGCCGATTTGTGAAGTGACAAGATATGAAGATATGTGAGGAAAATGTATTTTAAAATATTTTAAAGGATTTTGTATTAGATGCATATGAACGTTTATATGACCAATAGATTATTTGTGTAATTTTTATTGAAAGATTAATAAACACAACTGACCTTTTACGCAATGGAGACGGAGTTTGAAAGAATTTGATGTGAGATTTGAATTTCTTGTAATCTCCATATGTTGTATATTTGAGTGTATTCTAATTAAACCTGAGGGCAGACAATAGTAAGAATCGTCACTGAAGAAGGTTGCACAAAAGGTAATTTGTTTAATTACTGTGCACTATGGAACCACTTTCTCAAATGAGAATGCGTGAGAGTCCTGCTGCTGTCACACCTTTGCTCTTTCCCCGCCTAGAAATCCACATTCCTCACCCTTACCTTTTCATTATGACTCTGCATGGCCCTTCCCCGGGAGTGGCAATGCAACCAATGCCTGGGAGGAAGCGAGGTCCTGCAGCATACCTGGGTGAGACCGCAACTCGCCCAGAGCAGACACATGGCTTTAGTGCCAAAACACTATTATTTAGAAGCAACATTTACAAGCAATTACAAATGCTGTGTTAATTATACCTCTCATCTAACATCCCTAATGATTTCAACATGAGAGAGAAACAAGTGCCCAAAATCGGTGGATTTATTAGTTTTTGTGCGCACAAAGGGAGGCACGCAGGTTCAGAGGGGGACCACATCCTTACGTGACAGTAGAAGGTGCATTACCTTATCTTGGCATAAGGTTCTAGAGCTCTCTATGCGTGTGCCAAACGGATGCTTCTCTCATCATGGGTGATTCAGGAAATGTTAAAACCTTTGCTTTTCTCCGGCCCAATCCATGAATGATGCTTGCTGTTTAGTGTCCATGCTCTGATTTCTGTCAAGACACCCTTTCTGGGTGAGACGCTTGCTTAACTGCTTAACAAGACCCATGTGACATAATGTAACACAAATGTATGCCCCCAAGAAATCAGAGCATGCTGCTATGGTCCAGTATGTGAATTCTCAGGCTATTCTGTGCACGAGATAAAAAATAGGTAGGTGGGGCTCAAAAAAGATATGGTTTCCCATTTTAGCTCCCATGGGGAATTTTACTCACCAATACAACACCAGGCACTGAATGGATTTACACCAAACTTGACATGAATGTAGATCTTTACTGAAATGGGTGATTTTTGTGGTTGGGTGCAAATCTGTTCAGTAGTGTCTAGGATATAAGGGTTTGAAAAAAGTGCAGAGTAGACTTGAAAGGATTAACACTAGTATATCTTTATAGTTGATTTAGCAAACTTGACAAATATGCATGAAATGTATCTAACACTTAGGGTCAGATTTATGAAACTGACGCGTCGCTGCAGCAATTCAGTGATGCATCACAAAACATTGCACTGGCCCTGCATTATGACAGTTTGAAGCAACATGGATGAACCATATTTACAGTACTGTGTACATTGTCGTAAGGTCCCTGTGTGTGTCAAAAATGTTGACGCACTGGTGGGAAGGATGGAAAACAGTGTTGTAATGCATATGCTCAAAATGTGATGCAAAGGTCATTTGAGGAACATATAGCATTTTTTATGTTCGGCAAATCGAATTTGCCTCACATAGGAGGGTGGCGTGCGTCAGGAAGCCTCAAAAAGCAAAGCATTACAAAAAACATTTTTCAATTCAGCAAAAGCAAGAAATGAAGGAGCAGCAAGCACAAACAGTGAGAAAAACAACCCCAACATCAGCCAAGATGTCCAGACATAAGTCCAGGGGAAGAGGAAGAGAAATTTCAGTGAGGAGGAGAACCAAATATTAATAGATGAGGTGACAAAAAATGAACACCTGTTCTTTGTCACCTCCAAATTGCTATTATGGAAGAAGGAAGCAATTTGTCAGGTAAGATTAACAGGGTAGGCCAAACAAAAAGGACAGTACTGGATTTGAAGAAGAGGTGGCATGACTACAAGCGCAGGACCAAAGAGACACTGGCCAAGGACCTGAGGGCAGCCATACGGACTGGAGAAGGAGCAGAGGACCAGGAGGAGTTGGACCCGTTGAAGGAGCAAGTGGCATGACTTATTCCAAATGAGTTGGAGGAAGGAGTTCCTGGACCGGACAGTGTTGCGGTTGAGGACCAGGTTGATCTACAGGGTAAATGTCATCAATGAACAATATGGTTAAACATGTCATGCAGTGCAGTGCAGCACCACACTTTGCTGTGCTGCACTGCGCTGTGTACAAGGGAAAGGGCAGGAATGTCTAACAAGTCAGCTCATACACCACATAAATGTTAGTTTTTTGACCAGCAACAATTTGTCCAGTCCAGCTCTGCCAGGTTTCTCATGTTCATGCATGATATGCTATCTCAGTCTACGTTGGTCTTTGAATACTGCAACTGTGGTCTATGTTTAACATGAGTGATCAGAACTACAAGTCCCACAATACAAAGCAAAACACCTGGACTGGAGTAGCACATCATGATTGGAAATGAGAAACCTGCCCAGCCTTACTGTTACAATACAGGTCCTATTGCACCATGAGCAAATGTGTTTGTCTTGGGGCTACGCAGCCAACAGTGAATTGTAACCTAATGGAATGGGGTTGTGAGACGATCAACCTTTCACCTGAGTGGGGATCCAGGGCTAAAGTATGTGGAGTATCTCCTAGTAGGATCATGTAAAGAGCCATGTGTACAGTCACTATCATTAAACCACATTGCACACAGCTGTCTTCCTGTGCTGGGTCAGATCTCACAGGTTTTGTCTGCCATATTAGAGACCACGCTAAAGCCTATCTTGTACAAATGAATATTGGAGGTGGGGTGAATGCAAGTGACCATGGTAGTGTACTGCCACGTTGGTGTGGCTGAACACATTGAAGTGGCAGTGTGTATGAATGGAGAGCCATTGGATCTCAAGGAGAAGAGGAGTGAAGGTTGTGCAGCAAGGTCCCGTGAGTGACAGTCATGCACTGCTGCTTTTTGATAATGTTGCACTTGTGTAGTAGGGATGGCGTAGAAGAGGGCATTAGTGCATTCCACTTGACATGTGATGTGCGCCTAGAAGAAGGTGTCAGGAGTCAGGAGAGAGGCGTAACTAGAAACGTCAAACTATGCTACATATGTCAAAGCTGGAGGATGTTAAACAGGGAATTGTGAAGTGAAAGGATCAGCCAGTTGTCCAGGATGATGGGTAGGTTTTGGGATGTTTGTAGGCTTAGGTGTTTGGTCCTAGTTGTGCGGGCAACCAGGGTAGGTAAATGTCATAGATTAATATCACTTCTCTCTTGTCAGGTTCAGCATGAGCCATTGCTCTGACATTGAAGTAGGCATGTTGGGCAATTGCATATTGTAAATCATGTAGATTGTTTCCATGACTCCTGAGAGTCAATGTATGATGTGTGTGCCTTCAGTGTGTGTGATTAAGTTCTGGCCCTTGGCCTAAATGATGAAGTGACAAGATCTGTGATACCCTGCAGAGGGCCAACATGGGTAATGACTAAATGGAGAGAGCTTCAGTGATTGCATATTTCCAAGTGGGACACTGCTTATCCCCCTCAGAAGTGGCTCACAGTGCCTATTGGTCTAAACTCTAGAGATGCCTGTGTGTGCTAGGAAATCACATGAGTATACATAAATAATTAAAACATGGTAAGTACAAGCACTTACACATTCCTGCAATGCATCAAGGCTGCTTGCTGTGTAGAGTTGTGTGGATTTAAGTCAAGTATTAGCCCTGGCCACCTGAATGCACACATTCCATGGAATACAGTACTGCAAGGCACATTGGCATGGTGTACTGTGTGAAAGGAAGAGTGATGGACCAAAACTAATAGATGACCAAATGAACATCATTTTGTTAGGAGCTGTGGGGTAAGTACTGACTAGAGCAAATGCAGTCACCCTAATGAGATGGTGTAATGTTCTCATTAGTAGTGTCAATAAGTGAAATTGAAGTATTATGAAAATAAGTTCAGCAACATGGTAAATGTCCTCACCCTTTCAGCCTGGACAGGCCAGCAAGCTGCAAACCTGACTTGCAATGTTTGCTATGGCACAAAAATGGCCCCCTTTTCACACAGTGATTGTGTGAATATCTACAGATATTGCCATGTGCAAAGCAAAAACAGTGTAACTTGCCCTCATGCTATTAGTAACACATGTTCAACACATTTATGTGTAACCAAAAGTGAATAAAAATACAGTCTGTCATCAAAGCTACTATTGGTAACATCTATCACAGATCATCATTAACATATACCAGAGTCTTTGCAGATGGACAAACAACACCTCCTGTCTAGCAGCCTGTCCTGGATGACCAACCTGCTGGTGATGACAACCTGCCCCTCACAGACAATGAAAACTTCCAGCAATGCCTGCTCTCAATAGCCAATCCTTCTCCGGACATGGCAAGTGATGACAGCATTGCAGGGTCTCCAGATGAACCGCCATCCACAGAACATGCCCCATCTGCCAGTCCAAGCCCAGCTGTGGACTCCGAGGACCCCCAAGTTGTCTTCCAACAGCGAATGGTAGGAGTCCAGCAACAGATGGTTGATGAGGTGAGGGAGGGGATATTAACCATAGCGGGCACCCTAGAAGGTGTCCATGAGTGCCTCAGTCCCAATAATGATAAATCTGAGGCAATTAAAGGCACTTACACTTGCCTACATAGTATGAGTGAGTCCCTAGCTGACATTGCTGGTGTCATGAGGCACAGGCAAGATCAACAGGCCTCAACATCTGACACCAATAAGGTGTGGGACCAAGCTGGGGACCATCATTTACATCATGGCATCTATAGAGCTCAAGATGGACTCCTACATAGCAAAAATGGGTGCTCTCCATAGAGACGTTGCTGCATTGCTGAGAAGCCACCAGACCCTTGTCAGTGCTGTGCTGCCTTACTTGCTGGCATAGACAAATGCTGGTAGGGACAGGGGAGCCACATCTTCTGTCCCTGATGTACGTGTGCCTCAGATTCCTCTCACTCAAACACCACCAACTGTAGGGTATGCACAACACCCATCAGAGGAGAAAGATGTGGACTTATTTCCTCTGGAGAATTGCCAGGTAACATTTGTGTGTGCCCCCTGGCCATTTCTCCAATGGTCCTATGTCTATCATCATGCCACCTTCTCTGTCATCCAGTAGTGCCCCTTTTCATGTGTTCACCTATCAATCTTATCTACTTATGGACTCTTCAAGAGGCCTACATTCCCAAATGACAACTGTACGTCCTCACTGAAATTCTCCTCACCTCTACATGCCGCATGACAAGTCTCCCCAATGGACTCTGTCTGGACATCCTTTGCTAACTATCAATGTTGTTGCCTAAACACTACAAGAAAGCTCATGCTGAGCCAACCAAATATTGAGAATAAATTCACTACTAAATACCAGAGTGTTATATGTTTCTTGATGAACTGACTACATATACCATAATGGATGTGTATTAACAAAACTCGCTTCATAGAATTTCAAGGAGAGTGAGCAAAAGTCACTAACACATGCTGTCTTTGGAAATGCACCAACACCAAGTACATCCACTCCAAAAGCGTAATGAGGAATGTGTAGCTTCCCAATTGAACATCAAAGTGTGACAATAAGCTTCAGGTACTTGACTGATGCGCAGTAAAAAGCTCTAAATAAACACACAAATGTCTACCTTCTAAAAATGGGGTCTGTAAGCCATGTGAACAAATAACATGGTTGCACTCATCCACCTTATTCTGGCTCAGTGAACATGACAACTTGATCAAACACATATGATAGCCTCAGTGCTCACACTGACGAGATCCTAAAGTACACAAAATATCATGTGTGCACTAATGACAGGCAGATAGTTGTGACTATACTCCTTCAGAATTAGCATCATACCTGTGCCACACAAGGTTGCACAAGGCCAATCAATTACCTTGTGTATCAGTAACCAACAATTGCAAGTAGTTACAGTTAGGGGCCAGTGTCAATGGGTAAAAGTTGATAAATGCTACTTTGGGGTAACTTACTTACTTACTTACTTGCAAATGTGTTACTCTGCCCCTGAGAAGCCTCTTATGTTTTGAGTGTGAGTGTAACCACACATTACATCTCTGGTACATCGCACATACATAATGCTGCATGGGAGACATAGCACAGAAAAGGCACAAAGCAACACTTCCCAGGGGAAGATGACATGGGACACTTATGGGCATGAATCAACAAATGTAGTTATCCAAAGTAAACTGGATGTAGTGGAACACTTACCAAGTAGTCAATGGCAATGATGATGGAGGTTCTAGAGGCAAGTGTGGATACATTCATGAATGGAAACCAGCCAACACCATTCAGCCATTTTCACAATGAGACAGGAGTGTATGCGCTACTAGCATGCACCAGTGTGTCCCAGTGCAGCCTGGAATCTGTAATCTGTATTGCTAAAACTATACAAAGTATACTTGCTCTATCACTTTCACATAGAGTGTAAAAGTAGTATGCTGCCTGCATTGTACTGTGAGACAATTTTCAAAATAGACCCACTTACTAAGGGGGTCATTCCGACCCTGGCAGTCAAAGACCGCCAGGGCCGCGAATGGAGGAAGCACCGCCAACAGGCTGGCGGTGCTTCCCTGCCCATTCTGACCGCGGCTGTAAAGCCGCGGTCAGAAAACCTGGTCCGGCGGTTTCCCGCCGGATTTCCCCCGGCTGGGCGAATCCACTAGGGCAGCCTGCAAGCAGCGCTGCCCAGGGGATTCTGACCCCCTTCCCGCCAGCCTGTTTCTGGCGGTTTACACCGCCAGGAAGAGGCTGGCGGGACGGGTGTCCTGGGACCCCTGGGGGCCCCTGCACTGCCCATGCACTGGCATGGGCAGTGCAGGGGCCCCATAACAGGGCCCCAGCCTGCTTTTCACTGTCTGCCTAGCAGACAGTGAAAAGCGCAACGGGTGCAACTGCACCCGTCGCACACCTGCAACACCACCGGCTCCATTCGGATCCGGCTTCAGTGTTGCAGGCCGCCTTCCCGCTGGGCCGGCGGGCCAGCAGGAAGGTCGGATTGGCTGCAGCGGTCTTTTGACCGCGGAGCGGCCAAATGGCGGTTCCCGCCAGGCGGGGTCAGAATGACCCCCTAAGTGTTATAAATGCCACCACACTTGACTCAGTTGTCATGTAGGCTATCATTTCCCCATATGCCTCTGACAAAACAACACTTACCTAAAAAGTCCATAGGTCAATACCCACCTAATATACTCAACTCAACTTACTCCGTGCTAGCAAATCATATTTAAGAATTGATGATGATGTAGTGAAAGTTGAAGACATACTTATATACAACACAAATCTAATCTAGCTACACCGTTTTAGCCTAACTAACTAAACTTAACACTACCTTACTCTATACTAACTTTTCTAAAACTGTCTTCACCTACCTAGTCTATCCTACCTAACCTTACGTCTACCCTACACTATCTTAACTTATCATAAACTATCTCATCTACTATACACAAATGACAAGTTAAACATCTACCCCCACCTCCGTTAATACAAATATATCACCACAATACAGAAAACAAGCACATCCTAAACATACATTACCTATACATTGAAATCTAAGCGGATACATTTTTAAAATTTTCTTTTCTAAAACATATGCTAAATATCAACCCCCCACTTATTAAACAACCTACCCATCGAAAACAGACAACTAAAGACTACTACCGAAGAAAATATTTGTAAAACTTACACTAACTACACTATACATATACTGAACCCTAACCTACACTATGAATGAATTACTATAACTATAAAAAAAATTAAATAATGGGGAAAGGGAAATGACTGAGAGAGACTCAGTTTTGCGTGCTGATGCACTCCATTGCCTTCTGTGGTGTCAGCATTATGGCACGCAGGCTTGACAACTCTCCCTCAATAGATGCCACCCATATATTTAGCTCTTGTAGGTCTTTAAGGGCCTGTACCCCAAATAAGGAGCGAATGGCAGGGGTTATTTGTATGCCCTGCGTGGCTGGCACCTGATGGGCAGGAAATGGTCCTGGATCGACCTGAGGTACATCTGTCAGCTGTTTGTCACCCTCCTGTTGTGTTTTGGCCTTTGACTGGCTTTGGTGTTCCTGTGGTTCTGTGTTCCAGGTTCCGGCCGCCTTTCCTTGTTCATAAAAGATGACCATCTTCTTGTATGCCTTTGTGACATTACGGATGTTGCGGTATTGTTTCAAACATATTTGATACTGCTTAGCCTCTTCAGCTGTCTTGTTGTCTGGGATGGTAAATGAAATGTATATCAGCTAAAGTTGATAATGAACATGATCTCTGCAATAATAGTCTCATACTTTCAGACCTTTACATGTGGCAGGCGAGCCCAAAACCAAATATGGAGAAAAAGATACACTTAATCACACAAGGCAAACTTATTGAAAAACTAACAGTGTAGGTTTACAATATGGCAATGTCAACAGAAAATTACTTGTAATGATATCATTCCTGAGACTGAGTTTCATGCATGATGTTGTGTCCACTTGGAACTGGACACATGGACCACATATGGACACTTTGGTATTGGTACTGCAACATGCAACTGGGTTTGCTTTTTGGTCATTAATAGATGTGGAATGAGTCTTGTCTCGTAAGTACAGGTAACGTGTCTCTGCACTGGTTTAATCATCTAGAAATAAAAATGGGCAACACACATTGTTGTATGGACTGACTCTGTGCCTGGTAGTCAAAACATAGATGGGATGTGGGTAGCTACCTCCTGTAAAACAAACCTGTTGTACACTTCACTAATATGGGCTCATGCAAATACCAAGAATTCAAGAATCCTAACATATAAATTCTGGTATAAAGTTGTACCAATGCCATGGTGACCCTAACATATCCTAGTGCAGTGATACTCAAAGTATGGCTTGGGAGCCGCATGCCGCCATCCTGATTTTTACATGCAGCCTCGTGGTCTGGGCTGCCGTTTTCTCCACTCAGCACCACACTAAAAAGACAAATAAAATAAATAGACAGCCAAGTATTTAAAAGTTAATTGAAGTTAAAGAAGTAAGTAACTAGGTTGTCCTGCACCACTTAATTTTAGGAACACCCTCATTTTTAAAGACATCTTGCAGCATGTAAAAATATGATAACGTTTCTCATTATGAGTGTGGCGGTCCCAACGTGGGACTGCCAATCTCATGGGGAGAAGGTCACCGCCATAGAGGTGGGATCTCCCCTGCCTTATTACAAGGTTTCCACCGGACTCACCTGGGTGAGCAGGGAAATCCTTAATGTAGAGCGTTCCCATAGGTCTTACTGGTGGGAACGGTGCTAAGATATAGCACTTGGCTCCCTTAGAGGAGTAAGAGAGTAGCAGAGGGTGACAACCAGCCCCCTTGGAATGCACACAGTTTGTAAAGCAGACAGTGCACATTCCGATGGTGCTTGGCAGGGAGGCCCCTGCACTTGTTCTCCTTCAGCCTTTTCATGGTGAGGAAACTACCATGAAAAGGCTGGTGGAGAACAAGGTTGTAATCAGCAGTGCAGCGCTGAGTTCAGCACCCCCTTGGCTGATTACAACCAGGACCTCCGTCAGCGCGTAAGGATCTTTGATCCTGGGGGGGATGGCGCTCTTTAGGTGAGCCCACCCATCAAACTCGTAATGTGGAGGTTAGACCACCACAACTGTGGCGGACCGACCGCCAAAGAGAGGCTGGCGGCCATATGGCCGCCAACCTCATAATGAGGCCCAAAGTCTTTTCAGAATTCCCAAAAAATTTTTAACATGCAAACTCTGTTACACTGAGAAGTATTTGTTTTAAATGAGATAGTTTTTAAACATGAATTTAGAAACATTCACTGTTCGCCCAGCCCTGACAACAATGCCAATAGTGAACTAAGAGGCAAGTCAGTTGTTTTGTGCATTCTTTGGGTGGCCTGAGTTCTTCTTATACATGAACATTATAGTTTATTAAATCAAACACAGGAGAAGGTTTTGAACAGTGCACATTCCTGAAGTCATGTATGTCAAAGTCCTGTTAGATGCGACAGTGAAGAAAAAGGAGGGAAAGCAGAGTAAAGCAATTGCCTAGGCTCAAACGGTTTGGATAAGTGTGGAAGCTGGGATTAATCCCAGGTTTTTTGTTTTCACATTGTCCAATTCAGCCACTAGATGTATATGCTTTGCTCCCCCTACGCCCACCTCCTAAAACCCTCAACCGCAGCCCTGCTAGCATCAATGCGGCTCTTAGTCACATCACAGACAAACTGTTGTGGCCCCTGGGAAAATGTTTGCGAGTAAACATTTCAGCAAGGCTGATTTCCTTGAAGCACAATAAAAAATAGGCTATGCATGTCAGGAGTATGTGCATGCATGCTACAATTATCATCTGTACAAGTACTTTGTGCTGTATTTTGCAGGTAACCTTGTACCATGAGTCAAGGGTGATAGCGTTGGTGCTACCCAGTAGAAGTAACGCCACCAGTAGGTGGGCAGGGTAATGGGCTGTATGCTGATGACACAGTGAATACCTGCATGTGGTCCTTTTCACATTGCATCAAAATTACCAGCTACTTGCCATTGTAGGAATGCCTTCTAGAAATGGGACATAGTGTATATGAGGCCATGAGTTGGGCATTTTACTGTATCTCCATGTGCAAACTGGTGACATGTGCCCAATGTACTCCATCCAAATCTGTTGCATTGATGTAGAATCCTTTACATCCTGTCATGCCCTGCCAAGCCATATGTCCATACCCCTGCCATGTGAACATCTACACTCACAATGTGCATCAGGCAGGCAGTCTGATGATGAATCGTCCAACACCATGGTAAAAATAAAGTTGCAGGCCTACATCTTTACAGCCTCCATGGCATCTGTGCAATTATTTCTCTGTCACCCCATCTTAAACATTTATGACATGGGCTACTCTGAAGGTATCCCTGAGGATCGATTACACCAATCATACCCCAGGTTAAGGGTTGCAAAAGAAGTGAAAGAAAATAAATAATTCCTTCTGACAACGTATAAACACCCTTACAGCACCACATGTTGAGATACCATATGCCCTCAGTCATGACACTAATCAATGATTAGGAACAATTTTGCCCTATCACAACAACATTTGCAGCAATTATCATAGGAAGAACTGACACGGTCACACATATTTGTCCAAGTTGAACATTTGAATTCACACATAGCTACTTGAACAGGTATGGGTCACAAAACATTTTAGTTCTTGATCAGCATAAATGTCCAATCACTCCTATAGTCTTTCACACTGAAGTCATTTTGCAGGCAAGGTTAAACGTATGCAGCAAAACAACAATAGTATATATTGCTTTTGGACACACACTTACTGTAATTCTAATTATAATGTAGACTATTGATAACACTGTCTAGTTAATGTGCTCCACTCCCCTAGCACCAGTCTCATGTTCAAATATTGACATAGGCAAGCATACCATGTCCAGACAAGCTCAGCCTAGCTCATTCCACTTTGTTGCAACCTCTGTTGAAGCGTAGGTTGTAACGTTTGTGAAAAGATTTGGGTGTATAACAATATAAATTTTGTCTATCTGTAGATTTAGTGCCATAAGCATCCAAACAGTAGGTGAGCAAACATCACCCCAGCAGGTAAAGATGCACGATGATACACCCCCATACACATCACAGTGTTACAACTATCATAGATCACACACAAACTTTACAGAGCTACAACCGTTTACTAATTACATTTACTGGTAGCATTGGGATCCCTGAAGGTCTCAACTTCGCATGGGTTTATGGTGCAGGTCTACCTACAAGACAATAATTTGAACATTACTTTGTGAATATTGCAAATACACACTAGCTACATATCATGATGAGTACTATGACATCCCAATAATCTGGTATATTCAACACGCTGGACACACATATGTATACATTGTCTGTATATATGTGATGCAGCTAGTCACCTTACATGGCAAAGGTGGCCGGATGTTGACGCTCAGAGAAATCTCACATCACATGCCTAAAGCATGCCACATGCATCTAGGGGGTCATTACAACATTGGCGGTAAAAGCCACTTACCACCGTGCAGAAGACCACCAACACACCGCCGCGGCTGCGGAATTCCGCCACAGCTATTATGACCCACATCTCGGAACCCGCCAAAATTCAGACACCCACACAAGTCCGCCACACCAAAGGTCAGTGATAAACTGGCGAAAACAAAACAGACACCGTCACGCCAACAGAAATACGCCCACACTATCACGACACACGAATCCACGCGGCGGTCTTTCAACCGTGGTATTCCATTGGCGGTACACACCGCCGCGCTCATAATACACACACTCTTACAAAACACAGCCACATTGGACAATTCGAAATACACACACCTGATACACATACACACACCACTCCCACACACCCAATACAATATAAAACACACACCCACATCACCCACAAACCCCTACTACCAAAAATCGAGAACAAAGCACAGAGAGAGACACCACCAGCAAGTACCACAGCATCCACAGGCACATAACACCATCACCCACACAACTTCCACGCATTTCACAAAACACACCACTACATATCACCACACTTATCACCACACACACCACCCCACACATCACCTACACCCCCCCATGGCACGGCAAAGACAGCCCAGGTTCTCGGAGAAGGAGCTCAGGGTCATGGTGGAGGAAATCGTCCAGGTAGAGCCACAGCTATTTGGATCACAGGTGCAGCACACCTCAATTGCAAGGAAGATGGAGCTATGGCGAAGAATAGTGGACAGGGTCAACGCAGTGGGACAACACCCAAGAAATCAGGAGGACATCAGGAAAAGGTGGAACGACCAACAGGGGAAAGTGCGTTCCGTGGTCTCAAGACACCACCAGGCGGTTCAGCGGACTGGCGGCGGACCCCCACCTCCTCACCCACAACTAACAACATGGGAGGAGCAGGTCTTGACGATTCTGCATCCTGAGGGCCTCGCCGGAGTTGGTGGAGGAATGGACTCTGGTAAGTCAAGTCTTAACTATTACATCCCCCACCCTACCTGCATGCTATCACATACCCCCACCCTCGCCCTCACCCCTATCACTCCAACTCCTCACAAATGTACCAATATCACAAACCACCCATCCCAACACCAAGCCCTGCATGCAACAACAAAGCATGGACACCCATCACTACAGCATGCCCACTGCACATACCCATACACCCCCCTAAACCATCATCACACAAGCTCCCACACAGGAATGCCAGCACTGGGGTACACGGTCACCCACCCATTGCACACCATGCCACACACAGTACAATAATCATGCCTTTCCAGCCCTGCAGGACCACTACCCAACGTCACCAGACAGGAGGGTCCAGACATGTCCACTTCACCCACAGAAGAGGCCCACAGTGATGACAGCACCTCTGTCCAAATGGATCTAGATGACCAGCCCGGACCATCGGGGGCCTCAGGACAGTCGGTTCCCCTCACACAGGCACAGGCCACCACAGAGCTTCCCCCCTCGGGAAACACCAGCACAGCACCCACCCAGCGGGTCCATTCCTCTGTCCCCAGGACACGTCAATCAGCAGTGTGTCCACCACTACAGGGAACCCAGGCTAACCCACTACCCCAACAACAACAGGGACCTGGGGGCAGTGGCAGTGGGGACACGGTCCAGGGGACGGAGGCCCAGGAACACAGGGGAACTGGGAGGGCTGCTGTGCGACAGGGGGCGGACAGGCCAAAGGAACTCACTCTCCTCGAGGCCCTCTCCTCCATCATGGGAGCATACCACCACTCCCAGGAGACGATGGCAATGGTACTGGCCAAGTTTCAGGAGACCCAGCACATGCAGGACGAACAGTATATGGGCTTCAGGGAGGAACTCAGAACCATCAGCTCCACCCTGGGCACCATCGTAGGGGTGCTGAAGGAACTACTTAACACCAGGAGGGACACTGTGGCACTCCAAGGGGCCCCTGACACTAGCATGGACGATGAACTGCCCACCACCTCCGCCGGCGCTAGTGGACAGGACGCCCCGTCACAGGACCACCACACCAGCACCCCACCCCCTGCAGAGAGAGAACCACCCCGCAAACGGTCCCTGAGATCCTGGAACAAGACAGAGCACGATGCCAAGACCCCCGCCAAGAAATGAGACCACCCTGATTGTCATCCCACTGTCCCACTTTGTCACCCTGTCCATAATTAAACTGCCCCAGCTCCACTTCCTATGCCCATATGGGCAATGCAGCTGTGAGACTAATAGACTGGACTCTGCCATGGACACTCCTCCGCCATCACCACTCACCATTTAACTTCCCCCCCCAATATTTTGCATTTAAATAAACACACCTAAAGCACAAAATGATCTGGAGTCTGTCTGTGATTTCGAAATAGTGTATTTGCAATTACAGTGACAAAATGTTCTTGAAATAGTAATGTCAACATACCTATGTCACACAGCTCTAGTCCATGAGGAATCTAAGCAGATGACACACGTTGGGACCCACATCTATGAAACCGTAAGGGAAAGTGACAACTCAGTGACCATACACTGGGTGAAAACGACAGACAGTAGAGAGGTAGTAGTGTAAAAGTACATGTAGTAGGCAGGAATGTATTCTCACCTGTGTTTCACTGGAAATATTGCTGGATCACTGAGTCCCTGTTCTGCATGTCTTCTTCCTCTGCTTCATCCTCATCACTGTCCACAGGCTTCACAGCTGCCACAACACCGCCATCTGGACCATCCTCCTGCAGAAAAGGCACCTGTCCTCGCAAAGCCAAGTTGTGAAGCATACAGCAGGCCTCAATGATCTGGCACACCTTCTTTGGTGAGTAGAATAGGGATCCACCTGTCATATGCAGGCACCTGAACCTGGCCTTCAGGAGGCTGAACGTCCGCTCGATCACCCTCCTAGTTCGCCCATGGGCCTCATTGTAGCGTTCCTCTGCCCTTGTCCTGGGATTCCTCACTGGGGTCAGTAGCCATGACAGGTTGGGGTACCCAGAGTCACCTGCAAATGGCGAGGGACAACTGTTAGACACACACTAACCTGGAGGGATAACCCCAGACAACCATTCCCACTGTCTTGCTTCCAGGGGCTCACCTAATAGCCACACACAGTGCCTCTGGAGTTGACCTATCACATAAGGGATGCTGCTATTCCGCAGGATGTAGGCGTCATGCACTGAGCCAGGGAACATGGCATTCACATGGGAGATGTACTGGTCTGCCAAACATACCATCTGTACATTCATGGAATGACAACTCTTCTGGTTTCTGTACACCTGTTCACTCCTGTGGTGGGGGACCAAAGCCACATGGGTACCATCAATGGCACCTATGATGTTGGGGATATGTCCAAGGGCATAGAAGTCACCTTTCACTGAAGGCAAATCCTCCACCTGAGGGAAAACGATGTAGCTCCGCATGTGTTTCAGCAGGGCAGACAACACTCTGGACAATACGTTGGAAAACATAGGCTGGGACATCCCTGATGCCATGGCCACAGTTGTTTGAAAAGACCCACTTGCAAGGAAATGGAGCACTGATAGCACCTGCACGTGAGGGGGGATTCCTGTGGGATGGCGGATTGCTGACATCAGGTCTGGCTCCAACTGGGTACACAGTTCCTGGATTGTGGCACGGTCAAACCTGTAGGAGATTATCAAATTTCTTTCCTCCATTGTCGACAGGTCCACCAGCGGTCGGTACACCGGAGGATTCCGCCATCTCCTCACATGTCCCAGCGGACGGTGCCTATGAAGGACAACAGCGACCACAGAGTCAAACAACTCAGAGGTACGTACCTACAGTTTAC
Source organism: Pleurodeles waltl (assembly GCF_031143425.1). Lineage (NCBI taxonomy): Eukaryota > Metazoa > Chordata > Amphibia > Caudata > Salamandridae > Pleurodeles > Pleurodeles waltl. Next base: position 789,237,162 of record NC_090450.1, read on the forward strand.
CCAGAACACCAATCATACACAATAGGTGGCCTGTATGTGTGTTGAGACTAGGCCTAGGTATGTGTGACGCAGTTGGAAATGAGGCCATGTGGGCCCCTGAAATGGCGGCTGCCTGACCTCTAAAGTGGGACAATGGGATGTGAGGTAACTGCGCTGGCGTTGTACACCATCGCAGTAGGAAGTCGGAGACCGCGGCACAATGCTGCATTGGTTAACATTGGACCCTATGGGTCCCAGGAGCCAATGACGATGTACGCCAGCGGTGATGGTACGCACTGCCGCGGACGTGACCGCCGCGGACGTGACCGCCATTTTCTATCTGTTCAATCACTCGATAGCTGATCTTCGACAGGAGAGGACCTACACTGCAAGTGCTGCTGTGACCTCGGTCTGGAAGAGACAATGGCTTGTGCGTCTGGGGAAAGGGCCCCTGCCTTCACATCGGAGGAGTTGGAGAAGCTCGTTGATGGGGTCCTCCCCCAGTACACGCTACTCTACGGTCCTCCAGACAAACAGGTAAGTACACAGGGAGCATGTTGTATGGGCTATGCCTGTGTGGAGAGGGCTGGATGTAAGAAGGAAGGGGGCAGAGTTCTGCGTGCATGAAAGACGGTGGGTGCATGTGCCACATGGCAAGGGTAGGGATGGGGGCCACTCACTTTGACGGTGCAGTTGGTAATGACTTCTCTTCTTCCCCTGTACATGTCATGTAGGTCAGCGCCCACCAGAAGAAAGATATTTGGCGTGCCATCGCCAAGGACATCCGGACCCTGGGGGTCTACCACAGACAGAGCACCCACTGCCGGAAAAGATGGGAGGCCATTCGCCGCTGGAGCAAGAAGACGGTGGAGGCTCAGCTGGGGATGGCCTCCCAACGTGGGAGGGGTGCCCGTCGAACCATGACCCCCCTGATGTTCAGGATCCTGGCGGTGGCCTACCCGGAGTTGGATGGGTGCTTGAGGGCATCACAGCAGACACAAGGGGGTGAGTACACTCTCATTCAGCTGACTCTGCACGCAGTGGAGTTGTCTGGGTGGGGGAGGAGGGCTGTGGGTTTCCCTAGGCCAGGGCGAGTTCCGTAGGCTAAGCCCATCCGTAAGCCATGGCCCTGTGGCCCCCCACCCCACCTCTATAGAGTCCCAAGTACAGCTATTCATGCCCCTGTGTCATTTATGTGTGCAGATGTCGTCCATAGCCTTGTAGGCCATTTCCCAGGAATTGCACTGTAGAGCCCAAGAGCGCGGCGTAGTGCAGGGGGCTTCTGTGTCTGTCTTGTCCGCCAACGGTAGCGGTAATCCATGCACTCAACATGTCTTTATTCTGTTTCCCTCCCCCGTTTTTGTGGTTTCCCTGTTCTTGTGTACATTAGCATCATCAGGCGGAGGAGCAGTGGCACCGGAGCACGAGGGAGCTGCATCCAACATGGCCATGGAGGGCCACACTACGGACTCATAATTCACCTGTGGGACGGAGGGCGAGGGGAGCTCCACGGCGGGGACAGGAGCTGACACCAGCGACATGGACTCGTCCTCTGATGGGAGCTCCCTTGTGGTGGCGGCAACATCTGTGCCCCCTGCATCTACAGGTACAGCCGCCACCCCCCCCTACCAGCACTGCCCTCCCAGCAGCCCCTCAGCCTTCGCCCCGTGCCCACTCACACAGGAGGGTGGGCATCACCTTCACCCCAGGCACCTCAGGCCCTGCCCCAGTCACCCCTGCTGCCCTCAGTGAGGAGGCCATTGACCTCCTCAGGTCACTCACTGTTGGGCAGTCTACCATTTTGAATGCCATACAGGGTGTAGAAAGGCAGTTGCAACAAACAAATGCATTCCTGGAGGGCATTCATTCTGGTCAGGCGGCCCTTCACCGAGACTTTCAAACTCTGGCCTCAGCACTGATGGCAGCCATTGTCCCTGTGTCTAGCTTCCACCCTACAACTTCCTCCCCCCAGACCCAATCCCCTGTACCTCTGCCTATCCCAAGCACACCATCAGACCAGCCTGCACACACCTCACCACACAAGGGAAGCTCAGGCAAACATAAGCACCTCACATCCCACAGGCACTCACGCAAGCATCACACACATGCAGACACACCAACATCCACTGCCTCCGCTGTGTCCCCCTCCTCGTCGTCTCCCTCCTCCCTCCCAGTCTCGTCTACACACACACCTGCATGCACTACCTCTACAGCCACTAGGTCCCTCACCAGCACACTCACCAGCACACCCACCAGCACACCCCGCTCACGTGCAGTCACCACCCCCACTAGCATTCACACGTCCCCTGTGTCATCTCCCAGTGTGTCTATGACGCCCCCTCCCAAGATACACAAACGCAGGCATACACCCACCCAACAACCATCCACCTCACGACAGCCTCCAGCGCATGCACCTGCACCCAAAGTCACCAAACGTACACCTCCTACTACCACCACCTCTTCCTCCACTCCCAAACCCCCTCCAGCTACCCGTCCCAGTGTGTCCAAAAAACTTTTCCTGTCCAGCCTTGATCTTTTTCCCACACCTCCAACCACCCCGTCCATCTCATAGGTCCCGAACTAGCACTGCAGCCACAACATCTCCGGGACCAGTGGTGCCTGTAGTCACAGGTATGTAGAGTGCACCGGCCACCAGGACAGCCAGTGTGGCACGGAGCCACAGCACAGCCAGTTCCCCCCCCTGTGAAGCATCAGAAGTTGGCCAATGCCCGGCGGGAGAGGGGGAAGACTCCAGCCACCCAAGCCGCTCCCAGGGGTCCCGGTGGGAGTGTGGACTCAGCTGTGACACCTCCCAAGGTGGGGAAGGGCCACAAGAAACCAGGCAAGTCTGGGAAGAGCAGCACGGCGGAGAAGACCGCCATCATCCCTGCTGCCCAGGAGGCCAACGCCAGCCCCAGCCCAGCTGCCCACGAGGGCCCCGCCAGCCCCATCCCCGCTGCCCAGGAGGCCCACTCCAGCCTCATCCTCGCTGCCCAGGAGGCCACCGCCAGCCCCATCCCAGCTGCCCAGGAGGCCACCGCCAGCCCCAGCCCAGCTGCCCAGGAGGCCACCGCCAGCCCCAGCCCAGCTGCCCAGGAGGGCCCCACCAGCCCCATCCCAGCTGCCCAGGAGGGCCCCGCCAGCCCCAGCCCAGATGGGCCATGAAGGACCGCCAGCCCCAGCCCAGCTGGGCCATGAAGGACCGCCAACTCAAGCACCGCTGGGCCATGAGGGACCGTCAACTCAAGCACTGCTGAACAGGGCAAGCACCGCTGAACAGGGCACCACCAACTCAAGCACCGCTGAACAGGGCACCGCCAACTCAAGCACCGCTGAACAGGGCAAGCACCGCTGAACAGGGCACCGCCAACTCAAGCACCGCTGAACAGGGCAAGCACCGCTGAACAGGGCAAGCACCACTGAACAGGGCACCGCCAACTCAAGCACTGCTGAACAGGGCACCGCCAACTCAAGCACCGCTGATCAGGGCAAGCACCGCTGAACAGGGCATCGCCAACTCAAGCACCACTGAACAGGGCAAGCACCGCTGAACAGGGCACCGCCAACTCAAGCACCGCTGAACAGGGCACTGCCAACTCAAGCACCGCTGAACAGGGCACCGCCAACTCAAGCACCGCTGAACAGGGCACCGGCAACTCAAGCACCGCTAGCCCATGAGCGGCAGGGGTACTGACGCAACTGGGACCGTCACGGGGTGAGTGATGCACTCTGGGCACCAGTCCCCCTCCAGAACCAGTGGAGACATGCATCCACTACCTCTGTCCTTCACAGGATGAAGCACTCTGGGCACGAGTCCCCCTCCAGAACCAGTGGAGACTGTTATCCACTTGAGAGACTGTGGCTTCGCACTCCCCAGGATAATGCAGTGGGCAAACCACCCACTGGAGAGACTTGAGAGACTGTGGCTTTGCACTCCCCAGGATAATGCAGTGGGCAAATCACCCACTGGAGAGACTTGAGAGACTATGGCTTTGCACTCCCCAGGATAATGCAGTGGGCAAACCACCCACTGGAGAGACTTGAGAGACTGTGGCTTTGCACTCCCCAGGATAATGCAGTGGGCAAACCACCCACTGTAGAGACTTGAGAGACTGTGGCTTTGCACTCCCCAGAATAATGCAGTGGGCAAACCACCCACTGTAGAGACTTGAGAGACTGTGGCTTTGCACTCCACAGGATTAAACAGTAGGCATTGAGCCCCCTCGTGGATCTGGTGTCGTGCACTCGTCCGGCTGAGGTGCCCCCCCCCCTTCCCTTCCCCCTGAGGTGCCTGTTGTATTTCTATCTGATGCCCCTGCAGTATTCTCTCTGTTTTGATCTGGTATCAAGTGTGGGCCTCGCCCATGCATTTTGGGCCCAGTGGTCCACGGACTATAAATGGTGCAATACCTAGACTACTATTCTTGGTGTATATTTTGTTAATAGTGTATATATGTATATTTTTGCGTACTGCATTTTAATAGATTACAATGGTTACACTCATTTCCTTTTGTCTTTTCATTCTTCCGGGGGGGTTGGGGGGTGTAACTATAATGTATAGATATGTATTAGTGTGTGTGTAGTAGTGAGTGAGGGTGGGGGTGTTGCATGTGTGTGTCCCTGTTTTTTGCCTCCCCCCTCCCCTGTGTCGTAGGTGCAATACTCACCGTGGTCTTCGCCGCCGGCGTTTGTGCTCCTGGTACAGGAGCAGGAAGACTATCGCAGGTAGGATTTGGAGTTCCGGGTCCATGGTGTCCTCATTCCTCGTGGAGTCTGTAGAGGTGAGCGTTTTTCCTTCGAAATTCCTGTTTCCGCTGTGTTTTTATCCGCGGTGAATCCGCCCCGGAAAAGGTGGCGGATTGGCCTGTCATAATAGTGTGGGCGGTACATTGTCTTCCGCCTGTCTGTTGGCGGTGACCGCCGCGCTGTTTGTTTGTACCGCCGTGGCGGTCGGAGTGTTAAAGTGGCTGTCTTTGTTGGCAGTTTCTGCTACGGTCGTAATTGCAAATTTTTTCCGCCGGCCTGTTGGCGGTCTTACCGCCGCTTTAACACCGTCCGCCAGGGTTGTAATGACCACCCTAGTGTTTTGTGTACTGTTGGGCAGCATCATCTCAGGCCAGTTTGTACCACGACACAAGAGGGAAAACCATTGGCCCTAGGCATGGCAAAGTAGAACTGATATAGAAAATGCCTGAGATGTGCTGTATGCAACATTGTAAGGACAATATCAGACTATTAATGTCACTGTCACACAGAGTGCTGAGTAGCTGCAAAGCATACTACCTTGTAACATGGTGCAAGTGTGCATGCCTTGGAAGACAATATACATCTCTGTCTGGTAAGTGTCACCTAAATGATGAAATATAATTCCCAGTGCCCTGTTAGAATGTAGATGTGTGCAAAACGCTGCAGCGCGCATAAAAAGGTTAAGCACATAGGAGATGGAACCTTACACTCCTCCTTACACATCACCTGTGCCAATTTAAAAAAAAAATTGGGTAATGCCCTGCACAAACACCTATGTAAAATCAGGTCATGTTTCATAATGCAAGCATGTATATTTTAAATAAAATAAAAGCCACATATCATACAGCAGGCCCTTGGTGCAGGAAGATGGCAATTTCATACACTTACACAGGAATTTAGGAGACACTACAGTAGATGAACTGCCCATTACAATTTGAACAAATGTGTACACTGTCATAGTTACACACCTACATGCAGCTAGAACATACATACCTACAGGTCCGCCAGTCTCCAATCCAAAGTGTGTACCGAATCAGACTCTCGGGCCACCACATCAGAGCATCGGTGCTTTAGCTAATGGATGGTGTGCTCCACCCCAAACACCCTGGACATGTGTCAACACATCCTCTCCCAGAGCGCCTTACATTCCTTTCAGGGGAACCATGGCTGACTGTACCCAGATGCCATCATGTTTGCTACGCAATGGGCCAGCAACCAAAGCAGGCCCCCCAACTCTTCCTCAGACAAGTTCTTAGCCCTACCCTTTCCCGACATGCCCTCACCCATGGTATACCCACAAAACCCACAAAATGAAACCCTTAACCCAACCCTTACTCCATAATTATTAAAACTCTTAAATGTACAAACACCTGACTAAACAATCACAATAAGAAGACAATTTAATACTACAGCACACAATAAACACAATTAGCACAAAACATGGACAGAGCAGACACCGACAAGACCAAAAAGCACAATGAAACACCAACCTCTCTCAAAACACCTCCAGCACAAAGCACAAACTAACAGAGAGTGAGAGAAAGTGAAAGTAACTGCACACTTCCTAGTATGTAGCCTGCCACACCCATTTCCTGGGTGTATCCCACCTGTTTTTGTCAAATGCACCGTTTTTTATGATGCATCGGTACTGAAATTGCCATTGCATGATTAACACACAGTGCATTAGCACTTATGCTGATTTTTCCATGCATTGGCCTCGATGTGCGCTTACAATCAGCGTAACTGGTGCAATGCGCCGTGCAACAAGGACGATGCGTGGGTTCTGACCCAAGCAGCTGCCCTAATGTCTGGGATCTAATGTAGAGGGCTGTGAAATTCAGGAAATCACACCTTAGACACACTTCCATTGGTCCTGGATTGATATCACACAAGTTAAAAGTTTTGTTATTTCTGAAATTTCATTGGTCATTGTATCCTTATGTGTGACATTATACCTTTTCAGGTGTGACATCTAAAGTGACAATTTATTTTGATGGGAACCAAATAATTATGATAATGTTTAGAGATATTTTCAAGTTTATCTTCCTTTTGTGGTTTTGAGTAGGCTTAGGTGGATTTAGGTAGCCACGGTGATGCAGAAATTATGTTGTACAGGCTTTACTACACCCAGTGTTGCATGGCACTTTGAAGAGCTGTGGACGTGGCTGGCACCACTTGGCAGAGCTGTATGACAGAGGGCAGTGTCCAGGTGGTGATTCTGGGTGGGAATCAATACTTCAGGCCCCTGTCACTTCTTGACTGGTAGGCCAGCACATGGGACGTGGAGTGAGTTTGGACTCAAAGAGTGCATGTGCATTCCTCTTCACCCAGCCAGTGGTGGGTTAAGACATGTCTACACTCAGAGCTATATGTCTGAATAAATATGTATGGCGATTGAACAGTGCACCATGGTGGATGTGCTGCACAAATACATTTGTCTATAATTTACGCCTAACAAGCCCAGCTTGAGTAGCCCAGACAAGTATCATTAATCATGAGTGACACAATATATTGCAAATCACTGCATTGCCTTACACCAAACAGAGGCTCCTTGACCGTTGCATGTGGGTAGCCATTCACATCAGATGGTTATATAGGCTTTAATAAACATACCACACTGGTAAACCTGGAATTGCAACAGTAAGTAGTACTTTCCAAGGAGTTGCATTACGTGGAGTTAGACCTAAAGTTATCCTCCTTACTTCCTTTTTCTCCATGTGTTGCATTCTGCAGCACACATAGATGGTGGAATATGGCTCACAGGATATACTGGTTAGCAGGAAGGTGCACCTTAATCCTCACAAACATTCCTGCATGTGATAATTGCATCTTTGCCCCATGGTGTAAGTATGCCTGCATTGGACCTAAGTGTCAAGGAGACCAGATCCTCAGGGCTTGCGCATGTTCCCAACATGTCCACCTCTTGGCAGCTCCAAACTCCACTAGTTACTATGACACAGAGTTAAAGAATGGCCAAGTGGGGGAATGTGTTTTGGGTTGGGAACAGCGGGGAAGGAGACCTGTGGAAGCAAGAGTTAAACAACACAATTGCAAGATTAATCACAATGACTTTCAATAAGCTTTGTTTCAAATAACACTTATACTGAAAACATGAATGGCCTGAATCTTCAATATACCTAGACCTCAGGAATCTAGGTACCTGAAAATCAAGAAAGGTTATGCAAAGTTTCATATGAACCTTCCAGAATTAACATATCATATTTTGAACAATGAACTCTCTCCAAATAGTTCTTAGAATAATCACTGCATTACAACAAAAGTCAAAGAGCACCTGGTTTTCTCTGCATGAATGAACTGTACTAGAATCATGAATAACACTGCTATGTCACACTCTGATTAAGAGTTCAAAGACTCAAATGTTCAGGAATTATTATGCACCTTAATCAAACTGCACATCAAGATTTCAATGCCTAGAAATGATCGTGCACTCTGACGAACTGTATTTCAAAAGTTAAAAGGCCAGGAATGAATCGCGCACACTGTTTCCGATTAGCACATCTAGATACAAATGCAATGAAACAATTGCGCGCACTGCCGATCTGTAATTCAAGAGTTAAATGCCTGGAATGAATCGCGCACACTGTTGCCGATTCGAACATCAAGAACCAAATGCCATGAAATGATCGTGCACACTGCCGATCTGAATGGCAAGAGTTAAATGCCACTAATGAATCGCGCACACTGGTGCTGATTCGAACTTCACGATGCAAATGCCATGAAATAATTGTGCACACTGCCGATCTGAATGCCAAGAATTAAGTGCCAGGAATGAATCGCGCACGCTGTTGCCGATTCAAACTTCATAATGCAAATTCCATGAAATGATCGCGCACACTGCAGATCTGAATGCCAAGAATTAAATGCCAGGAATGAATCGCGCACACTGTTGCCGATTCGAACATCACAATGCAATTGCCATGAAATGATTGCATACACTGCCGACCTGAATGCCAAGAGCCAAGAGCCAAATGCCAGGAATGAATCACGCACACTGTTGCCAATTTGAACATCACAATGCAATTGCCATGAACATTACTTGCAATTTGCTTTTACATAGAGCCGTGCAGTATAGAGACTATGAGCCAGATTTACAAGGCCCTTGCGCCGCCGGAGGATCACTTTTTGTGACGCTTCGGTGGTGCTGTGCAGTGCACCATATTTACAAGGCAGTGCAAAGCCACTGTTTGTGGCTTAACACCACCTTGTAAATATGGGCCCCTCCCACGCAGTTGGGCTTTCCACTGCAACACCCATTGATTTTGACACTGCCCCATATTTACAAAAAGTCATAAATCTGCGATAGTGCCAAAAACTAACGCCACTGCAGAGGTGGCACTAGCATGGCACAACAAGGAGGAATACTTTTATTCCTCCTTGTTTTTGCGTTTTCCATATGTGCTGCATTCTGCAGCACACATAGAAAGAGCAAAAGTCCATGAAGGATTGTTTATGTGCAGGAAGGGACACCTTCCTGCACAAAAATAATCATTCAAAAATTACGATTTGGTACTCTGCCACACTCATAGGAGTGTAAAATCTCCACTGTAGATTGTTTATCTGCAGGAAGGGACACCTTCCTGCACATAAACAATCAATCCCGTCAACACAGACAACCCTGCACTATGGTGCAAGGATGTGTGCATTGGTGCTGGCAGCTAAATTTAGCACCGCCACGGGGGAAACACAGAGGTGCACGGTATTTTAGTAAATATCGCGCATCCCTGCGTTTCTAATGTGACGCAGCGTGACACTGCAAATTTTGGAGCTGCACCATACTGCGCCACTTTTGAGTAAATCTGGCCCTATATGTGTTGCACTGTGGCCATGCTCATTATATGCCCCTCTGTTTACAGTCACAAGGCATTATGGAAACTATACTGTTATCCACATATGTAGGATAGAAACAAACATTATGACATGCTGCACAAACACTCAGTCTTCGCACACTTTTTTGAACTACACTCCATTTGGACTGTGCTAGATAGCCTGAAGGCGAACACACTCTTGCAGCACACACATGTTCAGCATGTGCACACTGTTCCACATTGCAACCTTTATGTTGTGTATGTCTTGCACAAGCACATGTGGTCTGCACCTGATGTTGTCATGTTCAAATTTCTGAAAACATGATGTTGGTCGGGATGAGTGTGACACACAGCAGCAGCCCTTTGGAATAAGTGAGTGAGCCATTAGGCATCACTGCAATGAACCAGGGACCCATGGATATTTTTACACCTGATGTTCCATTAACATAATGCTGCCAAACACACATGATCTCTCTCTTACTCCTGTCAACGTTAGGAAAAGTACATCTATTCTGAGAACAGGTCCTCCTGGTCCAAGAAGACAGCATCCCCTGACACAGGCATATGTAATGCCACACACCCAACTCACATTTCCCCTTTGGGATAATACCCCTCAACTATGCACTTGTATACTCAGGTCAGAGCTAAACAACTCTTGTCATGCAAAGGTAAGTTTATATCCAAATTCCTCCATCAGACCATATGCAATGAGTTAGTGTGAATACACACACAGTTTTGACATTGAGAAATCATGTTCTTGACATCTTTGTATTCTTCAGGTGTCCAGATGTTTGCATAAAACATCTCTGATGTCATACTTCTCTGGCTGTTTACTCACTGTACAATATCATCTGCTCCCATTGTTGATTTACAAGCCTTTATTCCTTATTGCATTGCTCTGCAATGCATGACAAATGTATGATTTATCTAGCGTAGCATGATTCGGTATATGTGACAATCTGGCCAGAAATTGATATTGGCCACACATGCATTACTGAGTTCTTTGCAAGTGAAAGCTTTTACATGTTTACATGACAGTAGGCCTTTGCCCATGACCACTGTCACTCATTATCTCTGATGGTATCTGCAACAGCATTAGTTCCTGCAAAGTTCTGACATTCTGTATGCTACTACATTGGGGAAACACACTACAATGGAAGGTTTGCCTTGGTATGGTAATTGGTGGTTTGTGTTCCAGAACTCACTGAGTGCCATCTGGACCACACTTTTCTGCTACAGAACACAACAAGACACCTAGCTGTGCAGCTCTGCACTGCTCAAGTATGTGAGGAAAGTAATGATTATTTTGGCCTTGGAAATGTGGCACGACTGACCTGTTGCTTTAATGCAGTAATTTGCATCACATTGATTTTCTGTGAAGGTGGGTTGATTGATGAGAGGCAAGGCCCCATGTTGCTCAAAGGGTCTGATGGCATGATTGTTATATGTTGAGGCCTACTTCTAGCTGAGAAGATGTGGGTGACATGATGTTACAGGGACTGTGACAGAAAGGCCATTACAAATAATTAATTCAAACATTTATTTTCATTCTGAACATTTCTATCATTTTCAGAACAAATATCCATCAAGGTAAAGGTAGTTAAGTCCAGAACTTTTGCACAATGTGGTCATGTTGCCAACTACCAGCCATTGTGTGTTGGATCTCTCCTTCATTCTCCTCCTCCTCCATTGCTGTCTGCTCATCATGGTCCACTGGACATTCATCCGTACACAGATGTTGTTAAAGATGCCACATATTACAGTAATCTTGCCGACCATAGGGGGTGAGTGTAGCAATCTTCCACCTGAAACGTCTAGGCATTGGAACCAGAACTTCAGCACACTAAAAGTATGTTCCTCAACATTCTGGGTCTTGACCAGGGCCTGGTTGTACTGTTGTGCCGGCTCAGTCTGGGGATGTGCAATTCCGGTCATGGCTCATGGCTGGAGACCAAATCCTTGATCAGCTGAAAGTAAAAGAGAAATTACAACTGTCAAAGAATTTGCTCATTGTTACAGCAACATTCCTGTTAATGTATACTGAATAACTAATACACATTTCTTGCAGTATCAGGCTGGCAGTGCTCCCATGGGCATTCTGACCGCGGCGGTCCAGCCGCGGTCAGATACGGGAAACCGGCGGTGTCCCGCCGGTTTCCCGCTGCCCAAGGGAATCCTCCATGGCGGCGCTGCAAGCAGCGCCGCCATGGGGATTCCGACCCCCTTACTGCCAGCCTGGCTCTGGCGGTTTCGACCGCCAGAACCTGGCTGGCGGTAACGGGTGTCGCGGGGCCCCTGGGGGCCCCTGCAGTGCCCATGCCACTGGCATGGGCACTGCAGGGGCCCCCTAACAGGGCCCCACCAAGATTTTCAGTGTCTGCCAAGCAGACACTGAAAATCACGACGGGTGCAACTGCACCCGTCGCACGCCTTCCACTCCGCCGGCTCCATTCGGAGCCAGCATCCTCATGGAAGGGGGTTTCCCGCTGGGCTGGCGGGCGGCCTTCTGGCGGTCGCCCGCCAGCCCAGCGGGAAACTCAGAATAACCGCGGCGGTCTTTTGCCCAAGGGAATCCTCCATGGCGGCGCTGCAAGCAGCGCCGCCATGGGGATTCCGACCCCCTTACTGCCAGCCTGGCTCTGGCGGTTTCGACCGCCAGAACCTGGCTGGCGGTAACGGGTGTCGCGGGGCCCCTGGGGGCCCCTGCAGTGCCCATGCCACTGGCATGGGCACTGCAGGGGCCCCCTAACAGGGCCCCACCAAGATTTTCAGTGTCTGCCAAGCAGACACTGAAAATCACGACGGGTGCAACTGCACCCGTCGCACGCCTTCCACTCCGCCGGCTCCATTCGGAGCCAGCATCCTCATGGAAGGGGGTTTCCCGCTGGGCTGGCGGGCGGCCTTCTGGCGGTCGCCCGCCAGCCCAGCGGGAAACTCAGAATAACCGCGGCGGTCTTTTGACCGCGCAGCGGTCTTTTGACCGCGCAGCGGTATTCTGGCGGTTCCCGCTTGGCGGGCGGCTCCCGCCGCCCGCCAAGCTCAGAATGACCCCCTATGTGTTACATATACAGTTGGGCATTGGTTTACATATTTCTCTTCCAGTTTTCTGTGTAATAGAACATGATGAGTATGCCCTGATACTTTGGACACTTGTACATCCTGACTTCTGTGTTTATCTCGTAGCTTACGGTGATCAGTATTTTGAGAGGTTCTTCATCACTCTATGGTTTATGCACTCACTACAGTGTAAAGTGACAGATTATTGATCAGATTTCTGGCCAGTTGGTCCTCCCTAGGAAGGTTGTGACATTGCCAACATGTTTGGCACACTCATACATACAAATGTCCATATAAAACCACTGGTCGTGTTGCTGGCCTACATGACATTGAAACAACTGTTCAACTGTTCAATTTTCACTTAATTTAGCATGTGAATTTGGTGCGTATAAGTGGTGCGTTTCAAACATATAAAATGGATTGTTCTACAATTTTATGCCCACCTTCAGCTATTGATTTTTGACAGAGAAATTGTCATAGGGCACTTAGATTGACACGTAGGTCTTACAGTATGGGCAAACTTTATGTGGGACACACTGGTGTTGCTACAAGTAGCTGTCTACTACAAATCTGGACACAATACTTTGGTTTTTAACATATATGTGTATAACTCTAACGTGCTACTAAGCTTTGCTTCCGTCATTATTGCTGTGGCCAGTGCATGCTGATATCGGTATCCTGAGTACACAGTGATGCCTTTTACAGGTTGCATTTTAATCTATGTTCATGACTGATGTATATGTTTGGCAGCATTGTGTTAGGCTTTGTGTGTTTCACATTGATGGATTCATATGCTTTTTAGTTGGCCAACTTTCACCACAAAACTGGTGATCTATCATGTTGCTTACACATGTCAATGTGGCTTAATACCTATCTATATGTGTGTACCTAGTCTGTCAGTATGGCTGAGACATATGGGTGTTTTGTACTGTTGGTGTCACAAAGTTACCCAATATTGAAATTAATACATTTCTGGGGCCTAAACCTATATTGCGTGAATACACACGGACTTTGCAAATACTTCTTCCAGTGTTGCTCCAGAAACTTTGGATCACATACTAGTATACTGCTAAGTTTGACATACTTATTCATTTCCACTTGAATTCATGGATATTTGACTGATACCAAGAGTAGGTACATCGTCGAGGAGACACTCTTCTCATGCTTAGCTATTGTGTAACCTTTGTACTCATATGGACTTGTCTGGCATTACGTGGTTTCTGGAATGATTTGTTGACCAGTGCAGATGATATGGTTCAGTCCATTCACATAGAGTTGAATGAAACATTACTGCTCACAGATGTTCTGTAGCTATTGACATTGACAGATTAGTGAGGGAATGTCAGTATATGAAAATGTTAGATACATGTTGCTATACGATTTTTTCCCACTATGTACATATAACACCAGCGGGCATATATTTGGGAAAGTGGTACAGGCAATGCTGCAAGTCACCTATGTACACTGTACTGTGTCAGTGGTAAAGGGCGGAAGTGCAGATTATTTTGGCCAAACAGTCCTTTCACCCTGGACTGTCACACAGTGGGCTGCCTCCCACAAACATAGGTGCCTGTGTTGTATGCAGGATTGCTTTTGTGCAATAAGGAACTGATAGACCAGGCATCTTTTGATGTGTTTCCCCTATCTTTTTGTTTTCTGACCTCCTGTTTTTATGGTATGCTGGACTCTGTTTTGCTGGTTTATTGTCTATGTGCACTTTACCACTGCTGATCAGTGCTAAAGTGCAAGGGCATGATTGGCATATTTGATTTACTGGTAAGTCCCTAGTAAAGTGCACTATGAGTGCCCACGTCCTGTAAGTCAAATACTACTGGTGTCCCTGCAGCACTGCTTGTGCCACCCACATGAATGTCTCAGGCCTGCCACTGCAGTGTCTGTGTGTGTACTCTTGCACTGACAATTCCACCTGGCAAGTGTACCCACTTTGTACATGTAAGGCACCCCTAAGGTAGGCCCTAGGTAGCCCCAAAGGCAGGGTGCAGTGTATGTTGACAGTGAGACATGTTTTAAATGTCCCAACAGTGAAATACTGCCACATTTGGTTTTCACTGTTGCAAGGCCTATCTCTCTCATAGGTTAACATGGGGGCTGCCTTTAAATATCCTTAAAGTGCAGTTTCCATTTGAGAGCAGATGGAAATTTAGAGTTTGGGGTCTCTAAATTCACAATTTAAAAATACACCTTTTGGTAAAGTTGGTTTTTAAATTGTCTGTTTGAAAATGCCACTTTTAGAAAGTGGTCATTTTCTTGCTTAAACCATTCTGTGCCTGCTTGTGTATTCCACATCTGGGTCAGACTAACAGTTGGGCTGTTGTGAATTCCCTCTAGACAGTGACATAAAGGGAGCTGGGGTATAATCTGCATATCCTGATGGGCCATCTGGGCTAGAGTGGAGGGAGGAGTGGACACTTACACCTGAAAGGGCTTTGCCTGCCCTCACACAATGCAGTCTCTTACCCCCTGGTATGTGTCTAGGGCCAGGCCTGGGCAAGGCAGGATCTTGTCAACAACAGAGATGTTTCTTTGAAGTTTGCCTACTTCAAAGGCAGAAAGGGGTATAAGTAGTGGACCCAAAACCCCATACTGTTAGATTTTGCTGTGTATCCCGCTTGTGAGGTTTTTCCAAGGGCTTGGATTAGAGCTTGCCTCCTGATGGAAGTCTCAGGGATATCAAAGACTTCAGCTTCATCTGCCTACAGCACTGAGAAATGTTTTGTACTGCAACAGACGAAAAACCACCACAATGCCGCCAACGACGCAGCTGACTGCACCGTGACCTGACGCCGCCACATGGAGCTGTGCCCCACGTCGTACTGCAACCCTAATCTAACTGATGCCACCAGCTGATGCTGTCACAGAAGCCGCTGCTTCCACCGTGACCTGTGGGTCCCACACTCTGCATCGCCTTGCTCACAGCACAGCCTTGGCCTCCCCGACGACTATGCTCCATGCTGAAACTGGCACCGCTACCTGCACCCTGGCCTGTGGACACTGCTTGTGAGGTACACAATGCACCAAACCCATCCCGCCCCACAGCCCTGGGCCACCGATGCCAGCGCCATCAACTCCAGTGTCGTCAACAGACGCCCCTGTCTGCATCGCGACCTGTGGGTGCCACACAGAGGCCGTCACACGCCGTACGGCCCCCTTGGGCCTACCGATGACAGCGCTTCAGCAACGATGACGCCGCTGCTTGTACCGTGACCTGGAGATGCCACACATCGCATCGTCTCACTTCACACCGCGTCCCTGGCCTCACCGACATTGCAGGATGCCATCACTGAGCTGCTGCCTGCATCGTGATCTGTGGGCACCGCATGTCGCATCATCCTGCTTTGCAATGCAGCCCCAACGCCATTCACTCCAGCGCTCCTGACTTTGTCATCAGCCCAGAGTTCGATCTGCAATGCATGTGACTTTGGGGGCCCGATGACCTCTGCACCGACTTCCGGAATTGACGCCAGTGACGCCGCACTCCGGATCTCATTGAGAGGATCACGACGCCCTGCATTTCCAAGGTACTGTTTCCGGGTCTTCCCGACACCGTAGCTGACCCGCGATGCCGTGGCCGGCCTTAACTGTTGGGTTTGTTGTTCACGACACCGTGATAGCCCCAAACGGAGCTATCGACTTCAAGGAACTGTATTTTTAAGTTAATTCTTGCAAAATTCATATTTTTATTATTGTATGTTGGATTTTTCTCGTTTTGGTCTTGTTTTCCACAGATAAATATTGGCTATTGTTCTGAAACTGGTGTGGTGTTCTTTAGTATTGTTTTCACTGTATCACTGTGTGTTATGTGCAAATGCTTTACACATTGCTTCTGAGATAAGCCTGACTGCTCGTACCAAGCTACCAAGGGGGTGAGCAAGGGTTATCTGACTAGAGTGAGGGTCCCTATTTGGACAAGGTGCAAAGCGACTACCAACTAGAGACCCTATTTCTAACAGGGACACTTTCCTGATCACATATAACCCTTATAGGCATAGAAAACTATGTATGTGTGCCACAAAATGTAGCACACATAGGAAGCAGTAGTGACATCAGGGACTATAGGTATTTATCTTTCTTACACATCAGATGGGGGACACTATTTTTCCCTTGTTTGGTATACATGACATAGGTCATCAACCATGGAAGTTCAATGGAAACACCCACATAACACACATGGAACATGTCCCTTGTACACAGTGATGCAACGCAGCATTTTGCACATGGTTGCATTAGTTTAAAATGTTTTGACATTCAAAACAACACAAAGTTGCTTTGTGTGTCTTGTCATTTCAGACTTAGGAATTTGCATTGCACATGTACCATGAAAGATTGTGCGCGTTTGAGGAACACCCCTCATACAGATGTCCCTCTCTCTGTCAACAGGCACAGAGATGGCTATTCTGTCATGTCTACTTTTTAGTTGAAGTATTGTATACTTCAGATTTACTTACCAACAAGTAGGCCATTCCCATATAGCCCATTCTTGAAGCATTTGTTTGCGATGCTGTTCCTGAAGATGTAGGCATCATGGGCACTTTCCAGCTATTTAGCAAGACGATAGCCTGGATGTTGATGGTATACGTTTGTTTGTGTTCCATAACAGGTGTGCTGTTTCTGCTTGGGAACCAATTAGACATGTGTGTAATCCATAGCACCCAAGACATGTGAAAACCTTGCAGTAGCATAGAAGCCTTGCTTGGTCTCCATCTGTTGTTGTGTCTTGGGGAAGAGGAGGTACATATGTGTGAAGTGAATGATGGCATCCAGGACAGTGGGCAAGAAGGCAGAAAAAGGGATATTCCTGCAACACTTATTGCTGTGTCTTGGAATGACCCAGAGGCCAGCATGTGGAGCATAGCCATCAGTTTCACCCGGGAGGAATGTTCATGGGCCTGGCAGTTGGTGGCAGCAGACTTCCCCCATTCTTCTGAAGAAATTCTATGATGGACTCCCTCCTTCATAGAATTTATCACCTCATCCTTCCTTAGTTTCATGAGGGAGATGCGCTGGTGGAACACATTCGCCCTCTTTCTTCACTGCCTACATGGGGGTGGTCTCGTTGCAACACTGACCTGAAGGATCACTACCCTCACGGCATAATTGAGTTTGTCAAAGTGCTTTTAGATGTTCTGGTTATTATACTACTGACACTGCATCATTTCATACGCCTGCGTTAGGGATGCACAGGCATTTTGGTGTATTTCAGGCTTTGTGTGGCCCACCCATACAATGTATCACACATCACCACACACATAAATATCACTGTGTTAGGTTTTCATGATATTTTGTGGGGGAACACCTACGTTGCATATCTTAATTTCTGAGTGGCGCAGCTGGTTTAGGCGCAGCTTTTGTCTGGTGCAAATCTTTAAATGCGATGCATTTAGGCAAATGAATTGTCTCATAGATTTGGAGTAGTACTTGCGCAGCCGATGGGTCAAAACCTTTGGAGCACTGACTGTGCAAGCATCTCATAAATATAGCCCTTAGCTTATTAAATCTACTCTTGGTTTTTCAAAGGCATGGAGCTCCATCAATGGGGCACTCAGTTAAAAAGAGGGGGGTACAGAATGTGTTAATTTGCTAATATTTTGCCACGGTGTAATAGATCTGTACAAATATGGTGGGAATTTAGAAGAATTAGTTTTCTTTTAGTATGTCAAGTATTGTCCAATCCATAGGAGAGGGGTGTAAACTTACCAGCGAACAATAAGATTTTCGTTTGCTAGTAATAACTTTGGCTCTGTTTGTTCAGCATGTCTGAAATGCAGCAAGCAGTGAAAAGGTTACACTCAATGCAGGTATTTCAGATTTTGCATAGCTCCAACATAGGGGAAGTGGGCAGAAAGAGTCAACAACGTTTGAATTGGTTGTAACTGTGGCACTGTTTTACAGACCTGCATAAAATGAGACACTTAGCATGCTTAGCTTGCACTTGGTATTCTCAATTTCAAGCAGGTCTATTGAGGCAGGCACATTTAGTTGAGCAGTCAATGAAATGTTTATTTGCCAAAAATTTGGCACAGTTTGAGAAATTCACACAAAAGTTGGCAGACATTTAGCAGGTTTAACTTTCTTTTGGTATTTTAAGTTTAAAGCAAATCCGTCAAGGGGCAACAAAATAAAAGGGGGGTTGATAAAAGTTTTCCCCTGAATAATTTAGGCATTAATTAATGAATCGGCATGAAGTCTGTCCTGTGTATTTGTTTTAACAAAAGTTATTTAACAAAAATCAGGATTCAATGTGCTAAATGTGTGCAGTCAGCTAAAATCACATTGAAAACTCAGGGCCTGATTTAAAGTTTGGCAGACAAGTTAATCCGTCACAAACGTGACGAATATCCCGCCCACCGTATTATGATTTCCATAGTATATAATGGGATCGTAATATGGTGGAAGGGATATCTGTCATGTTTGTGACAAAGTAATTCCATTTGACAAACTCTAAATTGGGCCCTCAGTCTTCCTGACTATTACGAATGTTGTATCTATGGGTAAAGAAATCGCTACATGCAATCTCAGAGTATTTAGCAGTGTGTTTTTAATTTCAATTTTGCTATATCATGGTAATAACTTTAGATTTGCAGTGTCATGGTAGACATATATATATATATATATATATATATATATATATATATATATATATATATATATATATATATATATATACATATATATATATACATACACACATAAGATAACAGGTAGCTGTGTAATATGGTTCAATGGTGTACATTAAATATCTGAACCACTAGTAACCTCACATCGATATGGCGTGACCATCTTGGGTACTGTCCCTTTTGGAACAGACTTGTTATTAACTTGAACAAGGCACTTTTTTTTAAATAATATCAAGGGCTCTATTTCTTTGCCACATGATATTTAGGTTGCAATTTTCCAGTACCATACACCTGGCAAAGAGAAAATTGAAGAAATGGAAGATAAATATTTCTTTATTTTGTCAATCTTGCCATAAACAAGTCGATAAATGAAGTGGATTTTTCCAGCAAACAAAAAAGAGTGCGTGTGGAGGGAGGGTATTCAGATATTCTTTCACTACTTGGAAAAATGTGTCCTTGGGACAATAGAAGGCTTAATTGATTCAATCCTGCAGAAAGGTAAGTTTTGCTTAAATCATAGTGTTGAAGGATTTTCTTGAAGCAGCGAGCTGTGACACCTGTGAAAGGTTAAGTTATAAGAGGATGCTGGAAGGGTGTGGAATAGATAAAAAAGATCACAGCATAGATCCCTCAATGCTCGTTGGTGGCACAGGTGTAAGAATTAGAGTGGCATGCTGATGTGACCACAGCTGCCACTGTTTCTGCATAAAAGCTTGTCTTGTGACCCAAATCCATTTCATCTGGCTACCACAAGAAGCTTCGTATATCATTATAATCACAGGACATTAACAAGGTCAGAGAGTTTAACCGTCGCTCCTCAAGCAGTAGGGGACAGACAACTTCCAGAAGGAATCTGAAAAGCCTGCATTGTTGATGTCTGAGAAAAGGGAAGTGGACTGTCTCATGGGTTCAGAACCTGCCTGCACTTACTGGGAGAATTGATTGGCTCAGCAGCTATAAGAGGTTTCCCTCAGAAATACTGCTTGACTACAAAGGGGTGATTGAGATCCGAGCTCTGCTCCTGCCTAGCATGACTCAGAAGATGCATCACAACAAAGGACTGTACCAGCTTATCCTCTTTGTCTTCTTCATGAAAAAGAAGTCTATTGCAAGTGGTGAGAGGGACAGAGCCCCAGAAGCCTTGTGTCTGACTCTCCATCATTAAACACTCTCAGTTGTCCACCTGAGGTTTTTAATCCCTGGATGGAGTGGCTGCCTCGTACAATCTCTGAAGTATATAAAAAGATAGTGGGTTGCATGCTTAAGTTAATCTCAGCCTGCTGGTAATTGCTCGGTCCCCATCCCAGTCCATTGTTATTTTGCACACCATTCCACCACAGTTTATACTTAGCTATGTGCAATTCAGCCATGACCCTGCTCCATGGGAGACAGTTCAGTTCAGTACTAGTATGTAGTGAGTTTTGTTTACTGTCGCTCTGGACACTGTGACTCTAGCTTTTTGATAAACAGCATCCCACGTGCTAGGGTTTAATGGCCAGATGTATGAAAAAAAAACATTGCGAATCGCAAATAGCAATTTTTAAGAAATCGCTATTTCTGAGTCGCAAAATGCAATGTAATAAAATTGCGATTCAGAAATAACGATTTCTTAAAAATCGCTAATGCAATTTGCGAGGTCCAAATACTGAATCGCAAAAAAAATTGTGATTCGGTATTTGAAAATCGCAAATTGCGAAAACGCACACCTGGTACAGCCTGATGACATCACAAGCAGGAAGTGAGTCATCCCAGGCAGTTTGCAGGTGCCACACCCAAAGGAGCAGTGAGAGAGACACAGCCCAGCCCCAGGGAGCAAGTCTGTGAGCAAGCCAAGACTGCACATCACTATGGCCAATTCTGCTAATGGAAAGGAGAAGGGAGAGAGGAAGAGAAAACTGAAGGTCAGTGAGCAGGTGAGGAGCCATGACCGGCTTTTTGGGAAGAGCTCACTCCAGGTCCCAGAGAGTGAGAAGCGCAAACTCTGGGAGGACATACAAACCAAACTCTGTGCAGTGGGGGTTGCGCAACGCTCAGTGGAGGAGATTAGAAAGAGGTGGTACGACCTGCGTTCCTGTGCCAAGGAGAGGGTGGCCAGAAGACTACAGGAGGCAAGGAGCACAGGAGGCGGACCATCAACCCAGACACCCTCCACCCCCATGGAAGACCTGGTGGAGTTGACACTCCTCCCAGAAGCTGTCATTGGGGTCACTGACATAGACACGTCCGGCACACCAAGCACCAGTAAAGGTAAGTGCAATAATGAAATGTAACCCCATATGTGTATGTACAAATGCCCCTTAGGAATTAGGAATTAGTGCAATGCAATGTGAAAACTAGTCCATGCCACATTTTAGAAGCGGCACACCAATGCCTTATGGGAGTGGTAGTCCACAACCCAGAGCTGAAAGTAGCACATAGAATGTAATTAAGTAGAGCGACACCCAGAAGAACACAACACCCACTACAAAGTGATATGATGTAACTGTACATTTATTACCATTGTGCAACATTTGGTGATACATACATAAATGACATGCTGCACATTGTCGTTGCAGATGGCGCAGGCCCAGCAGCATCAGCATGTGCCATTGTGGGGGATGCTAAAACACAGCCTCCATCAGACTCCAACACCAGCGAGTCAGTGAATATTGCGCCAATCAGATGCAGGGCAAGGGCTGTACCTCTCCCAGATTTGAGCCAGGACTCGGACGACATGTGGGATGAAGGCCACACTAGATCCCCAGAAACCAGATCCACCGTAAGGCAGGAGTCCCAGCCCCTGCGCCCCTGCGCCACTCAACACCCTGCAGGAGGCCTCAGTATGCAGGCACACAGCACGTGGAAGTGGGTGAGTGCCCATCATTCTTCGGTGGCCTGGAATCTTCTGTGCTTAAAGTGCAGCGCCTGCAAAATAAGAACATGAGGGCAATGCATAGGCAGATGCAGGCACACAATGCCAACATGGGGGGGGCTGCATAGGCAGTTGGAGTGCCTTAACTCAAACATTTGCAAGCTGCATGAGGGACAGATCACAGCTGCGGAGAACACCAGGGAACTGGCCAATGCAGTGAAGGAACTCTGTACAGAGATAAGGCATGTGAGAGTCAGCCACCGCAGGCATGAGAGGCGATTCATGGGGATGTTTAGTGGATTATGTAGATCTGTCAATAGCCTTGCAACATCTACGCCCTCATATCGCGGCGTGCTGTGGCCGCACAGGTGGAGGCAGCACACAGCAGTCGGGATGTAGCCCAGGGACTGGTCCAGATTACAAATGTTCTGGATACTATGCTGGGTAACCGCTCTGCTACACCCTCTGAACTTGGACTAGGGGAGACTGAGGACTCATCTAGCCTCAGCAGCCTTGCAGTGCCCACAACAGATCCTAGGCGTCGCAGTGCCAGGTACAGCACTGCCACTGAGGCAGATACCAGAGGTGCCCGTCGAGGCCACTGCACCTTCGAGTGGATTGCGTGGCCGTAAAAAGTGACTTTGATGGCCACAGGGGACTGACAGCATATTTTGTTTCACAGTGAACTATGAATACACTAGGGAGACACTGTTAATGGTTCGTTTATGACACGTGTTTTTTTTTTTTTTGCGAGTGACACTTATGTTACCTGAAGTTAAGGTAATAAAGGTTCTAACTAACAGAACACATCAGTGAAGTTGTGTTGTTATTACTTACATCTGAAATGGTTGTGCCTGATGTCAGCACACCTTTGCCTGCCCTCTGCTGCACTGGTCCTGTCTGCTGGCTGTAGGGGGGGGGTATGGGATCATCATCCTCATCTGAGTCTGGATCAGATATTTCCACAGGTATGCCCCTGGTGGTAGCTATATTGTGCAGGATCGCACATGTGGCCACTATTCTACAGGTCATGTCCGGGCTGTACTGTAGTGGCCCTCCACTTTTGTGGATGCAGCGGAAGCGACTCTTCAGCAGGCCAAAGTTGCGCTCCACCACATTGCAGGCTGCCCTGTGTGCTGAATTGTATCTTCGTTCTGCTGGTGTTGTAGGATTTAGGTAGGGCGTCATCATGTAGGTGTGCACTGCGTAGGCACTGTCTCCTGGAAGGAACAGAGGGTATAATGAGTAAGTGAGCCATCTGACGTCACAACACCATCAATGCACCAGTGTACATCTACCTAGTAGATATCCTTCACCAAACTCTCCAGCTAGCAGTCTTGTGTGAATCCCGCTGTGGCAAAAGATGTACGAATCATGTGTGCTCCCTGGGTACCTGGCCACGAGATCAGTTATGATGTAGGAGGCATTGCATATCACCTGTATATTCATAGAATGTTGGTATTTACGATTGTGGTACACATACTCTGTGGCCGATGGTGGACAGATTGCAACATGTGTCCCATCTATGGCACCTAGGACTTGGGGGAACTGTGCTATCTGGTAGAAATCGATTTTTGTCTGCTGTATTTCCTGTGGGGTGTGGGGGAATCTGATGTACTGGTGTATCCTACTCAGCATGGCGTCAAGAAATGCGTTGAAAAATCTAGAGAGGGCACTCTGTGATACTCCTCCAGCTGCTGCTATAACCCCTCAATAGCTCCCTGAGGCAAGTAGGTGCAGGGAGCATAATACCTGTACATGGGTGGGTATGCTATTAGTCCTATGTGTTGTGCGCAGCAGTATGGGTTGTAGCTCAGCTATCAGGTCAAGTATCATGGCTGAGTTCAACCTGTACTTATCATATATTTCCTCCTCAGTCTGGTCAAAAGGGTAATGCGCACTCTGAATATGCGCTCCTGTTTCCTCCTCCCTCTCCTCAAACCTGCCAAGATCCTCATTCTCCTCGCCATGACATAGAGTGCAGCCATTGTGGAAAAGAGTCTGAAGCATTCTGGGCCTCTTTATATAGGTTGCACCTGGTTACCACCTGGTTCACTCCGTGGTACTTTGCATGTGCAAAAGGCCATTCTGCGAAAATTCACAATTTCCGACGTGAAATACCGAATCTGTATTTGCGAGTCGCTATTCCGACTCGCAATTTGCGAAATGCTAATAGCGATTCGGTATTTCATGTCGCAAATTGCGAGCCGCAAAATTCGACATGCAAAACCATGTCGCTTCGGAAAAATTCGCTAATTTGCGATTCCTTGTTTTTGGCTTGTGAATGCCTTTCATGCATCGCAGACCACGTTTTTGCATTTGCAAACGCCTGAATTCTGCGATTCGCACCGTTTGTGAATGCAAATTGGTTTGATACATCTGGCCCTAAGTTCCTGCCCAGCTTCTTCTCTCATCTTTTCTGCCCACAGTGTTTTCCCATTCATGAAAAGCTTGTAATTCTCGGACAGGGTGTGCTTGCCCCCTATCTTAGTGAGGAGCCGTAAATCAAGCATCAAGAGAGGTCTGCTAGCTGCTTTTTCATTGTGTGATGTGTCACCCAGTGCCTTACCTGACTATATCTGAACCTCTGCTCCTCCGGTATCCACCAGTCTTTCCTTACTTCTTATAATGTTTTAAGGCTGCCACAATCGTACAGATCTCCTATTCATTTACAGCCTGCTTTTTGCCATTAACCAATGTCCTCCTCCTTTTAAGCACAGTTTTCTTTCAGTGAGTGAGTGTGGTGGGTAAACCATCATAGTAGAAAAGAATCAGATCCTTGCAGTGTTTGTTCCTTTTTCAACGAGGATCGAATCTGACTATGCAATCACTGGAAGGCTCACAACATTACAAGCTGATGCAAAAAGAATACCATTCAGCTTTATGACTGGAATGCATGCATGCATGGGCGAAAGAGTGCCTTGAGAAGGCTTGCTGTCAGAGTGGTTGGCCATACAGAGCTTCAGCACAGGGAGTACAAGAAGCGGAGATCAATAGAGCGTCTCTCCTTTTTCAGGGCACTCTAAGGGGGTCATTACAAGTTGGGCAGTCTTTTTGGAAGACCGCCGCGCTGGCGGCCGCCAAAAGACCACCATGTTGGCAGTAATCCGACTGCTGTATTGAGAGTTACATATGAAGTCCACCAAAAAACAGCCACATTTTTTAAACTGGCAGGATACTGGGGGACGGAAAAGAGGTGGTCCCACCACCAGCACCACCAGCCCGACAAAAATCCTCCATCAGATTACGATCCACAAATCACAACAGTGGTTCTTCCATGGCGGATAAACATTGGCGATGCAAACCATGGTAGTCTAAACTCACTTCAGTCAGACCACCACACCACATTAGATAATTTGAATCCCCAACACTTGAAACACATCCACACACCTGACACGCCTACTCACTGCCTTATATAACACACTCCTACACAATCCACAATCCTTTGCAATCAAAATGCCACACACAGCCACATACAACCAACATCCCAGTGAGTTTTAAATAGCAAGAATAGGCACCCATTAACACTTCACTACACACACATTACACACCTGCACAACATACAAAACACACACATTAGTACCACACAGAATCTACAATACCTGTCACAAATTCACATCACAGCACCTACACCTCACCATTTACCTGACTCTGCACCCTTTCACTTTGAACACAACCACATTGTCTTCACAACCACTACCACGTCCCCACAAAACACTTAAATTTCACTGATGAGTAGGTGAGGGGCATGGTGGATGAAACTGTAAGAGTAGAGGCACACCTGTTTGGAGCACAGGTCCAACAAACATCTTTTGCCAGGAAAATGGAGTTGTGGCAAAGGATAGTTGACAGGGTCAATTCTGTAGGCGGTCATCCTCGCACGAGGATCTCAGGACCGTACCTTCCTCAGCGGGAAGGTACGGTCCATGGCATCCAGGTACCAGCTGGCAGTGGACCCCCATCTCGTTTCCCTACTTTCACATCTTGGGAGGAGAAGGTCTTGAACATCTTGTATCCTGAGGGCCTGGGGGAGTGGAGGCTGGTAAGTTCCAACAACATTCATGTCACTCAACTGTCTTGTCCTGCATGGTCCCTCGCCACCTATAATCACCCCAATTTACACACTACCCGTTACAACTCTCTCCTAATCACCTAATACCCCTCTCTGGCTTGCCACATGTCCACTAAACTCATCTGGCCCTAAAGCCCTTGGAAATGGCACTTGAAGTACTGGCTAATTATGGCACTATAACTCCCAGAATGCAATATCCCAACATTTTCAAAATCAGTACACTGTACCAAATACAACTTGTCATGCATGTTAAACTAATATTCTATTTTACCCATGTTGAATGTTCTAGTGTAGAACAGTACATGGCAATGACAGTGTGCTCACTAACACTAGCATCCCAAGCAAAGCACAGCTATAGCTGAGTGCCCATATATAATGGCCACAGATTAAAGATCCCAAGCTAGAAATATACTCACATGGTTTGGAAAGTCAGATGGCTGTGTGGATGCACATACAGTACATCAAGATACAGGTCAATGTCCATTGTTTACTCACCTACTGTGTTCCTAGAAGGACACCAATATGCATTGTACAACTCTTATTTGTGGCCTGTATCATGCCAGACAGTTCACTAGGTATCAGAGGTGAACAGCCATGTCAATAATCAGACAATATCAGATGCCATCAGCAGTACAATCACTACCAACATAGTTAAACAGCATAAACCATGGTGTATGGAATTGAAGTTACAGATTTTCATGTTGTACTAAGTTAGATTGTTCAGAAGCTGTCATTATCACTGCTGGGGATCATGTTAACGTGGACGTCCACCCAGACATCCAGCAGGAGTAGATGCCAAGATGAAACCCACTGCCAGTAAGTAATCCTCTCCTGACTTGTTCCTCTTGTGTGCCACAGATACACACTGTTTTCTGTTATGTAACCAATCTCCATTATCCTATGGTGCAAGGACACTGGACTTGTTTTTCTAAATGGTGTAGCAGCTACCCTGATAATTTCATCCACCATGACTGTACCTCCCACTATTTTTTGTGTGTGTTTTACGTTAATGGCCACATATGTTGTTTTCATTTCCACAATAAATCACACTTAAACACAGCTCCTATGTATGCCTCATTTATGATCCATGTACAATAAAATACAATATGCATACCAACTCTAGTCTGATCATGCCCCTCTGTATTGTACACCCATTGTTATGGACATCAAACGTGGACTTCATCAGCAGGAGACTCATTACAATAGGATTGTAACTGGACAGAATAAAAAAGGTCTGTAAACTACAACTAGACACAATTGGTGATAGATATGCTAACAGCACAAAAAGCATGACCGAGAGTAGCATCAGGGTGTTTGCTAAGGTGTAACACAATGTTAAACCACACGATATAGACGTTTGGGTCATGTTACTGTACCAACAAGTCAAGAGGCACACAGATTCACATGTATCACCTGGTAAAACCTTATCACATACCCATGCCATAGCTTCCAAATATACATATTCCATGGTAGAGACAGAGATCAGTACTGATGTACCCAGTCCTGGAACCTTTCACTTACAATGACCACATACCTGTAGGCTTGTCACTCACCTATATCAGTCCACAGTGCCATGCACTTTGGTCTGCAAAGTAGGAACACACTGACAGCTATGTTAAAGGTGGATTACATACAACTGAAACCATTGTGATGGGAGAGGCTATGGTCCTACATTAACACATGAGTCAGTCACATATCCAGACACAGATGACAGCATTTGACAACCTCCTGTACCCCACAGGTGACCTTGACAGGGAAACAATTTTCAACCCCAGTGTCCTGGCATTCTAACAATGTTAGCTACACTCCACATAATCAAAACCAATAGTATCTGGTTTTACCCATGTCAACTTCTCATCTCTGTCTGCAGTTCCCATCTGCTTCTGACACTCTCTGTTGTTTGCCAAGGTTGATGAGCCAAACAGGATCTAGAAAATCTGTGATTAAAAGAGAAAAGGGATGGGACATAGCAGAATACACTCCTTAAATCAGAGAAGTAATTTTCACAAGTGTAACTTTGCATCTGCTATAACAATACATGGTACTGTAGACCACTCTGTCCTGTACACAATACATATTTTCAGTTTGCATGCATAACTCACTCATAGGAATTGGAGCTAACTACAGCCCCACAGATGACGCAAGAAAGGAGGTGAGATGCTACCCATCTACTTCAGGTTGCAAAATTATATCACAACACTACGTCTATGTTACATACCTTTTAGTCAGTTGAAGTACTGCTTGATGAGATCCAACCTAGAGTGTCCTGCTTCATATTCCTCTTGCTCTTTATCAATTGTCAAATCTGTATTTTCACCCACAGGTTCTGCTGTCTCCCCCTCATCTGGCATAAATGGAATCTGTTGTCTCAGGGCAAGATTGTGGAGCATGCAGCAGGCAACTATTATTTGACATACTTTGTTGGGTGAGTAGAGAAGAGACCCTGCTGATTTGTCCAAGAACCTAAACCTTGCCTTCAGGAGCCCAAAAATCCGCTCAACGACACACCTTGTCCTCCCATGGGCCTCACTGTAGCAGACTTCCCCTGCGTGGTTGGGAACCTCAATGGTGTCAACAACCAAGGACGGTTTGGATAGCCAGAGTCACCTGTGAACAAATTGACAGATCAACACACACATTTATGTGGGACATGTGGGACATGCAACATTGTGATGGTAGGAGACATCCTCGACCCCTCCCTCTCCATGACACAGCAAATCAATGCTCTAACCTCCTCCTGCTTCCACACACTCCGCAATCTAAAAAAATCCTTCAAATGGATCCCCCCAGAAACCAGAAAGACAGTCACCCACACACTCATCAGCAGCAGACTGGACTACGGTAATGCCCTCTACGCCGGCACCACACTCAAACTCAAATGCAAACTCCAAAGAATCCAGAACACAGCTGCACGCCTCGTCCTTGGCCTCCCCCGCCAAGAACGAATCTCACCACACCTCAAATCCCTTCACTGGCTCCCCATAGACAAGAGAATCACATTCAAGATCCTCATCCACGCACACAAATCCCTCCACAACACCGGCCCAACCTACCTCAATGAAAGAGTAAACTTCCACACTCCCACACACAACCTCCGATCAGCCAACCTCGCCCTAGCCACAGTCCCCCGCATCCAGCGCACCACCATAGGAGGCAGGTCTTTCTCCTACCTCACCCCCAAAACCTGGAACTCCCTCCCCACTGACCTTTGCAAAACCAAAGACCTACTGGTCTTCAGAAAGAACCTCAAGACATGGCTGTTCGACCAGTGACCCTCCCTGACCACCCCCACCGCCCCCGGTTTCCCCCTACCCAACGCCTTGAGACCCTCACGGGTGAGTAGCGCGCTCTACAAATTTTTTTATTGATTGATTGCAAACACACATTTCAGTTGTAACTTACCAACCAGAGACGCCCTCTCTGTGTGGAGTTGTGTCATCAGCAGTGGGAAATTGCTGTTCCGCAAGTTGAAGGAATCATGGACTGATCCTGGATACTTTGTACTGACTTGTGAAATGTACTAGTCTGCCAGACACACCACTTGAACGTTTATGGGGTGGTAGTTTTCCTTTTCCTATGCACCTGGGGGAACCAAGGCTACATGGTGCCGTCAATTACTCCAACCACATGTGGAATGTGTCCCATAGCATAAACCTCTGCCTTCACATAGGAAAATCCATACGTTGGGGAAACCTGATGTAGATGTCCAGCTGTTTCAAAAATGCACACAGTACATCCCTCAAAACCAGACTGAACATGGGCTGAGACATTCCTGCAGCTAGGGCCACTGTATTCTGAAAGGACCATTAGGCCGGAAAGTGTAGCATGACGACTGGAATGATGGGAGGTATGCTATAGGGTTTGTGAATGGCAGGCATCAGATCACAAAGATCTGTGATAGTAAGATGATTCAGCCGATATGTCTGGGTACAATGTCTCTCCTCCATGGTGTGCAGGTCTGCTAGTGGACGGTACACAGGTGGTTGTCGTCCTCTCCTCATGGCAGGATAACTATGTGAAAAAATTTCAACACAGCATGTGACATGCAGCATGGAGATATCTTGTAAAGTTAAATAAACAACTCACACATATCTGCAGTCGTTGTCGGTTATAAGCTCTGATATCTACAGTACAGCACATAATTATGCATCCAATGACACCCTCCTTGAAGTGCATTCCTAAAAATAACTACAGAACTACACATACAGATTAATCTGTTACTGTATATGTTTGTAAGCCCAACTGACTTGACATGTCTTACACATATTGTTGTACATTATCCACATTTTCAAAGCACATAAGAAGCTCAGAGTAGGTGTACATTGATGTCACCACATGTCCTCCAGTAACACAGCATTTACTGCACAGATGCACAAATAGACAACTAAACATGAAGGCAGTACTTACAGATGTACTGTACAATATGGGGCACAGATTATGACGTAGATTTTCAAACTCTTCAATACATCAAATTAGCTTAAAATGGTAGCCTCCTGACCGGAAGTGACCTAAGTCCACCGGTGGAAGTTGTCATGGCGGTACGCGGTCACAACCGCAGTCGAAATTGCCATTGGAACAGATTGCTGCCTTTGGCGGACTTGGGCTTATGGCGATGTCTGCCGGCAGTGACTGTCATGTACGTGGTGGAAATGACCGCCATCTTCTGAAGTATTGCTCACTTGACACCTGACACTGCTGCCAACAAGACCTCCACACCCTGAGCTGCTGTGTACTGCCTCTGGGAACTATCATGCCACGTCCTGTAGGTGATAGGATCCCAGCCTTCAACACTGAAGAGCTGGGTAACCCCATGGAGGAGGTCCTACCCCTGTATGTACAGCTATATGGTGCACCAGAGGAGCAGCCGAGTCCAATACATTGCCAGTTTATGATAGGTGTGGTGTATGATGGTGTACCTGAAATGTAAAGTGGGTAAGGTGTTGATGCATACAGATGATAATTTATAAATGAGTGTTAGTTGAGAGGATGGGAATGTTTGCAGACTTGCTGTCACTGAAGTGTACCATCCACTACTGTTGTTATGATCCATGTGGACATGACTTTTTCATTTGTCTGTGTCATCCATGCAGGTCAACGCACATCAGAAGAAGTGAATTTGGCATGCCATAACCAAGCAAGTGTGGACCTTGGGGATCAACATCCAGTGGAGCACTCACTGTAGGAAGCAGTGGGAGGACCTGAGATGCTGGACCCGGAAGACCACTGAGGTCCAGCTGGGGATATCCTCCAAACGAGGGAGGGGTGCCCGTCGGACCTTGACCCGCCTAAAGGCCTGCATTTTGGCGGTGGCCTACCCTGTGGTGGATTGGCATTTGAGGGCAGCACAGCAGCCACAAGGGGGTAAATACTGACAGAACCCATGTACTTGCCACTGCAATTTAAGTGTGTGATGTTTAAGTATTGCAGCTGTGACAATGTGGTAAGTGCTACATGTATAGTGTCTACTAGGAAGACATGGTACTACAATTGCCAACATATAGACACAGATTTGCCATTGTATTGTGCATAGGGACATATTAATCACATATGTTAACCAAATAATATGACTGCATGTGGAGATGCACATGTGACTGTGTCATATGTGTAACTCTACTCAGCCATCCGTATGTGTAACCTGCTGTGGCATCCTTCCCAACTAGTGTTCCCAAGTACATTTACCCAAAAGGTACATTGTATAGCTCTTTGGTCTCTGACCAGTCCTATTCCACTGGATCTAGCTCTCTGTGCAAAATTGGGTCTGATAGATGAGTAACAGGGCCAATGAATCACATCTGGACAATTGTTAGTAATGTAGGTGTTTAGATGTTGTCATGTAGAGGTTACTAATCAGCATGTATGCTGGAATGCTATGAGCCCTTCATGCACATTGTTTGGTGTCCATTGTATTGGTGGTGTTATTAGGCTCCCTGTGGGTGTTAGTGGATGTATCCTGTGTGCTATGTATGCCCATATTGCAGTACATAGAATTGTTGTCTATGTGTCAATGAGTTAGTTAAGTGGGTCCATATACTCGTAAGGAATCTTTCCCTAGTATTTAGATAGAGTTTCAATTACATGCTATGTCATTTTGTGAGGCACACTGAATGGGTATGCCATTTGTAGTGTTTGCCATTGTGTAAGCTGTGTACAGAATGATAGGTTAGTCTTGTAATTGGAAAGCAACATGCTGTGTCGTATTTGAAGTGAGATGAGTTCACTGTAATGGAACACAACTACTTGTGATGGGCTGGGCAGGTGTGGAGTAGTGGGAGGCATGATATTGTGTTGTCAGTAAACTGCATTTCCTTGGACAGATTTGTTGATAGACAGTGATGATATGTAAGGTGATAGATTTTAAATGTGGCCAATCCATCGTCTGCATGATGCTTCTGAGTTACTGCGGAATTAATGGGATGGTGGTGTAGTGTTCAGGTGGTTGGCTTATGTTGTGGGTGAAACTGTGGTCATATAGGAGTGTTGGAAGTATCTTGTTGTGACATGATGTAGGCTCCAAATGGTTTCTACCTGGGGTTTTATTTGATATAGATGTGCTGTTACTGTTGTGCATGTTGTAATGTATGTGTATTTTAAGAATGTGATGACCCTTTTTCTCTTTATGTGCACCAGCATCCGTAGGTGAAGGAGACGGGGCACAGCCAAGTGGGGAAGCTGATACCACGACACCGAGGGACCTAGTGTCTAAGAGAGCAAGGGGAGTGCCACAGGGGTGACAGGCTCCACATCTTCATCACCGGAATCCTCCTCCAGTGGACACACCCTGGTGGTGGTTGACAATCTAAGTCCGCCACCCCCTAGCTACCATCACCCTCCCTGTAGCTCCCAACCCAGTTGGCTGTGCCCACTCACCCAAAAGGGTAGGCATCTCTTTTGCCACAGGTGCCCTTGCCCCTGTCAGCCCTGCTGCCCTCAGTGAGGAGGCTATTGACCTCCTGAAGTCGATCTCTGTGGGTCAGTCAACCATCGTGAATGCCATCGAAGGACTGGCACCAAAGATACAACAGAGCAATGCATTCCTGGAGGGCATTCACAGTGCACTGGCTGGCCTACAGAGATCCTTTCAGGCTCTGGCCCCCACAGTGACGCAGCCAGTCACCCTCTGTCTTCCGTCCCCCCTCCACCATCCTCTTCCTAATCCCAAGCCCCTCTTCCACCGACCCACCCAAAGCACACAGATCAACAAGCAGGCATTCACCTCAACATCTAAGGGTAGCTCAGACAAACACAAGCACCAAAAGACACACCACCGGCATGCACACAAGCAACACACATATGCCCACACATCAGCAGTCACAACCTGCCCTGACACCCTCACCATCCCCAGCATCACAGAAACAACACCTGACACACCTGCAGACACCACACCAACATTCACAGATCCAGCCACTACACCTATTTTACCCACAGACAGCACGACGGCAGACCTTCAGACATCCACCCTAGTCACCACATCCGCAGACACCACAGACATGCCTGCATGCAGCACATTCACCATACCTGCAGCCACCACTCCAAAGGAAACTCACCCACACACCACAACATTTCCCTGCACCTCCACCTCCCTCCTCCCAAGACAGATAAACTTCCACACTCACCCACCCAACAGACACCCACTACCCACAAGCATACCTCACACAAACATGCACCGAATACATCCACTCCAACATCTCAGACAACCACTCCCTCTCCCTCCACACCCAACCCCTTTTGCTATGACTGTCCCCATGTGTCGAAGAAAGCTTTCCTTTCAGGGTTTGCCCTTTTCCCTACTTCTCTCCCACAACATGATACCCCTAGATGTTCAGTGTCCCTCCCCAAGTCCGGCCCTTCCACCTCCAAGACCTCCCTTGCCCTTGCAAGTTCCCATGTACCTCTCCCTGCCAAGAAGTCTACCCCTCCACCCAAAAGTCAGCCCTCTTCTGAACCTAAGTGCAAACTCAAACCCCCTCCTCCCAAGTCTGATCTTAAAGGCCCCCCTCCAAAACCCAAGCCCCATCTCCATCCCTCCCAGGTAACCCCTGAGGTGCCTGCCTGCCCCAATGTGGAGGTTGCATGGCAGTCAGGAGTCAAGTTTGGGGCACACATCTGTGCACTGTGTCCATGCAGCATGTCTGCATTGTGGACTGGCCTCTGGCCTTTGTTATACATATTTTGTTTACTGATAATAATTACTTGAACCAACCAGTGGTTGGTTTCCTGGTCTCAACTTTGTCATGCATTTCTTTCCCTAGTATGGAGTTGTTCCTGGCTGACACTAGTTGTGTGTATAAATGTGTGTGTGTGTGTGTGTGTGTGTGTGTGTGTGTGTGTGTGTGTGTGCGTTCTGCTTGGGCTACATGTGTTGTTTGGGCGGCATGTGTGGTTGTGGCCAGTGTTTTTGTCTGAAAGTGTTTGGTTATGTTTTGTGTCATGGACATTTGTGTGTTGAAGGGATTAGTTGTGTTGGTATTGTGTGCTGTTGGTGTGGTGATGTGTTTGTTGGTGTGTTGTGTGGCTTTGTGTGCATTGAGTGTGTGAGCATTATGTGCATGAGATGTTGGACACGGAGTTCTTTGTAGGTCTATCGGTAAGTAATATGATTGTGTATTTGTATGTGTGTTTTGCGTGTTGGTGTTACATTGTGAAGTCTGTGTGATGTGTCCCTGGTTAGTGTCCCTGTGCGTCCCTGCCAAGTGATTGTAGATGGTGAGGATGTGTTGTTTTTATGAAGTGTTGTGGTGTTGTGTGGAAGTGTGTGAGTGTGGGACTGTGCAGTGTTTACGTGCGTACCTGTGTGTGTTTGTGACATTGTGTGTGTATGTGTGTGGTGGCTGTGGCATGTTTGTTGTGTATATGAAAGTGTGTGTGTGTGGCTGTCTGTGATTGTGCGTGTTAGTGTGGAGTTACATGTCAGTGTCGCCCTCGCACCCCATTACTGAATTTATGCCAAACTCGTAATGAGGGCATAAATGTGTCCCTGAGGATCACCAGATCTGCAAATTGATGGCACTTTAGGATTAGGGGTCTCGCAAACAGATTCATGCAGTAAACATCAAATTAAAGAAAAGTGTCCCTGAGTCCTAAGAGTTGAATACTGAAATGCTGAGTCTGGCTGTCTGGGAACCATGGCAATGACTGATTTTTTAATATATTTTCTTTGTGTCTACTTTGTGCAATGGTCCTTCTCTAGCACCCTCTTTCTGCGCATTCTATATTCTGTCTCGCTGTAAGCAAGCTCAGGGTTTCCATTCATGTTAGGTTTTCTGCAGCAATCCTCTCTGAGCCTGACCTTCTTCAATGCGTATATGATCCCTCTAGCCAGTGGCCGACACCCGCACCCAAGAGGTTAAAGTTTATTTAAAAAAACAGGACATTGCAAAACATCAACTTTGAACGTCCACACCTCTAAGGTGGGCAGACACACAGCATTAGGCTCTGGGCTGAGAAGAGTTTGTTAATGATAGGACGACTGTTGCCTCAGAGGTTGTAGGAGGCTGTCCTGGCTTATAGTGGGTACCTTGTGGTTCTTACACCCTGTGCCAGGTCCAGTTAACCCTTATTAGTAGAATAGAGGTGTTTCTAGCAGCTTAGGCTGATAGAAGGTACTTATGGCAAAGCAGCTTAGGCTGAACTAGGAGACATGCAAAGCAACTACAATACCAATTATGTTATACGGCACAATATCAT
This sequence comes from Pleurodeles waltl, assembly GCF_031143425.1. NCBI lineage: Eukaryota > Metazoa > Chordata > Amphibia > Caudata > Salamandridae > Pleurodeles > Pleurodeles waltl. Next base: position 789,273,012 of record NC_090450.1, read on the forward strand.
AAGAAAACACAATACTTCGAGTTACTAAAAATAAAGGTATTTTATTTTAGTAACAATATGCCAAAAGTATCTCAGAGAATACCCTCACTTAGGAGGTAAGTAATATACACAAGTTATATGTACACAAACCCAAAACAGGTAAGTAACAGTAAGAAAAGTAGTGCAAACAATGGAGAATCACGATAGGATGCAATAGCTAGACATAGGTCTAGGGGCAACACAAACCATATACTCCAAAAGTGGAATGCGAATCACGAATGGACACCAGACCTATGGGAGGTTATAGAGGGTCGCTGGAACTGTAAGAAAACAGTAAGGGTGTCCAAGATACCTCACCCCAAGACCCTGAAAAGTAGGAGTAAAGTTACCCTACTACCCCAGAAAGACCCAATAGTTGAGATAGGAGATTCTGCAAGAACTACAAGCACCAGCAAAACACTGAAGACGGATTCCTGGACCTGAGGACCTGTAAAGGAAGGGGACCAAGTCCAAGAGTCACGAAAGTGTCCAGGGGGGGCAGGTGCCCACTAAACCCCGGATGAAGGTGCAAAAGGGCTGCCTCTCGGTGGAAGAAGCTGACGATTCTGCAACAACGAAAAGGGCTAGGAACTTCTCCTCTGGATGGAAGATGTCCCACGGCGTGCTGGATGTTGCAGATGTGTTTCCAGGCAGAAATGCCACAAACAAGCCTTGCTAGCTGCAAGAGTTGTGGTTGAGGATTTTGGGTGCTGCTGGGGACCAGGAAGGACCAGGATGTCGCCCCTTGGAGGAGGAGACGGGTGGCGCTCAGCAACTCAGAGAGCCCCCACAGAAGCAGGCAGCACCCACAGAAGTACCGGAACAGGCACTTAGAAGATCTGTGAACTCAGAGTCACAAAAGGAGGGTCCCACAATGTCGGAGTCCAACTCAGCGAGTTGGGCAATGCAGGACGGAGTGCTGGGGACCCAGGCTAGGCTGTGCACAAAGGAATCTTTGGAGAAGTGCACAGAAGCCGGAGTAGCTGCAAATCACGCAGTACACAGGTTTGCTGTCTGGCGTGGGGAGGCAAGGACTTACCTCCACCAAATTTGGACAGAAGGGCCACTGGACTGTGGGAGACACTTGGACCCAGCTCCTGTGTTCCAGGGACCACGCTCGTCAGGATGAGAGGGGACCCAGAGGACCGGTGATGCAGAAGTTTGGTGCCTGCGTTGGCAGGGGGAAGATTCCGTCGACCCACAGGAGATTTCTTCTTGGCTTCCAGTGCAGGGTGAAGGCAGACAGCCCTCAGAGCATGTACCACCAGGAAACAGTCGAGAAAGCCGGCAGGATGAGGCGCTACAATGTTGCTGGCAGTCGTCTTGCTACTTTGTTACAGTTTTGCAGGCGTCCTTGTGCAGTCAGCCGTCAATCCTTGGCAGATGTTGAAGAGGGAAGTGAAGAGGAACTCTGGTGAGCTCTTGCATTCGTTATCTGAGGAATAGCCCAGAGGAGAGACCCTAAATAGCCAGAAAAGGAGGTTTGGCTACTAAGAAAGGAGGCTTGGCTACTGAAAGAGGTAAGCACCTATCAGGAGGGGTCTCTGACGTCACCTGCTGGCACTGGCCACTCAGAGCAGTCCATCTTGCCCCAACACCTCTGAATCCAAGATGGCAGAGGTGTGGGACACACTGGAGGAGCTCTGGGCACCTCCCCTGGAAGGTACTAGTCATGGGAGTGGTCACTCCCCTTTCCTTTGTCCAGTTTCGCGCCAGAGCAGGGCTGGGGGATCCCTGAGCCGGTGTAGACTGGCTTATGCAGAGATGGGCACCATCTGTGCCCATCAAAGCATTTCCAGAGGCTGGGGGAGGCTACTCCTCCCCAGCCCTTCACACCTATTTCCAAAGGGAGAGGGTGTGACACCCTCTCTCAGAGGAAATCCTTTGTTCTGCCTTCCTGGGAATGGGCTGCCCAGGCCCCAGGGGGGCAGAAACCTGTCTGAGTGGTTGGCGGCAGCAGCTGCAGTGTAAACCCCGGAAAGGCAGTTTGGCAGTATCCGGGTTCTGTGCTAGAGACCCAGAGGATCATGGAATTGTTCCCCCAATACCAGAATGGTATGGGGGGGACAATTCCATGATCTTAGACATGTTACATGGCCATGTTCAGAGTTACCATTGTGACGCTACACATAGGTAGTGACCTATGTGTAGTGCATGCATGTAATGGTGCCCCTGCACTCACAAAGTTCGGGGAACTTGCCCTGAATGATGTGGGGGCACCTTGGCTAGTGCCAGGGTGCCCACACACTAAGTAACTTGGCACCCAACCTTCAGCAAGTGAGGGTTAGACATATAGGTGACTTATAAGTTACTTATGTGCAGTGAAAGATGGCTGTGAAATAACATGGACGTTATTTCACTCAGGCTGCAGTGGCAGTCCTGTGTAAGAATTGTCTGAGCTCCCTATGGGTGGCAAAAGAAATGCTGCAGCCCATAGGGATCTCCTGGAACCCCAATACCCTGGGTACCTAGGTACCATATACAAGGGAATTATATGGGTGTTCCAGTGTGCCAATGAGAATTGGTAAAATTAGTCACTAGCCTGCAGTGACAATTTTAGAAAGCAGAGAGAGCATAAACACTGAGGTTCTGGTTAGCAGAACCTCAGTGATACAGTTAGGCACCACACAGGGAACACATACAGGGCATACATTATGAGCACTGGGGCCCTGCCTGGCAGGATCCCAGTGACACATGGGCAAAAACAAACATACATACAGTGAAAATGGGGGTAACATGCCAGGCAAGATGGTACTTTCCTACAGAGGTGTACAAACATATGTACAACCATTTTGTGTTACGCAGCGCAGAAACCAAAATGGCTGGCCCTCACTGCATGAAAGGGAGAGAGCAGACCAGTGCCACATCTACTAAGATATGGTCCTGTTACTCTCTCCCAGTGCACTGGCACACTTACGGTGGCCTTGAACCAAAGCAGATACTTGCACCATATTGCAAATGTGTGTGCATGATGTCAAGTGCAGATTTTGTACCGGAAGGGTACCCCTCTACTACAAATACTATGTTTTGACATGGTTTACACTTTTTATACTTTGTATGTGTGCTGCACAGTGCATCACCTATTCAATGTTACAGCACACATACAACGTTGGAAAGACTTTGAGAAAAAAAGCTTTTCTTAAAGTTTTTGCGAGCCTTGAGGAGGTGTACATTTATGGCACAAATTCTATCAGTGTTAGTAGATAGGGATTTAAGTGAAATTCCATGGGAGGTTGATGAGAACGCTCATATACCAGCCATTCAATGCCTCCTTTATCCAAGGTAGCACACAGCACTACTTTGTGATAGTTTAGGGCTACTTTCCAATGTAAATTAATTGTTAGTGGCAGCAGTTCCCTTTCTCTGCAGTACACTGACAGAATGCACTAGACTCTGGTGCTGAAAATGTTTTCTTAGGCTCCCTGCCTGTTAGGTACTTAAAAAATGTGCATTATGTTCTGGTGTTGTAAGTGCCTTGTTAGTAAGACAAGCTACCTATTCTGCTATGTGCAGAAGATACATCCTATTCGTCTCCTTTCTTTGTGAGAGGTATGTTAGTAAGAGGAGTTCCATCCCTCTGTCACATTGGACTTTAGTGTTAGGCACAGTGGTTTTGTGATAAAGGCGCTACCTGACTCTTTTATGTGCAGGCACGCGCCAGTAGGCGCGGGTGTTCGGAATTGTTTGTTAACGCATCGTTTTTCTACTGTTGTGGTGTGAAAACACCCTGTGACATGCAGGCCTTGGTGCAAATGATAACTAGAAAATCTCTTTAAATGTGCAAAAGCGTTTTAATAGGCCCTGTTTCTAAATATGGATTTGAGTAAGAAACAAACAGCCATTCACAACGGCATACAATCAAAGGCAAACATGAAAGCACAGCACTGCACAGGTCAGCTAGAATGGCAGCTGAGGCTGCTGGGAGATTTATAAACTTGCAGACTCTCTCTCAGCTACCTGTCTCCAAGACCCACATTATCTCTATTAATACCAGCCGCAAGGTCATTACTCAGGCACCAAGTCTTCCCCCAGCATAAATATTTATCCAAGGCTGACCTGCTGCTGCCGCCTTTGCCTTTTATTTGATTTCTCCGCCTTTTGTGTCTTGGAAGTCCAGTGAAGGGCTTCACTGCCTGTCAGGCTGGCTCGTGGTGAAGGGGGCGGGGGTTTGGAGGTATAACTGCAAGTCCTTTGCCTTTCTTCTTTATTTCAATAAATGAGAGCTCAAAGGAAGGCGACAACAGAGCCTCAAAATGGCGGACGACAGAGTCACAGACCCTTTGTGAACCTTTTAAGTACTTTTGTGAACCTTTTAAGTACTCCCAGCAAACATTCGTGTGCACTCTGGACATCGCCCAGTGATGACTCCGTCTTTTATGCATAGGTTTCTTACATTTTATAGCGCTTTTCATCAAAGTGATTTAATTAGTTAGCAAAAAAATAACACGATGCAAGGAAACAGAATGCGATAAGCGGTAGTATATAATTTTCAAGAGGATAGAAGGAACATGCTCACACGTACACTGTCACACCTCATCTAAGCACTTGTATAAACCGCTGTGCTGCCTTACTCTGCCCCAATGAGGCATTCCATGGGTGTTGTGTGGGTGTTCCCACGAAACACCCATGGATTTTGATGCAATACCAGATTTACCAAATGTGGTGGACCTGGGAAAGCGCCACAATACTACACCTTCCCAGGTGAGGCATAACAAGGTGAAATATATTTATTTCTCCTTGTTACTTCCTCTTTCTAGGTGCACTGCTTTCTGCAGCACACATAGAAGAAAATGCTTCATGGTATTGTTTTTGTGCAGGAGGTACCCCTTCCCGCACAAAAACAATCCTCCTTTCAAAACAGACACCCTTGAACCTGCATTGGCAGCCAAATGATGCAAGGGCAGGGACAAAGGCAGGAATACGCCATTTTCTTTCATATACAACACATTCCTGCCCTTTCTCTGTCACACAACACAGCAAGCTGACTTGCTGTGCTATGCTGCATGACTTTGTTATAATTATGCTTCACAATTAAGATCCCTGTGCAATTAGAGACCCTTGTTAATGCTTTAAGGAAACTGACTTTCTCCCAAGGATACAATGTGGCAGGAGCTGAAACCAAATGTTTCTATTTATTTTATGTATCATGGGGCTTGCACAGCAAACAAAAAGTAGATTGGGCCCTGCTTGACCTCTCTGCGACCTTCAATACTGTCTTCCATAACACCCTCATTAGAGGGCTTCACCAGATTGGCATAAAAGGATCTGCTCTCGTATGGATCAGTTCCTCACAAGAAGGACCCAAAGGGTTAGGCTGCCACCCCACATGTCAGAGACCAAGAAACTGCCCCACCCTTTCCAAAAGATACATGACTTAATTCGCCATTCGGCATAACACAAGATATTGGAGATATAAATGTTCTTGGGTTTAAAAAATTGGAATGTAACTTCAGTAGTCTTGTTAAAGATTAGAAAAGGATGAAACATATAGAAAAGGAGCCTTCTTATAAGATGATTAAAATGAAACAAGCATTGGCAAAGCCAATAGGTCTTGCCTATGCAAGAGCTATTGGCTTTGTCAATGCGTTTTAGCCACATTGTACACCAGTGTGGCTGCTTTTCATCAAGGCTAAAAGTTAGCTGCTTGTAGGAGAGTGGCGTGGAGTGCCATAGAGTGGAATGGCAAAGAGTGAAGTAGAGTGTCATAGAGTGGCACAGAATGTTGTGTATTGGAGTGGCATAAAGTGGAGTTGCATAGAGTAGTGTACAGTGGAGAGACATAGAGCAGAGTGGACTGGTGTACATTGCATCATTGCATTGGGGTAGAGTATTGCAGGGTATAGTGGCACAGAGTGCAGGGGCGTAGAGTTTGGAGGCATAGATTTCAGCATCGTAGAATGCAGTGGTGTAGATTAGAGTGTTGCAAAGTAGAGTGCAGTAGCATAGGGTGTAGTGGCATAGAGTGCAGAGTAGAGTGGCATAAAGCACAGTGGCGTAGAATGGTTCAGAGTACTGAGGCATAGAGTGGTGCAGAGTACAGTGGTGTAGAGTGGTGCATCGTAGAGTATAATACCATAGAATGCAGTGGCATAGAATAAAGTGTAGAAGAGTGCAGTGGCATAGACCGGAATTATGCAGATTATAGTGGCATAGAGTGCAGTGGCATAGAGACCACTGGCATAGAATGCTGTAGTGCAGAGTAGATTGGTGTAGAGTTCAGTGGTGTAGAGTGCAGTGTTGCAGAGTAGAGTGGCATAGAGTGCTATGGTGACGAGTGGCATAGAGTGCAGTGGAGTAGAGAGCAGTGATGTTGAATAGAGTGGTGTAGACTACAGTGGCATAAAGTGCAGTGGTACTGAGTACAGTGGTGCAGAGTAGAATGCAGAGGCATAGAGTGCCGTGGTGTAGAGTGCAGTGGCACAAATTAAAGTGCAGTGTCATAGAGTTGTGTACAGTGGCGTAGAGTGGCATAGAGTAGCACAGAGTGTACTGGTGTAGAGTGCATAGGCATAGAATGTTGCAGAATACAGTGGCGTAGAGAGCAGCAGCATAGAATTTGGCAGCAATCAATGCAAGCTCATAGAATGCAGAGAGGTAGATTTAAGTGACGTTTAGTAGAGTGCAGTAGCATAAACAGCAGTGGTGCAGAGGGGAGAGGTTCAGAGTAGAGTGAAATAGAGTGAATGGTGTAGAATAAAGTGGTGTAGAGTGCTGCGGTGCGGAGTAGAGAGGCGAAGAACAGAGTGGCATAGAGTGCAGGGGCATCGAGCGGTGCAGAGTTGAGTATAGTCTAGTGGTGAAGAGTGCGGCAGCATAGAGTGGAGTGCTGTAGAGTGCAGTAGTATAGAGTAGAGTGTGTTAGCATGCAGTTGTGTAGAGTGGCATAGAGTGCAGTGGCATTTTTTTGGAATGGTGTAGACTACAGTGGTGCAGAGTAGAGTGCAGTGACATAGAGTGCAGTTGCATAGAATGCATTGGTGAGTGTATTAATGTAGAGTGCAGTGCTGTACAGTGCAATTGTTTAGAGTAGAGTTGCGCAGAAGGCAGTAGCATAGAGTGGGGTGGTGTAGAGTGCAGTGACATAGAGTAGATTGTTTCGGAGTAGAGTGAAGTGGCATAGAATGGAGTGGTGCATAGAGTGAAACGTCCTAGAATGGAGTGGTGCAGGGTGGAGTGCAGTGGTGTAGAATATAGTGATGTAGAGTAATGGTGTAATGTGGTGTTCAGTGAAGTGGCATAGAGTGCAGTGGTGCAGAGTTGATTTGAGTGGTTTACAGTGGATTGGCATTGAGTGCAGGGGCGTACAGTGGATTGTTACAGAGTAGAGTGCATAAGTGTAGTATGTTTTAGCATAGAGTATAGTGGCGTAGAGAGCAGTGTTGCAGAGTGGCTTAGAGTGTAGTGGAGGTATGCAGAGTAGAGTGTAGTGGCGAAGAGTGCAGTGGCGAAGAGTGAAGTGCCGAAGAGGGCAGTGGTGAAGAGTAGACTGGCATACAGTGCATTGGCATAGAGGAGAGTGGTGCAGAATACAGTAGAGAGGTGTAGAGTGCAATAGTGTAGAGTGGAATGGTGCAGAGTGGAGTAGAGTGCAGTGGAGTGGTGTAAAGTGGAGTAGTGCAGAGTAGAGTAGAGTGGCGTAGATTGGAGTATGCCTGTTGTGATAGAACAATGCCATTACATTTTCACTTGGAATGACTGTAACATTTGCAAAGACATAGAGTTTTTCTAATAAAACTATACAGTGCACGATAATGTGTGGAAATGGCATCACCCAGTGTATTGATTTGTTCTGATCATATTAAAGTATTTGTTTCACACACACCAGAATTAGCAAGAATGTGCTTAATTTGTGTTTTGCTAATCATGATATATTCCGAAATACTAACACAGTTCATTTAAACGCTGTTGTGTGCTAGAAAAAAACCCTTCCTCTATTCCCAGCATCCAGCAAGATTGACACATAAATCCTTCCACTTTAAAGTCAGAGAAAGAAAAGTAACACCAAGCTCCCTCAGAAGACAGAGCCTGACATTTGACCTCTGTCTTTGAATGCACAGAAAATGTGACACAATGAGAACACTACATACAGTCCTTTTTATAGAAAGGAACACTTGCGGAATAGTGCCAGGAGAGGTAGTGTGGAAAGGCTTTTCTTCCTACAGAGGGACGAGGTAAACCTGGACATACTAAAACAAATAAAGTCAGCAAATAGAAAATGTTAGGTACAAAGCACAAAGCCAGTGTTAAGCAATGGATTTCCAGGAAAGCTTTCTGAATATCCCCAACATGTCTTTAGGAAACCAGATAGCTGTACTGTCTGGTAGGCTTCGACCTAAAAATTAAACACTGAAAGCATCATGAGTGCTATGCCAGCCATTGTTTATTTTTGCAGCTAAAATGTACCTGGGCTGATAAATGTGACAACCCAAAGACCCTTTCTAGCTCTTTAAAAACAACTGTTCTACGCCCATAATACTATGTACTACTAAGCCAATCTAGTGAGCTGTTCAGGTTCTCTAAAAAGCAAATGCCAAACATAATACAAATTAGTGCCCCTGTGCCAGTCAAATGAGCTACTCGTCTATCTGGTTACCCTAGAGAAAGGAGGTGTGTATCCTCTGTAGGCTAAATCTTGTGAGCAACATGCATTCCAGGAAGGGTTGTAAAAGTTATCTTAATAACTACTTTTGGTCTAATATTGTGTGTGATATGGAGTATCAAATTATTTTTCCTTGAAAGCTGGAGTCCACTGACAGGAATAATAAGAATGTGCTACTGGGATGTTATCCTGTTATCAGCCCACTAGCACCACAAAATCACATTTCTCCCCTTTAATATGTGGCAGTGTTTTTTCAGCATTAAATTGACCAGAGAGCACAGTTTGACCGGTGCGCGCCAGACCCAAAACACAAAACGCAGGCAGGTCCAGCAGGGAGACTCACACACCTAGGTCTACCAAGCAACTACATTAAGAACTGCAGGAATCTATACTACTCCAGTACTAATACCACCACACAGCTCTGACAATGCACCTCAGTCTGCACTCATTGCTCTCTCGCTATTTCAGAACTGAGGCTTATAACACAGCCTAGCTAAGGGGCCTCAGCTTGTTCGGAAGTCACCTTTATATTCCTACAATTTGGATGAGAGAGACCTTTTCAGGTAGAATTGGTCATATCTCCAAAAGTGGACAAAGCACAACACTTGCACTCATCATCATTTGGCATAAGCCTGGAGGAGAACACAGACAATCGCATATAAAGTCAAAAACTAACTTTGGACAATAAACAGCTCGCATATGAATATGTCAACCAAGTCAGATAGCTCCTGGATCCAGATAGGAACTTGTTAATATGTAGCCTATCACTGCGTGTTTTTTGCACTTCGTGGAATTTTAAGTCAGCCATTCGGTGTTGCGAAATCACCCTTAATATCCTTTTCTTATTGTGTTGTCTCAAATTCTCAGGTATACAAGGTCAGCGGTCCCAACTTCTCACATTTTTCTACCAGATGGCAACATGTTGATGGTGGTACAATTGTTCAAACATGAAATATCACTACAAAATCTCAGAAGTTACAAAGGTTTAAAGTTTTAACCACACTGCCACTGCAGTAGAGACAATTTAATATTTTCTGTATATAACAGTAAGTAGTCCTGATTCATTGTAAGGATGGGTGTTGTAGGTGGCAGACCCATCAGGTCTCTTAGAAGTATGCCCCATTTTAATACTGTAATAAACCCATACTCTTAACCTGTACGCGGCCTCAACAACACCTTTATCTCAATTCACCAAGAAAGGTAATGGGCAGATAAGAAATGGGATTTACTCTGTGTCAACGTGTTCTCTCCCCTATCTTTTGTTTTCAGTTTTGTGGGACCTAGAGCCAATATGCATGATCCTTTCACATTTATGGCTTGATCCAGTTACACCCTAGTAGTCATCTTACTCTCTATTAACTTTGGGAACTGTTAAATAACTGAGGAAGGAAAGGAAGTAAAGGAAAGGAATACTGAGATTTCACTCATCCCTCCAATACAATAATTTCACAACTCCTTATTGAGATCTTTCTGCAGCCCATTAGTATAAATCACAAATAAGATGGGGACAAGGATGCATCTCTTCCTTAAACCTCTTGGGGCAGTGAAACTATCTGTGGATTCTTCAGTGACTCTGTACCTTAGTGCTGCAAAAGGCTGATCTTCAGACGGTCTTGTATCCCAAAAATATTTAAAAAGGGGCAACAATTTATATATATTTAAAGAACCAAAAGCCATCGTAAGATGCATAAATTCCAAACGCATCTTTCCTTCATTGAGTGGTGTATATTTCTCACTTAATAGCATGAAAATCAAGAACTGTTCCACAGTGCCAACAGCTTTCTTCAAATCCTTAGTGTATATCGACTTCAATATTATTGTCCTTTGTTCTATTTAGTAATCTCGCCATTAAAATTGTAATCAGAGCCTTCAACGAGAACATAACAACATCAGGAGACAGCAACAGGGGTCTGCTCTTTTTCCCTCTTTACAACAAACATTGGTAAAGCCAATAGGTTTAGCTCTTGCTGTCAGTCTTTTCTCTATATCAATGTTTGTTTTGTCATGGTTTTTGTAACACGTTATCATAGGTGAAGCTTTGACAATATAAAAAACGTATTTAAAAGTGAAAACATTTGTGTCGTCTCAAAAAGAACACATTGCCACAGTTGTTTCTGACAGTGTTCCTGATTGCGTGAGAATGTGCTTGTTTCAAAACAGAATTCCGTCCCACAATGAAATGAACCAAAGGCTGAAGTGCTGTATGCTGTAATGGGTATAAGGCATTAAAATATGAATGACACAACAACAGACCAATGGATAAAGAGGGCTGTCCGAAGGCCACTGTGAATAAGTATTCTACATATATACTTTTAGTAAAACTGAAAGGTCTTGGCTAAGGCCAGACGCATAAAGAAACAATTACAGAACCGGACCAAGATGAAGATAAACAGATGTAAGTGCATTGAAAGCTGCTGTATAAGAAGTTCTCGCGGTCTTTATTATCCCTTTATACATCTAGGGGGTCACAACCGGGACCAAAGCTTTTATTTGCCTTGGTTTTGTCATGAAGCTGTTAATAAAGTTATTAATACCTCTTCCAGGGTGAAGTCCAGGTTTATCTCTGGTAGTCTAAGCAGTCTAGAGGCACCTGCTACGTTACCATCAGGAGAGTGTACATTTTCAGAAATTGACGGGCCCATTCTATTGTTGGAATGTTCGCACCCAGTGCATATTTTAACTGGTTGCCACTCATAACTTTAACCACAGCACCCATTAGTGGACAACAACTCTTCTCAAGATAGAACTTGCAACTATTTCTTTCTTTCTCTTGTACTTCCTTTGTAAACAGCACTTCTTCTTTGCATCTGGTTTTAATTCCCCCCCATACTTCCCCCAGGCTTTAATACAGAGTTTATCATATCAGTTACCCATAACAGATAACAGTATGGGCTGAGATAAAAAAAATGCCAGATTTATCATAGAATTGTGCCCCCCTTGTGTCACGCAAGGTGATGCAAGATCAACGCAATCCTTAAGTTAAATCTACAAAGCCACGCAACGCCATATTGTCTGGCCCTGTGTGGCTTGGTAAATCAGGAGCAAAGGAAGGAAGCACAAGTCGCTGGGAAGGTATTACATGGATGGAGAGTGGGTGTTCCCATGCATTTACCTATGCTTTTTGGCACATTCCCAGATTTATCAAGAGTAGTAAACCTGGGGATGTGTCAAAATTGTACACCTTTCCGATAGAGGCGAAGCAAGGACCAATATCCTTGTTTCTCCTCATTGTATCCTCTTTCGAGGTGTGCTGCATCACACCTATGAAGAGGAAAAAGGTACTAAGGATTGTTTTTGTGCAGCAAGGTGTCCCATCCTGCATAAAAGCAATCTTGCCTGCAACACAGGTACCCTTGCACCATGGCGCATTGCGACTAGACAACACATAGTGCACCAGCGCAGTGAAATAGCAGAAATGCACTATTTTTTAGTAAATTTGACACATTCCTGCCCTCATCCATCTGATGTAGCGCAGCAAGTTGTCTTGCTGTATCGTGCTGCCTCAAATATTGATGAATCTGGCCCAAAATGTATTTTTTTATATGTAGAGTAATGGTTAGCACAATATACAGGGTACATCGTGTCCCACATGCAACTCTCCCTTTAGTAGAAGTGCTGGCAGTCACTTTCACCATCCGCGAGGGCTACCTGCTCTGAAGGGAACTGGCAGGGTAGGCTGTTAATGACCTGCTCTGAAGGTGAGATGAAAGTGTCTGCATAAGTTTGATTGTTGGCATCAATGTGGGTCTTACTTGTGGTTGTAACTACAATGTCTCTCATGGCTTGGCCACCATCAAGGCTTGTCTGGTGAATCGCCAATCTGGCATTTACGTACTGAGCTGCTAGCTATGGGGCTGGTTTCAGAGCAGAATGGTTTGCCACGCCAAAATAGTCCCATTCTAGTTGTGGGTTCCTGCAATGTGGAGCTAATTTGAGCATTTCTGCCAGGGCTGATTTGGGTTTCCAGTCCAGTCCCAGCTTATTGTGCCCTCCATTACTCCATAGCATCAACTTTTTCTCTACCACATTGCCCCCTTGCTTCCCTGTGGCACACGACCCAAGGTAGTCCAATCAAACACACTGAGGTGCAGTAACATTCTATGCATATGCACCTTTCATGGCTCCTATGTTCTACCCTAGATGTACAGAGGTTTATCCTACACAATGAAATCTCTGCTGCTGCAGTGCAATGATTAGATTCATATCAGTAAGCAATCACTGCTTTGCCCCAGTGCGTCTCTCATGCAGTGACGGTGTGTTGTGGAGTGGAACCACCCCACCCTTAACGAACCAGCCACTACTCTACAGAGCTTGTCTTCCTGGCAAGATACCCACATAACCATTCCACTTGTACTCTCAGCCTTGAGCTTACCCACATGTACAGTGTTCTTGGTAGCAAGCCAGCTCCGCCTCTCTGTGGAGATTAAGACCCTTATTTAATTCTTGGTGGTAACTGTACCGCAGACAATATTCTGATTTCCCATCTGCCTAATAGGTGGTCCATCTGTTCTATTTAGATGTTGGAGGGTCCATAGACTGTAAACCATCAGTGAAGCGGTGCCACTGCCATGAATCACCATTCCTGTTGACTGTGCCATAGGTAAAAGCACCTACCGGAGGGTCTCCAGCCACTTTCACTGCAGAGTCAATCACAATGTGCTTACCACCGACGAAAAATGTTGGGGCTAAACCTCCACACCGGAATTGGCGGACTGGGAGGGACAAAAGGACAAAATTCACCTTTCTCCAAGTTTTCTCATTTCCTGCCGCCATGAACCTGGTTATAGAAATCCTGCCATTGCTGCTGCTTCATGGCCAAGATGAAAATCACCCTGTCGTCAGAACAGAAGGTAAGTCACTCTATTACCTGTCATCCTTGAAACTGTCGGGGTACATTAGCACAGGACTTGTGAATGTATAACAAATACTTGCAAACAAGAGTGCAATGATGTGCAATGCGTACGTCTGTATTTTTGTATTTATAAAAATGCTTAAAAATGCACCTCCATATATCAGAAATACTCACCAATTTGTTACTAAGTGCCTTCATGGCAATGGCCACCTGCATAAAAAAGTCATATAAATCCCAACTCGAAATGTGTTAATACCGGTGTGTGCAATAATTTCCCCAGACTATCATATCATATACATAAACAGTATACCCAATAGGAACTACAGAAATCCATGATAATATAGCAATTGCACTACAACATGTTACATGTGGATGTACACTGAATGTGCACCCAATGCTAACTCTAATCTGCAAACATGTCAGAGATGTATGAAGGTTAGGTGTCTTCTTGGTTTGTGCAATTTAGGACAAATACCAGATGTCATTTAACTTTACAGTGTCAGGTTCTGTGTGGAATGCATATCTGTATATTACAGACACATCATGTTAAAATAAACACACATGCATTTTCCAGACATAAAAACAGAAACACATATAATTTTTGTGTAAGCGTCCAGTAACAAGACGAATGCTTGCATCAAAATTAACATGTCCATCACAAATGTACAACACTAATGTATGCATTCCAAAGAGATCTAAAAATTGAAAACTTTGCTTGTCACTGTTACAAATGAGAGTAAGTGCATGGCATACACATTAGCAGAAATAACATCATCAGCAAACAATTAGTAACAATAAAAAATAAAGCCAGGACAAAGTACTGAAACGTAAATGTATTTTAATATTAGCATGAGATACTTCTTTCATTGTATCTTATTTTATTATCAAAAACCCTGAATTTGCCTTCTAATTTCACTGTCAGGTATAACCTCCTCAGGAAGGGGCATCTATTGGGCCGAGAGCAGGCACCTCAAGGATTTTACTTGTGGGGAGTCCTTGGGTTTGTGAGGGGTGGGTTTGGGGTTGGCTTTGGGAGGGGTAGGGTCGCTTTGAGTTTGGGAGAGGTGGGTTTGTGTTTGGAAGGAGTGGGTTGGGATGTGGATTGGGTGGGTTGGGTTGTGGAAGGGGTACAAAGATGTTTGGGAGTGGTGGATTTACATTTGGGAGGGGTGGTTTGGAATATGGAAGGGGTGGGTTGGCGTGTGAAAGTGTTGGAAAGACATTTGAGAGGGGTTGTTTGGGATGTGGAAGGGGTCAGGGCCAGGGCAAAAAGAAGGTCTTCCTTGGGAACACGGGTAGGGTGGCTGGCAGGGTGTTCGGGTTGGGAGGTAGAGGGAGTGGTAGTGTCTGAAGTGCATGTGTTTTTTGATGGAACCGGTGCCTGTGGGTCTGGTGTATGTATGTGTTGGTTTGTGTCTCTTACTGGGTGTCTGTTGCATGGATGAGTGTGGGTGTTTGTGTGCAGGGTGTGTAACATGCAATATATGTGGGTGTGTGGATGGGTGTGCTGTGGAGCTGCTGTGTGTGGTTGTGGTGCCTGTGGATGTGCTGGTGCAAGTGTGTGTAGTGGTGGGTATGGGTGTTTTTGTTGTGGTAGATATTATGTCTGAATGTGTAGTAGTGGTGGATGTGGATGTTTGTGTCGTGGTGGGTGTGGTGTCTGTGGGTATGTTCGTGATGGTTGTGCTGCTTGTGTGTGCTTCAGTGGGTGCCTGCAAATGTGTGTGTGTGCTTCCTATAGGGCTTGGAAGAGAGATTTGGAATGGGGAGGGGTTGGGAAATGGGGCAGGAGGGTGGGATGGGTGGTTGGCTGTGGTCAATGAGGAGGCCAGTCCCTGGAATTACCTCAGTAGGCCAGACATGGCTCTTTGAATGCAATCCAGGTAACCTAGCATCAGTGTCATCTGCCCACTAAGCCCCTGGATGGCATTCAGTAGTGCAATCTGGCATACAGAGACAGACTGCATTAGGCCAATAGCCTCCTCATTGAGCGCAGCCTAGAGGACAGGGGCAGGGGTGGGAGGTGCCTGCAGCAAAGGTGACGCCACCCTTTTTAGAGAGTGGCTACAGCTAACTGGGAGGGGTGCAAGAGGAAGAGTGGGGATGTTCATGTGGGTGGTGGACAATGATGCAGTGGAATTATCGCACTAGGGTCCACCACTACTAGGGACTGGTCTTCTGTGGAGGCATCCCAAGATGATGTTGAGTTGTTGGTGTCCTCCGTGCCAGTCCCCTCACCCTCTGTGGCACTGGGTCGTTCAGTGTTGGTGGTGTCTGAACTGGTACCACAGTGCCCAGCTTCTTCCCTGCCAACATGGCCACTGTCACCTTTGCCTTCCCCAGATGATGCTGACAACACATATACAACAGTTTGAATATATCTATGTAAATAGAATGGACCATGAACTTTGCTCATAAAATATTTTCCAAGTCTTCATATAAACCAGCTCTAGGCCCTCAAATTGGCTTCCTTATCATCAGTATCTCATGCATGAAGGGAACAATTCCACCAACTATTTGTTCACAGTCCTGAAAGTCCCCTTGTGCCTTTTTTCTCTCATCCACTTTTATTTCTCTGTATGACAAGTGGCTTTGTCAGCATGAGTAAATACATAGGCATGGATACATTCCTAACCCACCTCTGTACACAGCAAAAACATATCCACATTTCCAAAAGAGTCATGTTTTGGGTCTGATATGTACTCATCAAGATGGGATACTCTAACGTCTATGTGATGTAACCTTCCATTTGCAAATATCCTTTTAAGTATAACTTTTCCCACCATCACTGATTTCTCATCTGAACATAACTAAGGACATCTAATTGTCATTTTGGGCATGTGTGACTCTGTCGCCAATGTGAACACATTCCTGTCTGTTTGAATCAATACAGTTTGACATAAGAATTATTATTGGTTGACACAGACTGGCTTGCATGCACATTTGTGAAGTACTACTTCTTCATGACAATCTGTTACTGTCTACATGAACTGACTTGAATCTTGGTGTGAAAACATATTTCTAGAACATTTCAGATAGGAATGGAAGCCATTGTACACATGTTTCCAGCATTTTTGGAGCACATTGTCCCAATCATATTGTCATAGTACCAACTTACCAATGTAAAGTCTGAAACATCAACCGTATCATAAGTGCATATTATGCCATGTTAGCAGTAATAGTGCCTCTATCATCTACTCACATTTGTTATGGAGCATCACATCTGATCCAATCCTCAATTAGGACATGTTTGGTACAATTGTCCCTCATAACATGGAGAAAATCCAGGTACCCCTTTTTCACATGCAAACATAGGTCTGCTCAAAACAGCACTTGGCTCGTGATGAGGAAGCTGGTGAAAACCTTTAGCACAAAACAATACACCAAACACAGCATCAGACACCATCTGAAAAACTTACACTTCCATAATTCCTTGTCTGCGTTGGATGTGTGACAACCATCATCTTGATGCCAAACAAACATGAATAGCTACATACAAATATTCACCCCCTTGATGCTGCTGTTGGGCCCTCCACTGCCCTTCAAACTCCAGGTAGACCACTGTAAGGTTGCGGGCCATTAAGGGGATCAGTGTGTGGCACATATGCATGCCCGGTTGAGAGGTTTGACCGACCTGGACTGGGCTGACTTTTGAGTCCAACGTTGGAGGTCCTCCCACCTCTTCCTGCAATGTAGATCCTGCCCCTCTTGGACCCCCAGGGTCCACATCTTCTTTGCGATGGCCTTCGATATGTCCCACTTTTGATGGCATTGACCTGTATGGATGAGAAAAAATAATAACAAAAGAGGTTTAGAGTGATTTTGTTTGTTTGCACTGGTGTGCCACAATTTTGTTGGATCTCTCGCATATATTTCTAAAGCAGTCAGTACAGATTTCATTCAAACATTTCAATCCCTCAACACTTTCTATCGCCTCATGTTACTAATCCAGGCCACAAACATCATCTAGGCAATGGATAGGAAACCTTTCCTATAGTGAGAGCCAATCCTGCTCAGTCCGAATTATCGTGAGACACTAAAGGCCAAACAACCTGTACATTATTTGCACATAACCCCATGCACAGCTACATTTGCTACAGGCCTAATCTTTAAAGAGCCAGATAATATGGTTTGTACCACATACAGTGACTAGGGGTAGCATGAAAGGGCTGCCATGTGTCAGTGAAAACATGGTGATGGGTGATGTATGAAAAAGTGCATTTAATAATGGAGCATACTTGTATGAAAGATTGAGAGCCTGTGTGATTTTCCCCATATGTGGCACCATGACATGTTTGAAACTTACAGATACTCTTATTCCTAATTATGGGATGCAATTTCACTTAACAGAACTTCATCAGACAACCCCACAACTTTGAAGTTTGTTTTTGCACTTTACATTTCACTCTTTTCGACATGGGATGTATGTTTTCACTTGTACTAGTGGTACGATGTCTACTGTCCACTGGAAAAAAGGGGCCTGCAGTTTGTCTAATGAAATCTGGAATTGTGAGTAACATGAAATGAAAAATGAGATTATTCCTTCAGGTGATGTTTCATTTCAGTGTACAGACATTTCTAACATTGTCAAACAATATCCTGTACCCAGCTAAATCATTCTGTTCAATACACTCTATTAACAACACTGCACTCATGAACAAAAGGGGACAAATTAAGCTGTGTACAAAGGAGGAACAAGTCACTTTGACAAACATTTCCCAGTCAAACATGTACTTGATCCTCTGGGTTCCAATACAGCTGGCTGTACAGTGACAGGACCTCCCTGCTGAGGATCTCCAAATCCTCAGGGGAAAAGGAAGGGGCCCTCTCACCTACTTTGCCCGGCATCCTGACTCCCAGAGGTCCGTAACAGCAGCAAAGGTCAAGGAGGTTTGTTGTCTGTAGTGTTAGGAAGCAAGTAAGCTTTTTTCCAGATGTCACATACAAGTACACGGCCTACGTATTCTGTGGTGAAGATGGACACAGCCATTGGCTTTCATCTATGGTGGTGTCCATCGTGGAGTGTTCCACCTACTACGTGGTCAACTTCTGCCGACGGTCATCAGATAGCCAATGTCCTGATGGCAAGGTCAGACACCTGCTATTTTAGGATGTGCATCATTCAAAATGGTGGCTGCTTTGTATATAAGTCTCAGATACGTAAAAATCTGTTTTTGCCAAAATATGATACATAAAAAAACATGGTGCCATGGTGTATGGGATACATCAGTTGACGGTACTGAAAAAAATCAAACAAAAAAGATTGTGCAAATAATACATTTCAAATGCATTATACACACATTATTTGTAAAAATAGAAATGACTGTCGTAAAAAATCTTTTATTGAGGTAGCAAAAATGTTTCAAAATTAGGTGAACATGTAAGAAGTGTGTTGGTTGTGAAAGTCTTCTTTGACAATTTTAATTGCTAGCTATTTTTTCTTCCATGCAGCTTCATGAACCCTGGGAGCAGTAGAAGACTTTGTCCTCAAGTCTTCAGACTATTTCCAGAGGAAAGGGATATAATAAAAAAGTTCAGATTAAGTAAGCAAACTATACTGGATTTGTGTCAGCAGCTGGAGCCTGACTCCTGCCTCACAATAGGAACACAACAACAATAACACCAATAGTGAAATCCATGGCAGTACTTCATTTTGTGGCCACTGGCTCTTTTCAATACATTGTGGCAGTATCTGCAGGTAATCAACTTTCGGTGGTGTGCTACAAGAAGTCCTTGCTTCAATGATGAGACATATCAGCAGCTTCTTCCAGTTTCCAACAGCTCAGGATTTGGCCAATGTCAAGGGAAAATTTTATGATTTGGGTGACCTACCACATGTGGTTCTAGCAACTGATGGCACACATTGCCTTGGTGCCACCGCACGAGGGAGCAGGTCTACTGCAATGGGAAGAACTTCCATTCCATAAATGTGCAAGTTGTCTGTTTACCGGACTTATACATTTCACTGTGTGGGCTCGCTTTCCTGGGTCAACATATGATTCCTTTGTACTACAGAACAGCACCATACCCCTGCAAATGTCAAAGCCTATTTAATTTGATTTCATTACATATTCCCTTTCTTCCAAGGTGTCAAGTTTCTGGATTGTCAACTTTGAAATGGCACAGACTGTTTGGCTTCTGCATGGTTTGCGAAAAGCATATTTGATTGTGTCACAGACTTGTTACTTACAAATGTCGGATTTCATTGTTTCTTTTCCATCTTTTGTTTTACATGGGAAAAACATTACCAAGTTTGTATCTCTTATTTGTTTTAGTATCATGTTGTTTGACAGATTTAAAAAATGATGGTGTAATGAAGACATAGAAAAAGAATTACCACAATAAATACAACACCAGTCTTTCACTTTGTTTTATGTGCATTTATTTGGAACTGAAATATGAGTTTAATAGCTTTGAAACCAGAATGAAAAAGAACCGGAATACAAAACTTAAGTCCTTCATGGTGGATGAAACTATGGGCCATATTTGCAAGAAATGATGTATCACTGTGTTGCGGCAGCAATGCATCAAAATAACCTACAATAGAATCCCATGCCATGGATGTGCCATATTTCCAACATGGCGCACCATGGCATAAGGACCCTCGCTACGTGAATAAAAAGTATGCATCTGTGTGCGCCCTGTTGTAATGAAATCTGACACTCCTGCTGCAAAAGTGATGCAGGGCTGACTTGTGGCACGTAAAGTGATGCTAATCAGCCCAGCATCATTTTTGAGTGAGGAATGCATCAAAAAAAGTATAAAAAATTATGCATTGGGGGAACAAATGGCACACCAAAGAAGGTAGCCATGGAGCAGAAGGCAGATGCTAGAACATCAACCCATACACTCGCCAGGATGACCAGATAGACTCCCAGGGGAAGATTAAGAGAAAAGGCAATTTCAGTGAGGAGGAGAATGACAGCTTGATTACTGAGCACCAACATCAGCTCTTTGTGACCTTTAAATTGCTACTAAGAAGGAAAGGGGACATTTGCAGCCCATAGTGGAGAAGAACAACAGTGTGGACCAAGCAAAGAGGGCTGTCACCGACTTCAAGGAATGCTGGCATGATCATATGCACCAGACGAAGGAGAAACAGTCCAACATCCTGAAGGCAGCAATGCAGACTGGAGGAGGGAGCCCAGTACCCCAGGAGGGACTGGATGCATTGGAGGAGCGGGTGGCAGCTGTCATCCCAGACAAGCTGGTGGCTGGAGTACCAAGACCCAACAGTGCAGCACACGAGAAATAGCCACAGGGTAAATATCAACAAGGGGCAATATGTGGAAAAAGGTAATTTTGTGCATGCAACTAGCTATGTCTCAGCACTCCACTGTGCTGTGCACCACCATTAATTGCTTTTGTGCAGGATGGTGTCCCTTCCTGCACAAAAACACATTGTACCAACAAATTATGTGGCACGTGACCAGTTAGTATTAGGCTAGGATGACACGTAATAGGGCAGTGACATCTACTAACCTCAGAGGTCAACTTGAATCTTTTGACTCAGACAGGAGTATTAAGATCATCAAATCTAACAATGAGAATCAGTAGCCATAAACAACAGCAAAATGCAATGAGGAGTCAGTAATTTGTATGCACCATGACCTATACGGTAATGAATCACCACACCAATTTAATAAAGTTTAATTATTTATTCCCCTTATATTAACAATGCTAAGGTCACATAAATGATGCACAAAACCAGAAGATTAGCAATACAGAAACAACACAGGCTGTACAAATTGTCTGAAGAATCTCAATCTTATGAGAGCAATTATTATTAGACCCTCCAAAAGAATTATACAGAATAGCAACATAATTATTTTAAACATAGAAACAGACTTCATTAGCTGTGCAGTTGAATGAATCACAATCAATTAATAAACATTCCATTTAATTGTTCCTACCTACCAAATTCTAATCCAGAATGCATGTGTGGGACATGGCTTTGTCACATGCAACTTTTTTCAATAAGACAAATATTTATTTGAAAAACATCTAACTGTGGCACTAACAAAATATGTGGTTGGATTTCTAAGGGGAAAACCTGTAAAGGAAAAAGAAATCTACATTGATTATACCTCTCCTAATAGAGACAGCAGCTAGCAGAGTCGTCATCAGTAGACCACAGGCACAGCGGGTCTTCAGTAGTCAGCATCAGTAGCATGGAAAGGGGCAACAGTTCAGTAATGTTGGGGCTAAGGTATCGGAACTGATAAATCATAAGTAGTTGGACAGAAGAGCTGCACAGAAAAACTGAAACTGCAAAGAAGTGAGCAGAAATTAACTGGAAAGAAACTGAATGAAAACTAAACAGAATCTGACTTACATCACCTAAAACTTTGCTAAATTAAAACCCCACAAATCAGTAGCTAAGCTTCTATTCTGCAAGACTATGAGGTGTGATATTGGGCAACCAATTTAATTAAGCGTCTTCCTCAATTTGTATCTTTCTTCATTCCTTCTCCAAGATATGCTCATGTTGAGACTCCGGTCGGCAGTTTCCACAGAATAATAACATTGTAGAAAACAGAACATGACATTTAGCTAACATTACCTCCTGCCAGAAACTAAAGCCCATTGTTAAAACCTGCAATATTTATCACAAGGAAACACAGAGTGAACAGAATATAGACAACACAGTAAATTTCCACTGTGAGCTTTCAAAAGGATGTCTAATATGTGCAAAGGCATTTCAGTAAAGGCAGCATTACATTTCAACACTGTGCTTCTAGAAAAATATTAAAATGTAGGCCTTTTTATGCTAATACTAGAAGAAATAAAACAATTCTAATAATAATTTCACATCATTAGCTTTGCTCATTAATATTAATAATTTTCTGTCAGTACATGTAGTTATAATTCATCAAAATACATTTTCACAGTCATTTATTATTTTACATAGAAACCTAGGTGACAGACACCATGTCAACCACAATTTAAACATGCACGTTTTCATTTCTAATATGAGTTTCTCTAATAAGGCATTTTTGTACACGTTAATTATTTTGTGTTAGCTAATCATATTGTAATAATAATGTTTGCTCTCTAACACCAATAACGCAAACACCCTTGCACTAAGGTGCAAGGGTGCCTGTGTTGGTGCTAGGCAGCAATTTGTGATCCGGCGCATGTGGAAGGAACAAGAATGCGCCGCATGTCATTAATACAGCACATTCCTGTCCTTTCCTTTCAATGCAGGGCAGCAAGAAGAGTGAGGCACTGCCCTGCACCAAAAAGTTGTAAATGAGGCCCATAGAGTTTGACACACACATTTGTGAGTCAGTAATGACCTAGAATGCCCAGTGACAACACTACCTGCACAGTGCTGGTGGGGCAAGAGGCACCTCTGGGGCTGGCATGCAATACATGGTCTCTGTGGGCTAATGCCAGGCCAGTGTTAAAATGCATCTGTGGCATGCTTCTTCTTCTCAACATAGTTAGGCATGGCATTCTGACACAAAACATATGTGACTCTTAGAGTCATTGAAGCAATATCATATATTAGCAAAGGAGACTCAGCTATAAACTCACAGCATATGTTTACTTACCAAAAGCTCCTCACACCTCAGTTCCGAGGTGGTGACTGAGGCTAGCCTCTCGGCTGACCACATCTGCCCAGAGACGCTTCAGTGGATGCATTGTTCAGTCCACCTTGAAAATCCAAAGCATGTGCTGCTGCACCTTCTCCCACTGCGTCTTCCAGTCCTGGCTTGGGTACCCCTGGATTACCTGTCCCCCCTGGTAATCATGCTGGAGAGGTAGTGAGTGATCACCCACATAAACCCCCAAAACTCCTGGTCAAACATGTTGTGTGATCTGCCCCTCCCAGGCATGTCCCTCCCTGAACAAAAATACCCCCAATTAACGAGAAAACAACTTAAGACCCCTCCAGCTACCCAAACACTACAAAACCCTGAAAAAACAGACTCTCGACAATAGACTGGACTAAACAATTCAAATTATAAATACAATAAACAAAACAGACTTTTGGGACACAACATGGTCAGCACAGACACCAACAAGACCAATAAACTGCACCTCACTCTCCAGCATCCAACAAACACCTCCACCAGCCAGCACAGACAAAAAGACTGTAAGGGAAAGTGAAAGTAACTTCACACTTCCTGTTTTGCAGCATGGCAGAGCCACTGCATCATTTTCTGGGCAGAGTTGTCACATTTTCACCAAATGCGTCTTTTTTTTTAATACATCCTCAGAAAAACAGGCAGTGTGTGATTTTCACACACCACATGACAATGCACAATGCTGTATTTTTGACACATCGGTCTGGATGCGTGACCTCCGGATGATACAAAGTGTGTACTGCATCACATATTGCACCAATGCATCTCTTTAAGTTGACGCAATTGGCCAAATGTGTGTTTTACAGTTTAGTGTGTTGTGCAATGCATGTAAACAATTACAGAGTTGAGGGTATTGTCTGTGAATATATGAGGTGAAATGAATGATGTCTTGGAATATGTTGCATGCCTATGTTGACAAGAAGCATGGAAACTAGCAGTGTGAAAGTGCCTGGCATATTAAGGGGCCTATTAACTAAACTTTGATGCAACACAGGTCAGCAAGCCAGGTTGATGTGCTGTGTTGGGTGAAACGAAGAGTGCAGAAATGCTGCATATTTACAAAGATACGGAGCATTTCTGCTCTCTCCTTGTGCTGATGCACTTCAGGAAGCCTAGCGCCAATGCAGACACCCTGGCACCATTGCAAGGAGAATTGTTTTTGTGCAAGGAGAGATACCTTCCTGCACAATGGCAGTCTCTTGAGGCCCTTGCCTATTTCCATGTGTGCTGCAGAGTGTAGCACACATAGATAGAGGAAATAACAAGGAGAAAAAAATATTTTTCGCCCCGTTACTGTAGGAAATATAGCCCTGAGTTATCTGGAGAGGTTTACATTAGGGGGCTCATATACTAGGATCCTGCTCTGCAGGACGGTCACTTTTCTAGACCTTCTGGTGGTGAGGAACTCTCAATCATTCTTATGATGCAATGCAAAGTCACCCTGTGTGGCTTGGCATAACCTCATACTTATTGAGTAAGGCAAGGCAGCTTAAAGCACTGCATTGTTTTACTCCGCATCAAGGAGGTGTTGCATGGGCCTTGCAGCAGGTGTTCAAATGCAACACGCATGGAGTTTGACACTGGCCCAGATTATTAGACTCACATAAACCTTGTACAGGGATAAAAAACCTTATACATCCCCATAGGAGGCGTAACAAGGAGAAATGTTTTATTTTCTCCTTGTGTTTTCCGCTTTCATGTGTTCTGCATTCCAAAGCACACATAGAACAAGCAAAACCACTTCATGGATGGTTTATGTGCAGGAAGGTGCAGGAAGAACTGAATATCCATAGGTGTTGCCTTGCAAATTCCCTGCAATGCTCCTATGGCACAGAGTAAACCAAGATGACCTTTTGAGGTGCCTTGATTCATTCCATATCTATGAGGCCATGCTGAGCCACACAAGGTGATTTTAAGGGGCCTATTAACTAACCTTTGATGCAACACAGGTCAGCAAGATCCGCTGTTTGAGAGGCTTGTGCTACATGAGGTCCAAAAGGTATGAGACACCAGCCTCTGGTGAATAGGTCTATATATGTATACAATGCTATCCTAGGATGTGTTATGGATGCATTACCCACTCAGGAAATGGCATATGCTGGCTGGTTCAGCCAGTCTACAGTGTATATGGCATTGGGGGACATACTGTATTGACTGTCTAGATGTGCAATTGATGTGGCTAGGCATATATGATACATGTTGATGTGTGCAAAACAACAGCTACCATAGAGTGATATCCACCAACCACCATATTATGTTGTGGTACACACACATCTACTATAGGGGTTTGGAAGAATATGTGTGCAAATGCACATTAGTGTTTGCCTCATTTCTTTGCCCATATTTTGGTGATCACAAGGCCAGCTTCGGTAGCCAAAACAAGTCTGATTTATTCCAAAGAGGTATATGTTTGCTGTTGGCATGCATCACAGTATGTTGCTTTATTGAGTGGTTACTTGAACTTAGGATGCGGCTATGCATTCACACAAGATGGTCACCTGGGGATTTAATGACACATTCTGCCAGTATGGCCTGGAATGCATCAGTGCATGGTACCCTGGCAGGATTTACTTTGCATTTAGTCATTGCTTCTGAGCAAATGTTTTAACTTTTAAGCCTTTGTGTTGCGTTTTTACAGAGACACACAGATGTAGCTGTAGGAGTGAACGCATTGTTTGTATCTGAGTGCAACATACCAACATGGTAGCATACATCCCTACTGGTTCCAGATGCATCTTTGCCGAGTATGGCAAGGGTGGCGGCTTTAGTCCTAGTTAGCCAATCTTGTACCGGCACAGTTGAGAATTCAGCATTTGTATGTGTTATGTGAGATATCACTATCAATTCACTAGGTGCCTGCAGACATTGATGTAGCATATGTAGACTGTGCGAGTTGCACTGTGTTCCCATGCACATCCTATGTGCCTCTGTTCACAGTCATCAGACTATGGGTTCACTCTACTGTCCTCCACCATTATGAGGCTATACAAATGACAACAGGTACAACACACAAACACACACACACATTCACTGCAAGCTATTTACATTTGTACACCCTTTGGATTGTGGCAGGATGTGTGACAGCAGTAAACTGCACCAGCACTCATTATCATAACAGGTCCAAACTGTGCCAAATTGCTATCTTTGTTTGGTATCTGTCTTCCCAATGGACATGCATTTGGCACAGGTTGCTGACAAGCACACATTTGTGGCTTAACAAGATGTTTGGTTTACATTGCTATATACCTTTTGTTATGAACCAATTACTATCATGTATGATGTGAGTGTTTTAAAGTTTACAGTGACTATGAAGTGAGATTGCTTACACAATGGTAGTGTTCATAAATCTATTGGCAATTTAGAACATGTTTTTCCTGACGTTCATATATTTGTGTCCATTTATGTGGCTAATGCATCTGTAAAGAAATTCTGTACTATTTGGTCTCTCCGCCATGTCCCAGCAATTTAATGTGCATTGTGGTATTGGTACACATCTTTGTCCATGTCTTCATGGTCCTTATTTACCTTGTCCCATGGGACATTGGTTTGCACACATATGTTTGTGCAAAATGGGTGCACACAAGTATAATTGGTTTGCACACATATGTTTGTGCAAAATGGGTGCACACAAGTATAATCTTACATACCATGGAGGATTAGAGCAATTTTTCCACAGACCTGGCAAGACAATAAAAGTGTGACTTAAGGACTACAAAAGTCCGCTCCACTATGGACCTGGTCCTGCTAAGTGCATGGTTGTAGCTCTGCTGGGCCTCAATCTGGAGATGTGCATATCGGGTCATGATCCATGGCTGCGGACCATATCCTTGGTAAGAAGAAAATAAAGGGGAAAAACAATCAGTTAATGGTCATGATGGTTGATGCACCCATATTCAAGTACATTTTGTTATGTGTCCCAATGACTCATACACACTTCAACCAGTATGGGACTGCACTGACATTGCTTGGTATACATGCACTTTCATTTTTGGTATGACTGACACTGTACTATGCATACAAGTATAGCCTCTGAGATATAGGGCCTGATTACAACTTTGGAGGAAGGTGTTAATCCGTCCCAAATGTGACGGATATACCACCAGCCGTATTACGAGTCCATTATATCCTATGGAACTCGTAATACGGCTGGTGGTATATCCGTCATATTTGGGACAGATTAACACCCTCCTCCAAAGTTGTAATCAGGCCCATAATTACTATTTGTAATACGTGCGAGTGCCAAAGCCATGAACATGGGGTATTTTTACTGGTATGCCAGTTAGCCACTAAGGACACAGTTCTCGCACTTCCCTATTGTATTGGTTTGGGACTACTATTGGCATTTCTGACCTACAACATGTCTGATTGTTCAAAATGTAGCTGGTGGAGATGATGTCCTATCCATTCACACATAGTTGGATGTGACAGTAGTAGCCACTGTTGTTCAGTAGCTACTGCAATGAATAGATTATCGAGCGCAGGTCAATGTAGGACACCATTGTCCACACATGGCAGTGCACTATGTCCACTATGTTGACAGAACACAAGGGGGGAGATATGTGGGTGTCTTGTGCTGTACAGTGCAACTATTACACTAAGAATACTGCACTGCCTCACTATTTGAGGGCAGTTTAGGACATATTTTTCAACATGATGCAGTGTCCTGGGTTTGCACCCTCCACTGGCAGACAATGGGCAGCATTGCACCAAGACAGGCACATTAGCAAAATGGTGAATGTGTGGCTCCCTATCCAATGAGATGTACATGAGGGTCTACCTTGCTGCACAGTCTGAATCCTTGGAGGAATGATAGAGTATATCTTAGTGCCGCAAAATGGACCTCACATAGAATGGCAAGTGTGTATGTGATAACTAATGTAAATTTCTATGGTACACATGACCTAGAGAGGGCCAATTATTTGTAACACATCTCAGTTTCACAGGAATTGGATACATGCCATGCCTCGTGACCATGGGAATTACCTGTGGACACAAAGTCAACAGATGGAAGCCCTTCCTTCAACACAGTGTTGCAACGCAGCATTTTACATAGTGTTGCATAGCTGAGGATTTTTCCACCATTTCACCCATTTAGAGACACACAGGGCCTCATTTATGTTTTGTTGCTTCAGGACAGCATAGGAAGCCTTTTAGCTGTGTTGCCCTGCATCAAAATGAAAGGGCAGGAATGTGCCTTATTAATGAAAAATGGTGTATTCCTGTTCCTTCTGCAGATGCCCGATCACAAATTGGTGCCCAGCACCACCACAGGCACCCTTGCACCATGGTGCAGGTGTGTCTGCATTGTTTGCACAATTGTTTTTATGCAATAAGGGACACCTTCCCGCACAAAAACAACCAATGGAGGCATTCTGCAGCACACATAGAAACAGGAAATAATGAGAAGGAATAAAGTTATTTCACCTTGTTATGCTTCCCCTGAGGAGGTGCACAGTTTTGACACATTCCCAGGTTTACAGACCCTTTTAAATCTGGGAATGTGTCAAAACCCATTGGTGTTGTGTGGGGAAAACCCACTGCCAGGCCCATGAAACGCATCCTTGATTTAGAGTAAGGCAAGGCAGCATTTTGCACTGCCTTGCCTTACTCCATATCAATAAGGCCATGAAATAATTATGATGCTGTGTAGACTTTTGTGTGATTTTTCACTTTTCACTCATGCAAGTTAACTTAAACAGAGGTCACTTAAGTAACAATGATGGATAGATGTCCTGAAATGTAAAATGTTATTTAGAAAGTGTACATTACATGTAACAGGCATGCAACTCAAAACAGTAGAGTTGAAATTTGAGAGCTGAGTCTTATCAAGGCCTAGCAGCCTCAAAAACAAACCATGGTTCAATGTATTGGATTAAATGGCATTGGTCATCATATGAACACTGCAAAGTAAATTGTGTATCAATATTACTTATAATCAGCATGCCACAGAACATGATTGGAAACCTTTGAATATACAAACTATGATTTATGCAAACAAGTAGATCAATTTCAATGGAATAACAAGAAGGTGACAACATGCTGAATAAATATAGCAGATTAAGTTTTGATACATACCATGAATGGTGAATGACAAATACCTAAAGCTTTGACTTTTGTGCATGTGTGGGAGGAAAAAGAGGATGGACAACATCACATTGCACTATTGTTCTGCAGAGAGAAAAGCAGGGCATCATGGTAGTTGTAGTCATTTGTAAACACTATTGCCAATACTTGTGAAAATGTCAGTAACACATGCCTATTTAAAATAATACAGTGAACACTAAACACACATTTATGATATGTACATACATGTATAATGTGGGTAGGTTGAGGTACCACTTACAAGCACTATACCTCCATGTGCATATGGGTGGAGTTTGAAACTGTTTTGTAAGTACAACAACCTACATTGAGGTATAGCAAAGGACTAGGCAAATGAAAGGAGTGATCCATGCAGAACAACACACAATCTGACAATACATATTGGTCATTCTTAAATAGCTTGTAACAATCATACTGCTACTGATTTGGATAACACAAGATATTTTGGGAAATTAAGTTTCAATATATATATTTTGATAGGTGTCTAGAAACATTCTGAACAGCTATGTTAAGGGCAAAGACTCCGTTTGTGATTAGTGAGACATACATAGGTGTAACCTACTAGTCTCCACTCCACCAGGGATTTCTGTCAAGCTCTCAGGATGTAGGATCTGAAAGACCTTCTCTTCCCAGGAAAGAGTGATAATGGGGGTGCTAGGAGAACCACCACCAATCCTCTGTGCCTCCAGGTGACGCTTGGAGGCCAGA
Organism: Pleurodeles waltl; assembly: GCF_031143425.1. Taxonomy (NCBI): domain Eukaryota; kingdom Metazoa; phylum Chordata; class Amphibia; order Caudata; family Salamandridae; genus Pleurodeles; species Pleurodeles waltl. The sequence continues at coordinate 789,302,884 of NC_090450.1, forward strand.
GAACGGACTCTCCCACCTCTTCCTAATTTCCTCCTGTGTGCGCAGATCGTTAGATACAGCATTCACTCTATTGACTATTCTGTCTCACATTTGCCTTTTCTGGGATATGGCAGTATTCTGTAATTGTGCTCTAAACAATTGTGGCTCTCATCTATTAATTTTTTCTACAATGACTGTCAATTATCCCTCTGTAAAATGAAGGTTCCTCCTCCCTGCCATAATACATTAGGTGTGGGGTGCTAAATCCATTCAATAGCCGCAGCGATAGTACAATGCTGAACGGGTCAGACTCCTGCCATCATGGGACCGCTGCTGGTACACCGCCAGCTCGACTGTGTTATCTAAATAGGGTTGACGCAATGCAACCACCCCGATAGCGACAGAGGGCTACTCTCCAGCACTGGAGTCCGCAGCGTCAACTGCGGGATGCAGCTAGCACTACAAAGTACACTCCGTAGACACAGATCGGGGAGTGAACAGCCATAGATCTAAATATGGTGTTTGGAACACCATCGCAATGATGGAGTACTTGGGAAACCTGCTGCACTGGATTGACGGTAATACCATCAAGATCTAAATCAGGCCCTAAGTCAGTGGTAGAATAAGTGTCCTAGTGGATCCAGGGCAGAGAAAGGTGGCCTGGGAAACAGACCATTATTCTAATAAATCAGGCAGGAGTCAGATGGGTCGTGTCAAGTGTTTACCAGTACTGATGATAAGAAACTGCGACCAGTGGAAGCATCCTAACTCACAGAGTATACAACCAAGCAAAACTAAGGTTCTTCCTTTCAGCTGCCAGTCCTAACAATACAAATATCCCTTCTCCTCCACATACAGACAAAAACACAAACCAAACAGTATAGATACTCAAGAAAGACACAAAGATCATACAGAAAAATCTACAAAAGAAGCGCCCATCTGCAAGACCTGTATGCACCATAAGACAATTCATCCTTTACGCCACAAATTTCTAAAATACGTGTGGCATGCCTATTTCTCGTAGAAGAAAAAATAGTGTAATCTATGCAACCAATCTCTACACAAAGAAATGTATGCTTATATTATGAACATGGACCATTTAGGGGTCGCCAGGGGTCGCAGTTGTGACCCCTGGCTTGCCCCTTGTAACTCCTGGCCCTGCCTTTGTGGCCCCTGGTAATATTTTATTAGTAGATATGAATGGCTGTCTCTTTTGCATTTGAATAAAGCTTATTTTGTAAAGATCTTGCCATTGTTGACTTATGGAGTTCCGGTCTGCATTTTTAAAAAACTAATGGAAGTCTACAAGTGATAGAAAAAAGGGTGATGTTGCTAAGAGCATTATGTTTCACACCCTCATCTCCAGTGCTGTAAATTGAAGTTGAAGGTCCATTTTACGAACGAAATGTCAATCGCTGATCTCTTTTTTGTATTTTTGAGACCCCTCATGACAATTTGGGTCTCTGTGCAATGGTTGTACTCGTAGGTATAGAACACTAATAAAATAACATAGAGAAATAGGCACGGACAGATGGAGGAGAATAAATCGTATCTCAGTATTTATGGTGGATAATTTCAAGGCCGTGGTATACATGAGTAATTAGCAGATTTGCCCGTTTTTGTGAATAACCAGTGGTATTCAATAATTCTCTTGAAACTGATTAGTTTGTTGGAGGTAGATGGTGGATGGTGCTTGGCCTCGACTTTCAAAGGAAGAAAGAAAGTAAAGTCTATTTGGCATGGATCTAAAAACTCTTCTTCATGTATTGTTCTAGTCTTAACAGCTAAGCCAGCAAAGAAAGCAGTCTCTTTTTCTCAGTCAAGTGGTTAGCAGGTGTTGTTGCTCTTTCTGAAATGGTGAAGTATTTAATTAATTCAGTTGCTGTAATTGTGTTTATGGAAATAAATTCTTTACGAATGTGAAGTCTGCGTTGAAATGAGGAATTTGCATTTGTAAAGACTGAAATTCTTATGATGAACTGTAATTGTTGAAATGGATATTTGCATATACTTTTCAATAAAATAAACATTTAGAAAAATAAAAAAGAATTTCATCTGGTATTCTGACATCTGAGTATATAGTTTATATGCTGATAAATGCTTGAAATCATTAATAAACAAATATTTGTTAGGCCTGGTGGTCCATAATAAAGAGATAAATGAGCTTCCACTGTGCTGCCTCCCTTGCTGATAGCTGTGTGACGCTAGCTGTAAACATCAGCACGTATACCTCTGTAGTTCAATGTTATTGTTTCTATTTATCTGCATATCCCTGAGCGTTCTGATATAATTTCTAATCAAATATGAATGTTGTTCCTGCTTGATCTGAAGTGTCCTTTAGCCTCAATTATGATAACTAGGTTTCATGACTTTAGGAGGCCCAGATGCCTTCAGACATTTCTGAAAAGCATTGTCCCATTTTTAAATGTGGCAGTTGGAAGGAGGATTTTAGGAGAATATTTAACACAGTATTGCATTCGTGAATGATATCTTTTCCTCAAGGATGTCTTGCGCTTCCTCCAGGAGTGGAACCTGCCACCTGGTCATTAGATATGTTTTTTCTGAAAGCAATACATTTCTGTTGCATGAGTAGGTTTCATAGGCTTGTATTTATGTTATGTTATGTTATGTTACAGGTATTTATAGAGCGCATGGCTACCCGAGGGCCTCCCAGTGCTGAATGCAGATGTTCAAGATAAAGTCTGAAAGTTATGCTCTGAATAGCCAAGTTTTAAGCAGTTGCAGAAAGGAAAGCTCATGGCTGGTCAGCCAAAGGCTGAGGGGAAGGGAATGCCATAATTTACTTTCTAGGTAGGCCATAGAAGATCCACCCCATCTAGCTTTTTTTACAACTGGAATTCTAGCTAATGCAGCCAATGAGGATCTGAGCTGCCTAGAAGGCGTATAAAAAGAGGCTAATGGCCTTAGCAAAGAGGGGCCTTTATTGTGTAAGGACCTGTGAATATAAGACGGAGCCTTGAACTTTATGCGCTGTGCCACCGGAAGCCAGTGAAGAGAGGAGATAGTCTCTTTGACAGACATGTGTCTAGGTATGTCTAGGAGAAGCTAGGCAGAGGCATTCTGAACCACCTGAAGTTTTCTTCTTACATACTTTGGAGAGACGAACTATAACGCATTACCGTAGTCAAGCCGGGAGATAAGAAGGGCCTGAACAATAAGGGGGTTATTCTAACTTTGGAGGAGGTGTTAATCCGTCCCAAAAGTGACGGAAAAGTGACGGATTTACCACCAGCCGTACTACGAGTCCATTATATCCTATGGAACTCGTAATACGGCTGGTGGTATATCCGTCACTTTACCGTCACTTTTGGGACGGATTAACACTCCTCCAAAGTTAGAATAACCCCCTAAGTCTTTTAGCTGCAAATGGCAGGATTCTGAGTACTTGCCTCAGAAGCCTGAGCAGACTAAAACAGCTTACAGAGATCTTTTTTACATGATGATCCATCGTAAGTCGCGGGTCCAGCCAGACTCCTAGGCTCTTAATATTCTCTTTAGGGGGAGGCAAATTCGTTATGGGGTCGGAGGTTGGAGAATGCAACCCCAAAGGAGAAGAATGCCCCAATACCATTATTTCGGTTTTATCTTCATTTAACTTAAGTTTGCATTCTGACATCCATCTGGTCACTGCCTGTACGCATGGCGTAAGAGCCAAGCACTCAATGCTGATATTAGTGGAGAATCAAAATACCAGCTGAGTGTCATCTGCATACGATACAATTGAGAGACCGCAAGGTTTCACGATTTCTGCGAATGGGGACATATATATAATGCCCAACGATAGAAAATTAGGTAGAAAAGACCAGTCCAGTACCTGGAAAGTCCCTCCATAATGAGGAGAGCCATCCCAGGGCATTGCCTGTAATTCTGAGCTCCACCATTCTCGAAAGTAATATGCCGTGATCGACTGTGTCAAAGGCGGCGCTAAGATCAAGAAGAATGATGGCCGTTGAACCATCTTGGTCAAGGCGCCTTCTGGCCTCCTCTGTGACTGCTAACAGTGCCTACTCAGTGCTATGTAGCGACCTGAACCCCATTTGGGTGGCATGGAGAAAGTTATTATCTTCAAGGAAGCCTGAAAGCTGGGTGTTCATATGCTTTTCTATTATTTTAGACACTGCTGGCAAGAAGGAGATAGGCCTGTAGTTTTTCAGGAGGGCTGTATCAAGATGGGGCTTTTCGGTAGAGGCTTAACTATGGCATGTTTCCAATGATCTGGAATGAAACTCCCATTGAGGGAGAAGTTCAAGAGATCAGTGAGTGCTGGGGCTATATCAGAGGCACCCAGTGCAAGTACATAAGGGGGGGCTGGATCAAGGGGGGAACCCAATTTCAGTGTGGCTAATGAATTGGAAACCAGTTCTTCTGTAAGGGGAGGAAAGTGTGAAAGGGAAATATTTTGTGATATGCCCTGACCAGTGAGATTGGAGAGGTGGTCTAAATTTCCAGATAGAGCCTAATAGATATTTGCTATCTTTTGTTGGAAGAAAAGCGCTACATTGTTACTATGTTCTTGGGAGGGGTCCAGGAGCTCACTATGTGTATTAGGCTGTGACACCTCATTAAGTATTTGAAAGATCCCCATAGGGGAAGTAGAGGCTTGTTCAATTCTTGACTTATAATAAGTAGCCTGCCCTAACTTAATTTCCAAATGGAAATGTCTAACTGCATTTCTATATTCCCCCTTTAGTGAGGCATCATAAGATTTTCTCCATCTCCTTTCCAGACGCTTACATTCTTTCTTTAGTAAGTGGAGGTGAGGAGTAAACCAAGGAGCACATTTGTTACGGAGGCACCTTGCTTTAGTCGAGTAAGGGAGTATTATATCCAAAGTTTTTGTAATCCAACCATTAAATGTCTCTGCGAACTCGGTAGGGTGGTCAGTGATGGATTGTTTCAGCTTTTCAAGGGTGTTGGCCCAATCGCTTGCCTTAAGTTTGTGCCAGCGATGATAAGGTTGCATTATGGTAGGAGGGGATCTGCAAATGGTGGGGGTAATGAGATTAGGTGTTATTAGACAATGATTAGACCAAACCAAAGGAAGAGGGGGCATGGAAGTTAAACCAGCTGTATTGCTGAAGGCCAAATGAATAGTGTGGCCTTTAACCTGTGTGGGACCACTGACTAGTTGGACCACTTCCAATGCAGCCAGATCACAAAGAAGGGATCTGGCCGCAGGATTGTCAGTGTCTTCTACATGAATATTAAAGTCACGAGTAAGGTAAAGTTTTTTTTTTTACAAATTAGATCTGAGAGATGGTCAGAAAGGGACTGTATAAAAACAATGGAGGGTCCTGGAGGCCGATAGATTAGAGCCCCTGAAAATGTATAGTGGGGATTAAGAGTGAGGGAGAAAAACATACTCTCACATACAGGAAGTGATAAAGGTTGGGAAGTAAGTTTTACTGATTCCCTATAAATGATGGCAATTCCTCCCCCTCTGGCGGTGCTTCTGTCCAACCTTTTAATCAGGTAGCCCTGGGGTAGTGCCAGGACTACATCTGGAGATGATCCCTCATGAAGCCATGTCTCTGTCAGGAACAGAGCTGTTGGTGAGAGTTCACTCAGGAGAAGTCAGATATTGAGTTTATGTGCTGCCAATGACCGACAATTAGTAATGTAAATACGATACGGTCAAATAGTAGGAAAAAATCTAATATTGATTCACAAACAATGAATCTATAAATCAATCATTGGAGATGCAATTTAATTACATGGTTAATTAATTCATTTTTCTTCTCCAACTCCAAGGACAATCAAATACATTTATAACAAAAACAAAAACAAAACAAATTAAAACTTTACAAAATATCTTTTTACAATCAATTATACTGCAAATAACCTTATACACGAGGTCTTTCACTCATCTCCGAATTTACAGCCAATGTGGTTATCTATGTTAGTAATGACATGAATCCACATATAAGAGATGGTTGCTGTCACATCTCTAGTCCTCCTTTCTTTCCATCCTTAGTAATAAAGAGATGTTTTCCAAGATCCTTATGGGTCAACTATATTTTCCTTGCAACCTCTCTAAATATAACAAGGTCAACGCGTTTCGGCCTTTTCACATCTGGGCCTCTTCCGGACTAACGGGGAGATAAAAACCTAATAAATATAAACAATATACATTAATCAACTCAGACCATATGGAAATTAAAACACCCTCCACCGTTAGAAATTACATTTAAAAACTTGTACCATTCTATAGTGTCTCTGGCACCCAACCTTATTAAGGTCTTTTAGGTTAGAATGCTATGTAATGACAGCCAAAATTACAGAATTACCGAAGCCCACTTTTATGTGTGATACCTTATATCTTATTATGTGCTATTAAAGATATATTCTAAATGTTAAAAATAAAAAATATTACGGGAAACCAAATTATCCTTCTCGTTTGAGCCAAGTATGTGCCTGTGCTCTTTAGCTCGAAAGACGCCCGATACGAGGACTTTTCCTGTCTGAAATTTAAATCAGATGAATACAACAATCATTCATCTATTGAATATCTATATATCCAATGCAATTGTCATTTATAAATCCTTTAAACTTATAGGAACGTACTTGTCTATTGACTTATCTTTAAGTTGCAAAGACTATTCCATCTGCCCCAGGAGTGCTTGTAAAGCTACCTCACGTGGAGTAAGAGCACGTTCTGCCGGTTCGCCGTGTTGCAGCGGCCATTTTGGAAAGAACTTATACCTTAGGCTACCCAAGTGTGGCGGCCATCTTAGCTTCAAAGGGACTCTCTTCTATAGCCGTGGCCATCTTGAAGGGGTTATGTTTGACACTCGAACCTGCATCATTTTCCTAGAACATATCTATTAATAGTGCGGCAAAGGATTTTTTACACCTCTTGTCGCAAAAAACGTAACTTTATGCTTGTAATGTAAATCTCTTTTAGTTTTATTATATCTCTCTATGCTTATCATCAAAGCCGTCTTTAGAAAATATATTCACCATCTAGAGGCAAAACCGGTGTTTTTTCTTTTTTTCTGGAGAATAACATGGATGTTATATTCCTGACCCCTTCAGTACCTTTTAAAAATATCACTTATGAAAGAATTTTAAACGTAACAATAACTTACTTTTTGAACTCTGCTAATAAGCAAAAAAACAAATTAACTCACATTAACCCACATTTGAGAAGTTTGACCTTCCTAGGAAACCATTTCTGCATGTGCTCTAATAGTTATTTATGGATCATATATAACAATATTTAAATATAACATTTGAAGAAGAACATTATGTATATCTCTTAAAAGAGAATTTCTTAAAAGAGAAATTCCCAATCGCAGTACCTTACTCTTTAAAGTAAATTAATGAATAAATAAATGAATTGGTTCTACCGGTCTTACTGTGAAAACATTTCTGCATATACTCTTATAGTTGTGTGCATCATGTATAGCTAGATCAAAAGCAGTATGACATATCCTCTCATAATTTCTCGTGTATCACATGACCTAATCGGCATTGCCGAAATTGTTCAAATCCAGGTGACTCTATTTTGACAATGCTGTTGTTCCGAAGTTAAACGTCCTCTAGATCAAGGCCCACATTTCATCCAAATCATTCAGGCCTTGTCTTGCTGTTCCATACTTTTCAACTAATCTTACCTCCAGTCTGTTCAAATCTGTAGATGTTTGTCGTCCAACTTTTTTAGGGTGTACCCCCTGCAGAACTGTCCACCAAATATCGTCTGGTGTATGGTTTAGTTCCAAGTAATGGCCCACCAATGATGTGCCTTTAATTGCACATTTAATTCTTGATCTGTGTTGCAGGATTCTGTTTTTTACTGGCTGTGATGTTTGTCCAATATATACCAGATCACATGGGCACTTGATACAATAGATCACATTCATAGTGTTACAATTAGAAAAACATGTTTGACGGTGCACTACACCATTCCGTTTTATTTCCTTAGTATCACTAGTAAACTAACATGCTGTACAATTCTTACATTTGTAATGTCCCTGTAAAGGAGGAAATTGAAGCATCATTCTTAAAACCTTTTTCTTCTTAGCAGGGTAGGATGCTTTGACCCAATGTTCCAGCAAAATACGTGCTTTTTTAAAGGAAAACATAATTTTTTAAATTCCTAATCCACTCAATATTTTCCAATATCTTTCAATAATTGATCTTATTTTATTGGCTTTGGGACTAAAATGACACATGTCAGAGGAGTATTGTTTGTCTTCTTTGTTTTGGAGTCAATAAAGATTCTCAAGGGGTAAACCAAGCTGTTTTTGATGCTGCTTTACTAGTTTTTTTGGGTAACCTCTATTAACCAGTTCATTGATTTGCTCCATCGCATTCTCGAAATAATCAGCTTTATTGCTGCAATTTCTTCTGATTCTTAAAAATTGACCATAGGGCAGATTTTCTTTCAATGTCCTTGGATGACCGCTTGAAAAATGTAATGGACTACTGCGGTCAGTTGGTTTTTTATACAAACTCACTTCTAAATGACCTTCTTTAGAGATTATCCATAAATCTAAAAAAATTTTTTTTTTAGCATCACAATTCATTGTGATCTTGAAATCTAATGTGCATTGATTAAGCCACTCATGAAAAGCTAACAGGGTCTCCTCTCCTTCCCAAATCATTAGTATATCATCTATATATCTAAACCATTTTATCATGTTATTTCTAAAAGGATTCAAGTTTTCATATACCCACTTCTTTTCAAAACAGTCCATAACCAAATTTGCTATCTCCGATGCAAAGCTGCAACCCATAGCTACTCCTCATATTTGGAATCATGCCATTACTAACGTAGATAACCACATTGGTTGTAAATTCGGAGATGAGTGAAAGACCTTGTGTATATGGTTATTTGCAGTATAATTGATTGTAAACAAATCTTTTGTAAAGTATTAATTTGTTTCGTTTTTTTTATTTTTGACATAAATGTATTTGATTTTCCTGGGAGTTGGAGAAGGAAAATGAATTAATTAACTATTTAATCAAATTTCATCTCCAATGATTGATTTATAGATTCATTGTTTGTGAATCAGTATTAGATTTTTTCCTACTATTTGACCGTATCGTATTTACATTACTGATACTTTACCCAGGTATAGTAAGGTCAATTGGGTAAACCCCTTTGAATTGGTCAGAATGACCGACAATTAGTCAGGAGGAGTAGGTTAGTTGGTTTATCTGGAGCCTGTGGCACTGTTCCAGAATCAAGCAGAGGGGACCAGTGACAATTCCTACATGACCATGAAGGATTTATAAAGGTTGGAATAGTGTTGGCATGTTTCCTCACAAATAGGTCTCAGAGAGTGCAGTAAATTAGTAGACTAGCTTACTCTCTCACCAGTCATTGGACCAGAAATTGTGGCCACTGGACCCGTACGGCACAGACGGGCTTGCCTTAGACGCGTCCGCTGCGTCACGCTTCTTTTATGAGGCCTGAAGAGCAAGGGGCTAACTAGAGCGCTAACCAATATGGCAGCTCTGGGAGGGAGCGTCTTACAGCCTTATTTTAAAAATCTGCTTGTATTTATAGGAAAACATATGTATACTGTATGGAATTTCATGTAGTTCAATATAAGGCATCAACTGACTCTTTTCTTGCAAGAGCTCTGGTCAGTTGAAATGGTAATTGTTTTTGTTTATTTGCTGTGATGTTTTCTATTTTTCCATTAAACGCATGTATGCCTGGAGGGTTTCTTGACATAACCGTGGAGTTATCACATGTCTTATCCTGCATGCACTCAGGAAAAGTACCTGGAATGATTGATCAAGCTGCTTAAATTTATGACACCAAACCTTTCCTCCATGTTTGTTGATCAGCTCAGGAAAAAACCTCCCTCGAGGACTACTGCTTTCACAGTTCCACCAGCCAAACTGGGCCAAACTGGGCTGCTGCAGGTGACCAAGCGTAGATTATGTCCAATGCATCTGGCTCCCACTCATGTATATGAAATGCATGGTCCCTCAGCAATCATTTATGAAAACTTTGAAAAAGCCTTTGACTTCCTCAGCTAGCAATACTTATTTAGAATGAGACAGCCAGTAACCTTTGAGGCTTTATTTTTAGCTTACATGAGGCTCCTCTATACTGACATTATTGCCCATGTATAGGAAATCAGAGCTCCAGCTCCTTCTTTTTGCACAACGTAGGACACCCAGAAGGGATGCCTACTCTCTCTGCTTTTTGTCTTTGCCAACAAGCCTTTTGAAGCCTGGATTCCACAAGATGGTTTTGTATAGGGTCTGGACCGGGGGAATAACTTGGATGAATGTGCTTCTGTTTATGCCAATGACCTGCTGTTGTTTGTATGTCACTTGAAATGGATGGGCCACCACCTGATGGATTTCCTTGCAATATAGGTGTGTTGGGCCTGGTGGTAAAGTCGGACCAATACATGATAAAGGTGGAATCCTGGTGGTCTGGCTGGATATTCCAATTAGGGGTAGCTAGGAATAACTTTAAATATTTGGTAATACCAGCCCCTAGGGCCTTGCAAAGATGTTGGTAACTTATCTGGCATCTTTACTAGCCAGTTAACACATAGCTTTTCAGTGCTAGGATTTGCTCCTAGACTCCATTCTTAGAAAATACAAAATCTTTATGATGGCAGCCCTCTCCTGACTTTTACATGTCATTGAAAATTATCCCTTTGATGTTACCTTACATTTAAAAAATACGTCAATCTGGACAATTGGTAAATATGTTCTGAATTCATCATACAATGGTGGACTAGCTATGTCCAAACTTTGGATGTGTTACTGGGCATCCAACTTACTGTAATCAATGAGTGACTCCTTCTGGAGTTTAACGTCTTTGATGTGACAAACTTATAGACTCTATTGTATGGGGATACTGTAACTGCATCTCTCCTTCCTATCATGAAAGTCACCCTAAACTGTTGGTAATAAAGGTACAATGTATGAAGTGGGATCAAGAACTGACCCATGACAAAACCCTGGGGTGTGGGGTATGACTTATTAATACGGCAAACTGCCAGGATCTAAACAACTTTGATAACTCTTGGGTGTATCCAAATTTGGTGAAGTCTGGGATGACAATCAAATAAAATCTGCCCTAGCTGTAGAAATTCCTTTTTCATAAATCCCAGTTTTATAAGTATCTTCAGCTGTGATATGCACTTGAAAACCCCAATTTCGATCTGACTCTCCTTCTGGAGTTTATTCGACTGAAAGCTAAATTGGTGCTTGATCAATTAGGTAGTAAAGGAATATCACGTACCTGTATCACTTTGGTCACTATTACTCCACACAAATTGGCTGAGTTGAGGGTTAATTGGGAGGACCTAGTGTCCCCTATACCGTGATAAATGATGCAATTCCAAGATGGCCTCCTAAGAATAAGCCATTTTGGAGAAACTGTGCCTGATCCAATTTAAGTACCTTTGTACAGTGTATTCACCAGATAAATGGTGAATGTACACGGGTACTTCCCCAATTGTCTAAGATGTCAAGTTGTTGGAAATTACCCTTTCTGCAGGGTCATCCCCAGAGTTTTTGCCTTCCTCCTCTTCTTTTTCTGACCCTGTTTATGCTTTCGAGTGCTAACTTGCGTGGGCTTTGTGTCTAAAACATTGGTGTCTCCATGATTGGCATATTTGATTTACTGGTAAGTCCCTAGTAGAGAGCACTGTGTGTGCCCAGGGCCTGTAAATCAAATGCTACTAGTGGGCCTGCAGCACTGATTGGGCCACCCACTACCATAGCCTTTCAAACATCTCTCAGGTCTGCCACTCCATTTTGACCTAGCAATTGAACCCACTTGGCAGGTCCACACCTTCCTGTGTATTAGATGTATGTCACCCCTCCCTAAGGCACTAGTTAGCTCTTAGGGCAGGATGCAATGTATTTAAAAAGTTGGGGACATGTACTTTAACATTTAACATGCCCAGATAGTGAAAAAACCTCAAATGTGTTTTTCACTATTGCAAAAACTATCTCTCCCACAGGCTAGCATTGGGGTTGCCTTTAAACATCTTTTTTGTGTAATTTCAAATTGGTAAAAGATAGAAATATGGAATGTGGGTGTTTCTGTACTCGGAATTTAAAAATACATTTTTCAGTGGAGGTGGTTTTCAAATTGCAGGTTTGAAAATACCACTTTTAGAAATTTGGCATTTTCTTACTTTAACCATTCTGTGCCTTAGCCTGTCTCTAAGTGCATGTCTGGGTTTAGGTGACAGCTACATTTGGGCATTCTCTCCAAACAGCCACAAACAGGAAGGGCTGGGTGTGACAGGAGATACATATGCATTAATCTGCATACTGATAGTCGCCCTGACCAGGGAGAGGAAGTTCACACTTACATCTGAATAGACTGAGTCACCCAAAGGCCTGATTACCCCCTACTGGTAGTTTGGAATCAGGCCTGGGTTGAAAGGGATCCCTGTGCATTTCAGAGATGTCTTTTGAAGTTACCCCTACATCAAAGGCCTTTTTGGATATAGGTACTGGGCCTCTGACACCATATGCTTAGAACACTTCTGGTCTGAGGACATTCTACCAGGAAGAAGAACCCCAGTGCTGTCAGGAGGGACTGCCACCTTGCTGTGTTGGCCTGCTGCCTGCTGCTCCTTGCCAGGGAGCGAAAAGGACTGGCTCTGACTTTCTACATCCTGCAATCTAAAGTTTCTCCAAGGGCCTGACTGAGCTTGCCTCCTGCTCCTGATGTCTCAGGGATATCACAGACGTCATCTGCATCTTGCGACCAAAACCTGGGCTCCTCTTCTGTGAGTCATGCTCTGCCAAGTGGTGTCAAATCCAGTCCTGGGCCCTTGCAGGTCAGTGTGGTGCTGCAACACAAGAACGACACCGGCATGTCACTTGGAACCAACTAATTCCACTGCAGAAATGCCACTTTGCTGCTGCCTGCACCAAAGCCACAGACACCGTTTGCTGACTTTTCGACGCAATGACCTCGACTTACAATGTCACCCCAGCTTAGCTGACTCATTGGAACAAGTATTTGTCACTTTTGGACATTAAAACATCAACGTCCTTACCCTATCAGGAAACGACGTATCACCTGCAAGTGCGACACATCCCCTCATCTGGATCAACGCATCGTCACCAAACAACGGCGCAACAAAGGTACTGTCAGTGGCTCTGCGTGACTCATGTACCTGGCCCGTGGTCCATCGCAGTCAGACTGCACTTTTGGATTTGCCCCAGTCCAACGTGACCAGATAGTTTCGGTTGGAGCTATTCATAACTTGACTTGTGTATGTTGGATTTTTGTTGCTTTGGTCTTTTTTGACTCAGATAAATATTGACTAGTATTCTAAACTGGAGTGGGGCCCTTTTGTGGTGTTTTCACTGTGTTACTGTGTATATGCAAAAATACTTTATAAATTGCCTCTTTAGTTTAGCCTGTCTGATCTGTATTGCGCAACCAGAGGATGAGCACAGGTAAACTTTTACTGTATATCTTACTTGCCCTGACTAGTATTGTGGTCAGAGTGCAAACCTCTGCCAACTACAGACCCAATTTCTAACACAGGTACACATCAGGGACTGCTTTCAGGTTGTTTAGGTATGTGCTATTATTCAAAGTTAGTGAATTCAGACTTGCCACTTTGTCAGCTGTACTTGGCTGGCAAATTGCATTATATTCTAAACTTGCACTGCTTGATTTGCAAATGTGGGACACTTCTTTAGCGATCTGACTCAGTAATGGGGGGGCACTTTTAGTTTGGCGTTCGGGTCTGTTTTTTGTCCCAGTCTGACTTTAGACCCAGGATGCACAGGAACAAGACACATTCTTTCAACTGTATGCATGTGTAAGTATTCAGGACAAGCATTGTTAGACTATAGACTCTTTCATGAGTACAGTTGGGTATAATCTACAACCAACCTAAATCTCTGAACTGCCATCACAGTTAGTGAAAGTGTCAACTGAAGAAGGTGTTTCTCTTGCGGGGAGGGTAGGAATACCCCCAGGAAGTCCTGGGTTGCGGGCAGTGTTACAGTCTAAGAGTACAGACCCTAGGCTGGATGGTCAGATTCAGGGGGTAAACTCTAGCCTGTTGAGTGGGAACACTCTGCCCAATCCTCCCCCCGGTGTGACTGCTAGGGGTACTCTCCATGGTGGGGGGGGGTGCAAATGTCTGGAAGTGGGGGCAGGGGAGGGAGAGACTCACCTCTGACGCCGGTCCAGCCCCAGGGTACAGACCCTGGGCTGGGCGACAAGTGTCAGATTGCCATTCCTGCACTGGTGGGAGAATTGTGCTGGACTGCTTCCACAGGCGGCCTGACAATTCTGCACTCTGGGGGTGTCACTCCTGGAGAGAAGGTGCAGAGCCCCAGAGGGGAGGACCAGTGTCAGGCTGCCATTCCTCGACCTGGTGGACGGGAGAGTGGACAAAGGGTCCCAGGCACCTGGGGCTACTGCCCCCACTCTACAAAGTCACCATGGTTAGAGAGCCCTGAAAGGCTTGGGGCCTGGCTCTCATTCCTGACAGCTGTCAGTGGCCACTGTGGCTTGCTTTCCTGGTGGACGGAGTTGCCCTGGGGGGGCGGGAATCATGCCCCAGGGATGGAGTGGGCCACACCATTTTGTTGGCCATGGTGGTACTGTCTGCCCATGGGATGCAGTTGTGAACAAAGTAAGTTTAGGTGCTGCACAGATGTTATCCGCAGGTGAGGAAAGGGGTCCTCTATGGGTTAGCTTAGTAGTCCCTGAGAGTATGGACAGAGGGATCCAACTGTGTTCAGGAAGGCATAGAACTGGAACATGCCCCTGCTCTTGTGGGCCAGGGTCCATGTTCTATTGCCCCAATCAGGGAAGTCCATCAAGGTATTGATTGGTCTCCCCTGGTATTAGGCTGGTGGGGGGTTGTGTTGGACCTGGCCCTTTTTGCAGGGCCATCCCCAAACCTTTTGCCTCCCTCCTCCTATTTTGTCTGACCAGTTTTTGTTGGCTTTAGGACTCTTGGCACTTTACCACTGCTGACCAGTGCTAAAATGCATTTGCACTCTGTCTAAATTGTATTGGTGATTGGTTTATCCATGATTGGCATATCTGATTTACTAGTAAGTCCCTAGTAAAGTGCACTAGAGGTGCCCAAGCCCTGTAAATCAAATGCTACTAGTGGGCCTGCAGCACTGGTTGTGCCACCCACATGAGTAGCCCTGTAAATGTGTCCCAGATCTGCCACTGCAGTGTCCTTGTGTGCAGTCTTGCACTGCCAATTCGACCTAGCAAGTATACCCACTTGCCAGGTCCAAACCTTCCTTTTTACTAAATGTAAATCACCCCTAAGGTAGGCCTAGGTAGTCCCAGGGGCAGAGAGCAGTGTACTTAAAAGGTAGGACACGTACTGGTGTATTTTACATGTCCTGATAGTGAAATACAGCCAAATGTGGTTTTCCAATATTACAAGGCCTATCTCTCTCTCAGGTTAACATGGGGACTGCCTTTAAAAACCTTTTAAGTGCAGTTTCCCATTGGGAGCATCTAGAGATATGAAGTTTGGGGGCTCTGAACTCACAACTTAAAAATACATCTTTTGTTAGAGTTGGTGTTTAGATTGTCTGTCTGAAAATTGCCACTCTTAGAAAGTGAGCATTTTCTTGCTTAACCATTCTGCGCCTCTGTCTGCCTGTGGAATCCATTTCTGGGTCAGACTGACAGTTGGGCTGATTGTGAATTCCCTCTAGATCAGAGGTCTTCAAACTGGGAAGCGGGCCCCCCTAAGGGGGCCTCAAGTAATCCTAGGGGGGGGGCACCAGGCCAAAAGCATTATTACACAGATAACAGTCCTTTGTTTCAAGCAGAAGCATGTTATTGTATTTTTTAAAAGGTAATAGTACTGAACTGCAATGTTTAAATAGGTCTAGACATATTTCAACATTGCCATCTTTATAAAATAATTGTGAAAAATCCGGGGGGGCAATCATATATATTTTTGCAACTGGGGGGGGCACGGCATTAGAACGTTTGGGAGCCACTGCTCTAGACAGTGACACAAAGGGAGTTAAGGGGTTCTCTGCATATCTTGATGAGTCTCCTGGGCTAGATTGGGGAGGGAGGAGCTGACACTTGCACCCGAAAGGGCTATGCCTGTCCTCACACGATACAGTCTACAACCACCTGCAGTGTGTCTGGGGCCAGGCCTGGGCAAGGCAGGATCTTTTGAACAACAGAGACTTCCCTTTGAATTTGAATACTTCAAAGGCAGAAATGAGTAGTGGACCCAAAACCCCAGAATTTCAGATTACTTCTGGATCAAGAGAAACGTCTGCAAGAAGAAGAGCTTGATGCTTGAGGAGGAACTGCCACACTGCCTGTTGCTTTGCTGTGCTGTACTGCTGCTGCAGTTCTGCCTTAAGAGGGAAAGGATTGGACATTGCTCTCTGAAATCCTGCTTGTGAAGTTTCTTCAAGGGCTTGGACTGAGCTTGCCCCCTCTTCTGAAGTCTCAGGGACATCAAAGACTTAATCTGCCAGTGCCTAGGCTATTCTGCTGAGAGTCCTGACTTGCTAAGTGTTGATAAATTCAGTACCTGGGCACTTAGAAGTGGAAGCTGGTAACCTGCGAGGGAAAACCCATGCATCGATGTGTGAGTGGTACAAAAAAAGAGCAGCGTCTGCACTACGGCTCAAAAACTTGATGCATCACCAGCTCAGCCTGGATTCATTACTGCTGTGTATCTGGATTTTCCATGCATCGCCCCAGGGCGTCACAATCTTCAACGTCACCGTACGGACCTGAGGCCGCTTGTCCGGAAATCGGCGCATCGCTTTCCTGTGAGGAAAGAATTGACACATCACATGCCCAGCAGAGAAAGAATCAAAGCACGGCCTCACTTGCAAGTAAGGAATCGATGCATTGCTTGCTTTTCCAACGCACGCACGCCCGTGAGGCTTTATGTTTGAAGCATACCACATACTTTGTGCTAAAACAATGCATCCATTAATTTCTATGGATTAAGCCTCATTTTACTTTAAAAATTCATATCTTTGCTTGTTTATGTTGGATTTTTGTCATTTTGGTCTTGTTTGATTTAGAAAAATATTGGATATTTTCTAAACTGGTGTGGAGTCCTTTTGCAGGGTTTTCACTGTGTTACTGTGTGTGTTGGTGCACATAGTTTACACATTGCCTGTAAGGTAAGCCTGAGTGCTTGTGCCAAGCTACCAAGAAGGTGAGCAGGGGTTATCTGAGCTATGTATCTCCCTTACCGTGACTAGAGTGAGGGTCCATGCTTGGACAAAGTGCAAACTGACTGTCAACCAGAGAACCCATTTCTAACGGGTCCACAGACAGCAAATGCAGCGAAACCCTATTTCTATGCCACTGTTATTTTGTCAAACATGTTACTGACCATTAGCATACTGCTCATGCCCTCTAGACCTAGCAATCAAGTCCTAACAATGAGCACTGATTGTCTTTTCATTAATAATGGGAAAGAAGGAGAAATTTACCACTGTGAAAAATGCAGATGGAAATTTCATCAAGGAGTCTCAAAAGCCTAAAACATATTAGTTAGAGAATGATAAAACCCAAGGGCACCTTTTGCTCAAAATCATGTTCATCTACTACACATGCACACCGGCACCCTAAGCCCAACACCTCCAAAATAACAAATCCCTACAATCATTCCACCCCAACATAACCCTGAATCATCCCAAGAACAAATCAATCATCACTCTTCTGCCATTCTATGCCCAGTACGCCCCAGATACAATCCATTATCTTCATCATACACCCACATTAACGAGAGCAGACCCATGATTAACACTGGCCTGGAAATTATTTTTTGGCTAGGTCTGTTGAACTTTCGTGCATCTTCAAAGCAGCCTGTGTAATTCACAAAAATTAGCTTAAGGACTCTACATTATTTGGTCAAAACACTGAAGATCTCTGGGAGATTCTGAACCTTATTTCACCTGGACACTCTAGTCTTTAAGAAAAAATACACACTGGCCAATCATTCCCTCAGTTTATACCCAAAGCTTAGAATCACATCCCTACTTGATTCGCATTATCATACCTCTGCTTCTTACAAAATAAACATGAATGCTATTTTTCCACCACCATTTCAATCCATCCACCACAAACTGCTAGATACTGTACACAGCCTCATCACTGTGGCTGCACATCACCAGCAGTGATGATTCCTAATGTTACTGTCTCCGGGGTGCATTTTTGATTAAGACTCCTGATGCCACCTTGCCTGGCTGACCATTTTCTGTCTGTTATTTGACACCTTTTTGTTATGTTTGGATGCACTCACTGAACTATCCCACATCTGGTCTAGTCCATGATCTGTACATTTGCAAGCTTCAATTTATCCATGTTGTACAAATTGTGCATATATAAAACTTTATATCTGTTACTTTTAATTGCTCTATTACGAATAGTACACTATGTATAGCGCTCAGAAGCTCATTCCAGAATTTAGAGGCATCTCCTGAGAAAGACCTAGAGAGCTCTTTTTAATCTATTATAGGAAAGTACCATTTTGCCTGGCATGTTACCCCCATATTTCACTGTATATATGTTGTTTTAGTCTATGTGTCACTAGGACCCTGCCAGGCAGGGCCCCAGTGCTCATAAGCATGTGCTCTGTATGTGTTCCCTGTGTGATGCCTAACTGTCTCACTGAGGCTCCGCTAACCAGAACCTCAGTGGTTATGCTCTCTCTGCTTTCCAAATTTATCACTAACAGGCTAGTGACTAAATTTACCAATTCACATTGACATACTGGTACACCCATATAATTCCCTAGTATATGGTACTGAGGTACCCAGGTATTGGGGTTCCAGGAGATCCCTATGGGCTGCAGCATTTCTCTTGCCACACATAGGGAGCTCTGACAATTCTTACACAGGCCTGCCACTGCAGCCTGCGTGAAATAACGTCCACGTTATTTCACAGCCATTTACAACTGCACTTAAGTAACTTCTAAGTCACCTATATGTCTAACCTTCACCTGGTGAAGGTTGGGTGCAAAGTTACTTAGTGTGTGGGCACCGTGGCACTAGCCAAGGTACCCCCACATCGTTCAGGGCAAATTCCCCGGACTTTGTGAGTGCGGGGACACCATTACACGTGTGCACTGTACATAGGTCAGAACCGATGTACAGCCTCACAATGGTAACTCCGAACATGGCCATGTAACATGTCTAAGATCATGGAATTATCACCCCAATGCCATTCTGGCATTGGGGGGACAATTCCATGATCCCCTGGGTCTCTAGCACAGAACCCGGGTACTGCCAAACTGCCTTTCCGGGGTCTCGACTGCAGCTGCTGCTGCTGCCAACCCCTCAGACAGGTTTCTGCCCTCCTGGGGTCCAGGCAGCCCTGGCCCAGGAAGGCAGAACAAAGGACTTCCTCTGAGAGAGGGTGTAACACCCTCTCCCTTTGGAAATAGGTGTGAAGGCTGGGGAGGAGTAGCCTCCCCCAGCCTCTGGAAATGCTTTGATGGGCACAGATGGTGCCCATCTCTGCATAAGCCAGTCTATACCGGTTCAGGGATCCCCCAGCCCTGCTCTGGCGCAAAACTGGACAAAGGAAAGGGGAGTGACCACTCCCCAGACCTGCACCTCCCAGGGGAGGTGCCCAGAGCTCCTCCAGTGTGTCCCAGACCTCTGCCATCTTGGAAACAGAGGTGTCTGTGGCACACTGGACTGCTCTGAGTGGCCAGTGCCAGCAGGTGACGTCAGAGGCTCCTTCTGATAGGCTCTTACCTCTCTTGGTAGCCAATCCTCCTTCCTAGGTAGCCGAACCTCCTTTTCTGGCTATTTAGGGTCTCTGCTTTGGGACCTTATCACCAGATAATGAATGCAAGAGCTCATCAGAGTTCCTCTGCATCTCCTTCTTCACCTTCTGTCAAAGGATCGACCGCTGACTGCTCAGGACACCTGCAAAACCGCAACAAAGTAGCAAGACGACTACTAGCAACCTTGTATCGCTTCATCCTGCCGGCTTTCTCGACTGTTTCCAGGTGGTGCATGCTCTGGGGGTAGTCTGCCTCCTTTCTGCACCAGGAGCTCTGAAGAAATCTCCTGTGGGTCGACTGAATCTTCCCCCTGCAACCGCAGGCACCAAAAGACTGCATCACTGGTCCTCTGGGTCCCCTCTCAGCATGACGAGCGTGGTCCCTGGAACTCAGCAACTCTGTCCAAGTGACTCCCACAGTCCAGTGACTCTTCAGTCCAAGTTTGGTGGAGGTAAGTCCTTGCTTCCCCACGCTAGACTGCATTGCTGGGTACTGCGTGATTTGCAGCTGCTCTGGCTCCTGTGCACTCTTCCAGGATTTCCTTCATGCACAGCCAAGCCTGGGTCCCCGGCACTCCTTCCTGCAGTGCACAACCTTCTGAGTTGTCCTCCGGTGTCGTGGAACTCCCTTTTGTGACTTTGCATGGACTCCGGTTCACTTTTCTTCTAAGTGCCTGTTCAGGTACTTCTGTGGGTGCTGCCTGCTTCTGTGAGGGCTCCCTGAGTTGCTGGGCGCACCCCCTCTGTCTCCTCCTCCAAGTGGCGACATCCTGGTCCCTCCTGGGCCACAGCAGCACCCAAAAACCTCTACTGCGACCCTTGCAGCTAGCAAGGCTTGTTTGCGGTCTTTCTGCGTGGGAATACCTCTGCAAGCTTCATCGCGACGTGGGACATCCGTCTTCCAAAGGAGAAGTCCCTAGCTCTCTTCTTTCTTGCAGAACTCCAAGCTTCTTCCAACCGGTGGCAGCTTCCTTGCACTCTCAGCTGGCATTTTCTGGGCTCCTGCCCACTCTCGACACTGTAGCGACTATTGGACTTGGTCCCCTTGTCTTACAGGTACTCAGGTCCAGAAATCCACTGTTGTTGCATTGCTGGTGTTTGTTCTTCCTTCAGAATCCCCCTATCACGACTTCTGTGCTCTCTGGGGGTAGTAGGTGCACTTTACACCTACCTTTCAGGGTCTTGGGGTGGGCTATTTTTCTAACCCTCACTGTTTTCTTACAGTCCCAGTGACCCTCTACAAGCTCACATAGGTTTGGGGTCCATTTGTGGTTCGCATTCCACTTTTGGAGTATATTGTTTGTGTTGCCCCTATACCTATGTGCTCCTATTGCAATCTATTGTAATTCTACACTGTTTGCATTACTGTTCTTGCTATTACTTACCTAATTTTGGTTTGTGTATATATATCTTGTGTATATATGTTATCCTCATACTGAGGGTACTCACTGAGATACTTTTGGCATATTGTCATAAAAATAAAGTACCTTTATTTTCAGTACTTCTGTGTATTGTGTTTTCTTATGATATTGTGCATATGACACCAGTGGTATAGTAGGAGCTTTACATGCCTCCTAGTTCAGCTTAAGCTGCTTTGCCATAGCTACCTTCTATCAGTCTAAGCTGCTAGAAACACCTCTTTTACACTAACAAGGGATAACTGGACCTGGCACAAGGTGTAAGTACCTCTGGTACCCACTACAAGCCAGGCCAGCCTCCAACATTGGTTGGGCAGCGGTGGGATAAGTACTTGTAACTACTTACCACTTTGTCATTGTGTACTTTTCATAAGAGAATAATATACAAAACAAGTTCAGTGTATGTACACCTAACCAAAAAGTTTTGCTTTTCTTCTCTCATACTTTTTACAAAGTGCTGAAAAGTATTCTAAAACTTCTAAAAGTTTTCTAAAAGTTAGAAAAAGTTTTTTTCTCTGTTCTTTAAAAAGTTCTGAAACTTTTTCTTCCTTCTCACTGTCTCTAAACCTTTTACTATCATGTCTGTAGAAGACTCTACTCTTAAAATGGTCAATACTACTTCTGACAATTTGAATTACAAGAGCCTAAGGAGTCTCTGCTTAGATAGAGGTTTAGTGATAGGAAAGAACCCTACAAAAGAGTTTCTATTTAACATGCTTATTGTGAATGATGAGTCCCAAGCAGGCACTTCAAATGAGAGGTTAATAGAAGGTTCCCATTCTGACTCAGGGGATCTCCTTGAGGGAGGAGGGGAGGGTTCTGTACCAGATCTGCCCCCTAGCAGGACACCTAGTAATGTTGGTAGTAATGGAGGTTCCCATCATGGTAGGGGAGTCTTTACTCCTGGTGGCCAAGTTGTTAGGGTTCATTCAGTTAGGGACAGATCCCCCTCTGTTGTTTCCAATTTATCTTCTGTGTCCAAGCATTCCCAACCTACCCACCCTGAAGACAACATGTTAGAAAGGGAACTCAAAAAGTTGAGGGTTGAAGAGACCAGACTGAAGCTTAAACAGCAACAGCTGGCCTTAGATAGGGAATCCCTAGACCTGGAGAAGGAGAGACAGAGATTGGGGTTAGGACCCCATGATGGCAGCAGCAGTATTCCTGATAGTAATCCTGTTAGAGAGCATGATTCCAGGAATCTGCACAAGATAGTCCCCCCTTACAAGGAGGGGGATGACATCAACAAGTGGTTTGCTGCCCTTGAGAGGGCCTGTATGGCACAGGGGGTACCTCAAAGGCAGTGGGCTGCTATATTGTGGCTATCTTTCAATGGAAAGGGTAGGGATAGGCTCCTTACTGTTAGAGAAAGTGATGCTAACAATGTTGCAGTTTTGAAGGATGCACTCTTGGATGGATTTGGCTTAACCACTGAACAATACAGGATTAAGTTCAGAGACACCAGAAAAGAGTCCTCACAAGACTGGATAGACTTTTTGACTGTTCAGTGAAGGCCGTGGAGGGGTGGTTACATGGCAGTAAAGTTTCTGACTATGAAAGCCTGTATAATCTTATTCTGAGAGAGCATATTCTGAATAACTGTGTGTCTGACTTGTTACAACAATATCTAGTGGACTCAGATCTGACCTCTCCCCAAGAATTGGGAAAGAAGGCAGACAAATGGGTCAGAACAAGAGTGAACAGAAAAGTTCATACAGAGGGTGACAAGGATGGCAAGAAGAAGGATGGTAAGTCTTTTGACAAGGGTGGGGACAAAAGTAAAACTGAGTCTTCATCAGGCCCACAAAAATCCTCTGGTGGGGGTGGTGGGTCCAAATCCTCTTCCAATAATCAACCTAAAAAACCTTGGTGTTATTTGTGTAAAGTCAAAGGCCATTGAACAACTGATGCCAGTTGTCCAAAGAAAAACACCAAACCTCCCACTACCACAACCCCTACTGCAAATTCTAGTGCCCCTAGTAATAGCAGTGGTGGTGGGAGCAAACCTACTAATAGCTGTAGGAAAGTACCATCTTGCCTGGCATGTTACCCCCATTTTTCACTGTATATATGTTGTTTTAGTTGTATGTGTCACTGGGACCCTGGTAACCCAGGGCCCCAGTGCTCATAAGTGTGCCTGAATGTGTTACCTGTGTAGTGACTAACTGTCTCACTGAGGCTCTGCTAATCAGAACCTCAGTGGTTATGCTCTCTCGTTTCTTTCCAAATTGTCACTAACAGGCTAGTGACTATTTTTACCAATTTACATTGGCTTACTGGAACACCCTTATAATTCCCTAGTATATGGTACTGAGGTACCCAGGGTATTGGGGTTCCAGGAGATCCCTATGGGCTGCAGCATTTCTTTTGCCACCCATAGGGAGCTCTGACAATTCTTACACAGGCCTGCCACTGCAGCCTGAGTGAAATAACGTCCACGTTATTTCACAGCCATTTTACACTGCACTTAAGTAACTTATAAGTCACCTATATGTCTAACCTTTACCTGGTAAAGGTTAGGTGCAAAGTTACTTAGTGTGAGGGTACCCTGGCACTAGCCAAGGTGCCCCCACATTGTTCAGAGCCAATTCCCTGAACTTTGTGAGTGCGGGGACACCATTACACGCGTGCACTACATATAGGTCACTACCTATATGTAGCTTCACAATGGTAACTCCGAATATGGCCATGTAACATGTCTATGATCATGGAATTGCCCCCTCTATGCCATCCTGGCATAGTTGGCACAATCCCATGATCCCAGTGGTCTGTAGCACAGACCCTGGTACTGCCAAACTGCCCTTCCTGGGGTTTCACTGCAGCTGCTGCTGCTGCCAACCCCTCAGACAGGCATCTGCCCTCCTGGGGTCCAGCCAGGCCTGGCCCAGGATGGCAGAACAAAGAACTTCCTCTGAGAGAGGGTGTGACACCCTCTCCCTTTGGAAAATGGTGTGAAGGCAGGGGAGGAGTAGCCTCCCCCAGCCTCTGGAAATGCTTTGTTGGGCACAGATGTGCCCAATTCTGCATAAGCCAGTCTACACCGGTTCAGGGGACCCCTTAGCCCTGCTCTGGCGCGAAACTGGACAAAGGAAAGGGGAGTGACCACTCCCCTGACCTGCACCTCCCCTGGGAGGTGTCCAGAGCTCCTCCAGTGTGCTCCAGACCTCTGCCATCTTGGAAACAGAGGTGCTGCTGGCACACTGGACTGCTCTGAGTGGCCAGTGCCACCAGGTGACGTCAGAGACTCCTTGTGATAGGCTCCTTCAGGTGTTGCTAGCCTATCCTCTCTCCTAAGTAGCCAAACCCTCTTTTCTGGCTATTTAGGGTCTCTGTCTCTGGGGAAACTTTAGATAACGAATGCAAGAGCTCATCCGAGTTCCTCTGCATCTCTCTCTTCACCTTCTGCCAAGGAATCGACTGCTGACCGCGCTGGAAGCCTGCAACACTGCAACAAAGTAGCAAAGACGACTACTGCAACTCTGTAACGCTGATCCTGCCGCCTTCTCGACTGTTTTCCTGGTGGTGCATGCTGTGGGGGTAGTCTGCCTCCTCTCTGCACTAGAAGCTCCGAAGAAATCTCCCCTGGGTCGACGGAATCTTCCCCCTGCAACCGCAGGCACCAAAAAGCTGCATTACCGGTCCCTTGGGTCTCCTCTCAGCACGACGAGCGAGGTCCCTCAAATCCAGCAACTCTGTCCAAGTGGCCCCCACAGTCCAGTGACTCTTCAGTCCAAGTTTGGTGAAGGTAAGTCCTTGCCTCACCTCGCTAGACTGCATTGCTGGGAACCGCGACTTTTGGAGCTACTCCGGCCTCCGTGCACTTCCGGCAGAAATCCTTTGTGCACAGTCCAGCCTGGGTCCACGGCACTCTAACCTGCATTGCACGACCTCCTAAGTTGTTCTCCGGCGACATGGGACTTCTTTGTGCGACTTCGGGTGAGCACCGTTTCACGCATCCTCGTAGTGCCTGTTTCTGGCACTTCTCCGGGTGCTACCTGCTGCTAAGGGGGCTCCTTGTCTTGCTCGACGTCCCCTCTACCTCCTGGTCCAATTTGCGACCTCCTGGTCCCTCCTGGGCCACAGCAGCATCCAAAAACGCTAACCGCACGATTTGCAGCTAGCAAGTCTTGTTGGCGTTCTTTCGGCGGGAAAACACTTCTGCACGACTCTACAAGGCGAGCCGGATCCGTCCTCCAAAGGGGAAGTCTCTAGCCCTTTGCGTTCCTGCAGAAACCGCAGCTTCTTCTGTCCAGTAGAAGCTTCTTTGCACCCGCAGCTGGCATTTCCTGGGCATCTGCCCATCTCCGACTTGCTTGTGACTTTTGGACTTGGTCCCCTTGTTCCACAGGTACCCTAGATTGGAAATCCACAGTTGTTGCATTGTTGGTTTGTGTCTTTCCTGCATTATTCCTCTAACACGACTTCTTTGTCCTTAGGGGAACTTCAGTGCACTTTGCACTCACTTTTCAGGGTCTTGGAGAGGGTTATTTTTCTAACTCTCACTATTTTCTAATAGTCCCAGCGACCCTCTACAAGGTCACATAGGTTTGGGGTCCATTCGTGGTTCGCATTCCACTTTTGGAGTATATGGTTTGTGTTGCCCCTATCCCTATGTTTCCCCATTGCATCCTATTGTAACTATACATTGTTTGCACTGTTTTCTAAGACTATACTGCATATTTTTGCTAGTGTGTATATATATCTTGTGTATATTTCCTATCCTCTCACTGAGGGTACACTCTAAGATACTTTGGCATATTCTCATAAAAATAAAGTACCTTTATTTTTAGTATAACTGTGTATTGTGTTTTCTTATGATATTGTGCAAGTGACACTTGTGGTACTGTAGTAGCTTCACACGTCTCCTAGTTCAGCCTAAGCTGCTCTGCTAAGCTACCATTATCTATCAGCCTAAGCTGCTAGACACCCTATACACTAATAAGGGATAACTGGGCCTGGTGCAAGGTGCAAGTACCCCTTGGTACTCACTACAAGCCAGTCCAGCCTCCTACAATAGCCAATCCAAGGGAGCAGCTGGGCTCACTTTTGGTAATTTAGTTGGGGTTGGTCTTGTTAGGGAGACCACAGAGGCTGTGTTAGTCTCTGAAGGTGCCATTGATTTGGCCACCTTGGTTGCTTGTCCCCTTAATATGGATAAGTACAAGCAACTTCCCATAATAAATGGTGTTGAGGTTCAGGCCTACAGGGACACAGGTGCCAGTGTTACCATGGTAACAGAGAAACTGGTGCACCCTGAACAACCCCTACTTGGTCACCAGTACCAAGTGACAGACGCTCATAACAACACTCTTAGCCACCCCATGGCTGTTGTGAATCTCAACTGGGGGGGGTTACTGGTCCAAAGAAAGTTGTGGTTGCCTCAGATTTACCTGTAGACTGTCTACCAGGGAACGATTTAGAGACATCAGCTTGGGCAGAAGTGGAGTTGGAGGCTCATGCAGCAATGCTGGGCATTCCTGGGCGTATTTTTGCTTTGACAAGGGCTCAGGCCAAAAAGCAAAAAGGACAGGGTAACTTGGATCCTGGAACAATGGACCAAGTGCTCCCTAAAGCTAGGGGTAGCAAGGGTAAATCCCTACCCACTATCCCTCCCTCTACAGATGATTCTCCTTCTGAGGAAGAAGAATTTCCTCCCTGTTCAGAACCATCACCAGATGACCTGGCAGCAGACACTGCTGAGCTTTTGGGTGGAGGGGGGCCTGCCAGGGAAGAGCTGGGTGTGGCACAGCAAACCTGTCCCACATTAGAGGGTCTCAGACAGCAAGCTGTCAAGCAGCAAAATGGGGATGTCAGTGATTCACATAGAGTTTACTGGGAGGACAACCTCTTGTACACCGAGGCAAGGGACCCAAAACCTGAAGCAGCCAGGAGATTGGTCATTCCCCTGCAGTACAGAGAGTTCCTCCTAACTCTTGCACATGACATTCATTTGGCTGGACATTTTGGCCAGATCAAAACATGGGAAAGGCTTGTCCCCCTGTTTCACTGGCCTAGGATGTCAGAGGACACAAAAGATTTTTGCAAGTCTTGTGTGACCTGACAAGCCAGTTGCAAGACTGGTGGCACACCAAAGGCTCCCCTTATTCCACTACCTGTGGTTGGGGTCCCCTTTGAAAGGGTAGGGGCTGACATAGTTGGCTCCCTTGACCCTCCTACTGCTTCAGGCAATAGGTTTATCTTGGTGGTTGTGGACCATGCCACAAGATATCCTGAAGCAATTCCTCTAAGGACCACTACAGCTCCTGCAGTGGCAGAGGCCCTTCTGGGAATCTTTTCCAGGATGGGTTTCCCAAAAGAGGTTGTATCAGACAGGGGTAGCAACTTTATATCTGCATATTTGAAAGCTATGTAGAAGGAATGTAGTGTAACCTACAAATTCACCACTCCTTATCATCCACAGACTAATGGACTGGTAGAGAGGTTTAATAAAACTATCAAAGGTATGATAATGGGAATCCCTGAAAAATTCAGAAGGAGATGGGATGTCCTGTTACCTTGCCTCCTTTTTGCTTACAGGGAGGTACCCCAGAAAGGAGTGGGCTTCAGCCCCTTTGAACTCCTCTTTGGGCACCCTGTAAGAGGTCCTCTAACACTTGTGAAGGAGGGTTGGGAACAACCTTTAAAAGCTCCCACACAGGACATAGTGGACTATGTACTTGGCCTAAGATCCAGAATGGCTGAGTACATGAAAAAGGCCAGTAAAAACCTTCCGGCCAGGCAAGAGCTCCAGAAGCAATGGCATGACTAGAAGGCTGTTCTGATCCAGTACCAACCAGGACAGAAGGTGTGGGTATTGGAGCCTGTGGCCCCAAGAGCACTCCAGGACAAATGGAGTGGACCCCATCTAATTGTTGAGAAAAAGAGCGAGGTCACCTATTTGGTAGACCTGGGCACTGCCAGGAGTCCCCTTAGGGTGATTCATGTCAACCGCCTAAAACCCTACTATGACAGGGCTGATCTCACCCTGCTCATGGCAACAGATGAGGGACAGGAAGAAGAGAGTGACCCTCTCCCTTATCTCTTTTCCACCACTGAAAATGATGCTTTAGTGGAGGGAGTAGTTTTGGCAGATTGCCTGACTGCAGAACAGAAAGACAACTGCATAAATCTCCTTGGACAATTTTCTGAACTCTTTTCAACTGTGCCAGGCACCACATCTTGGTGTGAACACACAATTGATACTGGAGACAGCATGCCTGTCAAAAGTAAAATCTATAGGCAGCCTGACCATGTCAGGGACTGCATAAAACAAGAGGTTCAGAAAATGCTTGATCTAGGAGTGGTTGAACCTTCTGAAAGCCCATGGGCGAGTCCTGTGGTGCTTGTACCAAAGGCTCACTCAAAAGATGGATAAAGGGAGATGAGGTTTTGTGTAGACTACAGAGGTCTCAATCAGGTAACAACAACTGATGCTCACCCTATACCCAGGGCAGATGAGCTCATAGATACACTGGCATCTGCCAAGTATCTAAGCACCTTTGATTTGACTGCAGGGTATTGGCAGATCAAATTGGCTGAGGATGCTAAACCTAAAACTGCATTTTCAACTATAGGAGGGCACTACCAATTTACAGTGATGCCCTTTGGTTTGAAGAATGCACCTGCCACTTTTCAGAGGTTGGTGAACACAGTCCTGCAAGGGTTGGAGGCCTTTAGTGCAGCATATCTAGATGATATAGCTGTCTTTAGCTCCACCTGGGATGAGCACCTGGTCCACCTTTGGGAACTTTTGGAGGCCCTGCTAAAGGCAGGCCTCACTATCAAGGCCTCAAAGTGCCAGATAGGGCAGGGAAAGGTGGTTTATCTGGGACACCTAGTAGGTGGAGAACAGATTGCACCACTGCAGGGGAAAATCCAGACAATCATGGATTGGGTTCCCCCTACAACACAGACCCAGGTGAGAGCCTTCTTAGGTCTCACTGGGTATTACAGGAGATTCATTAAAAACTATGGCTCCTTAATGATCTCACTAGTAGGAATATGCCTAAAAAGGTATTGTGGACAGCTAGCATTCAGAAAGCTTTTGAGGAGCTCAAACAGGCCATGTGTTCTGCACCTGTCATAAAAAGCCCATGTTACTCCAAGAAATTCATTGTTCAAACTGATGCATCTAAATTAGGGGTAGGGGCAGTCTTATCACAACTGAATTCTGAGGGCCAGGATCAACCAGTTGCTTTTATCAGCAGAAGGTTGACCCCTAGAGAAAAGCGTTGGTCTGCCATAGAGAGGGAGGCCTTTGCTGTGGTCTGGGCACTGAAGAAGTTGAGGCCATACCTGTTTGGCACTCACTTTATTGTTCAGACAGACCACAAACCTCTACTTTGGCTAAAACAAATGAAAGGTGAAAACCCTAAATTGTTGAGGTCGTCCATATCGCCACAGGGAATGGACTATACAGTGGAACATAGACCATGTAGTACCCACTCCAATGCAGATGGACTCTCCAGATATTTCCACTTAGACAATGAAGACTCATCAGGTCATAGCTAGTCTTATTGTCCTTCGTTGGGGGGGAGGGGGTTGTGTAGGAAAGTACCATCTTGCCTGGCATGTTACCCCCATATTTCACTGTATATATGTTGTTTTAGTCTATGTGTCACTGGGACCCTGCCAGGCAGGGCCCCAGTGCTCATAAGTATGTGCCTTGTATGTGTTCCCTGTGTGATGCCTAACTGTCTCACTGAGGCTCTGCTAACCAGAACCTCAGTGGTTATGGCTCACTCTGCTTTCCAAATTTGTCACTAACAGGCTAGTGACTAAATTTACCAATTCACATTGGCATACTGGTACACCCATATAATTCCCTAGTATATGGTACTGAGGTACCCAGGGTATTGGGGTTCTAGGAGATCCCTATGGGCTGCAGCATTTCTTTTGCCACCCATAGGGAGCTCTGACAATTCTTACACAGGCCTGCCACTGCAGCCTGCGTGAAATAACATCCACGTTATTTCACAGCCATTTACCACTACACTTAAGTAACTTATAAGTAACCTATATGTCTAACCTTCACCTGGTGAAGGTTGGGTGCAACGTTACTTAGTGTGTGGGCACCCTGGCACTAGCCAAGGTGCCCCCACATCGTTCAGGGCAAATTCCCCGGACTTTGTGAGTGCGGGGACACCATTACACTCGTGCCCTGTACATAGGTCACTACCTATGTACAGCGTCACAATGGTAACTCCGAACATGGCCATGTAACATGTCTAAGATCATGGAATTATCACCCCAATGCCATTCTGGAATTGGGGGGACAATTACATGATCCCCCGGGTCTCTAGCACAGAACCCGGGTACTGCCAAACTGCCTTTCCGGGGTCTCCACTGCAGCTGCTGCTGCTGCCAACCCCTCAGACAGGTTTCTGCCCTCCTGGGGTCCAGGCAGCCCTGGCCCAGGAAGGCAGAACAAAGGAGTAACACCCTCTCCCTTTGGAAATAGGTGTGAAGGCTGGGGAGGAGTAGCCTCCCCCAGCCTCTGGAAATGCTTTGATGGGCACAGATGGTGCCCATATCTGCATAAGCCAGTCTTCACCGGTTCAGGGATCCCCCAGCCCTGCTCTGGCGCGAAACTGGACAAAGGAAAGGGGAGTGACCACTCCCCTGACCTGCACCTCCCAGGGGAGGTGCCCAGAGCTCCTCCAGTGTGTCCCAGACCTCTGCCATCTTGGAAACAGAGGTGTCTGTGGCACACTGGACTACTCTGAGTTGCCAGTGCCAGCAGGTGATGTCGGAGGCTCCTTCTGATAGGCTCTTACCTCTCTTGGTAGCCAATCCTCCTTCCTAGGTAGCCAAACCTCCTTTTCTGGTTATTTAGGGTCTCTGCTTTGGGGATCTCACCAGATAACGAATGCAAGAGCTCATCAGAGTTCCTCTGCATCTCCCTCTTCACCTTCTGCCAAAGGATCGACCGCTGACTGCTCAGGACGCCTGCAAAACCACAACAAAGAAGCAAGACGACTACTAGCAACCATGTATCGCTTCGTCCTGCCGGCTTTCTCGACTGTTTCCAGGTGGTGCATGCTCTGGGGGTAGTCTGCCTCCTTTCTGCACCAGGAGCTCTGAAGAAATCTCCCGTGGGCCGACAGAATCTTCCCCCTGCAACCACAGGCACCAAAAGACTGCATCACTGGTCCTCTGGGTCCCCCTCTCAGCATGACGAGCATGGTCCCTGGAACTCAGCAACTCTGTCCAAGTGACTCCCACAGTCCAGTGACTCTTCAGTCCAAGTTTGGTGGAGGTAAGTCCTTCCTCCCCACGCTAGACTGCATTGCTGGGTACTGCGTGATTTGCAGCTGCTCTAGCTCCTGTGCACTCTTCCAGGATTTCCTTAGTGCACAGCCAAGCCTGGGTCCCCGGCACTCCTTCCTGCAGTGCACAACCTTCTGAATTGTCCTCCGGCGTCGTGGAACTCCCTTTTGTGACTTTACGTGGAATCCGGGTCACTTTTCTTCTAAGTGCCTGTTCAGGTACTTCTGCGGGTACTGCCTGCTTCTGTGAGGGCTCCCTGAGTTGCTGGGCACCCCTGAGTTGCTGGGCGCCCCCCACTCTGTCTCCTCCTCCAAGTGGCGACATCCTGGTCCCTCCTGGGCCACAGCAGCACCCAAAAACCTCTACCACGACCGTTGCAGCTAGCAAGGTTTGTTTGCAGTCTTTCTGCATGGGAACACCTCTGCAAGCTTCATCGCGACGTGGGACATCCGTCTTCCAAGGGAGAAGTCCCTAGCTCCCCTCTTTCTTGCAGAACTCCAAGCTTCTTCCAACCGGTGGCAGCTTCCTTGCACCCTCAGCTGGCCTTTCCTGGGCTCCTGCCCACTCTCGATACTGTCGCGACTATTGGACTTGGTCCCCTTGTCTTACAGGTACTCAGGTCCAGAAATCCACTGTTGTTGCATTGCTGGTGTTTTTTCTTCCTGCAGAATTCCCCTATCACGACTTCTGTGCTCTCTGGGGGTAGTAGGTGCACTTTACACCTACCTTTCAGGGTCTTGGGGTGGGCTATTTTTCTAACCCTCACTGTTTTCTTACAGTCCCAGCGACCCACTACAAGCTCACATAGGTTTGGGGTCCATTCGTGGTTCGCATTCCACTTTTGGAGTGTATAGTTTGTGTTGCCCCTATACCTATGTGCTCCTATTGCAATCTATTGTAATTCTACACTGTTTGCATTACTTTTCTTGCTATTACTTTACCTAATTTTGGTTTGTGTACATATATCTTGTGTATATATCTTATCCTCATACTGAGGGTACTCATTGAGATACTTTTGGCATATTGTCATATTAATAAAGTACCTTTATTTTCAGTACTTCTGTGTATTGTGTTTTCTTATGATATTGTGCAAATGACACCAGTGGTATAGTAGGAGCTTTACATGTCTCCTAGTTCAGCCTAAGCTGCTTTGCCATAGCTACCTTCTATCAGCCTAAGCTGCTAGAAACACCTCTTCTACACTAATAAGGGATAACTGGACCTGGCATAAGGTGTACGTACCTCTGGTACCCACTACAAGCCAGGCCAGCCTCCTACACCTATGTGGTATTAAGCAATGATTTGGTTCTGCTTCTTAGCTGACTGGATTCACCTGAGACTAGGAGGTTCTCTGTCAGACATTTAGAAGTATTTAAGTTAAGAGCTTTATAAGTTAAACATGCTGATTTAAATAAACATCTAGTGTCAAAGGGCAACCTATTTGGGGTACTCACATGTACGTTTACCTTTGTGAACAGGCACCAGATCATTTACCAGTTCACATAACAAAAATATATTAATATTGCTTAAACAGTAAGTAGAAATTAGGAATATGCCTTCTTTAAAGGTTAAAGCAAATGTTCAGGTACACTGCCAACTTATGAAGCTTAGGCCCTCACTATGACCCTGGCAGTCAGTAAAAAAAATGGGATTATGACCACGGGGTAACCGCCAGCACAGACAGCCACTTTAACACTTTAACACATCGACCGCTAGGGTGGTAATGGCCGCTGGGATGGAGACTTCAGTCTCCACCCAGGCAGCCGTTACATTCCCTCCCTCGGGATTATGACCCCGTCTACCGCCATGTTTTTCGTGGCAAACATACCGTCACGAAAACCATGGCGGTAGGCACTATCACTGCCAGGGAATCCCTTCCCTGGCACTGATAGGGGTCTCCCCCACCTCCTCCTCCTCCCCAGAGCCCTCCCCCACTCTTCCCCTCCCCCTTCTGACCTCCCCCAACATACACGCACAGACATACACACCCATACACACACGCATACCTACATTCACCTACGCATGCACACATGCATTTCCATACACCACAACACACACCAACATACTTTGGCGCACACATGCATTCACTACACACAACACGCACGTACACTTACATTCAGTCATTCTCGCATTCACTCAACGTGACTCACCCGCATACACGCATACCAAAACATACACACACACACCCCTCACAACATCCCCACACACACACACAACACCCCCCACCACCTCTCCTGTCGGAGAACCCGACTTACCTGCTTGCAGAGGGTCCTCCGACTGGAGACGGGACGTGGCGCTGCTGTCAACAGCAGCGTCCGCCAGCAAAACACCGCCAGGCCGTATCATTGCTCATGATACGGTCAGCAGTGTTTTGCTGGCGTGGCGGTGCTGCCGACAGCAGTGCCACCTTACCGCCGTCCGCCGCCATGACCGTCAGCAGTATTCCGCCAGTCTTCTGGTAGAATTCCCTCACCGGTCATAATATGCGTGGCCGGCTGGTAGCCACAGTGACGGTATGTTGGCTGCCATCGCTGTGGCGGTAGGCGGCAGTTACCGCCAAAGTTGTAATGAGGGCCTTAGTGTTCCTATTCAGTAGTTCAATCACAATGTTGAACTTTTGCTTGATAATGTGCACAATAGCATCTTACATGTGTTTGAGTGCAGCTCACGCTTGGGTCTTGGTGTGTTTTATTCTCAATTTGCATCAATTAACACTTTCTGATGTGCTCAGTTTATTGCTTTGAATTTGGAGTACAGAATAGCATTTTTCTGTTGTACTCACTCTTCTGTGTTCCAAAATGGCAGCAAGTTTGCGGTCGCTCATTGTTTTGATTTCATCTCATGTTGGATGTGCATTGTGCATTTACACTTTCATGCTTGTCAGTGTTTGCCAGCATATTTAGCACATTTAGATGCACAAGGACGGCGGGTTTTGGTTGATTTTTTCCATTTTTTCTGACCACTAGTCTTTGATGTTTGTCCCTATATTGAGTGGTAGGGGAGTACACTATTGTGCTTAAATATCAAAACTTTGGAGATTGATAGTTATAAATTTGAGATTGATAGATGTTTCATATTTTGTGTATTGTTCATGTTAAATGTGACCTTTCCGACGTGGTATGAAAGTGCAAGGCGTTCTCTATGTAAAGGCCATAGTAGTAAGTATTATAAATTAATCATCAATTTTCAGTAGTTTGGGCGTGTTTAAACTGTTGGTAATCATTGGCTTCATGTACCAATTAAGGGCACACTATAGTACTTATGTTAACTACGCGGTGGCTAATTTAGGAGGAGATACACTATGACAGATTTATACCAATTGTGGGTATTACCTGGTTTATGGGTATAGATAGTATGCCGATAAAATTGTTCAGCATAAATAAAGTAAATAACATATTTCTTTATATGAATAGGATCCTTTGATGTTATGCAGGCCTTTGTCTGCTCTTTCACTCCCTTGAGCACATTTCCTGACCAAATTTTGAATGGATGGATGCTTTTTCAATATATTTTGGCAAAACTAGAATCTTCCTTTAGGGTCGAGGGCACAAGCGCTCCATCCCTCTTGTAATCTCTCTTTGGGCTTTAAACCACGCTCATGTCACGCCTGTCACTTTCATTGGTTCATGGGCTTGCCTTTTAAAATCTGCTTGATTTCATTAGTGAAAGGCATGCATACATCATGCCTTGTCCGGTGCTTAGGCCTCCTTGAGCGCACTGGACAACTACTGAAAACATACGAGTCTCTGTGTTTTCAGCCTGGTTTCTGCACTACTTTATCTTTCTATTTTCCATGCAGTGCAATCGTGCTGGGTTTTACATAGTGCAATCGCCCTCAGTTATTTGGTTTTCAATTTCAGCGCGATCGCGCTGGGTTTTACATAGCTCGTTCATGCTCATTTGTTTCCTTTCAATTTATGTGCAAGAAAACTCCAGTTAGGAGTTTACAACTTTAATAGCTCTAACTCAGAAAAAAATGCAAGACCCGTTGCACTGAAAATGCTTGTTATATTAGTGGTCTGAGTTCTACTTTGCTATTGGGATGTATGATTATGTGTTCTGATCTTCTAACACATACCTACTCTACATGAGGGTGCACAAAAGTGTTTCTTCACTTACTTGGTTGGATTCTTAATGGCTACTTGTGTGAGTGTAGACAGCACTGATTGGCGCTGCTTTTCTGATACGTCATTGGTGGACTTTAAACCTATCTCATGGGGCATTTAATGATTTGTTGTGATGTTGTGATACATGTGGGTGTTTTCCTTGTTATACTCTATAATTATGGATACTTATTTTGGATAATTAACGTTTATGAATACACAGCAGTTCTTTCTGACTGCTGTAATTGACTAGCTTAAACTTGTTTAGAATTCTAAGTGCAATACAATGCTCACTGAAAGAGAAGGTGTGTGCTTGACTTCTTACCTACTATCTTTGCAATAATACATCTTGTCATATGATATGATAAATCTTTCTTTACCTCAGCTTTTATTTACCTACACTAATCATTGTTTGGCTGTAGCTTTGGAGACACAATTAAATTTCACAACACCTATTTGTACTAAGGGGGGTCTTGTGTATGACTGACAACTTAAGACTGACAAATTGACACTGATTTTGCAGTCAATTATTGAAAACATTGTAACCACTTTAATGTGTTGTGTAGATAGTGTAGGATACATGTGTTTGAAAAGGTGTGATGAAAAGCAGACTTTTCATCATACTTTGTTCATTGTTCTACATGATTATATTTTAATGTTATATCTATGCTGGGTTGTATTTCTATGCCTTTGGCTTTGTGTTCACCTTTTTCCCTAAGTTGTAAACACAAATTTGTGCACATTTTGTTAAATATATACATAAATGAAATATCTGTATTTTGTATATTATTAGGTCCATGATTTCATTTATTGTTCAGTTGTTCAACAAAGCTAAAATGTATCACATTGTTTGTTGATGGATTCATTAAATAAAAGTATACCTCTTGAAGCAATTTCAATAATAATGATAACAGTGGTAGTAGCAATAATAATAATACTAATACTAATAATAATAACGTTCCACAACGATAACAAACGTCTTGAGGTTTATTGGGCTGCCCTATATTGCTGTGTAAAATATTTAGGAGTTAAAATGTGGGTGAAAATATATTGTACTTTCTTGGGATTAGTCAGGGGTCATTTGAGTTAGTGCCATCTCTGGATCTTTAGAGATATTATGGGTATTCTTACCAATGTGGTCCCCACCCGGCACACTGCTCGCCTAGGAATAATGATGCCCATTCCTGAGTCATTGTAGGTGTCAATGGTATGAAGGTGCTCACACATAAAATGATGCTGGCTCCGACTTCATGCTGGTAAACCTTTCCCTATTTTGGCCATCCTTGGCATGATGGGCACACCTTCTCGGACCTCTGGCCCTGTCATAATGGTAGCAATGTTTGGTACATGTAAGCATACTTGCATGGTGGTGCCCACAGTGGATTAATGCTAGTACTGGCATACAGATGCAATTCAGGTAGTACTGTGGAAATCATTGGCATGCTGATGACATATTGCTTTCAATGGGACTAAGGGGGTCATTCTGACCCCGGCTGGCGGCGGAAGCCGCCGGCCTGGCTGGGACCGCCAGAATACCGCTGCGCGGTCAAAAGACCGCCGCGGTTATTCGGGGCTTCCCGCTGGGCTGGCGGGCGACCGCCAGAAGGCCGCCCGCCAGCCCAGCGGGAAACACCCTTCCATGAGGATGCCGGCTCCGAATGGAGCCGGCGGAGTGGAAGGGGTGCGACGGGTGCAGTAGCACCCGTCGCGATTTTCAGTGTCTGCATGGCAGACACTGAAGATCTTGGTGGGGCCCTGTTACGGGGGCCCCTGCAGTGCCCATGCCATTGGCATGGGCACTGCAGGGGCCCCCAGGGGCCCCACGACACCCCATACCGCCATCCTCTGCCTGGTGGCCAAAACCGCCAGGAACAGGATGGCGGTATGGGGGTCGGAATCTTGCTGCGCCGCCATGGAGGATTCCCCAGGGCAGCGGAGAACCGGCGGTACACCGCTGGTTTTCCGTTTCTGACCGCGGCTGTACCGCCCCGGTCAGAATGCCCAAGGGAGCACCGCCAGCCTGTTGGCGGTGCTCCCGCGGTCGTTGGCCCTGGCGGATTTTACCGCCAGGGTCAGAATGACCCCCTAAGTTTTGTAATTCTTAAAATACTGTAGGCATCTTTAAAAGATGGTTCTCAATCCTTGTATTATCCTGGCCCTGGCTTAAAGATGCAATTCAATTAAGATTGTTTGCATCCTAGACATGATGATAGCTTACTGCTGGCAACAAAATAATGTTAGTAAATTAGGGACATTCCTGAAAAGAATGTGCTCAATAATTACATAATGCTACTTATATCATAATGGCAGTAAATCTTGATCTATTGCAGGTATTCTTAGGATAATGGTTGCTCATGACATAAAGATGATAATCTAATGAATATTGTGAACAGCCTTTGCATGATGATCCCACTCTGGCATATTGCTTGGCCTCACATAACAGAGGCAATTCCATTCATATTTTGTGCAACCCTAGCAAACTGAAAGCCTTGATCCAATGGAGCTTACCTTAACCCCTTGGCTGCTGCACCTTGCAATGGGTTTTCATTATATACCTGGTATACAGCAATTAATTTGGTGAAATATAAAGAGTCAAAAATAGGTATCAAGGAAACCTTTGTAGTTCCGAAATGGGCACTGGATAAGGTGTTGAGAAGCAGTGGTTATTTGCACATCTCTGAATACCGGGTCCCCATACTAGCATGTGAATTACAGGGCATTTCTCAAATAGACTTCTTTTTTTACACACTGTCTTACATTTGAAAGGGCAAAATATAGAGAAAGACAAGGGGCAATGACACTTGTTCTTCTATTGAGTGTTCCCCCATGTCTCCCGATAAAAATGGTACCTCACTTGTGTGGGTAGGCCTAATTCCCAGGATAGGAACCGCAATATGGACACATCACATTTTTACATTGAAATCTGATGTGTTTTTTGGAAAGTGCCTAGCTGTGGATTTTGGCCTCTAGCTCAGCCGCCACCTAGAGAAACCTATCAAACCTGTGCATTTTGAATACTAGACACCTAGGGGAATCCAGGATGGGGTGACTTGTGGGGCTCTCATCAGGTTCTGTTACCCAGAATCCTTTACAAACCTCAACATTTGGCAAAATAACACTTTTCCCTCAGATTTCGGTGTTGCACAGTTCTGGAATCTGAGAGGAGCCATAAACTTCCTTTCACCCAGCATTCCCCCAAGTCTCTCGATACAAATGATGCCTCACTTGTGTGGGTAGGCCTAGTGCCCGTGACAGGAAATGCCCCAAAGCACACCGTTGGTGTTTGGCCTCTAGCTCAGATGGCACCTAGGGAAACTTAGCAAACCTATACATTTAAAAAAACTAAACATCTAGGGGAATACAGAATGGGGTGACTTGTGGGTCTCTCACCAGGCTCTGTAACCCAGGACCCTTTGCAAACCTAAACATTTAGCAAAAAAACACTTTTTCCTTATATTTCGGTGATGGAAAGTTCTGGAATCTGACAGGAGCCACAAATTCCCTCCTACCCAGCATTCCCCCTAGTCTCCCGATAAAAATGGTACCTCACTTGTGTTGGTAGGCCTAGTCCCCACGACAGAAAACACCCCAAAACGCAACACAGCCATATCAAATTTTTACATTGAAAACTGACGTGTTTTTTGGAAAGTGCCTAGCTGTGGATTTTGGTCTCTAGTTCAGCCGGTACCTAGGAAAACCTACCAAACCTGTGCATTTCTGAAAACTAGACACCTAGGGGAACCTAGGATGGGGTAACTTGTGACGCTCTCACAAGGCTCTGTTACCCAGAATCGCTTGCACACCTCAACATTTGGCAAAAAAACACTTTTCCTCACATTTCAGTGATAGAACGTTCTGGAATCTGAGAGGAACTACAAATTTCCTTCCACCCAGCATTACCCCAAGTCTCCCGATAAAAATGGAACCTCACTTGTGTGGGTTGGCCAAGTGCCCATGTCTGGAATAGATCACACAACGGTCAATGTTAGTGCTTACATGAGGGAAACTGTTGACCTTGGGGTGATCAATTCTTGACACAGGCACTAGGTACAGGCACTCCAGTGGGGTAGCGTTTTTATCAGAACAGGTGGCGAAACACTGAGTGGAAGGAATTTTGTGGATCCCAGCATATTCCTGTAGTTTGTGTGACAGAAATGCAAGACAAAATAGAGTTTTTATTCAACATTTCAGCTTTGCAGGGTATTCTGGCGAGCCCGAGGCCAAAAACGCAGGTGCCTGCCTTACAAAACCAGGTTGTTTTGTGATAGATAATTTTAATGTCTCCACAATATGATTTGGGCGGTGGAATTTGGGTCTGAACTAAATTGGGGAGCTCCCAAGAGAGCATTCTCTGTGTGCTTGCTGCCACACGCACCTGCTCTCTGGGTTGGGCTAACCAGCTATTGTCCCGCTGCACAGACTGTGCTTGCAAAGGGACAGCAAGACTGTCCTCATCACCTCCCTCAGAATCACTGGAAGAGGAGTTGTTGGAAAAATCACTCCCAGAGTCTGCACCATTCTTATCCCTCAGATGCTGTCTCAGTATCTGCAGTCGCAGTCTCTGATCCTACGTCAGAGCTGTCCTCTATAATCCGAGTTAAGGGTTGAGCAGCAGTCACTCAACGAGACGTCATCTCTGCTACTGGCTTAACACTCGCTCTAAAACACTAGCCTACGTAGACAGTCACAAAATTCATCTTACCTTGGCTTCTTCCCTCAATCAGCACGTTCTTTCAAGACACTCAAAAAAACAAAAAAGACACACTATTACTTCACCTTGTCACATACCAATCGTCACAGTCTTTAGCGCCTCTGGCGCCCATTCCAACAATCATTATTGGTGCTCCTACTCCCATGACCTCCTCCTCGGATTCCCTCACTAACACCAAGCAAAAGTGCCCTTCATCTCTCCATAGCCCCCCTCGAACATACATTTAATTTGTATTATAGTGCAGGTAATGGCTGGCTTTACTAATCCACTCAGCTATTCACATAAAATACAGATTTGATCTTTGCTGTAGTCATATAAATCTTCTTCACTACTTTATGGCATCAAAACTGCCACTAGACAGAAGTCAGATCCTTTTGTAGCAGAAACATAATCACAAGAGTTTCTTGATTTTTTAATTGCTGCCTAAAAGCTACAGTTGAAACTCGTCAGTTGAAGCATGTGCATTGCTTTGAAGACGCAAGCTGTCACTGCAAGAGAACTGGTGGCAAATGTATATATATATATATATTCCAAAACAAACAACAAGACCAGTAGGTCGAAATGCGTCGGTGGTGATGGTTGGTGACTTTTTTTGACTGAAAATAAAGAAAAGAGTACATTTTTCTGCTGGAGTGCAGTGTTGCAGTTGTTATCAACTGTTTTTTTTTTATTATTTGGAGGAAAGGTCCATTCCTCAAGACTGCACCAGTATGAAATAGCGCGCCATAAGGAGGACCGTTTGGTTTGTGTATATATATAACTTATATGTAGAGATCACTTTTATATGTGGGTGTGGTTTTCCTGGGGACCGATCGAGCCCCCAGGGAAACCACACATGCATTGCAAAGTGATCTCTCTCGCTCTCGCTCTCTCTCTCTCTCTCTATATATATACATATATAGAGAGAGAGAGAGAGAAAGAGAGCGAAAGAGAGAGATGTACATATCTATATATATATATATAGATATACATATCTATATATAGATAAATATTTTTCAGAGGGGGCCGACCCCCCCAAGTGAAATTCCTGTGTCTAGTGGGGTTTCAGGAAGGCCTTGTTTAAAAGGAGCGAATCTCCCCTTTCAAACGAGGCCTTCCCGAAAGGTAAGGAGGCCCGTTTGGGCCCGTTTTCGCCACCAGAGCAGGAAGCGGCCTAAGCTCCGCTTCCTGCTCCGGTGGGGAAAACAGATCGTGATGTCAGCAGGGGCGGGTAGGGGGGCGGGGGAGACACGGAAGCTCTGCGTGTCTCCCGATGGGGAATTAAATAAAAATAAATCCTCCAGTGCGACGCACCAGGGGATTTTTCAACCCCCTCCCTGGTGTCAGCCACTGGTCGTGACCCGCACCAGGGAGGGAGTTCTAGCATCGGCCAGTGGCCACCGCCTGCACTCATGGGGTTAATATGAGGCTACCTGGCAAAGTGGTGGTATGTCTTGACATATTGTTGACATCATTGGCCTGATGTGGCCAACCACACTAATACTTTACTGATTTATTCTTTAACAAATGTATATAGCATGCCTGTACCTCAGAAGGCATTATTAGACAATACATTCCAAATGACATGAATAGCATTGATCAAAAAGTAAGAAAACAGTAACAACATAGTAAGGACTCTTAGCACACAATAAAAGCCAGCATTCTGGGCGGGCACCCAGTTAAAGTATCTAAAGGCTGAAGAAGAGTGGATTGATCTTAGTTCAGGTGGAAGTGAAAAAGGAAACCTGTTTTCTGGGGTTCCTGGCCCAGAGAAATGGTGTTGGTCACCAGTATAGCCAGCAATATGGCCAACAATATGCTGGCCATCCATGGCATCCTTGGGATTATGAAGCCCATCCTTGGCATAATGGTCATCCTGGTGTGCATCCTTAATACATTTTGGATATTCTTGACTTAATTGTGACCACCAATGGCATATGTGGCATACTTTGGCATGTGGTGGCCATCCTTTGCATGTGGTGGTGAAGCATGCTGAAACTGTCAATATGAGGAAATAGGACATGTACTTGATACAAATGATAAGCTGAGGTTTACGGCCAAAGCGTATTTACTAAAAATGAAAAAGCTGTCATTTAAAAAGTTTTTGTTTGGAGTTTATTCATACAGAATGAAAAAGCTTATATTTGATATCAAATTGTGGGAATATTGACAAATATGTAACTGAGGTTTGTTCATAAAATGATACATTTTCGAAATGCATTTAAAGCAGATATTTCATGCTGTGCTTGGAATACCTTTTACTGATGTTTTCTTGATGGTACTTTGCACTTGCTGCAAATTGTTTACACACACATCACAAAACTGTACAATACATTCTGGTAACCCAGTGGGACAGATATCAGTGGTAATCTAACCAGTAGTGTAAAAACAGTATCTCTGGCCCTCTTGGTGAAGATGTTATGAGTATTTTTTGCAGGCAGAATTTGGACCGGCCTTTGACAGCATTTACAAATGTTCACTCTCTTACTCTGTGTGTCAATCCCTTTGGTGACATTTTCCCTCCTCTTATTACCTTTTGTACATTATTTTTTGGTGGAGCAGGCAGCACACACTAGAGTCCATTGG
This sequence comes from Pleurodeles waltl, assembly GCF_031143425.1. NCBI lineage: Eukaryota > Metazoa > Chordata > Amphibia > Caudata > Salamandridae > Pleurodeles > Pleurodeles waltl. The sequence continues at coordinate 789,345,676 of NC_090450.1, forward strand.
TTGTCATAGCCAGTGCTTCTTTGGAGGAGGTATGATCAGCAAGGTCTACCAAGCAATGATAGCAACACCAGCCCAGATGATGTAGTCATTATCCATGACAATGGTACCTGCGTACACACATTCTGCTGAGCATTGGCAGTGCCAATACCAGGTGAAAGAAGGTTGCACCTTGGTTTTGCTGTTTGCATCCAGTGGATCTTGCGGTATTGTTTCTTCTTTGGGCCCAATCACAATCCCACCACCCAAACAAGCAAATACCTTACCCTAGGTGGTAGCAGCGAGTGTATATACAATTACTTGAAGTCCCGTCCAAAGGCGGGGGACACTTTCTTCCTCGGCAAAGTACTTTTTCCGGCACTCCAGATCTCCCGTGGAGACCAAGAAATGCAGTCAGAAATGTTTATTACCATGCTTCTCTTAGGCGCTAGGTCACTGAGCAGAAATCACACAGATTCGAGGTGCATGGTTTTCTCAAGAAACAGATCCACAGGCCTCAGCTCCTGCTGCAGGGATACTTCAATGCTTTCTGTTCTCAACTATTCGCACAGCAATGCAGGTCTTTCTCTGTGTTCATACCACTCAATTCCTTTACAGTATTTCTCCTTCTAGAACTCCCCAAGTTTTTGGTCCCTTACCTGGAAAGTGAAGTTAAGGTTATAAACCCCAATTCAGGAGCACCAAGTTTTTCTTGGACACCTCTGTTGTGGGACCACAGAATCTGATAGTGAAATCATAAAATACTTTCTGGAAGTTTCTGTCCCATCTTTATACTAAAGTTTCAGAGTTTGAGTATACCAAGAGTAAGCTCTGATAATAGTTTTGGGCTATTATTACCTTTTGATTATTCCTCTCAGAATGGTCCAACTATGGTCTTCAGGTGTCAACAGGAAGTAGGATGGGGTTAGGAGTCTCCTGTCAGGGTAGGTCCAAAACAAGGGCAGAAAATAGGGAGAGGCTGTCCCACTTAATTATCTGTTAACCGGGATAGGAGCAGCCCTTGCAGTAAATAATGGGGCTTGAAAGGGCAGTAGAAACACTCAAAGCTTCAAAGGGACCCTCTCCTCCACACCCAAAAGCCAAGGCCTACTACAAAGGTCATCAGTAATATCGTGGGGACCTCTGAGAGTCATACTGATGTCAGGGTCCATCATAGTTACGACATGGATTTAGGAAAACAAAATGGATTCCAGGGTAGCCACAGTCAACACACCACACACACACATCCTCAGCACACAGAAGTAACATATACGTGTGTCATCCATGTCGCACGTAGGGAATGGAAGAAACCGGTTGCACGGGACTGGAAGACTAATTTAAAAATGCAGGAAAGGCTAAAAATTGACTTCTCAAAGACAGGTAAAAGTTATTTCTTGTATCTACAGTATCTACAGCCTGATGAGTTCAAGGTACTAATTGTCAATAAGGAAGGTGCACATGGTGTGTCCCTCCAAGTTACAGAGTCCGGCTCTGGGGTGCAATCAATGTTGTTGAAACGTCATTTAGCGAAACTGTATGATTGTTGTGTGCTGAGGCGGGAGTCTAAATCTAAAGTTTTTGCTGTGATGAACTTAAGACTGGGCTACACATTCTACAAGGCGTAGCAGGGGATTTTCTCAGCCCGAACAAAGTGAAATGTTCTCTAAAATGTCCCCCAGTGGCATCAACTTTACTCCCAGCTGTCGACTTCTGTGCCCCTTCTCTGAGACAACCCCAGGTTACTCAGTCTAGGTGGTACAGTTTGAGGTCACTAGGCAGGCTCAAGTTCACCGAGGAGACTTGGCTATTCCTTTACCAAGTTTGGGACAATCCCATAAAGGACTCCTTGTATGTGATAACTTCTGCACCATTATGGAATATACACGAGAGCATGCCACAGTGACATCGGTATGCATGTTTTTCCCCAGACACAATTCTTAGCGTGGCAATTTTACTGTAATGTTTAAACTAAATACTTAAATCCACAAAAACGCATGAAAAGGAAAAAACATAATGTATGTAAATGTTATAAAAATTATGGTTGAGTTTATCTTTATGAGGACTTGGAGAAAGCTCAAAGTGAAAAACATGAGTTATTTGGTATTGTGCCAACAAGAGGGCGATTAAAATGGTTTCTGTAAAAAAAATGAAAGGCAAGCTACACCTGTGAGCCCTAATCACGTTTTAATGTTGTGGTTAAACGTCTATTAAGACCTTATGGATTGAGGCTTGGGGGAAGGTGTTTTAAGGAAAAGTGGAAGTTAGCTGGATCCTGTGGCGAACGTCCTTAGATTTGCAATTCGGTTCTGACAGTAAGGCACTAATATATTTGTTTGATTAGGTTGCCAGTCTGAAGCTTTCATGATTTCTATTTAGACTCATGATGAGTAATTGAAACAATGTTAGAGTTTGTGTTTTTTTTGTAGAAGGGATGCCGCTGCATTTGTAGGGAACTAGGAGTTTTTCCCTTATGCCTACCAGACTACCTAACCCCGTTTTTCCTTTACACCTATCAGACCGCCTAACCTCACACTCTCTGTCCTCTCACACTGTAGAGATATTAATGGCAGCCACATGGGCGACAGCTACGCCCTATTGGTCGATAGTCGTCAGCTGTAAAACCCTGGCCAGCACTCTACATGCTCCACCGGAGCTATGAAATGTAGCCACTCAACTTTAGGGTGGGGATGAGGAAATCATGCTTTTGATCGTGCGGGTCTTAGGTCCTGGACCTCTGCCAATGGGGTATGATTACTGCCGAACTGAAAGCGTTTCTGGTTAGCACTCTCATTTTCAATTTTTCTTCTTTAAAGTCTCTGGCCTAATTATTTTCTCTCTGCGTTGTTTTATGGTGATTACTATAGTAAACTGTGCGTTGGTCCTTAAAGTGTTGCGGATAGGTAAACATTCTCTGATTAGAAGCATGAAATATAAAAGGTCTAAGCGCATGTTTCTTTTATAACATAACCGTCTGTGCATGCTATGTTTATAAATACCATTTGAAATCACTCTTAGGTTCATAAAGCATGTGAGTTCACAATCAACATGTGGTTTCCTTTCCCCTTGTTTTAGTAGAACCACTATGTTTTGAGGGCGTGTGTGATGCTTCCTTTGTTCATTTAAGGCCTATTTTTAATTGTCTGAATCTTCTTTTTTCTGGGAATTCAGACATGTCCTGTGCAATTCAATTCAATTGGCCATTGTGCCATGTCAGAACCCTCAACTTTCTTCCCACCACTTTAGACGGCTGCACCTATAAAAATATATAGAAGACTGTATTTGTAAGAAAAGGAACTTTACAATTAAGGATGAAATACATGGTCAGCCCTCGGTACCACAAGGGTGTAGGCTGAAAAGCACAGGACAAATTCTTCTTTCAAAATAGATGGCGCATCACAAGGGAAAATATTTTACCTGTGCTGTCTAGAAAACGACAGAGGTAAAACCTCTTGTCTGAAGAGATTTTGTACAATTAAAAACGATCATAGAGGATCCTACTCATGTTAAAAAAGTATTTATGGCATTGTTTAATTAACAGTACTCTCCTAAGCCTGTCAACCTTCTAAAATGTCCAAGCCAGAACATTACCAGCAGCTAAGTAGACAGTTTTAAGAAAATGGTCAGAAGGCCCGTAGATGTCCTTATTTGCACTGAAGAGGATTCAATCTTTCAGTCTTCATTCTCAAAGTCTGCACAACTTCCTAACTTCCCTACCAAAACCAGCCATTGCAGAATATCACCACTGGTGACACTTAGTAATAGAGTAGATACCTTGCTGATTACTAAGTAGAATCAGAGCTGAATACAAGTATTGACAAAATCCAGATGAGGGGCGGGTACATATAACGATGTGGCACTTTCTACAGTCCAATACAGAGAACCTTCAGGTGTTTATTATGTGTCAGGAAGCCCACCAGCTTGCAAGCCTGCCAGTACGCCAGTTGGGGAAGCCTTCACTTCCACCCTTTAACAGAGGATTATCTACAATATTTAGAGACTGTTGCTGCCTGCCTTGCGGGGATCTCTCTAATGAGAGTGCACAGTGTTTTAGCAGCAAATGCACTTTTATATTATATGAACTTCCATGTTGAAGTGGACTGTTTGGCATTCAATAGTAATGAAATAACTAGCATGGAACTCCAGGGAAGGGCAAGTCTACTGTCACTGGGAACTGGTGGCCTGGTGTCCAGTTATCTGCCATGTCAAAGGTTTCAGCTATGGAGAGCGGGTGGGGCCACCATAAGCAGAAATACTGCAGTTCCCCACCTTTAAATGTTGCAGCAGAACTGTGTGCACTGGAGAACGAATCCCATCACGTTATGGTGGTGGTCCCACTCTGACAAATTCTAAATGGCTCCTTTCCTTCTTCAGCTAATTAAACCAAAGTGGTTCAAGAAGTACAGATGAATTTGGATTGCCCCAGGCTGCATCAGTCAACTGAAAATGAAAATCCTTTCTTCATTAATCTTTTTGCATCTGAGCATTTCTATGTGGGTACCACCAAATGTTCTCAAGAAGGAGTTATGTTTTTAACCGTTTTATGGACTCTGATGCCTCCTAGAATCTCATGGCATTGTCTGCTTCATCCAAAATTAAAAGCAGGATGCTCACTACCTGACAACAGAGTCTGCTATTGGGCTGATACTATAATATATCTCAATATGTTTTGGGATATTATGGCTATGAATCACTGGATAGTGGAGATTTGAAAAGAAGCAATATATCAACAGAGACTAAATTAGTTAATTTATCGATTTGCTTATCTCATGTTTCTTGAGAACTTAAATCAATCAGGATCTATGCCCAGGTGGTAGGGAAATCTCAAACTTGATTGGCCTTTTCCCTTGCTTAGAGGCACCATTAATATCTGAAGCCTTCCAATAACTAACAACCTCTAACATCGTATGCCAACACCCAAGGGGCTTCTTTAATATAAGGAATCTTGAAAAACTTCAATATCAAATTTGCATGCCAGGAGATGACGATCCCTTGTAACGTATTCTTCATCCAATGATTTTAAAAATAAGTGATTTCATTCTACTACAATACCCTACTTTTTGCTGGAGAAATTAACATTGTAAAAATGGGGAAACGTTTGCTAACAGTTTTACACTATTTTCATAAGAAAAATCAAACCCTCTGTACCTCCAGTAGAAGCCAGGACAGCTGCCAAATTCTGTTCTATGGTGACGGAGACAAAGTTTTCTTAGTTGCCAACCCCTCAAAACATTTCTACATGCTGCAGTCCACCTAATCTGCAACGAAAAAAATACACTGTATTACCCTACCCCTTAAACAACGACTATGGCTACCCCTTTAGGATAGCACTAACTTAAAAGTTGCCTGAATAATCAACAAAACCATCCATATCCACGCTGCTCTCGTTATTACCCCAAAGACAAATGTGACATCACAAGTGGGGGGGGAGGGGCAACAAAACAGAAAAGGTAACCTCCCCTCGAAATCACTAAAAACTATGGAAAGCAAAATGACTATACAAATCTTCTCTTATAAGGCTCCCAGACTGTGGAATTCCATCCCCATGTCATAAGACTAAACCAGCACCTTCTTTCCTTCAGGAAAAACCTCAAGCCTTCTTTATTCAAAATACACTTTGTGGTCTTGTCCCTCATACTCCTATCAAATTGACTGCACCCTCCCTGCACCCTCCCTGTCCTATTTCTCAGAACCCTCCCACAAATGCTTCCAACTCACCTGTATCATTAATCTGTTCTATGTGAAGGTGCAGATTAATGATGCTGTGAAGCGCTCCATCACACTTGTGCCTATGTCTGTGCTTCATAAATGTGAAACTACAATAAAATAAATCGCACCTTAGATCAGACATAGGTTTTATTAAAACTTGATAAGACAATTCACACCTTGTATCCTTATGCATTGTTTGTATATATATTTTTTTTGTATCAATGTGATGTTTTACATGCTTTTAATGGCTATATAGCTTAAATATAGATGAGTTGATATCATACATCTTTGGCAAGAGCCAGCACTTCATTTGATAAGCTCAATACTACTTCTCTTTTTGACTTTTTATTTGAATTCCCCAGACAATACCTTTAGATGTAATTTGATGGGCTTCTATTATATCTCAAAGATACTGTTTAGAGCAATTATGTTTATTGTCTGTCTGTGATTCCCCTGAGCGTAGAAACTGATGTGCTCTTCTAAATTCTCCCCTTTACATTGATTCTTATGATTGCGTTTATTCATCTGCGGAGCAACTGAAAAGTGCCAGATAGACTAGCTATTTTGATCACTGGGTAAAAGCTTTGAGGTGTTGCACTTACAGAGAGCACTACCCCATACAACAGTCAGAGTCTCGAGTATGAGTGCATTGAGAGACCTTGCAAATCATAGGTAACAAGCAACATAAAGCCTGCAAAATGAGGACTTGTAGCATTCAAGACATAATACTCCAGCAGATAGAAGAAGTGTAGCTATACCAGTATAAAGGTCAAATTTTTTTGTGTTCGCATTTTTTTCCCCTTTTTAGGTCGAGCATAGCAGGGTGCAAGTGCTGCTTTTCCAACATGTTGGTATGTATCTAGGCTTTTAACCACACTCACCTCACGCCTATCATGATCACTCGTTCATGGGCTTGCCATTCAAAAATCCTTGGTTTTCATTGGTAACTGCTTCACGTTTGTCCCTCCTTAGGGCGGTTTTGTTACCGCCTTTTGGCATCGACTCTGTTACATGGATAATTGCACTATTGCCCATAACTCTGACTGTGAGCAAACTTCTTTTTCCTTTTGTCTCTTCGCGTTCATGGCGGCACTTTGAATTGGCTCCCTTATGTCAACTGTTTTACTTTTTATTTTCAGTTTGTGTGGCAAGAAAGCTACAGTTAGAAATGTAAAATCCTAATAGCTATGACTCGAGCTAATGTGAGACCCATTGGAAGGCAAATGCTTGTTTTGTTCCTTGTTGCTGTACATTGCTCCTGTTTCATTACCAATAGTTCCTTCTCTCTTCTATTGTGTCCATTTTTTAAATAAAAAGAATTGAAAGGGAAGAATCATTAAAAAAACTATTGACATTCAGGTAGTTCTTCACAGGATGTGATGCAGAAAAGGAAAACACAAAGACTCAACACAGACGGAAATACCGGCACCAACTATGGGTGTTATGGCATGCCTGTAAGTCGACTGATGTAGTAAGTGCAACATTGAGGAATACTACATTCTGCAAAAGCACTCAATAAATGGGGATTAGGAACTCTGTACTGTGATTCTGAGTGCAATGGTGCCAGAATTTCATGAGTGCATTTAGACTGTCGTCATGAAATGCAACCCGCATGTCTAAGAATCTTCACTTCTTAATAATCTTTTATCTACACAAAGAACAAGTTCCTTACCTCCGGTAACACCTTTACCTGTGGATTCCTCCCCTAAAGAATTTTCCCAAGGAGCCAGCATCCGATGGAAAGTTTTCTTCTAGCTCTGCACGTCGAAGATGACGTCACAATTGCCCGACCCCCACGCGACATCGTATGATGTCATCCAAGCAATAAGAGGTCCTCGTCGGCGTGCAGACATCAGTTATCACCATTTTTTACGTGCCTTTGAGACAAACAGGTGAACATTGATACTACATATTTGACATGAACACATCAATCAAAACTTATATACCATCATTTAATTCAACTAATAGGAAACATAACAAGTAGAAATTAACATCCTACTGTATACAGTTCTACAATATCAAATATATCTATATATCTACATATAAATATATATATATATATATATATATATATATATGTATATATATATATATATATATATAATTGTATACACATATATAAATAATTGCATCAGTATATACATATCAACAACATACAGATGCTCACCCAAGGAAATCTTGGTAAGACCAATCAGGCCACGGGGAGGCCGGTGGGACCGTGAGGAATCCACAGGTAGCTAGTGTATCCACCAGAAAAGGCGTTACCGAAGGTAAGTAACTTGTTCTTCTGATGGATACAACTACCTGTGGATTCCTCACCTAAAGAATAGAGTCCCAAAGCAGTACCGCACTCGGTGGTGGGTGCCTGAATGGTCAAACCAAGAAATCCTGCAGCACGGACCATGCAAAATGGCCATCCCTCCCGACTTCAGAATCCAAACAATAATCCTTAGCAAACATGTGGAGGGATGCCCAAGTTGCGGCCTTGCAGATGTCAACCACAGGGACACCTCTAGCTAAGGCCGAGGAGGCCGCCTTAGCCCTGGTGGAATGGGCTCTTAACCCCACAGGAGGTTCCTTCTTTGCTAGAGAATAACACAATTTGATGCAAAGAAGGACCCACCTGGAAAGCGTTCTCTGGTGGACAGCTTTGCCTTTCCTCTTCCCCATGTAACCGACGAAGAGCTGATCGTCCTGTCTGAACTCTCTCATCCTGTCGACGAAGAAGCTCAATGCTCTTCTTGGATCTAGTCGGTGTAGACTCTCTTCCTCCTTTGATGGATGAGGTGGAGGATAGAAGGAGGAAAGTGTGATGGACTGTCCTAAATGAAAGGGTGTAACAACCTTCGGTAAGAAAGCCGCCTTGGTCCTTAACACCACATTGTACCTATAAAAGGAAATATATGGGGTTCCACACTAAGAGCCTGGAGCTCACTCACCCTCCTAGCTGACGTAATGGCAACCAGGAAATCAGTTTTTAAAACTAAAAACCTTAAGGAACATGAATTCATTGGTTCAAACGGTGAACCCATCAGAAATGCTAACACTAAGTTCAAATCCCACTGCGGCATAACGAATGGAGTGGGCGGAAACTTGTTAGTGAGACCCTTAATGAACCTCGAAACTATTGGGGACTTAAACAAGGAAGGCTGGTCTCGAAGACAGAGAAAGGCTGACAGCGCGGACAAATAACCCTTAACAGTCGCAACTGCACAACCCCTCTGCGCTAAGGGTAGCGCAAATGGCAAAATTTCAGAGTGAAGTGAACACGTAAGGGATCAATTTGATTCTCTCCACACCAAGTCACAAATTTAGCCCACCTGCTTGCATAGATAGATTTGGTGGAGTGTCGCCTGGCCGATAATATAACGTCCACCACTTCAGGTGGGAGAGAAAAAGTACTCAGATTGCCCCGTTCAATCTCCAGGCATGTAGGTGCAGGCTCTGGAGGTGGGGGTGTAGAACCTGCCCCTGCGACTGCGAGAGGAGGTCTGCCCTGTGAGGGAGACGGAGCGGAGGGCACAGAGAGAGTTGGAGAAGGTCTGAATACCACACCCTTCTTGGCCAATTCGGAGCTATTAAGATGACTTGGGCCCGGGAATCAAGGGTATGGGGGAAACGCGTAAACCAACTGACCGTTCCAGGACATCTGAAACGTGTCCCCCAAAGCTCCTTGCAACGGATACTGGAGGCTGCAGAACGACGGGCAGTGCGCGTTCTCCCAAGTGGCAAACAGATCTACCTGAGGAAACCCCACATCCGGAAGATGCAAAGGACCAGGTCTGGATGAAGACGCCACTCGTGATCGGTCGAGATGTGCCGACTGAGACTGTCCGCACGTATGTTCAAAACTCAGGCCAAATGGCTTGCTAACAAGCAAATCCAATGGTCCTGTGCCCAGGACCAGAGTCGCAGAGCTTCTCTGCATAGAAGGTACGATCCTCCCTGTTTGTTTATATACCACATCGCAGTAGTGTTGTCCGTCAGGACTTGAGCCAACCGACCACGAAGGGAAGGCTTTGAGAGCCAGATGCATCACCCGCAATTCCAACAGATTCGCGTGAAACCTCTGTTCCACTGGACACCAATGACCTTTGACCTCCAGGTCCCCCAGATGAGCTCCCCACCCCAGGGTCGAAGCATCTGTTATCACTGCGGCCACTGGAGGTGGTAGCGAGAACGGCCTTCCTTGAGAAAGGTTGCCGACCGCAGCCCACCATCGAAGATCCGCTGCAGCGTCTGTGGAGATCCTTATCGATTCCTGGAGACCCTCCTTTGGGTTGAAACCACTTCCTGCGGAGGCACCACTGAAGAGCCCTCATGTGCCAGGGTGCAAGAGTGACCAACAGAATGCAAGAAGCGAACAGACCGAGCAGAAGAAGGACCTTGAGGACTGGAACGACCGCTCCATTCTGGAACATCGGAATCAACGCCTGAATGTCCTGAATCCGCTGCGGTGGAGGAAAGGCCCGATTCAATGTTGTGTCCAATACTGCCCCTATGAGCAGGAAGCATTGAGAGGGCTCCAGGTGAGATTTGGGCACGTTCACCGAAAAGCCCAGATCGGACAACAACTGGGTTGTTGACTGCAGGTGACGCAGCAGGAGCTCCGGAGACTTGGCTTTGATCAACCAATTGTCCAGGTATGGGAATACTGCTATCCCCCTCCTTCTGAGCTCTGCTGCAACCACCGCCATCACCTTCGTGAAGACTCGAGGTGTTGAAGTAAGACCAAACGGAAGGACCGCAAACTGATAGTGTTGCGACCCCACCACAAACCGGAGATACTTCCTGTGCGACTTGAGAATTGGGATATGAAAGTAAGTATCCTGCAAGTGGACAGACACCATCCAATCCCCTTTGTCCAACGCCAAAAGAACCTGTGCTAGGGTCAGCATTTTGAACTCTTCCTGCTTGGGGAGCCAATTCAAAATCCTCAGGTCCAGGATTGGCCTCAACCGACCATCCTTTTTGGGGATCAGGAAATATCTTGAATAACAGCCCTGACCCCTCTCCTGCTCTGGAACTAACTCTACTGCACCTTTCGACAAAAGGACTAGAACTTCCTGTTGTAATAAAAGGAGATGGTCTTCCGAACAGAAAGATGGGCGGGGAGGGATATGAGGGGGAAACTCCTAAAAGGGAAGAGTATAACCTTTCCCCACATATTTTGGTGACCCAGGAATCCGATGTAATTGACTCCCACATGTGGAGAAACTGAGACAATCTCCCCCCTAGAGGAGATGCATGCGAAGGGAGTGATGGAGGACTAAGGCTGCTTTCCTTGCTGCACCCCTCCTGAGGAAGAAGAAGAGGCAAAGTGCTGCTGGGTGGCCCCTCTGGTACGAACCCTACCTCTTCCCCTATATGATCTATAGGGATGAGCAGTATTAGGTTGCTGTCCTGCTGACTGGAATCTCCCCCGAAAGGAAGAGCCACGCCCAAACCCCCTGAACCTCCTAAATGATCTCAAAGGAGTAGAGGTGGAAGCTTGCAAGCCCAAGGATCTTGCAGTGGCCCTACTCTCCTTGAACCGCTCCAAGGCAGAGTCAGCCTTTGTCCCGAAGAGTTTATCTCCATCTAAGGGTAAGTCAAGTAGGGTTGACTGCACATCAGGAGAGAATCCTGAAGATCTTAGCCAGGCATGCCTTCCTGTTGCTACATCAAAAGGTTCAGAACCTCCTGAGGCAATCCAGAATGTGTCTTGGCCTCATCCATCAGGGCATAGATGTACCTGCCCAGGATACAGGTTGCATTTGTTGACTTCAGGGCCATGCTGCATGAAGAGAACACCTTTTTTGCAGCTTGGTCCATTCTCTTGGATTCCCTGTCCGAAGGAACCCCTGGAAAAGACCCTGGAGCTGTGCGGGAAGAACATGAGGGCTGCACCACCAAGCTCTCTGGAGTCGGATGTCTTGACAAGAAAGCTGGATCTCCAGGAGCCACCCGATACCTCCTTGCAACTGACCTATTCACTGCTGTCGAAGTCACAGGCTTCTTCCACACCTCCATTATCGGGTCTACGAGTGCCTCATTAAATGGAAGAAGCGGCTCCGCCACTGCTGAAGAAGGGTGCAACACTTCAGTGAGAATGTTAGTTTTTATTTCAGCAGCTGGAAGAGGAAGGTCAAGAAAATCTGCCGCCTTCCTCACCACCGAATGGAAAGAAGCAGCCTCTTCGGTTTACTCGCCCGGGGATGCTAAGTCCCACTCCAGGGAAGTGTCCAACCCACTGGCAGGGTCCAAGCCCTGCAGGTCTCCCAGGGGCTCTGCAATCTCACCCTCTTCCAAGAGCTGTTTCTCATATTCCTGCTCCTCAAGCAGCCTCAGAGCCAATCTCCTGGAGCGCAGCCTGGCCTCATTCTCGGCGTCGATAAGGTGTCTGCTGACGCCGAAGACCTCGGTCGGCGCGACCCTCGGATTCATCCGACGCTGGATCCATTGGTGCCGTAGGCTTCTTCAGAGTCAATTGAGGTTGTGGTGAACTCATCGGCGCCGGGGCAGCAAACGTTGTCGGCGTCACAGGCCTTCTAGGTGACGCCATCGGTACCGGCACCGAACCAGCACCTCCAATAGGAAGGAAAGGCATGAAGGGTGTTGGTCTCTACGGAGCCGGAACACCCATGTCATATGCCAAAGGACCTGAAGGTCCAGACTGGCCACCTCCCGGAGCCATGCTGGAGAAGATGTTAAACATCGCATTTAGAATTGCGGCAGGGTCTGTACCTGGCGCTGGGAACGCCGGATATCCCTGTGGAGTCGGCGTCTGAGGTGACACCGGCGTCGGTTCGGGCATCTCGATCTGCGCCGGTGAAACCGCCGGATCCTGATGAGGATCGACCTCAAACACAGACAGAGGAGATGTCGGAGAAGTAGGAGTCGTCCGAGGCGGAGGTGTTACCGTCGGACTAACATCCCATGTCTTTCGGCGTCGAGCTGATGGCGACCTCAAGCGGGATCGGTCGTTACTCGAACGACGTCGTGATCCATGCCGGCGCCAGGGGTCTTGATGACGCCTGTGCGATTTCGAAGATTTAGAAGAAGACCTACGATGGTGATGTCTTTCCTTCTTCTTTGATTTTACCAAAAATAACTTGGCCTCCCGCTCCTTGAGTGCTTTCGGATTCATACGCTGGCACGAACCGCACGCCTCGACCTCATGGTCAGAGCTCAGACACCACAAGCAATTTTCGTGTGGGTCTGTCACCGACATTCGGCCACCACACTTCCTACAGGGTTTAAAACACGATTTTCGTGGCTGAGACATTGTAACACTCGAAGTGAAACAGTAGCTCCCTGGAGCCTCGAAGAAAAAAAAATTTACTCGAATGCATGGAAAAAGGGAACTGACGTCTGCACGCCGATGAGGACCTCTTATTGCCTGGATGACGTCATGCGGCGTCGCATGGGGGTCGGGCAATTGTGACACCATCGTCGACGTGCAGAACTAGAAGAAAAATTTCCGTCGGATGCTGGCGCATGGGGAATATTCTTTAGGTGAAGAATCCACGGGTAGTTGTATCCATCAGAATGGTGTCTTTAAGAAACTAAAATGATTCCTCTTCCCTGTGCATTTCTCTTTAAGATTGAAAGGTGCTTCCTTTTTAAGGAACACTTACAGAGACCTTTCCCACACAACACTATGTTCTTTGGCAGACTTTCCAGAAACTAAAGTTGTTCAGTAGCAAATCAGTGTTAGGTAGTGCATTCTTTTCTGACAAGTTCCATGTAATGCCTCACTGTGGCAGATACTATTTTCAGCGCACAGGTGGTCACCTCTTGTGACTCCATTGCTCAGACCCTTAGAGCAGAAGAGAGCTCTGGTGAGGAGGCAGGAGAGAGTCACTGAGGAGGTTAATAGTGGCAGTTTGCCATCTGCATCCAGCCACAAATCTCACAGGTTAGGACCCTTCCCGCCTATCACTTAGCCATTCGCAATAAGAGGGGTGAAGACTAATTGGCCTGTGTAACACATTAGCATCCTTGGCTAATACATTTACTGACACGTGCAGATGCAAGTAGGCACTGGATCTAATTTAGAGTTGGGTAGATTATGCACAGTCGCAGTCAGCTTGCCAGATTTAGACTTCCTTGTCTACTCAGCCAGGAATTTTCTTTTAAAGTGCATTTGCAGGCATGGTAGGAGCAATTTCAGAGAGATACAATGCCATGGTGCCACGACAAACGAGCTGGCACTGAATTTATTTGACTAAGACAAACCTTCACAGTGTGGGCTTATTTCTGAGAGCTTGGACACATTGATGTTTGCTATGCATGGCAGACCATGGCAAGAGAAAACTCAATGCACCTGGCACAAGCACCACCCCTCACAGGGCAGACCTTCCTGTGCCATGTAAGCCAGAAGGTCCTCAGTGGACAAGGGGTAACTGATGGCAGAACTGGCTGTACCTTTGCCATTGGAAACACACTGGTTCTTTATCTTCAAATGAGATGGGGAAGCTGAGAGTTGGGAAGACATGGCATTTGTCAAATGTCAACTTGCATCTATCACTGCCCAACTCTACATTATGGTCATATTCCTACAGAAAAAATGGAGACGATATTAAACCGGGTTACATCATTTACAGGGCACTGCTAGCATGATTGTGTACTATTTGATTACCATGTCTCGGTGAGTGAGCCCCTTTTCCATGTGTATCCGGTGTCCAAATGCTGAAGACATTCAGGCCTGTGCAACATGGATGACTAGTCTTTCATTCTGACTAAAAACATTACAAAGCTGCTGAAAAATGAAAAAGCCAGAACGATAGGAAAGTGGCTGGTGGTGGCCTCCACAGAGACAGACCATTTCTAATTGATGGTGAGAGGGTGGGGACTGGTATCTTGTGGACTGAATTACCTCATATAGACCGACTGACCTCATATAGACCTTTCTTAGCTGTCATATCATGTGACACGTTCAGACAGCCTTGCCATGTTGGGGGAACTGTAGTTAGCATTTTGAAACTGTGTAGGCCCATACCAAGAATTGAAAAATTGTAAGGCCAAGATGGGGTGAAGGTTTCCCAAACGACACTGAGCATCGAGGCAGTATTGCACGTTGGTTAGAAAAACAATTCTAAATGGTCAGCCTTGAAGAATCACATGGAGAATATGTATTTTTGTACCTGGGGTAGGTATATTGCAGGCATACTAATCTACTGAAGGCACACCTACTGAACAGCCTCCTGTCTACCCAAAGAAGTAATCCAAAGCCTCATCAAGGGAGAGAAGTGCCATATAAATGCAACTACAATACAGAGCAATACTTAATAGGCCTATGGAGGGCTGGAGGCTTCCCTGCAGTCACTTAAGGATGCTCTAGTTTTTATTACTAAAGATTTGAGTGGACACAGAATTGTGGTGGTTAGAATTCAAATTAGGTTAAAAAAAAACTAAGGTGTAGTAGCTACAGGGCATGATCGGTCCACTGCACCCCAATTACAGCTAGTTAATTGAAAACAAGTTTGAATAGTTTGTTAGGAATTGGCCAAAGCCTCGTGGTTCTGTTCTGCCTTAGGCCTGGCCTGAACTAATTATACTTCAGTGCCTGGGGTCCATGCAACACACCTGCGTGTTTCAAACAAGTGAAGGCCCACAGGATGAGCAAATGGATCGTAGGTTTTTGGTAGGCAGTTGTTTGTAGTGGGGTGCTAGTTTCTGTTGATGCCTAGCTTTTGCTCCAAAATGCCTTGTGTACAGGACATATAACCAGTACCATAATAGCAGGTGTGTCATGGGCCCTGGTGAGAGGAAATAATTGTGTCCCAATGGCTGAAAACACAGCTATAATCATGGTTCTATGGGTCCCTAAACCTCATTGCCCCGCTGCCACTGCACCTGCTGCACCAGTGGAAGATTAGACCCTGCATAGAACTTTGGATCTAATCTTTCTGTTCACCAGCAACCAGTAGAATATCAATGCATATTTATTACACTCACGCTTTCGACTGGTTGATGACGTCAGTGAGTTTTTTGTGGAGCCCAGTGTAAAAGATCTACAGTGGTTTACACGAAACGGAAGGGGTATTTTCATATCAGTCCGACCCGCACCAGTAGCCATTCTGTTGCAGTCACACATACAAGCACCGCCTCCCTTCTCCTCGGTGCGTCCAGGAGGTTCTCATTTGGTCGTTTAGGTGTTAAAATAGTTCGTGCAAGAAAGATGAAAGTGAGCTGGCCCTCGAGTTCCCCATTAGGTGGAAAGAGACCTGTTTCTGCTTTGCTCTCCGGAGGAGGGCAGCGCGCGCATTCCCGGAGCTCAGCCTGGTGCCGCTAATTGCTCTCTGCCAGAGTAGCCTTCCAGAGCGCATAGCTGCTGTGCACTGATCTGCGTCCTGTCAGGAGTTCAAGGCCGTTCTGGGCCCGACCAGGCTGGAGCCGACCCTGGCGGGTTTAATCCCAGCCGTGAAAGGACATGCCGGAGTAATCAGCTGGAACTGACACTTTCGCTGCCGCGGCACCTCACAGCTCATGGTCCGAGGCCTTCATTACAACACCGCGTCCACATTACCGCGCCACGTCTGCCAGATCCCGTCTATTAGACACGCATCTGACTCCCTCCACACTGCGCCGCCGTCCAGCACACCACTCCCTCTGTCACAATCATTTCTTTTTTAGTGGTCTCATATACGACAAAACCGTCTCAATCATGCCCACCTCTCTTGGCTCATATACTTCAAAGGCCTCTCACTCCATCGCACACCACAGGCCTCATATATCTTAAAACTATTTCACTCATTCCCGCTTTACTGTCCTCACATACTTCAAAAGCATCCCTTTCATTCTCACTTCACTTGGCTCACACGCTTCAAAAGCATCTCACTCTTTCTTAATTTATTTGCTTCATATGTGAATGCATCGTACTTATTAGGAAATCAGTGGCATCATCAACTTCGACATCATATCACTCATTTTCACCTTACTGGCTTCACATATTTAAAGAGTATCTAACTCATTTCAACATCACTTGTTTCACTCATGCGTACAAGACACATTTCATACATTTCAACAGTCTCACTTATCTTGGCTTTACTGACCTTCCATACTTCAGTAGCATCTCACTCCTCACATCTCTGCTCTCATGTACCTAATAGTGGTTCTTTCATGCCTTTACTGGTCTCATAGACCTTAATAGTACCTCACTGATTTCCACTTTACTGCTCTTATATACTTCAGCAGCGTCTCACTCAATTCCATATCACTGGCATCATTTACTTAATAGTGTCTCTCTCACTCCTTCATCACGGGCCTCATAGGCCTTAATAGTATCTCAGCGATTTCCACTTTACTGACATCATGAACTTCAACAGCATCTCACTCAATTCTACATCTCTGGCATCAAATACTTTAGTAGCATCTCACTCCTTCTCACGTCTCTGCTCTCATATTCCTAATAATGGCTCACTCCCATTTTACTGGCCTCACATACTTCAGAAGCATCTCACACTTCCTCTTTCACCCGGTGTATTATATTTCAATTGCTTATCTCCCTTTACTGAACACATATATTTCATGAGGGTTTTACTCCTTTTCATGTCACTGGAAGCATAAGCATAAAAAAGCCGTCCATATCACTGGTCTTATCCATGTCACTCTGCTCTTCGTGGTCAACTTCACTCGTTTCAAGGGAGTCTCACTGATTTCAGGATCAATGTCCACGCATACCTCACTATCATATAACCATTTTGACATAGGGCACTGCTCACTCACTCCTGAATGAAGTTTCACCCAGTTCCTATCTTTGGCATCAAACACTTCGGGGTATAATTACTAAAAGGTCACCCAACGCAGGGCAGCAAGCAAAGCTGCTGTGCAGCATTGAGTGAACAGTAGAGAGCTGAACAGCACCAAATCAACTAAGATATACTCTTCAGCTCTCTACCTGTGCTGGCATATTTGAGGCTGCCTAGAGCCAACTCAGGCACCCTTGCACCATATTGCAATGGTGCCTGTTTTACAGGTTTGATTGTTTTTGTGTGGGTTCCTGCACAAAAACATAACAGGCCATTTCCTCTTTCTTTGCTGGATGTTGAATGCATCATGCAGAGAAATAGGAAGCAACATACAAAAATAAAGATATTTCTTCTTTTTAGGCCTCTCTATGGAAGGCACACAATTTTGGCGCAAAACAAGGTTTGCTACTTTGATTAAATCTGGGACTGCATCAAATTCCATGGAAGGTGTAGCGTCTTCCCCAGCCTGGATACCTACCAATGACTACCCCGCACATGGTATTGGGTATTGCACATCTTTATTCACCTGTGTGTAACTCAACGCTCTAAACCTGCATTCACTAATCCATGCTCTAACACGTACTATGGAGTCCATCAGGAGCCAAAAGGATTCCGTCATTAATAACTGTCATTCCTGACTGAAAATGTACCTTTCGTAATCTACCTTTATTTGAGATTCAAGGTTTCGTTAATTTGACGGTATGTAACTTCTTCAGCTCGCAGCATTTTCTTTATGACTTGTTTCAAACCCTCACCAGCAAGATTATTGAGGTATTTGATAATCTCCTTGTTATCTGTTTCTTCTGCTGCATCTATGAAATCATCATATATCTCTATTTAAGCAGTTTCAGGACGGCAACAGCATTATAACTGTTTCCAGGATTGGCTGACACTGAAAATGGATTTCTCTCCAATACTGTCTGCAGTCCACTAGGACACACGTTTTCCATGCCATCTCTAAGGTACTGTGCTGTGTTGGCCTCTGGGCCATCTTAGACAGTCTGTGGAACTGTGACCTCTTTTTAGTCTTAACTGTGTATTTTACTCGTATCTGACTAGGGTAGTTTTCAGTGTTTCTTTTCTGTGTCTGTTTGTGACAGCTTGATGTATAGCTTTATGTTGTGTAGTAGCATGGTACTTTTCTTTACTGCCTTGCCAGCAGGTTCTTGGCCAACAATGTGTAGACTTCTAAGTGAAGCTTTTGTTATCTTCAAGTGTTTCAAACTGGTTGGAGTTGTGCTTTGACTTCACATATGCCAAACATCGATTCCGCACTTCAAAGGGTACACACGTGGTATGCACATGCAGTTTACTTGGACCACTGCAAACTCTCTGGGACAGCACCGTTGATTTTCTGATTCCATAGCCCCTTTCTTGCCACCGGTTGTAGTGTCTTGCCCATCCTGGTTACCCGCCAATGACTGCCACACACAGCGATGGGTATTGCACGTCTTTATTTGTCTGCATGTACTCTGAAACTCAACATTCTAAACCTACATTCACTTCACTTACATCACAGTTCTACCAAGTCCATCAGGAGCCTAAAAGGTTCCATTATTAATAACCTACTCAACACTACAGGAGGATGGATGCATGAGAATACCCATTCTCCACTCATGGAACACTTGCCACAATGAAATGTAATGCAATGTAGCACATGCATTACATTTCTTTACAAAGTCACTCATGGAGGCAAAAACAGCCTTCTGTGTGGCTTTATAAATCCTATTTAAGGACTTGTGTTGCCTTGCAACAACCTGCGTCATGCAAGGGCAAGTCAAGTCCTTAATAAATCTAGGCCTCGATCTGAGTCTTCTTCATTATCCCCTCACAAAATTCATGCATTTGAATAGTCTCATTTATTCCTGCACTACATGTCAATAGAGACTTGTCCACAAGTCACCACACTCTCTCACTCAAGCACTTATTCCCACAGCGGCCGTCACACACCGTGAAAAAATATACTTTGTTTTGCATCACTGTAGCCATATTTCCACATCACTATCCTCATGTTCTTTCAATAGCATATAATGTTTTTCAACCTCATACACTTCAATGGACTCTAACACCTTCCCTCATACCTGTCCTCTTAAATCTGAAAAGACCCCACCCGGCGGCCACAACAGTTCCGCTCATGAACGAGTATGCACCTGGATTAGATTTTCTACTCCAGATACATCCAAATTTAGTATAAACAAAAGTAGTTTTTGAGCGTATTTTCTTCTCCAAAGGTCCCTTTAAGTTGTTTTTCAGATTGAGAAGTCTTTTTTTTTAAACAGGAAACAAGTGCCTCAGAAATGCCAACTTGCTGCTCCTGTCAAGCAGGTCCCGCCCAGTGCTCTGTCCATCTCCTGGTCACTTTTCACTTGGATTTGGAGGTGGAAGTATCACTTTTTGTCTCCTGGAAAAACCTTTGGATTTAAGGACTTTGTATTTTTGGAATCACACAAGCAAGATACAAAACTATCAAACAAGGGTGTTGTTTGATTGCTTGGGCATGCACCAATATTTCTTTGTACTTTAATTTGATTTTAAAAATTTATAGTGGTGAGCGGCCTGGAGTTTAAGTATGGGCCTAATTAGTTATTGATTTGTCATCTTTTGTAAAGGAAAATTGTTGCACAGCTCAGAACCTGTCCTTTTCTATGTGCAATATTATTTTACTATGTGGCCTAGATTTCCAAAGGGCCAACTCGCCAGTAGGCCCAGAACTAGTAGTCATCAGTGCACGAAATACATTTTTCTGTGGTATATGTTTTTAAAACATTATTCAGGGCAGGAATGGCATAGGATTAAATTAAACATGTTGGCTATTTTTTTTATTTCATTTTTTGTTGTTGCAGAAAATGCATATGTGGTATGGTAATATTTGATGGCATAGGAAGATGTGTGTTCTGTTGGTTTGAATCTTTTATAGCACAGTTAATAATTGTGTTTTGCATTGCTAAATTAATGTTAGTGTTTTCTTCAGTGCTACCCCTAGGCCTCCTTATGGTCAGTGTGTTTGTGTGTGTTGGGGTTGTTTGTGTGAGTGTTTTTCATCGTCCACCATTTGTCTTTGTTCTCCATGCGTGTGGGCAGGGCCCATTTTGTGTAGTATATGTCCATAGGCTTGCATGTATTTTTTGTTCTCCATGCCTCCTTGTTTGCAGTTGTTGTTTGACCATGTGGCTGGCAGCCATTTTCTCCATCCAGCCAGTGTGTCTTTGTCATAACCTTGTATGTGTTCTTCTTTGTTATCCTTGCTCCTTGTTGTTTGAACATGTTGCTGGCAACCATTTGATGCATGCAGCCAGTGCTTGACATATGCTTGCATGTGTTGTTTTGTTGTCCCCATGCCCCTTGTTATTGTTGTCTTACCATGTGGATGGCAGCCATTTTTTGCATGCAGCCAGTGTTCCTGTGCAATAGGCATGCATATATTCTTTGTTTGCCATGCCTCCTTGCTACTTGTTTTATTTTACCATCTGGCTAGCAGCCATTTTGTGCATGCAGGCAGTGTTCCTTTGTCATAGGCCTGCACGTGCTTTTTTCTTTGTTCCCCCTGCCTCCCTGCTCCCCCTTGTTATTGTTTGACCATGTGGCTGACAGCAAGTTTGTGCATGTAGCCAGTGTTACTTTGCCATAGGCTTGCATGTGTTCTTTCTTTGTTTCCCATGCCTCTGTCGTAGTTGGACTCTTGCTCTAGGCAAGACTGCTGGTTTAGGGATGACAGCGCTTTGTTTGTAGGCATCTAGGCCAATCCTACAACAAGTCGCAACTTTCGGGCCAACCCTCCCGGCTCACAAGCAGTACCTCACCAAAAACTCAAACAGTAAAAGGTGAGTTATGGCAGCCTTTACGCATGGACTCAAGAGCGCGACATCTCAAGGGACTTATAATTAAACAGAGATTACCCTTTTCTCACATGAGCAACAAGTCTTATTCACACACAGGCAATAAAGGAGATGCAGTAAAGTTTTCAATAGCTTTTATTAACAAGACTGCAATTTACTGTAAAATGCATGAGCTGCAATGATTAAGATAATGAACAATGCAAGAAGCAGAATTGTAAAAATGAGAGTCGTGAATATAAAGACACCCAACATCTTGCAATAACATGAAATGTGAAATAGCCCACAATACCCTAGCATGGAGACCCTAATCTCTATCCCAAAGAGAGCTATGTGTGATAAACCTAATCTGCCAGTACCATGTCCATGAGAAGAGCCCCCCAACTTTTGTTACCTTGGAATGAAGTCTCTAGATCAGACTCAGTGGGGACACTAAGGCTAGGTGTGCATCAAGGCGACATGTAGCATAGATAGCGTTGATGGCACCTGGTAGGAATCCCTCTAAGTATTTATACAGATCTTGTAGGACCCCTGACACAGGTATGTTCCCAAACAATAGATAAGAAGGCATGCTTGGTGCGGCAATTATATAAACAATTCCCTCTAAAAGTACATTATGTTCCTATCACACGTAAGTGGGAAAGAGACACGATGTGAATACCTACGTATATCGCTTGTCTTTGACGCTGATAGTGACACCTTCACAGAGTGGCACTGATAACGTGAATTCTAAACATCTTCCTAACTATAAACATAGCAGCCATCTTAGAAGAAATAATTAAATAAATGTGCTGAAACAGAGCAGGTTAAGTAGATTAAAAGTCATTGGGTGACGGGGGCACAAGTCTGCAAGCCAGAAGGCTAAGCAAACTCCTGATTCGCAATAAAACTAAATAGGATCCACTACACCTCCTTGCTTCTTGTTGTTATTGTTTGATCATGTGGCTGGCGGCCATTTTGTCCATCCAGCCAGTGTCCTTATGACATAGGCTAGAATATGTTCTTTGTTTGCCTTGCCTCCTTGTTGTTTTACCATGTGGTTGGCGGCCATTTTGTGCATCCAGCAGATGTGTCTTTGCCATAGGCTTACATACAAAGTTGGTAATTATTGATCATGTGTTTATTTTAAGTTTATATTTTAATTTTTTTACTTGTATTTTCTATTTTCTATTTTAATTTATTTATTTTAATTCAATTTTCTATTCCATTCTTTATTTTTTGTTTTAGGTTTTTATTTACATGTTTAATTTAATTGTTTTAAATTTCTTGTTTTTAATTTAAATTTTGATTTTAGTTTTTTGAAATTCTTTTTAATTTGTATTTATTTTTATTTAATTCTGCTTTTTGCCTTGATTCATCCATCTATGCACATCCTTTACTCTATCCATCCATCCATCCACCAAAGGTGCACAGCTACACTACAGCATTTGTTTTTTTTTGGTGTATAAATGATTCCATTTCCTCCTGGACACCCTGACTGCAGAAAAATCAGCAGTATAGTCCATTATTTAAATAATTATTCCATTTCTTCTGGACCACCTTGCTGCCATAGTTTTTTAAGGATTATTCCATTCACCCATGCACTTCTCTCTGACTAGTCCAAGTATCTTCATTACAACAGATGAAGATGAAGCAAAGCGCTATATCTGCATTGTGTGCTGCCTCATTTGAAATAAAATTTTATGGAATGGTGGTGTGGTTTGACTCTACAATGTTTGATTAAATTGGTATTTATTACATAAGTAACCAGCCACAATAAAATTGAATTTGTCTGTACTATTACAATCGGCAACAATGGCATGTTTCACACACCCCCAGGGTCTGCGTGCAGATGTTGAAAAGGGGTGGAATATACCATCCTTCATCACTCCGCTCACGGCTGTGCAAGTGGCTGAGTACTGATATTTAGTACCTACAGCTGGTTGTGCAGAACCATCAGTGTAAATGACAGTATGGTATCTGTCAAAATATCAAGAGGTGCGGGGTACTCCTGTTCATATTGTAGAAATTCTTGTGGTTGAAGTTTTGGATCAAAGATTAAATCAACATTGATGGCAGTCAGAGAGATTGCCCACTGAATCCAATGTGGATGTAATACTTTAGTGTTAGGAACACTAGCTTTGGTGTCGGCCTCTAAGGCCGGCACTGGGGGTAAAGTCAATAATGCGTTTCCCTTTGGCCTCTCTTTGATGGCAGTCATCTATACTGCTGTTATAATTTTTTCAGTGGGTGCAAAGTGTTGTTCTGCATTGGAGTATAAATGTGATTTATTTGCTGTAGCCACCGTGTTGCGTTCAGTAAAGGTGACATAAGTGAACCATATGGCACGAGCAATTATTCTGATGACCAAATTTGCCTTGTTGTCACAGGTGAATAAGTGTTTTACTTCTAGCATGTTCTGTTGCAATCTCTAAGGAAGTGTGTGTGTTCAACTGTCCAATGTCTGCTGGAGAAATCTGGGCATATTAAATCTTAAAGTGGCTTGATGTGTTGTGCATAGTCAGGAATGTAAGTTCTGCCAAAGTTGAAGAAACCAAGTAAAGACTGTAGCTTCTTGATAGTATTTAGTGGTTGAAGTTGAGCACATGTTTCTAAAATGTGCAGGGCCAGGCTCTTCAGCAGTATAATTCATGTTTTTAATAAATATTCCATTCTTTCTGGACCCCCTTGCCGCCATAGGGTTTTTTAAGGATTATTGCATTTAGCCATGCACCTCTCAGTGTCTATTCCAACAGATGGAGATAAAGCAAAAATCTACATTTGATTGTTGTGCTGCCTCATTTGAAATGAAAGTTTATGAAATGGTGGTGTGGTTTGACTTTACAATGTTTGATTAAATTGGTATTTATTACATAAGTAACCCACCACACTAAGATTGCATTTGTCTGTACTATTTCAACCAGCAACAATGCCACGTTTCACGGGCTATGTGTTTTTCTTGTTTGGTTGCTTTTAGGTGCAGAAGAGACCTCACATCACCCAACAGTACTGACAAAGAGAAGGTTTTGCAGTTACTTTGGTCCTCCAAACTCTTCTGCTTGTGCATCTTAAAGCCACTGCCAACTTAGAGCTTAAGATGTTCCCAAAGAAAGTTGCTCCCAAGAAAGTGGTCAGTGAGAAGAAGCAGCTTTCCACCAGTGGCGTGCCAACCGCAACCTCTTTTGGGAGACATGTGCCTACCACACCTGCCTCCTGGGAGCAGCACTTCTGCATCAACCTAAGCCCAAGACCACGTCTGCCAGTGAGGCAGACACTGCAATCATGGCGATACCAATGAGCAAGGACGTTGAATTGGATTTGTCCCTTTCGCAAAGTAGTAACCAATTGTTTCAAGAAATACAGCAAAAAGTACACAGCAGCCGCAGTTAGCGCTAGTAGATCTTCCCAAAGTTGGAGCAGAACAGAGATCAAGCTTCCTGCAGAGCAAAAACCTCTTCTTTTAGAAACAATGTCTCCCAGATCTCATGCAAGAAAAAGAAAGGGTACTACTCCAGCATCTTCTCCAAGTACCCCTTCTGATGACGATGATAGGGACATGGAGTGGACCCCGACAGAGTCCATGAGACTCCAGTAGAGCCAAGGGAAACGATAAGTTCCAGAAAGCCTTAGAATCATGGAAGGTGATGAGGAGGATGATGACAACAAGCCAGTCATTGTGAAAGCTGGCACAGAGGAGTCCAACTTTACTATCCAACATGCTCCAAGGGATGTGGCAAAGGCAGCACCACCAGCTCACATATTTTCCAGGCCTCAGCAGAGAGCTGAACTATCATGTACCTCAGTAAAAGTATGCACTACAAAAAGGCAATCTACACACCCACCTTCCTCCAGTTCTTCTTCTGGAATTGGCAGAGGTCCAATAGGAAAGTACTCCTCCCCAGTTTGGGACTTTTTATGATTAGCTAATAAGAGGAGAACATTGCGATATGCTCCATTTGCCACGCAATTGTTCGTCGAGGTAAGCCTGGGTCACATTATGGTACTGGAGGCCAGATTACCCATATGCAAAAACATCACACTATCAGGTGGGAGGAGCACCTTAATAAAATGGCTGAACGTGGTCACAGTGGTGAAGGTGAGGAGGGCCAGGAAACATCACCTACAACTGGTCAAATCATGGTAGAATGTGAGAAAGAAGAGGGTGATATCCTCACACAAAGCAGCCCTGCCCCCAGTAGTGCCCCAGAATCATCCTCCTCAGCAACTTCACAATGGCACAGGAAGACTCAGAGTCAAATGGAGAGACAACGGCATACAGTGACTGCAGCACGACACATATTGAGTCTATCACCCCCTACATCTCACAAGTCCCCTGTGTCAGTGGCCCCACAAAAGAAGAAAATCCAGGCTATAATTACGGGCATGTTTAGGCAGGAGGGGCCCTATGACCGCAACACCCAATGGCATGTTTGTACAATGGGAAGCTGTCAAAAATGTTAGTGCTGCAGCTCCTGCCTTACTTCTGTGAAAGGAGTGGGATTCTTAGAGTATGTGGCAGCCATTTGCCCGAAATGGATAGTTCCAAGTCGGACCCATTTTGCTAGACTTGCTGTTTCAGCGTTGCATCACAATGTGCTGCAATTGGTTGGACAAGCTTTGCAGCAAAGTGTGGTCCACACTATCCACCTAACCACAGACATGTGGAACATTTGTCAGGCTACTGATTACATGTGCGTCACTGCACACTGGATCTCCTTGTGGGGGCATAGCAAAACTATCTACAGATCTTGTCCCTGAAGAAAGTTTTAAGAGTGTTCGGCTGCATGCAACAGTAGCAATGTTCACCATGGAAAAATAACACACAACTGCAAACATCTTGGACTAATTTAATAGCAAGGTGTCTAAATGACTGTGACCCAGTTGTCTCCGAATTGGATTTATTGCCATGGGCAGTGGCATGTAAAATAGTCAGGGCCATGGCTGACAGTGGTTATTTCAAGGTTCTGTGTTTGATGCACTGCATCAATCTGGCTGTGCAAGACTTTCTAAAAAATGAAGACATAGTTAGCAATGTATTGACCACCTGCAGACAAATCTGCACTCATCTCAGCCATTTTTTTAATGCCCAGAAACAGCTGGGGATTATTCAGTGTGGTAACAGAGTACCAGTTGAAGTCCACGTTGGAACCCAACCTATTATATGTTACAACGTCTGTTTGAGCAGTACAGAGAGATCAATAACTATGTCATTCTAAGAGGAAGGGATGCAAGCCTAAGGCAAAGGGACACTGGCTGGATGGACAAAATGTCTACCAGTCACATAGTCATACAACAATAAGCAAGGAGGCATGGGGAACAAAGAAAGAACACATGAAAGCCTATGGAAAACGGACACTGGCTGGATGGACAAATGCCTGGCACAGATGCTGCTCCCTTTTGTGGTTTTTACACGGAAGTTGGCAAGGAGGACAATACAATGGGCCAAACTATCTCCTTGCTGCATCTGCTACATGACCAGCTAAACAAGGTGTCTGAAAGGTTCAACTGCAGAGGTGTGAATGAAAACCCAGAAGTGCATGCCTTGGTTGAGAGCCTAAGCTATCACCTAACTTGTAATACAAGGCTATAAAATAACATTATCTTGTCCAAATGGTATATTTGTGCCACCCTACTTGATCCACACTACAAAACAATTATTTCCTCTTTCATTTCTTTTTCTGAAGGGGATGTTTCAAAATACATGAGATGGACTCTTGAGCAAGCTGGAGAACTGGAAGAAGAATGGCTGGAACTTAGAGGCATATTTAAGAGTCTCAAGCACCACCTTACCACCGCCATAGCGCCTATTTTTTTACACTAAGGTGGCGCTAAAGTAGCTTTTCTGCCACGCCATATTTACTTTGTAACCTCTTGTGCCACATTATGCCTGCACCAGGCAAAATGTATGCAAGAGGGGTGTTCCCACACAAGGAGGCCAGCAAAAGTGGTGCAGTGAAATTTAAAAGATTTCACTGCACCATTTTTGGTGTCATTTTCAACGCCTGCTCAGAGCAAAGTACCACCACAGCATCAAATAAGTATGGCACAACCATGGTGTCATTTGGTGCTGGTTGGGGGCGCAATAAAAGTGGCACATCATAGCTGATGCACCACTTTATCTTAAATATGGGTCTTAGAGTCCTACTTCGCAGTTCTGGGGTGCCTCCTTCAACTTCCAGAGAATGCTGTCTTGTCTCACAGCAGCCAACACCAGCAACAAGAACACCAGCAACAACAGCATCAAAATAATGAGACCCAGCTTCCGCATTGGCTTGGTTTCAAGTGGCAGGTCTTAAGTCCAGTGCAAAGGAAAAGGTAAAAGAGAGCGAGCAAGTGGCAGCACCAATGGCACTAAATAGGATGTTCAAGGAGTATCTGGAATGCCTAAAAGAGGTGTATGTGGATCACAACCCACTGGCATATTTGAATGGGAAGATGCGCCAATGGCCAGAGCTCCGAAGGCTGACAATAAAGTATGTGGCTTGTCCTGCAGCCCGCATGTCTGCTGAATGTGTATTCAGTGCAGCTGGTGCAGTTGTTACAGTGAGAAGAATCAGCTACTCACTTTACAATATGGAGAAATTAGCCATGCTCATAATGAACCAGCATTTTATACTGGTCCCGAACACAACAGGAGGAGGAAGAGGACGATTGGTCAGAATCAATTGTGTTTGCTAACCAACTTCTGGGTGAACCAACTGAGTTTGAGGATGCGCTCTACTTCCTGGACTGAGTATGACAATGCCATCATAAAACCTTTTAATTATTTCTCGTTTAACTTTTTTCTTTCATTCTTTGCAGGTGGAAGATCATGTTTCTGTTGGATTTATGCTGCCCCACCATTTTTTTGTCACATATTATATGGTTGGATTGGAGTTGGACCCATGTGCAGTGAAAAAGCCCCCTCATTCCCTTCAGGACATTGGAGAAGATTCCTGCCATCCTCACATGCCACTGTTTATCTGTTTTTTTACATCACCTAGCAGGACTGCCCCAGAAGATCATTTATTAAAAGACTGCCAGTGCCAATGCCAAATTCCAATGTGTTGCTACTTGCTACGAATGGAGGAAATAATATTTTGTTCAACCACCATGCTTAGATTGGAAGAATTAACTACTAACTACTGCACTAATAAGTGGTGATATATTGAGTGATTGTGAGTGATGAGTGATGATGTATGTGGGG
Organism: Pleurodeles waltl; assembly: GCF_031143425.1. Classification (NCBI taxonomy): domain Eukaryota; kingdom Metazoa; phylum Chordata; class Amphibia; order Caudata; family Salamandridae; genus Pleurodeles; species Pleurodeles waltl. Next base: position 789,374,091 of record NC_090450.1, read on the forward strand.
GCTGACGGTGAGGGATGGAGTTTATTTGATCAAATGTGTAAACTTGATTCTGATGCTTTGCAATGTTTGGGGGCTGATGGGTGATCATTATTTTCTGAAAGTGATTGGTTTTTCAAACTTAGTGAAATTTATTTGCAGCATCTACTCCTTTTTTCTGGCTCCTCAGACCAGACCAGTCACTTTAGTTACCAAACACAAATCTACACAAAATTCTCCAGTTCTGTTTCTCCATCTTCAACAGCAGTGCACTTGGCTACACAGGTCTACCTTTCTCTGTTTGGGACTGGCATGGAGTTCCTCAGAATCAGAAGGAGGAAGACAAAAGGACTCAGGACAGGACTTCTTCAACAGCTAGAAGGAGAATGTTATCAACTTCAAAGAGAAACCGTGATGATGGCGACGACTCTGAGGCCTAGTACTTAGCTCTGTGGACAGGAGGGAGGTGCGCTGTTGGGAAATGCTGATGAGTATGTGTTTGCTGCACTGCTGGCACAAACATCAAACTCCACTCATGATCTTGCTTTGCCTCTAAGGGCCAGATTACAACTTTGGAGGAGGTGTTAATCCGTCCCAAAAGTGACGGTAAAGTGACGGATATACCACCAGCCGTGTTACGAGTTCCATGGGATATAATGGACTCGTAATACGGCTGGTGGTATATCCGTCACTTTACCGTCACTTTTGGGACAGATTAACACCTCCTCCAAAGTTGTAATCAGACCCTAAGTCTTCTTGGAACACTTCTTGGAACTTCCTTTTGTCCTTCCCTGTTAGTGGATTGATTCAAGTGAACTTGTTTAGTTAGTAATTAGCTTCTACTGAAGAAGATGTTATCTATATGTATCTAGGTTTTTCTAGGCCAAATAGGCAATGGCAATCATACCCTAGTGGTCAATATAGTGGCAGAGGCCAATACAACAAGGGTATAAGTAAATGGCTTGTTTTTAGCAGATTTAAAAAAAACTGGCTACACTAAAAGACATTTGAGGCATAAAGCAAGTGAAACAAATGATCTCCTTTCTATTTTAACAGGTACGAAAACCCACCCTTTCCAATGACACAGGCTCACCCCTCTCCCCAAACAAATAGCCCATCCTCAAAAAGTCCAACGAAAAGTCTAATATGAAAAGTTTTTGAAAACCCAGTCCCAACTTCCTCCCCACTGTCTCCACCCACAAGTCCCTCCCACCCAAAAAAAATAAGAAAAAAAAGGCTCAGAAGAGGGCACTGCCAAAAGGGTCCGGAGCTGGGCCAGGCTCTGCTCGATCCTAGCGAGTCGGCTCTCTATCTGGTCCATCCGCTGTAGGATACAATGGAGCAATGCCCTGGCAGAGCAGGAGGGGGAGGCAGCAGGTGCAGTCAGGGATCCTGACAGCTGGTGGTGGTGCCGGCGATGTAGTGGCCAGGAGGGTGGAGGCTGGGGCTGGAGTGCTGCTGAGCTGGCTCCTGGGTCCGAGGCAGCTATTTCAGCCTCCCTCTCCTCCAGGACCACCAGACGCTGGTATTCAGCCTGGATGTTCTCCAACCTCTGCTGCCACAGACAGGATGCTATCTCCTGTCTGGTTGGTGGTCATCCAGCAGGAGTAGCTATATCAAGAAAAACAAAAATAAAAAATACTAATTGTAAACAATACTCTGAACAAATACTTCTTCAAAAGTAGGTGTTGTGTAGCCATTTTTAGCTAAAGCTCCATACATGTTATTTTAGCAAACTAAGCCTGCCGCTGTGCACTTTAACCCAGATATATTTTATTCACCTTTGTTTTATTATTTTAACAATAGCTGCATTTATGGGGTTGTTTTATTTTCTCTATGTAGCTGTTCTTTTCCTAGGCCAGCACTGCGTTCTTAAACAATACATTTCTTTCTCTCTGTGCTTTTTTCAAGGCTGCAGTAAAGCTAGCTTGCCGGCAAAAGTGGTACACTTTGTCTCTAATGTTCACAGAAACATACACACTCTACGTGGGAATCCTTTCTTGGAAAGACAGCTGTTTTATTATAAAAACACTACTGTGACCTATGTACGTTAGAGGGAGATTCCAGCCAGATGACCACGACTGTATGCTGATTGCTGAGTGCTTCGCTGCAGCTGCTTATGTAGACTACAGGCCTTTTGCTCAGGTATGAGGGATGTCGTCTTCCCAGGGGAACCTGAAGGGCAGAATTAGAGCTTAACATGCTGTGCTCTAACATAGCCTGGGTAGGACTATTCTTAACGATTGTAGTGACAATATGGTAGCGTTATTTTCATGCTTTACTCTCCATGTCACAATTTTAATCCTATAATGCTTCATCATCCTAGTTATTGCATTACATGCTTTATTATCTAAGATGCAGTTACAACAATAAAGCCTTATTAAACTATAGTCTGCCTCTGATTGTCCTTGCATATTTGAGACTAATGTAACTGAGAGAAGCGAATGAGATCTGAGTGACCACAATTTCCCTGAGGAGTCATTTGTGTCATGCGCTCGGTTGCCCAATCATCCTTGCTCTAGGGCGAAGATGAGGCACTGCTAGTTGGCTGGAACAAAACCCTTAGTAGGCTGACAGGTATCACCTGTAGTGGGTTCAGACTCAGTACCCCACAGTGCAAGTGATTCTGCCGCCCAAATCCAGTAGTCTCATTAGGATAATAAGAGCCTACGCAACATAGGTAGTGGGTGGCACAGTAGCACTACATTGCTGGTCCCCTAGGGACATTAGAATTTGAAGGAGAGTCACAGGGCCAATTCTATTTGTTTACCCACACATGCCTCACATAAAAAGCACTGACTGTCTGGCAGAAAGGAATTAAGGCAGAATAATACCAGATTTAAAAAACAGTGCTTTCATTTTTTTTTCTTGTAAATGCTTTTCTAGTAACTAAACAGACACTTTTAGTGGAAAAATAAAAATGAATTATCTCACATTTATAAGTAGGGCATTATGCACTATGGAGTACAAGTTGTTGTGACAAATTAATGGAGGCATGCTAGCCAGTGCTTCGAGTACTTTGCTACTGTCTACACCTGGGACAGCTGTAGTTGAGCATTATCTATCTTTAATTCCAGTGACCCTGCTCTTCCCCAAATGCTTTTCAGTTAATTTCTACCCTGACTCCAAACAGGGAGATGAATAAATAAGATACCTCACACATGTAATGTATACAATGCAGATATATTTATCCTGTACACCGTAAGTAGACGGCGGGGAAAACGATGCACCGCACTACAGGGAAAGGAACGGGCTTTATAGATTGTACTTGTCACGTTCTTCACAGAGTATTCCTCACGTCAAACTTGAAATCAAATCGGGCACTTACTAGTCCCATTATAGTCACTGGTCTCGCCCACAAACACACATTCTTTTCAACAAATTAATTCGCTGGGCAGTAAGGAAAAGAAACTTGACTTACTGTACTCCAGAGAATGGCAGATGGATTAGGCGGTAGGTAGAGCTTTTGCTATAGAATAGATGGGTGCCACTGATCATAGATTCATCGTGTGCCTAAGCTTTGGCTTATTCAGTCACTGTATAGACAAATGTCTAAAGGGAAAAATCTGAACAGGTATAAAATAAATCTGTTATGTGAAACCATGAAATATATTTTGGAAACACTTCACAAAGCCATAAAAATGTGGCACATGTCAAGAACAAATTTGTTTGGTAGGCTGGGATGGAAAAACTTAAGAAAGAATAAAGGAGTGAAGTACTAAGAGGTGACTGAGTAGGCAAAGGAAAAAACACACCACGTGTGTTCGATTTGTAATGCATTGAAAACTTTGTAAATGCTGCATTAACTGAAACAGACACACACTGCACAGCCAAAACTGCAGGCACAAATTGAACCATACTGCACTTCTTCGGTCATGGGTGGCGAAATGCCATGTGCAGGGAAGTGGTTAATGAATGATGATGGGTGGAATACATATCTGCCTCATTTAACAAATACAGTGAGACAAGAGATTAGAACACAAATTAAAATACTCCCCACTTTGAACCATAGCTTTGATAACCATAAACCACAAAGTAAGTGAAGTAGGTGAGCAGCATGCCCCTCTACAGAAGAGCTCCCTTGTTAATTCATCCCATCAAATTTTCAATCATCTTTTCATTCTTCCCACTATATTCACCCAAAGCCACCATGATTTAAGCTTTAACTTCTCTCATCCAGTCTTTCACCAAAAATCACAATCCATTGTCAAACTACTCAATCCACTGTCCACCCTTTTTTTCAATCATCCTTTCACCCATCATCCATTTACCCAATATTCACTCACAAATCCTTTCACCCACCCACACATCCTTTCCTTTCACTCATTCCAGGCATTCTTTCTTTTAAGATTTCATTCTTTCCGGTTTCTATCAAGCCATCATTTTTAGGGTACGTTATGTGTGCTTTTGCTGTGTTGCCGCTAGAAGTATAAGTAACCCAACCACCACTGTAGCTGTAACACGGAGTGTTCATGATCACAAGGAAGCCCTTGTAGCTAATTAGCAGTAGTAATTGTCAATAATAATGAAGTAATGTGACGTACCATTGCCCATCCCTTCTGCGACTATTCCCCCTGCTACATCTGCTCCTGCAGAGGAACGTGAGCCAGCTCCACTGGTGGTTGGTGTGGCTAGAAAAAAACATGATATCGTTTTTAGGTGCCAGGTATACCTCCCCTTCATATTTTAATCAAAAATGCAATTTTATACACTGTTATAGTTCAGGTAGCACTGAAGTATCAAAAATATCACTCTGGGTATTTTGTTGGTTCACAATGTTAGACAAGCCAGGTAGTCAAGCCAACCAAAAACAGTGCATAATGGAGGGGCAGAGGTTTAGTGTATGATGATGATGACTTGGAATCATTGAAATGCAATGAAGCGGTGGAATAAAAATGGTCAATGAAAGACAGAAAAAAGGTAATGCAGGGATAACAGGAATAAAACATAAATTGGGTAGGGGAGGTGGAAAAAAATAAGACTGTAAAAAAGTGAACAAAGCAAAATTAAAAGTAGTATAATAGTTGACAGAGGTAAACGTTAGGGAAATAATAATAATATAAATTGACAGAACTTACTGGGATGAGCAGAGCCCTGAGCAGTGTCACTGGTGGCCGACACTCCCCCCCCCCCCCCCAGCTCCTAAAAAAAAAAATAGATTGGTGGTACAGTTAATCTCTAAAAAATTGCTATATAACAGGCAAATGCAGTAACAGTGTACTTAAATCAGATTGCCTATAGTACTAATATGATCGACTATTGTTGAGTTGGCTATACTCCTAAAATCCCTACTTCAAATTTCCTTAACAAAAACTACATTTGGAACCAATGCATTGCAATGAATGAGCTTTGATTCTCTTGCCATTTCTCAACCTCCTTGATGGACAAACTCAGTCTCCCATTTTTGCAGTGCATAGACGCATACTAGTACTAAACATCACTGTTAAAATGCTTGGGACGATATGAGCGACATAAAGAAAGCCATAGAGAATGGTAACTCACTGATCTCAGTAATTCAGGAGGGCAGAGGAGTCTGCATTGCAGTGGCTTGTTAAATAATTAGCCAAAGCGAGTGCCTACAAGTACGATGATTTAGAGCCGAGCACCTGCCTAGCTCTAACTAGATCACATAATAAGTAATATTCTTAATGTAACTAAACATCGCTTACCTCTGAGTGTGAGCAGCATTTTATTCAGAAAGAAAAGTTAGCACTGTAGAACAAAAACACAATAATACAGTAAATACTCACCATGACCCAGAATCCCCACATCTAGAAGGTCAAGCAGGTCCTACTCGCGGTTGATGATATTGGTCCAGCGGTGCCTCAGCTGCTGGGTGGTGCACCGGACCTGGGGGTGCCCCGAACACACCTGTGCACCCTAGCCTATAGCAACCAATGATCCTGGAGGGAGTAACCAATGCCAGGCCTGCTGCCTGCTGCCAGAATGGAGGGGAGGTGGTGCTGCCACCTTCTCCTCACAAAAGATGGGCCAGGGCTACACCCCTTGGCAGCCCCATCACCCACAAGGTAGACGTCTGCTGCTGGCAGTCTGGGGGAACCTGGTGCTGCTGCTTCCCTGTTCTCTGGCACTGCCCTTCTCTGCCATCGTGCTGGGGTAAAGAAAAGAAACAGGAGGACAAAGAAGGAAGAAATACCTGAGTAAATGGAAAAATAAAACAAAATACAAAACGCACAAAAAAATGAAAAAAAATAAAAAAAAACACAGACACAAAAAGACACACTAATACAATAAATAAAAACGAGGGGTAGGTTAATTAGGTGGGCAGAGGATTGAAAAGATTATTAAGGGATAAAAACAAACAGGCCCAGCACCATAAACAGACCGAAAAACAAGTTGGCTGTGCCCATGTGAGCCGCGGGGTGCCATTTGTGTGTGTTTTTGAATTCGAGTACGTACGTTGGATTGCGTTTCATGTAAAATGAAACACGAATGGGTGTGACAAGACATTCCGCCTGCCCGAGGAACTCCACATAGCGAGGCAGAGTTTTTTGCCACTTCGCAAAAATTCCTGGTTTCGCAACTCCACGCACTACGCCCAGGCCTATTCAAAACGTAACCTTAACAGGAGATAGTGTCAGACACAAGGCAGCAGGATTTTTTACAATAAATAGCGCAAATGCATTGATTCGTATGGTATAATGCTGGGTAAAATGTTGTTAATTCAATAATGAGAATTGATATTAGTCAAGAACATCTGATGAACACCGAATGGGTAGTAATGGAGTGTGATTCAGTGCAGTGCAACATATTTAGGGTGAACATATTTGGGAACTATATAAATACTGAGGTATAGTATGCTGAATGCTTGGAGTCTTCTGAGTTTAGGGGGTGTATAATACATATGCTATGGCATGGTGGTTAGCCATATAATATGATGGGATTGATGTGAGATGAATAGTAGTTGATGTTGTCGTGCAACAGGAGATACACTGGGGATCTCAATCTCCGCTTTGTTCTGTTGCTTTATTTTTCTGCCCTTTTAGAAATTTCTACATTGTATTTTACTTAAATAATTTGTAAGAAGATTAAAGTTGAAGATCGAATTGAGGGACTACTCTAGGAGAAACTGGTAAGCTTTTAGTGGAGTGTCTAAGTGTATCTGAATTCAGTGAGGACAGTGGTAGATTCTTTAAGAATTGAGAGCTATTAACTGTGGGATACTTAGAATCTCATGTATTTCTTCATATGCAGGAGTTAGAGAGGTCATACAAGGGTCATACCAGGAATTTCCACAAGGAACACAAGAATGTGAGCCAAGAGATTGTGACACATCAATAGATATTTTTACTGAATGTGAGCCAAGGAATTGTGACACATCAATAGACATTGTTACTGTTATGACTGGTAAGAAGTTGACATGAATCAATAATTTGTTGCTACTTTGACATTATAATAATCATCTACACATGACAGAGTTTGCATTATATCATTTGAAGTTGAACAAGTTAACCGTAAAGTGGTGCACTGTAGACTAATATTTGATGTATGTGGTATAGCCCCAAACATACAAGTATAATCATTAATTTTGATCCCATGTGTTTCCCATCAATGGCAATGAATAGTTTTCATTAAGATGATAATGAATTTCCAGAAGGAAATGTTTTAAATGTCATATGTTAATGTTGAAAATGTAGTTCTCCATTATATTTACTCGCATGCATTAAAAAGTCAACTTGTTTTTGCATTTGTTGTAACATGAACATTTACAAGGTTTCAGATGATGGCATTGCAATTATGTGTGTTTTGTTTAAAGAGAACAAATGTTCCATGTTGATTACATTTGCTTTTATTGATTTGCTAGGCTTCTGACTTTGCAGAAGTGTGAGAAAGTCATTTTTCTTTTGCTAACGTCATATCTTTACAGATGTCGTTCCTGTAGAATTTTAGTTTGGAAATAGATGTTCTAATTTTTTACACATAGAAAGCCTGAGAAAGTAACCTTGAATCTGGTACATCGAGGAAAATGTGAAAATGACAACATACAATTGTTTTAAATCGCACAGGAGATACAGACGGATGCCTTCCCTTGTGGGGAATGAGAATCTTTCCTGGTGTTGTAGATGACTGTCATATGATGGACTATGATTGGACAATTAAACCTTCCGATCCATGTGGTGTAATGGATGGACAAATCATCAATCACTTTGGACTTTAACATACTGTTTCTCAGTTAGATGAACTTCAGGCTTCTTTTGGACTTTAGGTAGATCCAATTTTGCCATTGGACTCTTCCTTGTACTTTGAGAGGTAGAGACCTCTTTACCCCGTATCTTAGTGCTGAGATGAGAAAAGTTAAGGCCCATATTTATACTTTTTGACGCTAAACTGCGCTAACGCAGTTTAGCGTCAAAAAATTTAGCGCCGTCTAACGCCATTCTGAAGCGCCATGCGGGCGCCGTATTTATGGAATGGCGTTAGCCGGCGCTAGCAGACCGGCGCTGCCTGGTGTGCGTGGAAAAAAACCACGTAGACCAGGCAGCGCCGGCGTAGGGGGAAAATGGCGTTAGGGCGTCTTAAAATGGGGCAAGTCAGGTTGAGGCAAAAAAATCGCCTCAACCCGATTTGCGCCATTATTTTCGACGCCCAGACGCCATTTAAATGACTCCTGTCTTAGTAAAGACAGGAGTCATGCCCCCTTGCCCAATGGCCATGCCCAGGGGACTTATGTCCCCTGGGCATGGTCATTGGGCATAGTGGCATGTAGGGGGGCACAAATAAGGCCCCCCTATGCCACCCAAAAAAATTTAAAAAATATCAAAAATTATACTTACCTGAATTTACCTGAATGTCCCTGGGGTGGGTCCCTCCATCCTTGGGTGTCCTCCTGGGGTGGGCAGGGGTGGCAGGGGGGGTCCCTGGGGGCAGGGGAGGGCACCTGTGGGCTCATTTTGAGCCCACAGGCCCCTTAACGCCTACCCTGACCCAGGCGTTAAATAGTGGCGCAAATGCGGGGTTTTTTGACCCGCCACCTTCCGGGCGTGACTTTTGCCCGGGAGTATAAATACGACGCATTTGCGTCGCCGTCATTTTTTTAGACGGGAACGCCTTCCTTGCATCTCATTAACGCAAGGAAGGCGTTCACGCAAAAAAATGACGCTATTTGCCCATACTTTGGCGCTAGACGCGTCTAACGCCAAAGTATAAATATGGCGTTAGTTTTGCGCCGAATTTGCGTCGAAAAAAACGACGCTAATTCGGCGCAAACGGAGTATAAATACGGGCCTAAATGTTTCTTTTGACCCATAAGAAGACTCTTGACCGTGCTTCTGACATGCTGACACCGTCCCTTTTTACTTTTTGACAACTTTAGTTAGTTTTATCCTACCCCAGATGTAGTTTTTCCAAATTATTTTTGACCGTTATTTCCTTTGTACCTTTTGTCCACATGTTTTGTAGCCCAGCACTAGGAGAAATTGGGAACTGTGTACTTTTAAGGGGTCCCCATTGTTTAGAGAACTAATTAAGTAATTGAGATTTATGCAAATGCTTAGAAGAACTGCTCAACCTTTATTTTCAGAACATCAGGTTCTGGTGCTTATTTTCTGTAACGCATTGATCGAATGCTTAGTCTGTTGGATGTTAACTAAGCTTTGGTTGTTCCAGCGCCTTGGACATCCGATGGTAATTCTGTATCTTTGTAGTCTTGTCTTGAAAATTGTCTACATTAACCTGAGTATGAGTTTGTAATTAAACCCTTTAACTTTATTCCCAACTTGTGCTTTCCTTGTGTAGCCACATTGGTCATTCTGTAAATTTAAATGTTGACTGATTTTGCCTTTGATTTTTCTCGATCCATTTGCTAGGGTGAAAAGACCCACTGACCTTGTTTACAGCATACCTGAAATGATCCAGCATTGCTATTAGACAAAAGGTGAGTAGGAATAATATGCAGTGTAGATATGTGACAGCCATAAACAGACTTGGAAGCAGGCAACAGAGATTTTTAACATTTGACTTTGAAAATCTTCAGTTTGGATCAGTGTTACTGCTTTACACATCATTTGTACATGAGTATTAAAGAGTGGTTACATTTTGTTCCAGGTTGAGTCTGAATACAAAATTCTCAAAAAATGTTTTTAAACTATTTTCAGTGCCTTGGTGGGGGTGAACAATGTGTTGCATGTATGTAGAAAAATATAGTGGAAGTTTCAGCAATGCATCTTCGGGTGGTATTAAATGGTTCAGGCAAATATTTGGTGAACTGGTTTTGAGTTGTTGTGTATATAATATGTATATGTTTATTATCACAGTCACTGAAATGATTGTTTTTCTTCTGAAATTTCACCCCTGAAGAAGCGGAATAAACGTTGGGTTAAAACTTAGAATTTTGATTGACAGGACAACTGTAGACTTAGAATTCTAGTGTTTTTTCTTTAAAATGTTACTATTGAGGTTGTACACTGTAATTGGGACTGTACTATTATCATGGTTGAATTTCAATATATTGAAGCTCTTTGAGAATGGTAAGAAGAGCACTACTGAAGTAAGAAGAGCAATATTGAAAATAAATGTGATATGGGAAGTTTGGTGGAGAATAAATTGTCTTACATGTCTATTTGTGTTGTTTGGTTGTAACAGGCCCGTATGAGTTAGATTTAATTGAATTATAAATACCAACCAGTTTGGGCACCTGTCAAATAAGTCAGGGCTTGCGCAGGGCCATAATTATCTTTTGCCCAAACTTGTGGAAGTTCTGTTATATATGATGTTAGAATCTCCAAGAGAAGTATAGATAAACAAGGGACTTGGAACTGCAAGTCCAGGCAACACATAAGAGATTAATTAAACAGGAGTGTGCAGAATTAGAATTCTGCCTAAAAAAGTTCACAGTTTAGAACGCTGTACAAAACCAAATAACTGTACTGAAGATAACCTTCTGAACTACAATTGCAGGTTCTCAGTTCTTACTGTGCTGAGGTGAATACTTATTAAGAAGACAGCCATGACTGCCCTATCTGAATAGCACTTGTTCTTTTTTGCTCCTAACCTTACCTCCTGGTAGAAGACCTTTCCTCTTCCTCATACCATACTGTATCACACTAAGCAATAGGACTAGGCCACGGCCAAAAGTAGCACTGCAAAGAGGAAATGCAAGGACTGTGAGGAGGAAGAACTAGACTCCAAGTACAAAAGTTTATTTGTAAATCATTTGGACATTCACACTTCTTCCATTCCTCGATAGGGTCCTTATTGCATTATGGGTTTCCCAAACCAAATTAATGGCCATGATTACTAAGTTAAAATAAAGTTAGCAAACAAAAATGTTGCCACACTGTGCAGTTATTAAACTAAAAACACAGGCGGTCATTCTGACCCTGCCCGGGCCGGGGACCGCGGGAGCACCGCCAACAGGCTGGCGGTGCTCCCAAGGGCATTCTGACCGCGGCGGTATGGCCGCGGTCAGAAACGGAAAACCGGCGGTCTCCCGCCGGTTTTCCGCTGCCCTGAGGAATCCTCCATGGCGGCGCAGCTTGCTGCGCCGCCATGGGGATTCCGACCCCCTCACCGCCATCCTGTTCCTGGCGGTTCCGACTGCCAGGAACAGGATGGCGGTGAGGGGTGTCGTGGGGCCCCTGCAGTGCCCATGCCAATGGCATGGGCACTGCAGGGGCCCCCGTAAGAGGGCCCCTAAAAGATTTTCAGTGTCTGCCATGCAGACACTGAAAATCGCGACGGGTGCTACTGCACCCGTCGCATCCTTCCCACTCCGCCGGCTCCATTCGGAGCCGGCTTCCTCGTGGGAAGGGGTTTCCCGCTGGGCTGGCGGGTGGCCTTCTGGCGGTCGCCAGCCAGCCCAGCGGGAAACACAAAATAACCGCGGCGGTCTTCTGACCGCGCAGCGGTATTCTGGCGGCTTCCGCCGGCACCGCAGTTACCGCGGCCGGCGGGAGTCAGAATGACCTCCACAGTCTTTAGATGTGTGCAGTTGACAGGGACTCCATTTGATAAACTGTGAATCAATAACCTCCTAGCATTGGCTTTTAATGAGGAATGCATATATATGATGATTCAAAAATAGCAGCATGACAAATGTTCTTTATTCAGAATGCATAATGCTGTCATTCTTCCTGTGAAACTACAGCGGATGGGCACTAGTAAGAGACCTCCTGCCTATTTATATGGCAGTGAAATCTTGAGTTGAATTCAATGACCTATACCTGCAACCCTGTAAGCCACAAAAGCAAACCTCATTTCCTATCAGCAGTGTGGAAAAAGCAGATGGCTAGTGTCTCGTAGACATCTAAAGACTGTAAGCAGACTTAATTGGGAGAAGAAGACAAGGAGTTAAATCCTCCTCCGTAGGGAAGGGAGATGATATCGTTGGTAAATGCCCAGGACCTACTTGAAGGATAACTTAGTCAGGAAGAAATCTCAATAAAGATTTGGGGTGCAAGAGCCTGAATTCCCCCAGTATGTGGTCAGATTTTATAATCAAAAAAGCAACAGTGTTTGACAACAATGTATTTGTCTATGCATGTGTACTTTTATTCATTTCTACATTGCGAACAAATGCCAGAGTGTAACTTAGCTTCCAGAATTTCTGTAAATGCTGCTTTCTCAGTTTCTTTACTCTGAGGATCTCTTAGTTTAGTATGAAATGTGTATTAGTCAAATTCTTAAGAAATGTACAACTGTGATTTCATGAAATGCACATTCCTAACGTAGTTTAATTCTTTAGCTTTTTCATGCAAATATGATAATCAAGCTTATGCAAACATGTTCATGGTATTTATTAATTTCTGCAGATTCATATCATAATTTTTTTTTTTTTTTTGTCCTCATATTCATCACCCCTGCTTTGGTTAAGTAGGAAAGGCATTGGCACGACAAACGACAACATGCCACCAAGTACATAGTCCAAACCTCAGTAGATCATCCCTCTAATCTACTGATTATACTTTCTCGTACGGGTGTCATTGATCAAAAGTTATCACTTTCAATCATAGCCAAAGCAGCACCTCCAGAGAGCGAGGGGGAGATCTTAATCATTGGACTTTAAAAATTCAAAAGTATAAGGAGCTTATATGACAAAGAAATAATATATTATTGATACACATTTTCCCAATATAACCAAAAATTATCTTTTCTAGACAGGGGGCCCCGTTGTTCCAGTGTACAGATTCGGTTTACAGCTATCTGCCAATCCAACACACGAGGAGGAAGAGGATCAATCCATTTACGACAAATTTCTCGCCTAGCTAGAAGAATTAATATGAACAGCAAATGCTCCTGCTGAACTGAAATTTTCTGATAGTTTGTATCTTGTTCCCACACCCCAAACACCACTAATGCTGAATTTACAACTAAGTTTACATTAAAGATTACTTTAAAAATACTCTCTATGTCCCCCCAATAATTCAACAACTTTGCGCAGTGCCAAAACATATGGATATCATCCGCCTTATCATCCCCGCACCTTGGACAATTTTTCTGAGTTTTCCCAATAGCTGTTAATTTGGCCGGAGTCCAATAAGCCCTATGGAGTGTGAACAAATGATTTTTCTTCAGCCCAGCAGGACTGGTAGTAAGCCACAATATTGAACAAGACTTTTGCCACAGTGTTATAACATCTAAAGTTGGAAAAGTCGCTCCCCACTTCGACAAGGGGAGGGAAGCGCTATCATCTGATGTTTCTAACAAAGCATGGTACCACGATGCAACCTCTTTGTTGATGGTTCTCTGATTTAGCTTCCCTTCCCATATACTCCTCCCTATTTCTCCAATTCGACGGGACTTTACCCAACTAGATATTTGAAGATACTTAAATCTAGAAACTGTCCCACCAGTACCTTCCTGGAATGCGCCCCAACTTAACACTTCATCTCCTTCCATCAACTGGCCCCATCTTTCCACCCCACTTGTTCTCAAAGGAGTTGATAGTTTGTCTATAAGGCATTCCGGAGTGCCAGGCGAATCCCAAATGGGAGCTGAACTACAAAAATAAGGTATCTCTAACACCCTCCGAAAATGCATCCAAACGTTACATGCATGTCTGGGGAGTTTCAAGCGAACCTTCTTGAAGTAACTGGGGTGTCCAAATTTATATAAAAAATTATCTGCTCCTTCTTCAAGGTGAGCCGTTAATGCTCCCCAGACTGAATCGTGCTCAGACTTTTTATTCAATAAAACTCTAATATTTTTTAAGTGAAAAGCCAAATAGTACTTAAAAAGGTCTGGAGACGCAATACCTCCCCATTCCCTTTTTCTACTCAACTTCTTCCAAGCAATCCTAACTCCCTTGGAAGCCCATACAAATGAGGATAACTCCCCTTGTAGTTTTTTAAACCAGCTCTTCTCAAACTCTAATGGGATAGTGTTAAACAAAAAAGTAAATTTTGGAAGGATACACATCTTCAAGATATTAGATCTCCCAATTATCGTAAGAGGAAGAGCAGCCCACGCTTTTAACAGTTTTTTGGTTTCCCTATATACTATATCAAAGTTCAATTTAGCTACCTCATTAAGATCAGCTGTTAATCGAATATACCCAAATATCTAATCTCTTGTTTAACTAAAGGGGAAGCATACAACAAATTCCAACACATTATTTCTGTCTTTTCTGCGTTTATGCTGTACCCAGAAAGTCTACCAAATTGTTCCATCAAAGCAATTACCCTAGGTAGTGTAGAGCTAACATCACTCGTATATATCATCAAATCATCTGCATATAAGGCTAGTTTTTTTTCCCAACCCCCAGTTCGAAATGGGGTAATCTCTTTAGAAGACCGAAGTAGAGTTGCCAAGGGTTCAATGTATCAATTAAAAAGCAAAGAAGATAGGGAGCATCCCTGTCTCGTGCCTCGCCTGATCCTAAATTCTTGTGTTAAATGGCCATTGACCAAAATTCTTGCTAGGGGACATCTATACAGTTCCCCTATCGCTCTAATAAAAGGGATTCCCAAGCCCGCTTTTTCCAGAACTACCTTTAGAAACAACCAATTAACCCGGTCAAAGGCCTTGGCCGCATCAAAAGACAAGATCGCCAGTGGCACCTTCTCGTGGGCCGCCAAATCAACTGCAGCAAATAACTCGTGAGTTATCTCGTGAAGCTGCCTCCCCTTCATGAAACCCTTTTGGTCCGGATGGATTAAATTGCCAACGACTCTCCCCAACCTCTTGGCTAAAAGTCCTGAATAAAGTTTATAGTCTGCGTTCAGCAAAGAGATGGGCCTATAGGAGGAACAAGACGTGGAATCCTTACCCGGCTTTAACAATAAGCAAATTGTCGCCTCTCTCCAGGAATTGGGAATTTGGGCCCCTTCTATCAACATAGAGTTGAATAGCTCTAATAAAAATGGGGTAAGTTCCTCCCCCAAAGCCCTATATAATTCATTAGGGAGACTATCTGGCCCGCTGCCTTACCCTTTTTTAGAGCCTTTAAACCTTCCGCCAACTCAGCCTCATTTAGCTTATCATTCAATAGGAGCATCTTCGACTCCTCTAAAACTGGGAGATCTACATTATCTAAAAATTCTCTTACCGGCTCTTCCAAGTTAACCGAACTTTCTGAATATATCTCCTGAAAGAAAGATACGAATGCCCCCTCAATCTCCTCTTGCTCCGTACAGACCTGATTCGTAGGCTCTGATTTGACTGATAAAATGTGCCTTTTGGAAAGGTCCGACTTAACCTTCCACGCTAACACTTTACTGCAACCTTCTCCATAATCAAAATGAGCATACTGACTACTTTCCCATTTTAACCTATAGCGGTTTTCCAAAAAAGCGTCTAGACTGGACCGGACCTTTTCCTCTTGACAAGACAGCTCCATTACTAAGTCCGTTTTCCCTTCTAACTGCGCATTATACCTTGCAACCTGAAAGGTTTTCAATGACGACTCCATGTTTCCCAACTTTTCCCTCTCTTCACGGTGCTTATAAGCTGCAAGGTTAACTAGCCTCCCTCTTATAAAAGCCTTAAACGCATCCCAAACACACCACAAACTTGCTGTTCCTTGATTCACCTGAAAGAATTCTCTAGTATCTTTTTTTAACACTTCTACTGATGCGTCATCTAAAAATAGAGCACGATTGATTGTACTCCTAATTGTCCTGTTACTAACCCTAATATCTAAATGTAGTATTACTGCAGAATGGTCTGACATGTGTGCTGTATTGTGGGCTACCCTTCTTACCTCCGGGCATAAACTTTTAAGAATTAAAAAAAATCTATTCTAGATCTATGCCCATATTTTTTATTGTGAAATGTATATCTATCTCCTTCTCCCCTTCTCCAGTGCCAGGCATCTACCAAGCCTAAATCCTGCATCGCTTGCTTCACCAATGCCCTTGTTTTAGGTGAATTAACCGTACCCCGGGGGGTTGACTTGTCCTGTGCAGGGTCTAGCAATATATTAAAATGCCCACCCAACACCACTGGATACCTAGCTGAGAGTAAAATATTAAATAAGTCTTGAAATGCCGATGGGTCGTCAATATTCGGCCCGTAGTAACCCGACACTGTAATCCAGTGACCGCCTACACACAGCTCTACCACTACCCACCTCCCTCTAGGGTCAGCATGTACTATTCCTACCCTGAACCTCATGGATTTCTTAATCAAAACTGCCACACCTTTTATTGTACTAGTTTGAGAAGAGCATACGCTAAACGCAACCCAATTCAGCTGTTTAAGCCAGGTCTCCCATTCATTTTGGTGAAGATGGGTTTCCTGCAATATAATAATCTCCTCCTCAACCAAACGCAAGTACTCAAAGATCTTCCTCCTCCTACCAGACACCCTTAACCCATTCACGTTCCATGAGAGAAATCTCAACTTTTCAATACCCTGCATGATCGTTCATAACGAGAAGGAAAAGGAAAAGAAAAAAAAAAAAAAAAGGAAGAACACCAACCCCCGACCTATATTAGCAACATATGAGGACTTTCTTATTTTATCCCTTTCAACCCACCAAACCCAGAACAAACCCCGACTCCCCGTGCCACCCACCTCTACACCCACCACCAACATGCCCCCAAAACCCCATTCCCCCCCCAGAGGAACCCTCCCTGTTTCTACTGGGATAACCATCCTGTTATCCTATCTTCGAACCCCACGCCGGACGGGGGCTTTCCACTAGGTCTTATTGAGACGCCTTGATCTGATCTATAAATATACTGACCTCCCCAGGGTCTCTCATATTGTACATTTTATTCTTCCACATTATACGGAGAGCTGCCGGGAACCTTAGTTGGACTGTCGCCCCTAGTTCACGGAGCTCCCGCATAAAATTTCCCAGCTCCCACTGCCTATCTAACGTTGCCTTAGACACATCAGATCGTATCCTAAGAGACCATTCCCCCTTAGGAAAAGCCCCAACCTTGAGGGCTTCGGACAAGATTCTTTCCTTAATAGAGTATGTGTTGAAATTTATCAAAATCCTCCTGGGGTTTTTCCTTCCTGGATTTTTCTTGAAAGGATCACGGTGAACTCTCTGAATGTCATCCTCCAGATTGATCCCTACCATACTGGGGAGGACCTCCCTAATCAGTGAGATCACATAGTTCTTAATATTTTCCCCTTCCAAGCCCTCTGGAACTCCCAAGAGCCTTATATTGTTTCTCCTCATGTTATTTTCCAACATTTCCAGTCTATCTTGCAACATCTTTTCTCCCCGTTTCAATTGTGAAATGTCCTTAGATTGAGCTAACACTCGTTCCTCGTGGGCCTCCACCACAGCCTCTAGTTTCCCCAGCCGGTCTGATAACAGGTTGATTTTACTTTCCAAAACCTCACAGGCTTCCCGAATCCTAGTTTGATTAGTTTCTGAAATTTCGAATTTCCCTCTAATTTCTTTAGTAAGAGAAATTAACAGAGCCTGTACATCCAAGTCATGTGGTATTGATCCACTGGAGAAATTACCATCGACTTCCGGCAAGGATAGTGTCTTAAAAGGGCCCTCTCTCAGTATAGCTGGTTCCATATCTAACAGTTCTTGTGCGGGGCCGACAGCTGAACCGCCTTCAACTAGGTTAGAAACCCCTACTTGCCTAAAGCCGGTTTAACGTTTGCCATATCCTGTGGTGGAGGAATTGTGGTCTGAAAGTACCTTGTGATCAACGAATCACTCCTCCCCTGGATCTCAATTTGACTCTCCTCCTGGTGGGGTAAGGGATGATCCACTAGTAGTGTTGTGTGGGATGGCCCTTCACCATAGATTTTAGGATCTAGGTCCGCTATGCCTGTTATTGTAGTTCTAGACACATGAGTCCGAAGATTAGCACTTGCACCACGGGTACCGGGCTTACTTTTCCTGGCCACAATCACATCGTTGACTTCTGCCCGGGCACCCCTGGGGCGACGCTTGATTAATGACATGCACTGCGGGGTTCCAACACCCTCGCACTCCTTTCTTACCCCCTTCCCACTTAAGTTGGTTCTGGTGTGGAACCCTGGGGTCTCCGGGAGGCTCCCACGGAGAGAGCAGCAGGAGGTATAAGATCTCCCACGTCGCACACCCTTTGCCGCTTCTGTCCAAATACTGGAGTTTAGAGCCTGTTTCCAAGACACCCCGCCACCCCTCCCCGTAGTTAATGACCCCCCCCTTCTTGTTCGCCGTTTTTCCTCCCTAGTTTTCCCGACAAAAGTCGGAAAAAGGAAAACACTGTAGAGAGGAAGAATTAAATTAACAAAGCGCAATAACAGAAGTATCTTTCTTACCCCTCTCTTTCTCTTTCTAACACCTAGAAATCCAGGGAAACACAGCACAAGATGTGAGGGACCAAGTACCCCCACCCTATCTAAGCGATGTCCCGCCTCTTTTCTCAAGACCCTTAAACCTGAAGAACTCTCTATTGAAACAACAATTTACACTCTCAGCCCTTCCAAGAAACAGCGAAGCACCATGAATACAAGAGCGTTGAATTTTGGTGTCCATCTGTGTCTCACCACCCTTCTGTATAAAGCAACCAATTTTGCACAGGTTTTGTGATTATAAAGTAACAAGCGCTGAAACGTAACAATCCCTGGCAAATATGCAGCTGAAAAATGCGATATTTAGGCACGAAGTTCCTCTAGTACAAACTTCTAGTAGAAAGCTCTTGCAACTGCTTATTTTTGCAACTCTTTCACATGTATATGCGTTTTCTTTAAACCCCCCAATACTCCTGGGAAGGCGGCATTGATATTGTTAACAGTCTCTGCCTGCTAAAGACAGGCTATAATCAAGTTATAATCAAAGGACTAAATCGCCCAGGCTCCCCCCCCCCAGCCGCCAAAAATACACTATCACCGTCTTTTGCTGCTCCTTGCTCCGCTGGCACAGCTCCAGGGGCTACCCCCAAAAAACGCTGAAACGGGAGGACCGAGGCTCGAGGTCCCAGGTTCCCCAATCCGGTGCGCGAAGGCGCGAGGGGAGAACCCTCGCCTCCCTATCCTGCACAAACACACGCGGATCCGACGGGGAAAAGCTACCGCAGCTTTCCCAAGTCTCAAGCGCCCAGGCTCCCAATCCGATGCGCGAAGGTGAGATGAGGAAATCCTCACCCCCGCCTCCCTATCCTTCAAGCCGTCGCCCAAGGGGGCCGGGGGGACAAACAAACGTGAGTCCGACAGGGAAAAACTTCTGCCGCTTCCCGAGCAGAGACCGAGGGGCGGTCTGCTCACAATCCAATCGCGCGATTTCGGCGTCACATCCGTCCGACGGGAGTTCACGGCAAGCTCGTTAGCTGACCGTCATGTTCCTCTCTTAGATGCTTCCCTCGCAGATTCATATCATTGTTATCCATTACAAACAGACTGTAGAAATTTAGAACTTATGTGTTGCATATTTGTTCTCTTAAAACACATAATTTAATAATTTGAAATAGGTAAAAGAGCATTTTGCTACTTTCTATTGACTGTTTCTTCTAACAGTTGTTAACATGCCTCTGACTGATGGCAGTGAGTGCAGAGAGGTAGACAGTAGAGAGGAGGTCTTTGTGGCAGTGCCATCTGAACAGAACAGGCACACATGATTTCAGCAACCACTTTTATCGAAGGTTGCTATGCAGTGGCAAGTGGCCTTCACCAGCTGCCCTATAGTGGCTGTGTTTGTTCTGATACACTGCACAGCTGCACTATGACGAAATAGTGGCTTGCTATTTAGATAGAACAAGAGTTTGATGTTCTGAAATAGTTACGAGACTGAGCATCTCCTTTGAAACTCAAGACAGACTGGCTATTTAATAATTTGCAAGAGCTAGCCTAATATCTAGAAGTAACAAATAAAGGTGTTAATGCTACAAATGTAATAAACATTTTAGAATATTTTCTGCTTCTGCAGTATTGGTTCATATACTTGCTGCTTCAGTGTTTATATTATGTGTGGTTACAATTCAAATCCTATTCACTAGATTAGGCCTCTCATGTTTTTTAATTATTAGCATATACTGTATCCTAGCCTCAATCACCCTTCCCCTATCTCTGGAGAGCAGGTTCCGTTCCTTAAGCAGACCTTTCCTAGCAGCTTTGCATGATTTATCATACCAACCACTCTGATGTTTGTTTGATGTTCTATAGATGCCATTAATAATAGCTCCAATGGAATTATTCAGCTTGTCCATAGCATCCATGACCTCCGCGTGGGGTGGATTCTCTGACAGGAATACATCCAAAATCAAATTAAAATTACTTTTCACCAGGGTCACAAAAACAACTGGAATATTGACACAACGCCAGCTCACCCTGAGGCCTTTGCCCTTAATTGCCATACCTCTAAGCCCCATAGCAACAGGGGAGCTCCTAACAATGGACAGTTCAAAAGTTATCAGGAGAGGGTTATGATCGCTACACACCATCTCTTGCATCCCACCGTACAAATTGGCTTATAATCTGAGACACACAGACATAATCAATAATGCTGTCAGACCCCCTGCCCAACAAGATTATTCACCGACTCAGCAGTATTTATCAGCCCTGAATTTAAAAAAACATTCAGTAGTTTTCCACCTCCTCAGTCCATACTCTGATCATGAGCTGAACTAAAGTCCTTCCTGTTAAATGGGTTAAGCAGAAGCGGATTAATACCAACTTTAGCACTGCAATCCTCTGCAACAATAAAACAAAAGTAATTAGAAATAGACTCCATTCTTGACCTCAGTGTGGACAGGGCTGAAAATAAAGCTTGAACTGGGCAGCCCTGCTCCCACACCGCATTATAACAGTTGACAACAGGATGTTAGACTTGTTAGGAGAAACTGCCCAAACAATTAGGATACTGTGATGGTTACAGATAATTTGATAAGACCTGAAAACCTTAAGATAGGAATAAGCGTCACCAGCCCTCCTATAGGCCGATGGCCAGGATCACAAGCAGCAGGAGCAGTAAACCTCCAGAACTTGTCCCAAGCACCCTCCCCCTGTGACCAGGTCTCTTGCAACAATACAAAGTCAAATGCAGAGATGTACTCCACCTATGCAGCATCCTGTAGATTGGAATCATACCTCGCAATGTTCCAACAAATGAGTTGTAATAAGGAGTACTCCCCAAAAGATAGATCAAGAGTAGTGTGAGCATTTCCTCCACTTGTAGTAACCGGCTGAGGCACAACACATGAGGGAATGCTGGCAGAAATTACAAGTCCGTCATTGTCCTCCAGGTAGGATAGGGCGCAAACTCTATTACTAAGATTAATTGATGGCTGGACCCTAGGTGGCATAGGAATAAAACAGGTTTGTTGATTGCCCAGCGGAGACAGGTTCCTGTAAAAATAAAAATAAAAAATGGGTCCAGCCTAATTGTATCGGCCATAGAGCTGTACTGCATACAATTGGAGATCAAGCATTGGGCCTTCCTTGGATACAGACAACTAATAACGATACAGTCACCTTTTAAGTTCTTTGCTGACAGACCCACCCACTTAGGGCCAGAAGTACGAAACGTTTTGCATGGCGCAAACAGCAAAATTCACTGTTTGCGCCATGCAAAACGCGCATCACGATGCTCATTCCTATTTTGCGAGTCGGTAACTTGGTTACCGACTCGCAAAATGGGAATGCGACTCGCAAATAGGAAGGGGTGTTCCCTTTCCTATTTGCGATTCGCATCGCGATGAAGAATTGCTTTGTGACCGCGGTCGCAAAAATGTTTTGCAGTTAGCACCCATGTGAAGTGGGTGCTAACCCATTCGCAAAAGGGAAGGGGTCCCGATGGGACTCCTTCCCCTTTGTGAATGGCTCTGAAAAAAATGAAACCAAATGGTTTCATTTTCTCGTGTGTATTGCAAATCATTTTCCTTTAAGGAAAACGGGCTGCAATACAAAAAATAAAAACTGCTTTATTAAAAAAGCAGTCACAGACATGGTGGTCTGCTGTCTCTAGCAGGGCACCATCCCTGTGAGTGCAGGAAATCGCAAGGGGGTCGCAAATTGCGACCCACCTCATTAATTGAGGTGGGTTTTTGCGACCCCCTTGCGATTCGCAGATGGTGTCAGGGACACCATCCTGTAAATGGGTTTGCGACTCGCAATTTGCAAGTCGCAAACCCATTCCTACCTACATCTGGCCCAAAATCCTTCTCACAAATAAAATGTCCTCAAATTCCCTGGGATTAAATGGACAGTTCTTACTCAACCAGTAACAAACCTTATTCAGCTGAGCCGTGGATTCCCTGGTTCCCGTTAATAACAGAGGCACATTTGTAAGAGCAGCAACATAAGGACAACATTCCGGTGGGATATTTAGCGGTGAATGGAATGGTCACTTGCAGGCATAGCCAATTTATTAGAATTCCTATTTAGCAGCACCCCAGGGTTGATTGATTGAGTTACACCAGAAGCAGATCTGGCTAAATCCACATGAGTGTACCCCCTAGACAAATTGTCCAAAGGAACCTGAACAGTGGGCAGACTGTTCTCTATTACTCAAGAAATTCCAGAAATGAGGTTGCTGTATGGAGGGTCGGGCTTATGACCTTGACAATTCCCCAGCCTAGAAGCCACCAAAGTAACTGAAGCTTCCAGGAAGCAAACTTTTTCTTTCACAGGGGCCAAGCATAATTCTACCAAAGCCTTTATCTGCTCTAGGAAGTTAGCCACAAAGGGTGAGCGATCCTGATCATTGCATGCAACAAAAGGCATGTGAGGGGAGACAGCAAGAGCCTCATTAAGCACCTTTCCTGCCTGTGGCTGGCTTTTTACCAGCTCTTTTCATTTTGCTTACTTTTTAGCGGTGGGCTTCCTACGCTGGAAGGCAAATTAATAGTTCCATCCACAGAGTCGTTCTCGTCAGGGGAGCCCAGAGCATCCCACAACTGCAGCAAAACCGGGCCCCCCAAAGACCTCATTACAGGTAGCGTCTACATCAGGATAATTGGTGAGAACTCTTTAACAATTGTGAAGTTCAACAGAAAGCCTCCTTTCGGCCAAAAGAATCTCCTTAGCTACCACCCCTAGAGCTCTGGCCAGAAAGGACTCAAGAGACTCCCTGCTTGCCCCCGTCTGGTTTCTGCCACCTCGCTGCTTTCTTTTCCCCATCCATAATTCCTGAGAATGCGAAGTTCAGACAATAAGGCAGCTCCACAGGTACAGGTTGGTACAATGACAAAACACAGCTGTCAGGGCACCCATGAATCTATAATTCCAAGTAAGTAATATATCAATATGTAATGTATAATGGCATTAATACCATGGAGAGTTTCAAGCTCAATTTATTGTTCAACAAAAAAGTTCATCATAGTAACCACAGAATTGTCCTTTGACATCCATGTTCATGTAGTAAACACAGTATTGAAGTCAGTATCCATGTAGCACATACAGCCACAGCCAACACGTGTTTCGTCCTATGAGAACAGTACTCTCACGGACTTCATCAGGGCTTAACTCAAATTATATCTACATGTATAACCAGTATCATTAAGAACCAACACGTGTTTCGTCCTATGAGAACAGTACTCTCACGGACTTCATCAGGGCTGAAATAAAATGAGAACAGTCACTAATTCATAACATGTGTACAGAACCGTCAAGAGCAGACCATAAAGTATATCTTATCGTGACAATTTGTGAGATCCTAAAACGAAAACATGTAATTTGTGACTTCTTGTGATCATTCATCTGGTGGGAACTAACATATAGTCCCATCACCACAATAAAATTATTAAAATTATCACAAAATATGATAACATTGCCTATAAAGTTAAAGCACAAAATGGGAATATATATATGAATAACCCATGTGTACAAAGTTTGATCACAATATGAGTGTGCATGTTTCCAAAGTCCAAAGAAAAGTCACCCCAGACACCCAGTCAACACCAAAGTGCGCAATGTAATAATAGCTTGCCCAGTGTAAGATAACAGAAACACCACCAGAGCCCTTCATAATAAACAGTGAAAAACCCATAAATCGAAACATACCTTAACTCAAATTATATCTACATGTATAACCAGTATCATTAAGAACCGTCCAGAGTCTGTGGAAAATAATCATAGATCCACTATATAATCCACTAAGTCTCCTACATGTCTAAATAGAAAAACGTCCCCAAATAAGGGTACAAGCAAATGTGACCAAAAGGTCCCAGACTGACCTGAGTAAAATATATATAATATCCAACATTAGGATGCAAATGAAGTATTCAAGAACCGTTTCCTAAGTATGCAGAGTGAAGAAAGAAATCGGAAAGAAAAATTATTATATGCTGCAATTGAGGCATGCTAAATATAAATCAACACGATTAGGAAATATCCCCAAAGTAATAATGAGACATCAAGTCACCAGGTCCCCAATAACCAAATTCAGTATCTCACCTATCGTATACGTAAGTAGCCATCATCAAGAAAGGGGGGAAATATTGTAGTAATGAACACCTCAGATTATGATCAGGAGATTTATAGGCAACTAGGGGATGTGACTTGTTATGAAAAGATGATATCAGACCCTATCCCCGCACTTACGAATAAAATCAATACATTTCTACATGACTGTTTTACTCAATCACTTTTAAAAGAAGATGAGTATATGTACCTTCGTATTCACAGACCCAGGAACCCTTGTATATATATACTACCTAAAGTACATAAGAGTCTCACTTCCCCTCCTGGCAGGCCTATTGTTTCAGGCATCGATGGTCCATCTGAGAGACTGTCGGAATATGTTGATATTTTTTTACAGCCTTATGTAGGAAACTTACCTTCCTATATTAAGGATACAAAACATATTCTCAGCATACTCATGGATATAACATGGGAACCAGGGATGATTTTAGTTACACTAGATGTCACCTCCCTTTATACCAGCATTAACCATGAACAAGGAAAGGAGGCACTACGTCTCTTCCTCTATAAAAGACCGGCGAACCTATATGGCCATACCCAAATGCTAATAAAAATGGTAGATCTGATCTTAAACAATAATGTATTTTTATTTAAAAGTGATTGGTATCGCCAAAAGCAAGGTGTAGCTATGGGATCCAAATTCTCACCGGCCTATGCGAATCTCTTTATGGGAATGTTTGAGCAAAATATGATCTGGAGTAAAGAGGGTAGTAAATGGATCTCTGATATACTCTATTGGGGCAGATATATCGATGATTGTTTGATGATCTGGACTGGCGACTCACAAGAACTTGACAACTTCATTAACTATTTAAATAATAATGAGTATAATATTCACTTTACTTCTGAACGAAGTGTGACTAACATTACCTTTCTTGACGTGGAACTTCTGATTTGCAACAACAAAATAGAAAGTCGTCTTTACAGAAAGAGTACTTCCTGTAACTCTATCCTACACGCAAAGAGCGCACATCCAGTTCATCAAATTAATGCGATACCGTATGGTGAGATGGTTAGGGCGAGGCGCAATTGTAGTCTTGAGGAAGATTTTGGCCTATGTATACAAGATATGAGCATGAGATTCAAAGCACGGGGATACTCCACTAAGGTGATAGACAAAGCTCGGATTAGGGCTTTACGTCTGTCCAGATCAGACACACTGGGTCAAAAATTGAGAACTAAGGATAATGGTATCCGCTGTATTGTGAATTTCACAAAAACGGCTACTTTATTACGTAAATGTATGAACAGACATTGGTCTATTCTAACAGCAGATCCTACTCTGAAAAAAGTGATCCCGGCTACCCCACTGTTTACGTATAGAAGAGGCAGAACCCTTAAAAATTTGCTATGTTCTAATTTTCGCTGTAAACCAACTCAGACTAACTGGCTTACCAGCCGTGGAAAGGGTTTCTTTAAGTGTGGACATTGTGGAATGTGTAGATGGGCCAAGTCAGGCATCTCCACATTCACCAGCTGTACTGGGACGCCATACAACATTAATCACAATATTACATGTGATAGTAATTTTGTCATCTACATGATTATGTGCAATTGTGGCCTATACTATGTAGGCAGTACTATCAGACCACTCAGAGTTAGGGCGGGTGAACATTTCAGAGCTTTGAGACAAGGTGACGAGAGATACCCTATAGTAAACCATATGCGACACTGTCCAAAACAAAAAAACATTGTTGGTTTTGAATTCTTTGGATTTGATCAGGTAAATAGAGACCCCAGAGGTGGCAATAGGGAACTAGCCCTCAGGAGAAAAGAATGTTATTGGATTTTGAAACTCAGAGCGGTGGAGGAGGGTCTCAATACCAACTTTGAAATGGAATACTATTTGGGAACATAAGAATAATTACTGATATTTATGCATCATCTTTACAATCTACTCTCCTCTCATTCTGACTTACTAAGTTCATTAAGCATATGTTATTCATGAATCTACTGCAAGTGTAGTCTTTTGATTATATTGTGTCTCATCTACATACAAGTCACTGGGTCAAATGCTATGTGAATTGATTATACTGACTGGTACCCAACTCAGAGGGACATATACTCTGTATTTGCGGCATGCATAAATACTCATTTGGAGAGATCAGATACATATATTGTGTTAGAACAGGAATACATAGTAATGCAATGGTAGATCATCATTAACTGTCTCAGGTTTGCTTGTTTGTAATCCAAACCATGGTGTAATTTATATGTTTTAGGTATACTTGACAGTGTGTTGTCTATACATAATATGAGTGGGGCATGAGACGGTCACGTGTACTCTTCCCCTTTCTCCTTTTACACCAAACACTTACGTATAGACCACTGGGTTTTTTCGTATTAATCTATTCGGTTGTGCTGTGCGAGGGATACTACTACTTCACCTACATATATCTTGTTAGATGCGGCAATAAACAATTATGGTTACAACCAGATATCTTGGGGGAAGGAGTTCTCCCCATAGGCCATTATCTTGACACGGATGGTGGCGGTATGCAATTTAAGGAATTCCTTACAATTTTTGCTTTATTGCATGACTTAGGCTAATAGGAATTTGGGAGGATACTTATTTATTCGTTATGTTTTTGTTGTATATATCGATTATTAACATACATCAAGCTCGGGGTATATGCAGTTCCAAAATGACGCCCATTACGGGAGATAGTCCTTCTTTTCCTCTCGTGTCCTGTTGAAGGCTGGTCCTTCTCTCCTTTTCTAAGATGGCGCCCATACTCATGGGTTAGTCCATTTTCTATTACTTCACTACCAACGCGCGGAGGTTTTAAATTTCTATCCTCCTCCGTTAGTTCGACGTTCGAGATTAATGTACCGATACAGAGGACGCCGCGGGGGGATTTCGACCGCGGTCGTTGCCTTTCTTGATGATGGCTACTTACGTATACGATAGGTGAGATACTGAATTTGGTTATTGGGGACCTGGTGACTTGATGTCTCATTATTACTTTTGGGGATATTTCCTAATCGTGTTGATTTATATTTAGCATGCCTCAATTGCAGCATATAATAATTTTTCTTTCCGATTTCTTTCTTCACTCTGCATACTTAGGAAACGGTTCTTGAATACTTCATTTGCATCCTAATGTTGGATATTATATATATTTTACTCAGGTCAGTCTGGGACCTTTTGGTCACATTTGCTTGTACCCTTATTTGGGGACGTTTTTCTATTTAGACATGTAGGAGACTTAGTGGATTATATAGTGGATCTATGATTATTTTCCACAGACTCTGGACGGTTCTTAATGATACTGGTTATACATGTAGATATAATTTGAGTTAAGGTATGTTTCGATTTATGGGTTTTTCACTGTTTATTATGAAGGGCTCTGGTGGTGTTTCTGTTATCTTACACTGGGCAAGCTATTATTACATTGCGCACTTTGGTGTTGACTGGGTGTCTGGGGTGACTTTTCTTTGGACTTTGGAAACATGCACACTCATATTGTGATCAAACTTTGTACACATGGGTTATTCATATATATATTCCCATTTTGTGCTTTAACTTTATAGGCAATGTTATCATATTTTGTGATAATTTTAATAATTTTATTGTGGTGATGGGACTATATGTTAGTTCCCACCAGATGAATGATCACAAGAAGTCACAAATTACATGTTTTCGTTTTAGGATCTCACAAATTGTCACGATAAGATATACTTTATGGTCTGCTCTTGACGGTTCTGTACACATGTTATGAATTAGTGACTGTTCTCATTTTATTTCAGCCCTGATGAAGTCCGTGAGAGTACTGTTCTCATAGGACGAAACACGTGTTGGTTCTTAATGATACTGGTTATACATGTAGATATAATTTGAGTTAAGCCCTGATGAAGTCCGTGAGAGTACTGTTCTCATAGGACGAAACACGTGTTGGCTGTGGCTGTATGTGCTACATGGATACTGACTTCAATACTGTGTTTACTACATGAACATGGATGTCAAAGGACAATTCTGTGGTTACTATGATGAACTTTTTTGTTGAACAATAAATTGAGCTTGAAACTCTCCATGGTATTAATGCCATTATACATTACATATTGATATATTACTTACTTGGAATTATAGATTCATGGGTGCCCTGACAGCTGTGTTTTGTCATTGTGAGTTTCCCTGGAAACATTAGAGGAGTTAGGAAGATCCTCTTGCCAGGAGCACCATGTTAAAATTGGAATGTTAATGCTATTATATTGACTCACTGTGAGCGCCCATATCCTATGACTTGCTTCCTATGTGCTCTCAATTTTCTTACAGGTTGGTACAAGCCTGACCCAATTTTATTGAGAAAAGTTCACTCACCAGTAACCCACTGAAGAGATGAAGGGACCAAGAAAGGTGGCCCAGTCCAGCCTTGGACTGCCACGGATGGGCACAGAAAGGCCTGCTCTTGGCCCAGTCTTTGCCTGGGGCCGTGCCCAGGCATGCCCGTGTGTGTCCCGCGCTGCAGAAGAGGGCAGTTGTACAAATAGGCAGGCCCCTCCAGGAGTCTGCTCAAAGAGGCGATCCAAGCACAGGCTATATGTTGTTGGTCAATGGAGTCCTCGCTGCCCGTCCCACTCCAGAGCACATGAGCAGGTAAGTGTCCTGTGATACGGAAGGGTGAGGCTGCAGGAATAGGCAGGTGCCTGCAGGGGTCTACTCAAAGAGGCAGTCCAATCACAGGCTGTGTGCTGCTGGGCAATGGAGTCCTCAGCGCCCATCCCACTCCAAAGCAGGTGAGCAGGTAAATTAGGTTAGGCTTTTAAAATAAACATTTTAAAATGCATATTCTGTTTCTAGTGTTCCTTGGATGTGAGATTAATTTATGAATGAGGATTTGGATTTCCACCAATTGTCCCTGTCTGGTTTGGTGGGACTAATCCTTGCCAGAAAAACATCTAATGCAAATATTGCTAAATGGGTTGTTTATTGGTTGCAGTCCAACTGATTCTCTGGTTCTGGCTGACAAACTAACTGAGGCTTTCGTGCCATGGGGCCAGAAAAATGAATCCAATTGTCTACAGTGCTCTAGAAGTGTATCAACACCACTGAAACTAAAAGTGCAAAACATCATAACTTTCCATTTAACAGAGAACACTCTTAACCCATGAGGCGACCTATGGCCATCCATGTTTTGGTAGCAGGCTTGAAACATGATCACATTTTGATAGAGAAAACACAATCCTAATTGACCCATTCTGGACAGCCTGTAGATTAGACATCAGAACCTGTGAAATATTAAACTATACAGACATGCAGTAGGAGATTCTGCAATAATACAATGGCTTGCACTAAAGCAATCTTATGTGTGATTCCAAGTACAGGAAAGATATTTTACAAACCGAAAACATGAAAATAAGCCACCTTGGTAACCAATAAAAGATAGAGTCCAAAAGAAAGTTCTGAACTTTTACTGTGTGAATAGGCCAAGGGGCGATCCCTGTGTTATCAGCAACATAATTCCTTGTTTTGTGGTAGAACTTCTTTTTGCTTCCATTTTTGTAGTATTTGTGTCAGTTGTCCATTCAGATATACATTTTTAGCTGCTGGTTAGAAAGAAGAAACTCATGGTAAGAGTTTGTTAAAGTAACAAGAGTGCCATGTTCTCAGGTTGTACACTGAGAACTTTTGCTGGGGCTCAGAGCGGTGCACCCTCAAGACTGGGATTTTGGATGTTGTCTACTATGCTTCCAACAATGATGAGCTTCATACAAAGACCTGCATCGCCCTGACACTACTTTTTAAAGAAAATGGTATGAGGCCTACTTTGTCTTGCCACTTGTATTAAAGAAAAAGCGGAGCTGGTACCCAAATCGGAAGAGATCCCCAAGAATGAAGAGATGAAAGACAGTCCAGCCACAATATGAAGAGCCAACAATGATCAGCACTCCACTCGAAGAGCAGTTTCACAGGGAAGGCTTCTTCTAGGCCTTTGAGGCCAGGCCACTATGAAAAGAAAAAATGTCAGAGACAGCCAAGAAACGGAAATCTGAAATCAAAAGCCAAGAAACGGAAATGAATGTTTAGATCAATTAAGTAAGAATGCTCTGAATAAAAAGAAAAACACCCTCAGATTCTGCACAGATGTCACAGAAGAGTCCAACTCCAAAGTCAGTGCAACAAAGGAGTTGAATATGAAATGTTGCCTGGGCCAGTACCTCAGATTCCAACTACTGAAGCATAGATAGCTCTTGCTCTTAGACATACTGAGTTTTCTGGATGAAAGGAATGCTGAAATATTATTATTAATATCATTAGGACCTTAAAGAAGGTCCATTAAGACCTGCGTGTCCCAGGTGTACATCTAACATTGCTGTCCTTGGGCCACTATAATTCCTTTACCAGGGACTATGAACAGTAGTGACTGGTGATCGTTGAAAGAGGTGAGACATAATACTTCCCAGAAGTTTAAACCATTTCTTATAATTTGCCTTTAGAGATCCCCATATGTTAAAAGGTACCTTCATTGTGCCAATGCCAGTAATGTGTTATGGCCCCCCTTATCCCAAGAATTATATACAGTATTCCAATATTGGAATGTTGCCATTGACAGTGCCCATATGCCTTGGGCTCTTATGTCGAAATTTAAACCCAGTAATACAGACTTAGCATTTTATCATGATTTGCTTTCGCCAACCCGCCCTCTCTGCCCCAATAAGCCATGGGTGCCCCCTCTGAGGCAAATAATTACCACAAGGATGCCAGCACCAGCATTCTGCATTGGTTGTCCCTCTTCCTTATGCCAAGAAATACCTCCAGTATCTTAATACCAGCATTTGTAACAGGTGTCACTGTGCCAATAATTTCCTCCAATATGCAAGAACCAGCATTTTTCTAAATGGCACCCAATGGCAATAATTATTTCTATTATGTCAGGGTCTGCATTTTGCCATGGATGCCCTTCCTTAGACCAACAATTATATGCAATATGCCAGTGGCAAAATGTTAGCTTGGCTCCCCCATATGTCCAGAATTATATTGAGTATGCTGTGACCAGTGGCAGACTTGCACTCATTAAACATGCAAAATAAACACACCCTTAATCACTAACACTCTTTCACTCCCTCTCACATTCTCTTTGTTCCCCCTCACTCACTCTCTTTCACTCATTCTCACTCATAGTTACTCTCATTCACTGTTACTCAAATACAAACATACTCATACTCACTGATTCCCTCTCTCACGATCACCCACACGCTCTCCCCCTTCCACACTTACTGACACTGAGCATGGTGCAACTGCACCTGTTGCACCCTTGATAGCCACACTCCTAAATCACCTCACTCCTTCTCACATTTTCCATTATTCATACAGTTCCTCAAACTCAGATACTCACTCGCTTTTACTCTCCCTGTCACTCTCAAACACATTCACTCTCAATCACTCATTAACACATACACACACATTCAAAGAGAAACAACGCTTTCGTTACTTGCTTTGCTCACAACCTGGAGGCGCTTTGGCAGCAGCAAAGCAGGAGACTGGATTTGGACATTGGAACCAGCAAGACATGATTCAAAATAAGGAGCCAGCCACAGCAACAAAAGCCAGGTAAGAAAAGTGTAAAGCACACCTCAATCCTTCTTGCAGCATCTTGATAAGACTGCAAGCACAGCCCTATAAGACGCTGAGTCACCACACTGGAACCTGCCCCTGCTCCTCTGTGCGACTTCTCATTGGCCTTAGGGATGCACTGATGTGCACCCTGACAGGCACATTTTAGTTGATACATTGTGCTGCTTGAGGCGTGCCTCAAGCAGCGTGGCGTATCTGGTAAATATAATGGACTGTCCTTGTGTGAGGAGATACTTGCTGAACTACACCCTCAGACATGCACAATCCAGACATCCACCTACAGTGTTGTGTTGTGTTTTAAAAGCACTATGTAGTTAGATTGTGTCTTAGCCCTCTCACCCCCCTTCCTCTTGTCACCAGGAGCCTGATGGCCAGCTGAGGTGGCTGACTCGCGCACTGGCAGTGTCCATGAAAAAACAAGAGTAAGGGCTCACTGGAGGACGGGCTGTGCCATGAAGCCTCTGATAAGTAGCTGCCACTGACCATGAAGAATTACATAGAAGCTGAAATAAGGCTAAGCTCACCTGTACGCCACTTCTTGGAGCATGTCTTCTTGATTCATATGACCCACAGGGACGAGCTATTTACTGTTAGAGAAGAGTGCTTATCAACTCTAATGCCATTCCACTTTCTTCCAAAACATGTTCAAAATGTGCAAAAAGCGCCCACTCTGATGTCACAAGTCCAAAAGACCCAGAAAAATTACCCCTGTCCTTAAACAAATATCTTCAACAACTGTTCTCTGAAATCCAGTACAGAAGTGTCCGTAGTACTGGTCCTAGAGGGCTGAACTGCGATTATGTATGTGAGAATAAGATGTTTATCTAACTCCTGATAGAGCGTTCCGTCCTAATAAATTACCTGTATTTGGAAGCTCTTGGGTCGATGAATCTTTTGACCAAGTGGGGCTCTCTTCACCCGAGATTAGTCAATTTAATCAAATCAATAATCAATAACGAACATAAGCAATGCCCTGATCAACATAACACTTCACAATTAATCCAGAAAACATTTCGGCGAACCATGACCTCCCGGCCATGAATAACCACACCAGTTTATTCAAAGTTAATGAATTTATTTCCCTATATTAACAAAGCTAGCACGATATAAATGTGTCTCAACACCAAATGATATATGTAAATGAACATTAATAGCTGTCCATAACGGCGAAAAAGATGCAATCTATGCAGCATTTGAATAACAATGCATTCGATGATAGCAACGCAAACCACTAAAACTATAATCTGTAATGGGCTAATTGCATACATTAGTCAGCATAACAAGGTCTCAAATTGCATCGTGCAACAAATGAATCCTCATCTAACCTCAAATTAGCATCTGCATGTGGGATTTCATGCAAAAGAAAACAATTTAGCAACATTGATTTGGAAAACTCCTAACTAGGGCTCTTATCAAAAATCAGCAGTTGGTTACCTAAAAAGAAACACAATGCAATTGTACATTTTCCTTTCATATTTACCAAATTCAATCAGCATTCAAGGAAGTCTTCGTCTCACAGGTACCGGTTTCGATCAGCATGGGACGGGGGCAAAGGGGGCAGGGTGGACGGGGCAATTGCCTCACAGCGGCAAGATAAAAGGACAAAACTACTACTTTATGCAAAGGGGCAAATCGAAGTTAAAGTCTCTAGGGCGAGAATTACTTAAAGTCTCTTTCTCTCGATTAGAGAAAGCATCAAAGTCTCATTTAAAATGGCGTCGAACATCAATTGGCATCGTAGAAGATGGCAAAATGACGAGGTCGGCAAGATGGGCCATAATGGCTGCAATGTCCTGCAAATGGCGGGTAATGGCTGCAATGGGCAATAATGTCCTCAATGGGTGCAATGGGTAATGGCCGCTTTCTTCTTGTGCACCAGGTTTAAATAATCAACAGTTCAAATCCAGTAGGGTCTTCCATTGGAGGGTTCATAGGTTGGCTTCAAATTGTCCAATCAAAAACAACAATTCACAAGCTTCTACCTAGGCATACATTATCCTTGGAGTCGGGAACGTAAGTTGCAACATATTTTACCAATTAACTCACTTTCAGAGCTTCCATTGTCTGCACCTGCAGATTGACCTTGGAGCAAAGAAGAAGATGCCAGGCTGGCACGAAACCTTAAAGATAAGCATGTGAACCGATCTCACTGGAAAAGTACAGCTTCAAGCAAGAATACACGTTTTATTAGCACATTAGAAAAACACGAGCATCTAAACCGTGAGACAAGGCAACTAGGCCGAAGCCTCCACTAAAGTTATGCTAAGTTAAAACATTTCAAACAAGCAAATCATGGCACACGTTTACGGT
Organism: Pleurodeles waltl; assembly: GCF_031143425.1. Taxonomy (NCBI): domain Eukaryota; kingdom Metazoa; phylum Chordata; class Amphibia; order Caudata; family Salamandridae; genus Pleurodeles; species Pleurodeles waltl. The sequence goes on from NC_090450.1 coordinate 789,408,733, forward strand.
TATGTCAGATTAGTACAATTCTAATACATCACGTTATATAAAGCACGCTTATAAATGTTGGCGAACTACTCTGAGGGCACATTTGTCCCTGTACAATCTTTATTAGTTCGGGTAAAGTCACACTTGATTATTGCGGCACTACGTTTATGCGCTAATAAATGTAAAACCTTCGTTTCTGCGTCATCAATCCCTCCTCTGATGACTATTTGTCATCACACAAAACCATTCCCACAAATTTTATTCCATTAAAATTCTGTCAGTTCTCTTTGCCTTTTAGTTCCCCTTGTTCCTGCCTTGTATTCTTCTGCCATTCTTTTCATTATTTTCTCTTCCTTCCTTCTTTTAATTCTTGCCATGATCATTAATATTCCCCTCTTTATTCCCCAAATCCCAAAGATGCAAATTAGTACTATTAGTATTCCCTGTATTATTTTTAGTAATATTCCATTCCAAATGCCACCAAGCCAATTTCCCACTGAAGCAACTCCCTTTCCAACCTTCTCCCAAACTCCTGGTTCTTTCAATTCCTTCAAGTCTGCACTCTCTTTTGTTAGATTTGCAAGCATTGTTTTAATCTTCACACTGTTGTCTGGTATATACGTGCAACAGTGACGCGCACCAAGCATTTTGCAAACGCCGCCATCCTTTGCTAAAAGAATGTCTAGGGCAAGCCTGTTTTGAAGAGTCATAGCTCTTTCTGCTGCAAGTTCAGCATCCATCAGGATTATAGCACCTGAAAACTTTGTCAACATGTTATCCACTATAGTAGACAACTTTCTTATTTTGATGGAATTCAACACAACTCCCAATGAAGGAATCATGGCTCCAAATATATCTCCTACCACAGCAGCTGCGGTCTCTCTTTTCTGGATACGATGAGATCCAGGCGTCCTTGGAATCACCGATAGGTCATCCAGTTGATAAACCTTTGGGAACACTATACCCAAATAACATCTCCCCCACCATCCCTTTGGAAGACGATAATAGGCATTATGCCCACAAATGTAATATACACCAGGTATGACAGGGTCAAGTCCGTTCAGCATGAATGTCCATTTGGCCTTAAAGATAAACGTATGTTTACATTCACTCGCTCCCACGAAAATGTTATCATAATAAGATTCACCACGATATATACAAAATTTTCCTACATGCCAAGCGTCTAAAGCTATTTTTCCTTGTGTTTTTATTGCGGCAAAAGCATAATTATCTACTGAAGTCCTCTTACTTAGCTCTTTTTCTAATTTCGCATTCATTTGTGCCCTTCTATCATCTGTGCGATCTAAAAAGCGTATTTCTACTGCAGAGAGCGAGCAGGTAAGGTTTTCCCTATGAGCGTGAGCTGTTTCAAAAGGTTGCATTGGCTCGAAAAATTCCCTCATTATTTTAGCATCCCAATCTTTAGCAATCTGGCTTAGTTGCGTTATTATAGGAACATATGCAAAGGTAACATCATAATTTGAGTAAAAATACTGTATGTTAGTTTGACCATAAAATCTAGAAGTTACTAAACTACATGTAATCCCACATGTAAGAGGCATGTGGTGATAAGTCACCCCTTCCGTTACCGATGTCGGTATCTGTGTACACACATAACAATCTTTCGCATCCATAGTCTCAACATATTCTGTTAGTAGGCGATAGAAAACATTATACGAAAGTTCCTTCTTATCATGCAAGTGTCTCTCATCTAATTCTAGTCTTTTCAATGCGGTTAGTTCAGTGACAGTAACAGGAGCAGAAGTAGAAGCATCAATTTTCTCATTCTCACCCTTACCACGCGTTGCAAGCACTATTGCCATTATTATTAGTACACATGCAGTTATCAAGCCTATACACGCATATTTACAATATTTCACTCTACTGTTTTGTGTAGCGTACTTAGTCATGATCTGTATAGAATCAGAGAGCTAGAAGCACTTATAAAGAAATGATTTAGCAATTAGTTACAAAGCTGAACGAGCGCAATGTTCACACAGTTTTCTTCAGGAGCCCAGTCACTTATCGGTTAGCAGCATTTGTCTCAATTCGGCAATAACTCAGTCTTTTATCAGTTAGCAACGTTGTCTCAAATCGGGTTTAAGAGTCAATCAGGTTATCAAAGTCTTATCAAGTTAGCAAATGTCTCATCCGGTTTAGCAATGTCTCAGCTGGTTGTATCACGTTAGATTATAGCAAGCAATGTCATTTATCAGTTTTTCACTCAATAGTGTCCATAAAACATTTCTTTTCTATTGGTATCTCTTCTTCTTCGTTCTCGAGGCTAAGAGATACAAATTCGTCGGACCAATCGTCATTGACTACATATGCCCATTCTGGACCGGAATATCTCCTGTTTGGTATCCTTTTCCTTTTAAATTTTGCATCTCTCTTTGATTCTGCCTCACTGGTACTTTCCTCTTTGGCCAAGTCTTTTCCTTCACTCGATGTTGGTACCACGACAGACACTTCCCTTCTTTTCTCTTTCACTCTTGGCCCTTCACTGTCGTTCAACGTTTCTCTAGTTCTTAGTTTTACTGGTGATATACTTGGTCTTCTCTTTGCACTGTGTCCACTTGATGGACCTGCGATCTCTTCTGAAGAAGTTTGAACAGTTTCGTTCTGTTCTGCCTTGTCCCCTCCTTCTGGGGAGTCAATCAGGTTTTCCTTTTCTTTTTCTGTACCGTCTGCTTCTGGGAAAGCCCTCCTCTGATCAGGCTCTCCTGCTTCTTCACCTCTTTCGAGCCCTTTGTCACCGTTACTTTCTTCAGGCTCTTTGTCACTTTCAGCTGCTTCGTCGCTGTCTGAGGTTTCTCCTTGGTCTTCCCCAAGTGAATCGGTTGTTTCGTCCTCAGAGAATATTTCTCTCTCCTCTATTTCTGCCTGTTCGCTTCTAGTTCTGTTTTGCTCTGTCTCAGCGCTCGGCACTTTGTTATCAGGTACTGGCAGTTTCAGCGCTTCAACTTCCTCATCTGTGGGACACAACACTTTCTTTGTATGACTGGCGTGGATCCAGTTGGGAACTCCCGCACACTTCACAGCGGTAGTGGTCGTCAGGATCACTTGGAAAGGGCCTTTCCAACGGGGTTCCAGACACGACTTCCTCACGTGCTTCTTTATCACGACCCAGTCACCTGCTTTCAGTGTGTGTCCTGGACCTTGGATCGGTGGCAAGGTGGTTGCTTCCACCTGGTGAGAGAAAGAGTGAACCACGTCAGCCAGACCTTTGCAGTAGTCTAACACCATATCATCTGTAATATTCAAAAGCGCGTTTGCGGGAACTGCAGGAAGTCTCATGGCCCTGCCCATGAGAATTTCGTGCGGGGACAATCCAGTCTTTCTGTCAGGGGTGTTTCTCATTGACATTAACACCAAAGGCAGTGCGTCAGGCCATTTCAAATTTGTCGATGCACATATTTTCGCCATTCTTGATTTCAGTGTACCATTCATTTGTTCCACCAGTCCTGAGGCTTCAGGGCGATAGCTACAATGCAGTTTTTGCTCAATGTTCAGCGCTGCGCAAAGTAACTTTATCACCTCGTTATTGAAGTGACTTCCTCTATCTGATTCTAAAGAGATCGGGAATCCGAAATGTGGTATCAACTCCCTCAACAATAGTTTTGCAACTGTAAGGCTGTCATTTCTACGTGTGGGGTATGCTTCAATCCAGTGACTAAAAATGCACACAATCACCAACACATACTTCAGACCTCCATGCACAGGCATCTCAATAAAGTCCATCTGCATTCTGCTGAACGGGCCACCCGCCCTGCCAATGTGGCTCACGTTCACAACCGTTCCCTTTCCTGGGTTCATCTGCTGACAAATGACACAACGATGGCAAACTGCTTCTGCAACTTGACGGAATCTGGGGTTAAACCAATCAGTTTTGAACAATCTTATCATGGCATCTCTCCCTAGGTGAGCCTGCCCATGATAGAACCGCGCTAGCTGCGATAAGAGACTATTTGGTAAAACAAATTTTCCTTCATTTGAAACCCATAACTCATCTGGTCTCCTTGTACATTGTGACTTAATCCAGGAAACTCTTTCATCCTCCCTGACGCTATTCTGTAATGCTTTTAGTTCATCCATTGTATCCACGACCTTCAAGGCAAATGCTTCAGCTGGTTCGAGCTCTGGCTCACTTATCAAATTCCATTCATCCCTGAGCAATACACAGTTCAAGGCACAAAATCTTGCGACCTGATCCGCATATGCATTTCCCAGGGAAACATAGTCCTGTCCTTTTGTATGAGCACTACACTTTACCACTGCAATTTCGGCTGGCATCTGAATGGCGTGTAACAATTCCCTTATTCTCTCCCCGTTTTTCACTGGGGACCCTGAAGAGGTCAGGAAACCTCTCTGTGACCATAGTTGCCCAAAGTCGTGCACAATTCCAAACCCGTACTGACTGTCAGTGTAAATGGTAACCTTCATCAATGTAGACAGTTGGCATGCTCTTGTAAGGGCTACAAGCTCTGCTACTTGTGCGGAATAGACTCCTTGAAGCCAGGACGCTTCCAAGACACCTGTTACAGTACATACAGCATATCCTGCTTTCAATATTCCCAATGCATCTCTTAAACATGACCCATCAACAAAAACAATTTGGTCATTTTCATCAAGCTTAGTATCCTTAATGTCAGGTCGGGGTTTTGTGCAAAATTCAGTCACCTGAAGGCAGTCGTGCTCGACGTCTTCAGCGTTCTCAACTTCAGCATTTTCACCGGGAAGCAAGGTTGCTGGATTCAACGTAGTGCACCTTTTCAGCTGCACATTCGGTGAGCCCAGAATTATTGTTTCATACCTTGTGAGTCTTGCTCCAGTCATGTGTTGCGTTCGGGAGCGGGTCAAAAGTATCTCAACTGAGTGAGGGACCATGACTGTTAATGGGTGTCCCATCACTATTCCTTCACTCTGAGTGAGGCTGATACCAACTGCTGCTACGGCGCGCAAACACCCTGGCAGGGCTGCTGCGACCGGATCCAAAGTAGCTGAAAAATACGCTACTGGTCTGTTTATGCCACCATGGGCTTGGGTCAAGACAGACAAAGAACATGCATCACGTTCATGACAAAACAATGTGAAAGGCTTTGTGTAATCAGGCATACCTAAAGCTGGAGCCCTGCACATGCATTCTTTCAATTCAATAAAAGCATCCATCTCATCTCCTTTCAGCTCAATTTCATCCAAGGCATCCTTCTGGGTCAGTTTCAGTAAAGGCTTTGCTAGAGTTGAGAAGTTGGGAATCCACTGGCGACAGTAGCTCACCATCCCCCAAAACTTCCTCACCTCCCTCCTCGTCTTTGGTGGACTCATTTGAAGTACACTTGTTATTCTTTCCTTCATTATTCTCCGTGACCCTTTCTCTATTTGATGACCCAAGTATTTCACTTTCTTCTGACAGAACTGCAACTTTGAAGGAGACACCTTGTGTCCATTCCTTCCCAAATGGTTCAGTAGAGCAATGGTGTCGGCTGTGCAGCCACTTTCTGTCTTAGATGCAATCAGTAAGTCATCAATGTACTGTACTAGGGTTGACTCGAATGGCAATTCTAACGCTTCCAAGTCTTTCTTTAGAATCTGATTGAAAATTGACGGTGACTCAGAAAACCCTTGAGGAATTCGACACCAACTGTAAACTCTGTCTAAGAATTTGAAACAAAGGAGAAATTGGCTGTCCTCATGAAGAGGCACCGAAAAGAATGCTTGTGACAAGTCGATGACTGAGAACCACTCGGCATCGCAAGGGACTTGAAACATTATCACAGCTGGATTCGGTACTACAGGGCAGCATTTAATTATGATGTCATTTATTTTCCTCAAGTCCTGCACGATTCGGACCTTTCCACTCGGCTTTATTAGTCCCATAATTGGTGAATTACATGGACTGCTTAACACTTCTTTCAGTACTCCCTGTTTTACAAACTCGTCAATGAGTTGGGCGACTTTCATGAGGGTGTCTTGTGCCATGTGGTATTGTGGGGTCTGGGGAAAGGTTACATTGGGTTTTACGGTCACTTTCACTGGTTCCACTCCTTTCACCAATCCCACCTCTTTTCCTGTCATATCCCACACTTCCTTTCCGACTGTTTCCCGTAATTCAGCTGGAATATCTTCTTCAGTTATCATCGGAAAAAGGTTAATCAGAGGATATTCTTCATCGACAGTTTCCATCTCATCCCCTTCTACACTGTCCTCTTCTTCCCCATCACTGCTCGTCTGAATTCTAATTCCATCGTTCGAACACATAATCGAACATCCCAATTTGCACAATAGGTCTCTCCCTAACAGTGCTATCGGGCTTGAGTCACATACCACAAAATTATGTGACCCTTGATAGTTACCAATTCTGACTTGTACTGGATCTGTGATTGGGTTCGTCAGGTGCCTGTTTGCTACTCCCACTACTTGAACTGTTCTCCCTGAGAGTGGCAAATTTGGTACTTCAATGCTCCTAACAGTTGAACGTGTGGCTCCTGTGTCAACCAAGAATGAAACACGATGACCCATAACTCTTCCCTCCACATATGGACCCTTTTGATCAACTTCCAAGGATGCTGCAAGCACACAATTTCCCTCCTCATCTGAACTTTCACTCTCCCATACATTGTTTATTCCATTCTCACTGTGTAGTGGGAACTGTTGTACTGTGCCATTTGTATTCATCACCTGACCTGTGGAGGAACCATCACTTGCTGCTGACTCACTGGTGCCAAAGGTATTTGCATTTGCTGATTAGGTACCATGGGAAACTGCTGTTGCATTGGCTGCATTTGCGTCATCTGCATACGGGGCATCTGCATCTGCTGCAGCTGCATGGGCTGTAATCCCTGCAGCTGATTTATGGTCTGAAAATTTGGGTTTGGACCTCTCATTTTCGGTCCCCTCATTGTCTGGAATGCATTGACATCATTGTTTCGCTGACCAACACCTGCACCACCATCGGGCACTCGCGTTTCCAATGCCCGACGATTCCGCACACGTGACACGGCATCACCCTTTTCATTGCCTGCACACCATTCGGAATCGCAACAGTGTTCAAATCCGGACCATTACTCCCAAAGCATCCTCTGCCTCTGCCTCTCGCCTGTGGCTGAAACACCATATTTCCCTGCGGCTGCGGTATCTGCTGTGGGAACCCTTGCAACCCTGTCTGAGCTGCTTTAAGTTGCATCACCATCACTTTCTCTTTCAACCTTTTCTGTTTCACTTCAATTTCGTCGCTACAGTATTTCGCATAATTCAACACCTCATCAATAGGTTTCGACTGCCAACAAATCAAATGCGTCTTTATCATCTGACTTATCTCTGGTCTCAGCCCTTCCACAAATCTAAACACAAAATGAAGCATGTCCTTCGCCTCTATTGTTTCCGTGCCACTGTAGTTCTTGAACGCCTTCAACAACCTCTCATAGTAACCATGAATCGACTCTTTAGCCTCTTGGGCAGTTCGATCAATCTTCTGCCAATCCACATTTTTCGCGGCAACCTTCGTCTTCAAATGCTCAGTCACCTTATAGTACAAGCTCATTACCATAGGTGATGGTGCACCCGTATCCCTGTCTCTCTCTGGTTCACTTGTCGGCCAACCTACAGCCCTTTTGCAGTCTTCCCACAAATCTGCCGGAACCACAATCTCAAAGAGGGTGTTCAGGTCTTCCCAAAGACATTTTGCAAGCTTCACAAACCTATCAGTCTGTTGATACCATTCAATCGGTTTCTCTCTCAGTTTGGGAAAATCATCCGTAAAAGACTGAGGGGGTGATTCTAACCCTGGCGGTCGGTGTTAAAGCGGCGGCCAACCCGCCAACAGGCTGGCGGTCGAAAAAATGGAATTCTGACCCTGGCGGGAACCGCCAACACAGCCCGCCAACTTAACACTCCGACCGCCGCGGCGGTACAGACAAACAGCGCGGCGGTCACCGCCAACAGGCAGGCGGCAGACAATGTATCGCCCACACTATCATAACTCACCAATCCGCCACCTTTTCCGGGGCGGGAGCACCGCCGATAAAAACACGGCGGAAACAGACTACGAACGGGAAAACGCTCACCAAAACACACTCCACGAGTACGGAGGACAGCATGGAACCCGAATTAAACATCCTACCTGCTCTCGTCTACCTTCTCATCTACCACGAGTACGAAGTCCGGCGCAGACGACAACGGTGAGTACTGCACCTACGACACACGGGAGGGGGAGGACGAAAGGTTACGGGCACACACATATGCGATCCCCCCCCCCCCCCAATCATGTACTCACCAATGCAGAGCACCAAGTCACAGTGACACCACCCAAACACCCCTGAAAAATGCTAGGACATAATCATATTTTGAATAAATATTTATGTACCAAAAAGCTCCAGAAAATTAGCGTACAACCATGAAAGAAATCCACAACAAAACAAATGCCATACACATCAGTGTATAACTGAAGTACCAAGTCCTGCACATCCTACGAATTCAGCATGTCCGTGGGCCAAAGTCTTGAGAAACAAGGGCAAAGCCCACACAGGAGACCTGAGTCCTTTGGAGAGAACACTGCAGGGGCATCAGATGTAAAAACTACAGGCACCTCAGGGGGAAGGGAAGGGGGGGGCACCACAGCCACATGAGTCCACGACGCCAGATCCACGAGGAGCCACCATGCCCACTGTTCAATCCTGGGGAGTGCAAAGCCACAGTCTCTCAATTTCTCTACAGTGGGTGGGCTGCCCACTGGACCATCCTGCGGAGTGCAAAGCCACAGTCTCTCAAGTCTCTGCAGTGGGTGGATTGCCCACTGGACCATCCTGGGGAGTGCAAAGCCACAGTCTCTCAAGTCTCTGCAGTGGGTGGATTGCCCACTGGACCATCCTGGGGAGTGCAAAGCCACAGTCTCTCAATGTCTCTACAGTGGGTGGGCTGCCCACTGGGCCATCCTGGGGAGTGCAAAGCCACAGTCTCTCAAGTCTCTGCAGTGGGTGGATTGCCCACTGGACCATCCTGGGGAGTGCAAAGCCACAGTCTCTCAATGTCTCTACAGTGGGTGGGCTGCCCACTGGGCCATCCTGGGGAGTGCAAAGCCACAGTCTCTCAATGTCTCTACAGTGGGTGGGCTGCCCACTGGGCCATCCTGGGGAGTGCAAAGCCACAGTCTCTCAAGTCTCTGCAGTGGGTGGATTGCCCACTGGACCATCCTGGGGAGTGCAAAGCCACAGTCCATCAGGTGGATGACAGTCTCCACTGGTCAAGGAGGAGGCATGGTGGGCACAGTGAACCATCAACGGTGCTTGAGACGGCGGTGCCCTGTTCAGCGGTGCTTGAGACGGCGGGGCCCAGCGGAGCGGTGCTTGAGACGGCGGGGCCCAGCGGAGCGGTGCTTGAGAGGAAGGGCCCAGCGGAGCGGTGCTTGAGAAGAAGGGCCCAGCGGAGCGGTGCGTGAGAGGAAGGGCCCAGCGGAGCGGTGCTTGAGACGGCGGGGCCCAGCGGAGCGGTGCTTGAGAGGAAGGGCCCAGCGGAGCGGTGCTTGAGAAGAAGGGCCCAGCGGAGCGGTGCTTGAGAAGAAGGGCCCAGCGGAGCGGTGCGTGAGAGGAAGGGCCCAGCGGAGCGGTGCTTGAGAAGAAGGGCCCAGCGGAGCAGTGCTTGAGAAGAAGGGCCCAGCGGAGCGGTGCGTGAGAGGAAGGGCCCAGCGGAGCGGTGCTTGAGACGGCGGGGCCCAGCGGAGCGGTGCTTGACAGGAAGGGCCCAGCGGAGCGGTGCTTGAGACGGTGGGGCCCAGCGGAGCGGTGCTTGACAGGAAGGGCCCAGCGGAGCGGTGCTTGAGACGGCGGGGCCCAGCGGAGCGGTGCTTGAGAGGAAGGGCCCAGCGGAGCGGTGCTTGAGACGGCGGGGCCCAGCGGAGCGGTGCTTCAGACGGCGGGGCCCAGCAGAGCGGTGCTTGAGAGGAAGGGCCCAGCGGAGCGGTGCTTGAGAAGAAGGGCCCAGCGGAGCGGTGCTTGAGAAGAAGGGCCCAGCGGAGCGGTGCGTGAGAGGAAGGGCCCAGCGGAGCGGTGCTTGAGACGGCGGGGCCCAGCGGAGCGGTGCTTGAGAGGAAGGGCCCAGCGGAGCGGTGCTTGAGACGGCGGGGCCCAGCGGAGCGGTGCTTGACAGGAAGGGCCCAGCGGAGCGGTGCTTGAGACGGCGGGGCCCAGCGGAGCGGTGCTTGAGACGGCGGGGCCCAGCGGAGCGGTGCTTGAGAGGAAGGGCCCAGCGGAGCGGTGCTTGAGACGGCGGGGCCCAGCGGAGCGGTGCTTGAGACGGCGGGGCCCAGCGGAGCGGTGCTTGAGAGGAAGGGCCCAGCGGAGCGGTGCTTGAGACGGCGGGGCCCAGCGGAGCGGTGCTTGACAGGAAGGGCCCAGCGGAGCGGTGCTTGAGACGGCGGGGCCCTGTTCAGCGGTGCCTATCTCCACGGCGGGGCCCTGTTCAGCGGTGCTCTTCTGCACCGCGGGCCCTGTTCAGCGGTGCCTATCTCCACGGCGGGGCCCTGTTCAGCGGTGCTCTTCTGCACCGCGGGCCCTGTTCAGCGGTGCCCATCTCCACGGCGGGGCCCTGTTCAGCGGTGCTCTTCTGCACCGCGGGCCCTGTTCAGTGGTGCCCATCTCCACGGCGGGGCCCTGTTCAGCGGTGCTCTTCTGCACCGCGGGCCCTGTTCAGCGGTGCCCATCTCCACGGCGGGGCCCTGTTCAGCGGTGCTCTTCTGCACCGCGGGCCCTGTTCAGCGGTGCCTATCTCCACGGCGGGGCCCTGTTCAGCGGTACTCTTCTGCACCGCGGGCCCTGTTCAGCGGTGCTCATCCAGCAGGTCAAGGGAGCCAGACCTGGCCTGGACTCCCTGTTCAGTCACCCTCGGACCGTGACGTTTCTGGACCCTTCGGGGACGGACTCCTGGCCTCCTTAGTGTCCTCCTTCCCAGCTGGGATGTGGCATGTGGGGTCCACCTTCTCCGCGCTCCTGCTGCCCTTCCGCTCCTTTGATGGGGCTCTCGGGCCCTTGCCTCCCCCAGATGGTGTGGGTGGTGAAGTGGCCGCACATTGCTCCTTGGGGGCAGCCCTGTCGGTCCTCGCACGGCGGTCCTTGGTTTTGCGGGTCCTCTTGCCGGGGGGGGGGCTGGACGTGTCCTTGCTGCTGATCGATGTGTCACTGCTGGCAAAGGGTGGGCTCCAGAACCCAGGCACAACAGTGACACCCGAAGCTGGGCTGGTGGTGGCTGCGGTGCTCTTGGGACTCTTTGAAGATGGATGGGGGAGGTCATCGGGGGGAAAGAGGTTAAGGTTAGCCAGGAAAAGTTTTTTAGGGCCAAGGTAAAGGGTAGGAGAAGTGGAGATGGAAGTGGAGGTAGAGGAGGTGGTTGTTGGAGAGTCAGGTGTGCTGTCATTGGGTGAATGTGCTGGTGCTGTAGGCTGTCGTGAGGTGGATGGCTGTTGGGTGGGTGGCTGCCTGAGTTTGTGTGTCTTGGAAGAGGGGGTGACAGACACAGTGGGAGAGGACACAGGGGACGTGTACATGGCAGTGGGGGTGGTGACTGCACGAGTGTGGACTGTACTGGAGGGTGAGGTGGTGATGGAAGCACTGGCGGATGTTGGGGTGCATGCAGGTGTGAGTGTAGACGTCACAGGGAGGGAGGAGGGAGACGAGGAGGAGGGGGACACAGGGGTGGCAGTGGCTGTTGGCATGTCTGCATCTGGGTGTTGCTCGGGTGAGTGTTTGCGGGATCTGTGGTGCTTGTGTTTGGATGAGCTGCTCTTGGGTGTTGAGGTGTGTGCAGGCTGGTCTGATGGTGTGGATGGGATAGGCTGAGGAACAGGAGACAGAGACAGGCTGGAGGCAGTCAGAAGAGGGAGGCTGGAAACAGGGACAATGGCTGCCGTCAGTGCTGAGGCCAGAGCAGTGAACGCTCGTTGATGGGCAGCCTGACCCGAATGAATGCCCTCCAGGTACGCATTGCTCTGTTGCACCTCCCTTTGCACACCCCGGATGGCATTCAAAAGGGTCGTCTGCCCAACAATGAGCGTCCTTACCAGGTCAATGAGCTCCGCACTGAGGGCAGCAGGGGCAACAGGGGCAGGGGCTGAGGTGCCTGGGGCGAAGGAGACGCGCGCCTTCCTGGACGAACCGGCACGGAGCGAAGACTGAGGGGCTGCTGGGAGGGCGGGCTGGTGCGCTGGGTGGCGGCTGTACCTGTAGAGGCGGGGGGCACGGATGTTGCCGCCACCCCTAGGGAGCTCCCATCCGAGGACGTGTCGTTTTCGCTGCTCTCACCAGCGGTCCCCGTCGTGGTGCTCCCCTCGCCCTCCGGATCACTGGTGCCCTCGGTGTCTGTTCCTGGGCCCACCGGGGCCTTGTGTCCTGCAGCTCCCTCGTGCTCCGATGCCATATCTCCTCCACCTGATGATGCTAATGCACACATGCACAAGAAGATGAAGAGAAAGGGTGGGGGGAGAAAAAAGAAGACCAGGTTGAGTGCATGCAATGTCAACACCGTTGGCGGAGAGGACAGACACAGGAGCCTAATGCACTAAGCCGCGCATTCGGGGTACACTACTCAGTACTACTGACTAGGACAACAGGCCAAGAGACGTCAAATGCGCACATGGGAGATGCTGGACCTTCAATGGCTGTACTTGTCACCCTACAGAGGTGGGGGCCGGGGGCACAGGGCCATGCCTAAGGGAGAGGACTACACTACAGAAAGCGCCCTGGCCTAATGTCACCCACAGCCCTCCTCCCCCACCCAGACGCCTCCACTGCGCAGAAAGATAGGAGAATGTGCTGATACTCACCCCCTTGTGTCTGCTGTGATGTCTTAAAGCGCCCATCCAATTCAGGGTAGGCCACCGCCAGGATCCGGGACATCAGGGGGGTCATGGTGCGACTGGCACCCCTCCTAGGTTGGGAGGCCATCCCCAGCAGTGTTTCTGCGGTCTTCCTTGTTCCGCGGCGGATGTCCTCCCACCTCTTGCGGCAGTGGGTGCCCCGTCTGTTGTGGACCCCCAAGATCCGGACTTCCTTGGCGATGGCACGCCAAATCTCGATCTTCTGATGGGCGCTGACCTATTAGACATGTACAGGGTGGAAAGGAGGAAATCATCAATGGCCTGCATGTTAGATGTAATTGGCCCCCCCCACCCACTTTGCCATATGGCACATGCTCTCATCTGTCGGGCGTTGCACTCCTCATTCGCCCCCCACCCCACCAACTTACATCCACCCCAATCCACACAGGCATAGCCCATTCCATTAGCACCCGGGGTACTCACTTGTTGGTCTGGAGGACCGTAGAGTAGCGCATACTGGGGGAGGACCCCATCCACGAGCTTGTCCAATTCTTCAGACGTGAAGGCAGGGGCCCTTTCCCCAGTCGCAGCAGCCATTGTATCTTCCAGACCGAGGTCACAGCAGCACTTGCAGTATAGGTCCTCTCCTGTGGATGATCAGGTCTCGAGTGATTAAGCAGATAGAAAATGGCGGTCACGTCCGTGGCGGTGCGTACCGCGGCGGTGCGTACCGCGACCGCCGGCGCACTTCGTTATTGGCTCCTGAAACCCATAGGCTTCAATGTTAACCAATGCGGCTTTGCGCCGCGGTCTTCGACCGCCTACCGCCACGGTGTGCCCCGCCAGCGCAGTGACCTCACATCCCATTGTCCCACTTCACAGGTCAGGCAGCCGCCATTTCAAGGGCCCACATGGCTTAATTTTGACTGCGACACACAGGCCTAGGCCTTGCATTGCCACACATACACGCCTTTCAACCCATTGCCATTCTTTAACTGTGCAAGCTGTCTGTACGTACCTGTGGTTTGGCTGACTCTGTGCTCCATGTTGTCCTTCCTAGGCACCGTCCGCTGGGACTTGGGATGAGAAGGAGGAATCCTCGCGTGTACTGACCGCTGGTGGACCTGTCGACAATGGAAGAACGCCATATAATCCTTCGATACCGACTTGACCGTGCCACTATCCATGAACTGTGTGCCCAGCTGGAGCCAGCCCTGATGTCCCCCATCCGCCAACCCACAGGGATTCCCCCTCTGGTGCAGGTTTTGTCAGTCCTCCATTTTTTGGCCAGTGGGTCATTCCAGACCACAGTGGCCATGTCATCTGGAATGTCTCAGCCTATGTTTTCTAAGATTTTGAGCAGAGTGTTGTCTGCCCTGATGAAACTCATGCGGAGCTACATCATTTTCCCCGAGGAGGGTGACTTGCCCACAGTGAAGGGTGATTTCTATGCCCTTGGACATATCCCCAACATCATTGGTGCCATTGATGGGACCCATGTGGCTTTGGTACCCCCAAAAGACGATGAGCAGGTGTACCGAAACAGAAAGAATTATCATTCGATGAATGTCCAGGTGGTCTGTTTGGCTGACCAGTACATCTCCCATGTAAATGCCAAGTTCCCAGGGTCAGTGCATGACGCGTATGTGATGCGAAATAGCAGCATCCCCTATGTGATGGAGCAGCTACAGAGACAACGTGTGTGGCTAATAGGTGACTCTGGTTACCCCAACCTGCCGTGGCTACTGACCCCAGTAAGGAATCCCCGGACAAGGGCAGAGGAACGCTACAATGAGGCCCATGGGCGTACAAGGAGGGTGATTGAGCGAACCTTTGGCCTCCTGAAGGCCAGGTTTAGGTGCCGGCATATGACTGGTGGATCCCTAATGTACTCACCAAAGAAGGTGTGCCATATCATCGTGGCGTGCTGTATGCTTCACAACCTGGCTTTGCGACGCCAGGTGTCTTTCCTGCAGGAGGATGGTCCAGATGGTGGTGTTGTAGAAGCCGTGGAGCCTGTGGAGAGTGAAGAGGAGGAAGACTCTGAGGACGACACAGACAATAGGGACAGAGTGATACAACAGTATTTCCAGTAACACCCAGGTAAGAATCACCCACGCCATTTCACAATTGCTTCTAGCCTCCTGCATCTATACTTTCTGTAGTTCCCCACAGATGTTTTTTATTAATTTATGCCTTTCCCTTCCCTTCTCAGTGCTGTCTGACTCAGTACCTGACATCTGCTTGGTTCGCCCATGAAATACAGCGTATTGACATTGGTATGTTGTCATGACTAATTGACAGAACAGAAATTGAACAGTAATATGTTATCCCTTTGTTAATAATACAGCATGACTCAAAACAGGTTTGTGTGCAAAATGTGATTTATTTACAGTGCTAGATACCGGTACATGTGATTCTAAGGGTGATGGGTGGGGGTGGAGGAATATCCATGGCAGAGTCCAGTTCTCAGTCTCACAGGTGCATTGTTCTTTTGCCTGTGGAAGGATGGAGCATAGGCAGTTCATGGTTGGACAGGGTGGCAATGTGGGACAGTGGGAAGACTTGAGGGGGTATGTCCTGCTGGCGGGGGTCTTGACATCCTACTCTGTCTTTTTCTTTGGTCTCAGGCTCCTCTTACGGGGTGGTTGTTCTTCAGCAGGAGGTGGGGTTCTGGGGGGCTGTCGAGGTGTTGGGACCTCCTGTCCACTAGCGCCGGCGGAGGTGGTAGGCTGTTCCTGGTCCGGCCTAGTGACAGGGGCCCTGTGTGGTGCACCATGGTCCCGCAACGCGTCCTCTATCCTGTGGAGGGCCAGGACGATGGTCCCCATTGCGGTCCCGATGATTCTCAGCTCCTCCCTGAACCCCATGTAGCGTTCTTCCTGCTGTGCCTGGATCTCAGTGAACCTGGCCAGTACCGTCGCCATCGTTTCTTGGGAGTGGTGGTATGCCCCCATGAGGGTGGTGAGGGCCTCTTGGAGAGTGGGTTCCCTGGGCCTCTCCTCCCCCCCCTGTCGCACAGCAGCCCTCCCAGCTGCCCGGTTTCCCCCGGCCTCTGTCCCCTGGACGGTGTGCCCGCTACCACTGCCCCCAGGTCCCTGTTGTTGTTGGGGTGTTGGGTTAGCCTGGGTGCCCTGTAGTGGCAGACACACCGCTGATTGAGCTGTCCTAGAGACAGAGGCATGGGCCCGCTGGGTGGGAGCTGTGCTGGTGTCGGCAGAGGGGGTCGGGTCTGGTGTGGCCTGTGTCTGGGTGAGGGGAACCGACTGCCCAGAGGTCCCCGATGGTCCGGGCTGGTCATCAGGTTCACTGTCGACAGAGCTGCTATCCTCAGTGTGGGCCTGTTCCGGTGGTGGGATGGACACTTCTGGACCCTCCTGGCTGGTGTGTTGTCGTTCGGGTCCTGCATGGGGTAAGAGAGTTTGGTTATTGTTTCTGTGTGTGCAATAGCATGCGTGTTGTGGGTGCCCTTGTCCCCCAGTGCAGGCATTCCCTGGAGGGAGGTGTTGTGAGGGTATTTAGTGGGGGGGAGGGGTTAGTGCAGTGGTCATGCTTAGGTGATGGGTGCCCATGGTTTGTGTTGGCATGCAGGAGTTGGTGTTGGGATGGGTGGGTTGTGCTGGTGAGACATTGTCAGGAAGGATGTGTGCTGGGGGGTTGGGGGTGAGGGTGGGGGTGTGGGTTGGCATGCTGGTGGGGTGTGGGGGATATAGTAGTTGAGATGGGACTTACCAGAGTCCATTCCTCCGGCTACTCCTGCGAGGCCCTGAGGATGCAGGATGGTCAAGACCTCTTGCTCCCACGATGTAAATTCGGGAGGGGTGGGTGGGGGTCCGCCGCCAGTCTTCTGGACCGCGATGTTGTGCCTGGAGACCATCGATCGGACCTTCCCCCGTAGGTTGTTCCATCTTTTGCGGATGTCCTCCCTATTCCTGGGATGCTGTCCCACCGCGTTGACCCTGTCCACGATCCGCTGCCATAGCTCCGCCTTCCTGGCTATACTGGTGTGCTGCACCTGCGAGCCGAAGAGCTGGGGTTCCACTCTTAGGATTTCCTCCACCATGACCCGGAGTTCTTGGTCCGAAAATCGTGGATGCCTTTGGGGTGCCATGGGGTGGTGTGGGTGAGGTGTGGGGTGGTGTATGTGATGAGGAGTGTGTTGGTGAGTGGTGCTTTGTGCTACTATGTGGTGTGTGTGATGGTGTAGTGTGCCTCAGTGTGTCTTGCTTTGGATTGTCTGCTGTGTCTCTCTCTCCTTCTCTCAGTAATTGGGGTCGCAGGGGTTTGTGGGTGATGTGGGTGTGTGTTTTATAGTTGGTTGATTGTGTGGGAGTGGTGTGTGTATGTGTATCAGGTGTGTGTATTTCAAATTGTCCAATGTGGCTGTGTTTTGGTGATGTGTGTGTATTCTGACCGCGGCGGTGTGGTCCGCCAATGGAATACCGCGTTTGAATGACCGCCGTGTGGATTCGTGGGTCGTAATGGCATGGGCGTATTTCTGTTGGCGTGACGGTGGAGGTTTGGTCATCTCCAGTTTATCGCTGCCCGCCGATGTGGCGGGCTGCAGTGGAGTACGGATTTTTGGAGGTTTGGCCGTTGTGAGTCAGAATGACCGTGGCGGTTGACCGCGGCCGCGGCGGTGTTATGGCGGTCTTCTGACCGGCGGTAAGGGCATTTTACCGCCGAGGTCAGAATCACCCCCTGAATGTCGCTTCTGTGCCACGGTACATGTATTAATTTTCCCCCTGCTGTCTCCCTCATTGGTAACATGGTTATTGCATCACTACTCTGTGATCTTTTCTCGTTGTGCTCTGGGACACTGTCTTTCCTCTTTTCCTTTTTCCTTGCCCATCTGCTCTCCCATTTGTCTAAGCACCTCCACACTTGTGCACTCTGCAGCAATTCTCTAAGGTGCGTTTTCATGCCTGCTGACCTCATGTGTTCAAAGTCTGTGGTCCCGAAATCCAATCTATAGCTCCTACTCAAGTGTTTTGTCTTGTCTATCTCAACCCCGTTTTTGTCAGCTATTTCTTGCAACCTTCTATGTACCTTGTTCACTTCTCTCGTAATCCTGGGACATAGATACCTCAGCTCTTCTTCCGAGTAGGACTCTAACCTATTCAAACCCATAGTCCCTTCCACCAATTCTTCTGCTTCCATGTTCAACCTTACCCTATTCAGATAGTCTTCTCCCTTCCCACTGGCTGAGCTTTGTGTGGAATTCAGACTGTTGAACCACTGTGTTAGCTGTTGCGCATTCAACCCCATCAGTGTAGCATTCACATCGACTGCCATTGATGGTTGCGGCAACTTTTCAGTGTTCGATGATAGCGGTATCATCAGTGGGGGACTCGACCTCACCACTGTTGACTGAGCACATATGGGACTAAACTCCATCAAGGACCCAGATCCAGTTGGCTGAGCCGCTATCGGAGTTGTCTCTGGAGTGTTTTCTATGCACCTCCTTTCCGTCCCATTCTGCACCACTGATCCTTGACCGCTCATACCTGAGTTAGGCTGAATGTACAAAGGTACCGGTGGACCTACAGTAATGGGTAGGGATATCGCATCTGGGTTCTGTCCATTCCCCAGGTTCTGAGGCATGTTCATTCCCCCACTATGGGTCATCATTGCCGGCATGCCCGTCTGACTCCCCGTCATCTGAGCATGTGCGGTTCCCCCCTGCATCTGCTTTTGAGGCATCAAAAACTGGGTTGATTCAGCTTGTGCCAATGTTGGGTTGCGACCATTCTGTACTCCCATTACGGTTGGATCTAGAATCATTCCCGTACTGTTGTCACTGCTGTAGTACCTTGGGACCTGCGGCTGATAATTTTCTGCTGTTTTCAATATAGGCACATCTGGATATATTCTCCTAACCTGCGTTATCTGCGGTGAACAGTAAACTCGGGTCCTTAGATCCCGATGGCGTTTCTGAATTCGGAGTTTCATTATTCTGTACCGGTGCCGGAGGGGCAGAACTGGTACTTGGACCTTGTTCACTCTCTGCATAAGGTGGTGGACGGTCGTTCAGCAATTGCATGATGAACTCCTCATCCTCTGACTCGTCTTCTCTCCTTAACTTTTCCTCGTCCTCTCTATCTTTGGAACACCTCCTGTTTGTCTTACAGGTAGCTTTCTTGCCTGTCGCCTCTTCTTCCTTAGCAATTGCGGGAAACAATTTTATCCCCTGCAATATATCTGACCTCCACACCTTCTGTGCATTATCCCACCTAGCGTCCGCTAGTGTCTTTTCTACCTTTCTTATCCTGGTCTCGAACTTCTTTTGCTGTTGCTGTCTAGCCATTAGTTCCCAAATCGCTAGCGCCTCAAACTGTGCTGGCCTTGGAGGTACCTTCATGTCGTACATCGCAAATCTCAAATTCTCTAGGATCCTTATATTGAATGTCCCATGGATCGGGAACGCTACGCTCCCATGTCTCTCTGTCAGCTTGTGCCATTGCTTTAGCCAAAGGCACGGAGCTACCCCCCTTTCCTCCATTACAATGTAAGCTGGTGTACCTTCGGGTGGCGTCTCCTCTCCTACGCTCGCTTTAATGTAAGACTCCCCCTTCATCGCACTCTTTAATGCTTTCAAAAATTTCATTTTCTCGTCTTTTATTTCACAAAATTTGTAATCAATAAGTGACTTTAATTCCCGGAATACTCTTCGCTTGCCTTTCCCCTTCCAATCGAGCCCCACGGACTGCGTCCAATCCGTGCGCGACCCTTCTCTGCAACCAACCTATCCCAGCGCGGCTCCTAGTGACGTCACACTCACACACTCTGCGGCTGACAAAGCCTCGCGGCTTGTCCTCCTTCACTCAGCTCCTCTCGTAACAACTTCTGGCATGTATCGCGAGCAACCAAATAATAATAAAACAGATCTGTCGGTTTACTACAGGAAGGGTAACACAATCGCTTCAGGACCTTAGGGATTTTTCACTAGCCTCGGCAGTTATTCCATCTTTCTCGGTCCCCACTTTCGCAAGCAAATTCTGACCCGCAGACTCTGCTCTCAACTTGTCAGTGATCTATTCTAGTGCACTTAGAATTTGTCAAAGCCCGAAGTCGAAGTTTTCTTCCACTCCCTTAACACACGTACCGACTCGTTGACCACGCCCGGTCAACCTATTAAACCGACCAGACCACAACATAAAACAAGTGTCTCATACACTTTTCAACATACTCCGGAGTCTCTTGACCTCGCAGGGCCCGTCTCAACAACAACAACCACGTGGACCTTTTTCTGCACAAAGCGCCACATGCACATGAAGTTCGACGACTTCCCTACTCTCACACTCGGAGTCGCACCTCCGCTATTCTCTAAAATCCTCGCAACCTTTTCAAACAATCTACGGCAATAAGCTGTGCAAGCGCAAAATCCTGACTTCACTCATACCGTCACTAGTACCGCCAACGCCGATTTCACACCTCCATTCTCTCCATTCGCAAGCTCCGAGATCCCGGGAAATTCGCGGGGGACTTAGGGCATCATCATTCTCTCAATCTGTTTTACCCAAGAAAAATCTAATTCAACACCATATACTTCTCGAGTGGGGTCCCAAAGGGCGCAACCGTTACCTCTCGAGTGGGGTCCCAAAGGGCGAAACCGTTACCTCTCGAGTGGGGTCCCAAAGGGCGAAACCGTTACCTCTCGAGTGGGGTCCCAAAGGGCGAAACCGTCCTCTGCTACCATCTACTGATAGAGCGTTCCGTCCTAATAAATTACCTGTATTTGGACGCTCTTGGGTCGATTAATCTTTTGACCAAGTGGGGCTCTCTTCACCCGAGATTAGTCAATTTAATCAAATCAATAATCAATAACGAACATAAGCAATGCCCTGATCAACATAACACTTCACAATTAATCCAGAAAACATTTCGGCGAACCATGACCTTCCGGCCATGAATAACCACACCAGTTTATTCAAAGTTAATGAATTTATTTCCCTATATTAACAAAGCTAGCACGATATAAATGTGTCTCAACACCAAATGATATATGTAAATGAACATTAATAGCTGTCCATAACGGCGAAAAAGATGCAATCTATGCAGCATTTGAATAACAATGCATTCGATGATAGCAACGCAAACCACTAAAACTATAATCTGTAATGGGCTAATTGCATACATTAGTCAGCATAACAAGGTCTCAAATTGCATCGTGCAACAAATGAATCCTCATCTAACCTCAAATTAGCATCTGCATGTGGGATTTCATGCAAAAGAAAACAATTTAGCAACATTGATTTGGAAAACTCCTAACTAGGGCTCTTATCAAAAATCAGCAGTTGGTTACCTAAAAAGAAACACAATGCAATTGTACATTTTCCTTTCATATTTACCAAATTCAATCAGCATTCAAGGAAGTCTTCGTCTCACAGGTACCGGTTTCGATCAGCATGGGACGGGGGCAAAGGGGGCAGGGTGGACGGGGCAATTGCTTCACAGCGGCAAGATAAAAGGACAAAACTACTACTTTATGCAAAGGGGCAAATCGAAGTTAAAGTCTCTAGGGCGAGAATTACTTAAAGTCTCTTTCTCTCGATTAGAGAAAGCATCAAAGTCTCATTTAAAATGGCGTTGAACATCAATTGGCATCGTAGAAGATGGCAAAATGACGAGGTCGGCAAGATGGGCCATAATGGCTGCAATGTCCTGCAAATGGCGGGTAATGGCTGCAATGGGCAATAATGTCCTCAATGGGTGCAATGGGTAATGGCCGCTTTCTTCTTGTGCACCAGGTTTAAATAATCAACAGTTCAAGTCCAGTAGGGTCTTCCATTGGAGGGTTCATAGGTTGGCTTCAAATTGTCCAATCAAAAACAACAATTCACAAGCTTCTACCTAGGCATACATTATCCTTGGAGTCGGGAACGTAAGTTACAACATATTTTACCAATTAACTCACTTTCAGAGCTTCCATTGTCTGCACCTGCAGATTGACCTTGGAGCAAAGAAGAAGATGCCAGGCTGGCACGAAACCTTAAAGATAAGCATGTGAACCGATCTCACTGGAAAAGTACAGCTTCAAGCAAGAATACACGTTTTATTAGCACATTAGAAAAACACGAGCATCTAAACCGTGAGACAAGGCAACTAGGCCGAAGCCTCCACTAAAGTTATGCTAAGTTAAAACATTTCAAACAAGCAAATCATGGCACACGTTTACGGTTATGTCAGATTAGTACAATTCTAATACATCACGTTATATAAAGCACGCTTATAAATGTTGGCGAACTACTCTGAGGGCACATTTGTCCCCGTACAATCTTTATTAGTTCGGTTAAAGTCACACTTGATTATTGCGGCACTACGTTTATGCGCTAATAAATGTAAAACCTTCGTTTCTGCGTCATCACTCCTTGTAACTGAACCGTAACTACAGAATCATTTGTTTATACAAAAGTTGGTACAGAAAGCTGTTTCCAACATGCGTGAACACCTTTTTAAAAACAGGAACCACTACATCTTGCTGTAGAGCATCAGGGAAAGAATCTTATTGCATGAATGGAATTCATCTGAATGGCATGTCTTCCACCAGTACGCTAATATTGTCCTTAATAGAGTACAAGGACAGACACATAGTATGGATTCCGATGGGTGTAAATGAGCAAAAACACTCATCACATCCAGTGGCGAAACCAGATAAAACTTGAAAAATGTGGTTCTCATAGGAATTCCAGAAGGGCAAGCTTGTACATTTATGTCACAGTTGGGAGCAGATCACAAAACATTTGAGAGAGTTGCTCCCACAGGTCAATGTCCAGTTTCTAAGTTAGACCCATAAATATTTCAAATAATTGTGAGCTGTTTTCGGCTGAAATAATTCTATCTGGATTGTCTTTGTAAAAATGGGGTTTAAAGTGTTATTTATTGTCTATGTTTAAAATCAAGACTTGACTTGGCCCACTGATAGTCTAGCCGCCTCCTTATTTGTTTCAAACTATTTAAGCCCATGGAAAACCACGGATTAGGTGAGATTCTAGGGTGGGTGACTATTCCCTATATAAATAAGCAAAACTGTTTATTATTATCTTGCATATAGTCTTCAAAAGAGGCAGCAACTCAGCAAGATATGAAATCAATAAAGATAACTAGAGGCCTGATTTAGATCCTGACGGTGTTATCAAGCTGCGCCAGTGGCAGACCCCAAAAGACCACCAAGCCAACTGCGATACAAGCCATATTTAAATGTTTCAGCTCTGCAAGAGGTGGACTGGCTGACGGAAGGAGATTGCGGCGGGCCCCAATGGACTCTGTACAATGGCAGGGTGTATGGGATAGAGGTAAGTGACACACACGTCTCTTGGCCATATGTGTACCACTGCACTACACACTACACAGCACACCACATTCACACAATAACCCATTGCCATCTCAACACAACACAACCTGTACATGCCGAAAACACACATTGATATACGTCCATGACACAACATACACATACCATTTACACTGCCCCCACATGACACAACCTCAACAACCAACACACTATGTACTCAACTACACAAACACATAAGCACATCTACACAACAACAACACTCACCTGAATGTGTTGCATAGCAACACAACATACAAAAAATAACATCAGTCTTACATGCGAGTGACACAAATACAGACACAAACATATCACCCACTTCAGCTCCCTCCATCTCAAACTGCCAATCCACACACACACACACACACATACACGTACTGACTCACATACACAACAGATAGCAGAAACCTACCTGTACAGGTCCCCTTGCAATGTGCAAACATGGACACTGTTGTCCAGTGTGAGTGTACCGTCATTGTGATGCCAGCATTCATTTTGCAATGAATAATGACACCACAATGACAGTTGTCTATGTGTGCGATATGCGTACTGTGTCAGCGTGTCCTTGGCCATGTGTGACACAAGTGTCTCTCCAACATATGCATGTCACAGAATTTTTTTATTTTTATTACTGTGACTTGTGTGTGCCTGGAGAAGTCTCGACTTCCAGTGACATGCCCACTCAATGGACCCTTGCAATGCAGCGTTCCTACCTTCAAGTCTGGCAACGGGGGTGGGGTTGTGTTTTCTCTGTGGGTTGGTGGCTGCAGTGATGGCAGGTGTTGTCCAGTCATGTCCAGTCAAAGAAGGAGATGAATGGGGAAAAAGGTGAGTTTTCTACCCCTTTTTACCCCCAATGTGCCAATTCAGAAGTGAAGGTTGGACCGACATTTTTTTCTTGGCAGTAAGGCACATCCTTATCTGCATGGCAGGAAACATGTCTGGAGTCCTACAAGCATGCACTTTTCCCTCTCCTGCTATTGACGGATGTGGTGTTATTTGGCAGAGACGGCGGTTCGAATGTGGGCTTTCGTCTATGGGGCTGACAACAACTAAATATGGCTGTCGGACTGTCACAGCAGCAGAAGGGTTTTCAGTCGAAAAGTCAACGACTGGACCATTATCGCCAAGATCCAAATCAGGCCCTAGATATTAGCATCATCTTTGCTAGAAATAATTTTGTTGTATTAGTTATCCAGCAAGTCTGTGAAGTGTCATGCCTGTTTATGGCTGCTCAAAGGGTCAGAAATCTGTAGTGTGGTCTGCATGTGATCTGCCCAAGATAAGGGAATGATCTCAGCAACAGTAGGGAGTACATTAAAATCCAATACACTGTCTACCTGATGGCCAGCATTCTGTGTAGGACCATAGGATCTTTCTGTGAAGGCCCATCGGATCTGTGTGCAAAACGAAGTGTATTCAACAATGTACAGAGTTGGAAGGGCCAAATCCTAAGTCTAATTTAATGTTGAAGTCAATTAAAAGTGACAGCCTCTTACCCAACAGTTATAGGTTCTCACAGAATTATTGACATCTTTAGACAAACCTTTGATCACGTTGGTGAGGATGGTAAAATGCAGGAGAGTGGGAAGGGAAACCAATGACAAGTTCTTCCAAGAGGTCATTTTCTCTGCCATTATTGACTTTCCTTCCCCAATTGTCCCCCATGGCTTAAGCATAATTCAATGGCCTTGAAGAAATCATAAAAATGTTACTAGACCTGCAGGTCGAGTAACTTGAATAAACTACTCAACCATAACTGTAATGTACATGACCCGTAAATGGGTCTCAAATTGTGTGAGCCTAGTCAAATATGTTAGTTTACAGAGTTGCCTTTTTCTTCATTGTCACATATGAGTGCACCTTCAAATATGTACCTAATGTCTGGCCTGGCTGAGTGACAAACTAGGATTCAAGGTTCATTATGAGAATGACCATTCCTGGTTGCGTTTGCAACCATTACTGCATTATTGATATCTGTGATAGAGGGAACACCGTAGACTTTATGAGTCATAACTAGAAACTAAGAGAAACAGCCTTCACTCTCAAGATTATCTGTTATCACCGGATGAGAAGCATTACATGTGCCCCCACAATGTTCCCTCTACACCAACCTTTCAAACCTTTAGTGCTTTTCTTTTTGCTGCTGTTGGTGCATGTGGTCCTTTGTAAAGGTGCAAGGAACAGATATCTTCAAATTGAAGGCTTGTCGAGTACTCTAATACATGGAATGGCGGGAGATCTATGCCTGAGCCACCTTCAATAGTGCATTCTTCCAATATGTATGTTTGTATTATGTATGTAGCTGCACTTTTATGGTGCAAATATAGCAGGAAAGCCTTAGAGTGCTACTACATTAATCAAAAGAATGCTTCTCCAAATTTTCTGTAGCCGAAGATACATTCAAGTTCCACTCAATCCTGTTTTTGAAAGAGTATTTTAACCTTGTTTTATTATGCACGCTTGTATATAATGGTGCAAATGTTTTATTATTTCCCTACACAGAGGCCAATTGGCCAAATATGGCAATACATGGAAATTGCAACAAACCAGCATGACATGGGTCTCGAAGATTCAAAGTTGTCAGAAGTCTCCTGAGAATATCAATAGAATTATGGTCTTTTTGGAGACCATGTTGCTCTTCAGATGAAGGGTTAGAAGTTTTGTTTCTTCTAAATCCAGAATAGTCTTGACGTTCTTTAGAGGCTTTTGTACCAAAATTATGACAGAATATGCTTATGATTTCCATGAAGTTTCAATAATTCCTGACCTGAATAACTTTGCGTAAGTCAGCTCTCATGCTTGGACTTCAGGCCATCAGTATAATTTTGAAACAATGACATAGGAGTAAAAGCCTCAAGAATTATACTGCAACTCCCCCTTGACTAAATTCAACTCTTACTGGACCCAAATAGAAGCCCTTCAGTATTGATGGGACTCTAACAGGTGGCTTCCTAATGGAAGTAAAAGAAGAAGGCCAAGAAAGGCGACATTGTTGTGACACAGTGCCTGAGAGAAGGGTGGCAACAGATCAGGATTTTTTAGCTGGGTGACACCCATTACCGTGCTGCATGCCTCCCAGGGGAGGCATTGGCTGAGCAGATATGCATGGACCAAAGAAGCAGGCGGTGGAAATGGTTAGCTGGGACATTGTCTGCTTGATCAATTTTCCATATTCCACTGTCTTCCTTCTGTTCATTGTTTAGCCCCAAATAGCTTTGAGCCAGAAAAGGCTAGGTTGAACAGTGCAACTTTTTGATCGTAATCTCCTTTTCAGGACCACCCCTGTACATGACATCTGACAAATGTGGCAGACCTAAAGGTAGAGATCGAGGCACAGAATTTATAGGTTTCTGGCACAGATCTCTCTCTATCAATGATAGAAGGTAGGCATTTGCATCAAAACCTATGGATGGTTGCATGGGACCTCCCATGTATCCTCCATGTAACACCCTCTTGATCCAGAAGAGCGCTTGGTGTTACTCTGCATTAGTTTGGCATACTTTACAATACAAATGAGGATTTGCACTGTATAGCAAATACAACTGCAACACTTTGTGCTGTGTTTCTGTTACAAAAACAAAGGAAACACCACGGAAAGTGTTAATGATACTGGGCCCAGATTTTTAAGCACAGCCCCTTCTGACACCAGCGATCCAGGATCAAGATCTCTGTGGATCTCACAACACCTGCAGCAGTTCGATTAGAGGAGCTCCCACTCAGTGTAAATAATGCTCCCCTGCTAAAATTTCTTCTCTTTCCCCAGGTCTGTAAATACGTGTCCCAAATCCTTTCCCCCTCATTCACCTTCGATCCTCTCGATTCCCTTTTGTATCCCATTATGCACGTGAGAGCGCAAGGAGAAAAAGACAGGCAGTTTTTAGAGGAGCAATTAAAATTAGCAGAGAAGACAGGATATAGAGGCTGCAAACAGAAGGGAGTTTATTTACATAAAAAGGCAAATTAAGATGCATATATACAGACGCACAACTAACAGAGAGAAAATGAAACATACAGACTCAGAGAATGAGGAATATAGGAAGTGAAGAGCGAGATATTATAATACAACAGATTGAGGAAAGCATCCAGTATAAGAGAAGAGAAAATATATGTAGAGCAAGATGTCTAGAAAAAGGTGAAGCAACTAAAGTGACTGAAAATTTGTAAAAGGAGTAGGAGCAGAGACAGGAGTTGCAGGTAACTACAGAACAATTAGTAAAAAAAAAAAAACACTGATAGAGTGAATGCCATTTCTGACATTGCAGCCAGCTTAGAGACAGAGAAGCGCAAGGGCTTAAGATATAGGAGGAGGCAGGGGAAGTGGCATGCAGTAAAGCAAGAGAAGGGGTATGCCACAGGACCGTGATGGACGCGTACATAATCCTTCCTATATTGCATGGCGCTGTAAACACCCTACATTTGCTCACTGCACTTTGACAGTAGACAAAGGCAAAACAATTTAACAGAAGCACGCACGTGGTTTTGGCTAACAAAACACATTTAGATTGGCATTTATTTAAAGACTGGGATTGTATTCAAAACTCCTTCGGAGATTAACAATGTGTACCCGCAACCAACTGCTATAAGAGCAAAGCACAATCTTTCCCTTTGGACCTCACCTGCTGCTCCCGGTGACCAGATCAGTATGAGCCCATGCAGAAACACGGGCCTACTTGGGCGTGCCTACGTCCAGCAGTGAACGGAGGCCAAAGATATCTCGCTTCTCGGCGCTCCACAGCGCCACCTGCCAGGAGCTCCGTGTAGCGCCGCGCACGGGGATTGCCGCTCGCAGTTGGCGACATTTCCCTTGATGTGGTGAGACAGAGGGAATATGCAACGGGATAGCCGCAGCTCCTCGCTCTCCAGACGTCACCATGCATCGGCATCACGGCCGCCAAGTAGCAATTAGGGTCCTGCCGAGGCACTGCTGCTCGGGCTTCAGGCGGTTCGCGGCAGAGGGCGCGAGGGCACACAAGCACGAGTAGAAGGGCTGAGGCAAGACGGGAAAGGAGATGGAAGCTATGTGGAGAGGGGTTAGCAGACCCAGAAAGAGAAGAGAAACGAGCGACACAGAATCAAGATAAAAGGAAAACAGTAAGGAGGCGAGAAGATGCAAAAAGCAAGACAGGGCCTGGAGTGAGCAAATTAAAGGAGGCAAAGTAAGAAAAACTAAGGATGAAGAACACACTTAGAAAGCGAGTTCAAGGGATTCGTCAGATAGGAGCACTCTTGGTAAATTTAAGTGAGCATCCAGTGCTGTGGAGCAAAAATCCACCTACTCTGCCCATGACAATTATTTCGAAAAGTATCGATTAGTCAGTTATCGACTCTTAAATGCTCATTGACGATCTTCAACATTGTGAACAAGTGCAACACTAAGGCTTGAACAGTACAGCGCCTGAAGCTTGCACATTCAAAACTTTGTCAACAGGCTGGCACCTGTGTGCACCTGTATAAGGCATCGTCAGGGTGTGGCTTGCCAGGTTGAAATAACAATGGACTGCTACGTTGCAAACACTTCTCAATATGTGGAAAACCAACACAAACTGGAGGAAATTTATAAATGCTCCCACACCTTCATTGTGCTCTGATTTCAAAACTTAAAAGCTACGTTTTATTCCATTTTAATATCCACTCTGGAAAATTGTTCTTACGGAAAATTGTGAACAAAATATCTAGGACCAAAATATAAAACAGTATATACAAGTAAGTATAGGTTTGCTTTACTAACTCCACATGCACAGAACTTTACCCTGTTTATTTCTTTAAGGTACATACCTGTGGAGTGAAGAATAGCAATTCTATACTTATTTGCAAGCGCTTAACCTCTCAATAGTCTGGCCACAATATTTTGGCAGTGTGTTGTTTCTATAGTCAATTTTTTTGACAAACACTCATCTATGTTGCCATTTGAAATAATCACTTCTTGTATCCTACATAGGATTTTCTCTCTAGTCTTCATCAGCAGGGCCTCTCTATGGGCCTGATTTGTGAAAAGTTAGCGCCGCCAAAATTATATTTTGTAAGTAAGTTTGCGCTGCTTTTGCGTAAAAAAAATGACGCAAAGGTAGCACTAACGTTTCATAAATAAGGCCCTAAGTCTATATTGCCTAACTGTGAAACACAGCTTTGTTTTTACCAGAATATTTTTCAGATTTGATCATTCATGAGGTGCATTGGTGATAAGGAGCATAAGAGCACAGCGGTCTTTGAATGTGTGTGCTTATTTAAAGGGGAGAGTGAAAAAGTGAAAGTACTTATGAGGAACAGGATGTGGGAAACAGAGGAATATCAGCTAGAAAAGGCACGGTGTAGGGGAGGTTAAGCATGTGAGAAGAGAATGCAAGTGGGGTTTCATAGAGAAAGGAGGGATTGAAAGAGGGACGGTAATGAGTGTATGGTTTTGAAAGGAGCATTTCATTGAGAGGTGACATCGTGAGAGCGTGGAAGGCGAAGGGTATGGGACAGAAAATACTACAAGAACTACTAATTAGCTGTTCTCTCTTTGGATGAGGACTTCACACGCTACACTGTGACAGTTCATGCTTCTATAACCTGTGCAACTTGGAGGATGCATCTGCTTAGGAGGGGCTTAGATTGAGAGATTAATCACTGTAAAATGATTCTAAGACCTTCTGTCTCAGGATCATGTCTCAACATAAGTGCAGAATGGAAGCAATCACTGCTGGGTGAGGATCGGGTCTGTGTGAACTGTGGTGATCAAGATGCACACTTTTAAAGCCACAAGCCTGTATAATGTGTGTAACAGAATGTCAAGAGAGGATAGCCTGAGAGACTTCCCTGCTGTTTAAATCATAATCCTGTGGTACTTAAACAATCTGAACTCTAGTTCTCCTGCTTTAAAGGGACCCAGAAAAAAATAGGTTGCTTTAGCTAGTCCTGCATCACCAACAATCATTGATAATAGACATTCCAGAATGTCTGATGATGTGAGCAGGTTTATGAATTCTATTGTGGCATAATTCACTGGACGGCCCCTTGAAGATGCAATATATTGTGTTCTGTATACTAGAAGAAACAACTCACCCGAGTAAGATGCCCACATAAAAGATCTATGTTCATTTTTAACTCTAGAAAAACTTACTTTTGCTGCAAAAAATAGTGAAACTGTTGCTTCTGCATCAGAACTGCAACAACCATATTGTCTTCAACCCTCCTCTTCCTTCTGGGAAAGGTGCTGGTACTTTGTGAGTAACAGAGACCTGCATAAAAATCAGTCCCAAAGTGAGATCAACAGTGAGGTTAAACTGGATTAAATTTTCTCTCCATTGAGTGGGGTTGGTTTGTAATGCTTACAAAAAATCCTGCATCCAGCATTATTGTTGTTTTGCATTTTGAGACTGAGGATTTGAGAGCACCACACATTGTTCCTTTTGCTTTATTTTGTGTGGTCTTCTATTGTCAGCTTGACAGTGACTGGAATTCTGTCTCATAGCCATTGTGAATTATAAGGAAGCCCCAAGGATCTGTGTATGAAGCTAAAATGTGAAGCTAAAGGCAACAGATGCTACCTTCCTGCTAGCACATGGAAGAAAAGATGACTTTTAGATAGTTGTGACTTGGGGTATGGTGGGGAGGCAGGCTGTCCCAGCAAAACTAAGCCACCGGTTGAAATATGCATCCTCCGCAAGCCTGAAGAAGTTGCCACCTTTGGGTTTCTTGAGAAGGCCGCCTGTGTTCCAAACAGCTGGATTACTTACTTACGGGGTACTAATAAAAAGCTCTTTCAAGATCTATCAGCCTTCAAATGTCATATCCAACTCTGCCTCTAGAGCTGTCTTCTATAATACAAAAGTGGCAGATGCTGTGTATAGGCCATCAAATGAGATGTCAGAATAGAAACAGAGTTGTTGATTCATAATACTCTCAAGCTTGGAGCAATACCACCCTTTTGCATACATTTCACTAAAGACTGGAAGTCCCATAACAATGATAATCAAGCATATGCAGCTTTAAGTTTTAGCTCCGGTTGAGAAATGCATTCTAGAAAAATGAGTTCTGGATAACCACCTATGCTCTTTTGTCACAACATCTACAGCTGATGCTTCTTCAGAATGGATAAAATGCAAAGCCAGCCAAAATGTACCTTAACTACTGGGGATTTGCTGAAATGTTTCGGTGTGCCCCTTTCTTTAACCTCTTAGCTGCTTCCCCCACCCAGTGCTGAGCCCTTTTTTGGCTATTTGGGGTAGTTCACGCTTAGGCCTTCATAACTTTTTGTCCACATAAGCTATCCACGTCAAATATGCGTCCTTTTTTTCCAACATCCTAGGGATTCTAATGGTACCCAGAGTTTGTGGTTTCCCCTGGAGGGGACCAAGAAAATAGCCAAAATACAGTGAAAATTTCGTTTTTTTAAAAAAAATGGGAAAAAAGGGCTGCTGAAGAAGGCTTGTGGTTGTTTCCCTGAAAATGCCATCAACAAAGGGTTTCTGGTGCTGAAATCACTATCTTCCCACCTTTCAGGAACGGTCAGACTTGAATCAGAAAACCAAATTTTCCAACACAAATTTGGCATTTTACTGGGACATACCCCATTTTTACTATTTTTGGTGCTTTCAACCTCCTTCCAGTTAGTGACAGGAATGGGTATGAAACCAATGCTGGATCCCGGAAAGCTAATCATTTCCGAAAACTAGACAAAACTTTGAATTCAGCAAGGGGTCATTTGTGTAGATCCTACAAGGTTTTCCTACAGAAAATAACAGCTGAAATAAAAAAATATTGAAATTGAGCTGAAAACAACAGCCATTTTTCTTTATGTTTTACTCTGTGACTTTTTCCTGCGATGTCAGATTTCTGAAAGCAATATACCGTTTTGTCTGCTGGACTCTTCTGGTTGCGGGGATATAAAGGGCTTGTAGGTTCATCAAGAACCCTAGGTACCCAGAGCCAATAAATGAGCTGCACCCTGCAGTTGGTTTTCATTCTATACTGGGTATACAGCAATTCATTTGCTGAAATATGAAGAGTGAAAAAGAGGTATCAAGAAAACCTTTGCATTTCCAAAATGGGATCAAGATAAGGTTTTGAGGAGCAGTGGTTATTTGCACATCTCTGAATTCCGAGGTGCCCATACTAGCATGTGAATTGCAGGGCATTTCTCAAATAGATGTCTTTTTTACACACTCTCTTATATTTGGAAGGAAAAAAATGTAGAGAAAGATAAGGGGAAATAACACTTGTTTTGCTATTCTATATTCCCCCAAGTCTACCAAACCTGTGCATTTTTGAAAACTAGAGACCTAGGGGAATCCAAGATGGGGTGACTTGTGGGGCTCTGACAAGGTTCTGTTACTCAGAATCCTTTGCAAACCTCAAAAAGTGGCTACAAAAACAAGTTTTCCTCACATTTCGGTGACAGAAAGTTCTGGAATCTGAGAGGAACCAAAAATTTCCTTCCACCCAGCGTTCCCCCAAGTCTCCCGATAAAAATGATACCTCACTTGTGTGGGTAGGCCTAGCGCCCGCGACAGGAAATGCCCCAAAACACAACGTGGACACATCCCATTTTTTGACAAAATACAGAGCTGTTTTTTGCAAAGTGCCTACCTGTAGATTTTGGCCTCTAGCTCAGCCGGCATATAGGGAAACCTACCAAACCTGTGCATTTTTGAAAACTAGAGACCTAGGGGAATCCAAGATGGGGTGACTCGTGGGGCTCTGACCAGGTTCTGTTACCCAGAATCCTTTGCAAACCTCAAAAAGTGGCTAAAAAAACAAGTTTTCCTCACATTTCGGTGACAGAAAGTTCTGGAATCTGAGAGGAGCCACAAATTTCCTTCGACCCAGCGTTCCCCCAAGTCTCCCGATAAAAATGATACCTCACTTGTGTGGGTAGGCCTAGCGACCGCAACAGGAAATGCCCCAAAACACAACGTGGACACATCCCATTTTTTGACAAAATATAGAGCTGTTTTTTGCAAAGTGCCTACCTGTAGATTTTGGCCTCTAGCTCAGCCGGCACATAGGGAAACCTACCAAACCTGTGCATTTCTGAAAACTAGAGACCTAGGGGAATCCAAGATGGGGTGACTCGTGGGGCTCTGACCAGGTTCTGTTACCCAGAATCCTTTGCAAACCTCAAAAAGTGGCTAAAAAAACAAGTTTTCGTCACATTTCGGTGACAGAAAGTTCTGGAATCTGAGAGGAGCCACAAATTTCCTTCCACCCAGCGTTCCCCCAAGTCTCCCGATAAATATGATACCTCACTTGTGTGGGTAGGCCTAGCGCCCGCGACAGGAAATGCCCCAAAACACAACATGGGCACATCCCATTTTTTGACAAAATACAGAGCTGTTTTTTGCAAAGTGCCTACCTGTAGATTTTGGCCTCTAGCTCAGCCGGCACATAGGGAAACCTACCAAACCTGTGCATTTTTTAAAACTAGAGACCTAGGGGAATGCAAGATGGGGTGACTCCTGGGGCTCTGACCAGGTTCTGTTACCCAGAATCCTTTGCAAACCTCAAAAAGTGGCTAACAAAACAAGTTTTCCTCACATTTCGGTGACAGAAAGTTCTGGAATCTGAGAGGAGCCACAAATTTCCTTCCACCCAGCGTTCCCCCAAGTCTCCCGATAAAAATTATACCTCACTTGTGTGGGTAGGCCTAGCGCCCGCGACAGGAAATGCCCCAAAACACAACGTGGACACATTCCATTTTTTGACAAATTACAGAGCTGTTTTTTGCAAAGTGCCTACCTGTAGATTTTGGCCTCTAGCTCAGCCGGCACATAGGGAAACCTACCAAACCTGTGCATTTTTGAAAACTAGAGACCTACGGGAATCCAAGATGGGGTGACTTGTGGGGCTCTGACCAGGTTCTGTTACCCAGAATCCTTTGCAAACCTCAAAATGTGGCTAAAATAACACGTTTTCCTCACATTTCGGTGACAGAAAGTTCTTGAATCTGAGAGGAGCCACAAATTTCCTTCCACCCAGCGTTCCCCCAAGTCTCCCGATAAATATGATACCTCACTTGTGTGGTTAGGCCTGGTGCCCGCGACAGGAATAGATCACACAACGGTCAATGTTGGTCCTTACGTGAGGCAGCTGTTGACCCTGGGGTGATCCATTCCTGACACAGGCACTAGGTGTAGGCACTCAAGTGGGGTAGTGTTTTTATCAGGACAGGTGAGGAGTCACTGGGTGGTAGGAATGTTGTGGATCCCAGCATATTCCTGTAGTTTGTGTGACAGAAATGCGCGAAAAATTGAGTTTTTTTTCAACATTTCAGCTTTGCAGGGTATTCTGGGTAAGAAAACTTTGGGGAATCCACACAAGTCACACCTCTGTGGACTCCCCCGAATGTCTAGTTTCCAGAAATGTTTGGGTTTAGTGTGTTTCTCTATATGGCCGCCGAATCCAGGACCAAAAACACAGGTGCCTGCCTTACAAAACCAGTTTGTTTTGCCATAGATAATTTTGATGTCTCCACAATATGATTTGGGTGGTGGAATTTGGGGCTGAACTAAATTGGGGAGTTCCCAAGAGAGCACTCTCTCTCTCTCTCTCTCTCTGCTTGCCGCCGCATTCACCTGCTCTCTGGGTTGGCCTAACCCACTATTACCCAGTTGCACGAACAGCTTGCGAAGGGACAGCAGGACTGTCCTCATCACCTCCCTCATAATGTACTGGAAGAGGAGTTATCGAATGGGACTCCTCTGACTGAAAAATCACTCCCAGAGTCTGCGCCATTGTCCCATCCCTCAGATGCTGTCTCAGTATCTGATGTCTCAGTCTCTGATCCTATGTCAGAGCGGTCCTCTATAACCCGAGTGCAGGCAGCAGTCATCCATCAAGATGCCATCTCTGCTATTGGCTAAACTGTTGCTCTAAAACACTAGCCTACGTAGACAGTCACAAAATCGATGGTGTGTGTGAGATATGTGCAACAGTAGAGGCCACCTTACCTGCGCTTCTTCCCTCAATCAGCACGTACTTTCAAGACACTCAAAAAACACCTTGTCACATACCATTCGTCACAGTCTTTAGCACCTCCTGCGCCCAGTCCTCCAATCATTATTGGTGCTCCCACTCCCTCCTCCTCGGATTCCCTCATTACCACCCAGCAAAAGTGCCTTTCATCTCTCCATAGCCGCCCTCCACCCCGCACATACATTTCATTGGTATTATAGCGCAGGTAAGGGCTGACTTTACTAATGTACTCAGCTATTTACATAAAATACAGATTTGCTCTTTGCAGTAGGCATATAAACCTTCTGCGCTTCTTTATGGCACTAAAACTGCCACTAGACAAGTCGGACCCTTTTCCCCCCAGGGAAACCACACACATATTGACAAAAGTGATATATATATGACAGCCAACCACCTGAAACTCAACTCAAGCAAAACCGAAATAATCCTCTTTGGCCCACAAAAAAACACCTGGGACCCCTCATGATGGCCCACCACGCTAGGCCCTGCACCCACCCCCGCCAACCACGCACGCAACCTCAGCATCATCCTAGACTCCTCCCTCTCGATGACCCAACAAATCAACGCTCTCACCTCCTCATGCTTCAACACTCTCCGTATACTGAAAAACATTCAAATGGATCCCCACAGAGACCAGAAAAACTGTCACTCACACACTCATCAGCAGCAGGCTTGATTACGGAAACGCCCTCTACGCCGGCACCACTCTAAAACTCAAGCGCAAACTACACGCATCCAGAACTCAGCAGCACGACTCATCCTCGACCTCCCCCGACACGAACACATCTCTCCACACCTCAAATCCCTCCACTGGCTCCCCATTGACAAAAGGATCACCTTCAAGATCCTCATCCTCGCACACAAATCACTCCACAACACAGGCCCTGCCTACCTCAACGAGAGTCACCTTCCACACCCCCACACGAAACGTCCGCTCAGCTAACCTCTCTCTCTCGCCTCTGTCCCTCGCATCAAACACACCACCACCAGGGGCAGATCCTTCTCCTACCTTGCACCCAAAACCTGGAACGCCCTCACAACCCACCTTCGCAAGACCCAAAACCTACTTCTTTTCATGAAGGGCCTCAAAACCTGGCTTTTTGAACAGTGAACCTCCCAGCCCCTTTCCCTCCCCTGTCCCACCCCAGCGCCTTGAGACCCTCACGGGTGAGTAGCGCGCTTTATAAATCTCTTTGATTGATATATATAGATCTACCTCTATATATATCTATCTATCTACATAGATATATCTATAGATATATCCATGTACATAGATATATCTATCTACATAGATATATATATATAGATCTATATATAGATCTATTTTTTTTTGTTGTTGTATGGTTTCCTTGGGGGCCAAAATGGCCCCCAGGGAAACCCTACAACATCTAAAAAAAAATATTGCCCCCACAGGGGGTCACCCTGCCCACGGGCGACCCCCTGTAATTATGATTTTTTTTTTTTGAAAAAAAAAAAAAAATCCCCTGGGGGGCGCGATCGCACCCCACCCCCCACCCAGGGGGCACCTACCTTTTTTTAAAATAAAAAATATGCCCCGGGGGGGCGGCCTGTTTTCTGAGGGGGCCGCCCCCCCAAGTGAAATCCCTGGCGTCTAGTGGTGTTTCCTGGCCCCCGATCGTAGCTGTGCTGCGATCGGGGGCCAGGAAACACTTTGAGAAGGCCTCGTAAGAAAGGGGAGGCCTTCTGAAACTGCTTCGATGGGGAAAACAACTTTGTAACGTCAGCGCGCCTCGCGTCGCGCTGACGTCACAAAGGGGCGGGTGGGGGGCAGGGGGGAAACATGGAAGCTTCCGTGTCTCCCGGGAAAAGAAAAAATCCTCGGGTGCAACGCACCCGAGGATTTATTAACACCCTCCCTGGTGTCGGCCACTGGTCGTGACCCGCACCAGGGAGGTAGTGCAGGCGTCGGCCAGTGGCCGTCGCCCGCATTTAAGAGGTTAAATTACTGATGGCACACTAGATGCTCAACTTCTTTCTATTTCTTGGGCATATTTCATAAGTTTGTGTGCAGTGGAAGGGTTTTGGGCGGTGATGATAATATAGCAAATCATCATCAGGACCCCTCTACTGACTCTGGATAATATTTATTTATTTTCTCTCAAGTTGTGTATTGTGTCAGCCGAATCAGCAGTTTGTGTATATCTTCCCTTTTACTTCTCTAAATTTTGTATTGGCTTGGCTGTTTCTCTTCATGGGCAGTCCTCCTCCCACCAACAAACTTTGGCCAGTGGGCAAGGCCTTTCCCAAAATCTGTGGCATTGTAGGACCTATTTAATATCAAAGATGAGTCCATAAGGTTTCACAGGATTCTAGGTACTTGTTCCAAGGTGGAAAGTTGACCTGAAGTATCCCTGATAGTAACTTTGATGATTTCTCAAGCCCCAACTCAAAGAAGGTGGCTTAAAGGTCGAGATCTTCATAGTAAAAAGCAGTTGATGGTATTGCATTAAATATGGAATGACCAGCCAGTATTGGTATTTACTTATTCAAATGAAAAAAATGAAAAAACAACCTAAAAATATACAGAGAAAAAGCAGTAAAACCAAAGAGTATAAATATCTATATATTTACTTCTATAAAAACACAAAAATAATGAACCTTTCTCAAGCACCTTGTCTTCTCCGACTTGGAGTTGCACAGTTATACAAAGTGACTGTAACTGTAGATGTTGGCCAATTTGCCATGCCAAGAAACATGAGCAAGTTCTCTCTCTCTTTGGGTTATGTGCAAAACACCACAAGCCCTAGCCAGCAGAAGCAGGCCAAGTCTGCCTCTAACCTTTTAAATGTACTGTGTGAAATTGAAACAATGAGGGGGCTGAAAAAGACATTGGGGCAAGTATGTTGGTAATTCCTAGATAGAAAAGACTTCAACTCCACTAGGTCTATAAAAAAGTAAATAGGTAAATGTGTAAAATGTGCACAAACACAAAAGATGCTAAAACGTACAGAAATATATAATGTATTAAAGATTAAAAAACATTTTTTATCAAATTAAAAAAGATACATAAATGTTAATAAATATAATACATAAACAACAGACGATTACAGACGAAATCCAGACATCTATATTGGTTTATTAGTCTTTCTTATTGTTCATCAGGTAGTGTTGAATAAATATCAATACTTTATTTCAAAACCTGAGCGTGAAGCAAAAACAGTACACAGTATTCGTTGATGCACTTAGATGGGTACACTTAGTTAAAACCACCTTCCTCGGGACACAAACATTGAAAATCTTCTATAAAATAGGGTCCCGGGGGGGACCTGCCGAAGAATGAGGTCTCCCCCCCGGGGTCTTTGGAGAGGGTGGTGCGGTCCGAGGCTCCGTGGGCTAATTTGGGCGTTTTTTGGGCTATGTAGAGGGGGGTATATAGAGGGACCACCTTGTCGCTGGCCACCATTTTGTCATAAGGCGACACGGTGGCCGGCTCGATTTTTGAGGGCAGGAACGTTTTTTCGAATTTTTCACTTAAAAAAAAAATATATATATATATATATACATCGTAGGAATTGAAGTGCCTTGTACTTAATACAAGAGCACAGAGGCAAGAGCAGTTTGTTACTAGGGCGTGCTGTAGTCACGTGAGTATGGTTTAGTCAGGGAGGTGCTGACGTGCGCGTCCGAGGGCGGTTGTAATGATGGGGTCAGGCTTCGTTGAACAGGCGCTGGTGTTGTTGCGCCGGGCCGGGCGCATGGACCTTGTGAACCAAGAGGCCCTGAGTGCGCTGCGCCCGGCTCGTAGAGCGGCTCAGGGAGTCGCGGCCGCCGTGCTGGTGTGCTCCCTGCCAAGCTCCCCGGCTCGGAATCCTCGGTGAGAATCCCTGGACGGGTCGCGGGGCGGGGCCGCGGGCGGGAAAAAGTCTCTGTGGCCAGTCGCACTGCTATCAAGGCGGCCGGCCTCAGAAGGCGTGTTGGGGGGCTACAACACGCCCAGAAGGGCGGGACAGTGGCCGAAAAGGCCCACAGTTTAAAGAAAAAAGGGGGCCCATTACGGTGGGCCAAGCCTCCAACCGCGCTGTTGCGATCTGGAGTTGGTGGAAGGGTAAGGCTGAGTCCATCAGTGAGGAAGGGAGCTGGGGGGAGGGAGCCCCCAGGGTACAGAGGAGCGGGCGACAGCTGGGAGCTTGCAGTTAGATTCGGCTAGTGATAGTGAGGAGGCGGTGGTAGGAGATTTTGGACAGGGGGAGACAGTTGACCCATCCATTCCTATCTCTAAAAAATGGCCCACGATGCTGGAGTGGAGTGCCACTGATAGTGAAGGGGAGGATACAGGAGCAGGACAAGGGATGCGGAGGCTCATTCCCCCTCTCCTCCTCCGCGTTGCAGATTTCCACGGCAGGTTTATGGTGAACGGGTGGGAAAAGGGCAACGTAAGCCTACTGGGGATGGGGTGTCCCGGGAGCCAGGTAAGGGGGATAGAGCGCAAGGGGGGGTTCAGCACAGGGATAATGTTTTTGCCGGCACCCGGACCTTTTTTGGCAGAGCGAGCGGAGTGGCATACTGCAGCCAGGTGAGCCAAGGGCGGCTCAGATACCCTGGCGTGAAGAGCAGGCGGAGCCTAGTGCGGCCGGCCGGTGTGCATCAACAGGCGGACAGAGGAAGCGGGCGGTGACTGCGGACGCTTCCGAGGGGTGGTGTGGTAATGCGGGTTTTGCCCCCGATGACGCCGCCATTCTTTGGGAGCAACATCCGGGTCCGTCGAAGCTTCAGCGTGGTAAGGATCGGCGTCATGCGGGCGGGGAGCCTACGTATGAGTTGCTCCTACAGGGCACCCGGGCGGCGGTGTTTCAAGGAGGGGACCCGTGGCACGCGGAGGAGGAGTGTGTGTTAGATTTTGATGAGGGCAGTGTGGATTAAGGCGAGTTAGTGGACGACAGAGAGGAGGAGGATTGGTGGGCACAGGGTGGGGCGGGGCCGCTAATGCTCTGTCTCAGTCGTTTCAGAGGTCAAGGAAGGTGCAACCAGCTGTTGGAAAGGTTTTGGATGGAGCCCACGTTGGTAGACGGAAGGCACAGGAGCGGCCACCGTCGTTGACTGCAGGTGAGGAGAGCGCGGGGGTGCGCAGGGTATCGGTTGCGGTTGAGGCGTCTGGGGATCTGGGTACTGGGGCAGCGCGACTGGTCAGGGGCATCTACGTGTCTGATGTGGGCGTCGGTACAGACGGGGCAGCGGAGCCGGAGCCCATCAAAGGGGAAGGTGGGGAGAAGGCGGTGGACAGCGGAGTCAAGGCAGGTGGGGAGGGCGTTTACACGGGAAGCGGCACCCAGCAAGGGGATAAGGCGGATCAGCCGCAATCTAAGCGGGCACGTTTGCCTTATATGGGCACAGCTAAACCATTGGGGGCCCACCTTATGCAGGCAACTAAGGATAAGATTTGGAAGGGGGAATATGTGGAGGTTCTAAAACTTCTACACAGGGAAGTGCGAGCAAAAGAAGGCTCCAAGGAAGAGGAGTTTGAGCTGGCAAAACGGCCGAGGTTGCCGGTGAATATCGAGAATTGGACGGCGGCTTTCTTAATTTTCGCCAGCGTCTATTGCGAACGGTATCCAGAGCGGTCTGTCGCTTTGTTCAAGTACATGGATATCATCCATAAAGCTCACCTCAATTATGGGGGGTTCGCTTGGCGACAATACGACGAGGAGTTTCGGGCACGTATGGCGGCGGATCCGGATGTCAAGTGGGGGGAGATCGATGCTGACCTTTGGCAGCACACTATGGGCCCGGCAAAATTTGGCAAGACCGTTTTCACAGCCAGCGGCTTGCCGATCACTTACCGGCCCTTCCGAGAACGCCCCACCCAAGGGGTGGGGAACGGGGGCAATAACCAGGCTGGGGCCGGATCTGCGGCAAGCGGCAGGACGGGGGCTTGCTGGGACTACAACAAGGGCATCTGCCACAGGGAATATTGTAAATTTCGACACGAATGTTCGAAATGTGCAGGAAAACATCCGCTTACTAACTGCTCCGGGCAAACATTCGCAGGAGTGTCGTCCGGTCAAGGACCAGGGGCATGGGGGCGTGATCA
This sequence comes from Pleurodeles waltl, assembly GCF_031143425.1. Classification (NCBI taxonomy): domain Eukaryota; kingdom Metazoa; phylum Chordata; class Amphibia; order Caudata; family Salamandridae; genus Pleurodeles; species Pleurodeles waltl. The sequence goes on from NC_090450.1 coordinate 789,449,848, forward strand.
GTCAGGGCCTGTGGGGCGAGACGCTCAGACAGGAACCGCCGGGCGGGATACAAGGTTTAGACAAGGACCTGCAGGAAAGGGCTCGTACTACGGTTAAGGTGGATGTCTTGGCGGCGTGGTTACGTATTTATCCGAACGCGAGGGATGCGGACGTATTGCGTCGGGGTTTCACACAGGGCTTTAGATTGGGTTATGAGGGCCCGCGACAACGTCGGTGGGCGGAGAACCTGCGATCGGTGAAGGGGAAGGAGGAGTTAGTTTGGACAAAATTGGGGAAGGAGGTGGCTGAGGGTCGCATGGCGGGCCCCTTTTCGCAATGGCCCTTGCCCAACCTTATCGTGTCCCCCATTGGCGTGGTGCCCGAAGGAAAGGGGACAATACCGTTTGATTCAACATTTGTCTTGGCCCGAGGGTTTTTCGGTGAACGACTTCATTCCGGAGGAATGCTCGCGGGTGTTGTATGCGTCGGTCGATGTGGCCATTGGCATGGTCGATGGGTTGGGGCCCGGGGCTTTGATGGCGAAGACGGATATCAAATCGGCATTTCGCTTGCTCCCGGTCTACCCAGATGATTTTGAGCTGCTTGGGATTCAGTTTGGTGGATTTTGGTTTGTGGACAAAGCTCTGCCTATGGGGTGCACAAGCTCATGTGCGCTCTTTGAATGCTTCAGTTCTTGCTTGCAATGGATTTTCACAGAAGCGTCTGGTCATGCTCAGGTTACGCATTATCTGGACGACTTCTTTTTTGCGGCAGAAGCCGATTCTCCGCGGTGCGCGAGGATGTTACGGAAATTTCAAAAGATTATGGGGGACCTTGGTGTGCCCTTGGCCCCCGAGAAGACAGTGGGGCCTAGTACGGCACTGTAATTTTTAGGTATTGAATTGGATACAGTAGCAGGGACGGCGAGGCTGCCGGAAGAAAAGAGTGTGGACATGATCTGCAAGATTGCGCACTTGCTGGGAAAAGAGAAAGTCACGCTGCACGAGGTTCAGGTCTTGTTGGGACACTTGAACTTTGCTTGCAGGGTTGTAAGAACGGGTCGGACATTTTGTCGCCGCTTGGCATTGGCGCTCGCGGGAAAAGGAATGCCTCAGCATCATGTGCGGCTCGGAGCGGGAGTTCAGGAAGATCTTAGGATGTGGCTCACCTTTCTCGAATCTTTTAATGGCATTCCCTTGAAGGCGTGGTAGGAGTGGGAATGGGATGTGCAGATTTTTTCAGATGCGTCCGGGGCGACGGGATTTGGGATTTTTTGGGAGGGTAAGTGGTGTGCGGAGGAGTGGCCGTCCGAATGGAAGAAGGGAGGAGCATTGCTTTTTTGGAGCTTTTTCCCCTGGTGATAGCGGTGTGTTTATGGGGGGCTGCTTTAAGACATAAGAAAGTGTTGTTTAGGGTGGACAGTTTGGCGGTGGTCCACTTGGTGAACAGGCAGTCAGCGAGGGAACTCCAGGTCCTCGGGTTACTTCGGGTTTTTGTGCTGTAGTGCTTAAAGCTGGACATTGCGTTTCAGCCGCGACATGTGCCGGGAGTGGACAATGAAATTGCCGATGCTGTGTCTCGTTCACAGTGGGACAGATTCTATGGGTTGGTCACGGGCACGGAGTTATGCAGGACGGAGATGCCGGAAGCCCTATGGAGCATAGGCATGAGAGGATGCTACAGCTGGTGGTAAAATCTTTGGCCCCCTCAACTCGCTGGGCATATGCAAAGGCGTGGGAGGAATTTATACAATCGGGTGCGCGCAGACGGATCCGGCCGGAGGATGCGGCGGAAGATGTGGTTCAGTTTATATTGACGTTGGTCGAGAAAGGTCAGTCCCGGGTGATGATAGCGGGTAAGCTCGCGGCTCTGGGTTTTATGGGAAAGTGTTTGTGGGGCTACCAGCCGTCGGCAGGGGAACTGGGTCAGAGGATGCTGGAAGGTTGGACGAGGGAAAGGGGTACGGCGGTGCGTAATCGCCACCCGGTGTCTCTGCACCTTTTAAAAGAATTGTCGGGGGCGTTGGGGTCGGTATGTTCCTCGGGGTGGGAGGTGCTCCTTTTTCAGACGCTGATGTCATGGATGTTTTTCGGGGCTTTTCGGGTGTCGGCGTTACTTGGGTTGCAGCGTGCTCCAGGGGTTGGCTGGTCAGAAGTGCGTCTTGGGGCTCGTGGCGTCACAGTGCTACTTCACGGTTCGAAGACGGATCAGAGGGGTTCCAGAGCGTTTGTTTTCCTCAGTCGTTACCCGGGTTCGTCTATATGTCCTGTAGAGTTGGGGCGCCAGTGGACTCTCCAGGCAGGTAGCCCGGGGGGCTCGGTTTTTTAGACACAGGGATGGTACCAAGGCCACACCTTCTCAGTTGCTGGCGGTGTTACGGAAGGGGCTGGTATCCCTAGGGGAGGATCCCCGCCTTTTTGGCACCCATTCTTTCAGGATCGGGGCGGCGACTGAGGTGGGGTGGAAAGGGTGGACAAGGGAGTCCCTCATGTCGCTGGGTAGGTGGAAGTCTGATTGCTTCAGAAGGTATCTCAGGGGGCGGGAGGTATCAGGAGGGGTGCGCATTAATTTTCTTTTTTCTGTTTCAGGTGTCGTAGACGGACCAGAGGTGGAGTTTGTGATCATTTGGGTTGTCGGCCATTCATTTGTAAAATGGGCCCGGCGGCAAGTTCGTCGGACATCTTTGGGCGACAATTTGGGCATGGATGTACGTCGATATCAAGTCCGTTGGTTTGGGAAAGGGGGTATGCGGTGGCCGGAGCTTTTGCCGCGTTTGCAAGGGTTTCGGGGGGGAGGCCCCTGCCCTGATGTTTTGTGCATCCACTTGGGGGAGAACGACATGGTAGTTAAGACGGGTCTGGATTTGTTGAAGGCCATGAAGAAGGACTTGGCGTTGATTTTATCGCAGTGGTGCGGGTCGCATGTTTTGTTTACAGGTTTTGTTCTGCGTCGGGTGTGGAGAGGGGCGTGTAAACCGGGGGCAGTGGAAGGGGCCAGGCGAAAGGTTAATAAGGAGATGAGGAGCTTTTGTTTGGAGAAGGGCATTACGTTTTTGGAGCATAAGGACTTACGTTTCGAAGATTCCGAATTTTTCAGGGACGATGGTGTACATTTGTCTTTCATAGGGATGGAGCTGTACCTCTTACAGTTGAAGGATGCATTGAGAACCTTGATTCGAGAGACATAACGCGTTGGGGGGCAGGAAAAGGCTGCAGGGCTTTTTCTGGTGGCGGTGAGGAGAGCTGGCAGACATTAAAACATGTGCGGATGGGCAGGATGGCAGGGCAATTTTGGATAGTGGGGGGGGTACAGCAGCAGGTAGCGACGGGCAGGAAGGAAGATTCAAAGTGTTCAGGAGGAGAACAAACAAGTAGGATTGTGAATTAGCTAAACAGGAGTTGAGACGGGTGGCAGGAGAACCTGACAGGGAGGGGGGAGGTTGGGGTAGGGGAGGGGGAAAAATTGTTGATTAGGTGGTATTGATGTCTAGCGAGGCTTTAGTTTTGTAAGGCAAAGGCCAAGGTTACAATGTAAGTGCACCTGTTCCAATAAAGCGGCCTTTTACACACACAACATCGGAGTCGAGTTTCCGTGACTCTCCTCCCCAATGGGGTCCCAGGGGAGACCTGCCGAAGAATGAGGTCTCCCCCCCCCCGGGGTCTTTGGGGAGGGTGGTGCGGTCCGAGGCGCCGTGGGCTAATTTGGGCGTTTTTTGGGCTACGTAGAGGGGGTATATAGAGGGGCCCTCTTGTCACCGGCCACCATTTTGTCATAAGGTGACACGGTGGCCGGCTTGATTTTTGAGGGCAGGAAAGTTTTTTCCCCGTCCTCCCTCCCTTCTTTTTTATCGATAGTTCCACTTTATGGTCATTCTTTTAGGGTTTGTCTTTTTTCGGTTTTGGTGGTTACCCCTAACTTTGAGGCCGTTAGATTATGACCAGGTGCACATTTGGGGTTTTCTTTGTTATGGTTTGGCGTCGCTGCGGAACAGGTGTGAGTGGCGGTGAGGAGAGCTGGCAGACATCGAAACACATGCGGATGGGCAGGATGGCAGGGCAATTTTGGATAGGGGGGGTACAGCAGCAGGTCACGACGGGCAGGAAGGAAGATTCAAAGTGTTCAGGAGGAGAACAAACAAGTAGGATTGTGAACTAGCTAAACAGGAGTTGAGACGGGTGGCAGGACAACCTGACAGGGAGGGGGGAGGTTGGGGTAGGGGAGGGGGGAGGATTGTTGGTTAGGTGGTATTGATGTCTAGCGAGGCTTTAGTTTTGTAAGGCAAAGGCCAAGGTTAAAATGTTGTAAGTGCACCTGTTCCAATAAAGCGGCCTTTTACACACACAACATCGGTGTCGAGTTTCTGTGACTCTCCTCCCCAAATTAATATATCGGTATAGTACATAATCATTGAAGGGCATGAGCATGCCTTCATCATCACATTAAAACGACATACTGATTGTATGCAGTACCTACATATAAATTTTATGTGGAACATTTTTCATTTGTTTGTCCTAAGAAATTTAACTGGAGTGAAGAAATTCTGGACTATTCTGAAGATTCCAACTCAGATATATAATGTGAGTATCTGTAAGTGCACAATTCACCATGGACAGGGTTTCTTTGTGCTGTTGATGAAAACTGAAGGTAGTAAAATAATGGCTAATAGCTAAAGCAAAATAAATGATTACAAAGTAAACAGCTAGGCATTAGGAATAGTATTTAATTTTAGATGGTCTGATACTCCATGAATATTTTCAGTGAGATCGCGTTCCAGAGAGCATGAACCTTTACAGGAAAAACTCTACCACCAAAAAGATCATTTTTAATGCAGGTTTAAGTATTATTACTTTACAAAGTCTTTCTTTAGGAACCGAGGGACTGACTCTATCATAGAAGATATGATGCGTGAAGCAGAAAACCTTAAACACAATCCTTTCATTAGGCAGCAATCAAGATAGTTAAGGTAGTGCCTCAGACATGCAGAGATATTTTGTGAGTTGAAGAATTCGCATGGCTTCTACATTTTCAATGTATCACAGTGCAGAGGTATTCTTTTAGGAAAATCAATGTGAAACAGCACTTGGGTGTTCATGACTGTAACAAGTAAAGGAAAAGCAATTTAAGGAAAAAATGCTTTTGAGGATCTCAGGACCTTCAGGTGGTAAAAACATTTCTTAGTAGTAGTAGCAATCTGAGGAAAGAGAGAAATTAACATCAAGTAAATATTCCCAAATTTCTCAGAACCTGCACAGGATAAGGGCAGGTTGATGATCATTAACTCCCAGGCTTAATTTTAAAAAGTTCAGGCTCATCCATTCTTTTATGGCATAGAGCATGTAAGCAATAGTTTCCGGCACCACAAGAGGATTGGATTGCATTTAAATAACCTGGCAATCCAGATTCAATAGGACTGATGATAGTACCCACACTTTTGTAAACCCACTGCCAACCATGGAAAAAATATCTGAGCCGGTCAACAGTAGATCAGGAGAAAGGGGAATGGACAAGTGAGGGAGAAACAGAGATACTTTATATTTTCACCTCACCTGTTTTTTTCAGCTGGACTGAACTTGCATTACAAAGATATTGATATCTACAAGATGAAATAGTTATTCTAATTTTTGGTTAATGATATTACCTTTCATGTTTTTTATTAGGACATCTAATATACCTGGTGGCAACCTCTGCAAAAACTACTCCCTGTGGTAGCTGATAACTCTATGAATTATAGCAAGCTGAAGGATGTAAATAACCTTTGTAAATAATAGATGGAATAACCGGAAATCTAATAAATGTTTGTATATCTATAACTACATTCAGTCTGTTAGAAATCAAGTCTGAGTATGGATAATTCTTATTACATATAGTTCAACAGCTGTAACATAATGAATACTAATTAGCCATGTGCTTGAACTCCTGGTGATAAGCATTCAGTTCCCCACAACTGGCAATGCCTTCATACCCTATTATACGCAACTCAGGTTTTATAAGCAAAGTCTGTACAACATAGAGGATCCGCTAGTGCCTTTCATAAGTAGTGCTATGGAGTTTGTTATCCTAGAAAGGATGACTTCAATGTACACATTTTCTATTTGTAATCAAAGTCTTAAATCATTGGTCTCTAGGTTAATCTAAAATCCTTCTCTGAGAACAGCCAACTGTTGATGAAGAAATTGTAGGAACTGATGCTCTCCTCTGGCAAGATGTACTAAACTGTTTTGTGGTTGCAAACCCCACAGTTCCCAAAATGACAGGCTTTGTGATTGCAAAACTACAGTTTGCAATGTACATAAAGTTCTTATCGAGTTGCAAATGTCTTTCTCATTCCGTAAGCACATTTTGCAACTCATTGCAAGTCTGAAGGTGAAGGGGGAGTGAAAAAGACACCACTGTATAATCACAAGAGAGTGTATCACTGGTTTTCCACCCACAAACTGCAGATTACTGACCTGTCAAAGCTGATGGTAAGAGTTAGTTAACAAAGTTGAAGTTTCCATTTTCGGACAGACAGTGTTTGAGGTGACCATTTCATATTTCCCAGTGTGTGCTTGCAGCAGTCAGTGGGCCAGATTCCAAAGCCATTTAGCCTTTCTTAATGGTCAGAACTGCTGTTTCGGGCCATTAAGAAATGCTAAAAGGGCTTTTGAGATGTACAAACCCATTTAGGGAATCACAAAATGTGATTTCTACCTATTAGAAATCTCCTTTTGCAATTCCAAATAGGAAATTGGAAATAGGGATTTCCTATTTGCGATTTCCAAAGCAAATGTACAAAGCATTTCCTAAATGTGAATTGTGCATTTAGGAAATGCAATTATCAGCGAATCCACGTCGATGCTGTAGGAGACTGGCTCAGTTTATGGTGTACTCCTATGGTGTGGCACCCTATACTGGGTCCAGCAATCAATCAATCAATCAAAAAATTTGTAGAGCACGCTACTCACCCGTGAGGGCCTCAAGGCGCTAGGGGGAGGGGGATGAGGGGGGTGAATGGGGGTTACTGTTCGAAGAACCATGTCTTGACGTTCTTTCTGAAGAGCAGGAGGTCTTTGGTTTTGCGAAGGTTGATGGGGAGGGAGTTCCAGGTTTTGGGGGTGAGGTAGGAGAAGGACCTGCCTCCTGTGGTGGTGCATTGGATGCGGGGGACTGTGGCTAGTGCGAGGTTGGCAGATCGGAGATTGCAGGTGGGAGAGTGGAAGTTCACTCTTTCATTGAGGTAGGTTGGGCCGGTGTTGTGGAGGGATTTGTGTGCATGGATGAGGATCTTGAAAGTGATCCTCTTGTCAATGGGGAGCCAGTGAAGGGATTTGAGGTGTGTTGAGATGTGTTCGTGGCGGGGGAGGTCCAGGATGAGGCGTGCAGCTGTGTTCTGGATTGGACTCTCTGGAGTTTGCGTTTGAGTTTGAGTGTGGTGTCGGCGTAGAGGACGTTGCCGTAGTCTAGCCTGCTGCTGATGAGTGCGTGGGTGACGGTCTTCCTGGTCTCTGTGGGAATCCATTTGAAGGTTTTCTTCAGTTTGCGGAGTGTGTGGAAACAGGAGGAGGTGACTGCATTGATTTGCTGGGTCATGGAGAGGGAGGGGTCCAGGACGATGCCGAGGTTGCGTGCGTGGTTTGCGGGGGTGGGTGCGGGGCCTAGGGCGGTGGGCCACCAGGAGTCATCCCATATGGTTTTGTTGGGGCCGAAGATGATGATTTCGGTTTTGCTGCAGTTGAGCTTGAGGTGATTTGTTGTCATCCAGGTGGCGGTGTCAAGGAGTGCAGTGTGGAGGTTGGTTTTGGAGGCGGTGGGGTTGCGGGTGAGGGAGATGATGATTTGGGTGTCATCTGCGTTGGAGAGGATGGTGATTCCGTGTGGTCGGAGGATGTTGGCGAGAGGGGTCATGTAAATGTTGAAAAGGGTGGGACTGAGGGAGGACCCTTGGGGAACTCCGCAGATGATTTTGGTAGCAGTGGAGTGGAAGGGTGAGAGGTGGACTTTTTGGGTTCTATTGGTGAGGGAGGAGATGAGCCAGTCTAGGGCTTTGTGTTGGATTCCTGTGTTGTGGAGGCGTGTGCGTAGTGGATGGTGGCAGACAGTGTCAAAGGCCGCGGAGAGGTCTAAGAGGATGAGTGCGACGGTCTCGCCCTTGTCGACTCTGGTTCTGATGTCGTCAGTACATGCGATGAGGGCGGTTTCCGTGCTGTGGTTCTTGCGGAACCCGGATTGGAAGGGGTTGAGTGTGTCGTTTTCCTCAAGAAAGTGGGATAGGCGGGCGCTAGCCAGTTTCTCTGCAACCTTGGCGGGAAAAGGGAGGCGGGAGATCGGGCGGTAGTTGGAGAGGTCCTCCGTGTCGGCTTTGTTTTTTTTTAAGGAGCGCAGTGATTTTTGCGTGTTTCCAGGAGTCTGGGAAGGTGGCAGTGTCGAATGAGGAGTTGATTATGTCACGGAGTATGGGGGCGATGGTTGGGCTGGCTTTGTTGTAGATGCGATGAGGGCAGGGGTCGGAGGGGGATCCAGAGTGGATGGAATTCATGTTTTTTTCAGTTTCTTCGTCGGTGGTTGGGGCCCAGGTGGTAAGTAGGTTGGGGGGGGCGTGAGTGGGGTCTGTGTTGGGCGGGTGAGGGGTGTGTGTGTGTGGTATGAAGCTGTTGTGTATGTCCAGGATTTGGTGGTGGAAGTGGTTGGAGAGGGTGTCGCAGAGGGGCTGTATGTGTGTGTGTGGGGTCTATGTTGCTGGCTTTGGGTTTGGATAGCTTTGGGTTTGGATAGCTAGTGATAGTGTTTTGGTGCCGAGATAACCAAATTTCTCTAGGGATAGCTGTGAAGAGCAGTTCAGGCTTATCATGGAGGAGTGTAAAGCACTTACAATACCACAATAGTCAGTCAGTGATGTTCACACAAGAAAGAACCACACCAAGTGTTACAAAAATAAAGTATTCTTTATTATAACACTAGTGTCACAACGTACGTGCTGCTTTACCCTGGAGGCCGCAGAGCGAGTGGCATGGATCCTGTTCTGGAATGTTCGGCCTTGGCCCAAGTAGGGGCGACTCTTTCTGGTAGCCACAGTGCTGCAGGCAATGGGTACGCCAAGAGCAGGCCGTGTCCCTCAGAAGTAGTGCCAGAGGGAAAAAAACCCTGATAGGGGGAAAAAACCTCCAAAAAGATAGAATCCTTCAACAGGAACAAAAAGAATAGGTAACAGCAGGAACAAAATACAGGAAAATACACTGGAACCGACGAGAGCCAGCACAGGAATACAAGGAAGCAGGAGCAAAGACACCATCCAAACAGAAAGTGTTGCAGCGCAAGGAGAGAAAGAAGCACAGCCCATAAATACCAACAAACAGGAAATGACCAACAGGAGGTCAAAGGACACCATCTTAGATAGGGAAAAGCACATTGAACAGAATGGACTAGGAACCATAGAGAGTAGGGAACAAGGAATGCTGGGAAGAGAAGGGTACTATGGGAAAGGGGGAAAAACATAAAAGAAGGTACAACCAGATGTCCAGAAAAAAGAAGAAAAGAAAAGAACAGGTGAGTGGGGGGGTCAGACCTGCCTATGACCGCGTGCTGCGGCCCGAGCCGAATGTTTGGCCTTGGCCCAAGTAGGGGCAACTCTTTCTGGTAGCCATGGTGCTGCAGGCAATGGGTACGCCAAGAGCAGGCCTTGTCCCTCAGAAGTAGTGCCAGAGGGAAAAAAACCCTGATAGGGGGAAAAACCTCCAAAAAGAGGGAATCCTTCAACAGGAACAAAAAGAATAGGTAACAGCAGGAACAAAATACAGGAAAATACACTGGAACCGACGAGAGCCAGCACAGGAATACAAGGAAGCAGGAGCAAAGACACCATCCAAACAGAAAGTGTTGCAGCGCAAGGAGAGAAAGAAGCACAGCCCTTAAATACCAACAAACAGGAAACGACCAACAGAAAGTAAAAGGACACCATCTTAGATAGGGAAAAGCACATAGAACAGAATGGACTAGGAACCATAGAGAGTAGGGAACAAGGAATGCTGGGAAGAGAAAGGTACTATGGGAAAGGGGGAAAAACATAAAAGAAGGCACAACCAGATGTCCAGAAAAAAAGAAGAAAAGAAAAGAACAGGTGAGTGAGGGGTCAGACCTGCCTAGACACGCGATGCGCTAAAAAAGAACGAGGCCCCATGCCCAATTTGGGGCCTCGTAAGGTACAGAGCAGACTGGGGGCGCGACACATCTTATGACCGCGTGCTGCGGCCCGAGCCGAATGTTCGCCTCGTGCCACGCACAGCGGCGCGACAGTAGGTTTGTGTGGAAACAAGCGGTGAAAATGGCGAATCAAAAGAGGTGCGTGAACAGAAGATGCATCTTCCCAAGAGCATTCACTGAGAGGGTAACCCTTCCAATTAATCAAATACTGAAGACGTTTGTGAAAGATACGAGAGTCACGAATCTCTTGTACCTCATATTCAGGTACATCATCCACTAACACAGGAGGAGGACAGGGAAACTGACGAGAGTAAGGATCAGGGACATAGAGTTTGAGCTGAGAAACATGAAAGACCGGGTGAATCCTCCAGGTACGAGGCAGGTGAAGACGGACAGTGACAGGATTAATCAGCTGAAGGATACGGAAAGGACCATAGTAACGAGGTGTGAACTTATTTTGAGAAAGGCGTAAAGGTAAACATTTTGACGAAAGCCAGACTTTATCCTGAGGGTGATATTCTGGAGCATCCCTACGCTTTTTGTCTGCTATTCTCTTCATGTATCTCTTGGTGTTCAACAAGTTAGCTCGAATCAATTTATGGATCTGTAAAAGTCATCTGGAGAATGAAGTAACAGCAGGAAGAGAAGAGGCAGACTGAGGAGTAGTAGGAAAAGAGGTAGGATAATAGCCATAAGAACAGAAAAAAGGAGTGACCTTGGAGGCACTATGGACAGTGTTATTGTAAGAGAATTCAGCGATAGGAAGGTAAGTGTTCCAGTTGCTCTGGGTAGAATTACAAAAGCAGCGAAGGTACTGCTCCAATCCTTGGTTGAGACGCTCAGTCTGTCCATTGGTTTGAGGATGGAAACCCGATGATAGTGCTATGTTGATATTCAGGGGGTCATTCTGACCCTGGCGGTCGGTGACCGCCAGGGTCACCGACCACGGGAGCACCGCCAACAGGCTGGCGGTGCTCTGTCGAGCATTCTGACCGCGGCGGTTCAGCCGCGGTCAGAAACGGAAAGTCGGCGGTCTCCTGCCGACTTTCCGCTGCTCGGGAGAATCCTCCATGGCGGCGGAGCGCGCTCCGCCGCCATGGGGATTCTGACACCCCCTACCGCCATCCTGTTCCTGGCGGGTCTCCCGCCAGGAACAGGATGGCGGTAGGGGGTACCGCGGGGCCCCTGGGGCATGGGCACTGCAGGGGCCCCCGTAAGAGGGCCCCACAAAGTATTTCAGTGTCTGCAATGCAGACACTGAAATACGCGACGGGTGCCACTGCACCCGTCGCACCCCTGCAACTCCGCCGGCTCCATTCGGAGCCGGCATCCTCGTTGCAGGGGCATTTCCGCTGGGCCGGCGGGCGCTCTTTTGGAGAGCGCCCGCCGGCCCAGCGGAAATGTAAGAATGGCCGCCGCGGTCTTTTGACCGCGGTGCGGTCATTTGTCGGCGGGACTTTGGCGGGCGGCCTCTGCCGCCCGCCAAAGTCAGAATCAGGCCCTCAGTGTCCTACAAAAATGTTTCCAAAACTGGGAGATGTACTGAGGTCCCCTGTCAGATACAATGCTGTGTGGAAGTCCATGGAGATGGAAAATATGATGGATAAATATCTGACTTAGTTCTTGGGACGTAGGTAGTTTTTTCAGGGCAGTGAAGTGAGCCATCTTAGTAAAGGAATCTATGGTGACCATGATAACCCGGTTTCCTGCTGATGGAGGTAATGAACACATAAAATCAGTAGAAATGGTGTGCCAGGGAGCCGGTGGAACAGGTAATGGTTGTAGTAATCCTGAAGGTCTGGTACGGGGGATCTTTACTTGAGCACATATGGGACAAGCCTGCACGTATTTTCCGACATCCGATTTCCAGGTAGGCGACCAGTTCTTGTGTGGCCTTAATGCCTCTATGACCAGTGACCGGCGAATCATGGCACATTTGTACTGCCTTTTCTCTTACTCCATTAGTAGGGAGAAACAACAAGTTCTTATAATAATAATACCCTTGCATTTTACATATGTTCAGTTTCTTTAATTCTTGATCAGTCAGGTTAGAATATTCCAGTTGAACCTCATCCAGGAAAGACTGAGCTACTCCGATGATTTTACTGGGCTCAAGTAGATACTCAGATGGGGTAGAAGTACAATCTGGATTACGGCGAGACAGAGCATCAGCCAGAATGTTTTGGGATCCAGGAATATAGGTGACATAAAAGTCATACTGACTGAAGAAAAAGGCCCAAAGAGCCAGACAACTGTTCTGGCATAAAAAAATTACGTAAACATTGTAGATTACAATGGTCTGTTCTCACCTCGAACGGCTCTTTGGAACCCATAAGAAACTGTCTCCACTCTAGTCAGGCTGTTTTCAGAGCTAACAACTCCCTTTCAAGTACTGAGTAATGTTGTTCCGATGCAGAGAGTACATGGGACAAATAGAACACAGGATGTTCAAGACCGTCATCTTCTTGTTGTTGGAGTAAGGCAGCTCCGATGGCTCTTTCGGAAGCATCAGCAACAACAATAAATTGTTTGTTAAAAGCTGGGTGTCTCAATATCGGTTCTTGAGTGAAGGCCTTTTTAGACTCTGAAAAGCCTTTTCAGCCGCCATTGTCCAGACAAAGCCTTTCTTTAAATTTTCCTTTTTTAATGTTTGAGTTATGTGGCTGGTTTGTTCTGCAAAATCTAAGATGAACTGCTGATAAAAGTTAGCCAATCCTAGAAAACATTGCGTTTCCTTCATAGAGGAAGGAGATGGCCAGTCTAGCATGGCTTGTACCTTTTCCTGGTCCATTGCTATTCCAGTGGGACTAAGGTGATATCCCAAATATTTGACTTCGGTCTTGTCAAACTCACACTTTTCCGGTTTACAGGACAGTTGATGTTCCCAGAGTCTTTGGAGGACTTGTTTCACGTGAGAGGAATGAAGTTCAGGACATCTAGAATAAATAAGGATATCATCTAAATAGATGACAACCGTATGGTTCAGGAGATCAGAGAACACAGAGTCCATAAATCTTTGTAAAATGGAGGGGGCATTAGTGAGACCAAAAGGCATAACTCTGTACTCATAATGACCAAAAGGGGTCCGGAAGGCAGTCTTCCACTCATCTCCTTCTTTAATACGCAAAAGGTGGTAGGCTCCACGAAGATCCAATTTGGTAAATCGTTGAGCCCCTCTGACTGTCTCTAGTATATCCTTGATGAGGGGCAAAGGACAATGGTCTTTTATAGTTATTTTATTTAGACCCCGAAAGTCCAGGCAGGGACGAAGATCCTTCGTCTTCTTGGGTACAAAAAAGAGGGGAGCCCCTGCCGGAGAGGACGATGGTACAATATGACCGCTATATATGTTTTCTTGCAGATATTCCTTTAGAACTTCCCTTTCAGGTTCCGTGAGTGAATACATCCTCCCAAAGGGAACAATAGCTCCGGGTTCCAAGGGAATAGCACAATCGTAATCTCGATGTGGAGGTAACACAGGTCTGGTTGGTTTTTGGAACACATCTTGTAATTCGAGATTGTGATCGGGGACACCTTGAACTGTATTGATGGAACATCTGGTAGTAATTTCAGTAGGCATCAACCTCTTGGGTGACCAATAAGTGTCTGAAGCAAAGCAGTTCTCATGACAAAACTGTGAGGACAAGGAAATAGTCCGGGTTTCCCAATTTACATAAGGGTTATGTCTTATGAACCACGGAATTCCCAAAATGATAGTATGATTGGGGGATGATATTAAATCAAATGAGATGTGTTCTTGGTGGTTTCTGAATTGTAAACTCAGTGTTGTGGTGGTGGTATCAACTGGACCAGAGGATATTAAGGACCCATCCACTGTGTGAACTTGTTCTGGGATTTCTTTGGGTCGTGTGGGTATTTGTTGAGCCGTGGTCCAAGTTTTATCCATTTATATGACACTGGCACCACAGTCAAGTAAAGCCATTGTTCTCTCTTGAAGGCCGTCCGGTAAATGTAGCGTCACAGGTAACATAAACAAAGTTGTGGCATTGTCCTTGAATGAACTGATGGAAGGTATAGCCGATGATCCTGTCCCCTCCCTTCTTACAGAGGACGGGAAGTGGCATTTCCCGATGGCCTTTGAGGACGAATGGGGCAGGTACGAAGCATGTGGCCGGCAGCACCACAATACAGGCACAATCCTTTCCTACATCTGTCTTCCCGCTCGCTAATGGAAAGCGGCCCTCGAGTGATATCCACTTGCATAGGTTCGCCTTTGGTGTCTCTGGCGGGAGGACGAGGTTCCTCGGGACGATGCATAAAGACACGTGAAGTGCTTGGCTGAGAAGATCCTCTACTCTTTCCCTTCTCCATACGTCGTTCTTGGAGACGGTATTCAATGGAAAGAGCCTGATCCATCAGACCACGAAGATCTTCAACTCGGGTGGAGTGTACTAACTCATCTTTAATCTCCTCTTTCAGTCCTCTACGGAATAAAGTCACCAGAGTTCGTTCCACCCAAGTGGTCTCAGCCGCTAGCTGTCGAAAGCGGGTAATATATTGGAGGACATCTTGTGAGCCTTGTTGGATGTCACATAAGGCTTCTTCCGCAGAGGCCTCCAATCCTGGACGACTGAACATCTGTTTAAACCGATTCAAGAAAGCGGAATAGTCCGATAATACTGGGTCATTGGAGGATACCATCGGGGTTGCCCAGGCCAAGGCAGGACCGGATAACACACTGATAAGATATCCCACCTTTGTCTTGTCGTGGGAGAATTGGGTAGGTCAGAAGGCGAAATACACCGTCAATGCATCGAGGAACTCTCGCAGCTTAGTTGGTTCACTAGAGAAACGAGGTGTAGAGGTGGAGACGGCCGGAAATCCGCACTGCGAAAGGCCAAAGCTTGTCGTAAAGCAGCATTCTCATTGCAGTTCCTGAGCTTGTTGCTGAATGGTTGCCAGAAGAGATTGGTCAGGATCTGCAGCAGCCGCCACTGTATCATCCATGATATTAGACGACATCGGGAGTATTGGCCGATGAAAAATCTGTGACGACTTACGTGCTGCTTTACCCTGGAGGCTGCAGAGCGAGTGGCGTGGATCCTGTTCTGGAATGTTCGGCGTTGGCCCAAGTAGGGGCGACTCTTTCTGGTAGTCATGGTGCTGCAGGCAATGGGTACGCCAAGAGCAGGCCGTGTCCTTCAGAAGTAGTGCCAGAGGGAAAAAAACCCTGAAAGGGGGAAAAAACCTCCAAAAAGATAGAATCCTTCAACAGGAACAAAAAGAATAGGTAACAGCAGGAACAAAATACAGGAAAATACACTGGAACTGACGAGAGCCAGCACAGGAATACAAGGAAGCAGGAGCAAAGACACCATCCAAACAGAAAGTGTTGCAGCGCAAGGAGAGAAAGAAGCACAGCCCTTAAATACCAACAAACAGGAAACGGCCAACAGGAAGTGAAAGGACACCATCTTAGATAGGGAAAAGCACATAGAACAGAATGGACTAGGAACCATAGAGAGTAGGGAACAAGGAATGCTGGGAAGAGAAAGGTACTATGAGAAAGGGGGAAAAACATAAAAGAAGGCACAACCAGATGTTCAGAAAAAAGAAGAAAAGAAAAGAACAGGTGAGTCAGACCTGTCTATGATCGCGTGCTGCGGCCCGAGCCGAACGTTCGGCTCGTGCCACGCGCAGCGGCGCGACAACTAGTACTATCCTAATGTTGGTATATCTCCACTTGGAAATATATACACACAGAAAATATATTTAGAAACAAACAGGAATAGTTTGTAAAAACATAGGACCCTATGGGAGTTTGGGAGCCAAACCATATACTAAGAAAGTGGTATAAGAAAGGGGTACCCAACCAAAGTAAGTGTGTTAGGATCGCAGGGGCTGGGGGAGTACGAAATTACCCAAGGTAAGTAATAGAAATCCCCCAGGCACTCGTGTGCAGAGGTGTTATCTAGCCGTTTGGCCTACAGGCTAACAAACAACTGTTGTGCTGGAATTGTCAGGTTTCAGGACCCTTCCCAGAGGACCCAGAATAAACCAGTTGGCACAAGGAACGTTCGATAGTGCCCCAACCTGTGGATACCCAGGAAAGTTGAGTACCTACACCAGGGAGCCCTGGTGCATACGGGTGAAGTTACGTTGGAAAACTTTGTTGGAGTCAGCGGGAGCCTTATTTGCCCAGCTGCTGTCACAACCCGTGGACCAGGTTGGTGGAACCCAAGGGTAGATTCCAGACAAGAAGAACCTGAAAAAGAAGGAGACAGTGTCAAGACCACTCAGAGATGTCCTGGCGTTGCAGGTAGGCAATGCCCACCCTTCTTGGGGAGAAGTTCCTGCAGGTCAGTGAAGGAAGAAGTACAGCTGCTGAGTCCAGGTGATGCAGGTAGATCCTTGGAGTCACCCACAAGCTGTCCCATGTTGTTTGCCAGATTACAGGGGGGCCATTGGTCAGCAGAACCACCAACAAGCATTGGCAAAAGCAGGAAGAAGTTGCAGGGAAGTTTGCAGGATTTTGGGGACCAGCAAGGTCCAACCGACTCGACCCTTGGAGGGGAGTCAGAGCTGGCCCTGAGCATGCAGGAGACTCATCAGGAATCATTGGAGCCCCCACGAGGACCCACAGGCAGCTGACACAGGGATTTGCGAGGAGGCCTCAGCAGCACAATACAGAAGGAGTCCCACACCACAGGGGTTGCAGGGTGGATGCTGTTCTTAGAGTTGCAGAGCTCTGGAGGCTGCGGCTTTTTGGAACTCAAAAGTCTTTTGGAGGAAGAGTCAACAAACCTTGGTAACAGCAACAGATGTGGTCACATGGGTTCTGTCCAAGTGGCTACAGCAAGGACCCACTGTCTCCCACGTTGGGCAGAGGACACATTAGACCTGGAGAGGGCTACAGAACCATCACCTGTATAGCCGAGCCTTTCAATGTCCATGGGACAGCAGGATCCATCAGCCGGTCATTGTCACTGAGGTGCATGCGGATTCATGGAGAGTGACTTCTTCACTACAAGGAAGATTCTGTCTTGCTTCTTGGTGCAGATCCACGGATATTGCAGAACTCTTACAGGAGCTGAAGAAAAAATGTTGCAGTGGGAGCACTCCCAACTGGATACCGTCTTGTTTCAGTTCCTAAGGCAGACCAGCAGCGGTTCCAGAGGCCAGGTTTGCATGAGTCTTGCAGAGAGTTCCTTGTAGAGTCTTGTTTGATGAATCTAAGGACCCACCCTCAGGGAAGCCCTTAAGTAACCCTAAAAGGGGGTTGGACACTGACTGCGGTGACCAACCTATCAGAGGGGGTCAGGGAAGTCACCCACCTGGCCTAACCAGAGAGATGCTCCCAGGGGCCTCTGCACATCTTATTTCCAAGATGGAAGAATCAAATGGCCACCTTGCAGAGCTCTGTGCACCTCCGTAGACGAGGAGCTGGATTGGAGGTGGCACTCCTCTGTCCTTTGTGTGGTTTCCTGCTCTGGTTCAAACCGGTTTTGCAAGGCTGTAGAGGCAGATCTTGGGCATCCTCTAAGGAACCACCAGAGTACATGGTATTTTGTAACTAGCACTGGAATTGGTGTAGTTGCATGATTCCAACATGGTTGATACCAAACATTCCTAGGTTTGGTGAAGCCATTATGTAGTTCGACTACTCGCGTTGACCAGTGTCCACTACATTCCCTAAAATGGCTTCCCCACACTTACAAAGCCCAGGGAATGGAGTCTGGGCTTTGTAGGGGCACCTGAGCTCATGCAGGGGTGCCCTTACACTCATGACCATGCACCGTGCCCTTGGGCTGAAGGGCCTAAAATTGGGGTGACTTACAATGTCTAAGTGCAGTGACCACAATTTAAGGCAAGCCTTATATCTAAAGTGAAAGATGCATGCACCATTTCAAACAGGTTGCAATTGCAGGCCAGCAGATACAGTTTGCATGGGCTTCCATGGGTGGCATAATACATGCTACATACCATGGGAGATCCCTGGTGTACCAATGCCTTGGGTACCCAAGTACCAAATACTAGAGCCTTGCATAGGTGCACCAGTATGCTAACTGTGGGATGTAAAAGTTACCATTAAACCAAATGTAGAGGCGAGATCGCTGACACTGGGGTTGCAAGGTGGATGCTGTTCTTGGACCTGATTAGCTTGATCCCAGTGGACTACAGTCTAAACACACTCACACCAGGTAAAAAGTGGGGGTGAGTAAGCTAGAAAATATGCTACTTTCCTACAGATGGTAACCGTGTGCAATTTAAAAAAGTCAGCCACAAATGTTTTTTAGTGCAATTGAACATACAAATGCCTCTGTGTGCTCTACATATGAAACCACTATTTTTGGGGTGCTTCATGGGTATATTGCCCATGGCCATTCTTGGTTTAGCATTTACCACATTGGAAATCGCTTGCTGGGAAATGCAAATCCAGCCCAATGGAGCAAATGGCATGGGATTTCCTAATTATGATTTCCTAATTGTGATTCCCATTCTGTAGGAATTGCTATTCGGAAACCAGTAAATTCATACATATCATTTTACATTTCCTAAATAGCAATTTCTATGGAGTTGCTATTTAGGAAATGCAAAATTGCATTTTGATACATCTGGCCCAATATCTTTTATCTGAATGAAGTCCAGATCCCTTTTTTGTGATGTGCAAAACACAAACCAACTCAACACACTACAACACAAGTAACATACAGGCTTTCTTAAATCACTCACAAAATGCAGTGACATCTCTTGAACTTTACCAAGTTGAGATGTAATGAAGGCCAATATCAATTAATGAGAAACTGTATTCAGATTCAGGAGGCAGAAGAAACATACAGTGCTACTCACCAGAAGCTAATGGCCAAAAACAGGCGCTACTTCAATTTTTTAAAATGCCAAACAACACTACTCTCAATTATATTACATGTTGCTCAAAACTGCAATGCAGCCAGCAGCTTTACAATGTATTACAGTGATAAAAAGTATTTACTAAGACACCGCATATTCTATGTGGTATATTCCTTCCCCAAAAAATGACTCACGACCTTTTCGATAAAAAAAGAGCAATGTCCAAATAATACGCCCACAAAATATAAATAATGACCATAAAACATTGAATGAACCATAACAATGCATCAATCTATAATAATAATACCCAAAATAAATGCAACTTAATAAAAAAGGTCAGAAATTAAATGACTACACTTTTAAATGTTGAAATAAATCATTTAAATAATTCTAGCTCTATTATTTAACCCAAACTCTGATGCGCTGAAAACAAAGGATCCAGCCCAGGAATGACAAAAACACGAGGATCACAATCCACATGATCCACTAATAGCCTTGAAATTGCTCGGAGTACTGAAAAATACATATGTTGTCACCTTTTCCCCTCAGACGTAAGATCTAGTCATATACCTACAGAGGCTTTGACTAACATAGTTCTCTTTCCATCATAAATCGAGAGCTTTTAGACAAAAAACATGCTAAGATCCCCAAAAGCTTTATCTTACTTTTGGGGATCTCGGGGAAATTTCAGTTTTGTTAAACCCCTAGGGTGCCCTGGATGAGCTGGTCTCGCGCTCGGCCATGGTTGCCGTGTGCCGAGGACGAGACCAGCTCGTCCTGCACCCGGGCCATGGGGGAGCACTAGCGCTTTCCCCGTGGGCCTTCCAATATGGGATGTAATGGAAATCGCTTCCCCTTCCACCCCCAAACTGCCCCCGGCAATCTGATGACATCAGTGTGTTTACAGAGCGCCAACATCATCAATTGCTGACTGGGACGTGCTGGAAGCAAATGGAATCCATTTGCTTCCAGCGCGTCCATCAGAGAGGACTCAAGACAGGTGAGTCCTTTTCGTGGGGGTATTTTTGGGGAGGAAAACAGACACAGGGGTAAACCTGTTGCTTTTATCAGCAGGAGGTTGACTCCTAGAGAAAAGCGTTGGTCTGCCATAGAGAGGGAGGCCTTTGGTGTGGTCTGGGCACTGAAGAAGTTGAGGCCATACCTGTTTGGCACTCACTTCATTGTTCAGACAGACCACAAACATCTACTTTGGCTAAAACAAATGAAAGGTGAAAACCCTAAATTACTGAGGTGGTCCATATCCCTACAGGGAATGGATTATACACTGGAACATAGACCTGGGAGTACCCACTCCAATACAGATGGACTCTCCAGATATTTCCACTTAGACAATGAAGACTCATCAGGTCATGGCTAGTCTTATTGTCCTTCGTTTGGGGGGGGGTTGTGTAGGAAAGTACCATCTTGCCTGGCATGTTACCCCCATATTTCACTGTATATATGTTGTTTTAGTTGTATGTGTCACTGGGACCCTGCCAGCCAGGGCCCCAGTGCTCATAAGTGTGCCCTGTATGTGTTACCTGTGTTATGACTAACTGTCTCACTGAGGCTCTGCTAATCAGAACCTCAGTGGTTATGCTCTCTCATTTCTTTCCAAATTGTCACTAACAGGCTAGTAACCAATTTTACCAATTTACTTTGGCGTACTTGAACACCCTTATAATTCCCTAGTATATGGTACTGAGGTACCCAGGGTATTGGGGTTCCAGGAGATCCCTATGGGCTGCAGCATTTATTTTGCCACCCATAGGGAGCTCTGACAATTCTTACACAGGCCTGCCACTGCAGCCTGAGTGAAATAACGTCCACGTTATTTCACAGCCATTTTACACTGCACTTAAGTAACTTATAAGTCACCTATATGTCTAACCTTTACCTGGTAAAGGTTGGATGCTATGTTACTTAGTGTGTGGGCACCCTGGCACTAGCCAAGGTGCCCCCACATTGTTCAGGGCCAATTCCCCGGACTTTGTGAGTGCGGGGACACCATTACACATGTGCACTACATATAGGTCACTACCTATGTGTAGCTTCACAATGGTAACTCCGAATATGGCCATGTAATATGTCTAAGATCATGGAATTGCCCCACCAATGCCATCCTGGTATTGGGGAGACAATCCCATGATTCCCCGGGTCTCTAGCACAGACCCGGGTACTGCCAAACTGCCTTTCCCGGGGTTTCACTGCAGCTGCTGCTGCCAACCTCTCAGACAGGTTTCTACCCTCCTGAGGTCCAGCCAGGCTTCGCCCAGGAAGGCAGAACAAAGGACTTCCTCAGAGAGAGGGTGTTACACCCTCTCCCTTTGGAATAAGGTGTCAGGGCTGGGGAGGAGTAGCCTCCCCAGCCTCTGGAAATGCTTTGATGGGCACAGATGGTGCCCATCTCTGCATAAGCCAGTCTACACCGGTTCAGGGATCCCTCAGCCCTGCTCTGGCGCGAAACTGAACAAAGGAAAGGGGAGTGACCACTCCCCTGACCTGCACCTCCCCTGAGAGGTGCCCAGAGCTCCTCCAGTGTGCTCCAGACCTCTGCCATCCTCGAAACAGAGGTGCTGCTGGCACACTGGACTGCTCTGAGTGGCCAGGGCCAGCAGGTGACGTCAGAGACTCCTTCTGATAGGCTCCTTCAGGTGTTGCTAGCCTATCCTCTCTCCTAGGTAGCCAAACCTCCTTTTCTGGCTATTTAGGGTCTCTGCTTTGGGGAATTCCTTAGATAACTAATGCAAGAGCTCATAGAGTTTCTCTGCATCTCTCTCTTCACCTTCTGCCAAGGAATCGACTGCTGACCGCGCTGGAAGCCTGCAAAACTGCAACAAAGTAGCAACGACGACTACTGCGACACTGTAACGCTGATCCAGCCGCCTTCTCGACTGTTTTCCTGGTGGTGCATACTGTGGGGGTAGTCTGCCTCCTCTCTGCACTAGAAGCTCTGAAGAAATCTCCCGTGGGTCGACGGAATCTTCCCCCTGCTACCGCAGGCACCAAAGAACTGCATCACCGGTCCTCTGGGTCTCCTCTCAGGATGACGAGCGAGGTCCCTTGAACTAAGCAACTCTGTCCAAGTGACTCCCACAGTCCAGTGACTCTTCAGTCCAAGTTTGGTGGAGGTAAGTCCTTGCCTCCCCACGCCAGACTGCATTGCTGAGAACCACGTGTTTTGCAGCTACTCCGGCTCCTGTGCACTCACCGAGGATTTCCTTCGTGCACAGCCAAGCCTGGGTCCCCGGCACTCTAACCTGCATTGCACAACCTCCTGAGTTGTCCTCCGGCGGCGTGGGTACTCTCTTGTGCAACTTCGGGTGAGCACCGATTCACTCCACTTCGTAGTTCCTGTTCCGGCACTTCTGCGGGTGCTGCTTGCTTCTGAGTGGGCTCCTTCTCTTGCTGCGCGCCCCCTCTGTCCCCTCACGTAATTGGTGACATCCTGGTCCCTCCAGGGCCACAGCAGCATCCAAAAACCCTAACCGCGAGCTTTGCAGCTAGCAAGGCTTGTTTGTGGTCTTTCTGCGGGGAAAACACTTCTGCACGACTCTTCACCACGTGGGACATCCATCCTCCAAAGGGGAAGTTTCTAGCCCTTGTCGTTCATGCAGAATCCTCAGCTTCTACCATCCAGTGTCAGCTTCTTTGCATCCACAGCTGGCATTTCCTGGGCATCTGCCCACTCCCGACTTGATCGTGACTTTTGGACTTGGTCCCCTTGTTCCTCAGGTACCCTCGTCTGGAAATCCATCGTTGTTGCATTGCTGGTGTTGGTCTTTCCTGCAGAATTCCCCTATCACGACTTCTGTGCTCTTTGGGGAACTTAGGTGCACTTTGCACCCACTTTTCAGGGTCTTGGGGTGGGATATTTTTCTAACCTTCACTGTTTTCTTACAGTCCCAGCGACCCTCTACGAGGTCACATAGGTTTGGGGTCCATTCGTGGTTCGCATTCCACTTCTAGAGTATATGGTTTGTGTTGCCCCTATCCCTATGAGCCCCCATTGCATTCTATTGTGAGTATACATTGTTTGCACTGTTTTCTATTGCTATTACTGCATATTTTGGTATTGTGTACATATATCTTGTGTATATTTGCTATCCTCATACTGAGGGTACTCACGGAGATACTTTTGGCATATTGTCATAAAAATAAAGTACCTTTATTTTTAGTATATCTGTGTATTGTGTTTTCTTATGATATTGTGCATATGACACTAGTGGTACTGTAGGAGCTTCACTCGTCTCCTAGTTCAGCCTAAGCTGCTCTGCTAAGCTCCCTTTTCTATCAGCCTAAGCTGCTAGACACCCCTCTACACTAATAAGGGATACCTGGGCCTGGTGCAAGGTGTAAGTACCCTTTGGTACTCACTACAAGCCAGTCCAGCCTCCTACACCCTGTGCCTGTTTTGAGTGGATTCCTGCTCCATGATCGTGGGCCTCGTGACCGTGGAGCAGGAATCCACCCACTAGACACCAGGAAGGGTTTTCTGTGTACTTTGGGGACAGACACCTCATGCAAGGGTCGCTCCCCTGGGGTCAATAATCTATCTGTGTTTCGGCCCCTCCTGGGGGCTAGATCGGCAGTTTTTTTGGCAGGTCTGCCCTCCGGAGGTCGAAACCCACTAGACACCGGGTATTACTTTATTTTGTATATTTTAGGGCGGCGACCCCGTGGGGAAGGGTCGCTGCCCTGGGGGAATTTTAATTTTGTATGTTTCGTTCCCCCCGGGGCTAGATCGGTCAAAAACCCACTAGCCCCCAGGGATTGTTGTGTGTGTGTGTTTTTTTGTTTTTTGGGGGCACCCCTTGGGCAAGGGTCATCCCCCCAAAAGGGACATAGGACTGATGGCCTTTTCTGCCCCCTTGGAGGCAGATCGGCCTATTTGTTTTAAGCCCTTCTGCCCCGAAGGGGGGCAGATGCCACCAAGACGCGTGGAATTTTCTTTCTTTGTTTTTTTGTGTTGGCGGGGCACCTCCTTTGGCAAGGGTCAGCCCCCCAAAGGGGGCACAGAACTGTTGGCTGTTTGTGCTCCCCTTTGGGACAGATTGGCCTATTTTTTCTAGGCCCATCTGCCCCCAAGGGGGGCAGACTCCACTTAGGCACCAGGGATCTTGTATGTGTGTTTTGTGTCGGGGTGGCCCCTTTGCCAAGGGTCACCCCCCAGTGGGGGGCACATTACTGATGGCCATTTCTGCCCCCCTTGGGGGCAGATCGGCTATTTATTTTAGACCCAAAGCCCACCAGAGACCAGGGAAGATATTTTCTTCAAAAATGGATGTGGGAGTATGGCCATACCCCCACCCCAAATAAATGGGAACAAAGTTGTTCTGCCCACTGGTGGGCAGATGGGACAATTACCCCCAATCCACTCCCGGGGGGGCAGACAGCCAACTAGATGCCAGGGAATAAAAATAATTGTGGGGTGGTGGCTACCAACCAGTTTGGGCATGGTTATACCCCCACCCCAACGGAAGGAGGTAACAGTCTTTCAGCTCTCCCCCGCATACTAAAACATCTAACCACACAGCAAGCAAGAAGGCATTTGATTAGTTTGAGTTTTGGTTTTACATTTAGGCCATGCAAGCTTGTCTAACTCTCAAAATCATCCCACTTGGAATGGTGAGGGCTGCACTTTTTGGACTTTGGGACGCTGCCATGTAGAAAAATCCACAAGACCTAGACACGTCTGAAAACTAAACATCTGGGTGAGTCCAGGGTGGTGTGCTTCACATGCACCCGCACCATTTTCTTACCCACAATGCGCTGCAAACCTCCACCTTTTCTTGAAATCACACAGTTTTCCCACATTTTAGTGATGGAACCTTCCGGAATCTGCAGGAATCCACAAAATTCCTACCACCCAGCATTGTCGCATCTATACCAATAAAAATTCTGCCCCACTTGTCAGCCTAAAAACTTATTTTTTTTTCAAACTGCCCTTTTGCACCTGCTTTAGTTCACCCTCATTTTTGACATGTTTTTGGCTCTTCCCTGTCACAGGCACTTCGCCCACCTACACAAGAGAGGTATCATTTTTACCAGGAGACTTAAGGGAACGTCGGGTGGTAGGAAATTTGTGCCGGTGCGGTGATCCCACATAGAAGTGTGGGAAAATTAGATTTTATTTAGCTAAATTTGATGTTTGCTGAGGATTCTGGGTAAGAAAACACTGGGGGATCCATGCAAGTCACATCTCCCTAGACTCCCTTGGATGTCTAGTGTTCAGAAATGTTTGGGTTTGGTAGGTTTCCCTAGATGGCTGCTGAGCCCAGGACCAAAAACACAGGTGCCCCCCCTGCAAAAACAGGTAGTTTTGTATTTGAGCATTTTGATGTGTCCACATTGTTTTGGGGCATTTCCTGTTGCGGGCACTAGGCCTACCAACACAAGTGAGGTACCATTTGTATCGGGAGACCTGGGGGGAATGCTGGGTAGAAGGAAGTTTGTGGCTCCCCTCAGATTCCAAAACTTTCTATTACAGAAATGTGAGGAAAAAGTGCTTTTTGCCAAATTTTGAAGTTTGCAAAGGATTCAGGGTAACAGAACCTGGTGAGAGTACCACAAGTCACCCCATCCTGGGTTCCCCTAGGTGTCTAGTTTTAAAAAATGCACAGGTTTACTAGGTTTTCCTAGGTGCCGGATGAGCTAGAGGCCAAAATCCACAGCTAGGCACTTTGCAAAAAACAGGTCAGTTGTCTTTAGGAAAATGTGATGTGTCCACGTTGTGTTTTGGGGCATTTCCTGTCGCGGGCACCAGGCCTACCCACACAAGTGAGGTACCTTTTTTATTGGGAGACTTGGGGGAATGCTGGGTGGAAGGAAATTTTTGGCTCCTCTCAGATTCCAGAACTTTCTGTCACCGAAATGAGAGGAAAAAGTGTTTTTTGCCACATTTTGAGGTTTGCAAAGGATTCTGGGTAACCGAACCTGGTGAGAGCGCCACAAGTCACCCCATCCTGGGTTCCTCTAGGTGTCTAGTTTTCAAAAATGCACAGGTTTGCTAGGTTTTCCTATGTGCCGGATGAGCTAGAGGCCAAAATCCACAGCTAGGCACTTTGCAAAAAACAGGTCAGTTGTCTTTAGGAAAATGTGATGTGTCCACGTTGTGTTTTGGGGCATTTCCTGTCGCGGGCACTAGGCCTACCCACACAAGTGAGGTACCATTTTTATTGGGAGACTTGGGGGAATGCTGGGTGGAAGGAAATTTGTGGCTCCTCTCAGATTCCAGAACTTTCTGTCACCGAAATGAGAGGAAAAAGTGTTTTTTTGCCACATTTTGAGGTTTGCAAAGGATTCTGGGTAACCGAACCTGGTGAGAGCGCCACAAGTCACCCCATCCTGGGTTCCTCTAGGTGTCTAGTTTTAAAAAATGCACAGGTTTGCTAGGTTTTCCTAGGTGCCGGATGAGCTAGAGGCTTAAATCTACAGCTAGGCACTTTGCAAAAAACAGGTCAGTTTTCTTTGGGAAAATATGATGTGTCCACGTTGTGTTTTGGGGCATTTCCTGTTGCGGGCACTAGGCCTACCCACACAAGTGAGGCACCATTTTTATTGGGAGACTTGGGGGAATGCTGAGTAGAAGGAAATTTGTGGCTCCTCTCAGATCCCAGAACTTTCTATAACCGAAAAGTGTATTTTTGCCAAATTTTGATGTTTGCAAAGGGTTCTGGGTAACAGAACCTGGTGAGAGCCCCACAAGTCACCCCATCTTGGAATCCCCTAGGTGTTTAGTTTCATACATGCACAGGTTTGGTAGGTTTCCCTCAGTGCCAGCTGAGCTAGAGGCTAAAATCCACAGCTAGGCACTTTCCAAAAAACACGTCAGATTCCAATGTAAAAATGTGATGTCTCCATGTTGCGTTTCCTGTCATGGGCATTAGGCCTACCCACGCAAGTGAGGTACCATTTTTATCGGGAGACTTGGGGGAACACAGAATAGAAGAACAAGTGTTAAGCCCCTTGTTTTTCCCTACATTTTCTCCTTTGAAATGTAAGACAGTGTGTAAAAAAAGACATCTATTTGAGAAATGCCCTGTAATTCACATGGTAGTATGGGGACCCCGGAATTCAGAGATGTGCAAATAACCACTGATTCTCAACATCTTCTCTTGTGCCCATTTTGGAAATACAAAGGTTTCCTTGATACCCGTTTTTCACTCTTTGTATTTCACCAAATGAATTGCTGTCTGCCTGGTATACAATGAAAACCCACTGAAAGGTGCATCTCCCTTATTGGCTCTGGGTACCTAGGGGTCTTGATGAACCTGTAAGCCCTATATATCCCTGCAACCAGAAGAGCCCAGCAGCCGTAACGGTATATTGCTTTTGAAAATCTGACATGGTTGGAAAAAGTTACAGAGTAAACCTTGAAGAGAAATGGCTGTTTTTTCACCTCAATTTCAATATTTTTTTTTATTTTAGCTGTTATTCTCTGTAGGAAAACCTTGTAGGATCTATACAAATGACCCCTTGCTGAATTCAGACTTTTGTCTACTTTTAGGAATTGTTTAGCTTTCTGGGATCCAGCATTGGTTTCACACCCATTTCTGTCACTAACTGGAAGGAGGCTAAAAGCACAAATATAGTACAATGGGGTATGTCCCAGTAAAATGCCAAAATAGTGTAGAAAAAATTGCTTTTCTGATTCAAGTCTGCCTGTTCCTGAAAGCTGGGAAGATGGTGATTTTAGCACCACAGACACTTTGTTGATGCCATTTTAAGGGGAAAAAACACAAGCCATCTTCTGCAGCCCTTTGTTCCCACTTGTTTTTAAAAAATTAAATTTTCACTGTATATTGGCTAATTTCTTGGTCTCCTCCTTGGGAACCCACAAACTCTGGGTACCTCTAGAATCCCTATGAGGTTGGACAATAAGGATGCAAATTTGGCATGGGTATCTTATGTGGACAAAAAGTTAGAGCCTAAGCTCGAACTGCCCCAAATAGCCAAAAAAAGGCCTGGCACCTAAGGGGGAAAAGGCTTGGCAGCAAAGGGCTTAAGACAGCACACGGGCCAGATGTGTTTCCTCACTCTTGCTTGTCAAAAATGTGCACGGTCCTTCATAGGCACGTGTGAGTTCACAGAAAAGCTAACACCCAACTTCAGATGCTCACATCCTAACTTTACAGACAAGACGAGGCATTCCTTCTGCATGACTGTCTATGGGGAACCTCACTAATTTTTTACTTTGTTTAAGAAGTTTAGTATAGCATGAAAATAACCAAGAGAGTAAGGGTGTCTCACACAGGAGCATTGCATTACAGGCATAAAGTTACATAAGAACACCAAGAGCTCAGATTAGGAGAATAATCATATTAAGAGCAAAACACAAAAAAAGGTTTTGCATCGGTTTTTCGTTACTTTTTTATCGCAGACCCACCGCAAAATCTTTTTTAGGATTTACAAACCAACACAAATTGGTATTTGCGTTGGTTTGTAAAAAGCAATAACACAATTTAGTGTGAAACGCTTCTTTGCGTTACTCTGCATGAAGGGGGCGTTCCATAGGTGGTGCATTAGTGTTCCAATGCTACCACCCATGGGGTTTGATGCAAAACCCTATCTATTAACAATAGTAGGCAGGATTCTGCGGCAAAAATTAATGCTACTTGACAGCAAGCGTTAAAAGGAGAAATGCTTTCACTCCGCCTTTCTTTTCAGACTTTGAATGTGTGCTGCATTGTACAGCACACATACAAAGTAGGAACAGTTTTAAATGTAGTTTAAGCATAGTATTTCGTCCTGGACGGATAGCCTTCCAGGACAAAACCTATGCTAGACTCATGCAGGCACGTCTGCGCTATGGTGCAAAGGTGTGTGCCACACTTGGCAGAAAATTTTGCATCAGCGCTAGACAGAGGAAGAAAGTGCCATATCTTTGTTTATATGGCAGTGTCTTGCCTGTCCCTGTCACGCAATGTGGCACAGCAACTTTGGGTAGTGCACTGCATTGTTTGACAGGCACCTACATCTGGGTCTGCCTGTTTTAAGGTTGGGATTCATGTAAATAAATAGTGGGGCATATTTATGAGAGGCTTACACCGCCAGAGTGTCACTTTTTTTGACGCACCAGCAGTGCTTAATTTGTAAATAAAAATGTGCTAGGGCCCAAACCTCCTCTTAAGCATGCGGGTGCTGCCATTAAATGTGCAAACATGGAATACTGAGGCAGCAAAATCCTGAAGCTGTCTCAGGCCTCTTCAATCCATTTAAAGCCACTACCTGCCCCTTCAGCTCACTCTTGCAGATTTCTGCTTTATCCCTTTGTTACACTTTTTCATTTTTCTTTTCCTCCATCTTTCCCATATGTGTATTTTGCTCACAGTAAATACCTGATACAGAAAATTAGGTGCCGGCCCTCAAAAATAAGTGCCGGCGACCCGCACCGGAAACAACAAGCACAAATAAAGCACTGGACACCGGTGGTGTAAGCCTCTCAACCATAACTATGAGACCATGCAGAGCCACTTTGCATGGCCTCATAGATATGGAGTAGGACAAAGCAGTGCAAGTCACTGGGTTGCCTTACTCTGCACCAAGGAGGTGTTCCATGGGGTTGTGATGAGTTTCCCAGCTCAACACCCATGGATTTTGAGGCTGCCCCAGATTTACTTAATCATGTAAACCTGGAGCAGTGCCAAAACTTTACCCCAGAGGTGGTGCAACAAGGAGAAATATTTTAATTTTCATTTCTCCTAGTCTTTTCCTCTTTCCATGGGTACTGCATTCTGCAGCATAGGTAGAAAGAGGAAAACACATCTCTGGATTGTGTTTGTGCAGGAAGGTGTCTCTTCCTGCACAAAAACAATCCTGCATGCAATGCAGGCATCCTTGCACCATGGTGCAAGGGAGCCTGCATTGGTGCTAGGCAGCCAATTGCGAGCCAGTGCTGTGACACCACTCTTTTCTGAAGTGTCCCTTTCTCTTACTGCGGTCTGGCCGCAGCTCCAAGTCCTGAGTTTCCGCATTTCCTTTCTGGCACCGTGGCCTAGAAAGCACATTTCGTGCTCCCGGTCGCACTGCTATTACAGCCTGCTTTCCTAATGTTTTTTCCTTCCTTACCTGGGGGGGACTCCTCTTATTTTCTTCTTTTATTTTCTTTTTCCCTTTCCACTTCGCCTTTTTTCTTGTTCAGGGATCCATGTTGTCTTCCTGGTGTTCTTTTTCCCAGCATGCCTTTTACTTTTATACTGGTAGTTTTTTCCTATTGTCTTCTATTAAGCCTTTCCCAATCCAAGATGGTGTTGCTTTGTCTTCCTGTTTTGTCACTTCCTGTCTCCTGGTATAGAAGTCCTTCAGTCCTGGTCTTCTTTGCGTTGCAAACACTTCTGCTTGGTGGTGATCCTTGCTCCTGTTTCTTCGTGTTTTTCTCTAGTTCCTGTTGCTCTTGATTGGAGATTCCATTTTGTCCTTTTTTTTTGTTTTGTTTGTTTTTTCCTCTTTTTCAGGAGTTCCGGTGCAGAGGTTTTTCCCACATTTTTGGTTTTTGTTTTCCTCTGGGACTCCTTCTGGAGGGTACTGTCTGCTTAGGCATTTCCTGTGAAGCAGCACCGTGGCTACTAGAAAGGGTTGCCCTTATCTTGGTCAGTCAAGAACCAGCAGAAGATCGGGTGCTCTTTAAAGTCCTCCAGCCAAAGGTGAGAAGCAACGTGCAGACCGTGACAAGAGCAGGGGAAAAGGATAGGAATGCACTGTATGTCATAAATACGGTGCATCCCTGCCCTTTCATTTTGGCGTAGGGCAGCACAACAAGAATACTTGCGTCCCTGCCCTACGCCCTCCATAAATAAGGGCCAGTGTTCTTACTTACATAAGGTTGTAGTAGTGCAAAGAATTGGGGAAATCGAGTGAAGAGTCAGAAGAGATTTAGAGGGGATATACAGTAAATATACACAGAGGATGAACTAAAATAATTGTCATTTTTAAGCTGACTGGAGGGGAAAACATTGACAGACCAGAACACTGCAAAGGTTTCGGATGTCCAGCCTCCTTCATATAGTCAGCTATCCTAATTTCTGTTAAATCAAGGCAGAGCAGACACAAACCTTAAAGGGGGTTAAAAGCAAGCAAAGCCAACCCATTAGAACTTGTTTGGCTTCAAATAGGAACTCATGTGACACCATGATTAGTTTTATAGGTGCTCTAGAACTATAGTACATTCACAGTATAGGGAGTCATCCACTACCCGGAGGCTCTGAATACATTTACCACGTTCTAAGAGCAGTTAATAAATGTATGTGTTAAAAAACTATGGAATTAGGAATTCAGTGTGGTTTTACAATGGAAAAAATGACCCCACTCTAATTCCAAGGGAGTTTTACTCGTTATGGCACAGTACTAATGTGATTTTACTGCCACCCCTGCATCTTGTAATTAGGCCCTTAATGCAACACTTTTAACCTCATAGTATTTATATCAATGCGTAATAGCACCTAAAAGCAAAATGTAATTAAATGACACATACTCAAACAAATAAATACTACTATAGTCATAGTCCTCACTTTCAGAGTGTTAAGAGTAATATGATATGTAACTTCATCAGTAAAATTATTATTGACATTTATAATTGCATCAGTCAAACCAATGGCGAGGTCATGAGCATTGCATTTGGTATGCAAGTTATGATTTGCATATCTGTTGGTGCGGCAAATTATGAATTGTGGAGTTAACTACACCTTGTGAATAAATGTATGTATAGATATTCACAAAAGAAATAATAGAAGGGGGTATGGTTTAGTAATAAGGAGAAATATCCTAAATTAAAAAAACAAACAAGGATAAATAAAACTGTGTTTTGATTTTTAAATTAATCTCTGAGGTTTTTGTTTTTACTTTGAGGTATTATTACCAATGCGTGCCGTAATTTCATATTAACTGTGTTTTTGATTTTTGATGAACAGGAAAAGTGTTTCACTGATGGTGGTGTGGATATATGTGGTAGGTGGGTAGGTGTTGTGGTGAATGGGAAAGTGTCTGTATCCATGCAGATTACCCTCATGCTGACTGTAAGGCCTAATCTCCATTGAAGGTGCCCTAAAGTCATGTGTGGTTTGCCACAAGCAATCAGCCTTCCATGTGGCAGCCAGGCGGATGTAGGTGGATAACTCAACTTTAATGGAATCTGTCAACGTGGTGCCCAGGGCATTATCAAATCAACGTTTTTTTGACACCTTCCCCCTTTAACTGTGTCCTCATTGTCACATCAGCATAAAAACCTGGCTTAATTTAGCATACCAAGAGACAATTAAACATGTAACTTTCTAACACATTTTGTGCAACAGATTCAAAGTTATTAATAAATGAACATATTTTACCCCTCAAGTCCCCACTTTAGCCATGCCCCCCATTTATTTAACTCCTTGAAACTCAACGGATCAGAAATAAGTTAAACATGCAAGTATATGCCATATTTCAGGCAGATCTATGAAATATCACCAAACTTATTAGCAAATCAAAGATTTTTTACTCCACTTTAACTTTGCTCCCTTATGAAATCTCATTGAATCCTGAAATCCCTGCACTGTGCGTAACTTGCTAACAGCCTGCAAAATTGCATCTTTAAAGTTATCAACAGAACACTTCTTGTACCCTCTACTTGTACCCTCTACTTTGAGCATTTGTTTGGAACCTAAAATATGAATGGCAAAGAAAACAATGACACTAAAGATATTGGCAAATCAATGATTTTTTAACATACCTCTCTTTTATCATTGCACTCCTTGTTGGATCTGCATGATATCTGAAATTTCTGCACTGGGCAAAAAGTAAAACTTTTCTAAAAGCCACCCTAATTTTACGCATATTTTCTAAACAGCATCATTGTTACAAACTCATGAATCTATTTTTGCCCCGTTTTAATTTTGCCCCCATTCGATGAATCTGCTTGAAACTTGTGATAACCATAAATTAAACTTGCAATATGTTCGCCAAATGTTATGTGGATTCATTAAAAGATGTTGCAGTTGTTCGCAAATGAACACTTTTTGACACCCCCTTTTAATTGTGCCCCGATGGTTGTGCACAAACTTCAAAATATAACAGTCCTCTTTTTGACAGATCTGCACAGATTAAAAACACTAAGGTACTGAGTCTGAGTTTGTCAGAATTAAAGTGCTGTTTATCAAACCAGATAAATATTGTATTGATGTTTGTCTTGGACCGAGTTGGTTACCTCTGTTTGTTAACTTTTTGCACTTCCACATAGAAACCATCCACTGAGCATTCTACTTACATCGTGTTTTAGCAATATTATTTTTTAAATACAGGCTTGCACTACATTTTCCGATAAGGCAAGGGTACCTGATGTTTGTTTATAGTTAGCTTTCTTTCCACACAATCTGGAACACTTCATCCAAGGCTACATAAGGAATGAGATATTCTGAATGCCGTGTTGCCAGTTTCGACGAAAGCTTCTAACACCAAGACAAAGCAGAACGTCAGAGAAGCAATGTGCCGGAAGGGTCAGAGGGACATGCCATTCGTGACCATTTTGGGACTGCTGTGCTCGACAATGCAGTTTTACTGGCACTGATCCACCAGCCTTCTGATGAGGATTGCCATTCGTCACACAGACAGACACGTGAAACCAGTTTCAGGTATGAGGCTAAGGCCGATCCCTTGGATTGGGCAGGCAGAATGGTACACCCAAATATGCTCTCTTTAGAGTTTTAGGGCTGGGTAGGAATATCTAGAAATTCTAGTACCAGATAACAATGGTGGGAATGTTCATTGTTTTCACCTTGTTCATAATGCTGTTAATATTGCAGCATTTCATCTGCCTATCTATTGCAACTCACTCTCTTTATAAAGATTATGTTAGTTTCAATAAATGCATTTAAAACTCATCACTAATCTTCTTTGTGTATCTTTGTGTTTACGCCTTGGCATGCATGAGTAATTTGCTGAAAGGGTGAGATCTGTTTCCACGGCTTCCCTGGCAAATCAGAATGTCATACTTCAGGTTGCCACAAATCACCTTCTCCCTGTAAGGTTAGGGGTTCAGGTGAGGCGCTGTGAGCTAGCCAGGAATCAGGCCGACAGTTTATGATAGTGTGAAAGGACTCAGTCCCCCACATTCTGAGGTTCTGCCATTCCAAACACACAGTCCTGTTTCATAATAGGAGCCACACCACAATATATAATAGGAAATTATCAGATTTCTTAAATAGCACCTAACATGAGTTTTTGGGGAATAACATGCAGATTTGTGGTGCTTAACACAGTAAAATTTGCATGGTAGGTAAATGGTTGCTAAATACCGAACATTTTCCCCTAAATTCTGAGAGGTTTAACTTGCCAAATTTAATGAAAGTTGAGGTATTTAATGCACCTGGTAATTATCAGGTGTGGTAAATACCACCTAACTTGGAATCTGACCCCTCTTCAAACAGATGTTTGTGCATGGGTCACAAAATTCCAAGCAACTCAGAATCAGGGCCTAAGAGTATGCAAAACATGTTAGTTGTTAACCAAATTTTCAGCAAATTCATCAAACAGCACTACACATAAAGGCAAATCAAGCAACACCTTTTCAACTCCCAAGTTATCTTTAACTTTTAATACCCTTAAGCCTACCACACAAATTTTTATAATGCTAATTTCTAAAAAAAAAAAAAACATGAAGCGATTTTACATCAAACAAAGGGAAAATGTAGCTTCATGCCAAGTTTAGTGAAATTCAGAGTATTTTTTTTTAGTGAACAGCAAAAAGAAAGGTTTGCTCAGGTTATTCAATGTTGCCAATGAATTTGCAAAACCATCTCAATCAAATCGGATTTATAAGGTGCAGCTCATCAGCAGTGAGCGTATCCCGGCACCGAGAGAATTGTGGCTATGGGGGCTCAGCTGAACAGCCAGGTCTTGAGTCCATTCCTGGGGTCGTCTGATAGTGCGAGGATGAGCTGGGTTTCATCTCAAAAGGATATGATGTACATTCCACGGGTTCTGACAATATTGGCTATGGGGGTGATGTTGATGTTGAACAGTGTGGGGCTGAGGAATGAGCCTTAGGGGATGCTGCAGATGATGTTTTTGGGTTCTGACATGAAAGGTGGTAGTCAGATTCCCAGGGTTCTTCTGGTGTGGAAGGTGGTGATCCATTTGAGTGCATCTTCTTGGATTTCAATGTGGCAAATCCTTTTGATAAGGGTATGGTGGGATATGGTGTTGAATGCTACTGAGAGGTTGAGGAGGATAATGGACACAGTTTCACCCCTGTCAAGGAGGGTTCTTATGTCATCAGTGGCAGCAATTTAGGCTGACTTGGTGCTGTTGGTGCAGAATCTGGTTCGGAAAGATTGTTGTTCTCCAGATGTTCCGTGAGTTGGTGGTTGATAACCTTTTCCATGACTTTGGTGGGAATACAAAGCAGAGAGATGGGATGGTAATTCTTGAGATTGCTGGGGTCAGTGGACGGTTTCTTGAGAAGGGGTTTGACTTCTGCATGTTTCCATTCTTTGGGAAGGTGGCCATGGTTATGGATAACTTGAAAATGGTAGTGAACTTGTTGCTAATTATCTTGCGCCAGAGGTTCAAAATGTGGTGAAGACAGGAGTCCGTGGATGCTCCTGAGTGGACGGATTTCATGATAGCAGTGTTGTTTTGTGCGGTGATTTGGTCCCAGGTGGTAAAGATCTTGTCATGGAAGAAGTCTGCCAGGGTGTCACAGTGTTCCAGAGAAGGGTTGATAATGTTGTTTATGGCTGAAGGGGTTGAAGAACTATCTGACAATGTTGAAGTGTTCTTTGCTGTGGTTAGAGCTGGCTTCGATGCGTTGGCTACGGTGCTCCATTTCGTCTCTTTGAGTAGTTGGTGGTATTTGTTTGGAGTGACTTGAAGGTGGCTTGGTCTTTGGGCTGCCAGCTGCTGTGCTATTTTCTTCCTACTCAGTTGCAGTAGAGTTTCAAGGTTGCAGCTGGCCTGCCTGGTGGGTTTCTTGAGTTATGAGGGCTTGACGGGGGCAACTCTGCTGGTGCAATTGGTGGGCTAGGCGGAGAAGTTTGTGAAAGCCTGTTTTAGAATGGCTGCAGTGTGAAGGTGGGATGTGTTGAGGGCATCTGTCCTCTGGCTTTCTGATGCTATGTTCCAGTTATCATGTGAGGTGCTGGGAAGCTTGGTGGTAGTGCCAGGGGTTCCTGCGATGATGAAGTAGACAATGGTGTAGTCTGCCCAGGTGAGCTTAGTAACATGGCTGTACTTGACTCTGTCACTGGCCAGGAGGATGGGGGTGAGCGTGTGTCCCTTTGTAGTGTAGTCCCTTCATGCCCAACATAGCCTCTCTTTAAATGTTAATTTATTGAAAACAGCTGGACCTATGTAGACTAAAGGACACAAAGCACACTTTCTGATATAGTTCTAACTTTTGCCAAATTTGGTGTGATTCCATGTAGCCATATTTTCTGTATCTGAGAGCAAAGTTTCCTATGGGAATTAATATGGAAAATTGGAACCCTCCCGTCCCTATGTTTTCCTGGCCCCAATTTGACAGATCAATGAAAATTTTCCAGAAAGGAGCTGATGTGCATAAACTTTGTTTTCTAAAGCTTCATGCAGACTTAGCAAATGGTGCGAAAGTTATCAGTGAAACAAAAAATGCTCTTCTTATAAAAACTTTGACCTAACTATAGCTACACTGAAGCGATAGGTAGATAGATAGATAGATAGATAGATAGATAGATAGATAGATAGACAGATAGATAGATAGATAGATAGATAGATAGATAGATAGATAGATAGATAGATAGATAGATAGATAGATAGATAGATAGATAGATCTCGATGTAGTGACTCCCGATGTAGTGGCTGTGATATAGTGATGTATCACTGACCTGTAACATAGATTCCTTCTATATATAGGTATTTAGTTTAATTTTTAATTTATAAAGCGCTTTTGCCTGTAGAGACAATACAAAATTGCACAATGATTATTAAAACTGCTTACAATACCACAAAACTTAGCATGATTAAGAATGAGTAGAAAAAAAAGTGTGTTGCAGTGTTTTTCAGCATTCAGGGAAAGTGAGTTAAAATTAACATATTTGGATAAGGGTGCTAGTGTTTAAAGCAGATTTCAATTGGGCAAGGGAGTAATAAAGTAGAACAAGAATGGGAGAAGGCCCACAATTAAGTTGCATGAATATTGAGAAATTATAAAGATTTAAGTGCCACAGAATTTCAAACAGGTCTGAGGTTTGCTGTTTGTTGTGCATTTGATAATGACAAGTAGGAGAAATAGAAGCGAAAACATAGAGATGATGGACAGAAAATAACAGCAAGTTTCCAGGTTTAAAGAGACAGAAAGAAAGAAAGAAGCAACAGGAAACAAGATATTAAAGGGAGCAGGCCAAGGATGAGGGGCAAGAGGAGGAAAGAAAATAATTAGCATTTTTACTCTGGTGAAAAATGCTACAAATCAAGCAAGTAGTTGGTGAACTCAGATGCGTGCCCCAAATCCCCACACCAGTATAACCCAAATATACAGAGAAAGCATCCCTGGAACTATACCCCTGCGGATAAGAGTGAAGATAGTGAGGAAATGTGGGACATATATGGCTAGAGAAGGCTTCTGATACACCATAGGCATTCACATGCAATGCCTCAGCCCAATGAGGGGGGTCTCAGCAGGAGGAAGATAAACCAGGGTCAATTAAGGAATCGGCAAAGGCAGTGACTGCGATAAAACAGACATCTATTCCCAAGGACCCAAAATATCGAAAGTAAATATAATGCCACACATCTCTGATTTCTTACTCACTACTCCCTGATCAATGGTATTCGTGAGCACCAGAGCAACCAGGAAATACCCTGACACTGGAGAAGTGTTAACTGGGAAACACCCGGAACAACTACTCCGAAACCACGAAGCCGTGAAAAACAAAAGTGAAACAACGCTTTCGTTTTACACGACTTCCTGGTTTTGGTACGTTAACCACGCATGTCTGAACCAGGTACATGCGTGGTTAAGGTACAGGAGAAGGGAGTCGGAATCGACGCGGTGAAGGAGGAGCTAAGTTGGGCTGGGACTGAGGCTTTTTTTTTTGGGGGGTGGGGTGGGGGGCTGGGGGTGATTAGGGTTTGGGGGAGTGGGGGGTCAGGGTTTAGGTTTAAGGGGTGGGTTGGGGTGTTTAGGTTTTAGGGGCAGGGTGGTGACTCGGGGTATTTTTAGTTTTTGGGGTGGGGTGGGGGGCTGGGAGTGATTAGGGTTTAGGGGGTTCAGGGTTTAGGTTTAAGGGGTGGGTTGGGGGGTTGGGGTGTTTAGGTTTTAGGGGCGGGGTGAGGACTCAGGGTATTTTTAGTTTTTGGGGTGGGGTGGGGGGCTGGGAGTGATTAGGGTTTGGGGAGGAGGGGGGTCAGGGTTTAGGTTTAAGGGCTGTGTTGGGGTGGTTTAGGTTTTAGGGGAGGGGGTTGGGGTTGTGGTAATTTTGGGGGTGGGGGGTTGGGGTAGTTGTGGGGATGGGGGGTCGCGGTAATTTTTGGGGGTGGGGGGCTAGAGGGGAAGCTTGCTGGAACCGTGCATGCTGATTACTAATGCCTTTACCAGGAATGCGTTTACAACTAAAAATTGTTGTTAACGCATTTGTGGTAAAGGCATTAGTGATAAGAATGAGGTCGTTGTTCCAACCTCGTTGTTGAGCCATGGGTGCTTGAAGCACTTGTGGTTCCGACATATAACCGTGTTAACTATCTGTTGGGGAGCAAACATGGGTTAGACCAACCATCCCCAATTGGGCAAGTAGGTATGACCTTTCTAAAGGATGTGGAGCCACGAAGGGGAATCAAAATATACATGACACTGCTTGTATAGGCCTGGAGGAATTTGTCTGACCTTTCTGAATGCCTAGTTCCACTTTGCTAGTACGCTCTAACCACCACTGGTCTGGTCTCCACAATTTCAATTGGGAGCTATATCTACAGAATCTACCCTGCAAACTGTCTAATATCAGCATTCCATGCATAGAATCCAACACTTTCAGGAGATTCCTGACAAAAGGAGCCATTCAGAGTAGAGACAAAATAATAGTTCTCCTTATGCAGTTCCGTATCTCTAACAATTACCTAGAATAGGCATTCTAGAATATGTGGTTGTTTTTGGATCTATTGTGACATCATTGCCAGGATGGCCCAGGTACAGAGGATGAGATATAGATTTGTGAGCAAGTTTGTAGAAATCTACAAGATGAAAGAGTAGCAGAGGTTATTGAAACTTGAAGAAGACTAAGAGTAGAACCCAGAGTGACAGTAAAAGGGAGGGTAAGTGATGAAGACATTGCATAGAGGCAAAGAGAGGTAAGATGAGTGGCAGGCAATATCAAGAGCACACATACATGTTATCATTCCTGCTGTTAAACTGTGCTTTATAAATATCTATGATTGCTCACAGTGCTGCTATTACGAGAATCCACAAGAATCGAGAACCCACTTGAATAATATCAAGAATTGTAATTAAATTTCAAATCGCGTTCAGACAATGATACATCGGATCCGCGTGTTCAGTTTAAGTGCATTTATTAATTCCAATCACAGATATTTTTCTGAAGAATACAAGGAGAGACAGCCGACACGTGTTTGGCAGTGGGTTGACCTTGAGATCAAGTATACTCAGTGATGTCATGATTTATCTCATTAGCTTGTCCTCTCCCTCTCAGAAGATGCCACCTCCACACGAGCCATCTTCCAAAACACCATGACAGACATCTCTACCTGGATGAGGTCCAACTGCCTCAAACTAAACTCAGATAAGACGGAGATCCTCATCTTCTGTAACAAGCCTTCTTCCTGGGACGACTCATAGTGGTCCGCTGCCCTCGGTCCGCCACCTGGACCCACCAGCCACGCATGCAACCTCGGGATCATCCTAGACACCCACCTGACCACGAAGCAACAGATCAACTCTGTCTCCTCAGCATGCTCCAACATCCTTGGCATGCTCTGCAAGATTTTCCGCTTAATACCCATCTCCACCAGGAAAAGTCACCCAGGCCCTTCTCTCCAGCCGCCTCGACTACGGTAATGAGCTCTATATTGGAACCACCAAACAGCTCTTAAACTGCCTGCAGATTATCCAGAACACCACAGCCAGACTTGTCCTCACAACCTCTGAGCCCTCCACTGGCTCCCAGTACAGCAAGATGCCTCTTCAAACTCCTCACGCATGTATACAAGGCCCTCCACAAGAGCTGACCCACCTACCTCAACAACTGCCTTTCGTTTCACCTACCGACCAGAGAACTACGATCAGCCACCCTTGTCCTGGCCCACACTCCACGCATCCACCTCAAGTGCTTCGGAGGAAGCTCCTTCTCCCACCTTGTCGCAAGTCCTGGATGACCTTCCCATTCACCTTCACACTTCCCCCTCCCTGAAGAAAACTCAAGACCTGGCTCTTCAACCACCACCTCCGCCAGCTGGGCTAGGCCCACAACACCAAATCAATGCCTGGAGACCACCCTGGTTGACAAGCTCCCGCCTTACAAGAACCCCCCTGATTGATTGCTTGATTATACCCTTTCCATGTTAGTCTGTGTCCTCTCACTGGTTCCCAAAGCCTGTCTCGTGCCACTACTTTAAGTAGAAAGATGTGTTGTTATAGATCCTTATCATTCTTGATTTCACTGACTCACTGATCCAATGTTTATTTCCACATGCTATAGATTCATGGCTGTGATTGCTATCGTTTGCAATGACGTTTGCTAGAAATCTTTAATAAAAAGTATATATTGCAAGAAAAAAACAGAGACACCAAGGAAATACAGGGCGCTTGGATGGTTAACCAGAAAAAATGCATCAGAAAGATGGTTATGAATAAGCAAATAAGAAGGGGCATACCTATCAATGGTGCAGTAGGTGCAATAGTACTGGAGCCCAGAAGTGTGAAGGGCCAATTGCACTCCTGTCCTTTACCACCCTGCCAGGACCGGGGGGGGGGGCTTTTAACCTGCTTGCATTAGGGGCAATGGAAACTTTGCTACCTTACTTGCAAATAAGAAGCTTAATAAGAGATGTCAAGTGAGCCTTATTGTAGAATAAGTTGAAGAATACCAAAGCCCAGATTGATGAGGAGATAGAAGAAAGTTAAGAGCATTAGTTCAGAGCGATCAAAAAGATTGAGAGTAAATTCATCAAGTGTAGATGTCTTAGGTAAATAGAGAACAACACTTCTTCAAAACAAGAACATAGGCCGGTAGATAAAGAATAGCTAAGCAAAGCAAATGAATGCTGACAAAGGGTTGCTAAGAGAGTCGTTGGAGTAGTAGACCTGGGAAATATGACTGCATCTCAGGCATTGAATAAGAATAAGTAAAATGGGAGTGAGAGAAAGATCCGTTTTAAGTCAAATTCCTATTCTTCAACAGAACACAGATCACATAAGTATGTAATGCAGAACACTGACATCACAACCGTCTAAACCAACACTACAGCAACAGCCTTAGAATTTCAGTACTTAGGAAAATCACAACCATTTAGCTTCAGGCAAGATGATGTTATTTGAGTTTGTGTGGCAGATGTCATACTCGGCCCCCACACAGCGTTGCATTGTTCAAATCTTAGTAAATATGTCTCTTAGTCTTCCCTCTCCCATCATGTGTACTCTTCACCAGCACACAGGATCCTAATGTAGGACCCTGCGCACAGAGTGCCCCCCAACTCTTCCTCGGGACTGAAGGCCAATGAACATTTATGACATATGAAAACCCAGGGCTCCCTCATCACATTTTCTGGGCGAGGGGGCATCATTTTGGTTATGCAACTGTCCGTGCATCCCCCTCACCATAGAATGAGTACCTGCACTTCTATATTTCCATTTAAAGCACTGCCCCTCACTCTTCTTTCATAGTATTACCTGCTCTACCGTCCTTCGCTTCTTGCCCGCGCTTTTTGTGTTCACTGTAATATCTGCCAGAACTGCCTGTAACAGTACAGGAGAAAAACTGTTCCTTGCTCTTCAAGCCCTTCAGAGCATTGCCCGCGCCAGAGAAGCAGTTAGCAAATTCTCTGCTTTCCCATCTGCGTCCCGCCTGCTGACGGGCCTGGGCCTTGGAGAGGAGCGTTTCATTTGAAGTCCTTGGCATTCTATAAATGCCAAGCGTGGATATATTAAAGCAACAGAGAGAGGCCTTGCAGCCTGGGTTACTGCTCCTTACTGCTCCCGTAGGCCCAGGTTTCCGTTCCCGGCACTTCCAGATGCTGTCGCCGCGGTCCGACGTTACCTGTGGTGATAGGCGCTGGGGAGGGAAGACGGGTTGGTAGATCAGGGGTCGCAGGAGCCCCGGGGTGTCGGAGAGATGAACAGGGCTGATGAAGGAAGAGGAGTCTTACAACACATGTTGTCCTTCGGCCGCCGGCTAACGTTTATTCGTTAGGACAGTGATAAGAATGTTCTAGAATCTGGCTTCAAGCGGGAAGATATACAAGTATATTTTCATCCACCCCTCACCCACCTCCTGCTGCCCTTAAAGGGAGCAAAATATAACCAGATTGTGTTGTTTATGTTGTAGAATGGCTGCCTGTCACGCTAGTATCTTCCTGTGTATTTGAGCCCAACGGGAATTTTTATTCTACACCATACCGAGTGCTTTTTTTTATTTTATAAATCGTGTTAATCACATATCCATTTCGTGACGGTTTATAAATCAAAGGATACTTGTCGAATAAAAAATAAAGTTGATTTTATCAAATGTTGACTTGAGAACGGGGTCATCCAGAATGAACTGTGCTCTGTCCTGTGCAGTGGCTTACCAAGGGTGGCACAGTCACTTCACTGCTACTGAAAGCAAGAGAAAACATCCAATTTAATCTGCCATTATGCAGGGAA
Source organism: Pleurodeles waltl (assembly GCF_031143425.1). Taxonomy (NCBI): domain Eukaryota; kingdom Metazoa; phylum Chordata; class Amphibia; order Caudata; family Salamandridae; genus Pleurodeles; species Pleurodeles waltl. The sequence goes on from NC_090450.1 coordinate 789,492,633, forward strand.
AGAGCCATAATTTGGGTCTAAATGGCTTCCCACATCTCGGGGCCCCAGTACCACTGCATCTGACGCACCACTGAAAGCTGGTCTTGTGACCTACGTGTTGGTATGGAATAATGATACAGCTGGTGCTTTAGCCAACCGAACCGTAGCACTGTGCTTACTTACTACACATGAAACAAAACACTCCTGTCATGTGAGGTGTGTCCTGTGACACAAAAGAGCAGCCAAAAGTCAGCAGGTGATAATTCTGGATGTGAGCTTCACCACTAAGAAATTAGCCCAGATTTGTGGTTACACAAGCCAGACGTGCTTCTCCAGTGCAAGCAGGGGGTTGGAAAACAGCTTTCCTGGTATGAAACGGGGGTAGCTCCTTTGCTATGGGGAAGAAGCGTCACCCCACCGGCTGAGCCAGCAGCAGAAAAATAAAACCATAGTTGTTTTATTTTTCTGTTGCTGGCTCAGCCAGCAGTGAAGGGAGGGGCGGGGCTGGGCCAAGGGAGATGGGAGTGGGATGAGGAGAGAACCTAAATATCCATGTGTGTTTGGCCATCCGTCTCAGGCCGGCCAAACACACATGCCCACTTAGGTTTCTCCACTTAGGTTTGTATTTAACAGCCAGGCTAGAGACACTACACAGACCCCAGGGTTATGTTTGAGCAGTAGTCCGAGCCACTCATACCAATCCTGGTGCTGCTTTCATGCTAGGTGTAGCATGAAACCAGCTCTAGGATTGCTGGGGAGCCTGTGCTGATGTCCCACTTAATGCTGAGACAATACATTGAGGGAACAGGAGTGAAGTGGCAGAAGACAGCGGTGAGATAAGTTTATTTTTGTTATTTTTTTTTTAATTTTCTCCCTACGTTTACCCCCCCCCTCCCATTCAGATTTGCGGCAGCCACAGCTGGTGTAATTTCCCCTTCATGCCCACAGGCCAGTAGCACAGGCTGATCATTTCCATTGCTTCTATTCTGGAAAGTTAGTGACTCTTAGAATTTGTTCTAGGCATTGCTGTCGACACTGGACTTTCCAAACAAACATCTCACCTTTGAGTGTCAACCATATCCTTAGCATGAACTCTTAACTATTTGCTGGGGCAATGGTAAGCTAACTCTGTGCTCATGTTTCTATCTACATTGTCTAGCTGGGTGAGCTAACTCTGTATTCATGTGAGTTTCTACATTGTCCTATTGTTTCAGACTTATTTCTACTTAGTCTATGATTTAGTATTGTTTCCTTCGTCCCTTTTTCTATTTTTTTTTTTAATCAAAATACCTTTCTCTCTTTTCATCCCTCTTTCAGATCAGCCCCAGATCCCAGAAACAAGCATGGAACACCCAGCAATTTCAAAGAAGGTTCTGCTTGCTATATCTACAGCCCTGGTCTCTGGACTGAATCAATTCAAAGGTTGGACAGGGACTTGTTAACTTCCTTTGCACAAAGAGGGTGTGTGATCTTAGTGTTGGAGAAGTATGGTCGAGGCTTTTTACTAATTAACTGGTAACATCCATTTGGTAAACTACTCCCTCACTAAAATCACACGTCTGCAGTTATTTATACATGCGACCAAAAATATAATGGAATGGAACACAACTCCAAGAACATATAATCATAGGACAACAGAGAATTCAGTCCATAAAATCTGTAGTCTTCAGTAATCTGACATATAATTTTAATATAATATAGCATAGTATATATAACAAATGAGGCAAATGTCAATGAATATGATTATTCCCTTTTACACATAATTATCTCGTTTAGCTCACAGCAGAAATGCCATAAATAGCCTTTAGGAACAAAACAGGAATGTCCTAAGCCTAATCTTTATGACTCCAATTATTAGGGTATCATACAAGGTAGAAAGGCGACTGTCAATCTTTTGGGGTCAATGTTAAGTCAATGACACAGAGTTATGTATAATTGACTGATCAGCACCATGGACAGTGTTTTTTTTTTTGTTTTACATCTTTTACAGTCATTTGATAAAAATAACTTGAACAAAACTATCTACTTAGTGGTTGGGCTTGCCCAAACATTCTAACTCATCTTTTTATATTTAAGTAAGAGTTGGAGGAGCTCTTAATAGGGTTGATCAGTTCATTAGCCTCATACTCTGCAATGGATCTACTGCCACGCCCTCCGTATATAGGGCAGACATATCGCCTGTTTGATATGAAGGAGGGGCAGCACAACTGCAGCCTATCGAATCACAGCCCTGCACAACCCTGAACAGCGCATGGTGCTGTGTGATGCACTGTCCACCAACTAGGCCTCAAGAGCTGGAACAACAGATTCATGCTCTCGCTGGGTGCTTCAGGGACAGTTGTAATGAATCAGTCAGAAGCGTCCTTGCCAGGCACCCTATGATGATAGACTCCTTGGTAATATAGATAAGGGATTGTTCGTGCACAGTATGGATAGCACATACACTCACTTGTAACTTATAGAGGTGGGACTGTGGTCTTTTGGCTCAGTTTCTACTTAAACGACTTGGGCAGAAAAAGGCAACTGCAGAATATGACCTGTATTTTGAGGTGTGTTCTCCTTTCACTGGCAAAAGATGGTCCTTTGGGCAGGCAATCAGAATTAGACTCTTGGTGTCCATGGATCAGTATGTAAACCAAGCATGTCCCTGTTGGAAAACAAGTGGGCACTATGTCAGGCCTCACACCGGAAGGTCCTCGCTGGAGACCCCAGTGCCCACCCAGGACATGAAACTATGATTCACGACAAAGAGTAAGAAAAAGGATGGTTTTGGTGCAAAGCTCGAGGTAACTGTTGTAGCATTTTAATGTTCTGATTACTTAAAATCACATACAATAAGAGACTACCAGATAACATAAATAAAAAGATCATCATTTACAATACATACAAACAATGATACAAGTAGTTCAAATTAATTGCTTACAACGTCCATACATAATAAATATAATAAAAATCATCACACATCAATTGTTTTTTTTTATATTCCCATGGAACAAAGCCTAGTGCAGTCATTAAGTGTTTGCATCCCATGCACTCTAAGCAGCAATCATAAATATATTTTCCTAATATACAACAACTTGGGACAGATGCAGAGAACATGTTTAATAATTTATTTCCTTAAATGACACAAAAAGCATAACATAAACGGATTCATTGTTTTTTTCCATACACCCCAACTGAATCAGTGAAATATATAAAAGCTGAAACCTTAAAAAATGTTTAATACTAAAAGGATCAATTGATAATCTCGGAATAGTTCTGCCTTATATGTTTGTAAGAATCTAAAACATAACCATTATTTTTATTTCCTGAGCAAACCTCCCTCATGATGTTCAAATTGAGATAATGAAATCACTTTCTTAAAACGCTTTTTACACGGCAGCCTTGTCATATAAGGAAACTGTAGAAATCATACTTTGTCCAAAAAAAGAGAAAAGCAACGTTATTGCAAATGCAAAATCCATCTGGAATGTAAGGTGGTAAAACCCCTGACACATTTAGGCTGGCTTTACGGACTACACTTGATAGAGCGGTCCGTACTAATAATTTTTACCTGTATTCGGACGCTCTTTAGGCCGATGAATCTTTTGACTAAGTGGGACTCTCTGTACTCCTAATCGATCAATTGCATCAAATCAATAATCAATAACGAACATAAGCAATACCTTGATCAACATAACACTTGACAATTAATCCAGAATACATTTCGGCGAACCCTGACCTTTCAGTCAGGAATAACCACACCAGTTTATTCAAAGTTAGTGAATTTTATTTCCCTATATTAACAAAGCTAGCACAATATAGATGTGTCTCAACACCAAATGATAAACGTAAATGAACATTAATAGCTGTCCATAGCGGCGAAACAAGTGCAATCTATTCAGCATTTGAATCACAAGGCATTCGATAATAGCAATGCAAATCACTAATACGATAATCTGTAATGAACTAATCGCATACATTTAGTCAGCATAACAAAATCTCAAATTGCATCGTGCGACAAAAGGAATCCTCGTCTAACCTCAAATTAGCATCGGCAGGTGGGACTTCATGCAAAAACAATTTAGCAACATTAATTTAGAAAAACTCCTAACTAGGGATCTTGTCAAAAATCAGCAGTTGGTTACCTAAAAGAAACACAATGCAATTTTACAATTTCCTTTCATATTTACCAATTACGATCAGCATACAAGGAAGTCTTCGTCTCACAGGTACCGTTCTTCGGTCAGCATGGGTACCGTTTCGATCAGCATGGAACGGGGCAAAGGGGCAGGGGTGGACGGGGCAATTGCCTCACGGCGGCAAGGTAAAACTACTACTTCATGCAAAGGGATCAAATCAAAGTTAAAGTCTCTAGGGCCAGAATTATTAAAGTCTCTTCCTCTCGATTAGAGAAAGCATCGAAGTCTCTCAAAATGGCGTCGCAGCAAAGTGGGCCATAATAGCTACGAAGTCTACAAAATGGCGGGTATCGAGCTGGTAATGCCTACTTTCTTCTCGTGCACCTGATTTTTATAGACAACAGTTCAAATCCAGTAGGGTCTTCCATTGGAGGGTTCATAGGTTAGCTTCAAATTGTCCAATCAAAAACGACAGTTCTCAAGCTTTTACTTAAGCATACATTATCCTTGGAGATGGGTACACAAGTTGCAACATTGTATACCAATTAGCTCACTTTCAGAGCCTCCATTGTCCGCACCTGCAAATCGACCTTGGAGTAAAGAGAAAATATGCCAGGCTGGCACGAAACTTTAAGATAAGCATGTGAACGGTCTCAGTGGAAAAGTACAGCTTCAAGCAGAAATACACGTTTAATAGCACACTGGAAAAATACGAGCATCTAAACCGTGAGACCAGGCCACTAGGCCAAAGCCTGCACTAAAGTAATGCTAAGCTAAAACATTTCAAGCAAGCAAATCATAGCACACGTTTACGATTATGTCGGATTAGTGCAATTCTAATACACCATGTTATATAAAGCACGCTTATAAATGTTGGCAAACTACTCTGAGGGCACATTTTGTCCCCGTACAATCTTTATTAATTCGGTTAAAGTCACACATGATTATTTCACACTACGTTTACGCGTTAATAAATGAAAACCTTCATTTTCTGCTTCATCAATCCCTCCTCTGATGACTACTAGTCATCACACCAAATCATGCCCACAAATTTTATTCCATTAAAATTCTGTCAGTTCCCTTTTCCTTTTAATTCCCCTAGTTTGCGCTTTGTATTCTTCTGCCATTCTTTTCATAATTTTCTCTTCTTTTCTTCTTTTAATTCTTTCCATAATCATTATTATCCCCCTTTTTATTCCCCAAATTTCAAATATGCAAATTATTACTATTAATATTCCTTCTATTATTTTCAGTAATATCCCATTCCAAATTCCCCCAATCCAATGTCCCACTGAAGCAAGTCCTTTTCCAACCTTCTCCCACACTCCTGGTTCTTTCAATTCCTTCAAATGTGCACTTTCTTTTGTTAAATTAGCAAGCATAGTTTTAATTTTCACACTATTGTCGGGAATATAAGTACAACAGTGTCGTGCACCAAGCATTTTGCAAACGCCCCCATCCTTTGCTAAAAGAATGTCTAAAGCAAGCCTATTTTGAAGAGTCATAGCTCTTTCCGCTGCAAGTTCAACATCTATCAGGATTATAGCACCTGAAAACTTTGTCAACATGTTATCCACTATAGTAGACAACTTTCTTATTTTGATGGAATTCAACACAACTCCCAATGAAGGAATCATGACTCCAAATATATCTCCTACCACAGCAGCTGCGGTCTCTCTTTTCTGGATACGATGGGATCCAGATGTCTTTTGAATCATCGATAGGTCATCCAGTTGATAAACCTTTGGGAACACTATACCCAAATAACATCTCCCCCACCATCCCTTTGGAAGACGATAATAGGCATTATACCCACAAATGTAGTATACACCTGGAATGACAGGGTCAAGTCCGTTCATCATGAATGTCCATTTGGCCTTAAAGATAAACGTATGTTTACACTCACTCGCTCCTACAAAAATGTTGTCATAATAAGATTCACCTCGATATATACAAAATTTCCCTACATGCCAAGCATCTAAAGCAATTTTCCCTTGTGTCTTTATTGCAGCAAAATCATAATTATCTACTGAAGCCCTCTTATGTAGCTCCTTTTCTAATTTCGCATTCATTTGTGCCCTTCTATCATCTGTGCGATCTAAAAAGCTTATCTCTACTGCAGAGAGCGAGCAGGTAAGGTTTTCCCTATGAGCGTGAGCCGTTTCAAAAGGTTGCATTGGCTCGAAAAATTCCCTCATTATTTTAGCATCCCAGTCTTTAGCAATCTGGCTTAGCTGCGCTATTATAGGAACATATGCAAAGGTAACATCATAATTTGAATAAAAATACTGTATGTTAGTTTGACCATAAAATCTAGACATTACTATACTACATGTAATCCCGTATGTAAGAGGCATGTGATGATATGTCACCCCTTCCTTCACTGATGTCGGTATCTGTGTACACACATAACAATCTTTTGCATCCATAGTCTCAACATATTCTGTTAGCAAGCGATAGAAAACATTATATGAAAGTTCTTTCTTATCATGCAAGAGTCTCTCATCTATTTCTAGTCTTTTCAATGCAGTTAGTTCAGTGACAGTGACAGGAGCAAAAGTAGAAGCATCAATCCTCTCATTCTCACCCTTACCATGCATTCCGAGTACAATCGCCATTATTATTAGTACACATGCAATTATTAAGCCTATACACACATATTTACAATATTTCTTTCTACTGTTTTGCGTCATGATCTGTATAGAATCAGAGAGCTAGAAGCACCTATAAAAGAACTATTTAGCAATTCAGTTACAAAGCTGAACGAGCACAATGTTCACACAGTTTTCTTCAAGAGGCCAGTCACTTATCGGTTAGCAGCATTTGTCTCAATTCGGCAATAACTCAGTCTTTATCGGTTTAGCAAATGTCTCATCCGGTTTAGCAATGTCTCAGCTGGTTGTTTGTTTCACGTTATATTGTAGCAAGCAATATCATTTATTACCCTTTCAATCGACAGAGTCCATAAAACTTTTCTTTTCTATTGGTATCTCTTCCTCTTCTTCGTTCTCGATGCTTAGAGATACAAACTCATCAGTCCAATCGTCATTGACTGCATACGCCCATTCAGGACCGGAATATCTCCTGTTTGGTATCCTTTTCCTTTTCAATTTTGCTTCTCTTTTCGATTCTGCTTCGCTGGTACTTTCCTCTTTTGTCAAGTCTTTTTCTTCACTCGAGGTTGGTACCACGACAGACACTTCCTTTCTTTTCTCTTTCACTTTTGGCCTTTCTCCGTCGTTCAAACCTTCTCCAGTCCTTTGTTTCACTGGTGATATACTTAGTCTCCTCTTTGCACCATGTCCATTTGACGGACCTGCGACCTTTTCTGTAGAAGCTTGAACTTTTTCGTTCTGTTCTGCCTTGTCCCCTCCTTCTGGGGAATCAATCACGTTCTCTTTTTCTTTTTCTGTATCGTCTGCTTCTGGGAAAGCCCTCCTCTGATCAGGCTCTCCTGCTTTTTCACCTTTTTCGAGCCCTTCGTCACCGTTACTTTCGTCAGGCTCTTTATCACTTTCAGCTGCTTCAGGTTCTTTGTCACCTTCAGCTGCTTCAGGCTCTTTGCTACCCTCAGCTGCTTCAGGTTCTTTGTCACCTTCAGCTTCTTCGTCGCTGTCTGAACTTTCTCCTTGGTCTTCCCCAAGTGAGTCGGACTCTTCGCCCTCCAATAATATCTCTTTCTCTCCTGCTTCTGCCTGTTCTCTTTCAGTTCGGTTTTGTTCTGTTTCAGCACTCAGCACTGTTTTATCAGGCACTGGCAGTTTCAGCGCTTCAACTTCCTCATCTGTGGGACACAACACCTTCTTTGTGTGACTGGCGTGAATCCAGTTGGGAACCCCCGCACACTTCACAGCGGTAGTTGTCGTCAGGATCACTTGGAAAGGGCCTTTCCAACGGGGTTCCAGACACGACTTTCTCACGTGCTTCTTTACCACGACCCAGTCACCTGCTTTCAGTGCGTGTCCTGGACCTTGTATCGGTGGCAAGGTGGTCGCTTCCACCTGGTGAGAGAAAGAGCGAACCACGTCAGCTAGACCCTTGCAGTAGTCTAACACCATATCATCTGTAATATTCAAAAGCGCGTTTGCAGGAACTGCAGGAAGTCTCATAGCCCTGCCCATGAGAATTTCGTGCAGAGACAATCCAGTCTTTCTATCAGGGGTGTTTCTCATTGACATTAGCACCAAGGGCAATGCGTCAGGCCATTTCAAATTTGTCGATGCACATATTTTCGCCATTCTTGATTTCAGTGTACCATTCATCTGCTCCACCAGTCCTGATGCTTCAGGGCGATAGCTACAATGCAGCTTTTGCTCAATGTTCAGCGCTTCGCAGAGTAACTTTATCACCTCGTTATTGAAGTGACTTCCCCTATCTGATTCTAAAGAGATCGGGAATCCGAAACGTGGTATCAACTCCCTCAACAATAGCTTTGCAACTGTAAGGCTGTCATTTCTACGTGTGGGGTATGCCTCAATCCAGTGACTAAAAATGCACACAATCACCAACACATATTTCAGACCTCCATGCACAGGCATCTCAATGAAGTCCATCTGCATACGACTAAAAGGCCCGCTTGCCCTACCAATGTGGCTCGCGTTCACAACTGTTCCCTTTCCTGGGTTCATCTGCTGGCAAGTGACACATCGATGGCAAACTGCTTCTGCAGCTTGACGAAATCTGGGGTTAAACCAATCAGTTTTGAACAATCTTATCATGGCATCTCTCCCTAGGTGAGCTTGCCCATGATAGAACCGCGCAAGCTGTGATAAGAGACTGTTTGGCAAAACAAATTTTCCCTCATTTGAAACCCATAACTCATCTGGTCTTTTTATACATTGTGATTTAATCCAGGAATCTCTTTCATCCTCCCTGACATTATTCTGTAATGCTTTTAGTTCATCTATTGTATCTACGACCTTCAAGGCAAATGCTTCAGCTGGTTCGAGTTCTGTTTCACTTATCGAATTCCATTCATCTCTGAGTAATATACAATTCAAGGCACAAAATCTCGCGACTTGATCCGCATATGCATTTCCCAGAGAAACATAGTCCTGTCCTTTCGTGTGAGCACTACACTTTACCACTGCAACTTCGGCTGGCACTTGAATGGTGTGTAACAATTCCCTTATCCTTTCCCCATTCTTCACTGGGGATCCTGAAGAAGTCAGGAAACCTCTCTGTGACCATAGTTGTCCAAAGTCATGCACAATCCCAAACCCGTATTGACTATCAGTGTAAATGGTGACTTTCATCAATGCAGACAGTTGACATGCTCTGGTAAGGGCTACAAGTTCTGCTACTTGTGCAGAATAGACTCCTTGAAGCCATCCCGCTTCCAAGACACCTGTTACAGTACATACAGCATATCCTGCTTTCAAAATCCCCATCCCGTCTCTTAGACATGAACCATCAACAAAAAGAATTTGGTCATTTTCATCAAGCTTAGTATCCTTAATGTCCGGTCGAGGTTTTGTGCAAAATTCAGTCACCTGAAGGCAGTCATGCTCGACGTCTTCAGCGTTCTCAATTTCAGCATTTTCTCCAGGGAGCAAGGTTGCTGGATTCAACGTAGTGCACCTTTTCAGCTGCACATTCGGTGAGCCCAGAATTATCGTTTCATACCTTGTGAGTCTTGCTCCAGTCATGTGCTGCGTTCGGGAGCGGGTCAAAAGTATTTCAACTGAGTGAGGGACCATGACTGTTACTGGGTGTCCCATCACTATTCCTTCACTCTGAGTGAGGCTGATACCAACTGCTGCTACGGCGCGCAAACACCCAGGGAGTGCTGCTGCGACCGGATCCAAAGTAGCTGAAAAATACGCTACTGGTCTGTTTACGCCACCATGGGCTTGAGTCAAGACAGACAAAGAACATGCGTCACGTTCATGACAAAACAATGTGAAAGGCTTTGTGTAATCAGGCATACCTAAAGCTGGAGCCCTGCACATGCACTCTTTCAATTCAACAAAAGCATCCATCTCATCTCCTTTCAGCTCAATTTGATCCAAGGCATCCTTCTGGGTCAGTTTCAGTAAAGGCTTTGCTAGAGTCGAGAAGTTGGGAATCCACTGGCGACAGTAGCCCACCATTCCCAAAAATTTCCTCACCTCCCTCCTTGTCTTTGGTGGACTCATTTGAAGTACGCTTGTTATTCTTTCCTTCATTATTCTCCGTGACCCTTTCTCTATCTGGTGACCCAAGTATTTCACTTTCTTCTGGCAGAACTGCAATTTGGAAGGAGACACCTTATGTCCATTCCTTCCCAAATGATTCAACAGAGCAATGGTATCGGCGGTGCAGCCACTTTCTGTCTTTGATGCAACCAGTAAGTCATCAATATACTGTACTAGGGTTGACTCGAATGGCAATTCTAATGCTTCCAAATCTTTCTTTAGAATCTGATTGAAGATTGACGGTGACTCAGAAAACCCTTGAGGAATTCGACACCAACTGTACACTCTGTCTAGGAATTTGAAACAAAAGAGGAATTGGCTGTCCTCATGAAGAGGCACAGAAAAGAATGCCTGTGACAAGTCGATGACTGAGAACCATTCGGCATCGCAAGGGACTTGAAACATTATCACAGCTGGATTTGGTACGACAGGGCAGCATTTGACTATGATGTCATTTATTTTCCTCAAGTCCTGCACAAGTCGGACCTTTCCACTTGGCTTTATGAGTCCCATTATTGGTGAATTACATGGACTGCTTAACACTTCTTTCAGTACTCCCTGTTGTACAAATTCGTCAATAAGTTGGGCAACTTTCATGAGGGTGTCTTGTGGCATGTGGTATTGTGGGGTCTGGGGAAATATTGCATTGGGCTTTACAGTCACTTTCACTGGTTCCACTCCTTTCATCAATCCCACCTCTTTCCCTGTCATGTCCCACACTTCCTTTCCGACTGTCTCCCGTAATTCGGCTGGAATATCTTCTTCAGTTATCATCGGGAAAAGACAAATCAGAGGATACTCTTCATCTACCGTTTCCATCTCATCCCCCTCTACACTGTCCTCTTCTTCCCCATCACTGCTCGTCTGAATTGTTATTCCTTCGTTCGAACACATGATCGAACAACCCAATTTGCACAATAGGTCTCTCCCTAATAGTGCTATCGGGCTTGAGTCACATACCACAAACTGATGTACCCCTTGATAGTTACCGATGCTTACTGGTACCGGATCTGTTATTGGGTTCGTCAGGTGCCTGTTTGCTACTCCCACCACTTGAACTGTCCTCCCTGAGAGTGGCAAATTTGGTACTTCACTGCTCTTAACAGTTGAACGTGTGGCTCCCGTGTCAACCAAGAACGAGACACGATGACCCATTACTCTTCCCTCTACGTACGGACCCTTTTGATCAACTTCCAAGGATGCTGCAAGCACACAATCTCCTTCTTCTTCTGAACTTTCACTCTCCCATACATTGTTTATTCCACTCTCACTGTGTAATGGGAACTGTTGTACGGTGCCATTTGTACTCATTACCTGACCCGAGACCTGTGGAGGAACCATCACTTGCTGCTGACTCATTGGCGCCAAGGGTATTTGCATTTGCTGATTAGGTACCATAGGTAACTGCTGTTGCATTGGCTGCATTTGCGTCACCTGCATACGGGGCATCTGCATCTGCTGCGGCTGCATAGGTTGCAATCCCTGCAATTGATTTACGGTCTGAAAATTTGGGCTTGGACCTCTCACTTTCGGTCCCCTCATTGTCTGAAATGCATTGACATCATTGTTTTGCTGACCAACACCTACACCTGCACCTGCACCTTCCTGCACCACAATCGGGCACTTGCGTTTCCAATGACCCACAATTCCGCACACGTGACACGGCATCACCTTCTTCATTGCCTGCACACCCGTCACAACCGTGTTCAAATCCGGACCATTATTCACAAAACCTCCTCTGCCTCTGCCTCTCGCCTGTGGCTGAAACGCCATGTTTCCCTGCAACTGCGGCTGCGGTTGCGGTACCTGCTGTTGGAACCCTTGCATCCCTTGCAAACCCTGCAGACCTGTCTGAGCTGCCTTAAGCTGCATCATCATCACCTTCTCTTTCAACCTTTTCTGCTTCACTTCAATTTCGTCGCTACAGTATTTCGCATAATTCAACACCTCATCAATCGGTTTCGACTGCCAACAAATCAAATGCGACTTTATCATCTGACTTATCTCCGGTCTCAGCCCTTCCACAAATCTGAACACAAAATGAAGCATGTCCTTCGCCTCTATTGTCTCCGTGCCACTGTAGTTCTTAAACGCCTTTAACAACCTCTCATAGTAACTATGAATCGACTCTTTAGCCTCTTGGGCCGTTCGATCGATCTTCTGCCAGTCCACATTTTTCGCGGCAACCTTCGTCTTCAAATGCTCAATCACCTTGTAGTACAAGCTCATCACCATAGGTGATGGTGCACCCGTCTCCCTGTCTCTTTCTGGTTCACTTGTCGGCCAACCTACAGCTCTTTTGCAATCCTCCCACAAATCTGCTGGAACCACAATCTCAAAGAGAGTGTTCAGATCTTCCCAGAGACATTTTGCAAGCTTCACAAACCTATCAGTCTGTTGATACCATTCAATCGGCTTCTCTCTCAGTTTGGGAAAATCGTCCGTAAATGACTGAATGTCACTTCTGTGCCATGGTACATGTATTCATTTTCCCCCTGCTGTCTCCCTCATTGGTAACATGGTTACTGTCTCGCTGCTTTGTGGTCTTTTCTCATTATGCTCTGTAGCACTGTCCCTCCTCTTTTCCTTCCTCTTTACCCATCTGCTTTCCCACTTGTCTAAGCACCTCCACACTTGTGCACTGTGCAGCAATTCTCTAAGGTGCGCCTTCATGCCTGCTGACCTCATGTGTTCAAAATCTGCAGTCCCAAAATCCAACCTATAGCTCCTGCTCAAGTGTTTCATCTTGTCTATGTCAACCCCGTTTCTGTCAGCTACCTCCTGCAAACTTTTATGTACCTTGTTCACTTCTTTTGTTATCCTGGGACATAGATATCTCAGCTCTTCTTCCGAGTAGGACTCTAACCTATTCACACCCATAGTCCCTTCCACCAATTCTTGTGCTTCCATGTTCATCCTCATCCTGTTCATATAATCTTCTCCCTTCCCACTGTCTGAGCTTTGTGTGGAATTTAGACTGTTGAACCATTGTGTCAGCTGTTGTGCATTCAACCCCATCAGTGTAGCGTTCACATCAACTGCCATTGATGGTTGCGGCAACTTTTCAGTATTCGATGTTAGAGGTATTATCAGTGGGGGACTCGACCTCACCAGTGTTGACTGAGCACATATGGGACTAAACTCCATCAAGGACCCAGATCCGGTTGGCTGGGCCGCTATCGGAGTTATCCCTGGAGTGTTTTCTATGCACCTCCTTTCAGTCCCATTCTGCAGCATTGATCCCTGACCGCTCATACCTAGATTAGGCTGACTGTACAAAGGTACCGGCGGACCTACAGTAATGGGTAGCGATATCGCATCTGGGTTTTGTCCATTTCCCATGTTCTGAGGCATGTTCATTCCCACACCATGGGTCATCATTGCCGGCATGCCCATCTGACTCCCCGTCATTTGAGCATGTGCTGTTCCCCCCTGCATCTGTTTTTGAGGCATCAAAAACTGGGTTGATTCGGCTTGTGTCAATGTTGGGTTGTGACCATTCTGTACTCCCCTTACGGTTTGTTCTAGAATCATTCCTCCACTGTTGTCACTGCTGTAGTACCCTGGCATCTGCGGCTGATAATTTTCTGCTGGTTTCAACATGGGCACATCTGGATATATTCTCCTAACCTGCGGTATCTGCGGGGTGAACAATAAACTCGGGTCCTTAGATCCCGATGCTGCTCCTGAACTCTGAGTTTCACTGTTCTGTACCGGTGCCGGAGGGGCAGAACTGGTACCTGGACCTTGTCCATTCTCTGCATAAGGTGGTGGACGGTCGTTCAGCAATTGCATTATTAACTCCTCATCCTCTAACTCCTCTTCTCTTCTCAACTTTTCCTCGTCCTCTCTATCCTTGGAACACTTCCTGTCTGTCTTACAGGTAGCTTTCTTACCTGTCTCCTCTTCTTCCTTAGTAATTGCGGGGAACAATTTTATCCCCTGCAATACGTCTGACCTCCACACCTTCTGTGCATTATCCCACCTAGCATCCGCTAGTGTCTTTTCTACCTTTCTCATTCTGGTCTCGAACTTCTTTTGCTGTTGCTGTCTAGCCATTAGTTCCCAAATTGCTAGAGCCTCAAACTGTGCTGGCCTTGGAGGCACCTTCATGTCGTACATCGTGAATCTCAAATTCTCTAGGATCCTTATATTGAATGTCCCATGTATCGGGAACGCTACGCTCCCATGTTTCTCTGTCAGTTTGTGCCATTGCTTTAGCCAAAGACACGGAGCTACCCCCTTCTCTTCCATTACAATGTACGCTGGTGTACCTTCGGGCGGCGTCTCCTCTCCTACGCTCGCTTTAATGTAAGACTCCCCCTTCATCGCACTCCTAAATGCTTTAAAGAATTTCATTTTCTCGTCTTTTATTTCACAAAGTTTGTAATCAATAGGTGACTTTAATTCCCGGAATACTCTTCGCTTGCCTTTCCCCTTCCAATCGAGTCCCACGGACTGCGTCCAATCCGTGCGCGACCCTTCCCTGCAACCAACCTATCCCAGCGCGGCTCCTAGTGACGTCACACTCACACACTCTGCGGCTGACAAAGCCTCGCGGCTAGTCCTCCTTCATTCACCTCCTCTCGTAACAACTTCTTGCATGTATCGCGAGCTACCAAAAAAATAAAACAGATCTGTCGGTTTACTACAGGAAGGGTAACACAATCGCTTCAGGACCTTAGGGACTTTTCACTAGCCTCGGCCGCTATTCCGTCTTTCTCGGTCCCCACGTTCGCAAGCAAATCTGACCCGCAGACCTACTCTCAACTTGTCAATGATCTGTTCTAGTGCACTTAGAATCTTGTCAAAGCCCGAAGTCGAAGTTTCTTTCACTCCCTAACACACGTACCGACTTGTCGACCACGCCCGATCAACCTACTAAACCGCCCAGACCACAACATAGATCAACATACTCCGGAGTCTCTTGACCTCGCAGGGCCCGTCTCAACAACAACAACCACGTGGACCTTTTTATGCACAAAGCGCCACACGCACATGAAGTTCGACGACTTCCCTACTCTCACACTCGGAGTCGCACCTCCGCTATCTCTATGAAGTTCGACGACTTCACTACTCCTACACTCGGAGTCGCACCTCCGCTATCCTCTAAAAAAGAAAAATCCTCGCAACCTTTTTCACACACCCTGCGGCAATAAGCTGTGCAAGCGCAAACCCTAACTTCACTCATACCATCACTAGTACCACCAACGCCGATTCCACACTTCCATTCTCTCCATTCGCAAGCTCCGAGATCCCGGGAAAGTCGCGGTGGACCTAGCCCATCATCATTCTGTCAATCTATTTTACCCAAGAAAAATCTAATTCAACTTCTCGAGTGGGGTCTCAAAATGCGTAACCGCTAATTCAACACCATGTACTTTAAGAGTACAAGGTCCCAAAAGACGAAAACATCCTCTTCTACCATCTACTGATAGAGCGGTCCGTACTAATAATTTTTACCTGTATTCGGACGCTCTTTAGGCCGATGAATCTTTTGACTAAGTGGGACTCTCTGTACTCCTAATCGATCAATTGCATCAAATCAATAATCAATAACGAACATAAGCAATACCTTGATCAACATAACACTTGACAATTAATCCAGAATACATTTCGGCGAACCCTGACCTTTCAGTCAGGAATAACCACACCAGTTTATTCAAAGTTAGTGAATTTTATTTCCCTATATTAACAAAGCTAGCAAAATATAGATGTGTCTCAACACCAAATGATAAACGTAAATGAACATTAATAGCTGTCCATAGCGGCGAAACAAGTGCAATCTATTCAGCATTTGAATCACAAGGCATTCGATAATAGCAATGCAAATCACTAATACGATAATCTGTAATGAACTAATCGCATACATTTAGTCAGCATAACAAAATCTCAAATTGCATCGTGCGACAAAAGGAATCCTCGTCTAACCTCAAATTAGCATCGGCATGTGGGACTTCATGCAAAAACAATTTAGCAACATTAATTTAGAAAAACTCCTAACTAGGGATCTTGTCAAAAATCAGCAGTTGGTTACCTAAAAGAAACACAATGCAATTTTACAATTTCCTTTCATATTTACCAATTACGATCAGCATACAAGGAAGTCTTCGTCTCACAGGTACCGTTCTTCGGTCAGCATGGGTACCGTTTCGATCAGCATGGAACGGGGCAAAGGGGCAGGGGTGGACGTGGCAATTGCCTCACGGCGGCAAGGTAAAACTACTACTTCATGCAAAGGGATCAAATCAAAGTTAAAGTCTCTAGGGCCAGAATTATTAAAGTCTCTTCCTCTCGATTAGAGAAAGCATCGAAGTCTCTCAAAATGGCGTCGCAGCAAAGTGGGCCATAATAGCTACGAAGTCTACAAAATGGCGGGTATCGAGCTGGTAATGCCTACTTTCTTCTCGTGCACCTGATTTTTATAGACAACAGTTCAAATCCAGTAGGGTCTTCCATTGGAGGGTTCATAGGTTAGCTTCAAATTGTCCAATCAAAAACGACAGTTCTCAAGCTTTTACTTAAGCATACATTATCCTTGGAGATGGGTACGCAAGTTGCAACATTGTATACCAATTAGCTCACTTTCAGAGCCTCCATTGTCCGCACCTGCAAATCGACCTTGGAGTAAAGAGAAAATATGCCAGGCTGGCACGAAACTTTAAGATAAGCATGTGAACGGTCTCAGTGGAAAAGTACAGCTTCAAGCAGAAATACACGTTTAATAGCACACTGGAAAAATACGAGCATCTAAACCGTGAGACCAGGCCACTAGGCAAAAGCCTGCACTAAAGTAATGCTAAGCTAAAACATTTCAAGCAAGCAAATCATAGCACACGTTTACGATTATGTCGGATTAGTGCAATTCTAATACACCACGTTATATAAAGCACGCTTATAAATGTTGGCAAACTACTCTGAGGGCACATTTTGTCCCCGTACAATCTTTATTAATTCGGTTAAAGTCACACATGATTATTTCACACTACGTTTACGCGTTAATAAATGAAAACCTTCATTTTCTGCTTCATCACACTGCATACCATCTTTATATAATTAAGGCTGATGATCATCTCATGCACGAGAAAAGCACCAAGAGTGCAGCACACATAAAGTACAACGTGCATAAAGCATGTGCATGTCGAACAATCCATTTCATTTACTCCAGGGCCTTCTAACATTCAGGCTCAGTTGCCCATTATCTATAAAGGGATTTGGGTCTCAGAAGTTATTGTAGGTCAAATCACAGTGAAGCAGTGTTCAAGTTCAGAAGGTCCTGCCACTCAGGGTCTAGACCATTCCTTCAAGTTTCTTGGACATCTGCATTTTATCTGGTGCAGTTTCCAAAGGGCATGGTAGATGATGCAGATTGAGTGCTTTCTTTAGCCTGGTACTTGGTCATGTTTAATTGGCAACTAGTGTGACCTGGTATGGGGCCCGGTGGAGAACTTGGTTGCACTTGTGTGTGTAGTGGAGTGTGTTGCTCTTCTAGGGCTGTGTGTTTTGATTATGGAAGGTGGGGAAAGTGTGACAGTGTTTGTGTCTGTGTCACCTTTCTAGTTTAGTAATAATAGGTGTAGTGCCACAGGTTTCGCACCATCAATCAAGAAACAATAAGGAGAAAAAACGAGAAAACACATCTTGCAATCAAACAAATACATTGCGCCTGGGTATGCTACCAGAATATTGTGGTGTATATATTGTTAACTAATATATCACCCCATTGGAGTTAATATTAGGAAATCCACACCCAGTGGAGAAATATTTTTGTAAACAATTTTTGGTCTACGGTATTTATGGTAGATGATATTTTTGTTATTGATATTCTGACATACAACCTGTCACTGTTCTGGGTTTCATAGCATCACTAGTGACCCTAAAAATATGACCTATGGTATCCACAAACCTTTTACTGTGGAAATTCATATTGTGTGGCACCTGTACCTTGTCAAATGGCAACCATGACTGGAGGGGCTTTCTGCTTATCACACTCTATGTATGAAGAGAGCAGGATAAAAATGTGAGGTTTTCCCGATCCAAGAACTATAAAGCTGTTTCAATTTGTCTATGTACATAATTCCCCATCGAGAAATGCCTTGTTTTGCAAACTTTAGAAAGTCAAAATGTCACAGACCACAATAATATAACACAGCCTAACTTGAGAAATTCCAAGATGGCTGTCTATCTAGGCTGCCACACAGAGAGACACCCATTTATTGTCCTGCTGCCACTGCGGCCACTGCGGCTTCCAGCATGATCTTGTCTCACCGTTAGGTACGCAGACGCACGAGCTTGACAGTTAAAAATTCAATCTGCCTTTTTTCTGTAATTGGCAAGACATCTGTATAGCCCTTAAAAATCAAACTGTACTTGATGTAAAACTTTTTTTCCAGCTCACTAAGAGCAAATGTTAGTCAGGTCTAGAGACCAACTACAAGAGAGTACCTTCACTGTTTGTTCATGTTATCCTACCGAAGAGAAAGGTATAAAAGATCTGGCAGCCTGGATATACAAGTACAAATCCATGCAGGTCCAGGTAGACAATGTAACCAACGCCATTACCAAATTACCATCTCCCCCAACTACAAATGTTAGTTAATTAAGTTTACTGGTTAATACTTAAAATGGTTCCGGAAGTGCTCTGTACTTTGTAGTCTCTAAAGACAAATTAACTCTCCTATAAAAACCCCAGAAAATGTTGACTTGGCAGTGAGCTGTTGAAGAAGGAACGACGGGTTTGTAGTCAAGATGGCTCTTTGCTGGCTACCTACTGAGTCCACAGTTAAGTTTAAATGCCTTTGCACTCTTTTTAAATAGATAGCTAGATCTGGAACCCCAGTTTCTCATCAGCAAAGTTTTTCCTTATAACCCTGAGCTCAGGTGAAAGGGCGGGACTTCATCACTCATGGAACTATACATTCTCACCTAGGTCATTAAATAGGAACAAGATATGAATGAAATTCAAAATATACTAAAAACGTTGCTATTCTAACATGATCTCTCGGGCAAAATCTTAATGACAAGCTCTTAGAGACATTCATAGTAAGGAGCATCTTATAAAGATCCTTGAAATAACAGTAATAATAAGATCAAGCACTGGCAAAGCTAATTGCTCTGGTGTTGGCTAGCAGCCTTTTGGTTATATCAATACCTTTTATTTTATGGCTTTTATAAAGCGTTATTACTGTTTGAGAAGTGCTGGGCTCTTGCCAATATAAAAGAAATAGCTAATAGCAAAAATAGTTATTCTGTTCTCAAAAAACACACATTGCAAAAGTAATCTCTAGCACTAAAGGGAACTACTGTGCATGGGAATGTACTCTTGTGAAATAGCAGAATGCAGTGACTCACAATAAAGTTAGCTGGTGGCTGAAGTGGGCTGACCCACTACCCCATGCTGTATTCTGTAGTGGTTGAAAGAAAAATGTGAATGCCACAACAATCATCCAATGGATGAAGACGGATGGCTGAAAACCCCCATAAGTGTGTGTATGTACTATAATATTGTGCTATACATTCAGTAAAAGCAAAATGTCTTGGCTAACCCAGACCTAACAATAACAAAACAACAAAAATAGTATTATTGTTATTAAAAGATCATTATTATTAGTAGTAGTAGTAGCAGTATCATTATTATTATAAGTATTATTATTTCTACAGCTGATAATAATAATAATAATAATAATTATTATTATTATTATAAGAGTAAGGAAGGGGCAGCCCAACATCCCACTTTTATGAAGACTCTTGCAATGCTGTTTTTAGGGTCAAGCGCACAAGCGTTCCATCCCTGTCGTAATCTCTCTTTGGGCTTTTAACCACGCCCCTGTCACGCCTGTCACTTTCATTGGTTCGTGGGCTTGCCTTTTCAATCGGCTTGATTTCATTAGTGAAAGGCATGCATAGGTCATGCTTTTTCCAGTGTTTATCCCTCCTTGAGCTGCAGGCCAACTACAGAAAACATTCGAGGCTGCATGCTTTCAGCATGATTTCCGGACTACTTTTTCATTTTATTTTCCACCAGCATGATATCACTGGGTTATACATAGTGCGATCGCCTGGGTTTTTCGGTTTTCAAT
Source organism: Pleurodeles waltl (assembly GCF_031143425.1). NCBI lineage: Eukaryota > Metazoa > Chordata > Amphibia > Caudata > Salamandridae > Pleurodeles > Pleurodeles waltl. The sequence goes on from NC_090450.1 coordinate 789,512,988, forward strand.
TTTAGCCAACCGCTCTGCTTTTTACATAGTGCGATCGCCCTCGTTTTGTTTCTTTCAATTTGTGTGGCAAGAAAAGTCCGATTAGGAGTTTACACGCTAACAGCTCTAACTAGAGCAAATACGAGACCCGTTGTATTGCAAATGCTTGTTTCAGTTTTGTAGTTGCTGTGGAGAAGCCAGGGTCAAACAATGCAGTGCAGTCTTGAATTTTGTCTTGATTATAATAAATGTTTGCGATGCTGTTCAGAGCGGGAGTGTTTGCACGTTCGCCCATGTTGGAAGTTTAGTTAGTGCGTGAAATGAGTTTTTCGATCCTTCCCTGAAGTTAAGTTTGGCTTGCTGCCTTGAAAGTGTGTACTGAAGCCTCATCGAGTTTTCACTTTCATGTCGATGTCTGAAGCGACAGAAAGAATCATGAGGTGTACTGAGGTGTTAACTGCTACACACTTCTAAACCCGCAAGAAATCACAGGCCCTTTGAAGATCTTTCTCTACACCTCTTTTAAATTCCCTGCCTGGAAAAGCCTCTCAGCACAAAATCCAGCCCTTTTCATCGTGAGGAGGAAACATAGGCGGAGTTGGGGGCTCGGGTAAAGCACGGAACCCAACATAAATTGGAAATCTGATTAGCACTGGCTGCCCCGACCCGCAGCGCAGCTGGTTCTGGGTATTTAATAAACGGGTCGACACTGCGCTGCGCTCATTAGGCTAGAAGCCTATAGTCCGCTATAAATCATGGACAGGGGTTATCAAGGCCTCTGATCTTTAACTGTATAGGGGCGTCCAACTGTCTGCTCCAGGCAGTTTAAGAAGGTTAAACTGCTAAGGATTAGCTGCTGCTACATGCATGTAAGCACAAGGATTCTAGAACCTTCCAAAGGAAGACCACGGGAGTGCAGGGCGAAGTGGAACTGCTCTCACAAGGGCTGGTGGGGCCTCTCAGAAACCGCTGGGGCTGGGAAAGAGTCATGCACTCTTGGGCTCACTCAGCGCACCAGACCACAGCGAGGATGAGGATTCCAGAACGTTCCTGGGTCACAATGGCCATTTGGCAATACAGAGGTGGTTGGAGCCTCAGGAAGATGGATAGGAAACTTCATTACTTCCCTGGAGGTTACGCTGTCTCTGGAAGTTGTGCCAATAATCTTTACAGTATATGTGCAGAGAAAGCCATGAAAACAAAGGGGGACCATACCTTCTTTTCTCTATTATGTCGTGTGACAACGTGGCTTGCTCCATGGGTTTTTCAGGTTACTCTAAGTATAAGGTGACCAGACTTTGAAAGCCCCCAAAATGGGACATTTCACAAAAATAGAAGGGGCACAATTTTACTTCAACCGAGCACACAGAATGACAGCACTCATAGGCATAGACTTACAGAAGAGACACCATTAACATACATAAAATGCAATTTTTAAAGACAGTCTAATGCTACTGCTAACTATCTGTGCTTTGGAAAACAAAAGAATTCACCTTCCACTATGTTTAGGCGACCCTCTCTAAAAACCAGGACATGAGCTAAATTTCACGAAATCTGCCGGGACAACTGGCGAAAAACCAAGACTGTCCTGGCAAATCTGGGATGCCTGGTCACCTATCTAAGTAGAACAGGAGGCTGCCAAATGTAAACTAGAAGTTTTGATGTGAGCCCGTGCTAATTACAATGTGGCTGAAAAAGGGAAAGCGCAAGCGGTTTGAAAGGCAAGTTTGGAAGTTGTTTTGTTGTTTGTGTAAACAATGCAACAAATTTACCAAGTGCTTTAAGTGGGATGAAACAGATGGCAGGACCTTAAAAGAAGTGTGTCATGAGAAGCCTTTGCACAAGGCGCAGTCTGTGTGTATTAATACATGTGAAATAGTAGCCTGTGTTTGATAAATCCATAAATGGGGTCTCAGTGTACAAAGCATGATCAAAATCAGCCAGCCATTTTCAGCAGTGTATGTATGCATATTGGGGGGGGGGGAAATGTGGTGTTGGTGCATGTGTATATGCGTGCAAGGTGAGTGGTGTGTGTAAATATAAGGAAAAAAACAGCTTGCTCTGGCTGGAGAAACACACTGCGCACTGTGTTCTCTCCAGCCTGGCACTGTGTTGCCAGTCTGGAGAGAGCAGGCACAGGCTCCCAGTCTGCCTGGGAGCACCCTGGCTGGGCGCTCCGAGCCAATCCTAACTCTGCTCTGAGCAGTGTCAGAATTGGCCGCAGGGCAGGCTAGGAGCCTGTGCCTGTCTGCTGAGGAGACGCAGGAGCGGTGGCGGGGCGTGGAGCAGAGGTAATTTAATTATTTTTATTTTTATTAATATTCCTTCCCCACCTTCCCATCCCTCCTCCCCCTGTGTGCCACCCTGTAACCCCAGCGAACCGCAACTGCTGGTAACTGGCATAAAAGAAGTGTCAGGATTGGAGGGAGCGGCCTTTCTCGGTGCTCTTAGGAGCACTGGAGGCCTGTGCTTTCTCTAACCCAGTTGTCTTAAGACAGCTAGGTCAGAGAAGTTTAAAGTGCACATGTCTGGCTGGCCATCGCAAGACTGCTGGCCAAAAAGAGATGCACACTTTAAACTGTGCACAGCCCACTGCTGCCACTCAACAGTAGTGTCACCGCCCTATCGTGAAACTCAGTTCAGGCCAGGGGGATGGAAAATAAAATGGTAATAAATTAACTTTATTACCACTGTATTTTTAATGTGGGGGGGCATTTTAGTCAGAGGGGCGATACTCCTCTGCCCTAACAGAGGAACCTCGGTTTGCTATTTTAGAAGTTGATATATCACCTTTCTCAAGGTCAAAAACAATAAAAAGATTGGGTAAAGTGAGAGTAAGAGGCAATATGTTAGTTATTCAGTTGAAATCAAATAATGCTTGAGGCATTGCAATACCAATGATAAACATCAATAGGCTCCTATCAGTCACTGTGTCACAAAAAGGACTTCTGGTGACATTGCAGTGCAGCACTACAATGTGACAGGCACGAAGCTAGGGTTTTATTTCTTCAGCCAATCAATTACAGAAACAGAGGGCCTCATGGATCCTTTGTAAAGTGTCCATTATTTTTGCTTTGCCAAGGCCAGACCCTGACAGGCGAAGGGCCTCTTAGAGCTATGAATTTACCCGTATCTTTGTAGCAAGGCACCAGTACCATATTTTGACTGCCATTTAGCAAGCTCCAATAGTATTTGATGAATTAAGTCACTCAGGTCAGATGTAAAGTGGATTTTCTCTTTCCATTCCGGTTCTCAAAGACCTGATTGGTTGCAACATCACAAGACGGGATTTGTAGTTTTTAAATCTAAGATGTGTACAATTGCTCAATAATTCATTTGGACTGAATTCAGGCTCATTGACTGCTACGGAATGCAGTACACATGAGGCACATACATGATTGGAAGCATAGGTGTACATTTTAAACCAATTCTGACTAGAAATAATTTTTGTTGTGTTCCCGCACAGTTTGAGTTTCTTTTCCCTTAAAAGAATCAAAAAAGTTGTTCACGCTTCCTGTTGCTTTTGGCATGTATCTATTTCCTTGGTACTCAATAGGTTGCAACTTTTTGATGCTGATGTTAGCTTCAAAAGAAATCTCGTGGGTCAGCGCAGATGACAAAATAATATAAAAAGACCATTTCGTTTTGGAAATGGTCAGGAGCAGCAAGACAACACTCTGGAGGAGGATCTGAGATTTGTAAGAGTGTCCAATTAAACTTATTTAAAGAGCGAACTGGCACTCCTTATGATTGCTTTGATTTGAGCTTTTACCACATGCTCTTTTGTGCCTAAAGCTGTTTTGCATTGGTTGCGATTTCAAATTATAACATTCTTGCATTTAAGGTGTTTGAAAAATGAGGCATTAAAGATAGCTACTTAAGAGAAATAGTACTGGGACAGACAACATCCCTAGCATGTCTCTGGCGGTCGTAGACCCCCTGCTTGGGAGTCTCCATATCAAATGTCATTTGGTTTTGGACTTTTTGCCTCAGCACACTTAACAGTTATGGATTTTTGTGGGGTATGGAAGGCTCCCTTTGATACGTAAAGAGACCCACAGTTGAAATCTGTGGTCTGGATGGGCACACCATGACTACCATCAGCTCACCGGACTGTAGAAGACTGACAGTAGTGGCAGCAACAGCCTATGGTGCCCTGGGAGGCCTTTTACTGTGCTTGCTAGGAGGAACTGCCCACTGGCTTATGCTGTGTTTAAATTGGACTCTCTCTCTGTCCCTTGCAATTGGGTTTTACCCCATCGATGTAGGAAATGGATGACATACGTGTGTGTGTGTGTATGTGATTTATGTGAAGTTGATTGTTCTTGGAGGTAGTGTGCAGTATGTGACCATGGCAACCCACAAATTCATTTTGATTTCCTGAATTTGAGTGATCCACAAGCTGGGGGCTGGAGAGAGCCACACTGGGCTTTTGAAAAGCATTCCTGATGTCCTTTGTGGTGGACTAGACTCTAGGCTGTGGAGGACAGAAGACAGAGGGACATTTGGGAGTGTAGGGAAACCCCTACCGTTTCCATCACCATTGTTCTGTAAAAGCATTACCCACAACAGGCTGAGTGGTAGTTAAGTTGGGAACCTTTCCTTTGTGTCCTTGCTTTGAGTCTCCTCCCCTGTCAGAAGACTCCTACGTTTACCTCACTTTCCTGCAAACACTGAAAGATAAACTTTGGCTGAATCAGTCTGGGAGAAACATCCAAATGTGAGGAACTGTCTGAAACTGGGTGTGAACATGTTGGATTAGTGGAATGCTCCCTTTCTTGTCTGCAAACATAGTGTAAGTATGGGGAAGCCAGGTTGCCAAGATTTCTTTAGCAGAATCTGGAGTTCCACAGCAGTGGCAATCGAGAAATGCCCCTCCTAAGCATTCAGTCAACTCTTTTAGTTGAAGCAGGGAATGGCAGCCATTCCTGGCAGTCTTGGACAAAGTTCCCCATGATGCTGGTCCCAAACCTGATAAAAGGAGTTAGCAGTAGATACATCATCCTTGGAGAATAAAGAGTTTCTAGTAGCCACTGGTGAGGACATTCCAGGATTCTGGTAGTGAAATATTGGCACACTTGATGGAATTTTCTGTCCCATCTGTGTGACAATGTTGTAGACACTAGTTGTATATCCCAACAGTCAGCCCTGAATCTGGTTCTGGACATTTCTAGTACTATTGCTTATTCCAATCAAACTGGTCTTGCAAGGGTCTTTGTTGTAAGTTTCTAGTAAGAAGGTGAGGGAACTGACATTGTCCTGTTACATGGTTACAAAAGAAAGGGGAACTGTCCTTCTTAACTATCCGTTAACCTGTGGTAGTGGTGGTGACACCTCCACTGAACAATGACCCAGGAAAGTGCAAGAAAGTCAGTAAGCTTTGAAAGGGCTCCCTGCCTCCTTTCCTCCCTACAGCCTGACCCATTAAAAACTCTAGAATGTCCTGGAGGAGCCCTGAACTTCACTGCTGTTTTCACTCCCTCCCACCCTCCAGCTTAGAATTTATTTGGATGTTGGAAACACCAAATGGATTCCAGTGTGGCTGTGCTTTAATTGTCACACACTTTGCACACACATCCTTTAAACACAGCAGTAAGGCACACACATGCGCCGTCCATGTCAAGCATGAGTGGACAAAGGACCCAGTTGTGGGAAACTGGTCGACCAAATTAAAAAAAGGCAGAAGAGGGCAGTAAGTGACTAAACTCCAATAGAGAGAGGTAAAAAGGCCTGCTGTACAACTATAATTGTTATGGCTGTCACCACTGTCATTCATCTTCAGCCAGCAAGGTGATTGTAGTTATGCTTGGGAAGAAGGGTGCACAAGGTGTGTACTTCCAGACCACAGAGCCCTGCTCTAGGTATCAGTCCGTGTCACTGAAATGCCACTAGCACACATTTGTGGTTGTCATTTATGGTGAGGTGTAGATGTAAATTTACAGCTTGCTATGATGAACTTGAGGCAAGGGCGCTGACTTTCCAGAGCTATGCAGGGGACCTTTATCCATCCCAGTAGTACAAGGAGAGGGGGGTCAAATGCCAATAGAGGGGTGCTATGGTCAGTCATGGCTAATAACATATACGACTGGGGTGATATAAAGGGCAATGTGAACAATGATTTCATGAAACCTCTAACACAGTTGTGACGTAAATAGTTGGAACAATCTGCATATGGTGAAACAGTGAAGCCATCAAGCTGTAATTGCTTCAGTGGTGTTTGTTGTGTTCTCCCCTCCAGAAAAAGAATGTGAAAATGGGCATAAATCATCAATCATTTTACTTCATAATTTGTATTTAAATAACAGTAGGTTTTGAATGATCACTCATGTATAGGTCAATACCTTCAATGGGTACCACGTAAGCCTCACTCTCACCAGGGGTGTTTGGAAAACTGTGGCACAGTTGTGCATTTTCTAACACAGTTTCTCTACAAATGCTACAGTATGTCAAGGCTTGCTTCCATTATGGGAGGGGTGCACCTCATCAAGCAAGAGGTGGTCCAAGGCTAGCTGGTGTCTGGCTCGACATACCACAGGAACAGGGAGGGTGTCGGCAAGTGCAAGGGTGACAGGGAAGAGAAGGATGACAGTGATAGGGAGGATGACAGGTATGGGGAGGATAGCATGGGGATATGAAGAGAATAAGAGGGTAACAGGCATACGCATGGTGACAGCAATGGAGCGGTTGACAGTAATGGGCAACTTTACAGGAACTGGGAGTATGTTAGAGATGAGTAGCGTGGTAGGGGTATAATTATTATAGGGTTTTGAAGAGTGATAAGGATTGGGATGGAAGCAGGTGATAAGGGCGTGGAATGTGACAGTGGTTCCAAGGGTGACATGCTTGGGGAGGTTAACAAGAATGTGGAAGATGACAGGAATTGTGAAGTGAAAACAAAAAAATGATGGGTGGAATGCTTGAATTAATCGCAGTGCCGGGTATTTACTCATTCAACATTCCAGTCCATCATTTTGTTTCTCACTTTGCCACTTCAGACATGAACAGAAGCAGTCATATGCAAATCAGTCTTGGTCCTGTTTGAATAGGAACAGTCCACCCTTAGCTGCCAGACTAGGTCCCTCTGGTTGCGAACACAGACCAGCTTCATCTCCGTTGCTACCCACCTCAGCTGCTACCTCCTGCCCCTACTTACACCATCCCTCTACTCATTACTACCTGTCTGGCTGTCATACCCATGCCTACTAGCCCACCCCACCTCTGCCCACAACTCAGTCACAAACCACTTGCTGCTACACCCCTGTCCTCCTTTTTAGTCACTACTCACCTGCCCCTCTGCCACTACTCTCCTGCTTGCCTAACATTCACTCCCTGTTTGGCTCCTTTGCCCTAACACCCATTTTAGCCACTTCTAACCTTTCCACACTTCTGTCACTTTCTTCCATCTATCATCTCAGTAACAGCCCACATGCCCCCAGACACACCCCCATCTTCAGCCCACCCATCACTACTCATCTTACTGCAACACCCTGGCCCATACTCCCGACACTACCAATCCATGACACTCCAGTGCCCACACCTCTTTCACTAAGCACATTCTCCCTCCATCTCTAACCCCTTAGTCATTACTTGCTTGCCCAACCTGCCACTACTCTCCTATACCCACCACCAGAGTGCACCTCAGTACTCATCCGCCACACTTCTCTCTACCATCCAGACCACTGCAGTCTTCCCTAACTCCAGTAACACTCACAATCCACCTGCACTGCATTCCGTCATTACCCATCTGTGCCAACATATACCATCACTACATGAGTCACTACCCACCTACGCGTCACACCCCTTTTTAGTCACTAATCAGCAGCTACAACACCCCAGCTCCCACCTCAGTCACTGTCCACTCAGCCTCCACATTGGCATCTGTGGAAAGGGTTCTTTGTGCATTTTCCTATATTACTTGCAATTTAGGCCTGGTTGCTTGTGGCCCATAACTACATTCTGTGACAATGTATGTGAAGTACAGGCCTAGAAAGCAGCTTATTGTGTTGCTTTGCTTTTCACAACTAAAACATATATGCTTGGATTGCTGTGTTTTTTCATAACTAATGCTAACAGGACTGGAAAGGAAAATTTCCACTATCTGGTTTATTGTAAGATGGATTTGTAGAGTGCTGCCTGTCACCTGTGAGGGAATCCAGGTGCTGAGTAGGTGAGTGCAGGCATGTGGTGAGGCTGGGCCTGAATACAGGCAGTCTTGATGGTCCAGCAAGAAGGCTAATTGAATAGCTACATCTTCAGCTTGTGGATTTCAAGAAGTGAGGAGGAAACCCTGATGTGCTGAGGGAGGTCATTCCAGGATTTAGTTGCTTGATAAGCCAATGATCAGCCTCCCATTCTGCTTCTGTGGATACAGGATGTTTGTATGATTGAGAGTGATGCTGAGTGAAGTTGTCCGGTGGGTTGGACGAAGTGAAGCTGGTGATTGAAGTATGCGGGTCCGTGTTGTGTACTGACTTGAATGCATGTATGAGAAGTTTGAACTATAAGTGTTTCTGGATGGGGAGCCAGGTAAGCTCTCTGAAGAGTGATGTTGTGTGGCTTCAGCTTGGGAGATCGAGGACAAGTATGGTGGTGGTGTTTTAGATGATTTGAAGTCTGAGAAGGAGATGGGTTGGAATGCTGGTGTAAAGTGCTTTGCCATAGCCCAAACTGCTTGTGATTCAGGCCTGTGTGGCTAGGTCTGATGTCCAATGGGAGTCACTAGAAGATTTTGCAGAGGATGTGGAAGCATGAGGAGGTGACAGCGTTGACTTTGGACTTTATGGTGAGGTTGGTGTTCAGGATGAGGTCTAGATTCCTAGAGTGGTTGGTTGGGGTGGGTATGGGTCCAAGCTCAGTGGGACACCAGGAAGAGTCCCAAGGTGAGCTCTTTTTCCCGAAGATCAACACTCCAGTTTTGGTGATGTTGAGCTTGAGGCAGCTTTCTTTCATCCAACCGGCAACGCTGGTCATGCATTGTTTGAAGCTTGTCATGGTGGTGAAGGTGTTGTCTGAGAGGGAAAAAATGAGCTGGGTGTAGGAGATGATGTTTATTCTGTGGGATCTGATGATGTTTGCCTGAGGAACCATGTACATGTTGAAAAGAGTGGGGTTGAATGATGATCCATGTGGGACTCCGCAGATGAGGTCCTTGGATTCCGAAGTGAATGGCGAGAATCTGACTTGTACTCTTCCGGAAAGGAAGGAAGCTACCCATTTGAGTGCTTGTCCTTGAATTCCCCCTCTGTGTGGTATAAAGAAGACTGTGTGGTGGGTAACGGTGTCAAAAGTGGGGAGAGATCGAGGAGGATGAGGGCTGTGTTCTGTTCACAGTCGAGGATGGTGAGTATGTCGTCAGTGGCAGTGATGATGGCTGTTTCAGTGCTGTTAATGTGTTTTGTAAATGAGGCAGCTGAAAAGATAGCTACAAGAGAGTTGACCTTGTGTGTTTCATCCAGTAAGGCGAAGGAAGGAAAGTAATAGCAGATTTCTACATCCACTTTGTGAGCAAGAATCTTTGCTCATGCATCCTCTATAATGATAGAGAGCCAACCCCTCCTTTCTCTATTATGCTGCATGCTTAGGAAAGTTATAGGAAGTTTTGGCACAGGGGAAGGTTAGACATATGGGCCCATATTTATACTTTTTTAGTGCCGCATTTTGATGCAAAAACGGCGCAAACTTGCAAAATACAATTGTATTTTGCAAGTTTGCGCCGTTTTGTGTAAAAAAAGCGGTGCAAAAGCGGCGCTAAAAAAGTATAAATATGGGCCATGGATTGGTTACTGGAGGGGGTGCTAAACCATGAGGTTCTAGCTTCAAGCCTCAGGGCACCATAATGTATGCTGGAAGTCATTACATAACTTTGCAGGTTAGCACGTAATTCAACCATGCTGTTATATGGCCGGTTACAACTTAGGTAACACTAGTATGATAGGGATGGGCGCTGAAATATGATTGGAGTATATTTTACCTTTGCCATGATTTACTTAACTGTTGCTAAGCTTTTTCCAATATTTGCAATATCTGTAATGCACCAGATTTGTAAACAAATAGTGCATAGATAATAATAATTCAATAAAATAGCACCTACTGTGCATACTGGTTTCACAGGTACAGTATAACACTATGTATTCTACCTATGAGTGAGAAATTCTCTAAAACGTTTGTCTGACTTTCAGCATTCCTTTTTACTTGAGCATAACTCAGTTAAGACACCTGCCACTTCTCTTTTTCTCTGAAAAGTTGTGTTTACCTTGAGGTGCATAGGTGATTTACTGGGTGTGCGACCCAATACATTTGAGTAGCACGACCGCACCTCTGTCCCTATCTCATGTCACCTGTCTGCATCCAAACCCCTTCCTCCCATCACCATTGTCATGAGCCTGTCAACCCCACATGCCCCCTGCACCCTGCCCCCCAACTGATACATCTCTTCCCTCAACACTCCATTACAATATACCTTTCCCATATACTCCACACATCACCACCTGCATGACCCCCCAACACACTCATCTCTGCCTACCACAGCTGCTAAACCTCTGCCCCCCACACTCCTGTTCCCACCCAGGCTACAATATACCTGCCACCATATATTGGTGAATCCAATGTGAACGTATCAAACCCATCAGGACCAATGACACTGAGCAGGAGCACATGCTACATTTTTCTCCCTAACTGCCTCCTGAGACTTGGGGAGACCAGGCATTTCTAAGCAGGGGCGGTCCTTTATACCTGCCAGTACACTCACTTTTGTATTGAAAGTTATTTATATCTCCTGTGTACTCCATCTTGCAATAAAATATTGCTTCATTTCTCCCTTGCCATTCTATTTTGTTTCAGGAGAGTCTCTTATGTTGTGCATTTTTTCACCTCCACGTCTTGCATTAAAAGAGTGCTTCACTTCTCCTAGACCACTCTATGTTGTGTCTCTTGCACCTTGAACCAGCCACAATTCTGTGTTGCATTGAAAGTGGACCTTACTTCTCCCAAACCACTCTGTTTTGAGTCAACGGAGACTCTTGCACCTTGTATCTACCTACCGCACCACGCTGCATTGAAAGAGTGCTTCACATCTTCCAGACCACCCACGTTTGTGCCAAGAGAGTCTCTTGCATCTTTCCACCACTTTGTCTTGTATTGGAAGAGTACCTCACGTCTCCCAAACCACTCTGTTTTGTGTTAACAGAGTCTTTTGCACCTTGTGTTTCCTACAACCCCACCCTGCATTGAAAGAGTGCTTCACTTCTCCCAGACTACCCGATTTTGTGTCGAGAGTACTTTGCATCTTCCCAGCCTTCTATCTTACAATTAAAGAGGCCTCGACATTGGCCAGAGTAATCTGACTTCTGCCAAAAGAGGACTTTACACGTCCAGACCACTCTGCCTTCTACTGAAAGATTCTTCTACACAACCAGAACAGTCTACATTGTGTTGAATGATTCCTCTGCATCTTCCATGTCTCTCCGTTTCTGTATTGAAGGAGTTCTTCAAGTTTCCCAGACCACTCTAGCTTGTAATGAAAAAGTAATTCACGGTGTCAGGGAATATGCTCAATTTGCCATGTGGGGGAGTAGCATTTGAATTCATTACTCTTTTTTTCTTTCATTTACAGGTGATACACTCCCCGTGTGCAAGGTGATTGAACCAGCTCTAGTCCCTTGTAGGGATGAATAGTAGGTTTAATTCATGCACAAAGCCTGGATCCAATATTCTTCCAGTTCTCCCCTGAAAAACACCATGAAAGTGAGAAAAGGCAAGACTTACTCACGAAGTACCATCTCTTTTTCTCATACATGCCTGCACAGTCAGGATAATCTGCCCCACCACCTATCCTTTCATTTGTACTTGACAGTGTTAATGCAGCATGTGCACCGGAGCATGGGGATGTGAGGGTCCTCCTGCACCAATTCAGAGATCTCCATGTTACTTGCTTGCATAAAGGCCCATGACACCCTTGCCAGGCCATTAGTTGTTGCATTGATCAGGAGGGAGTGGAGCTTCAGGCAGACCTTCATTTGTAAAATAATAAAGTGCCTGTGTCCAACTGTTTCTCAGAAACCTGTGGCCACCACTGTCTAATATTGGGGCTGCCAAATTCGAGCTCTGTCTCCTCATGATTACTACTCATGTCTCTTTCATCCACCATCAGGCACTCCCTGCCCTTTTATCTCAGACTTGAAGGTCCTTGTTCATACCTGCATTCTCCTTTGTCATAGTTTATTGTCATTATGTCCCTTTCCCCCTTATCTGCTTTAGTCTCTCTTATTTTGGGTCACTGTTTAATGATGGGAAAATAACTTCCGGTCCACCCAAAAAGAGTGCCAGTGGGCACTGCTGCAAGCACTGGCTACAATTAAGCACTGACTGCAGATAAATACCATCCCGGAGAGGCTTTCGAGAGATCCTGTCGAAGCCCAGAGACACTTAAAAACAGGATGAAGCAGAGACAATGGTGAGAGCGCGCGAGACGTCCGCATCCCTCTGCTTTCCGTTATCACTTTCCATAATTCCCTGAGCGCTCTGGGAAGGGAATTGCCCGAAGTATCTCCAGGCTCACGGGGAATTTAACTTGTAGCCGCTGCGGCTCCCCCGTGCAAAGCGTGGATTTATTAATCCCATTCATCTTAATTGTGTTTTGATTCCGTTCCCTGGTTTTCCTTGGCAGAGGTACAATGGAAGCATTATCCGCCACTCCGAGGCCCCTCTGTGAAGGGCTTGAAGATGTAACCCGGGAATCTGCAGCGCGCCTTCGCCCCTAATCAGCTTTGGGGATCTCTAATAGCAATTAGTTCTTGGACAGACAAGAAGGGGAGAGTGGGAGCGGCGAGGAAGAAACACCTTAAACTGTTTAGAGCTGCCATGATGTCATGATTGATGACGACATTTATTTCCTTTCCGGAGACAAAAGTCTCGAAAATATGATTTTTCCAACTGTGACAGGAGGTGTGCGCAGCTGTAAAGCGCACGTGGAACAGCACTTCAGCGTAACGACATTTGTGAGGGGGCAGAAGAGGAAAGAGATGACCAGAGAGCTTTATGCATAAGCTCATGTGCTTTGTAAGCTTGTGTCTGTGCATTGTACAATATTAGTGCACCTTATTAAATGGTTAACATTGTCAACATTGCATATGCACATGCATATGCACTTTCTCTAGGTATGTGCATGATATATTTTACAGACACGCTTGTAAATAATATTGTATGTATTTTCATACTAGTATTAAAAAAGCCCTGCAATTGTGTGGTCTGTACTGCATAAACACCACGGAATATATAACTAAAAGCAATAAGAAGAAAGGGAGGTGAAGTTAGGTAGAAATATTATAGTTGGTAAAAGCAGAGGCAAGCGCAGTGGAGGTAGGAACCAAAGGTAGTAAATACAGGAGAAACAAACAGGACAAGTGAGGTTGGGGGCGTGAGAGAGCTGTCAGGAGAGGAAACTGGGGTAGGAGCTCTAATGCAGAAGAGTTAGAGCAAAAGAGATGAGAAAGAAGTGTTGAGGGAAGAGAAATGAGGCAGAAGAGGTGACAATAAATAAAGCAGAGTCAGAAGAAAAAAATTGTATAAGTGATAGAGATAGTAGCAAGAACAGTCGAGGCAGAACAGGGAGCAGGAATATTGGAGACTGAGTGTTTTTTTCCATTCCTTTGAGGGTGAAAAATGACAGAATCAACTTCCTTGAGATGCTGCCTGATCAGATCAATGAGATGTCTGCAAGCCTGGCAACTCTGGAACACTATTGTGAGTTCTCTGGTGAAACTCGCCGTGGCACGATATCAACACCTTTCATGCCTCCAATACCAACATCAAATAAGGGGCTTGAGGAGGGTATGGGGCATATACCCATCGGAACAGGGTTAAGAAATTAGATGCAGGTGTTTCTGGGGAGCACAGAAAAAAGTGCCAATAGAATCTTAATTCTCAATAATCACGTCTCATCTGTGGTACTTCCATATCAATAGCAATTGGATCACTGCTCCAATTTCTAACCAGTAAATCCTTTGCAACAAAGAGAATTCTGGGGACTCATATACTCTCATCCACTCAACAAGTAATTGTCCACATCAGTTCCTTTAAAATGTGCCTCCTCGGCCCTATCAAAAATGCATGCCAGAGAATCCAAAAACATTCAAAGGCGTATATTGATACTGCTTTAATGTATCTTAATGAGAATTACTTCCTAATTTGAATAATAACATAATCACCTCCGTTTATACATGTGGGGTTATTCTGTCCTCGAGAGGATTCTGCTCTCATTACCCCTCATATCCTTCTCCAAAGGTTTACAGATCCACCCATTTATATACTCTCTCACATGGTACACAGGCCCCCATTTTGAAGATGCCCAACTTCACCAGTGTGGAATATCTCACCCTTATGGACCCTTTACAAGACCCTTCTTACTCTAATCCCTTCCGTTCCCTTCTTTGAAATCCACCATATGTTGTTCCAGACATTGTTAAACTCTAAAGTGTACTCTTCCATATTTGCCAAACCTTATGTATCTCTATCAAACCCATCAAAGTCCTTCTCTTATTCAGGCCTATCCTGATATCCTGAATCTTTTTTATGCAGCTAAGGGCACCTGTCTCTTTTGTGCTGGTAAAGGGCTGCATATTGCTTTTGATTTCCATTCCAAATTCACCAGCCTATCCATACAAAACAATTCTCTAGTACCTCCCTAATATGCTCCCTTGTTTGGGACAATTAGCCCCTTTCATCTTAACTTTCAGTTCTTCCTCAAAATGTGACCAATACTACTCATCTGGTCCTTTTGAAAAAACTGTTGGAACTGGCTCTTGTAGAAAAGTCTTCACTTCCTCTGCATTATCCATTGAATTACTTCCTCCTGGTGTTATTTGCCCTCCTGTCCCTTCCAATTCTACCATTCTTCTCTACCAAACTAATTCTGCTAAATATTATTTTCCTTTCCTCTCTCTTATTACCCTCTCCTTAATATTAGTTTCCCTTTCCTTGCCCATAAACTGCATATTGCCCTCCATTTCCACTGACTGGCTTACTTTACGCTGCCTGCCAGTGTGTTTCTAATTAATTTCTTTCTGAAGCACCCAACATAAAATGGCAGCCAACAATCCTCTTAGCTCTATGCAGCTGTCACTATAATATCAACCACTACATTCACTGCTTTTCAAAACCTTGATTTAAATGAGCAGCAATCACACTGCTCATGCACATTTGCCAACTTCTGATGGTGTTTGAATGGCAGAAGCCACACATGCGTGCTGAAATAGGGGAGGGGGGCGTGTTTATGAGAGGCTTGTGCCACCGTTACATCCTTATTTTTGATGTGATGGCGGTGCAGCCAGTGCTCCATAATTATAAGTTGATGCATTTGATCAAATGTGTTAATCTTTTCTAGTGCTGCGTCGAAAAATACCTGCACCAGAACCAGCTATGCCACCTAGAAATTAAAATATGCAAGGTAGGCGTTCCTCCGCAATTAAAAATGCAAACCTAACTCAGTGGTATCTATGGGTTTGGCAAGTGTGACACATCTTTTAGGAGCATTGGCCTAAGGCTGGAATGAAGTAAAATTACTACCCAGGAATAGGAAATGAAGCAGTGTCTGTGGTATACAAATCTGACTATCTGAAGTCACTTTAAAACAATGGAATAAGTAATTAAATCACATCTTCCCCAACTAGTAGTAGGCCAACACATGTATCAATCATGTTGTCAGACCCCTTGAGCAACCTGGGACCATGACTCCTAATATATTATCATTCACTGCAGCAATTCAATGTGATGCTGTCTACTGCATCTAAGAGACAGACCAGGATTGCCACATGTCCATATAGGAATGGGTCCCAAAGTCCAGCCAAGCCTACTACACACCACAAGAGGTAAGCAAACACATAAGGTAGGTAACGCAGGAAATGGCCCTTTACATGACATCAATTACTTGTATTGACTCACATTAATAATTCACTCAATATGTCACACATACTTAAGTACATTGGTGCACATAAGTAGACTATGCCCACTGTAATGTAACACATAGCCACAGTTCATACTTGTCTGCTATTCACCCAGGACCAATGGAATTATGTTCAAGGTGAGAATTCCTCCATTTCACACTCCATTACATCAGTCCCCACACATTAGGCCAGTTGAGCCAGGCACAACTTACTCCTTGCCTCTGTTGCATGATGCATTGCTGAAGTTGTGCTTGTTGTAAGCCCAAAATTAGCCATGCATCACTTTGGAGGCAGATGCGTTGAGCCATCCTTCCCACAGAAGTGTCAGAATTTCTGACACACATTGAGACCCTATGACATGGTGTTTCCATGGCATTTTGGAATGTCATACTGCAGTGCAACGTTTTATGGCGCATTGCTCCCTTGTCACAGCGATGGATCAGTTTTCATAAATATGCCTCTGGGTTTCTGGTTGGCAGAGGGTTGCACCGTGTCCAAGCAGGAACCATAATCCTAGTCAGGGTAAGACAGGTAGACACTAAAAGTTAACCTATGCTCACCCTCTGGTAGATTGGCACAGAACAGTCAGGTTTACCTTAAGAGGCAATGCGTAAGGTATGTGTGCAACACTTCAAACAGTAACACAGTGAAAACACCACAAAAACCTCCACACCAGGTTAGAAATATAGATCATAGTTGTATGAGCAAAACAAGATAAAAATGATAAAAAAACACTAAATAGAAGTCAAGATATGAATTAAAAAAAATAAATGTCAAGTATCGCTTAGAAGCAACATGCACATAGCAGGATATATGTTTGCACTGGACCGGGGCAAAGTCAAGAATTCAGGGAACCCGTGATGGAGCGCAGGCTGGCTATAGGTCCCATGTAGGGCCCGCTGAACAACAGTACCTTAATCCTTGTTGCAGCACAAGATGCATCAATGAGCCTCACGCACTGGGGGGTTGTGCCGGAATTGTGCATGCAATGGCGACGATGCATCAGTTCCAAGTTTGATGAGTTGGTTTCCGATTAGGGCTGTTCCAAGTCCAATGTGCCAGTTCAGTCCCTACAGCAGCGGTGATGTGTCAATCCAGATCTCTCAGCAGGCGATGCATCAGTTCCGATCAGCCCAGTGGCGGTGATGCGCAGGTTCTACCAGATGCAGCACTTTATGCTCACTTCCAAGGACTCTGGACTGGATTGGCACGCTTGGCAGAGCAAGACTTGCAGCAAGCAAAGTCCAGATGCTGTTTGTAGATGGAAGAGAAGACTTTGGTGTCCCTAAGACTTCAGAACAGGAGGCAAGTCAGCAAGCCCTTGGAGTCACTTTGGTTCTGGGATGGAGAGATGTAGGTCAAGTTCTTCTCACTCCCAGGCAAGAGCGCAGCAGTTAGCAGGTCAGATCAGCAAAGCAGAAGCCCAAGAGAGTGGCAGCTCAGCAGAGTGGCAGCCTTGTTGCAGCACAACAGCCCTTCTAACTGGTAGATTATCCACAGGTCTGGAAATGTACTGAATTGGTGCCAGAGGTCCACTACTTATACCCAGTTGTGTCATTAAGGTGGGTAAGACTTCAAAGAAGGGTCTTTGAAGTGCACTGAAGCCCTCCCTTCCTGCCTTGACTCCAGACTCACTACAGGGGGGGTATGCAGCTCTTTGTGTGTGGCAGGTCACTTCCCTTTCAGGTGTGTCAGCACCTCCCACCCATCCTGGCCAGAATGGCCCATCAGATTGTTGATGGGTTATCAGTCACACCTAAGCTCCCTTTTATGTGTGGCTGTGTAGAAGGAATGCACAAGCCCAGCTGTTACCCCACTCCAGAGGTGTATTGAAGACAGGCAGTGGGAACCAAATGACTAAAGTAAGAAAATGCCAACATTCTAAAAGTGACATTTTCAGAACTGCAATTTAAAATCCAACTCCATCATAAATTGTGATTTTAAATTGTGAGGTCAGAGACACCAAACTTGGCAAACGCATCTCTTGCAGATTGGGATTAACACTTATAAGATGTAATAAGGTAATCACAATGTTATCCTATGGGAGAGATAGGCCATGTAGTAGTGTGAAACAAATGTGGGAGTTTTTCACTACCAGTTAAACGTAATAGTATATGTTTTGCCTTTTAAATAAATTGCACCCTGCTGTATGGTTTACATAAGGCCAACCTTAGTTGTGACATATATGTATAAAAAGGAAAGGTTTAGGCATGGCAACAGATTTGTCTTACCAGGTCCAAATGGCAGTGTAAACTGCACGCACAGGCTCTGCAATGGCAGGCCTGAGACATGGTTAAGGGGATACTTAGGTGGGTGGCACAATCAGTGCTGCAGGCCGAGTAGTAACATTTCATTCACCTTCTTGGGCACATGTAGAGCACTTTACTAGGGACTTATAAATAAATTAAATACACCAATTGGGTATGCGGCAATGTTACCATATTTTGGGGATAAGAGCACAAACACTTTAGCACTGGTTAGCAGTGGTAAAGGGCACAGAGTCCTAAAGCCAGCAAAAACAAGGTCAGAAAATGAGGAGGAAGAAGACAAGAACATTTGGGGTGACCCTTCAGAGAGGGCCATTTTCCAACACATGCCTTACCATTAGCGACAGTTTTCTTAACTGCTGGTGTACCAAACTTCTTCTGTCTTTTCTTAGCCACCTGTTTTCATTGCTCACTTTAATAAGTGCTGCATAAAACATGCTTTTGAATGTTGTAATGTATTTTACATCACTCAGTCCACATAGATGCCACAAAATGACTACCAATGCTACATTATTTGGAAATGTCACACAAATCCTACCCACAAAAGAATAAATACCTCCGGGCAGGCCTCATCTGCCTAAATTGAACAAACCAATTCTCTTAAACTTCATATCTCCACAGGAGTTGATATTGTCTCTCAGCATAGTGACAAGTAAGACAGGGGGTGTTTGTGTTCTGGACTAGTATGCTGGAGGAAGGCATTCTAATTCAAAGTTTTTTTGAGTAGCAAATGTTCTTTAAAGTGGCCGGAGAGGAGTAGCATTAAAACAATTAATGCATAATGGTTGCCTCTGATCTTATAATAAAACCATACGCTTTACTCTGATATTTATCTTTATTTATTTATTTGCAGTGTTTTACCACACAAATGAACCCCCAAGTGGTACCAGAGCTGCATATGGAGATAAATATAAAAAAATAAATAGAATTGAAAAGGGGTGTATGAAAATATGTGAACTGTTTACACAGTAATGGAGACTACACCTAAAACCAGAACAGAAAATGAATATACAGAAAAGAAAATATACAACAGTGTTAAACCTACACAATGAGACATAATTCATTTACAACATAGTGTGAGTGTTAAGGGGATACAGAGTAGATGTCTATCAAGCAAAGCGTGTTCACAGTAGTAGATATTTGGAACTCAGGGGGAGGTAAGATTATCAAGTCGCAATGGATGAAAGATTGTGCAAGTGTAAGGTACTTCTTAGGTGTCTTCATATCACAATAATCAGCAATCTCCTAAAATGCTCATTTTCTGTGCTAGATATAGGGGAATTATGTGTGCCGGATATTATAAAGCTGGCTGGCTGATTTATAAGTGCTTCTTGGAAATCATTTCAGGAGGATGAGAACTGAAGTGTTGTCAAAGTGACAACTGAACGAGATGAGATGGTCTTTATCATGCATGGCAGTTGCCAGGGAAACAAGATGGATGTATGTTATTTTCATCATGCGATACTTTTAGTAATCTATTCTCAATGACTTCAAGGCTTGTAGAGCTATCATGAAATCTTGCTCAGAGATGTAAACTCTTATTCCTCTCAGAAACCTTAGTTGGCTTTGGAAGTTCTTGACTACTATATTTATCTGGGTATGAAAGTATCTAAAACTGTGCTCAGAGATGGCAGCTGTGAGTTTAAGGTTTTTCTAGTGAAGGTTGGACAGGGAAATTAGATGTGTGGGCAAAAGAGAGAGGAGGAGCAACTCAATTTTCTCTTGACTGTTTTTCATATTCTTTTGTGTCATCCAGGAGTAACTGTTCATAGAGGCAAGGAGAGATGTGAGATGTATATTACTAGAGAAACCTTAAGGTATGGCTAAGAATTGTTGGTGGTATGAAATTCCTCAAGATAACATTGAAAAACCTGGAGTGAAGCACATAGCCTCAGAGTATATCACACTGGAGGAGTCTTGGGGGAGAGAATAGTCATCAATGTTTACCCGCTGCTCTTGGTTAGTCAGCTAGAATAATAGCCCTAGGAAGATCTTACCTGAAATACTCATGCTGTGGTTTAAATTTTCAAGCGGTACTCTGCAATCAACAGTATTAAAGGCAGCAAAAAATGAAAGATTAGTAGAAAAGAGTTGACTGACTCAAGAGCTCACTGGACCTCATCTACCACCATAAGTAAGGAAGTGTCTGTACTATATCCCAAACTGAAGGCTGATCGGAAATTGTGAAGGAGGTTGGTCTCAGTGATACATTGCTGATCTTAATTGATACACAACTCTTCATGAATTTTTCCAGAAAAGGAGGATCCAAAGGCGTATGAAGGCTGATTAGATAATGTGGATTTAAAGGGGCTTAAAACATGCCATGTCACCTCACCTAGAAAATAGTTCACCAGTTTAGTCCAGTGGAGTGCAATGTGATGTTGAAGTCCTTTACTGGTGCTGCTGGCATTGGGTAGTTGGAATAACTGGTACGTTTAAGACCAACAGTGGGCCAAGTGATGTCAGCCTGATAGCCTCATCAAAAGCAAGCAGGCTGAACAATGGTTTCCGATTGAAGACAAGAGGAGGACTCTGCATCTGTCGGAAGCACAAAGTCAAGTTTGATGTCTCTCACTTTTTTCATTGAAATGCTGGGCGAATACCTTGCTTTTGCCACTTGGTGAAGAATGTTGGCAGAGGGGCAAGGAGAATGGGGTAAATTTGATGACTGGTTAACAATGTCTAAACATTGTTAATATGATATCAATTAAAGTTAATATGGACTTTGCAGCACACATAGAAGTGCCAAATCGCCATAATAGGTTGTTTATGTGCAGAAAGGGACACCTTCCTGCAAACAATCTATTCTCTCAATGCAGACACCCTTTCACAATGTGCAAGGATGTCTGCATTGGGGCAGGCAGCTTAATTCAGCGCTGGTGCAGGGGGAAACACAGGGCTGCGCTGTATTCCTGTAAATATGGCGCATCCCTGCATTTCAAAAGTGGTGCAGTGCTGCTATTTTTGGCGCAGCACTGCGCTGCACCACTTCGGTTTAAATCAGGGCCTCAGGTTCTTAGTGTTCTGTTGTATTTATTTGTATAGATAGAGTAAAGCACCCATTCTGCCTGTTTTATTGTTAAATGTTAAAAAAGTGGAAGCAAAGTCTTCTTTTGGGTTACTTTCAGTGCTCTCGGTCATGTGTCAACTGACAGGCAGGTGACTTAAAAATGGGTATGCTTTTTTAATGAAGCTTTTAGTAGCTGCACACGTGCACATACTTATACTACAATGCTAGTGATTTCATATGAGTGTATTGCATGCGAGCAAGGCATTGTTTATGCTTTCTCACAGCACAGGAACCAATCAGGCATCCCAGTGTGAGTGTGCCCTTATCATTAAATAAAGTGGAAATATACTTGTGGCAGCTTCATTTTTAAATAAATATAGATAAGAACTGACAATGTTACCAAAAAATAAGAAAGGATAAAAACAGACTGAAAATTAAAAAAAAAAAATACCATAAAAAGGGGAGCCCTATTTAACACCAGTCCTCCTTGATTGGCATGGAATTAAATGCATGTTAAATGTATCCATTCTGATGCCAATTATGTGTAGCAGGAGTAGAATCTGCTGCTCCTGATATGCCCTTGACATGCCCTTTGGGAATCTGATCTTAGTGGGTCATAAAAGCAGCAAGTGGGACTGAAAGCAGCCAGGGCTTTAAACGTTCTGTTTACTAGGTGGAGCATAAGCGTACAACCTCTTGTATACTTTTAAGTATACTTCTTCTGTGGACTTACAGCTATTTAATTTGTTAGTTTCAGGGTCATTTAAAAATCCTTGCTTGCTAGTGGTCGACCATGCCTCTTTGTCCCTCCTTCTTCTGTGTGGGAGCAGGGAACAACTACTGTATAATTACGCTCTTTCATGTTTATCTAGTCTGTATCTACTGTATAATTACGCTCTTTCATGTTTATCTAGTCTGTAGGGGACATTTTTGTTTACTTTGTTTCCTGCTCCTGTCCAGGGAAGCTTCCTTTTTCATTTGCAGAGCATTCCTGCTCTGAACGTAGCTGTAAACAAGGCTGTAAATCAGGCTGTTATCTTGGTCACATTTGGTCTTTGTGGGCTCTCTGACCCTCTCTCAGCTGCCTGGCTCCACCCTTCCTTGGCTTGGATTTTCTTTACCAACTCTACCAGAGCTCCTTAGAGACAGTGTCCACTTGTGCTCCACACTGGGATCCCACTTGCAGCTCCATCAGTACACCCTATTTCACACACTCCAAGCCCTCGGCCGTGCCAGTGCCAGGAACCCCAAACACGCTGTTTGCCAGAGCACCTCAGTTCTTCTAGTCAGTACTCTCTGCTGCTCCAGTACTAGGACCTAGGGCGCAGCTCCATTAGTGCACCTCACTTCATACACTCCAAGCCCTCATCCATGCCAGTGCCAGGAACATCACACACGATGTCTGCCAGAGCACCTCGGTTCTTGCAGTCAGTAGACTCTGCTGCTCCAGTACTGTGACCTCAGGCACAGCTCCATCAGTGCACCTCAGTTCACACACTCCAAGCCCTCAGCTGTGCCAGTGCCAGGAACTCCACAAACGCTGTCTGCCAGAGTACCTCAGTTCTTCCAGTCAGTACACTCTGCAGCTGCAGTACTGGGACCTTGGGCGTAGCTCCTTCAGTGCCCCTCACTTTACACACTCCAAGACCTCAGACATGCCAGTAACCCCAATAATGTTGTCTGCCAAACCATCTCAGTTCTTCCTGTCAGTACTCTCTGCTGCTCCAATACTGGGACCTCGTGCACAGCTCCTTCGGTGCATCTCAGTTCATATACTCCAAGCCCTCAGCCGTGTCAGTGCCAGGATCCCCACACACGCTGTCTGCCGGAGCCTCTCAGTTCGTCAAGTCAGTACACTCTGCTGCTCCAGTTTTGGGACCTCGGACAGAGCTCCATCAGTGCACCTCAGTTCTACCCCAGCAAGGTCACTTCCTTTCCTATATTGGGACCCCACTCACATACAGTTGCATTATAGCAGCTCAATTCTAATATTCAGTCCCACTGCCAAGCCAATACTGGACCCAAAAGAGCAAAACACAGCTCAGCCAGTGCACCTCAAGCCTAATATCCAATGCCACTGTTCATGGGAACCACCAAAGGTCTGCCAGAATCCATCAATTCTAACATTTAGTGCACATTTCTTCTCAGTACTAAGGCTCACACACACCTTCTTTTTCCCATCTGTATGTGGAAGCCACAAGTTACTTGTCAGGAACCGAAGTGTCAAAGTAGTTTTCCCATTCTGTGTCTCTGGGAAATGTGTCCCTACATACATGCCCTGGTTCTCTCGCTGCTTGTTTCTCTCACCATCTCTCTTTTTTTCTCATTTTTCTCTTTCTTTTCACACTTCTTTTATTATTTTTTCCTCTTAATCTCTTGTTTGCTAGCTTCCTTCCCTTTTTTCTTTTATATCACACGTTTGCTCTATTTTTTCTCTTATTTGTGCTTTCATTTTCTCGTTCTTTCTTTCCCTTCTTTTGTTATTTCTTTAGGACCCCTTCTCATTCCTACTTTTGTCTGTTGTATTCCTTTAGTTTCTCTTTTTCTGCCCCATCAGCTTTCTCTCCTGAGGCCTAGTTATCAATGGAGCAAAAGTTGCAGTGGCAGTGGGCCCAGAGACCTATGGACCTCACCCAACTCTAATTACTGATGTATTTTCCTACCAAAATTCCAGTCAACCATTTTCCTTTCTTACTCGAGGGCCCATGACACTGTTACAATGCACTTGTCCTCTCCATCTTTGCTCCTGACTCACTCTTTCCTTTCGCCCTCCATTCTGTCAAAAATTATATTTTTGTTATGGTGTTTTGAGCATTACACTCTAATGCCAGACGTTTGTTTCTGATAAAGGTTTTTATGATAATTGTGTGTGTTCTAAGATAGAGGAAGAAGGTAAATGGTAGTGCTTTGGTTAAATGATGGGCCACTGGAATTATATGGCAGGAAAATATGAAATTATGATGTAGGGTTGACCAATGTATATGGCAAGAAAAGTCCAACTATGAATTTACAATGCCAATAGGTCAAACTCAAGAAAAAGCGAGAGCTATTGCATTGCAAATGCAGTTTCCCCTTCATGCTCTTCCCCTTACTCTACAGCTTCCTACAGCAGGTTCATGACTTGCTAAAAGTTGGATAAGGGACTGAACCTATGGAGTCATCTGTGAAAGAATACCTGACGTGACTTCCACTACTCTGGTCATGGTAATGAATCGCCAACTTTGGTAAGGACCAATGAAACACTACCCGGCTGGATCTTGAACCTATGTGGCTTGGACCTGTGCTTCCAAAAAACTGAAACATATGAATTGAAATCCTCATGAAGGGGCACGTTTTCTTCTTTGAGGATTTATAGTTAAATCTGAGGTGACCAGACTCTTTTATGCGTAGTACTTAAGACCAGGAATAATGTTTCATCAAAAGTCTGCAATGCACCGGGGTCAAGGTTTCGAAACTGCATGAAAAACTCACTTTTTTAGTTTACCAATCCCTTGAGCTCCTCCTTACCTATTGATTTTTTGAAAATGTCTATTGCTATTTTAACTGAATCGTTATGCTGTGAAATTGCTGCTTCCTTTGATAGAATCAAGTTTATTCGTTTCTGGGTGAGGGTCAATAAAGCAGCCATTTTTTATTTTTTATTCTTTTAATAACTCTATTTAAACTGTTTCATATGTTTACTCACCACAAACTTTAGATGTAGTATATCCCTTCATCACTGCACCAGTTCACTTAAACCACGGGTGTCTTTCCAAGACAGATCACCTAAACCACTACACCGAAGTACCCTTTGTCACTACAGGTAAAGATTCCATATGTCACTTCACCACCCACAAATCACAGCCTTCTTGCCAGTCCACTTTCGGGCACACATCCCTTCACCAAGGTACCCCAACTCCACCCCGCCTGCTCACTCTTTCACTATTGCACTGATTCGTCAAATTCCTCCGATGCACAACAGTTGTGGCCCGCAGACAGTTCCATCGTTATGTTACTAATGCCCCACATCATTCCGCCATCTCATCGTATTTCTCAACTGTTGACCAATATACATAGATATCCCCCACATCAATCCATCAGTGCACCTCACACCTTGCCTGCTGCATGCACACTTTAAAACACAAGCACTGGCAAAGCCAATATGTCTTAACTTCATAATGCTAGCTCTGAGCTGTTGGCTTTTGCAATAACTGTGTATAAAGTATTGTGTAAAAAATGTAAAGAAAAAACATTTCAAAATACTACACGAAAAGCAAACATCTATTTTAAGGTATCTCAAAAATGAACATAAATTTCAATGTTTTCAATCCTTGTAAATGTAATGATTTACTTTTCAAATACTCTCTCTCTGGAAACTCTGAAGACAATACGTATCAGAACATAAAGGGAAATGCTAGCTAAGGTCTAATTTACTTTACACAGAATTCTGCTATTTGGACTTATGCCTTAGTCAGGGATCAGATTTATGGGCCTCCAGTAGAAGTGACTTACTAAGTTCAGCTTCTGCCTCTGATGCCAGCTGAGTGAGTGCAGCTGATGGCCCCTAGCCCAAAACTGTAAAAGCCTTTGTGTGATAAAACTTGTGCATTCATGCAACATGTGGAATGCAGGAGATAAACAAAAACAGCTCTTCAGTTCTTGCAAAAATATCCCTGTTAGTTCCAGCAAAAAATATCCCTGTTTAAGTGATTTTACAGACAACTTTGGAGCAGTGGGTGCAACACGCATCTGAGAGGCAGAACAAGAAAATACATGTAGCACATCTTGTCACTATAGTACTCATACATCACACCACTCCACCAGTGTCCCTATCGCACTGATGCTGCACAGTAATCTACCAATGCACCTCAACACTGACCTGCAGCATACTTTCTTAGAAGAATACCGAATCCAGTGATAACTCTAAAAATGCAACTTAATCTTGATCTGCAGCCAACTTTGTCAGTGTACTCCTAAATCCTTAAGTCCCTATATCGCTCCCCCAATGTATTTGCCTTCGAATACCTACCATTTTACCTCTCCTGTACTGGAACCCCACACCACTCCACCAAAGATCCTTGATCCTGACCTACAGTACACTGTACAAATGAGATACTGATCCTTCACGTGACTTCCTCAATTGTCCCTTCCAGGCCTTAAACACATCCTGTTGATATACTGTTGCTGCCTACATCTCTCCATCTAATGTACCTTTCTCCTGACCTACATCAGGTCATGTCAACATAAAGGCAATGCATAACACCACTGCCCAGTGCACCTTAGCCCTGACCAGTAGCACATTTTGTCATACTAATAGTGATTCCTTACATTACTTAACCAGTCATCCTTAATCTTGACCTGCAACATACCACACCACTACTGCACAGATTCATGGCTTCATCTTATCAGTGAACATCAGTCCTTGTATCATCACATCACCCTGGGCCAGATGTAGGAAGCACTTT
The DNA here is from genome assembly GCF_031143425.1 of Pleurodeles waltl. Taxonomy (NCBI): domain Eukaryota; kingdom Metazoa; phylum Chordata; class Amphibia; order Caudata; family Salamandridae; genus Pleurodeles; species Pleurodeles waltl. The sequence goes on from NC_090450.1 coordinate 789,539,626, forward strand.
GCGAGTCGCAAACGGCAAAATTTGCCGTTTGCGACTCGCAAATGCGTGTTTCCCATGCAGAAATGCATTTTGCGAGTCGTTACCGACTCGCAAAATGCATTTCCGAATCGCAAATAGGAAGGGGTGTTCCCTTCCTATTTGCGATTCGCAATGGTATACAATTCCATTTGTGACCGCTTATGCGGTCGCAAATGGAGTCGCAGTTACCATCCACTTGAAGTGGATGGTAACCCATTCGCAAACGGGAAGGGGTCCCCATGGGACCCCTTCCCCTTTGTGAATGGACCCCAAAATATTTTTTCAGGGCAGGGAGTGGTCCAAGGGACCACTCCCTGCCCTGAAAAAAACGAAACAAAAGGTTTTGGATTTTTTGAAATGCAGCTCGTTTTCCCTTAGGGAAAACGGGCTACATTTAAAAAAAAAAAAAACTGCTTTATTGAAAAGCAGGTCGCTAACATGGAGGCCTGCTGACTACAGCAGGCCTCCATGTTAGCGAGTGCCTATACTCGCTATGGGGCCGCAATTTGCGACCCACCTCATGAATATTCATGAGGTGGGTCATTGCGACCCCATAGCGAGTTGCAGTCGGTGTCTGAGACACCGTACTGCATAGCAATTTGCGAGTTGCAAATTGCGAGTCGGAAGGACTCGCAATTTGCAACTCGCAAATTGCTTCCTTCCTACATCTGGCCCCAAGTTAGTCCCATATATAAAATGTCTGACACAGTCCTGTTTTACTGAATACACCTCGTATACCGCACTGAGAACGTTCTTTTTTTGCTAACAAATCTAAATTCTGAGTCTCTAAACTCTTTGTGATCCACGGTACCCAGGTTTGTTACATCATTCAGCGTAGTGCTTGATTTGTGCTTTTGTTTGCTGGTGGTCAGCACCGGCACTTATTTTGTAAACAGCAGCACTTGTTTCTCAAAGTACACCATAAAACGGCACTCTAGGCCTGTTTTTCTTAGCACAGCAGGAGTGTTTAGCAATTCAATGTATTAAAATTAACCAAACTCACACTTGCAGACCATCCCTACAGGCTAGGGTTATCTGCAGTAGTCCAAAATGCTACACTTGTTAAGTGGGATGGCACTTCCATTAGGTACCGTGGCAGGATCTGTGGGTGGCTCTGGCTGCAATGGAATACCTTGGGCCCTGGCACTTACACATTTTACAAACTAAGCACTGATATAATGAGGATCATTTTCAGACTGATATCTAGCTACGGGGAGAATGGGTAGTGGACCATTGAACACAGGACAGTGCGATGCGTGATCAAAGCTGTGCTCTTATCCTGACAATAAAACTCTAAGTCCACTGGCCACAAGACTGGCGAGGCTGCCTGTGTAAGTGTGCCGGCACCAGGATGGAATTACAGCTAACCTAGTTTGGAGCATTTACTGTCAGACTTTCAGAGAGAGATGAGTCATTATCACGGACTATTAACCTGACCTGGTGTGAACTAGAAATGCTCTGCAAACACAAGCACACATTTCAGAGGAACTGAAGCATGCCTTCTGGAAGCCTGGACTCAGCACTGTATCAAGGCTTGGAGCATGCCTCTGAAGGTGGCCCGGGCCCTGCACTGCATGAGCACTGGGGAACATGGAGCTGTTCAGGAAGCCTGCACCCAGCAATGCATAAGGATTTGGATAATGGAGCTGTGCAGATTGGATCATAGGTCTGGGACAGCATTTTAATGATCGAGAAAATGATGCAATAACATGCAGGATCAACATGTAGACTTTAGTGGAAAATGAGTGCTTTTAAATGCAACATTTGTAGAAGGTGACCATATTCACTTATACGAGGCCTGAATAGCTAAAGCAATGTATGTTCTGACAAAATGACCTGCCTAGGAATTCTGATTTTAAAAAATACTTATTTTCCTGATCTTCCCATGGACATATTCTTCATAATGAATAATACTTGCATAAAATGTTTTCGTTTAACTCTGCAAATGTTTCTGTTTACACAAAGAACCCTGTTAATGAATAGCAGCTTGCAATGTAGTGAGGTAACATAGAAGCTTATACTTTACGATGCAGGTTTCCTAAAGTCAATGAATGGTTTGAAGCACCAGGAGAATAAACTTTGTATTTGATAAAGAATATTTTACTTGACATTGCTCTCTGTGGGCTATTGTATTCCTGGTTAGAAGAGGAAGGAGTAATCCTTTTCCCAGGAAGGAGTCAAAAGGTGATTTGCTGACTGACGAAATAGGAAACAACGTGTTGCAAAAGCTTAGATTATGATGTCTATAATAGTGTGTGTTCCTAGAGTAGGCCAGCACTTGCCACATGCCCCACTTGCCCCTTTCCATTCACAGAGCACACTGCTCATGCTGAGACTCTACTGAGTTTCTTGAACCTCCCTTTATGGTGAGGTCGGCTTTGTTTGCTTTTTGAATTATTGAACTGATACTCGATGCTGAAGCTTTATGCTTTTTGATCTCTCTCTCGAATAAAAACTCTTTATGGGTTACTGAGACTCACCCTTTACCACCCTCATTCTTAGAATGGGGATTCTTTCCTTTGTGGAACGAGCCTAATGCAGTTATTATGATTTATTGATTGCTTATTTTGATCATTGACAAACAACTAATGATTGGTATTGATGACTTTATTTGCTGATTACAATAAAGATGACATACTAAAAAGATTTGATCAATAAAAGCCTTAAAACGTACACCAACTATCATTATTGACTGGAAATACAAGTGAGATTGTGATGATTATTTCATTTGATGTGTAGCGCCGGGATAATCTCAAATAACTACAAAGATCCATGGGCCCTGTGAAACAGCGGGGATTTCTCTCTGAGTGAATGGAGCTTAATATTTAGATATATGCAAATACTACAAAAAGTTCAAAATCAAGCAGCATTGCAAGATTTTGTAATGTCTCTTCACTGCTTGCTAGGCTACACTGGCTTCCAGTTAGCAAAATAATTACCTTCAAAATACTGTGCATCATTCATAAGTGTGTACATGTATCAGCCCCTACCTTTGTAAAAAAGTGTACAAAATTTCATACTACTCAACAACAGCTATGCTCTTCTAACACAAATACTTTACACATTGCTCGCTTTCAAAGTATTAGGCTAGGTGGATTATCATTTTCTGTGCTTGCTTCTAAGGAATGGAATCAGCTACCACTTTTTCTTAGGTGAATTCTTTCTCTCTAATTGTTTAGTAAAAGGCTAAAGCTGTACTTTTTTCTTATTCTTGTAACAGATTTTTTACTTTTTTAACTGATTTTTATTGATGCATACTAGATAGGGCACATTTCAACAATAATTATGTTTGAGCATCAGTGCAGGCAATGTAACTAGCAAATAGAGGAATTATGTTTGCCCCGAGGGAATAGGAGCAAGTACCTTACAGATTGCACTCGTCATATAGGTGGCTATGTATCCATCACACAAAATCATTTATTCACAAAGAGGTTACATAATCTCAAGGGAGGTGGTAACTTAGCAAGGAAGAACATGCCAAACCCTCTCTCCCTCCCCCCCAAGAAACTCAGCCCTACTTCGGTGTCATGAGTAGTTGCCTGGGGGTGTGGACTGCAGATTGTGGTCTATGCAGATGGAGGAGGCGGAGTGTCTGGCCAAGTCCCACTGTGGGATCAACAGGGGGTTTGGGGATGCTGAAATGAAGGGAGGGGCATGTGAGATAGAATTCGGGTGAGGCTTGTGGCTAGGGCACCTATGGCAGATGGGAACTGTCCAGGGTGTAAAGTCACACAACATCAGGTCCCAAACATCCAAGAGTGGACGTTTTTGCAGTCCTTGACACTCCTCTCTGCAGAACATGGAGCTCTCCACAACCTCCTTATTCAAGAGTGGCTTCTCCTGAAGAACTGCAAACCAGTCAGTCTGGAGAATGTCAGATCACTGGGTTTTATCATTGACAGCCACCTAAAGCTTCAGAGGCAAATCTCATACATAGCCAAAAGTGCACATACCAGCTTAGACTTATCTGGGGCATCAGGCAGTTCATGCCTGATCAGGACTTGGAGTCTTTAGTCCAGGTATTGTGTACCTCAGAATGGACTATAAGAATTCACTCCTCTCGTTTTACAAATGTTAATCATTGCCATGATGTTTTGGTCCTCAGTGTGTTATTAAAAATATCACCCAAATTACAGCCAACAAAACTGTAGTGTTTGTGTCTGCAGCACAAACAGAAAGAGGAAAAGGCCTCCCAAGATTGTTTTTGTGCAGGAAGGAGTCCCTTCCTGCACAAAAACAATCCTGCATGCAACACAGGCACCCTTGCACCATGGGACAAGGGTGTTAGTGTTGGTGCTAGGCTGCTGAAACAGTGCCAGCCCGGGGAGAAAGGATAGGAATGTACCGTATGGCATAGATACATCACATTCCTGTGATTTCCCTTTGACGCAGGGCATCGCAGGAAAGTGACTTGCTGCGCTGCGCTGCCTCAAAAACCCAAGAGTTCATCATAGTGAAATGTCAATTAATACTTCAAGATTCAGCCAATGCCTGGTTTATAACAAAAAAGTACCTTCTACTTTCCACACAGCTTAATACTACAATTGAATGGCATAAAGAAACAAGTGTGCAATGGATAAGAGCCTTTAAACTGTAAACACCACTCATCCTATGGACTGTCACATATGAGATTGTTCTCCTAATGTCCTCTAAACTGTTGGCTTGGACTGAGTCAGTATTTTAACAAAAGTACACTATCTGTGCATTCTTAACTAAGGTTCTCAACTGTAATCAAGTAGGGTGTTTGGGGCCCAGCCCCACTATCAGTTATTGTCAGTTTCTTTATGAATCTAGTCTGTGACCCCAGACAAACAACATTGGTGTCCCCCGGGTCGAACATAGAACATCCTCAGAAAAGTGGAGGAGGCACCAGGAGTACGGGATTCTTCATGGGGGATTGTAGATGAGTGGAGTGCCTGCACACTCCAATCTCTGTGCCCGATGGTGGAAAGTATCAAACATTTTTGAGCCAACAAACATCGTGCTCCAGGACCTGTATTTAGAAAGGTATCTGCTGCAGAACAGATTGTCTTGAGGAGGGGCACTACAAGAGCTGTAGCTCAGCTTTAATAGACATGATTGACTTTTCTTTAACAGAGGCCTTGCGCACAGCCACAGGGAGAGAAGGCTGCCCCAAAGTGGCTCTCACCAAGAAGAGCTTCAAATCTCATTTATTCATAATGCAAGTTTATATAGCACAAACAGAACCTGGATGGGTGACTAAGTGCTTTACATAAGATCAATACTAATAAGCAGTTAAGGTTTGTTACGTTGCAACTTACTGAGGACAGGATTCTGGATAAGAACTGCAATCAGGCAAGAAAGGCAGATTGAGCAATAATTCTTATTCAATAAATCGTTAGAGAGCTGGCCCACAGGTACATAGTCCACTTTTCACTGGATCATAATGGCCTGTCATATGGAGCCACCTGCAGTCAGACTCATTTTCCAAACATAATGTCAGGAATGAGACAATTCCAGTGAAGCAGAAATGTTTGTACTGTCCCTCATTTCACAGTGATCATTTATACATGACAGTTTATGCATCAAGTTAAGCAATGTACTTATAGCTTGATTTTAAACTGAAGCACTGAGAAGTTACATTACTGTGCATCCACCTCTGACTAGTCACTAAAACCTAGATAGTATTGAGATTAAATTACATGTTTCAAGAATTAATCTCTCATCATGTTATATTTTGTAGGCTAAAATAGTAGTATTAAAACAACATTAGATTTGATATTAAGGGCCTGATTACAACTTTAGCGGAGGGGGTTAATCCGTCCCAAATGTGACGGATATCCCGCCCGTCGTATTACGAGTCCATTATATCCTATGGAACTCGTAATACGGTGGGCGGGATTTCCGTCACATTTGGGACGGATTAACCCCCTCCGCCAAAGTTGTAATCAGGCCCTAAGTGTTTTAAATTTGTACGTAAAAATAGAGAAATGCAGCTCTGCACAACATTATTGGAAATGTAATGACCAAGCTATTTCGTTCTAAAGTTATTGAAACATGAGTGCTAATTTATTAATACTGAATTTATAGTTTGTGTATTAAAATATGTATTATTTGAATGATTAATGTGCTGAATCAAGTCACTTACATTAGCCTAATCTATGCCTGCTAGGCCCTTTATTTGTGACTGTGCAGAAATTGTCAAGTCATATTGCTAACGTGTACCTTTCTTTCAGATTTTGTTCCCATGAGAATGCTAGCTTGGTAATAGATGCCTATTGCCTTACACAAGGAGAGTATGAGAAAATGTATTTAAGGATTGAACCTCCTGGACTGTGGACTGACAAATTATATAATTGTTTCAATTGTGCATGGAAGAGTACTGATGGACACTGTTCTCATGAGAAACCTAGGAAACCATACCAGTGTTGCAAGTTGGAGTTGCATGATCAATTTCTATTGGATGTTGCCCCTTCAACATCAGGTGGACTGATGAACTGATGAATCATCTTGTCCTATGAACTTTAATATACCGATGCCCAGTTTGACTATGGCCAGATCTGAGAGAAGAATCCAGGAGATGCCGGACCTGTACTTCCCAGTGCAGTATCCTTTTACCCTTTATGCTGTATGCTGAGCCCCTTGGACTCTGAGAGATATTGCCCTCTCTTCCCTTCCTCCTTTGAAATGCCTTGCTGAATCTTAGAGATTTCCTCTTGACCCTAAGAAGAAGACTCTTGACCGAGCTTCTGATATGCTGACACCTTCCCTTTTTAGTTACTTTTTGCCCATCTTAGTTACCTTTTTCCAAATTATTTTTGCCCTTTTTGTCCTTTCTGGGCTTTAGCCGCATGTGTTCTCCCCAGCACGTGCTATTCTCTGATTGTCTTATCTGTAGGGTCTTCATCTGTCCCTGCCTGGATGAAGGATAGCTACCTTGAGGTAAACTTTGACAAGATTGAGATCCTCATTCTGGGACCCTCCACATGAGCCTGGAATGACTCCTGATGGCCATCCACCTTCGGCACCGCCTCCAAAACCCTACAGACCACGCACGAAAACTCAGCTTCATCCTGGACTCATCACTCACAATGACCTGCCAAGTCAACTCAGATGCATCCTCCTGTTTTCATATTCTCCGACTGCTCTGGAAAATATACAAATGGATCCTAAAGGACTGCTGCAGAACCGTGAACCACGTCCTATTACCAACAGACTCAACTATGGCAACACCCTCTACGCCGGCACCACCTGGAGGAACCTGAATACACGACAGCACATCCAAAACGCCTCTGCCTGACTCATCTTGGACATTCCCCGCCACAAACACGTCTTCAATCACCTAAGAGATCTCTACTGGCTTCCTATCGAGAGAAGGATTAACTTCAAACTCCTCGTACATGCATACAAGGCCCTCCATGATTTAGGACTCACCTACGTCAGCCACCACATCACCTTCTACTCCTCCACCAGACCTCGGCTCAACAAGCACTAACCACCGCACCCCACATAGGGAAGACCTCGGATGGTAGAAGATCCTTTGTCCTCCTCGGGGCAAAGAGCTGTAACACCCTGCCCCTGCATCAGGTCAGGAAGGACCTTAAAACCTGGCTCTTCAACTGAAGCTTAGAGGACAAACCCCCTCAGCGCCTTGAGCCCCTTACGGGTGAGTAGCTGTGCTTTATAAACATTGATTTGATTTGGTTTGATTCCCTTGCCCAAACTAGCTGAATGATTTGAATTGCCTTAATACCTATTAAAATTGAGAAATGTTTGTTTTCCATTAATCAGGTAATTCTGTTGATGTTCTGTATGGTATTAGTTGAGTGCCTAGTACTTTAAATGCTGGTACGCCTGAAGTTATTTCATCTCCTTGGTCAACCCTTGGTGATTTTGTGTGTTTATAACTTTGTCTTGAGAACTGTCTACATGACCGTGACCTTAAATTTGTAATAAAACCCCTTTACTTTTTTCCTGACTGGAATTTTCCTCGTATGGCCACATTGGTCTGTTGTTTGGTTTTCCTACACCCTTATGCTGGGTCCAAAGATCCGCTGACCTCGGCGGGCCTTGTTCCCTGCAAAGGAAGAAAATGCTTCTGCACCAGCAGGAGGTCTAGCACAGTCATGTCACTCTTCTTTGCAGTACCAAGCTGACATATTGCCAAATCATATTTGTGTCTTTCTTGTGTATCTGAGGTGGTTATTGAGGTAGCTGTAGCGTGACAGACTACTATTTTTATTTCCAACATGGCCACCACCATTTGAGGCCCATTTGAAAAGTGCACAGAATAACAGTTATAGGCCCATATTTATACTTTTTTTGTGCCGCATTTGCCCCGTTTTTTTACGCAAAACTTACAAAAAACAATTGTATTTTGTAAGTTTGCGTCGCTTTTGCATCAAAAAGTGGCGCAAATGCGGCGCTAAAAAAGTATAAATATTGACCATAGTGTCCAATAACATGGTTCCCTTCAGGTGATTGTGATGTTATCACTGTATCAGTAGCAAGATCGCCACTGCCTGTGGGAGGCCCCACACAAACAGGACACAGCCTATCTCCATGTGACATGCAGTCGATGTCTTGGGCCTTGTAGCTCCACTGCAGAGTCTCCACCATCATATCAATAGAGGAAAATCAGCTTCTTGGGAGCTTATCTCGGCAGCTGGATAACAAGGATATATGGAAGTGCTCTGCTCTATGCTTTTCAGTATCTCTTTCTGGCCATCAGGAATGCCCACATCTCCTCCGCTTTTCTCCCCCCCAACATCATCCAGTGCAGTAGTGGAACATTGGAGTGTTGATCCCCAAGACCACCCAGGCTGACATTAGAGCATGGTGGGGCTGGCCTGGTTTCAGCCTGGCCTGAGCAAGTGATACAGTGGCCGATTCAGAGATGCTCATAGCTCCCGAAATTGAAGCCAAGTTACTTCTTTCAGTAGTGGGAGCGTGGGGTTAGCATACCTGCTGGCAGCTGTCCTCAGGGGGGTTTGAAAGCATACAACCTCACTTGCACCCCAACTGAGTGCTTCAGGCCGAGGAGGAAGAACAAGCAAGCGCAAGGTCATTATAGGGGCACCCATGGGCAGACATTGAGGGACAGAGGCCCTCTTTACAACCCTGGCGGTCGGTGTTAAAGCAGCGGTAAAACCGGCAACAGGGTGGCAGTAAAAAAAAATGGAATTACGACCGTGGCGGAAACCGCCAACATAGACAGCCACTTTAACACTCCGACCACCACAGCGGTACAAACAAACAGCTCAGCGGTCACCGCCAACATACAGGCGGAGGACAATGTACCGCCCACAGTATCACAACCTACCAATCCGCCACCTTTTCCGGGGTGGATTCACCACAAACAAAAACACGGCGGAAACTGGACTTCGAAGGGAAAATGCTCACCTCTACACACCCCACGAGGAACCAGGAGGCCATGGAACCAGAGTTTCACATTTTTCCAGCCTTTATCTTCTTGCTCCTCTACCAGGAGCACGAACGCCGGCAGAGAAGACCACGGTGAGTACTGCACCTACAACACACGGGAGGGGGGGAGGAAAAAAACAGGGACACACACACGCAACACGCAATACCCCCACTCTCACCCACGACAACACACAGTAATACAGCATGATACATTACAGTTACACCCCTAAACCCCCCCGGAAGAATGCAAAGACAAAAGGAAATGTGGTGAAAGATTGTAATATATTAAAATCCAGTACGCAGAAATATATTTACACTATAAACAAATATTTACACCAAGAATAGAAGTCCAGGTATTGCACCATTTAAGTCCGTGGAACACTGGGCCGACACTGCATGGGCGAGGCCCACACAAGATACCCGAACATGACGGAGAGAACACTGCTGGGGCATCAGATAGAAATAAAACAGGCACCTCAGGGGGAAGGGAAAGGGGGGCACCTCAGCCAGTTGAGTGCACAATGCCAAATCCATGAAGGGGCCACATGCCCAATGTTCAATCCTGGGGAGTGCAAAGCCACAGTCTCGCAAGTCTCTACAGTGGGTGGGTTGCCCACTGTACAATCCTGGGGAGTGCAAAGCCACAGTCTCACATGTTTCTACAGTGGGTGGTTTTCCCACTGTACGATTCTGGGGAGTGCAAAGCCACAGTCTCACAAGTCTGTACAGTGGGTGGTTTACCCACTGTACAATCCTGGGGAGTGCAAAGCCACAGTCTCACAAGTCTCTACAGTGGGTGGTTTGCCCACTGTACAATCCTGGGGAGTGCAAAGCCACAGTCTCTCAAGTGGATAACAGTCTCCACTGGTTTTGCAGGGGGCTTGGTGCCCAGAGTACTTCATCCTGCCAACGACAGAGGTAGTGGATGTGAATCTCCACTGGTTCTGGAGGGGGCTTTGTGCCCAGAGTGCTTCATCCTGCCAAGGACAGAGGTAGTGGATGTGAATCTCCACTGGTTCTGGAGGGGACTTTGTGCCCAGAGTGCTTCATCCTGCCAAGGACTGAGGTAGTGGATGTGAATCTCCACTGGTTCTGGAGGGCGCTTTGTGCCCAGAGTGCTTCATCCTGCCAAGGACAGAGGTAGTGGATGTGAATCTCCACTGGTTCTGGAGGGGGCTTGGTGCCCAGAGTGCTTCATCCTGCTCGTGACGGACTCAGTAGCGTCAGTGCCCTTGGAGCTCATGGGCCAGCGGTGCATGTGGCGGCGGTGCCCTGTTCAGCGGTGCTTTTGGCGGTGGTGCCCTGTTCAGCGGTGCTTGTGGCGGCGGTGACCTGTTCAGCGGTGCTTGTTGCGGCGGTGACTTGTTCAGCGGTGCTTGTTGCGGCAAGGTCCTTTGCAGTGACTCAGCTGCTGGCGGTCCTTCATGGCCTAGCGGGGCTGGTGCTGGCGGTCCTCTCTGGCCCAGCGGGGCTGGTGCTGGCAGTCCTGTCTGGCCCAGCGGGGCTGGTGCTGGCGGTCATATCTGGCCCAGCGGGGCTGGTGCTGGTGGTCCTCTCTGGCCCAGCGGGGCTGGTGCCGGCGGTGGCCTCCTGGGCAGCGGGGATGATGGCAGTGGCCTCCTGGGCAGCGGGGCTGGAGGCGGTGGCCTTTTGGGCAGCAGGGCAGCTGCTGGCGGTGGCCTCCTGGGCAGCGGGGATGATGGCGGTGGCCACCTGGGCAGCGGGGATGATGGCGGTGGCCTCCTGGGCAGCTGGGCTGGTGGTGGTGGCCTCTTGGGCAGCAGGGCAGGTGCTGGCGGTGGCCTCCTGGGCAGCGGGGATGATGGCGGTGGCCTCCTGGGCAGCGGGGATGATGGCGGTCTTCTCCGCTGTGCTGCTCTTCCCAGACCTGCTGACTTTCTTGTGGCCCTTCCCCACCTTGGAAGGTGTTGCAGCTGACTCCACACTCCCACCTGTACCCCTGGGAGTGGCTTTGGTGGCTGGAGTCTTCCCCCTCTCCCACCGGGCACTGGCCAACTTTTGATGCTTGACAGGTGGGGGACTGTCCGTGCTGTGGCTCCGTGTCACACTGGCTGCCCTGGTGGCCGGTGCACTCCAGATTCCGGTGACTACAGGCACCACTGGTCCCGGAGATGTTGTGGCTGAGGTGCTAGGTTGGGACCTGGAGAGTCGGGCCCTAGAGACGGACGGGGTGGGGGAGGTATGGGAAAGAGGTCAAGGTAGGACAGGAAAGGTTTTTGGGAAACACTGGGACGGGTAGCTAGAGGGGGTTTGGGAGTGGAGGAAGAGGTTGTGGTTGTAGGAGGTGTTCCTTTGGTGACTTTGGGTGAAGGTGCATGCGCGGGAGGCTGTTGTGAGGTGGATGGCTGTTGGGTGGGTGTGTGCCTGCGTTTGTGTATCTTGGGAGGTGGCATCACAGACACACTGGGAGAGGACACAGGGGACGTGTGAATTGCATTGGGGGTGGTGACTGCACGTGAGCGGGGTGTGGTGGTGTGTGTGCTGGTGATGGCAGTAGTGGCTGTAGATGTAGTGCATGCAGGTGTGAGTGGAGATGAGACTGGGAGGGAGGAGGGAGACGAGGAGGAGGGGGACACAGTGGAGGCAGTGGATGTTGGTGTGTCTGCATATGTGTGATGCTTGCGTGAGTGCCTGTGGGATGCGTGGTGCTTGTGTTTGCCTGAGCTTCCTTTGTGTGTTGACGTGTGTGCATGCAGGTCTGAAGGTGTGCATGCTGGTCTGAAGGTGTGTTTGGGATAGGCTGAGGTAGAGGGGATTTTGTCTGGGTGGAGGAAGATGGAGGGGGGAGGCTAGACACAGGGACAATGGCTGCCATCAGTGCTGAGGCCAGAGTCTGAAAAGCTCGCTGAAGGGCCGCCTGACCAGAATGAATGCCCTCCAGGAATGTATTTGTTTGTTGCAACTGCCTTTCTACACCCTGGATGGCATTTAAAATGGTAGACTGCCCAACAGTGAGGGACCTGAGGAGGTCAATGGCTTCCTCACTGAGGGCAGCAGGGGTGACTGGGGCAGGGGCTGAGGTGCCTAGGGCGAAGGTGATGCCCACCCTCCTGGGTGAGCGGGCACGGGGCAAAGGCTGAGGGGCTGCTGGGAGGGCGGTGCTGGTGGGGGGGTGGCGGCTGTACCTGTGGATGCAGGGGGCACAGATGTTGCCGCCACCACAAGGGAGCTCCCATCAGAGGACGAGTCCGTGTCACTGGTGTCAGCTCCTGTCCCCGCCGTGGAGCTCCCCTTGCCCTCTGTCCCACTGATGAACTCCGAGTCCGTTGTCTCGCCCTCCAGGGCCATGTGGGATGCAGCTCCCTCCTGCTCTGGTGCCACTGCTCCTCCGCCTGATGATGCTAATGTACACAACCTCAGGTAGACCTCAAAAAGGGGGGGGGGTGAAAGAAGAAAGACATGTTGAGTGCATGCATTACCGCTACCGTTGGCGGACACGACCCCTGCACTATGCCGCGCACTTGGCCTCCACTGTTGAATCCCTGGGACATGGCCTACAAGGCTATGGACGACATCTGCACACATGGATGACACAGGAGCCTGACTAGGTGTACTTGGCACTGTACACAGGTGGGGTGGGGTGCCACAGGGTCTGCCAGAACAAGGGGACCTTGCGTACTCAACTCGCCCTGGCCTAGGGAAACCCACAGCCCACCTCCCCACCCAGAAACCTCCACTGCGTGCAAAATCAGCAGAATGAGAGTGTACTCACCCCCTTGTGGCTGCTGTGATGCCCCCAAGCGCCCATCCAACTCCGGGTACGCCACCGCCAGGATCCTGAACATCAGGGGGGTCATGGTGCGACGGGCACCCCTCCCACGTTGGGAGGCCATCCCCAGCTGGGCCTCCGCCCTCTTCTTGCTCCAGCAGCGAATGTCCTCCCATCTCTTACGGCAGTGGGTGCTCCGTCTGTGGTAGACCCCCAGGGTCTGGACGTCCTTGGCGATGGCATGCCAAATATCTTTTTTCTGGTGGACGCTGACCTACATGAATTGTACAGGGGGAAAAGAAAAGTTATTACCAAATGCACCGTCACAGTCATTGGCCCCCATCCCTACCCTTGCCATGATGCACATGCACTCACCATCGTTTCACGCACGCCTCAATCTTCCCCCCCATCTTTCATCCTCCCCGCTCCACACAGGCATAGCCCATACAGCATGCTCCCAGTGTATTTACCTATTTGTCTGGAGGACCGTAGAGTAGCGTGTACTGGGGGAGGACCCAATCCACGAGTTTCTCCAACTCCTCCGATGTGAAGGCAGGGGCCCTTTCCCCAGTCGCACGAGCCATTGTCCCTTCCAGACCGAGGTCACAGCAGCACTTGCAGTATAGGTCCTCTCCGGTCGAAGATCAGGTATCGAGTGATTGAACAGATAGAAAATGGCGGTCACGTCCGCGGCGGTGCATATCGTCACCACCGGCGTACATCGTCATTGGCTCCTGGGACCCATAGGGTCCAATGTTAACCAATGCAGCATTGCGCTGTGGTCTTCGACCGCCTACCGCGACGGTGTACAACGCCAGCGCAGTTACCTCACATCCCATTGTCCCACTTTACAGGTCAGGCAACCGCCATTTCAGGGGCCCACATGGCTTAATTTTTAACTGCGTCACACATACCTAGGCCTAGCCTCAACAAACATACAGGCCAATTTTCGGATTATGATTCGTGTTCTGTGTAAGCTGTGGGTACGTACCTCTGAGTTGGTTGACTCTGTGCTCGCTGTTGTCCTTCATAGGCACCGTCCGCTGGGACATGTGAGGAGATGGCGGGATCCTCCGGTGTTCAGACCGCTGGTGGACCTGTCGACAATGGAGGAAAGACATGTGATCATCACCTACAGGCTTGACCGTGCCACAAACCAGGAATTGTGTGCCCAGCTGGAGCCAGACCTGATGTCAGCTATCCGCCATCCCATAGGAATCCCCCCTCAAGTGCAGGTGCTGTCAGTACTCCATTTCCTTGCAAGTGGGTCATTTCAAACAACAGTGGCCATAGCATCAGGGATGTCCCAGCCTATGTTTTCCAACGTGTTGTCCAGAGTGTTGTCTGCCCTGCTGAAACACATGCAGAGCTACATCGTTTTCCCTCAGGTGGAGGATTTGCCTACAGTGAAAGGAGACTTCTATGCCCTGGGACATATCCCCAACATCATAGGTGCCATTGATGGGACCCATGTGGCTTTGGTACCCCCCCGCAGGAGTGAACAGGTGTACAGAAACCGGAAGAGTTATCATTCCATGAATGTGCAGATGGTGTGTTTGGCAGACCAGTACATCTCCCATGTTAATGCCAAGTTACCTGGCTCAGTGCATGACGCCTACATCCTACGGAATAGCAGCATCCCTTATGTGATGGGTCAACTCCAGAGGCACTGTGTGTGGCTAATAGGTGAGCACCTGGAAGCAAGTCAGTGGGAATGGTTGTCTGGGTATATCCCTACAGGTTAGTGTGTGTCTAACAGTTGTCCCTCGCCATTTGCAGGTGACTCTGGTTACCCCAACCTGTCATGGCTACTGACCCCAGTGAGGAATCCCAGGACAAGGGCAGAGGAACACTACAATGAGGCCCATGGGCGAACTCGCCGGATAATAGAGCAGACCTTCTGCCTCCTGAAGTCCAGGTTCAGGTGCCTCCATATGACAGGTGGATCCCTATTCTCCTCACCAAAGAAGGTGTGCCAGATCATCGTGGCCTGCTGTGTGCTTCACAACTTAGCTTTGCAACGACAGGTGCCTTTTCTGCAGTAGGATGGTCAAGATGGCGGTGTTGTTGCAGCTGTGGAGCCTGTGGACAGTGAAGACGAGGAAGCAGAAGAAGAGGACATGGACAACAGGAACTCAGTGATCCTGCAATATTTCCAGTGAGACACAGGTAAGAATACAAACCTGCCTACTACATGTACTTTAACACTACTACCTCTCTACTGTCGGTCGTTTTCAGCCAGTGTATGGTCACTGAGTTGTCACTTTCCCTTACGATTTCACAGATGTGTGTCCCACAGTGTGACATCTGCTTTGCTTCCTCATGGACTAGAGCTGTGTGACATAGGTATGTTGACATTACAATTGAAAGAGCATTTTGCCCCTGTAATTGCTAATACACTATTTTTCTAAATCACAGACTGACTCCAGATTGTTTTGTGATTCAAGGGAGTTTATTTAAGTGATCAATATTGGAGGGGGTTGTAAAATGGTGAGGGGTGATGGTGGAGGAATGTCCATGGCAGAGTCCAATCTATTAGTCTCACAGGTGCATTGCCCAAAAGGGCATAGGAAGTGGAGCTGGGGCAGTTTCAGGATGGACAGGGTGACAAAGTGGGACAGTAAGCTGACATTCAGGGTGGTCTCATTTCTTGGCGGGGGTCTTGGCATCGTTCTCTGTCTTTGTCCTGGATCTCAGGGACCGTTTGCGGGGTGGTTCTCCCTCTGCAGGGGGTGGGGTGCTGATGTGGTAGTCCTGTGGTGGTGCCTCCTGTCCACTGGCGGAGGTGGTGGGCAGTTCATCGTCCATGCTAGTGTCAGGGGCCCCTTCTTGTGCCACAGTGTCCCTCCTGGTGTTGAGTACTTCCTTCAGCACCCCTACGATGGTGCCCAGGGTGGAATTGATGGCTCTGAGTTCCTCCATGAAGCCCAAATACTGTTCCTCCTGCAGGCGCTAGGTCTCCTGAAACTTGGCCAGTACCGTTGCCATAGTCTCCTGGGAGTGGTGGTAGGCTCCCATGATGGAGGAGAGGGCCTTGTGGAGAGTGGGTTCCCTTGGCCTGTCCTCCCCCTGTCGCACAGCAGCCCTCCCAGTTCCTCTGTGTTCCTGGGCCTCCGTCCCCTGGACCGTATGTCCACTACCACTGCCCCCAGGTCCCTGTTGTTGTTGGGGTGGTGAGTTATCCTGGGTTCCCTGTAGTGGTGGACACACTGCTGATTGACGTGTCCTGGGGATGGAGGTATGGGCCCGCTGGGTGGGTGCTGTGCTGGTGTTTCCAGAGGGGGGAAGGTCTGTAGTGGCCTGTGACTGTGTGAGGGGAACCAACGGTCCTGAGGTCCCCGATGGGCCGGGCTGGTCATCTAGATCCAGTTGGACAGAGCTGCTGTCATCACTGTGGGCCTCTTCTGTTGGTGGTGTGGACATGTGTGGACCCTCCTGTCCGGTGACGTTGGGTAGGGGTCCTGCAGGGGTATAAAAGGATGTTTATTACATCTGTGTGTGCCATGGTGTGCAAAAGGTGGGTGTCCGTGTACTCCAGTGCTTGCATTCCTGTGTGGGACCTTGTGTGATGGTGGTTTAGGGGGGTGTATGGGTATGTGCAGTGGCCATGCTGTGGTGATGGGTGTCCATGCTTTGTTGTTGCATGCAGGGCTTGGTGTTGGGATGGGTGGGTTGTGATAGTGGGACATTTGTGAGGAGTAGGAGTGATGGGGGTGAGGGTGAGGGTGGGGGTATGTGATGGCATGCAGGTAGGGTGGGGAATGTAATAGTAAAGCTTTGACTTACCAGAGTCCATTACTCCATCTACTCCTGCGAGGCCCTCAGGATGCCGAATCGCCAAGACCTGCTCCTCCCATGTTGTTAGTTGTGGGGGAGGAGGTGGGGGTCCGCCGCCAGTCCGCTGAACTGCAAGGTGGTGTCTTGAGACCACGGAACGCACCTTCCCCCGTAGGTCGTTCCACCTCTTCCTGATGTCATCCCTATTTCTTGGGTGCTGTCCCACTGCGTTAACCCTGTCCACTATTCATTGCCACAGCTCAATCTTCTTAGCAATGGAGGTGTGCTGCACCTGTGATCCGAATAGCTGTGGCTCTACCCAGACGATTTCCTCCACCATGACCCTGAGCTCTTCCTCAGAGAACCTGGGGTGACTTTGCCATGCCATGGGGTGGTGTGGGTGATGTGTGGGGTGGTGTGTATAGTGATAAGTGGGGTGATGTTTAGTGGTGTGTTGTGTGAGGTGCGTGGAAGTTCTGTGGGTGATGGTATTGTGTGCCTGTGGATGTTTGATAGTTGTTTGTGGTGTCTCTCTCTGGCCTTCTCTCTGTAATTGTGGTCGTAGGGGTTTGTGGGTGATGTGGGTGTGTGTTTTATATTGTAATGGGTGTGTGGGAGTGGTGTGTG
The DNA here is from genome assembly GCF_031143425.1 of Pleurodeles waltl. Classification (NCBI taxonomy): domain Eukaryota; kingdom Metazoa; phylum Chordata; class Amphibia; order Caudata; family Salamandridae; genus Pleurodeles; species Pleurodeles waltl. The sequence continues at coordinate 789,557,162 of NC_090450.1, forward strand.
TATGTGTATCAGGTGTGTGTATTTTGAATTGTCAAATGTGGTTGTGTTTTGCAAATGCGTGTGTATTTTGAGCGTGGTGGTGTGTACCGCCAATGGAATACCGCGGTTGAAAGACCGCTGCGTGGATTCGTGTGTCGTGATAGTGTGGGCGTATTTCTGTTGGCGTGACGGTGGAGGTTTTGTTTTTGCCAGTTTATCATTGACCTTTGGTGTGGCGGACTTGTGTGGGTGTCTGAATTTTGGCGGATTCCGTGCTGTGGGTCATAATAGCTGTGGCGGAATTCCGCTGCCGCAGCGGTGTCTTGGCAGTCTTCTGCACGGCGGTAAACAGCTTTTACCGCCAATGTTGTAATGAGGGCCATAGTCTCAACATACAACAGATTCACTCCTAAGCAGTAAAAGAAAACTTCCAAACAAGCTATCACATACTGTCTCAATCCTGACATTCAACGTAAGCTCTTTTCTTTTGGTTGGACTACAGCTTACAACACAATGTATGTGTATCCATTAACCACAATTCTGTTGGGCTGTTATTGTCTCATCATTCATTTCCCCCACTATTTTTTCATCATACATTATAACAGCTTATCCTTTGGTACAACAATGAGAAATTATAGTAATACATCCATAGCATGCTGCAATAAATCTGAGTCTCGTTGGGACAATACAAGCTGATACTGTCCTCCTTAAAGACCAATGATCTGTGCAGATGCGCATTTCATTGGAGGCCACACTTTGCCGAAACCACCTTTCGCAGGACGTAATGGATTAAGTCAAAGAAGTGCAAGAACCCAGGCTAAATCTCCAACTGGGTGAATACAAGCTTAGGGGCTACAAACCAAGATCCAAAGGTATGTAAGATCCACGTAATGAAGTAAGAAAATCACATAGAACTCTGTTTCTAACCTTGTTTCATCCTGCAGTTCCCCAGAGAGAGTATCCAAAGTACTGGGTGCCTAATTATGTCTGCAAACAGCAGGATAGAAAGAGTCTCTCCACAATCAAAAGGTTAGTGTGATTTATTTCATAGGATCTGGGAAGAGAGCAGCACCACACCTCTGTTGATATGGCACCTTCCTGCCCTTTAGTCGCAACGCTGCATTGTGATGCATTGTAGTAAATATATCTGCTGTCTCAGCCAAGGCCAAGGCCTTCTGGTCTGGGGGTTCAGTAGAAAGAGTAAGTGAAGTTTGACAAGGGTAGTGAAACAAAGGCATTCACTACATAAAACCGTCTGTTGTAGCATCTCTGGACAGGAGGAGAAAGGGACATTATCACTCCAAAGGCTAACAGAAATACTTCTCCCCACACACGCTGTGGCACCCAGTGACATCAACAAGCTAACTTCAATATCTATATCGGTAGTGTGGCCATCGTACATGGCAGACAGGACATGCCAGTTCAATAGCAATTGTGAAGGTTAAGCTGCAGGTACACGATCACCTTGCTCTTTAGTAGCAACATAGTTGAGGGAGGACCTGATATCAGGTTCAGGGGTCCAGAGAGTCAGTGCTCAGCAGAACTTTTCTGGAAGATCCTAAGCTATCCTATGTTACAGGACCAAAACTTTCTGACATCAGAGAGGTAAACGGCAGCAAAACTCAATTTGAAAAGGGTGTGTGGTGGCACACGAGTGAAGGACAGAATCAAAGTAATGAATTTGAGTTCAATAAACAGCCAAATACTGCACAGTATACAACAGTGCCACATTGCCACAGGTTTCCTCTACAAAAAAAGCATTTTCCATATGTGAAACTCATGCAATCAATAGGATTACTGCTGTGATCCTGTGAATCAGGCAGTCCACCGATCCATAGCAGACTACAGTTCTTCTCTCCCTTGTGATTTATTTGCATCAATACCACACCAGTTGAGGTAGATTTCCAAAGCAGACTCAGTGCTGAGGCGTGCTCCATGTTCTGGTATTTATTAATGAATTGTGGAACCCAAGAGCTGTTGGGGTAACCAGACCATATCTCTTTCAGCTCCTGAGCCACATCTGTCAGTTCCCTCATCACCAGCTTCAGTTCTTTCACAGTGATCTTCATCAGCTCTTTCCTCTTGGTTCTAGAAGCATGTTGGCATAAAAGGTCTCCTCATGTACTTGCCTGACATGATTGGCATCCAAATTAGCAGTGAAACCAAGGACGTGAGTGCTGCACTGCCCCACTGCTGTGTGCCCAACCCACATGATGCCTGCTCTACTTGTTGTTTCCTGTGTGCTGTCATGCACAGTTCTGTTTGTAGGCAGGGGCGGTTCTTGACCTGGAGGTAAGCAGGCAATGCACCTGCATCCCTAGGCACTGTCAGAGTAGAAGCAACACTGTAAGAAGGGTGCATAGATGCCAGAGGCAACCGCTGGAAGTGGGATCAGCAGTTTGACATGTATCATAGATCTAGGAGTTACACTAATTTCCTCATCAGAAAAAATAACTGACTTCAAACGTCACCAGGCATTTGGCAGTTCTCATTTCTGTACCCCAGGTGAAAGAACAATGTTGGATGAGTCCATATTAATTATTACACTCTATTAATCTCCCTCCCTTCCCAAATACAATAGCCGAGCATGATGCTCATGAAGAGTACAATTTTTGCTTCAAGAATCAGCACAGGGTTTCAGGATCTGTATACTAAGATCTTTCTCACTAGAGCTCACTCTTGATAGATTTCAGGTTCTCTGTGGTCAGTTATCTCTCATTTGCACACTTTTCATCAATTCCTAAGGGCCTAGATTTGTTTTGTGGTACTCCACCCAGGTGCAGCCAGCAGTCATTGAGATGATTTCCCCAATATCTATCTCAACAAATATTCAGGCAAACGTTGCACCAAAGACACCCAAAAGTCTGTTGATGTCTCCATGGTATTTGCAGACACAATTTCAGATATGTCAATGTATGGATGCAACATGTACATGATTTATGCAGACACAGCTTCATGTTTGCACCATTCCTCAGCATCCTGCCATCATAAACTCAATTCTGATACTCTCAAAGGCACCAGCAGGAAGAATGGTAGGAAGTGGCATACAGACTTAGAAGTAACTGGTCTCTGTTTGTGTTAGAACAAAAGAACAAAAGCCAAGAACTCCTTAGCCCTGCTTACCATCCTTGACTTTTTATTTGGTCTTTGGACGTCCTCCTGTAAGCCCTCCCTTTGTAGTGTTTTTACCTGATAGTTTCTTTTCCAGAGACCAGCCAGATGTCAGTCTCCAGGCATATTTGGATTATGGCTGGCAAAGGAGCATCTATATATCTCCTCTTTCCATCCACTAGAGACTATGCTCCCAGTGATACAATGGGTGACTATCTGATTGGTGGACGTTTAGTTTAGATAACAGACCCATGTTTTCTGTGAAGGGGGGTAAGATTTTCTGATCCCCCACACCTAAAATCCTGTGTGATCATTTCTACATCCTGCCTCAGGAAAAATATGCTGTTTACCTTTCCAATTGGCCCAGTACAATAAAAACTTCAGACCTCAATCTTGGCCTGTGTTACTTGTTCATGTGCTCGACCATCGAGCTGCGAGCAAGCTATGATGATGTTGCAGACCAAGGAGGCATCATGTCTGCTGAAAGACTCACTGGAGTAGGCCATGCGCACCCATTACAAGGAGATTCCTCCCCATCCTATAGACTTATAATGCTGCCTGGATGAAGATGAACAAGCAACAGTGGAAGTGCGGATTCATCCATGAAGAATGATCATAACTTTTGAAAAATGTCCAGGTAAGACTTAGTAGTGAGCAAAGTTACTGATTTGGGAAACTTGCACTTCACACACATTTAAAAACATTTTAAAGTTTTTAAAAAAATGTGTGGGAAATAGTTCCCACTGTCACAAGGGGCAGCAGTTGTACTGGTGCCACTTAGGAACTCCATCCAGTCTCCATCCATCTACACTGCACTGCCTCTAAAAAGAATTACCAATACGTGCACTCCATCCGCCATCAGAGATGGCATGTGCTCAGCACTAACCATTTCTTCCCCTTACTGTTTGCTCACACTTGTGTGGAAGGTTGGAGTCCATATAATTTCCTGCTTATAGATGTGCCACACACATGACAACTTGCAGTGCAATGTTCTACCTTGCAGAGACCGTGGAGGGATTCATTTTACCTCAGGAAAAATAGCAAAACATCACATGATTTACTCACACTCAGTCCACATTTGCAGGAGAGGTTAAAACTTCATTCAACCCTACTAAGCATCCCTGGATTAGTCAGTCTGCCGGGCAGAGCCACTGTCTTACACCTGGTAAAGAACTATCTGCTTTCTTTCACCAAAAAAGTTCTCAATCCTGTGCAATTGCTGCCCTCTCTATTTCTTGTTCCTGCTGAACAGTAAGCCTGGGCTGCGTTCTCTCTGGTGGTCAGCAAGGGTCCCATAAGGTGCCTGGTGCTCCCTACGATGTCTGCCGAGTAAGAAGACACTGAGGGCCTCATTAAGAGGTTGCTGTTCTTAAGACCGCCAGCCTCGCAGTGGCGGTCAGGACCGCCACTGCAGTGGCTGTTCAAACCGCAACATTAAGACCCTAGCGGACAGACCGCCAGGGTTCCACTGTCTCCACCGGGATCAGTGATCCTGACTGGTTGACAGTGGGTGGAGGTCTCAAGTAGCACGGAGCACTGCTTTGCGGATTACTACCTTGTTCTCCGCCAGCCTTTTCATGGCGGTGAAAAGCTGGCAGAGAACAGGTGCAGGGGAGCCACACAGGGACCCCTGCACTTCACAGGCACTTGGCATGCGCAGTGCAGGGGGCTGGTGCACCCTGCACGCAACAGCATTGCCACCGGCTCAATTTCAAACCAGAGACAATGCTGCCACTAGTTTCCCTGTCAGGAGTTTGGTGGACGGGCTATCCCATCCGCCAAACTCTTAACTAGGCCCTGAAAGTCCAACTGATGACGGCACTGGAGCCTGAGCTAACAATTTCTTGATCATTTCTGGAAAATAAAATATTCCTTGCATGTGGATCCTGAAGGACATGTCAAGAAAGAGTCCAAAGTCGGTAGGAGCCCACTAGGGAAGGAATCTACACTTTGATCAGAGGTTCTAGAGTTCTAATCCCAATAATCAGGAGCAGTGAGCTCTATGGCCCTTATTACAACATTGGTGGCAAAAGCCACTTACCGCCGTGCAGAAGACCGTCAACACACCGCCATGGCAGCGGAATTCCGCCACGGTCATTATGAGCCACTGCTCGGAATCTGCCAAAATTGAGACACCCACACAAGTCCGCCACACCAAAGGTCAGTGATAAACTGGCGAAAACAAAACCTCCACCGTCACGCCAACAGAAATACGCCCACACTATCACGACCCAAGAATCCACGCATCGGTCTTTCAACCGCGGTATTCCATTGGCGGTACACACCGCTGCGCTCAAAATACACACACTCTTACAAAACACAGCCACATTGGACAAATCAAAATACACACACCTGATACACATACACACACCCATTACAATATAAAACACACACCCACATCGCCCACAAACCCCTACGACCACAATTGAGAAAGAAGCACAGAGAGAGACACTACAAACTACTACCAAGCAGCCACAGGCACACAATACCATCACCCACATAACTTCCACGCACCTCACACAACACACCACTAAATATCACCCCACTTATCACTACACACACCACCCCACACATCACCCACACCACCCCATGGCACGGCAAAGACACCCCAGGTTCTCTGAGGAGGAGCTCAGGGTCATGGTGGAGGAAATCATCCGGGTAGAGCCACAGATATTCGGATCACAGGTGCAGCACACCTCAATAGCTAGGAAGATGGAGCTATGGCGAAGAATCGTGGACAGGGTCAACGCAGTGGGACAGCAGCCAAGAAATAGGGATGACATCAGGAAAAGGTGGAACGACCTATGGGAGAAGGTGCGTTCCGTGGTCTCAAAGCACCACATCGCGGTTCAGCCGACTGGCGGCGGACCCCCACCTCCTCCCCCACAACTAACAACATGGGAGGAGCAAGTCTTGGCGATTCTGCATCCTGAGGGCCTCGCAAGAGTAGATGGAGGAATGGACTCTGGTAAGGCAATGCGTTACTACTATATCCCCCACCCCCGCTGCATGCCATCACATATCCCCACCCTCGCCCCAAACCCCCATCACTCCAACTCCTCACAAATGTCCCAATATCACAAACCACACATCCCAACACCAAGCCCTGCCTGCAACAACAAAGCATGGACACCCATCACCAATGCATGGCCACTGCACATGCCCATACACCCCCCTAAACCACCATCACAAAAGGTCTCACACAGGAATGCAAGCACTGGGGTACACGGTCACCCACCCATTGCACACCATGGCACACACAGATGCAATAAACATCCTTTTATACCCCTGCAGGACCCCTAACCAACATCACCGGACAGGAGGGTCCACACATGTCCACACCAATAACAGAAGAGGCCCACAGTGATGACAGCAGCTCTGTCCAACTGGATCTAGATGACCAGCCCGGCCCATCTGGGACCTCAGGACAGTCGGTTCCCCTGACACAGTCACAGGCCACCACAGAGCTTTACCCCTCTGGAAACACCAGCACAGCACCCACCCAGCGGGCCCATACCTCTGTCCCCAGGACACGTCAATCAGCAGTGTGTCCACCACTACAGGGAACCCAGACTAACCCACCACCCCAACAACAACAGGGACCTGGGGGCAGTGGCAGTGGGCACACGGTCCAGGGGACAAAGGCCCAGGAACACAGGGGAACTGGGAGGGCTGCTGTGCGACAGGGGGAGGACAGGCCCAGGGAATCCACTCTCCACGAGGCCCCTCTCCAACATCATGGGAGCCTACCATCATTACCAGGAGACGATGGCAACAGTACTGGTCAAGTTTCAGGAGACCCAGCGGCTGCAGGAGGAACAGTATTTGGGCTTCAGGGAGGAACTCAGATCCATCAATTCCACCCTGGGCACCATCGTAGGGGTGCTGAAGGAAGTCCTCCACACCAGGAGGGACACTGTGGCATTACAAAGGTTCCCTGACACTAGCCTGGACGATGAACTGCCCACCACCTCCGCCAGCGCTAGTGGACAGGAGGTACTGCCACAGGACCACCACACCAGCACCCCACCTCCTGCAGAGGGAGAACCACCCCAGAAACGGTCCCTGAGATCCAGGACAAAGACAGAGAACGATGCCAAGACCCCCGCCAAGAAATGAGACCACCCTGACTGTCATCCTTCTGTCCGACCTTGTCACCCTGTCCATCCTCAAACTGCCCCAGCTCCACTTCCTATGCCCATTTGGGCAATGCACCTGTGAGACTAATAGACTGGACTCTGCCATGGACATTCCTCCACCATCACCCTTCACCGTTTTACAGCCCCCTCCAATATTGATCACTTAAATAAACACCCTTAAAGCACAAAACAATCTGGAGTCTGTATGTGATTTCGAAATAGTGTATTAGCAATTACAGTGTCAAAATGCTCAATTGTAATGTCAACATACCTTTGTCACACAGCTCTAATCCATGAGGAAACAAAGCAGATGTCACACAGTGGGACCCACATCTGTGAAATCGTAAGGGAAAGTGACAACTCAGTGACCATACACTGGGTGAAAACGACAGACAGTAGAGAGGTAGTAGTGTTAAAGTACATGTAGTAGGCAGGTTTGTATTCTTATCTGTGTCTCAGTGGAAGTATTGCAGGATCACCGAGTTCCTGTTGTCGATGTCCTCTTCTTCTGCTTCCTCGTCTTCACTGCCCACAGGCTCCACAGCTGCCACAACACCTCCATCTAGACCATCCTCCTGCAGAAAAGGCACCTGTCGTCGCAAAGCTAAGTTGTGAAGCATACAGCAGGCCGTGATGATCTGGCACACCATTGGTGAGTAGAATAGGGATCCACCTGTCATATGGAGGCACCTGAACCTGGCCTTCAGGAAGCCTAAGGTCCGCTCTATAATCCTCCGAGTTCGCCCATGGGCCTCATTGTAGCGTTCCTCTGCCCTTGTCCTGGGATTCCTCACTGGGGTCAGTAGCCATGACAGGTTGGGGTAACCAGAGTCACCTGCAAATGGCGAGGGACAACTGTTAGACACACACTAACCTGTAGGGATATACCCAGACAACCATTCCCACTGACTTGCTTCCAGGTGCTCACCTATTAGCCACACACAGTGCCTCTGGAGTTGACCCATCACATAAGGGATGCTGCTATTCCGTAGGATGTAGGCGTCATGCACTGAGCCAGGTAACTTGGCATTAACATGGGAGATGTACTGGTCTGCCAAACACACCATCTGCACATTCATGGAATGATAACTCTTCCGGTTTCTGTACACCTGTTCTATCCTGCGGTGGGGTACCAAAGCCACATGTGTCCCATCAATGGCACTTATGATGTTGGGGATATGCCCCAGGGCACAGAAATCACCTTTCACTGTAGGCAAATCCTCCACCTGAGGGAAACGATGTAGCTCCGCATGTGTTTCAGCAGGGCAGACAACACTCTGGACAACACGTTGGAAAACATAGGCTGGGACATCCCTGATGCTATGGCCACTGTTGTTTGAAATGACCCACTTGCAAGGAAATGGAGTACTGACAGCACCTGCACTAGAGGGTGGATTCCTGTGGCATGGTGGATAGCTGACATCAGGTCTGGCTCCAACTGGGCACACAGTTCCAGGATTGTGGCACGATCAAGCCTGTAGGTGATGATCACATGTCTTTCCTCCATTGTCGACAGGTCCACCAGCGGCCTGTACACTGGAGGATGCCGCCATCTCCTCATATGTCCCAGCGGGCGGTGCCTATGAAGGACAACAGCGAGCACAGAGACAACCAACTCAGAGGTACGTACCCACAGCTTACACAGAACACGATTCATAATCCGAAATTTGCATGTATGAGTGTTGAGGCAAGGCCTAGGTGTGTGTGACGCAGTTACAAATTAAGCCATGTGGGCCCCTAAAATGGCAGCTGCCTGACCTGTAAAATGGGACAATGGGATGTGAGGTAACCGCGCTGGCGTTGGGCGGCGCAATTCTGCATTGGTTAACATTGGACCCTATGGGTCGCTGGAGCCAATGACGATGTACGCCGGCGGTGACAGTACGCACAGCCGCGGACGTGACTGCCATTTTCTATCTGTTCAATCACTCGATACCTGATCTTCAACAGGAGAGGACCTACACTGCAAGTGCTGCTGTGACCTCAGTCTGGAAGAGACAATGGCTCGTGCGTCTGGGGAAAGGGCCCCTGCCTTCACCATGGAGGAGTTGGAGAAACTCGTGGATGAGGTCCTCCCCCAGTACACGCTACTCTGCGGTCCTCCAGACAAACAGGTAAGTACACTGGGAGCATGCTGTATGGGCTATGCCTGTGTGGAGTGGGGTGGATGAAAGATGGGGGGGAGACTGTGGCTTGCATGAAACGACGGTGAGTGCATGTGCCACATGGCAAGGGTAGGGATGGGGGCCAATGACTGTGACGGTGCAGTTGGTAATAACTTTTCTTTTTCCCCCGTACAATTCATGTAGGTCAGCGCCCACCAGAAGAAGGACATCTGGAGTGCCATTGCCAAGGATGTCCGGACCCTGGGGGTCTATCACAGACGGAGCACCCACTGCCGTAAGAGATGGGAGGACATTCACCGCTGGAGCAAGAAGACGGCGGAGGCCCAGCTGGGGATGGCCTCCCAATGTGGGAGGGGTGCCCGTCGCACCATGACCCCCTGATGTTCAGGATCCTGGAGGTGGCGTACCTGGAGTTGGATGGGCGCTTGAGGGTATCACAGCAGCCACAAGGGGGTGAGTACACTCTCATTCAGCTGATTCAGCACACAGTGGAGGTGTCTGGGTGGGGGAGGTGGGCTTGAGAAAATGTACATAAAGTTAATCATACACCATAGCTGCTAGGCATCTGTTTATTTTTATTATGTCGCCATGTGCTCGACAAACCTCCTGAACTTTGATGATTGACCTTGTGCTCGCAGCCTTGGGCTGCAATCTTCTTATCGCTGCCATATTACTTTTTCCAATTACAGTTCCGAGAATAGTCGTGCTTAATCAGTAACTGCCAGAACAAGTTTGTACAGGTCGTTGCCACCTCCTGCCAGCTGCATCTGTACCTTCTCCCACCACACGTGTATCCCTGAAATATTCTGAAGACCGCAGAGGACCTTGAATACGATAGGGGTGGAGTTGTCCTCTGACTAAGCAGTTTTGTGTGTATATAAGGTTGGGTGCCCCAGAGTGAAGGGGCAGCCTCCGTAGGATAGTCACTTGACTGTCCTGGGACTCTGTATTAGCTCGAGCTATAATCCATGTAATAAACTTCTCTTTATTCCTCCAGTTGGTGACTCCGTCTGATTTGTGAACTCTCTGCTAAATTGACCCTGAGGACATAAAGGGTGTCCCTCCACCGCTGGGAAGAAGACCCCGGGTGGGGGTCTAATCTTTCCTGGTTCCTCAGTTGGTGCCCGAACAGGGACCCGAGTCAGGCATCCAGGGGACCGACCAGGTGACGGAGGACTCACGATTGGATTCCCAAGGGAGGCGCCCCACACCAGATTCTGAGCTTCGTTCTCTGTCGTGGACCTGTGGATCTCCACTGTGTGTCTTCTAGCCGGCTTGACTTCTCCTGGCACTGTCTGAGTTCGGGTCTCTGTTTTCCGTGAACTACTGGAGTCCCCAACTGTTGGACTATAACAGAAGTGTCAGGTAAGGACGGGAGTTGAAAGATTCCTGTCTAAAAATAGGTCTGTGAGTATTGTACGGTTTCTATCGCTCTTTGCAAAGATCGACGTCAGTGGGAAGACTGACCTCAGTTGTCATTTAAGTATATAGGAAGCAAAAGGCATATTTGCCACTCATTTGGTGTATTCAAACCACTGGTGTAAGAATGTTTTTTTTTTTTTTAAATACTGGAAGAATGCCAGCGTTCAGTTGTTTCAGGAAATTATGTTGTTGTCTTTGCAGTAGGGACTCCCGCCTGGAGGAAACATGCCCCGTTCCTCCGGCCGGGACTCCGAATCATGATATATATGTTAAATATGGCATAGGTCCGATTATCTGGTCTGATATATGGAGAAAAAGAACCAAAGGTAGTTCTGATTTGCAATGGCCTATTCACAGGACATTTGATAAAGATAAATTAGACTATTTACAGGAACGTTTGTTTGTGACAAAAAGTAGACCAGTGATGTTTGATTCACTACGGACTTGGCAGAAAGAAGCAGACCAAAGACGTAGGAAGGCAGAGAAAGAATTACAGAGACATAAGACCAGGACGGTGACTGAAAAGGTATATGACTCTGACGTAGCTGAACATCAACAGAAAATTTTAGAACATGACCGAAGGCTTCACTTACAAACTGATAAGTGTTACCCTTCCAGGACAGTAGTGGATAAGCCACAAGAGGAAGACCCCCTTTTAAATGATATGTTAGATAAACCCCCGTTATGTACTCCACCAATATATCCTACACTGCATCCTCAACCTGCACCAGGTGACCCTATTGTGCCACCCCCGGTTGGATCTCAGGCGAGTGCTCCGCCACACACCCCTCCTGTCACCAGACCTATAGAGGATACACCCCGCCTGACTGTACCCACCCCTCGACTGGCCCCCGTTTGGCCCACCCCTGACTCCTGTTTAGACACCACACATACCCCCCGTCCCATGACCCCGCAAAAGCGCACCCTGCGCAGACACTTGTTCTCTAATTCACAAGAGGAAGATGTCATTGAAGAAATGACACGGAGGTGGGTGACTAATTGGAATGACTATGGGGTCAGGGACATTGTCCACACTATGAAACAATGGGATAGTTTAGTTCAGTTACATGCAGCCACCCTTATGTGCAACATTATAATACAAGAATATGAGGATGATGGTTCCTCAGCTCCAGCGGGACTGGTGGACCTCCGAAAACGCGCCTCTACTGGGCTGCCGTTTGGTTCTGGTCTACATGATTATGTTGTTACTCTTCTTGTATATAGGGACCGCCTGTGGACATGTAGCCCTTCTATAAGGGCATCCATGTTTCCTATGAGAGAGGTTCTGCCGGTTTGGCGAGAACCGGTGACGGGTGACGCTGGCCAAGTTATTACCGCAGGGCATTTTCAACAAATGTGGGTACACACCCCATGGAAAAGATCTGAAACATATACCCTAAAAGCCGCCTTACCTGACCCCCGTAAGAACCCTGCAGGATATTATAAAGAATTGCAACAAATTCTTGAATCGTGTACTATGACGTTGTCCGATATTGACATGTTAATGGCAGCAGTAGTCCCGCAGGAAGTATGGTCAAAAGTACGGAGGCACGACCATGCTGAACTAGGGGGCACGTGGGACCAATTGCAAGCAGCAGAAAGAGACAGGGTTGGGGGAGCGAAACCAGACCCACTTATATTGGCTCTCCCACTGCGTATTTTGGATTTAATGAAGACCATACTTGCACCACACAGGATAAATTGGGATAAATTGGCCGCCTGTGAACAGAAAAAGGACGAGGGTGTTTCAGACTTTTATACAAGGTTTGAGGGTGTCTTTTCTGATTACAGCGGCCAAGACATGACTACTGAAGGGGGGATAAGACTCTTTGTTGACAAATTCGTGGACAATTTATTACCAGACATAAAGGGAAAATTGAAATTGTGTGAAAGTACGTGGCCAGTCTCTACTGCCACTGGAATACTGACAATGGCCCAATATTATGAGAACAGGGAGATAGAAGAACAAGACAAGAACAAGAAAAAAACGAAGGAGTTGAAAACGAAGGTGTTATTTCAGCAGGCCTACCCTCAGCCCCGTCAACAGTAGTCCAGATCAAGGTCACAAGGACCTCCCAATGACAGAAGGCAGTCCCAACGCCCTCCCCGTTCTTCCCTCTCCTACAATCAGTGCGCCTATTGCAAGCAGGAGGGCCACTGGAAGAATGACTGCCCCAATAAGGACAACTCCACAGGCCGTCCCATGCCCCCACTGCAACAGGACAACAGGCCACGCTGTAGGGCTGGTCTTGCAGACAGACCCCGCCAGCAGGCCCCTTCACGGTCCCACAGTACCCCCCGCCCAAATTATTTTGATGCTTCATCCCAGCGTCAATATTTTAATGACGACTATGATGCGTATAAAGGTCAGGGATCCTCCTTTGACTAGGGCAGCCTTCGACAGAGGGGGGGGTGGGACCAGTTTCTATTCCTGTTAGGCAGAATGGCCCTCACGTTGAGGTACAATTAGACGGTACTCCACATGATTTTTTGGTAGATACTGGGGCCACCAAAAGTTCTGTTAAACAGGAAGAGGACCAAGGGCTCCCTCTGTCTGGCAATATTAACGTCTCTATGGGTTTTTCTGGTGTTCCGGTGGCTAACCCCGTCTCCCAGCCGCTGCATGTTGCTATAGGTCCTTACACCATTAGCTCCCCTCTCATTCTTACTTCGGCCTGTAGTGAGAATTTATTGGGTTTGGACCTATTAAAGAAATTGTACGCCACCATTTATTGCTCTCCGGATGGAGTACATGTCACTTTAGGTCCCAATGTTTCCCCGTCACAATTTTTGTCAAAACCACTTCCACCCGAACTTCAAGATTTGCCAGACATTTTATGGGCCACACATAAGGACGATGTTGGATGTCTGGACATACCACCGTATGTCATACGCTTGAAAGCCAATGCCAAATTACCTCGTCTTCCCCAATACAAATTATCCCAACACTTTGAACAACAACTCAAAAATATTGTGACCCAGTTGATTGATTTGGGTGTCATTGAAGAAACGCGTGGTAATGATTGTAACAGTCCTGTCCTTCCTGTTCATAAAAAATTATCTGATGGCACTGCGTCTCCAGGACTCCGATTTGTTATTGATTTACGTGCGGTCAATAAGATTGTAATACCCCAGTTCCCTGTTGTTCCTGACATTACGACATTATTAACAATGATACCTGCCTCCGATACTTGGTTCTCCGTTATCGATCTTAAGAATGCATTCTTTAGCGTTCCCATTCATCCAGATAGTAGACACATCTTTGGGTTTTCACTGGGTGGTCGCAGTTTCCGGTTCTGTCGCGCTCCACAAGGCTATACTGAATCGCCTAGCATTTTTAGCCAGGCCCTCAAGGGTCAATTAGATGCCCTTGTTTTTCCTTGCTCCTCGACGCTGGTTCAATATGTGGATGACCTTTTAATAGCATCCACTTCAGAACAAAATTGTAAAACAGATACTGTAGCCTTATTGAAACATCTTGCACACCATCACCATAAGGTCTCCCTCTCCAAATTGCAGTATTGTAGACATGAGGTTATATACCTAGGACACCTCCTGTCTAAGGAGGGACGTACGTTAACGGCTGAGAGAATACAAGCTATACGAGACATACTGGTTCCAAGGACACAGAGAGATGTTAGGGCCTTTATAGGTATTACCTCCTTCTGTCGTCAATGGATTCCTAATTATTCTCTTTTAATAAAACCATTTTTGCATCTCACCCACAAAGATTGTCCTGAAAAGATTGAATGGAATGATGATTTTCAGTCTGGTTTTGATGAATTGAAAAATACCCTCTGCACAGCACCTGTCCTGGGTACGCCTGATTATCGTAAAGATTTTCAGTTATATGTGAGCAAGAGAAATGGATGTTCACTATCAGTTTTAACCCAAGAGCATGGCGGCAAACAATGCCCCTGTGCTTATTTTTCGACCCTACTGGATCCAGTGGCCCGTGCACTCCTGAGTTGTCTACGAGCAGTAGCAGCTGCAGCAGTCGCAGTGCGCCAGTCGGCCAGGATAGTCATGGATTCACCCCTCACCCTGTTGGTCCCTCACACTGTTGACGCACTATTAAACAAAACAAAAACACAGCATCTTACTAATGCACGATTAACTACTTATGAACTGACACTTTTAGCTAGTCATATAACATTAAAAAGGTGCAACACGCCCAATCGTGCCACTTTATTGCCAATTACTGAAAAAATGGAAGATTCTTATGAAGACATACATGACTGCATGACTCCAAAAGACCGCCCGCCAGCCCAGGGAAAAACTCCCTTCCCACGAGGATGCCGGCTCGTAATCGAGCCGGCGGAGTGGGAAGGTGCGACGGGTGCAGTGGCACCCGTCGCGTATTTCAGTGTCTGCAAGGCAGACACTGAAATACTTTGCGGGGCCCTCTTACGGGGGCCCCTGCCGTGCCCATGCCATCGGCATGGGCACGGCAGGGGCCCACAGGGGCCCCGCGACCCCCCCTACCGCCATCCTGTTCATGGCGGCTTTCCCGCCATGAACAGGATGGCTGTAGGGGGGGTCAGAATCCGCGCTCCGCCGCCATGAAGGATTCCCCCGAGCAGCGGTAAGTCGGCGGGAGCCCGCCGACTTGCCGCTTCTGACCGCGGCTGAACCGCCGCGGTCAGAATGCTCGTGGGAGCACCGCCAGCCTGTTGGCGGTGCTCCCGTGGTCGGTGGCCCTGGCGGCCACCGGCCGCCAGGGTCAGAATGACCCCCTTAATGTGAATGTTTACACGGACAGTCAGTATGCATCTGGCGTAGCACACAATTTTGGTCGCTTGTGGGCAGAACGAGGATTTCTCACCTCACATGGTAGACGTATTCAACATGGGACCCTTATAATTAACTTACTTTCTGCCCTGGCATTGCCCAAAACAATGGCTATCATGAAGTGTAGTGCGTGTGAAGGGTTGGGCCTCCGCCAGAAGTTTCATGCAGCTAACCACCCCCAGTCAGCAGGACTAGTTGAAAAATATAATGGCACACTTAAATTGAAGATGTCAAAAATATGTGCAGAACGCGGTATACGGTGGCCGGACGTGTTGCCCCTGGCTTTAATGTCTGTCAGGATGACGCCTCACTCTAGATCAGGGTTGTCGCCCCATGAGATAGTGATGGGTAGGCCAGCAAATGTCTGGGGGGTCCCTCGACCTCACAAGTACTCAGAACTAGAACATCCTGTGTTGATGGACTATTTAAATGAACTCACTAATTCTTTGCGTTCTATTCACCAACAGGTGCGTGAAGCACTTCCATCTGTATCCACTGATCCAGGCCACAAGATACTACCTGGAGACTGGGTCCTCACAAAGAATTTCCAGTGGAAAAAGAGTCTTGAACATCGATGGAAAGGTCCGCGACAGGTCCTTCTTGCTACTCGAACAGCAGTTAAAGTCGAGGGAGCTAAGAATTGGATACATGCATCCCACTGTAAGAAAGTACCCCTACTCGTACCCTCTGATGAAATAAAATGTGGTGACCACCCGACGACTGAGGACCATTTCAGCAACACTACGCGGAGTGATAAAAAACAGAACAACAGTGTGCTGCAGGAGGTTCCCTCAGATTTAGGTCACACTGAACAATTGTTTCCTGACCATACCATACCACAGTCCACAAGATACGATTTCCGCCCACGAAAATAAGAAAATGAACAATGAACTGATTGCTTGTCCCCTGTATTAAGACTGACGATAGCTGCAGGGCCGTGATTTTGACTGTCGGGGCGGACCAGAGTGTGTCAATAGGACTGCTGGAATCACCCCACAGTGAAGCAACCACCAGTCACGGGCAGCACCTAGGTTGGACTGAACTGCTAGTGGGACAAGCAATAAAGAGAAATTGGTGTTATACAAGAAGACAAGAGGAAAAAGAAGAAAATAAGTAATTTAAAAAGACTATTAGGCCCACGTATCGCTTGTTTCACCATAACGATACTATTTTTGATACTTCTGTCCTGCATTGGGTGGGTAATACATGAATCTGACTCAGAGGTCTCACCAACTACGCCACTGCCTCCAGAACACAGCCATGTTTCCTTACCACCCCATGAGGAAGGGCGACGTAAGGAATATGAAAACAATACCTTCATATCTATGTTACATCAACATCAGCTGGCTGTAAATAGAACAAATTGTTGGATATGTGGCTTGCTACCGAGTTCCGTGCAAAGAAGGTTGCCATATATTGCATTCCCTTTTACTTTTGATGGCACCTGCAGCGCCTGGTATGAACTATCAGCCATTTGGGCTACCTCAATGGATGCTACTAATTCCGGACTATTGGTCACCCACCTATACCGGTTATGCTGGCCCACTGGAACAAGAGTTTATGGAACAAAGGAAGAAAAGTCAGAATATGCTGACCGACGAAATAGGTCTACTGACATATATTTTTTATCCTTTAATACCACACCCCGTATTGGCCGAAGATTTTTTGTAACACAGGTCAAGGCTCCACTTTGTTTTCAGAAAAATGGTAATAGAAGTGTAGGTGCCAGTAACTGTAATGCTACAGTAATATTGAATGGAACTAATTGGCCTACCATGATACCATCACGAAACTCGTATTTTGTTTGTGGTAAAAATTGCCTACACCTCCTTGGTACCCACCAGGACCGGCACGTGTTACATTGCTTGGTTACTACCACCAACTTACACAGCTGGCCCTCAACACCACAGGACTCGGAGAGGGGTAATATCTGCAGAAGATACCTCAGCACAAGAAGCATTGGACTACTTTAAAGGAGTCCTTCCATTTTGGGGCCCTATGATGAACAGTAGGGATGTCAGACATCTCACACGAGTCGTGGAAGCAACAATAAATGAAACAGCAGGAGCTCTGAGTAACATCACTGCAGAGCTCGCTGCTGACCGCCTTGTTACTCTTCAAAACAGAATGGTTCTTGACATTATCTTGGCAGACCATGATGGAGTTTGTACTCTGATCGGATCGAGCTGCTGCATTTATATACCAGACAATGCCCCTTCAGTGTATAAAGCTATTCAAAGGTTGCATATGATAGCTTCCACAATACACCAAGACGAAGGAACATGGTCCTTGACCGACTGGTTTTGGGGCTTGATTTCCCAATGGGGCTGGAAGATACTAATATTCCTTTTTGTGCTTGCTGCTGTATTCCTCACCTGTTGTCTTTGTGTACAGTGCCTACCTGCTTTGTGCGGTTGCTGTATGGCATCCCTTGCCCCCTGGCGTGTTTGCCCTCCTCAACACACGGCTATGCTGTCCCTTGAGAAGGAGATAAAAGACAGAGGGGGTTATTCCAACTTTGGAGGAGGTGGTAATCCGTCCCAAATGTGACGGATTTACCACCAGCCGTATTACGAGTTCCATAGGATATAATGGACTCGTAATACGGCTGGTGGTATATCCGTCACTTTACCGTCACTTTTGGGACGGATTACCACTTCCTCCAAAGTTGGAATAACCCCCCTTATGTCCATTAACATAGACACTGAATGACGTTCAAACTTGCCTCACAATGGCAAAAGGAGGGATTGAGAAAATGTACATAAAGTTAATCATACACCATAGCTGCTAGGCATCTGTTTATTTTTATTATGTTGCCATGTGCTCGACAAACCTCCTGAACTTTGATGATTGACCTTGTGCTCGCAGCCTTGGGCTGCAATCTGCTTATCGCTGCCATATTACTTTTTCCAATTACAGTTCCGAGAATAGTCGTGCTTAATCAGTAACTGCCAGAACAAGTTTGTACAGGTCGTTGCCACCTCCTGCCAGCTGCATCTGTACCTTCTCCCACCACACGTGTATCCCTGAAATATTCTGAAGACCGCAGAGGACCTTGAATACAATAGGGGTGGAGTTGTCCTCTGACTAAGCAGTTTTGTGTGTATATAAGGTTGGGTGCCCCAGAGTGAAGGGGCAGCCTCCGTAGGATAGTCACTTGACTGTCCTGGGACTCTGTATTAGCTTGAGCTATAATCCATGTAATAAACTTCTCTTTATTCCTCCAGTTGGTGACTCCGTCTGATTTGTGAACTCTGCTAAATTGACCCTGAGAACATAAAGGGTGTCCCTCCACCGCTGGAAAGGAGACCCCGGGTGGGGGTCTAATCTTTCCTGGTTCCTCAGGCTGTGGGTTTCCCTAGGCCAGGGCGAGTGTGCTAGTTAGGTCCCCTTGTTCTGGCAGACCCTGTGGCACCCCACCCCACCTGTGTACAGTGCCAACTACACCTAGTCAGGCTCCTGTGACATCCATGTGTGCAGATGTCGGCCATAGCCTTGTAGGCCATCTCCCAGGGATTGAACAGTGGACCCAAGTGCGTGGCATAGTGCAGGGGGCTTCTGTGTCTGTTGTGTCCGACGACGGTAGCAGTAATGCATGCACTCAACACGTCTTTCTTCTGTCGTCTCCCCCCCTTTTTGTGGTCTCCCTGTTCTTGTGTGCATTAGCATCATTAGGCAGAGGAGCAGTAGCACCGGAGCAGGAGGAAGCTGCATCACACATGGCCCTGGAGGGTGAGACTACGGACTCAGAATTCACCAGTGGGGCGGAGGGCGAGGGGAGCTCCACGGCGGGGACAGGAGCTGACACCAGTGATACGGACTCGTCCTCTGATGGGAGCTCCTTTGTGGTGGCGGCCACATCTGTGCCCCCCGCATCTACAGGTACAGCTGCCACCCCCCCCCACCAGCACCACCCTCCCAGCAGCCCCTCAGCCTTTGCCCCGAGCCCGCTCACCCAGGAGGGTGGGCATCACCTTCACCCCAGGCACCTCAGGCCCTGCCACAGTCACCCCTGCTTCCCTCAGTGAGGAGGCCATTGACCTCCTCAGGTCCCTCACTGTTGGGCAGTCTACCATTTTGAATGCCATCCAGGGTGTAGAGAGGCAGTTGCAACAAACAAATGCATTCCTGGAGGGCATTCATTCTGGTCAGGCAGCCCTTCAGCGAGCTTTTCAGACTCTGGCTTCAGCACTACGGCAGCTATTGTCCCCTGTCTCTAGCCTCCCCCCTCCAACTTCCTCCACCCAGACCCACACCCCTGTACCTCAGCCTACCCCAAGCACACCATCATACCAGCATGCACACACCTCAACACACAAGGGAAGCTCTGGCAGACATAAGCACCACACATCCCACAGGCACTCATTCAAGCATCACACACATGCAGACACACCAACATCCACTGCCTCCACTGTGTCCCCCTCCTCCTCATCTCCCTCCTCCCTCCCAGTCTCGTCTCCACTCACACCTGCATGCACTACATCTACAGCCACTACTTCCATCACCAGCACACACACCAGTATACCCCGCTCACGTGCAGTCACCACCCCCACTACCATTCAAACGTCCCCTGTGTCCTCTCCCAGTGTGTCTGTGACACCACCTCCCAAGATACACAAATGCAGGCACACACCCACCCAACAGCCATCCACCTCACGACAGCCTCCAGCGCATGCACCTTCACCCAAAGTCACCAAACGTACACCTCCTACAACCACAACCTCTTCCTCCACTCCCAAATCCCCTCCAACTACCCGTCCCAGTGTTCCCAAAAACTTTTCCTGTCCACCCTTGACCTTTTTCCCTCACCTCCCCCACTCCGTCAGTCTCCTAGGGCCCAACTCTCCAGGTCCCATCCTAGCACCTCAGCCACAACATCTCCGGGACCAGTAGTGCTAGTAGTCACCGGATTCTGGAGTGCACCAGGCAGCAGTACAGCCAGTGTGGCAAGGAGCCACAGCACGGACAGTTCCCCACCTGTCAAGCATCAAAAGTTGGCCAGTGCCCGGCACGAGAGGGGGAAGACTCCAGCCACCAAAGCCGCTCCCAGGGGTACAGGTGGGAGTGTGGAGTCAGCTGCGACACCTTCCAAGGTGGGGAAGGGGCACAAGAAACCCGGCAAGTCTGGGAAGAGCAGCATCGTGGAGAAGACCGCCATCATCCCCGCTGCCCAGGAGGCGACCGCCATCATCCCCGCTGGCCAGGAGTCCACCGCCATCAGCCCCGCTGGCCAGGAGGCCACCCCCATCAGCCCCGCTGGCCAGGAGGCCACCGTCACCAGCCCCGCTGGGCCGGACAGGACCGCAAGCACCAGCCCCGCTGGGCCAGATAGGACCGCCAGCATCTGAGTCGCTGCCAAGGACCCCGCCGCAACAAGCACCGCTGAACAGGACACCGCTGCCACAAGCACCGCTGAACAGGACACCTCTGCCACAGGCACCGGCGCCAAGGACACCGCCGCCGCTGCCAAAGACACCGCCGCCACAAGCACCGCTGAACAGGACACCTCTGCCACAGGACACCTCCGCCACAGGCACCGCTGCCAAGGACACCGCCGCCACAAGCACCGCTGAACAGGACACCGCTGCCACAAGCACCTCTGAACAGGACACCGCTGCCACAAGCACTGCTGAACAAGACACCTCTGCCACAAGCACCGTTGGCCCATGAGCGCCAAGGGCACTGACACTACTGAGTCCGCCACGAGCAGGACAAAGCACTCTGGGCACAAAGCCCCCTCCAGAACCAGTGGAGAAAGGCATCCACTCACACAGTCCTTGGCAGGGTGAAGCACTCTGGGCACAAAGCCCCCTCCAGAACCAGTGGAGTATCACATCCACTCACAAAGTCCTTGGCAGGATGAAGCACTCTGGGCACAAAGCCCCCTCCAGAACCCGTAGAGTATCACATCCACTCACACAGTCCTTGGCAGGATGAAGCACTCTGGGCACAAAGCCCCCTCCAGAACCAGTGGAGTATCACATCCACTCACACAGTCCTTGGCAGGATGAAGCACTCTGGGCACAAAGCCTCCTCCAGAACCAGTGAAGTATCACATCCACTCACACAGTCCTTGGCAGGATGAAGCACTCTGGGCACAAAACCCCCTCCAGAACCAGTGGCGTATCACATCCACTCACACAGTCCTTGGCAGGATGAAGCACTCTGGGCACAAAGCCCCCTCCAGAACCAGTAGAAACTGTCATCCACTTGTGAGACTGTGGCTTTGCACTCCCCAGGATTGAACAGTCGGCAACCCACCCACTGTAGAGACTTGAGAGACTGTGGCTTTGCACTCCACAGGATTGAACAGTGGGCAACCCACCCACTGTAGAGACTTGAGAGACTGTGGCTTTGCACTCCCCAGATTTGAACAGTGGGCATGTGGCCCCCTCGTGGATTTGGCGTCGTGCACTCGAGCTGCTGAGCTGCCCCCCCTTTCCCTTCCCCCTGAGGTGCCTGTTTTATTGCTATCTGATGCCCCTGCAGTGTTCTCTCCGTCATGTTCGGGGATTGAGTGTGGGCCTCGCCCATACCGTGTGGGCCCAGTGTTCCACGGACTTCAATGGTGCACTACCTGGACTACTGTTCTTGGTGTATATTTTGTTTATAGTGTATATATATATATTTTTTTGCGTCCTGGATTTTAATATATTACAATGGTTACACTAATTTCCTTTTGTCTTTGCATTCTTCCGGAAGGTTTGGGGGGTGTATCTGTAATGTATCAATATGTATTAGTGTGTGTGTTGTCGTACGTGAGGGTGGGGGTGTTGCGTATCGCATGTGTGTCCCTGTTTTTTCCCTCCCCCCTCCCCTGTGTCGTAGGTGCAGTACTCACTGTGGTCTTCGGCACCGGCGTTCGTGCTCCTGGTAGAGGAGCATAAGATAAGGGCTGGCAGGATCTGGAGCTCGAAGTCCTGTTTCCGCCGTGTTTTTGTTTGCGGGGAATCCGCCCCGGAAAAGGTGGCGGATTGGTAGGTTGTGATACTGTGGGCGGTACATTGTCCTCCGCCTGTCTGTTGGCGGTGACCGCCGCGCTCTTTGTTTATACCGCCGTGGCGGTCGGAGTGTTAAAGTGGCTGTCTTTGTTGGCGGTTTCCGCCACGGTCATGATTCCATTTTTTTTCCACCGGCCTGTTTGAGGTTTTACCGCCGCTTTAACACCGACCGTCAGGGTTGTAATGACCACCTAAATGCCAAACTGGCTGATGACCTGCTTTGAACAACGTAAACAGAGACCCCTGTGCTAGGCTGGGCCAACACCTTCTGCCACTCTCTGTAGCCCCAGGGACTAAGTGGCACATCAGAAATGCAGCAGAAATCCTAAGAAACTAGAGTCCTTTAGGAATACGCTGACAAAACTGGTCCATAAAATCATATTACCATTTATTAGGACCCGGAGAGTAACATAGTTCTGTCTGGAGTAAAATGTGGCCATTTATTCATGTTCGATAAATTAAAATCATTACATTTAATAAAATCCCTGATCCCTTTCGCGTCAAAGCTGTACAGGCTTCAGCTATGTTTAAGCCTAATCAAAGGAACCTGAGCTTGCATCTGGCGAGTTTCTTTTTCAGTGGCCACTGCTCTAGCTAAAATTGATGATCTCTCTTTGTTGGGCCCCATCCCCATCCCAAGAAACTAACCATATGTGACACCACCGGTCCCAAAATTCAGAAACCATTTGGCATTCCTACCACATATGCCAACAGTTCTCCACTATGCCACATTTAGGGGAGCTCCGTTCCTGGCCGAGGCTGGGTTCATGATGTCCCTTATTATAGAGACAGGTTATCATGAAACTCTTAGAGTAGTTTAAAGAGATTAACTGTTTTGTGATACAAATTTCTTGTAAATATGCGGTTGTTGGGATGGAAATGTTTCCTGTATGATGTACATTTGTGCTTCCTGCCCCATGTTCCTGAACTGCATACCTGTGATCCCATTTTTTTTGTGGTCATGTCACACACTAATCCTATGTGCCAGCATTGACCTAGGCACAGTCTTCAGACATTGGTAGGCTCTGAACCAAGATCAGAACTGGCAGGTCAAACCAAACACCCCCTCCTAGTGACAGGGGACTGCTGTCCCAGTCACGGTTTCATGTTCGGTGCTCTGTGGTGCAGCATAATGTGTTAGTGAATTATAGTTGCAGAATTTATCTATGAGACATGGGTGCATGCCTATAGGCCTATTTATCAAAAGTTTCACTGCATGCAATCAACCTGGAATCCTGAAAGCAACATCCTGTGTTTTTTATTTGTGCATGTGTGCTAGACAATAGTATGCTGTGCAAAGTGATACAGGACTGCAGCTTCCATTTTGGGGAGAAGGGGGATCACCAGATGCCATGGTGAGGAAAGAGGAGACAGTCTTTCCTTGCAAGTGCCAGGACCCTTCCATATTTGATAGGCTTTAAATAATTCTGATTGAAGCTGCCGTTTTGTAGATGGCACAGGCTACAGGGTGGGGCCTACAGTAATTGTTGTTAGGTTAATGAGACTTTTGAAGGGGCACAGATTCTTGTCTCCCTTCCTGATTTCTGTGAGGAGGGGTCATAAATTGCTAGGTGTAGTCTACTCTAATTTCTTTGTATTTCTGTGGTGGGTATTTCTCCTGGAGACTGCCCCGGTGAGCAGAGCATCCTTGCAGTCAGAGGCTAGGCCAGGATAGTGGTCTGACCAGGGAACATGAAAGGGGAACCGACCCAGACCTGTTCCAAGGTTGCAGTCCTGCAATACACATCCTTCTTCTGTGACATCAGTATAAAGATGGATGTTAAAGCCCATCGTGGTTTGTTGTTTCTTCTACTAAGGAGGGGCTACTCTACAGATTATTCAGGGACAAGCTAAGGGTTGGTGTCAAACTAACAGCCAACTCCCCAGAAATGAAGGAGTGTCTCTTGGACTCCTATTTGAAGGAGGAATTACTGACTGTCCTGATTGCCAAGACATCCTGCCTGTGAGCAAGAGAAGGAAGAGCCAACCATGCAGTCAGAGCAGATTGTGGAAGGGACTGCTGTTATTGACACTGGTGTAGGATACGTCCAACAGAGACTCACTAAGCAAGTGCACTGAAGTACTCGCAGTACTGCTGGATCAGGCAGTGCAACCATTGTCAGTTATTCCTGTCAGAGCTGCCAGGCACATGGAGTGGTATCCCCGTGTGGTTGGCCCAACTGAAGCCAGGATACACATATGCTGGTGGCCCATGTGTGCTGCAAGTAGACTGGATGGCCACAGCAGTGTCAAGTGTGTCATTGGGTCAGGACCAGTCCTGAAGATTAAGTGACCAAAGGTCCCGTGGGGCACTTCGAGAAAATTCAAGGTGTCCTCCCTGCACTGTTTGACGAAGTTAGTGCATGGCTTCTGCTGTGTTGAAGAATCGTTATCTGCAAATGTGTCTCTGGTGCTCTCAAAAAGAAGCACAAGATACCCACCAGAGTATTGGTGTGAGCTGCGCTGTGATTTAGGTACCCACCAGAGTGCAAAATTGAGCTGTGATATGCAGCCCTCTGCCACCGAGACAGAAGCCTATGCTCCAACTGCAACCCGAGTGACATGCTGCTGGATGGCCAGCTGCTGCGATGCTCTACAGAGGACTGCCATGTGCCATCTGGAGGATTCCTTCTGCTGGTGAGATCCAGCTGCCGCAGAAGGGCCAAATGCAACCTAGCGCTGCTACTACAATCTTGGTGAAAGATTGAATGGGCCTTGATCTGGGAGCCTGCGTGTTAATACTAATGCAGGAAGGAGCTCTACCCATTCACATACCTCAGACTCTGAACCTGGAAAGGGGAAATCCAATGGAAGGGTGGGACCCACAGATGGCGGCTTAGATGGCAAAGGCCTCTACAGCACAAACACTTGCACCCATGAACCAGTTTATTTGTGCATTTTTGAGTTTGTAGTGGAATTCTATATTTTCTGGGTAAGAAAAAACTTGTCTTTTCTAAAACCTGAAGCACTGGACTGGACATTGATCTTATTGTGCTGCTAAGAGATGGTATTGATCATTGAGTATGAGTAATCCACACACTATGTCCCTGAGAAGCCTATGACTTCTCATCCTTACTACTACTGAGAGTCGTGTGTGGAAAAGGTTGTACTTGGCCCTGTTAGGGTAGGCCCTGGGACAGTAGTGGTGAAAAGACATAACCTGCATGGTTGTGGCCCAGAAGCCCCTTTCTACCCCTTGGCATCCTGAACAAGTTCTGATAATGGCCACAGCCATTTAGGGTATGACATTTGTTCACCTCATCTCATGCTCCTATTTCAACCCTGATGTGGATAGTGATGCATCTTAACAAACAAAATACCTCTGGTTAGATTTCCACCTTTATAAAATGTGACAACTATTGTGTTACATTTTATCTAAGCTCTCTCCTGGGGTAAGTCTGGCCTGCTCAGCCACTGCTACCACTGGAGACTCAAGAAAACTAAAGGAGTCTCGACTTCATTGTGCAAGCAGCAGGCTCCTGGGACAATGAGGAGAAATGACTGTAGAAGACATTGACACTGCCCAGAGCTCCCCGGTTCTAGGACCGTAGAATCTGTCTGAGTGCTATTCATTTGGGGGTAGATCATTAGTGACTGCTACAGTCCCACTATAGAATAGTAAAGACAGGGCGAATCCGTGTGGTTAAAAATAGTGCCAGGTCAGTGAACTTTGATCTGAGAGGTACAGAAGTAGGGCGAAGTTAAAGAAAGAAGTCATTCACCTGGTGTATTGGAAAAGGAAACAACTGACGTGGTAAAAAAATGAGGTAGAAGCCAAGTCGTTCACTAAAAAACACCAAGGAGTCGGCTCTACTTACCTGGAGGGTAATATCCTGTTTTTGGAGTTGAGCCGCTATAAATTAGAGGCTTCTTTCCTGCACTATATAAGTTATGGTACAATCTTGGTATTGACCTCGCTTTTATCCGGCCATAACCGCCTATCATCAAAACCCATATTGTTGGAAGCAGTTAGATTCTGCTGGCGTAGATACGTTCAAAGTAAGTCCCCCTTACCTCCTTACTCCCCTCTGTTACCGCTATCTCAACTGCTGGGCACCCGAACACTCTCATTACACCACGATACACGCGTCATAAGTACATTGAATGTGGGCGATTACTACTCTAGCTCTACAATGCGCACCTTCGCAGAACTAGTGGCTGATGGGGTTATGCACACTGGAACCTTTTTGACATATAGTGCCACTAAACGGCTACTCAATAACTTATGGGGCTCTGGCAACAACGAGCCACCCGAATCCCAATTACTCACCACTATCCTTACCATAGGAAGCACAAAAGGCATCATAACTAAACTATATAAAGTGCTGCTAGCTGAAGTCTGCTCTGCCTTGCCGCTTGCTAAAGCACGTTGGGACTCTGTCCTCCCTTCACCACTATCACAAAAAACTTGGGTCGCAGCTCTCACAACGATCAAGTCAATATACAGCAATCCCAGATTGCGTTATACCCAAGTCAATTATATTCACCACTCATACCTATCCCCGGCCCGCATCCAAAGAATATACCCGAACACAAACCCGGTATGTCCCAGATGCGCTACTCCAGCAGCAGACTTTTACCACATGGTTTGGAGCTGCCATCCAATAAACTCGGCATGGCACCGCATTACGAATGACACAGCAGACATCTCGTCCCACACTCTGTTAACCACCCCAGACACTTGTCTACTTGGCATACGACACCGAACCAAAGGCGATAAACATCTACACAGATTTATCGATCTAGCATTTGTTGCCTTCAAGCGACTAATTGCCACGCACTGGAAGGCCCCACACGTTCCCTCTCATTCTGCCTTGCTCCGCGACTTACACAGTCGCTCACAGGCTGAATCTCAAACATTACGCTTATCTCAACATAAAGGCCTACTACAAGATGGTGCCGAAATCTGGGGTACTTTTGTGGTAGCAATAGAAGCCAGGGATGACACATAAACCCCTTAAATTAGCAACTGTAAATGTATTATCTCTTTGCTCCATATTTATACCACACCACTCCTAGTTGCCCCCCCCATCACTCACTCTCAATATCAATTTCTCCACCTCCCTCCTTAATGTAATAACGAAATGGTTCAGGGTGCTTTTCCTACAGCCACGCTCTTATGCAACCCACGTCCAGCCTTGCTCACTACTCTATTGGCTCCGTGCCCCTTTTTGTGCCACAATCAAAATGAGCATAAAGTTATGGTACAATCTTCTTTACCAGAAGTCCTGCAGATGCAACTGAGCTGACTGGGGATGCCTAAAATATTCACATTCGCTTGGCTTCTTTTCCAGTGTAACAATGTGTACCCTTTAAAGCTTAACCTCTTCTGTGCCTTGGACGAGATGATCTCGTCCAAGGCTACAGTTCCCCTGTGCCTTGGACGAGATCATCTCGTCCATGGCACAGGGGAACTTGGGGGCGCGCTAGCGCGCCCCCGTGCACCCCCCTCCCCCCCCCCAAGTCGGGGATGGAAGGGGAAGACCTTCCCCTTCCACCCCCGACCCCCCCCCACCCCCCCTGTGACGTCAGCGCGCGCGCGCGCGCTGATGTGTCACAGGGGCCTCCCTCGTCGCACTGGAAGCTCTGCTTCCAGCGCGATTGAAAAAGAAATGCAAAAGCATTTCTTTTTCAATCACTTGGGAGGCCCGGAGGGGCTTCAAAGGGAAGGAAAAGTATTTCCTTCCCTTTGAAGTCCCTCCGAGGGTTTCAAAAGCCGGATTGCTTGCAATCCGGTTTTTGAAACCCCACTAGACACCAGGGATTTTTTTTTTTTCCGTAGAAATTGACAAAAGGGAGCGACCCCTTGGGCAAGGGTCGCTCCCAGGGGGGTCATTTTTTTTAAAAGGCCTTTTCTGCCCCCCCTGGGGGCAGATCGGCCTTATTAGGCCGATCTGCCCCCAGGGGGGGCAGAAACCTCTAGGCACCAGGGACCTCTTTTTTTTTTTTTTTTCATTTTTTTTTTATTGAGGTGGGGAGCGACCCCTTAGGCAAGGGTCGTTCCCCTTGGGGGAAAATTATATTTTGGCCATTTCTGCCCCCCTTGGGGGCAGATTGGCCTATTTTGATGAGGCCAATCTGCCCCCAAGGGGGGTAGAAACCACTAGACACCAGGGATTTTTTTTTTTTTTTATGGTTATTGACAAAAGGGAGCGACCCCTTGGGCAAGGGTCGCTCCCAGGGGGGCATATTTTCGGGAAGGCCTTTTCTGCCCCCCCTGGGGGCAGATCGGCCTACTATTAGGCCGATCTGCCCCCAGGGGGGGCAGAAACCTCTAGGCACCAGGGACCATTTTTTTTTTTTTTTTTCATTTTTTTTTTTTTGGTGGGGAGTGACCCCTTAGGCAAGGGTCGCTCCCCTTGGGGGAAAATTATATTTTGCCCATTTCTGCCCCCCTTGGGGGCAGATTGGCCTATTTTGATGAGGCCAATCTGCCCCCAAGGGGGGTAGAAACCACTAGACACCAGGGAGTTTTTTCTTTGCGTGAATTTCACGCAAAGGGAGCGACCACTTAGGCAAGGGTCGCTCCCTGGGGGGGAGGGGAATTTATTTTAGGCCATTTCTGCCCCCCCTGGGGGCAGATCGGCCTATTATTAGGCCGATCTGCCCCCAGGGGGGAAGAAACCTCTAGGCGCCAGGGCAAATTTTTTTTTTGTGTTTTTTTTTTTGGTTCTTTTTTTTTTTTTAGAGATGGGGAGCGACCCATCAGGCAAGGGTCGCTCCCCTGGGGGGCAAATTGTATTTAGACCATTTCTGCCCCCCTGGGGGCAGATTGGCCAATTTTAGGTCAATCTGCCCCCAAGGGGGCAGAAACCACTAGGCACCGGGGATTTGTTTTTTGGCGCCAATGTCACGCAGGGGGAGCGACCCCGTAGGCAAGGGTCGCTCCCGGGGGGGGGGGGGGTGGGGGTTGGGGGGGCAAATTTATTTTAGGCCATTTCTGCCCCCCCGGGGGACAGATCGGCCTATTATTAGGCCGAACTGCCCCCGGGGGGGGGCAGAACACTCTAGGCACCAGGGCAATTTTTTTTTTGTGTTTTTTTTTTTTTGTTGTTTCTTTTTTTAGAGATGGGGAGCGACCCATCAGGCAAGGGTCGCACCCCTGGGGGGGCAAATTATATTTAGACCATTTCTGCCCCCCTGGGGGCAGATTGGCCAATTTTAGGTCAATCTGCCCCCAAGGGGGCAGAAACCACTAGGCACCGGGGATTTGTTTTTTGGCGCCAATCTCACGCAGGGGGAGCGACCCCGTAGGCAAGGGTCGCTCCCGGGGGGGGGGGTGGGGGTTGGGGGGGCAAATTTATTTTAGGCCATTTCTGCCCCCCCGGGGGACAGATCGGCCTATTATTAGGCCGAACTGCCCCCGGGGGGGGGGGCAGAACACTCTAGGCGCCAGGGCAATTTTTTTTTTGTGTTTTTTTTTTTTGTTGTTTCTTTTTTTAGAGATGGGGAGCGACCCATCAGGCAAGGGTCGCTCCCCTGGGGGGGCAAATTGTATTTAGACCATTTCTGCCCCCCTGGGGGCAGATTGGCCAATTTTAGGTCAATCTGCCCCCAAGGGGGCAGAAATCACTAGGCACCGGGGATTTGTTTTTTGGCGCCAATGTCACGCAGGGGGAGCGACCCCGTAGGCAAGGGTCGCTCCCGGGGGGGGTGGGGGTTGGGGGTTGGGGGGGCAAATTTATTTTAGGCCATTTCTGCCCCCCCGGGGGACAGATCGGCCTATTATTAGGCCGAACTGCCCCGGGGGGGGGGGGGGCAGAACACTCTAGGCACCAGGGCAATTTTTTTTTTGTGTTTTTTTTTTTTTTTGTTTCTTTTTTTAGAGATGGGGAGCGACCCATCAGGCAAGGGTCGCTCCCCTGGGGGGGCAAATTGTATTTAGACCATTTCTGCCCCCCTGGGGGCAGATTGGCCAATTTTAGGTCAATCTGCCCCCAAGGGGGCAGAAACCACTAGGCACCGGGGATTTGTTTTTTGGCGCCAATGTCACGCAGGGGGAGCGACCCTGTAGGCAAGGGTCGCTCCCGGGGGGGGGGTGGGGGTTGGGGGGGCAAATTTATTTTAGGCCATTTCTGCCCCCCCGGGGGACAGATCGGCCTATTATTAGGCCGAACTGCCCCCGGGGGGGGGGGGCAGAACACTCTAGGCACCAGGGCAATTTTTTTTTTGCTTTTTTTTTTTTGTTGTTTCTTTTTTTAGAGATGGGGAGCGACCCATCAGGCAAGGGTCGCTCCCCTGGGGGGGCAAATTGTATTTAGACCATTTCTGCCCCCCTGGGGGCAGATTGGCCAATTGTAGGTCAATCTGCCCCCAAGGGGGCAGAAACCACTAGGCACCGGGGATTTGTTTTTTGGCGCCAATGTCACGCAGGGGGAGCGACCCCGTAGGCAAGGGTCGCTCCCGGGGGGGGGATGGGGGTTGGGGGGGCAAATTTATTTTAGGCCATTTCTGCCCCCCCGGGGGACGGATCGGCCTATTATTAGGCCGAACTGCCCCCGGGGGGGGGGGGGGGGCAGAACACTCTAGGCACCAGGGCAATTTTTTTTTTGTGTTTTTTTTTTTTTGTTGTTTCTTTTTTTAGAGATGGGGAGCGACCCATCAGGCAAGGGTCGCTCCCCTGGGGGGGCAAATTGTATTTAGACCATTTCTGCCCCCCTGGGGGCAGATTGGCCAATTTTAGGTCAATCTGCCCCCAAGGGGGCAGAAACCACTAGGCACCGGGGATTTGTTTTTTGGCGCCAATGTCACGCAGGGGCAGTGACCCCGTAGGCAAGGGTCGCTCCCGGGGGGGGGATGGGGGTTGGGGGGGCAAATTTATTTTAGGCCATTTCTGCCCCCCCCGGGGGACAGATCGGCCTATTATTAGGCCGATCTGCCCCCCGGGGGGGGGGGGGCAGAAACCTCTAGGCGCCAGGGGAATTTTTCATTTTTTTCTTTTTTTTTTTCTTTGTTTTTTTTTTTTAGAGATGGGGAGCGACCCATCAGGCAAAAGTCGCTCCCCTGAGGGACAAATTGTATTTAGGCCATTTCTGCCCCCCTTGGGGGCAGATTGGCTGATTTTAGGTCAACCTGCCCCCAAGGGGGCAGAAACCACTAGGCACCGGGGATTTGTTTTTTGGTGCCAATGTCACGCAGGGGGAGCGACCCCGTAGGCAAGGGTCGCTCCCGACGGGGGAGGGTGGGGGTTGGGGGGGCAAATTTATTTTAGGGCATTTCTGCCCCCCCCCCCCCCCCCTGGGGCCGGCTGAGCTACAGGCCAAACACCACAGGTAGGCACCTTGCAAAAAACACCTCTGTTTTCTGTGAAAAATATGTTGTGTCCACGTTCTGTTTTGGGCCATTTCCTTTTGTGGGCGCTAGGCCTACCCACAGAAGTGATGTACCATTTTTATCGAGAGACTTAGGGGAACGCTGGGTGGAAGGAAATTTGTGGCTCCTCTCAGATTCCAGAACTTTCTGTCACCGAAATGAGAGGAAAAAGTGTTTTTTGGGCCAAATTTTGATGTTTGCAAAGGATTCTGGGTAACATAACCTGGTCAGAGCCCCGCAAGTCACCCCATCTTGGATTCCCCTGGGTTTCTAGTTTTCAAAAATGCACTGGTTTGCTAGGTTTCCTCAGGTGTCGGCTGAGCTACAGGCCAAAATCCACAGGTAGGCACTGCTTTTTATAAAAAAATGTGATGTGTCCACGTTGTGTTTTGGGCCCTTTCCTTTCGTGGGCGCTAGTCCTACCCACACAAGTGAGGTATCATTTTTATCGGGAGACTTGGGGGAACGCTGGGTAGAAGGAAATTTGTGGCTCCTCTCAGATTCCAGAACTTTCTGCCACAGAAATGTGAGTAACATGTGTATTTTTAGCCAAATTTTGAGGTTTGCAAAGGATTCTGGGTAACAGAACCTGGTCCGAGCCCCGCAAGTCACCCCTCCTTGGATTCCCCTAGGTCTCTAGTTTTCAGAAATGCACAGGTTTGGTAGGTTTCCCTAGGTGCCGGCTGAGCTAGAGGCCAAAATCTACAGGTAGGCACTTCGCAAAAAACACCTCTGTTTTTTTCCAAAATTTAGGATGTGTCCACGTTGCGCTTTGGGGTGTTTCCTGTCGCCGGCGCTAGGCCTACCCACGCAAGTGAGGTATCATTTTTATCGGGAGACTTGGGGGAACGCTGGGTGGAAGGAAATTTGTAGCTCCTCTCAGATTCCAGAACTTTCTGCCACAGAAATGTGAGGGACATGTGTTTTTTTAGCCAAATTTTGAGGTTTGCAAAGGATTCTGGGTAACAGAACCTGGTCCGAGCCCCGCAAGTCACCCCTCCTTGGATTCCCCTAGGTCTCTAGTTTTCAGAAATGCACAGGTTTGGTAGGTTTCCCTAGGTGCCGGCTGAGCTAGAGGCCAAAATCTACAGGTAGGCACTTCGCAAAAAACACCTCTGTTTTTTTCCAAAATTTAGGATGTGTCCACGTTGCGCTTTGGGGTGTTTCCTGTCGCCGGCGCTAGGCCTACCCACGCAAGTGAGGTATCATTTTTATCGGGAGACTTTGGGGAACGCTGGGTAGAAGGAAATTTGGGGCTCCTCTCAGATTCCAAAACTTTCTGCCACAGAAATGTGAGTAACATGTGTATTTTTAGCCAAATTTTGAGGTTTGCAAAGGATTCTGGGTAACAGAACCTGGACCGAGCCCCGCAAGTCACCCCTCCTTGGATTCCCCTAGGTCTCTAGTTTTCAGAAATGCACAGGTTTGGTAGGTTTCCCTAGGTGCCGGCTGAGCTAGAGGCCAAAATCTACAGGTAGGCACTTCGCAAAAAACACCTCTGTTTTTTTCCAAAATTTAGGATGTGTCCACATTGCGCTTTGGGGTGTTTCCTGTCGCCGGCGCTAGGCCTACCCACGCAAGTGAGGTATCATTTTTATCGGGAGACTTGGGGGAACGCTGGGTGGAAGGAAATTTGTAGCTCCTCTCAGATTCCAGAACTTTCTGCCACAGAAATTTGAGGGACAAGTGTTTTTTTAGCCAAATTTTGAGGTTTGCAAAGGATTCAGGGTAACAGAACCTGGTCCGAGCCACACAAGTCATCCCTCCTTGGATTCCCCTAGGTCTCTAGTTTTCAGAAATGTACAGGTTTGGTAGGTTTCCCTAGGTGGCGGCTGAGCTAGAGGCCAAAATCTCCAGGTAGTCACTTTGCTAAAAACAGCTCTGTTTTCTGTGATGTGTCCACGTTGTGTTTTGGGGCATATCCTGTCGCGGGCGCTAGGCCTACCCACACAAGTGAGGTATCATTTTTATCGGGAGACGTGGGGGAACGCTGGGTGGAAGGAAATTTGTGGCTCCTCTCAGATTCCAGAACTTTCTGCCACAGAAATGTGAGGAACATGTGTTTTTTTAGCCAAATTTTGAGGTTTGCAAAGGATTCTGGGTAACAGAACCTGGTCCGAGCCACACAAGTCACCCCTCCTTGGATTCCCCTAGGTCTCTAGTTTTCAGAAATGCACAGGTTTGGTAGGTTTCCCTAGGTGCCGGCTGAGCTAGAGGCCAAAATCTACAGGTAGTCACTTTGCTAAAAACAGCTCTGTTTTCTGTGATATGTCCACGTTGTGTTTTGGGGCATATCCTGTCGTGGGCGCTAGGCCTACCCACACAAGTGAGGTATCATTTTTATCGGGAGACGTGGGGGAACGCTGGGTGGAAGGAAATTTGTGGCTCCTCTCAGATTCCAGAACTTTCTGCCACAGAAATGTGAGGAACATGTGTTTTTTTAGCCAAATTTTGAGATTTGCAAAGGATTCTGGGTAACAGAACCTGGTCCGAGCCCCGCAAGTCACCCCTCCTTGGATTCCCCTAGGTCTCTAGTTTTCAGAAATGCACAGGTTTGGTAGGTTTCCCTAGGTGGCGGCTGAGCTAGAGGCCAAAATCTACAGGTAGTCACTTTGCTAAAAACAGCTCTGTTTTCTGTGATATGTCCACGTTGTGTTTTGGGGCATATCCTGTCGCGGGCGCTAGGCCTACCCACACAAGTGAGGTATCATTTTTATCGGGAGACGTGGGGGAACGCTGGGTGGAAGGAAATTTGTGGCTCCTCTCAGATTCCAGAACTTTCTGCCACAGAAATGTGAGGAACATGTGTTTTTTTAGCCAAATTTTGAGGTTTGCAAAGGATTCTGGGTAACAGAACCTGGTCCGAGCCCCGCAAGTCACCCCTCCTTGGATTCCCCTAGGTCTCTAGTTTTCAGAAATGCACAGGTTTGGTAGGTTTCCCTAGGTGGCGGCTGAGCTAGAGGCCAAAATCTACAGGTAGTCACTTTGCTAAAAAAAGCTCTGTTTTCTGTGATATGTCCACGTTGTGTTTTGGGGCATATCCTGTCGCGGGCGCTAGGCCTACCCACACAAGTGAGGTATCATTTTTATCGGGAGACGTGGGGGAACGCTGGGTGGAAGGAAATTTGTGGCTCCTCTCAGATTCCAGAACTTTCTGCCACAGAAATGTGAGGAACATGTGTTTTTTTAGCCAAATTTTGAGATTTGCAAAGGATTCTGGGTAACAGAACCTGGTCCGAGCCCCGCAAGTCACCCCTCCTTGGATTCCCCTAGGTCTCTAGTTTTCAGAAATGCACAGGTTTGGTAGGTTTCCCTAGGTGGCGGCTGAGCTAGAGGCCAAAATCTACAGTTAGTCACTTTGCTAAAAACAGCTCTGTTTTCTGTGATATGTCCACGTTGTGTTTTGGGGCATATCCTGTCGCGGGCGCTAGGCCTACCCACACAAGTGAGGTATCATTTTTATCGGGAGACGTGGGGGAACCCTGGGTGGAAGGAAATTTGTGGCTCCTCTCAGATTCCAGAACTTTCTGCCACAGAAATGTGAGGAACATGTGTTTTTTTAGCCAAATTTTGAGGTTTGCAAAGGATTCTGGGTAACAGAACCTGGTCCGAGCCCCGCAAGTCACCCCTCCTTGGATTCCCCTAGGTCTCTAGTTTTCAGAAATGCACAGGTTTGGTAGGTTCCCCTAGGTGGCGGCTGAGCTAGAGGCCAAAATCTACAGGTAGTCACTTTGCTAAAAACAGCTCTGTTTTCTGTGATATGTCCACGTTGTGTTTTGGGGCATATCCTGTCGCGGGCGCTTTGGCCTACCCACACAAGTGAGGTATCATTTTTATCGGGAGACGTGGGGGAACGCTGGGTGGAAGGAAATTTGTGGCTCCTCTCAGATTCCAGAACTTTCTGCCACAGAAATGTGAGGAACATGTGTTTTTTTAGCCAAATTTTGAGGTTTGCAAAGGATTCTGGGTAACAGAACCTGGTCCGAGCCCCACAAGTCACCCCTCCTTGGATTCCCCTAGGTCTCTAGTTTTCAGAAATGCACAGGTTTGGTAGGTTTCCCTAGGTGGCGGCTGAGCTAGAGGCCAAAATCTACAGGTAGTCACTTTGCTAAAAACAGCTCTGTTTTCTGTGATATGTCCACGTTGTGTTTTGGGGCATATCCTGTCGCGGGCGCTAGGCCTACCCACACAAGTGAGGTATCATTTTTATCGGGAGACGTGGGGGAACGCTGGGTGGAAGGAAATTTGTGGCTCCTCTCAGATTCCAGAACTTTCTGCCACAGAAATGTGAGGAACATGTGTTTTTTTAGCCAAATTTTGAGGTTTGCAATGGATTCTGGGTAACAGAACCTGGTCCGAGCCACACAAGTCACCCCTCCTTGGATTCCCCTAGGTCTCTAGTTTTCAGAAATGCACAGGTTTGGTAGGTTTCCCTAGGTGACGGGTGAGCTAGAGGCCAAAATCTACAGGTAGTCACTTTGCTAAAAACAGCTCTGTTTTCTGTGATGTGTCCACGTTGTGTTTTGGGGCATATCCTGTTGCGGGTGCTAGGCCTACCCACACAAGTGAGGTATCATTTTTATCGGGAGACGTGGGGGAACGCTGGGTGGAAGGAAATTTGTGGCTCCTCTCAGATTCCAGAACTTTCTGCCACAGAAATGTGAGGAACATGTGTTTTTTTAGCCAAATTTTGAGGTTTGCAAAGGATTCTGGGTAACAGAACCTGGTCCGAGCCACACAAGTCACCCCTCCTTGGATTCCCCTAGGTCTCTAGTTTTCAGAAATGCACAGGTTTGGTAGGTTTCCCTAGGTGGCGGCTGAGCTAGAGGCCAAAATCTACAGGTAGTCACTTTGCTAAAAACAGCTCTGTTTTCTGTGATGTGTCCACGTTGTGTTTTGGGGCATATCCTGTCGCGGGTGCTAGGCCTACCCACACAAGTGAGGTACCATTTTTATCGGGAGACTTGGGGGAACATAGATTAGCAAAACAAGTACTATTGCCCCTTGTCTTTCTCTACATTTTTTCCTTCCAAATATAGGAGTGTGTGTAAAAAAGACATCTATTTGAGAAATTCCCTGTAATTCACGTGCTACTATGGTCACCCCGGAATTCAGAGATGTGCAAATAACCACTGCTCCTCAACACCTTATCTTGGGCCCTTTTTGGAAATGCAAAGGTTTTCTTGATAGCAATTTTTTACTTCTTATATTTCAGCAAATGAATTGCTGTATACCCGGTATAGAATGAAAACGCACTGCAGGGTGCAGCTCATTTATTGGCTCTGGGTTCCTCGGGTTCTTGATGAACCTACAAACCCTATATATCCCCGCAACCAGAGGAGTCCAGCAGACGTAACGGTATATTGCTTTCGATAATCTGACATTGCAGGGAAAAGTTACAGAGTAAAACGTAGAGAAAAATTGATGGTTTTTTCACCTCAATTTCAATATTTTTCTTTTTCAGCTGTTATTTTCTGTAGGAAACCCTTGTAGGATCTACACAAATGACCCCTTGCTGAATTCAGAATTTTGTCTACTTTTCAGAAATGTTTAGGTTTCTGGGATCCAGCATTGGTTTCATGACCATTCCTGTCACTGACTGGAAGGAGACTGAAAGCACAAAAAATTGCACAAATGGGGTATGCCCCAGTAAAATGCCAAAATTGTGTTGAAAAATTGGGTTTTCGGATTCAAGTCTGCCTGTTCCTGAAAGCTGGGAAGCTGCTGAGTTTAGCACCGCTGACCCTTTGTTGATGCCATTTTCAGGGGAAAAACCACAAGCCTTCTTCTGCAGCCCCTTTTTCCAATTTTTTTGAAAAAAACGAAATTTTCACTGTATTTTGGCCAATTTCTTGGCCTCCTTCAGGGGAACCCACAAAGTCTGGGTACCTTTAGAATCCCTAGGATGTTGGAAAAAAAGGACGCAAATTTGGCTTGGTTAGCTTATGTGGACAAAAAGTTATGAGGGCCTAAGCGCGAACTGCCCCAAATAGGCAAAAAAGGGCCTGGCACAGGAGGGGGAAAAGGCCTAGCAGCGAAGGGGTTAAAGTGTGGTTATGGTTAGTGGGATTTTGAGATGTATATTCCACTGCTTACATATTGGTGTGTTCATAATATGTTGTTTGCGTTCATGTTTACTTACAGATATAAAGTGAAAACATGACGTATTATATTACTTAAATAAACATTGCTAACATCATCACGGTCGGTGCTTCCTTAAAACGAGTGGAGGTAGCTTCCTTAGAGCTTTAACGCAAAAGGCCACAAGAGTCAAGTCATAATGCCACAAATGGCCTAAAACCACTTTGTTGATGGGGCAGGGCTCAGACAGTAAAATCAAATTTTTTGCAGAGAGAGAGTTGAACGTCATAACCCTGTCCACAAGTGTGACATGCAGAAGAACATTGGCAGAGAGAGTGCCACTGACCCCACTAGTGAGATTCGTGATCGTAAAGAGCTTTGGGTGAGAAGATAACAACAGCTCCCTCCATATATCCCCGCTCACGGCAGAGTCGGTCTGCAATATAGGGCATCATGGCATTGCCAGAATGGCTAATTTGACAGGTTAGTGTGTGGGACGTTTTTCTAGCTGTTTGAGGGCCTATTTTA
Organism: Pleurodeles waltl; assembly: GCF_031143425.1. Classification (NCBI taxonomy): domain Eukaryota; kingdom Metazoa; phylum Chordata; class Amphibia; order Caudata; family Salamandridae; genus Pleurodeles; species Pleurodeles waltl. The sequence continues at coordinate 789,595,652 of NC_090450.1, forward strand.
TGGTCTGCGGGGCAGTTTTTATAGTTAATTTCCTTAGTTTTACCAAAAATATTGCTTATGGCAAGCAGAAATGCATGCAGTCTCCCATACCTTAAAAACACTTATACAACATCCTTTTACAAGACCAAACATCCCTGATTTGCAAATATGGGCCACTTTTTAAACTCTCTGGTTCGTTAATAGAGGGCCACTTTTTTGAGTGTCAGGGCATGTTTTCTGTCCCAGCCTGACCCTGCCCTCTAACATGAGACAAACGGAACTCTGAGGACGAGCGGTTCAGATACATCTCCTTCAGAGTCAATGAGAGGGAGTGCTGGTGGCAAGGGGTGGAGACAACCCCTCAGGCATATAGAGAACTGGTGGAGAGTGGCTGAGACCAATCCCTCTAGTGTGGGTCAGAGTGAACTTTGAGGGTTAAGGATGGAAACTGTGCTGGACAGAGGTTGCAATGTATCCAGGACACAGACTCCTCCAGAGTGGGTACAAGGATTCCTAGGAGGGAAATCATGGGAATGGTGAGGTGGGTCCCTAACTAGCTAAGGGGTAGATAATGGGATGGCTGTGTCTAACCCAGTGCTTTAAATGGTCCGGTACTGCAGGTCTCCATAAAAATGTAATACTTTCAAATGGAGAGTACCGGCACTTCTCAGAAACCAAGAGTACCTACATTTTTATTTTTCCATTTCAAGCAGTGGTCTAACCTAAACTAACCTCACCGGACAAGTGAACAACACCTGAAGGTTTGGACCCACTATGTTGAGTGTTGGCCTGGGTCCCTTGGAATGCCCATGTAGTTGGGGTCAGTGTTTGATTTAAATTGGCTCAACCAGTAATCTTGGGAGAAGAGTGCAGGCCGCTTCCAATGCCTGTTCCTTTGTTCAGGTCCTGCTCATTCTGTGCTACACTTCTCCAGTACAACCTCCTTGACCCTCTTTGCTTCCCCCATAAATACAATGAGTGAGGTAATTCATACATGTGAACAGGCCAGATTCAGGAGTGAAAGACCCGCTCCCTTTTTTTATCTGTTCAAAAGAGTTTTATCTTAGCTGTCTCCCTCCCAATATCTCCTCCACTTCAATGTAGGTCAATAAGGAAAATAAGTTCCCCCGATTTCGTTTCTAAAAAGTCTCCCTCTTTTCAGTCTAGAAGCTAGGCATGCGGGTAGATAGTGTTTTGCTGCACAAACAACACACACAATGGACATCATCATTCACCACAGAGGCGAGGGAGCGCCCTCCCGCTCCGGCGCAACCCTAATGAGCACACAGACGCCAGCTCGGGGCCTAGCAGCCAGGGCTAAATTAGTGAACAAGGCCATTGAAAGCAGGCTGACTCCACGCTAAACTGCCTTAAGTGTCTGTTTATTAAATCAGGGCATCAGAGTGCTGCGTGGAGATGTGGCGGTCACCGCAGCGCTGGGCAGACTGACCCCGAGCGGCCCCGGGGGACGGGGCCCGCCAGGTAATGCTAATGAACGGCAGCAAAGTAGTAACGGCGTCATCTCTTGTGTGGCGCTCGCGCTGAGTGTGTTTAAAGGTCACGCTGACAGCCTGTCTGCTTTGGGGGGACGCACTTCACTCCAACCTAAGAGCCTACCAGTCATTGCATTCAATGTGTGTCCCATTTGCATGCAGTGAGGCTCACTGCCTTTCCCCAACTCCGATTTTTACATATTCGGCGCCTCGTCAGGGGTAGTAAGCGCTATACAAAACATACAAAAATATTCACCTAGAAAGCTTCCACAAATAGATCCAAATTCTCTCTAGCACATTTTCATTTGCAGCACTTACTTCCGGTATTGGCACACACACAGTACTTACAGAGCACGTCGGCTATGCTCTGCAGCGCCTCTTGTTACTCTAGTAATGGCTCACATAAAGCTTTTATAGTACCCTATCGTCAGGGCCACTGGATTTATGCGGCAGAAGATAATCAAATAATACAGCAGTGTTGACTAAATTAAGCGTCAAGAAAATGCAAATTAAGCGGCATAGTGGAGCACCTTTTGTGATGATATTACTTCATCTTATTGACATGTTTTCACCTTATAACAGCGTCTGAGAAAAGAGTTCACCCTAATTAGTACAAATTTCACCCTCGAATACAGCTATTAGCTACTGAAAGATGGTCAGTCAACTTTTGCGAAAAACGTTCCTGTGCGCAGGAATCTGAGGCATTTGAGGAATCTGCAGTTTACAGGATATGGATTATGTGGCAAATGCGGCAAATCCATAATTATATGAAAATTGCCGGCCGCAGAATCGCATAACTCCAGAAGCTACGACTAATGCGATGCAACACCTCCAGTCACCCCAGTGATCACGCACAGCACCTCCTTCCTTTTGGGTACTGGCACTCAGTCATGGATACCTCTCTTAGCTTTAAGAATGCACATCAGCAGGTATCTGCAGCACTCCTTGTTAATCAAGTAATGGGGCACACACAGCTCTTACAGTGTATCCCAGTTATGATCTACTGCACCTCTTGTTATTCGGGTACGGGACACACAGCTTTGTCCATACAGCTCGGAAATAAAACCGCATAACATACCAAACCCGCATTGAACCACCTACGCAACTCTGACAATGCTCTCATGTGTGACCTGCAACATATTATTTTCTGGAAGTTCGAAGCCCTATATATAGACCTGCCAATGTATTAAAACCATACCTACAGCCCCTGCTGTTCTAGATCTGGGACACGTATGGTGCTCTGCCAATGCCCGTCGGTTGAGACCTATAGCACTCCCTGTTAATCAAGTACTCAGAACCGCCATGCACATCTGTCAGTACATCTCAATCTTGACCTGCAGCACCTCTGGCTATTATTATACTGTGATTCTGTACACAGATGTGCTAATGCACCTCTACCCCAACTCAGTCTGTGACTTGATTTGCCAGTGCTGGAGACCTACACAAACTCAACCAAGCTTAACCAGGGCATATTACTCAAGATATGTACTCTGGCTCATACAGTTCTACATCATTGTTTCTTATTGCCACTGCCATATCTCATTAGAATGGAATATTGAACTAAATTCAGCATGTACAAAGCAGGTTTTTGGTCGCAAACGCTCTGATTGGGAGTTGGCCACTAAAAATATTTTTACTGATGTCTAAAATGGGTTTAGAAATTGATAGGGAATCACTTTTTCGGGGGGGGGGGCGCGTTGGAACAGGCTGTTGTAGGTGTCCCTTCCAAATTGCAATTCCTTTCTAAATGTATTATTGGTTTAGGACTAAAGTAGTGGTTGTAAACCATTGAAAGGTTACTGACCCTCAAGTTGCAGTGGTAAACCATTGACATCAGGGTCAGACTGGCCTATAAGGCAATCAGGCAGTGCCCAATGGGCTTGTCTGAAAGATCAGAATGTGCAGGGGAGTAGCTTCAGGGGAGACCCCATTTACAACTAAGACAGGCTCCCTGAATATACCCTAGAGTGTGTTTTACTTCAAACGTCTAATGCTTTTGTAATGCCCTCAAAGTAGACAAGCTACTTCGGTCTGGTCGAACGCAGGCACCGAAACTTGAGGACAACAACTGTGTCTCAAGTTCTTTACTGGTTGAATGTCAGACTATCACGGCCAAATATATGGTGCAGCATATATGGTGCCCAGAATGTTGACTACCAAAATATTGTGACGATAATTATATATATATATATATATATATATATATATATATATATATATATATATATATATATATATATATATATATATATAAGTACATTGCTTTAAATGGAAACATAGAAGTGCAGGTACTCTCTATTTAGACTACCTGTTTGCTCCTGAGAAGTGCAGGTACTCATCCATTGTAATGTACTGCAACAGTGCTGAGAAGTGGAGGTACTCTCCTCTTCAAATTAAAGAAGTGAAGGTACTTAGTGCCAGACAGTACCTGCCCATTTAAAGCACTGGGTAAGTATAGATCTACTATATCTTTATCCTATATCATCTATATATATATATATATATATATATATATATATATATATATATATATATACATGTGTGTGTGGAGTTAAGAAAAGTAAATTATTCTTACCTATATATACTTAACTTCACAATAGTGTGGTAGTTGATACGTCTATTATCGGTATGTAGGGCGATATTCAATAAACAATACTCCGGTAGAATGCCCTGTACTTCTTCACTTGCTCACCCCCCACTCTTTGTCCAAGGACCCACATACAGTTGTGCAACATTTGCTCCCGCAGCCCCCGCGGTCCAGGGGGTCCCCTCAGCCTGTGCATGGGCAGCTGGCCCCTGGCCTGAGAGCTCCCGAATGGGTGGGTGTGGGGAAACTCCATGAACTTTGCAGGGGAGCCTCCTCAGGTTTTGTTACGTCACTGACCACATGTGTGCTCTTCATACTATGATACCACACCCTCTGTAATATTTATAATTCTAGAGTCACCATAAACCGTTTCCTTCCTTATTTAATTCTCCCTTTTCCAAATGAATGACAATATCACACGTGAAAGGAAATAGAAAAAAACAAAGCAATTGTAAAAAAAAAAAAAACATGTGCCGAGATAATTCCGCCTGAATTTTCTTTTGCTACTTTTTTCTATTCACAAACATTTCCAGGAGCATACATAAAAAGCTGTGGCAGGGGCAGGGTTCCAGGTTTACTCCTGGGATGGTCTGTGGCTTTTCCATGCAGGCACCCATTTCCTGCAACATACTTTTCCATAGCAGAGAATTCCACACCACGTTTGCAAATGCAAATTTCTTTCTCTGCATGGAAAATATTTTTCTTTGTGTGAAAAGACATTTGCTACACCCCACGCAATTCTGGGGGTGATAAATTCCCCTTCCCACTCTGGAAGGGGAGTTAAACCAGCCTTTGCCTGGATTAGGTTTAAAACCATTTTCACGGTGGGAAGGGAAAGGAAACGAGTTTGAGAATGTCCACAAACAAAAGTTCGAGGTTGTTTCTAAACTCCTAAGACAAACCACACCTTGGGAGGCCCACTTTCCACCCCTTGAATAGGATGGGAAGCGGGGAGAGCTCCATGATCGTGGCTGAGATCTCCGCTCCTGTAAATGAGTTTATGCTTGAAAAGCATCCATATTGGAACTCTTTGGCAGGCATGAAAAGGCTACATTTAGTCGTATACATATGCATACTATCAGTTTACCTTTGTGAATAGATGTCTATATTTTTCTTTCAAGGGTTTTTCACACGTGCTCCAGGCTCAGGCTTGCATCAGCACGTTTTGCATGCTGTCGCAGGAATCTGAGAAGGGTAAATTTCAAGTGCTGATAGAATGCAGGACAATGGAGTCCTTCCTCACACATCTAGGAGGAAAAACAAAATCAATTCTTGGCAGACCCATGGAACTGGAAGTGGTCCAAGTGCACCCAGAGAGCAAAGGTCTCTTGGCACCGAAGATGCCATGTAACTAAAACTCTGTAACAGATTCTGTCATCTAATAGAACCATTTAGGGTTAACCCAAGGCGAGGAAAGTCAAGAAGCAATCAAAATCCACAAATGATCAAAGTCTTGTAACACAACAAGACCTGAGCCGGGTGCTGAAAGAAACAAATCCGACATCATACAACAATAAGGTAGTAAGCATTAATAAAACACACTCACCCTGCCTGTCCCTTGGACCATCTATAATTGAGTGATGTCCTTTTACAGAAGAATGTACTGTCCTGAGTATTTATAGTCAATTCAACACGGACTCCTCACATCAGCATGCTCGTTCTCTTTAGAACACGATCGACAAGAAGTGCCACTGTCCCAAAGGCCATGTTACTTCTTGTGAGACCAGAAACATAACTCTCCGGGATGGTAGGAACCGCTGCAGTTTTCTTCTTCATCCCCTATGTTGTTCTCCTTCTCATAAGGATAGATAGAAGCACAGGTACTCATTATCCTTGAGTATGTGCTTCTTACAGAAACATGGTGGATCACTCTCTCCAGTGGTAATGCATTCTTCCTGAGAAGAGCTGGTAATCTTCCCTTTAAATAAAATAGGTACGGCTGCTCAGAGCCTGACAGTCCCTGCTGTCTTACAGAGTGGGTGGTGATAGGGTGCCATACTCAGGGGCTATGCTGATTGGCCTATTGGGCAGGGGGTGTATGTTTATGTGTGTGGGGGGCTTTGTCAACATCAGGGCAGTGCGCGCTTTACGGGCGACTAGAGTGCAAAAACCCAGCACTTTCAAGATAACGTACTTTTTGCATTGTGCTGATATGCTGTTGTTTAACCTTTTGCATTGCAGAGTTTAATCCTGAAGACTTATGTTCAATGTGCTTATAAATACTGTTAATTTGCAATGTATTGCTGCAGGCTTTCAGAGTGTGTCAGGGTGTGGTCCCTTTCCAGGGCCTTCTAGAAGCTTTCCCTGCAGCATGCCTGGGTGTGGTTTGTGGGCTGGGCCAAGACTCTATATAAGGGAGCCAGCCCAGCTCCACGTGCTCACTATTCAGAGGTCCCATTGCAGAGCAGCAGCAACTTCCTGAGATCTTGTTCCGGAGGCCTACTTTGATCTTCCAGGCCTTGCCCTTTCACTTTGTTGGTGATTCTTGATCAGGGCGGTAAAACAGAGGTGGGGCTGGGCCCCCGATCCCGTTTTTGAAGGCTTTCGAGTTCTTGGGCATAATTTGCATGATAAAACAATTTTGCTCTTGTGCGTGTGAATGTGCGCTTGGTGTTTCATGGCATTTACATGCTGACACTCGAATCGGCAAGACACGCGATTCTTTGCTCGTGTACAACTGTTGATATTCATTGTACGCTACCGTTTTATGGCATTCACATGGTGGCATTCGAATCGGCAAGACGCGCGATTCATTTCTTGTGCTTAATTCATGTTATTCATTGTGCGCTACCATTTCATGGCATTCACATGGTGGCATTCGAATTGGCAAGACGCGCAATTCATTTCTTGTGCTTAATTCATGTTATTCATTGTCATTCACATGGTGGCATTCGAATCAGCAAGACGTGCAATTCATTTCTTGTGCTTAATTCATGTTATTCATTGTGCGCTACCATTTCATGGCATTCGCAAGGTGGCCTTCAAATCGGCAAAACGCGTGATTCATTCCTTGTGCTTAATTCATGTTATTCATTGTGCGCTACCATTTCATGGCATTCGCAAGGTAGCATTCGAATCGACCAAACGCGTGATTCATTCCTTGTGCTTAATTCATGTTATTCATTGTGCGCTACCATTTCATGGCATTCGCAAGGTAGCATTCGAATCTGCAAACGCGCGATTCATTTCTTGTGCCTAACTCATGTTATTCATTGTGCGCAACCATTTCATGGCATTTACAAACTCTTGTGGAAATCCGCAATGTGCGCAATTCATGTTCCTGCATTCTAAGAAACTAAAGTGCTAGAATTCTAGCTGCTATATTGTATGTGCATATTAAGTCCCTTAAGTACAATTCCTATGGTGTTATAGAATTCATTCAGATTATTTTCTTGTCCTCATGCAAAAGACTATGCTTGAATTTGAAAACATAATTCTAGAAGGTTCTGATATTTCTAATCCATGTGTAACATTTCATTGAGATGTTCATTGAAAAGTTGTATTAATCCTTCTTGATTCCTTCACAGGTAACCAGTCATCTTGAGGCCTAGTTATTTAGTCCATGCTTAAATTATCCATGTTTCCAGTATGACAATGCTTAGAACTATAATCTAGTAATGATTAATATGATATAATCTTGATATTGTGTGTTTTAACATTTGCTTCCTACAGGTCTCCTTCCCAGCTGTTCCCTACCTAATCCCCTTTTCCCCACTTGGACTCTCTTAGCCTCTGTGACATTCTAATCAGAGTATTGGAGCTGTCTTGTGGTGGACGTGTTTGGAACGTGTGCAGACCCCGAGGATCTGGTGACTCTGACAGGCTTGGGTTGTACGCTGACATTACTGGACAAGAAGGTGAATCTTCTGCACCTTTCCTTATCCATCTATCCTGACATACACAAGTGCCCAGCTTTCTTTTAAGGTAGGAATGGGGCACCATTCCTTTTTACTTTGAGTTTGCTTTCGATACCCTAGATGGATGCTGGAGGAGAATGAGTGGGCAGTGGGCTATGATTTTGCCAACGGTCCACATCTGTATCAGACATCTTTGGCCCAAAAGACGAGTGTGACTCAGAGTATCCAAGAGTTGCTTAAGCCATCTCCACTGCCTCTCCAATGGTTCATGCTCAGCGGAGGAAGAGTCCTGCACCTAGGAAGGTGGGTTCATGGTACTCAGCACTACATAATAAGTCAGATTTGTCTTTGTTTGTCTGTTCTTCACCTCGAGGAACTTTCATTTGGCCATTGAGTGGTCTCCCCAAAGCACACATCTGCAGATAAATTAGTCAATAAAAAATTCAGTGTTTAGTGCAACCACTGCACCACAGCCTGAATGAATGAAGGAGAAGGCTAGTGCCATCACAACTCCTTACTAAGACCAGGGACACTCCTGGACTGTATGAGTATGAAAGCATGACATCCCTCCATTGTATCAAGCTACCTTAGGGGATGCAAAGTAAAATTATTGATACATTTACAGATTTGACCGACAGCAAATGGTATGACCGTGTAAGTAAAGTAAAGTAAACAGCTACGCGATGGTATACGTGAGGTTGCGAAGATGTGAATCCTATCAGGCAAGATCACTGACCAGTTTTGTGCACCTTATCTGTAATTCAGACCAATATAAAGCAACACGCTTTTAATATAAGTTTCAGTCCACCTCTGACTTTGACATTGAAGTATAGAAATCAGAATATGACTATGGGAAATAGACTGCTGCAGGAACCAAGCAACGGTGCCTACCAACAATGTTCACAGCAGAGGAAACCAAAAGAAATAAAGCAGTGAAAAAAATGTAATTTATACAGTATGGTGAAAGATCACGCATACCAAGCAAAAAGCAAACCAAAATTCCAAGCATCTGCATGATTACAGCTACTGTACATGAAATCAAGGTCCCTTGAACAGGATGTGATGGAACTGGCACCTGAGTGGGACATCCATAACTCCTAACCCACCCAGATCCACAGGCTAGACAAGCCCATTGCTGGAGGAACAGCAAGGAGATTGGTCACCAGGAGAAAGAAAACCGAGAACACTTTTGAACCATGTATTTAGCTGCAATTTTGTTTGTCTTATAAATGCATAAAGTAATACGGCCGAAACAGTGGATTCCTAGTAGTTATGTTGGTTGTGAAAAGTGAAGAGGCTAAAGAGAATAGACAGGAGAGTTTGGAGAAACCTAATGTTCTAGAGATATCTGTAAACCATATATCCCCTTCATCTTATGATGACTCAATCAATCAATCATTCAGGATTTATACTGCACTGCTTATTACCTGATAAAGTATCTAGGTGCTTGCAGGTCCTGGAGTCTCATTCAAACAGCCAGCTCTTGACGTCCCTTGTGAATTCCGGGAGTGAGGTGATGGTCCGGAGTTGCTTGGGGAGACTGTTCCAGGTCTTTGCTGCGATCTGGGAGAAAGAGCATCCTCCACTTTTGCTTTGGTAGATGCGGGGAACATGGGCAAGTAAAAGAAAGGCAGAGCATAGTCTTCTCAATGGTTAGTGGAAGTTCAGGCGGTGGTTAATATAGGTGGGTCCTTGGTTGTGTAGAGCCTTGTGTGTATGGGTCAGCAGCTTGGATTGGCACCTCTTCTGTATAGGGAGCCAGTGGAGTTGCCTGTGGTGGAGTGTGATGTGGGGTCATCGAGTGAGATCGAGGATGAGTCTGGCTCATGCACTGTGTATGGTTTGACGTTTCTGTAGGTGGTGTGTAGTGATTCGTATGTAGAGAGCATTGCTGTAAACCAGTGGACTGATGATGAGGGCCTGTGTCACAGTGCATCTCTTGTGCTGGGATAGTCACTTGAAAATCTTACGTAGCATGTGCAGAGTGAGGAAACAGGTGGAGGAGACGGCGTTGATCTGTGATTTCTTGGTGAGTTTGCTGTCAATGATTATTCCGAGGTTTCTGGTGTGGTCGGAGGACACCAGGAGTTGTTCCACAGGTTGCTATTGTTGCGGATGATCAGTACTTCTGTCTTGTCCATGTTCAGCTGCAGGCAGTTATTCTTCGTCCAGTGGGCAACGTTGTCATGTCTCTGTGGAAGTTGGTCCTGATGGTGGTGGAATTGGAGCGGGGAGATTGGCCGGTAGTTTTGAGTTTACTCTTAAAAATTTTTATTGCGTAGGATGAATGTTTAGTTTGCTTGTTTAGATGTTAAATGTGTTATAGGAGCATGATATATCAATTGAAAAATACATTTTTGAAATTATATTGATTTGACGACGGGATGTAGGATTAAAAAAATTAATTTAAAAAAAAGAAAAATATATAAAAAAAAGATTATACCAGGTATTTTTTGTTTGTTTTCCAGAAATTGCAAGTATGGTTCAAGAACAGATGTTGCTAATCTGAATCATGCACAGCCGATGCACTGAGCTCCTTTATTGGCTCACAAAAAATAGATATTTGTAAAATAGGTGGCATACCTTACATAAGTTACATATCCTGCTGCCATATATTTTTCTTTGGCTTTTATTATGTATTTATTTGTGCACTTGTTTACTCAGTCTTTTAGTAAGTCATGTATGATCTTTTTTGTGTGTGTAATTATTTATTTTAAATCCTTTTCCATAGTGATCATTGCTGCTACTACTGCTGTTTCAAATGGTATGCACACTACTTGTAGACATGTCTCTGCTGCTGTGCAGTCTTTAAGAAGGGACCACTTTTTCTTCCATAGCAACTTACTCGTTCTTCGGACTTCCTTAGTCTGATCATCTCTGGTAGACTGAAGGGATGAGAAGGGATTTGCTGAGAAAAACTGGGATGAATGTCAGACGTGCAATGTGTTCTAAAAACTTTCACCTCAATCAAAACAGAAAGGAAAATGGCATTACAAGACAAACTCAGAAGTTAAGTCCAAGTCAGTAGATTTGAGTAGCACCCCTAAGTCACTTCCTGGAGCAGCATACTCAATAGGTGTTATGGAACAGATTTATGAATTTAGGGACATATTTATAATCCCCTAGCGTCACTGGAGTGTCACTTTGGGTGACACTCCAGTGGCGCTAACCACTGCTCCATATTTACAAAGAGGTGTAACGCCACTTTTTGTGGTGTTAGGTCTTCTTGTAAGTATGGCCTCCTCCGATGCAGTATTCTGCATCAGAGGTGTGTCCAATGGGTGTTGCTGTGGGCATGCCACAGCAACACCCACTGCATTTTGACGCTGCCTCATATCTACGAGTTTTCGTAAACCTGAGGCAGCACCAAAATCTAACTCCACCCCCAGGGGTGGCGTTAGCAAGGTGCAACGAGGAGGAATACTTTTATTCCTCCTTGTTTTTTGCTTTTTCTATGTGTGCTGCATTTTGCAGCATGCATAGAAAGAGCAAAATGCCAGAAATTATTGTTTATGTGCAGGAAGGTATCCCTTCCTGCACATAAACAATAAATTGAAAATGACGCTTATGCACTTCTGGGTGTGCTGCATTCTGCATCACACACAGAAGTGCCAAAGTGCCATTAGTGATTGTTTATGTGCAGGAAGAGATACCTTCCTGCACATAAACAATCACACTCCTCAATGCAGACATCTGTGCACGATGGTGCAAAGATGCCTGCGTTGGCAGCTAAATATAGCACCAGCGCAGGAGACAACACAGGGATGCACCGTATTTACTTAAATACAGCACATCCCTGCATTGAGAAAATGATGGAGCGTGGCGCTGCCAATTTTGGTGCAGCGTAACACTCTGTCATTTTCCCATAAATATGGCCCTTAGTGTTCTGGAGAAGGGTAATAAAATCTATGTTCTAAACTAGGATAAAGAAGTCTGTGATCTTGAGAAGAATACAGAAGAATAAGAGTTCTGGAGAATTATAGCATTCTGGAGAAGGATAATGAAACTCGTGTTAAGAAGAATGACAATGAAGTCAGTTCTAAAGAAGGAAAATAGTGCCAGGGTTGTCAAGTAGTATAATATAATTAATACATTTTCAGGAGGATAAAGAAGTCAATGTTCAAAATAGGATACTGAATTCCGTGTTCTGGAGCAGAATGAACAACTTGATGTTCTACTCACAACAAGAAGGTGTACAATAGGATAAGTAAGTAAATGTTCTAGGTAGGATGAAGATATCAGTGTTCTGCAGAAGCTTAAAGAAGTCAATGATCTGTGGCTTTATAATTAAGTTAGTGCTTGCAGGTGGGTAATGAATTACTTATAAAGGAAAGTAATTTCCTTTTTAGTTTAAATTCATTGGCTTTCCCAGGCAGGATTTGGATGTGGTACTGTACACTTTGAATAAACATATAAGAATCAGTCCACTAATTGTCTCACAAAGTGAAAGTGTAAGGTGTCTAGAGATTAAGGGCCTGATTGAGATCTTGGCGGGAACGGTCCCGCCGTCTGTTTTCCATCAGAAAACCCGTCAACCACCTTTGTGGTCCACCTGCTCTATTTAGATGTTGACAGTATCATAGATGAAACACACCGGCCGAGTCCTGCCAACTCTGCCAGAAATCTACACCCTTGTTGGCGACCCTACTGGAAATAGTGGCTGGCAGCAGGACTCCAGTCACTCTTCCCTCCAAGCCAATCACGATTTGCCTTTTGCCAAGGCAACTGTGGCATGGAAACCTCCACACCTGAGTTGGCAGATTGGAAGCGAAATGAGGTGAAAAAATACTTTTTTCCCATTTCCACTTCCGTTTTTGACGGGAAGCCGACCGGACAAGTCCTGTCATTGCCGCTGTCATTTGACCATGGAAGAAAACAACCCCGTCATCGCTGGACTCGAAGGTGACCAGTCCATATTACTTGTTTGCTTTGCAGTGTCATTTAACATTAGCACTGGACTTTTGCATATACAAACATGTCCAATAAACATTTTTTTTCAATGTGTTTGATGCATATGTGTTTCGACTAGATGTGTCAGTAAGTTATTGTGACACACCAGTGCAAACACCTGCTGTTTTACAAATAATGTTTTTTGGGAGTGTAAGTATTTGTGAGCTAAATGAATACTTGCACCAAATTCCAAATCATCTCACGATTGTCTGCAATGTCAATGTGTCTACTTTGCAATGGGACATGTCAGTGAGATGTTTTATTATCAGTGAAAGATGTCAGTCAGAACATGACTCTCACTGTTGCATTACTTACAATCCCTTGACACAATGAACTCATGTGCTACTTCTCTCACTTAACAATGTTTTGGCTATGTGTTACATATGTGACAGTGAACAATGTTTCGTGGATATACTTTCTACTGCCTTAAATGCCCTTCACCTATCGCCTGCCTATTGTCCAGGGGGAACCTCCTCCTCAGTAAGGGGCATCAATTGTTATACGGTGGGTGAAATTTAAAATTCTGACATCTGAGTTATTTTACGTAGTTAACAAACTGTGCACTCCAGGAAAGTTTCAAAGTTGTGTAAACTTGTCAGTACTTCATTTGGAGAATAATTTACTTGAAAAAAACGCTTTTGTGTGATACTTCTTCCAGTAGAAGTGAGTTTTAGCTGGGATGCACTTTTCCAGGTAACCTACTTTTCCCAATGTTTTCTCACAATTTAAATTTGCAGTCTTCAGAATGTTGCAGTGTCCACATTTGCACGACCCTGTGATCAGGAAAATCTCAGCAGGTTTGCTATGCCCTTAGTGGTTGGAGGGAGGGCACTGCCAAGCGGGGGATTTTGTGAATGAGTCTAATTTTGTAGGGGCCTCCGTGGGCCTGGAAGCATTTCCCCTTACACAGGGTGCCCTTTTAGGGACCATCGTTGACATATCTTGTACAGGTCTGGGTCGCAGCACTTGTACACATACATTTACATTAGATGAGTTGCCTCGCACTTTCAGGGCAAGAAGTCTAACAGGACTTGGTAAGCTCTGAAGGGATGCCAGGTCACTGTCCTTGCGTGCGCTTCTGTAAACTAGTTTGATGCGATTGCGAAACAGTAATATTTACAGTGCACCAACCCACTCGTAAACCGTGTTCCACTCTCCCATCGAAGTAAATCAAAGGATGGCATCGACATTTACAGATTCCACTCGGTGAGACGGGTTGAGCAATCCTGCAGGTTTAGGATTGTGAAAGAGGTGCATACTCCCCTTGCTCCCCCCGCCCCTCAGCACACCCACCACACCTGTTACCCCATCCAACTAGAGACCTGCGTTCAATGTGATATGTTTAGATCTGGTGAAGCTGACCTCATCCTTCGTTCTTCATCCTTCTAGGATCGATTAAAAAGTGCTATTTATTGGTTATGGTACGAATACCACTAATTATTTAAAAGCAACGTGCACTTGTGCGTGTGCTCATCGGCTGACATCATTAAACAGTGACTATGATTTAAGACGAGAATGCTGGCTTCATTGGGGCCCTCTTACAAACGCACTTTCGTGGATAAGCTTGAAGGAGACTTAGGGGTCATTTAAACGGGCTTTGGCTTGGACTGTCGCGTCCGAAGACGCACTCACCCTAAGAAACAAGGAACAACGGGGCAGGGGCCACAAAGCAGCCCGAAAAGTTGCGTACAGTCCCAGCGAAGGGGATTAATGCTGTTAATGTTGAATAGCGCTACAAGCCCCTCTAGCGCTGTCCGGTTCTAAATGGACGACGGAGGCTTGGTCTGGGGTCTTAAGGGCGGCGTTTTTGTCCACCTTCCTCCTTTACAAATTCGCAAAGTGCACTCGAGCCGGAGAGGGCAGGGGAAGAGAGCAAAGGGAGAGGGCCCTCCCTCGCTTGATCCCCTCAGATGATTACACTTTGTGAATATTTCATGACTTTGACTGAAGGCTCTTGACAAGCTGTTATGAGGCTGGCGCCCATGTTCTAGTTAAAGAATTGATCCCGAGGTCAGCAGACAACGCCTCATCCCCTCCTCGTCATCCCCCGGCTTTGGCCTCCCCTCCCCAACACAACCACTCCATGAATAAAAGGGAGTAATGGGATTTTAAAAGCTGGAGGAAACGAGGCGACAGGGTCTCCGTCTCTCCCGTCTAGGGCCCCAGCGGGCTAGTTGTCGAGTCCCTGTCTCTTGTCCCCTTATTGTAGAAGGCGGTAAACCGCCTAATGATCTATTCCACTGATGGATTGTAGGAGCTGATGGGAGACCCCCGAGGTGCGTCAAGGGCCGGGGCGCTGTCTGGCACCAAGGAGCCTGCGTTCTGTGGCTTCCCTTGTGAGTGGCGCAGCTGGCGCCCGAGGGGTACATCTTAGCCAGTGGGTGCCCGCCAAACCGGGTCCCAGCCCAGCTGACTCAGTGCCAACTGAACAGGAAGGACTACGGTGGCTTATCAAGGGCTAGTTACGGTTATTGTACGAAGTTTAGCAGAAGACCAAATTACACAAATTTGAGAGTCAGGGCCGGTTAATTTTTCATTTAAATAAATAAATAAAAGGTGAAGGAGCTCAAATGTTTTTAGTAGGAGCCTGCAGCCTGCGCAGGCGAATATCTGGATATGGGTACAGCTGGACTGTTGGCACGCATATTGATCTGTCGTGGGGACCATCCCAACCCTACTGGCCTTTCCCAGGCACTGGCTTCAGAAAAATCAGAAAAACGAAGGGACTCTCTTAGAAGCCAGTCTGGTTCTGTTCAAAGTGAGGGCGCTGTACAATGGGCAGGGTGGATGTTGGAGGAACACACAGGGGTGTAGTTTCAGTTGAGATTTTTGGGGTGTAACACCACCCTAATCTGTTCTCTAGTCAATAGTGGGGTACAGGTGTTCACATGTTTTTCTCATCCTTCGCAGGGTTCAAAAACATTTCCCTGAGGTCAATGGGATCTTTGGACCCAGTGAAGAGTGTGGTTAACCATACAGAATCATTTGAAACCCAACAGCAAATGTAAACACCACGACCCACAGAAGAAAACTCCAATCAATAAAAGTTTCAAAGCTTTATTTTATACCCACAAAGTCAAAGTCACTTAAAAAATGTGCAAAGTCAGATTGTAAAGGTAAATACATACCATGGGTTGACCAAATCTACAGAACAAGTTTAATCTACTAAATATTAATACCATTAGACATTCAAGAAAATAATGCATATAATTAATGACACACTTTGAGACACAGAAACATTCTTTAAATCAGACTGTGAATACATTAGTTAAATCAAATTACAAAGATTTAGAAATCAGGATTTTGACATATGTTATCCCTACTCCTAACCAAATTAGGACAATCATGTGTGGGAGTGGGCTAACACATGCAGGCAAAAGTCAAAAGGAAAGACAAACATAGTTTGGACAATCATCTATCTAGGGA
Source organism: Pleurodeles waltl (assembly GCF_031143425.1). Taxonomy (NCBI): domain Eukaryota; kingdom Metazoa; phylum Chordata; class Amphibia; order Caudata; family Salamandridae; genus Pleurodeles; species Pleurodeles waltl. The sequence continues at coordinate 789,611,944 of NC_090450.1, forward strand.
TGAGCTAGGCTAAGTGAAAAATAGACAGTTGTCAGCATGCCAAATTCTACTAAAGAAACACAGGTCAGGGGAAAGTAACATTTGCATTAGAATATACCTCTCCTAGGGTCAGCATTCAAGTCAGTTTTGTCAGCAAACCACATAGATTATCAGCAAAATCTGTTAGAAGCACCATCAGGGGAAAGTGCAGAACACAGAAAGCACAGGGAAGCAATCAGGAAAGGTCCAAGGGGCAAGTAAACAGAACAAGATTCTAAGGGGAACTGAATAAACCTTACAAAGTCCAGCCATAATTAAAAATACTAAAAACAGTTTGATTGGTTAGGTTGATGAGTCCAGATCACTCAAAAGGGGCAATGTCCAATTAGAATTTGAGCAAAATCGAATTTTCAACATGATAGAAAATTCTCAGGTTTGGTACGAAGTCATCTCTTCTTTCCTTGTGAATCCATCGGACTATAACAATTTTGTACATCACTTGTTGCAATCCACATTCTTTTTATGGTGTAAGATGATTTCAACAGTTCTTGTGAGAAAGGACCAGTTTAACATTATCAACTGCTTTTTCTTTTATTCTCCAGATCTAAATGTTCCAGAATCAAGGTCATTGGGAAACAAGTCCCACACATTGAACAATGGGACCCTTTACTATTCATAAGAAACAACCTAATGGAAATAGAACCCGGATGCCCCCAGGGTGGCCCAGCCCCAGCACCCACCAGATGGAAACCGACAAATCCTAATTGTCTTTGACATTGGAAGAGTTTATTTACAAATGACACTAGAATTTAAAAACAACACTGTGCACTATTATGCAAATTATGATTAAAAATGTATAATGTAAAGCAAATTTCAATCCGGCAATAAATCATGATAACACCCACAAAACTAAGGATCCTCCCACATTCCTGAACTCTGTTGGACCACACAGGTGAACCGTACCTCACCTGCATCCATGGGGGGCGGTTCCCAACACCTCACCATACCTTGTCCTTGTGCTCAGGGTTCCGCGCTCCCCAAACACCAATCTGCTGTGGGGGTGCAACGAGGTGGCCTGGAGTGGGAGCCCTGTGCCCACCCTAGCGATCTGGGCACCCTAACCCCCCCCAAGCTAGTGTATACATCCGACGGTTGGATCAGGACTGCAGAATCCTACCTTTGGTGTTATCCAAGAGACCCTGCCTTGGGTCCCCTCTGTTGGTTAGGGTGAATTTAGAACTTAGAATCTCAACTCACACCTCATCTCACAATGTCATATCCAAAGGACAGGAGGGTGGGTGCTGCAGATCGCTGCTCCGGATCGCCGACGACGCATTCACAAAAAGCCAACAAATCCTGATTGTCTTTGACATTGGAAGAGTTTATCTACAAATCAGACTAGAATTCAAAAACAACACTGGGCATGATTATTCAAATTATGATTAAAAACGTGTCATGCCCAGCAAATTTCAATCCGGCAATAAATCATGATAACGCCCACAAAACCAAGGTTCATCCCACATTCCCGAACTCCGTTGGACCACACAGGTGAACCGTACCTCACCTGTATCCATGGGGGAGGAAGGGCGGTTCCCAACACCTCACTGTCCCTTGTCCTCATGCTCAGGGTTCCTTCCTCCCCACACCAATCTGCTGTTGGGGTGCAATGGGGTGGCCAGGAGTAGGAGCCCCATGCCCACCCCAGCGATCTGGGCATCCTAACCCCCCAAGCTGGTATGTACATCCGTTGGTTGGTTCAGGTCTGCAGGATCCTACCTTCGGTGTTATCCAGGGGACCCTGCCTTGGGGACCCCTCTGTTGCTTGGGGTGAATTTAGAATTTAGTATCTCATCTCACGCCACAAGGGTGACCAGGGGCCCAGAGGTCCTCAGCCGTCCCCACCCCCAAACAAACTGTGTGAGAAGGCCCAAATATCCTCAACAAAACGGTCTGTCCCAGCATCGGACAGCTGCCTCCCATCCTTATGGAACATGTCTGTGCCCTTTGACAGACTGTGTGGAATATTCCACAAGTGCCCCAGTCCAGGGCACAACCTTGCCAGTTCAGAGTTGAGGCATCGTGCAGACACATTCATAGCCCTAGATTTTACGTCATAACCCCAGTTACGGCGTGGTACCATGTGACACCATGCGATGGCAGCCTTTGGGAATTCTTTTGACAATCAAGCAATTTCAGTTAAAATTGCCTCCCTGAGCGCTTTGCGCCCCAAGTGAACCAAGTCATTTCCTCCAATATGTGTAATGATGAGGTCCGGGAACTGGAGTCCCTCGCACCCACATCACCAGAAGGACATGTCACGAAGAGGTGCCGGCTTAGGTTTACGGAGCAGTTGCAACCTGTAAGCCGCTCGATGTACAAAGGAGTGACCGAGAAACCATACCACATGAGATGGCATAATACTGAAATAAAAGAAACCAGCATGAGTATGTTGTAAACAAAGAAAGCACAGTCATTGAATCTCAGAGCGAATGTAACATTTGCCATTACAACTCAGGATGAATGTAAAGTTTATAGCACAAGGAAAGACCACCGGCCAATTGTTTTCACCGCCTCTGAGGACATTCTAGCACCTACTGCTATAGTCGCTGCCCCTATTAGAAATGCATGTGGCGAAAAGCCCACAGGGTCTACTCCAGCTGCCTCTAATGCCGCAGCCATAACTGCAGAAAACTGGTAACATGACAAGCAGTCCCCGCCCATGTGGAGGAACAATGCTGGGGCACCCGTAGCTGGGCAGACGGCCAAGTAAGACTGCAAGCGATCCACTGGGCATAAGGGAGAACCCTGTGCAGCCCTAAACATAATGGCTGTCCCTCTCCCCTCGTGATCGGTCTTGAACCTTCAGAACCAAATCATTAACCAGTCAGGCCCTAAATGGACATCTGCCCACTGCAGTCCCCCCTGTAAAATCCCTCATGGAGGATCCTACTAATTTGCCATGCGAAAGGCGCTATTAAAGGCTACTATGAATGCTGCAGCAAATAACGCCACCTCGAATGGGGAAGCACCGACCCTATAGAGGTTAAAGAGGAGAAGACCTAAGATATGGGCCGTGAGGGGGCATCTGCCGTCCTTCTTAGAGCCCTCAAGGCAGGCCCAGCCTACCACTGCTCTCCTAATGATGAAGGAATTTAAGTGGATCTCTTTGCCATGTAATTTTGCGAAAAAACTGATTGCAGCGAGGTGAGCCCTCACACAAGAGACTGGTTTGCCCTGGTCTCTAAGGTAACCCAAATAGAGGCAAATGGCCTCAGCTGAAAACAAGTCTGAAACTTGGAGAGCGCGCAAGAATAATCTATATTGCCTAAATGACTTCTCATATGACCCCTGAGCACGTTTAGCTAGGGATGCTGCCACTAATTCCGACAGGCGGGACTCCAGTCCTCCACAGATATGCTGGGAACTCCATCATGTTCTCCACTGCCCCACGGTGGAACTTCTGAAAATCCTGCATTAAGGAGCGAGATAAGGCATCAGCGGCATTGTTATGAGCACCAGGGAAATGCCTGGCACGGAATGCAATGTTGAGCTTTAAACACAATAGCAACAGATGTTTCACCAACCTCAAGACAAACCTACATGAGGCTCCCTTTCTGTTGATGGCCTCCACTACTGCCATGTTGTCAGACCAGAAGATTACAGATTTGTCTTTGTACACCATTGCCCATACCGTCACTGTGACCACAATGGGGAAAAATTCTAAAAAGGACACATTTTTTGTGATGCCGCTGTTGTGTCAATCGGCCGGCCAGTCACCTCTGCACCAGCCAGAGCCCAACATAGCTCCAAACCCCACACTGCCCACTGCATTGGTGAAAAGGCCCAAAGTAGAACTGGACATGGAGCAAGAAGGCCATACGACTGCACCATTAAACTGCTGCAGAAAGGATGACCAGATCTGTAGGTCCTCTTTGACCTCAGGAGAAAGCCAGGTGTGATTATGTTTTTCTTTAAGGCCAGACACTGCCCTAGCAATAGAGTGTGAAAACGGGCGATCCATGGGGATAATTCTTAGGGCGAAGATGAGCTGGCTCACTAAAACTTGTAGCTGATGCAAGGTGACTTTCTTCTGTGCCAAAACTGTAGCAATAGATTGCCTAAAAGCCACTATCTTCTCCAAAAGGAGGCAGCACACACCAGCCACTGTATCTATCTCAATGCCAAGAAATGTGAGGCAAGTGGAAGGGCCCACAGTTTTTTCTTGGGCTATGGGAACACCGAATTCCCCAACATGGCAGTCAACGCTCTTAAAGCCCACAAGCATCTCTCTGAATCTGGGGGGCCCAGGACTAGGAAATCTTCAAGGTAAATAAATAACGTCCTTATGGCCTCTGTGCATGGTGAAAATCCACTGTAATATGGAGCTAAATTGTTTGAAGTACATGCAAGACACTGCAACCCATGGGCATGCATTTATCATAATAATAGGACCACGCAAATTGAAAGCCCAACAAATGGCAATCATCAGGGTGCACTGGGAGAAGCCCAAAAGCAGATTCTATGTTGGTCTTTGCCAGGAAAGCACCCCGGTCAACGTTACGCAGCCTCAAAAGAGCCTGGTCTGCTGATGTGTAACAGACCAAACACAGCTGAGGATCGATTGCCTCATTCACAGAGGAACCCCGGGCAGGCGAAAGGTTATGATTCAGCCATGAGTTGTCCATGTTCCTTCTTGGGAACCACTCCCAGGGGCAAGCAGACAAACTCCATCAGCTGAGGAAAGCGGAAGGGGCCTGCTTTTCTGCCTAACAACCTTTCCTTCTCAGTCTTCTTCGCTACTACCTCCTGATGCATATGGGCTGACACCAACATACTGTAATGCAGGATGGGGGCTACACTGAGGGCGGGGTCCTGAAACCATAAGAGAAGCCCATGTATAATAACTCTGCTGTGTCTTTGTTGGGATATGACTACAACCATGGGAGCATTCCTGAAATCTGTATTGGTGTAGGCAAGACCTGATTAGCTTGAGGGCTTACTCCCCTCCTGGCCGTTCTCCTTGTTTTTCTTATTACATTTAAACTCAGGATGGGATGGGTGCCCCCAGAAGGAGCAATTATGCTTGTATTTGCAGTACCCCGCTGGGCGGGAGCACACCTTTCTGTTGAAGGCCCAGCAAGAGCCCTTCCTGTCCTCTGTGTGTTGGTGTCGAAAAGGCTGTTTCCCAGATATTTTGTTATTCACACATTCCAGTCAAACATTTACTTCAGTCTGGTTCCAGCCTATGTCTGGATCCTCTACTTTGGCCCACCTGAAGTCCCTATCGTACTCTAGCCATGCGGTACCCCCATAAAGGTGATATGCTTTCATTATCTTGTTCGAGTAGAATATCATGGACATTTCCAGTTCAGGTTTCTCTTCCAGCATGACGGACATGAAAACATTAAAACCAAATAACCAATTTGTTATGTTTTCTTCAACCTTAGGTCTTTTGTCATTGGTTGATGCGGCCCTACCACCCCTTTCTTTCTGCTCTACCTACCTTCTCTTATCCCTAATCAGTGAAAAAATATCGACAAACTCACCTTTCCAAATCCTGTCTTTCACATAAGAGGGCACATGAGACGCTAGCCTCCCTGGCCAAAATACTAGTGTATCTTGTCCGGTACTCCCTGAAACACAAACACCCCCTGTTTTGCACGCAATTTGGTCGGTGACCTTACCTGGTTCAGAATCCAATTTGGGGGGGTCCTTCACGCCTGGTGACGGAATGTCACTCGAGCCCTTGTTACCAGGACCTGCTGCCCCAGTAAAACGCAACGCAACAATATCATTGATCTGTCGCTTGAGATCAGCAATGGCATTTTTCACAATATCAGAAGCAGCCCAGGGGGCGGTAGTTGGGACAGGGGTGGAAGCGAGATCCAGCGTAAACAATAACTGGGCCACTGAAATTAAAGCCTGAGCTGTAGCTTCATGAGAAACTGTCAGCTGACCCTGAGCTGAAAGTGGGGGCTGCACTGTGTGCATGTACCGACTGTGCCTGAGGGGCTGGGGTGGCTTGGGTAGTCGCCACGGGAAGGGATGTTACACTCTGGGTTTGAGCAGCAGCTGAAAGTACTGGCTGAATTGTGGGGTCATGGGAAACTGATGACTGTCCTCGGGCTGGGAAGGGTGGCTTAACTGGGTGCATGGAAGATCCAGGCATGGCTGAAGTGGGCGGCGGGGGGGGGCAGTACCCTCCGGAGCAGTTGAGGACAAAGCCGATAACGCTTGCTAATATCTGCCAAGATGGTAGTGAGGCCCTGTGCATCTGCTCGAGGTACACTCCGCTCCTCGGACGGGCACCCTACCAAGGAGGGGTTAAGGTTAATTTGAGGTGATAGGACCTCCGCTAAGATGGATGATTGCAATATTTCTGCAGGAACACTGAGAACAGGAGCGTCAGGAAAAACAGTGGGCGTTATTTGCTGCACCAAACCTGGTAACCCTTCTGCTGAAAGAGAAGGGGATTGCTTCTTAGCTCAGTGCTTTACTGGTGGGAAAGCAGCACATGGAGGCACATGAGACCGCCTAGGATGGTCACCAACAACTCTGGCTTCTTCTCTGTCTGATTCAGAGCCCGAGCTCTAGGAACAACCCTCACCTAACTTTGCCAAAACTAATGTCAATAATTGGAACAATTCAGGGTCCTTGCCTTTCCTCTTCCCTACCCTACTCTTCCCAGAAGCCATGACCCAGAGATGCATGTAATCCCCTAGGTTAACCCTAAATGAAAGTTATACCTTTGCTCACACAGGCAATTATGTATGTACTACTAAATACACCACAGTACTGTGTAACACAAAACACCTTCTTTTCTCCCAAAGGCCCACACTTACCTGCAATTCCTGATCCATGTTCCTAGGCCCGGGCCGGAGCTGGCATCGGTCGAAGTTATTAAAATGACCTGAGCAGCCCCTCCTAGGTCAGGAAGGCAGGACAGGGATGGCACAATGATGCAAGTGATAACTACAGCTAGGGAATGCTAGGGTTGGTGGGAATGTCCATGATTTATGAGAAAGAACTGTTATATCAATGGTAATAATTTGTTATGTGAAAGAACTGTTAATATAATGGTAATAATATGTGCAGGAACCTAACCTGAAGAGACAAAGGATTTACTTGTGGAAAAACCCAGACGTCCTCTAATGGTATAAGTGGCTACTGCTGAGGTGCTACCAAAGAGGGGAAACTCTACATCTGGGACTGGAGTCACCTAAATCAATACTACAAATTCAAATGCCTAACAAAGTCAATGGAAAGCAATATTAACCCAAAACAGCTTACCACTTGACCAAGCACTACATGGGTACGGGGGGAGCAGACGGAATTGGTACAGGCGTCACAAGTGCCCAAGGCTGCCCAGGGGCAACACGGGCACCAAAGGAATTTCTCCAAGATAAGGAAAGCAGCGACCATGGGCGCTGGAGAGTGGCGAACACAGGCACTGCAGGAAAGCCCAAATGCAGGTATGCTCCGACATCAAGTCCGGTGAATGGCGACGGTCCCAGGTGTGACACTCAAGTGCTCAAATGCAGATCGCTGCTCGGATCACTGACAACCATCCACAAAAAGGACAAAGCCTGGTCTGGGGTGTACTTAAATACCCCCAATGGATGCGGCGCCGCCACCCAGAAGTGACGGTCCCCCCACACGCGACTCCCAGCTTCTTTGCGCCCTCTCGCCTCGTGCTTAGGCCGGTGAACACTAGACCGGCACACAGGGCCTGGGCCGCGGCGGCCCTGGATCCTAAGCACCGCAACACCCTGACTGGGGAAGCGCTTTGCCAAATTAATGTTAGAGGAAAATAAATAATTAATTACTTTTACATGACTGCAAATAAAAAGTCTTCAGGCCTAGTTGTGCTTACAGAAGAAATATAATGCATTAATATTGTTATTAAGAAAACACATAATATGCAAACATACATTCAGCATTAAGAATATATCATCAGAATATGCAAAAACATTTAATTAATGATTGCAAATTGTGTTAAGGCATCATTTTGAGTATGACAGAGAAGTGGATTTATTTTTCTACACACAACTTTATATTAATAAATCTAATCATTATAAATCAACCTTGTTTCACTACTGGCAGTTAATGATAAAAAATATATTTCAACATTCTCTTAATCTTGTTAGCACATGGTCAGTTCTGGTAGGTACAGTGCCCACCACAAAATAAAACGTGAGCACTTTAAAAATACGTGTCAGTGCAGCTTTCTCTATGTCAGGCTTTTGACACATGAATATAAATGTCACCTAGTACTGACGTTTGGGTCACTAAAAGCATTACTAAATGTTTACGCTCCAACATAGGTGTTTTTAGTGGTGTGGTAGGCAGTCTGTGGATTTCACCTGATATATATTCATACATGGACAAAAACACAAAAACCCACACACTCTGCCTGTCACCTCTGTTGTGAAGGTCTTAAAAATGTTGGCTAATTTTACAAATATTGTAGGCTCCCCTTACAATCTGCACTTTGCTCGGTTTCGGCAGCTCCCTAAACGCCCCTTCTGCACCACTTCTCTTATAATGTATTTTAATAAGATATGCCAGAGTGGTTGTTGGAAAACCTGAGGCTCTCACCCCCCTAATATTAGCACCCAAGCTAAGCCCATGGGAACACGGCAGCAGAGAACTCTGTATATCAATAGAAAGAGCTGAAAATAGGGCTGGATGGCCTCAAAGTACCTTAAAGCTTAAAATGGCAACTGACGCGACTGACAGAACCTCCCTGGAGAAGCTATTTTAGCTGCTAAACGGATTGTTTGTTTTGTCAATATTACTCAGTTCATTACTAGGAGCAAAAATGTATCACAATTATGCCTGAGAAATCCCTGGTGAATGCACCCCATAGGGCGAAACACTTGTTGGCTGAGTATCTACTTTGTTCTACGCTTCATCTACTTGATGTATAATATGAAGCCATTTACTTCTGTCTAATAAACTTTAAATTGGATCACATATCATGGAGTATTTTTCCAATTCCTTAAGGAACTTTATTGGATAACTGGCCTTTGGATGCCCTCAAATTATTGACACTTAAGTGGGAACCTACCATATATTAGTAAGCTACCTTAAAGCTTAGGCCTCAACACATTTGGCTTGTAAATTGTTATGTAAAGCATAACAAACACTCCTTTTTTTACTAAGAACACACAATTTGCTCAAACTGGGAAGCCGGGATTGATCCCATGTTTTCTGGCTTCACGTTGTGCAGTTTATATACAAAATTAAGGGGCAGAAAACTGGGGTTTAAAATCAGAAGGTAGTCTGAAGAGAAGTCAAACAAAGGCTCGGCTCATTTTTGGATTGAGGCCCCAATAGGACTTCGAGCTGTGCAACAGCCAGACATCTGTATGACTCGCCCTCCTGTAATATGAAAACAAACATCCATCAGGGTGGAGAGCCGCATGAGTCTCATCCTGCCGAGGTTGAAATGAAGGAATAAAAAAACCCAGACACCTATGAAGACGAGATAGGCTGGTATCTATGAATTAGTGGGAGAGAAAAGTCACAACTACATTCTTTAATACAAGTGCTTACTATTTTAAGCAAACAACACTCTCTTTCTTTCATTCCCTCAATATTAAAATGTAATATTTTGTTAATCAACTGCCCCAGTTTGCACTGCTTCCTTGTCAAACATATATCCTTCTTTCTCCAGTTCAGCAACTTGGGCTTTTTGGAACCCTTTCCCTTTGCCTGGAGCAGCCATGTGGTCCTGCTTTGAACCTTAGGTGGCAGTGGCTGTCTCTCCACATTCGGGGTCCACGCTTCAGCTCTTGAAGTAGCTATAACTGCTGCTGCTACTGACCTACAGCAGGTGACGTGTCTAAAACCAGCCCTTTAAAACCAGACAACTTTCTAAAGTGGACTCAGGGACACTACTTGATGAAGAAAAATCACTATTTCATGTCACAGGTGCAGTCGCGGCTATTGCCAGGAAGGGGTGAAGGGGCAGCGCACAGAGAAAAGGGCAAGGGGCAGTAAAAACAAAGATAACGTACCTGCCCCTCTGTGATCTGTCTCTCCCGCCGCCTCTTGTCTTCCTCCCTCCCCAACCAATCCCAATGCTTCTTTCATACTCTTACACAGCGTGAAGGAAGTGCCGTGATTGGCCTCAGCGGACAGAAATGCCACTCAGAGAGGGAGTGGGGCACTGCGCTTGGTCTCCACCCAGCAGTAAAATACAGCCAGGTGGAGTGTTTGTAAGTGTGCATGCCAGTTTGGCCGGCCCCGGACGGCTGGCCAAACTAACATGCTCACTTAGAAGCGCACCACTGCTCATCCTCCACTTGTTGATGTGAAGGAGGATGGCCAACCCCGCCCTACGAAAGTAGAAAAATTGAGGGATAATAAAATACTTTTTTATACCTTTATTTTTCTGATTTCAGCAGCGGGCGTTGCTTCTCCGCAATAGCAGAGGGGCCGCCCTTGCACAGGTGAGGAAACTGACTTCTCTTACTGCTGCTTGGACAGATTAGGTAGAGAACTTTGTGTCACTCCCTCTTGTGCCACTCACTTTTTGTACACTAGCTTCAATCGTTACCTAGACCCTGTACTACTTACCGCACTGTAGCTGCTCTCTATTTAGGCCCATGCTACAGAAGTTAAAACACTGGGACCTGAGTCACAAATTGCATTTTGTAGTACATTTTGTAGTACTACAATAGTACTGCAAAACTTACTAAAAGTGATATTCCCAAACTGCCCTTTTGCAGCAACTCACACTTTTGTAGTGATTCTTCTTTTTTTCTGCTATTGTCTATGGAAGGGTGTTGCATTACCAGTGGTTGACCATGCTGGACGTAATACAAAAGTTAAGTTACTACAAAGCTGTAAGTTACTGCAAAAGTGCAGTTTGTTAAATACCGAAAATTTGTAAACTTACTCAAAAGCGTAAATTTACTCAAAAGTGTAAGTTACCTTTGTGAATCAACCTCACTGTTAAACTATCACAAAGATATCTCAGCCTTGGGATGTGCCATAGATCCCACAAAGACAAAACCATGGGCCGTATTAATAGTCCCCTAGCATCCACAGGAGTGTCACTTTTTGTGACGCTCCTGTGGCGCTAAGCACAGCAGCGTATTTCTAAGTTGGTGTTAAGCCACTTTTTGTGGCCTAACGCCAACTTGTAAATACAGGCCCTTCCCACGCAGCACTGTGCGTGGAAGGGATGTTCAATGGGTGTTGCTGTGTGCGTGCCACAGCAACACCCATTGCATTTTGACGCTGCCTCAGATTTATGAAATTTCGTAAACCTGGCGCAGTGCCAGAAGTGGCGTTAGCAGGTCGCAACGAGGAGGAATACTTTTATTCCTCCCCGTTTTTTGCTTTTTCTATGTGTGCTGCATTCTGCCGCACGCATAGAAAAAGCTAAATGCTAGAAATTATTGTTTATGTGTGGGAAGGTGTCCCTTCCTGCAAATAAAGAATCATTTGAAAATGACGCTTTGGCACTTCTATGTGTGCTGCATTGTGCAGTACATACAGAAGTGCCAAAGCGCCATTAGTGATTGTTTATGTGCAGGAAGGGACACCTTCCCACACATAAACAATCACACCCCTCAACACAGGCATCCTTGCACGATTGGGCAAGGATGCCTGTGTTGGCGCTGGCAGATAAATGTAGCACCAACGCAGGTGGAAATGCAGGGGTGCACCGTATTCCCTTAAATATGGCACATCCCTGCAAACCTAAACTGACACAGCACGCCGCTGCCAATTTTGGCACTGCGCCACTTTTCTTTAAATCTGCCCCCATATTTCTTAGCAAGTAAATAGATCACGTGAACAAGTGCTATCTTGCCTTTTGTAGCCTTACCAAGGAGCAAGGGCTGCCTCAAAGAAAAATTGTATGTGACACATGAACGGCACAAACACAACAACATGCAGTAAAATATAAATGAAGTAAACATCCCCAAACCCAGTTTTATTAAAATGAACATAATTTATTAGGCCCTCCTTACAACCCTGGCGGTCGGTGTTAAAGCAGCGGTAATACCTCAAACAGGCCGGCGGAAAAAAGATGGGATTACGACCGTGGGGGAAACTGCCAACATAGACAGCCACTTTAACACTCCGACTGCCACGGCGGTACAAACAAACAGTGCGGCGGTCACCGCCAACAGACCGGCGGGAGACAAAGTACCACTCACCCTATCACAACATGGCTATCCACCACCTTTTCCAGGGCGGAAGCAACGCGAATAAAAACACGGCGGAAACAGTACACAGAAGGGAAAACACTCACCTCTCCACACCCCACGAGGAACTAGGACGCCATGGAGCCCGAGTTACAGATACTGCTGGCGATGGTCTTCCTGCTCCTCTATCAGGAGCTCCAACGACGGAGGCGACGACCACGGTAAGTACTGCACCTACAACACAGGGGAGGGGGGAGGGAAAAGAGAGTGACACACACACACGCAACACGCAACACCCCCACCCCCACCCTCACCCACACCATACACACAAATACATGCTGCAACATTACATATACACCGCCCACCCCCTTCAATAACGCAAGGACAAAAGGAAATGATTGTCACGATTGTAATCAATAAAAATACATAAGTCAAAAGTGCAAATCCAGTATATACAATTATGTACACCAACTATACAAGTCCGGATAGTGCACAAATCATTGTCCGTGGACCACTGGGCCCAAAATGCATGGGGGAGGCCCACACTAGATACCTGACTCCAAACGGAGAGAACACTGGAGGGGCATCACATAGAAAATATACAGGCACCTCAGGGGCAGGGGGAGGGGGATGCACCTCAGCCTGATGAATGCACGACACCACTGCTCCACGAGGGGGCTCCATGCCCATTGATGTATCCTGGGGAGTGCAAAGCCACAGTCTCTCAAGTCTTTACAGTGGCTGGTTTGCCCACTGCTGCATCCTGGGGAGTGCAAAGCCACAGTCTCTCAAGTCTTTTCAGTGGGTGGTTTGCCCACTGCTGCATCATGGGGAGTGCACAGCCACAGTCACTCAAGTCTTTACAGTGGGTGGTTTGCCCACTGCTTTATCCTGGGGAGTGCAAAGCCACAGTCTCTCAAGTCTTTACAGTGGGTGGTTTGCCCACTGCTGCATCCTGGGGAGTGCAAAGCCACAGTGTGTCAAGTGCTTCATCCTGCCAAGGACTGAGGTAGTGGATGTGATACTCCACTGGTTCTGGAGGGGGCTTTGTGCCCACAGTGCTTCATCCTGCCAAGGACTGAGGTAGTGGATGTGATACTCCACTGGTTCTGGAGGGGCCTTTGTGCCCAGACTGCTTCATCCTGCCAAGGACTGAGGTAGTGGATGTGAATCTCCACTGGTTCTGGAGGGGGCTTTGTGCCCAGAGTGCTTCATCCTGCCAAGGACTGAGGTAGTGGATGTGATACTCCACTGGTTCTTGAGGGGGCTTGGTGCCCAGAGTGCTCCACGTGCATTGTGGCCGGAACAAAACACTCGCCTGGGTGTGTGTGCCACGAGATTGACGAGGTACAGGTAGGATGATACTCCATGGAGGCAGAGACATACCCCACACTGCTGCGGCTTCGCATTCCATATGCAGGTGACAACTGTGATGAGAGTGATGCTTCATGGAAGCTGCCCAGGGTCCACAAACTCACCACCAGCCTCGGACGACTGACCACTGGGGATGGTAGCCATGTCTGAGGTGGTGCCACTGTCTGAGGATGTCGTGGGGCCGCTGGCGGTGCTTGCGGCGGTGTCAGTGGTGGCGGTGCTTGCGGCGGTGTCAGTGGCGACAGTGCTGGCTGCGGGCTCTGTGGTGGCAGTGCTGGCTGCGGGCTTAGTGGCAGCGGTGCTGGGTGCGGGCTCTGTGGCGGCGGTGCTGGGTGCGGGCTCTGTGGTGGCGGTGCTGGCTGCAGGCTCTTTGGCTCCGGTGCTGGCTGCGGGCTCTGTGGTGGCGGTGCTGGCTGTGGGCTCAGTGGCGGCGGTGCTGGCTGCGGGCTCTGTGGCTGCAGTGCTGGCTGCGGGCTCTGTGGTGGCGGTGCTGGCTGCGGGCTCTGTGGTGGCAGTGCTGGCTGCGGGCCCTGTGGCGGCGGTGCTGTCAGCGTGGTCTGTGGCAGTGCAGGTGGCGGTGTTCTCCACCGTACAGGTTGGCGTCGACATGGATAGAAGGTGTGACACTCGCCCTTCAGTCGGTGCCACCATGCCCTCTGCTGACTTGTCCTTCAGTTTCTGGCCCTTCCCCACCTTTGATGGTGGCGCAGCTGTCTTGCCACTATCCCCTTTCGTTTTCCCTAACCCCTTGATGGCAGGTGTTTTCGGCTTCTCCCTCTGGGATGTGGACACCTTTTTTACTTTGGCAGGTGACGGAATGTCCTTGCCCTCACTCTGTGGCACACTGGCAGCCCTGATGGTTGGCACACTCCAATACCCCGCAGTTGCAGGCACCACTGTGCCTGGGGATGTGGTGGCTGAGGTGCTGGGCTGGGACCTGGAAAGCCTGGCCCTAGGGGAAGGACGGGGGAGGTGTAGGGAAGAGGTCAATATTAGCCAGGAAAAGATTTTTTAGACACACAGGGACGGGTAGATGGAGGGGGTTTGGGAGTTGAGGTAGAGGTAGTGGTTGTAGGAGGTGTACGTCTGCTGAATTTGGGTGAAAGTGCATGGGCTGGAGGCTGTTGTGAGGTGGATGGCTGTTGGGTGGGTGTGTGCCTGCGTTTGTGTAGTTTGGGAGGAGGGCTCACAGACACACTGGGAGAGGACACTGGGGATGTGTGAATGGTAGTGGGGGTGGTGATTGCACGTGAGCGGTGTGTGGAGATGTGGGGGAGGGGGACACAGTGGGGGCAGTGGATGTTGGTATGTGTGCATGGGTATGATGCTTGTGTGAGGGCCTGTGCGATGTGTGATGCTAATGTTTGCCAGAGCCACCCTTGTGTATTGATGTGTGTGCATGCTGGTCTGATGGTGTGCTTGGGATAGGCTGAGGTACAGGGGATTGGGTCTGGGTGGAGGACATTGGAGGGGGAAGGCTGGACACAAGGACAATGGCTGCCATCAGTGCTGAGGCCAGAGCCTGAAATGCTCTCTGTTGGGCTGCCTGGACAGAATGAATGCCCTCCAGGTATGCATTTGTTTGTTGCAAATGCCTCTCAACACCCTGGATGGCATTCAGAATGGTAGACTGCCCAACAGTGAGGGATCTGAGGAGGTCAATAGCCTCCTCACTGAGGGCAGCAGGGCTGACTGGGGCAGGGCCTGAGGTGCCTGGGGCAAAGGAGATGCCCACCCTCCTGGGTGAGCGGGCACGGGACACACACTGAGGGGCTGCTGGGAGGGCAGTGCTGGCAGGGGGGTGGCGGCTGTACCTGTTGATGCGGGGGGCACAGAGGGGCCCGCCACCGCAAGGGAGCTCCCATCAGAGGAGGAGTCGCTGTCACTGCTGACAGCTCCTGTCCCTGCTGTGGAGCTCCCCTCACCCTCCATCCCACTGGTGGCTTCAGACTCTGTTGTTTCGCCCTCCAGGGCCAAGTGGGATGCAGCTCCCTCCTGCTCCGGTGCCACTGCTCCTCCGCCTGATAATGCTATTGCACACAAGAACAGGGAGACAACAAAAAGGGGAGGAAAGACAGAAGAAAGACATGTTCAGTGCATGCAACACCACTATTGTTGGCGGGCACTACAGACACAGCAGCCCTCTGCACTATGCCATGCACTTATAGCTCCTAGATTAATCACATGCCCATGGGGTACAAGGCCTAAGCCCGATTGCTGCACACCTGTATGTCACAGGAGCCTGACTAGGTGTAGATGGCACTAACCACTAGTGGGGTTGGGGTGCCACTGAGCCTGCCTCACAAAGGACCTTGCGTACCACGATCGCCCTAGCCTTGGGGAACCCACTGCCCACCTCCCCCACCCAGACACCACGTAATGCGCACAGAGTAGGCTGAATGAGAGTGTACTCACCCCCTTGTGGCTCCTGTGATGCCCTCAAGCGCCCATCCAACTCCGGATATGCCACCGCCAGGATCCGGAACATCAGGGGGGTCATAATGCGACGGGCACCCCTTCCACATTGGGAGGCCATCCCCAGCTTGGCCTCCGCCGTCTTCTTGCTCCAGCAGCGAAGGTCCTCCCATCTTTTCCGGCAGTGGGTGATCCGCCTGTGGTCATACTCATTGGCCCACGTTCCCACCCTTGCCCTGATGCACATACACTCACCGTCCGCACATGCAGGCCTCAGTCCCCCCCCATGTATCTTCCATCCACACCACTCCAAACAGGCATTGCCCATGCAGCATGCTCACAGTGTATTCACCTGTTTGTCTGGAGTACAGTTGTGTGTACTGGGGAGGACCCCATCCACTAGTTTCACCAACTCCTCCGAAGTGAAGGCAGGGGCCCTTTCCCCAGACACATGAGCCATCGACGCTTCCAGACTGAGGTCACAGCAGCACTTGCAGTGTAGGTCCTCTCCAGTTTAAGGTCAGGTATCAAGTGAGTGAACAGATAGAAAATGGCAGTCACGTCCACGGCGGACCGCCGGCGTACATCGTCATTGGCTCCTCGGACCCATAGGGTGCAATGTTAACCAATGCAGGATTGCGCCGCGGTCTTGGACCGCCTACCGCGACGGTGTACAACACCAGCGCAGTTACCTCATATCCCCTTGTCCCACCTTACAGGTCAGGTAGCCGCCATTTCAGGGGGCCACATGGCATTAATATTAACTGCGTCACACCAATGTAGGCCTTGAATACATACAGTAACAGGCACATTGCGGATTAATAAATGTGTGCAAATTACATTTTGTGATACCTCAGTGTTGGCTGACTCTCTGCTCGCTGTTCTCATCCATAGAGCACGTCTGCTGGGGCAGGTGATGAGATGGCGGCATCCTCCGGTGTACAGACCGCTGGTGGACCTGTTGACAATGGAAGAGAGACACGTAATAGTCACCTACAGACTTGATCGTGCAACAATCCAGGAACTGTGTGCCCAGTTGGAGCCAGACCTTATGTCAGCTATCTGTCATCCCACAGGAATACCCTTCTAGTGCAGATCCTGTCAGTGCTCCATTTCCTGGCAAGTGGTTCCTTTCAAACAACAGTGGCCATTGCATCAAGGATGTCCCAGCCAATGTTCTCTAACGTGTTGTCCAGAGTGTTGTCTGCCCTGCTGAAACACATGCGCAGCTACATCGTGTTCCCTCAGGTGGAGGGTTTGCCCACAGTGAAAGGTGACTTCTATGCCCTGGGACATATCCCCAACATCATAGGTGCCATTGATGGGACACATGTGGCCTTGGTACCCCCACCGCAGGAGTGAACAGGTGTACAGAAACCGGAAGAGCTACCATTTGATGAATGTGCAGATGGTGTGTTTGGCCGACCAGTACATCTCCAATGTGAATGCCAAATTTCCTGGCTCAGTGCATGACGCTTACATTCTGAGGAATAGCAGCATCCCTTATGTGATGGGGCAACTCCAGAGGCACCGTGTGTGGCTAATAGGTGCGGACAAGGACCCTATACAGTGTGAATAGGTGTCTGGGTATGGGGTTGTCCCTATGGGTTAGTGTGTGTCTAACAGTTGTCCCTTGTCATTTGCAGGTGACTCTGGTTACACCAACCTGTCATGGCTACTGACCCCAGTGAGAAATCCCAGGACAAGGGCAGAGGAACGCTACAATGAGGCACATGTGTGAACTAGGAGGGTGATTCAAAGGACCTTCGGCCTCTTGAAGGCCAGGTTCCAGTGCCTCCATCTGACAGGTGGTTCTCTATACTACTCACCAAAGAAGATGTGCCAGATCATCGTGGCCTGCTGTATGCTGCACAACCTGGCTTTGCGATGGCAGGTGCCTTTTCTGCAGGAGGAGAGCCAGCTGGTGGTCTTGTGGCAGCTGTGGAACCTGTGGACAGTGAAGAAGAGGATGCAGAAGAAGAGGATATCGACAACAGAAACAACATAATCATACAGTACCTCCAGTGAGACACAGATAAGAAGATGTCACTGCCTCCCACATCTCATACTATTGTTTGAGCTAGCATAAGTCTGTCATTTTCATTCAGTGTATGGACCCTGACTTGTCACTTGCATTTCCATTTCACAGATGTGGGTCCCACTTTGTGTCCTCTGCTATATTTACTCCAACCCTACAGCTGTGTTACATCGGTATGTGAACAATTAAATTGACATTGCTATATTCCATGGTTATTGCAATTACACGTTTGTGAAAGCACAGACTGACTCCAGATTGTTTTGTGATAGAAGTGTGTTTATTTCTCTGCAAATAAGTGGAGGGGGTTGTAAAATGGGCAGGGGGGGATGGTGGAGGAATGTCCATGGCAGAGTCCAGTCTACTTGTTTCACAGGTGCATTGTCCATGGGGTCACAGGAAGTGGAGCAATGGCAGTTGAAGGATGGACAGGGGGACAAAGTGGGACAGAAGGGTGACATTCAGGGGGGTCTCATTTCCTGGCGGGGGTCTTGGCAATGTTCTCTGTCTTGTTCCTGGATCTCAGGGACCGTTTGCGGGGTGGTTCTCCATCTGCAGGGGGTGGGGTGCTGG
Organism: Pleurodeles waltl; assembly: GCF_031143425.1. NCBI lineage: Eukaryota > Metazoa > Chordata > Amphibia > Caudata > Salamandridae > Pleurodeles > Pleurodeles waltl. Next base: position 789,630,484 of record NC_090450.1, read on the forward strand.
TGTCGTGTTCCTGTGGCGGTGCCTCCTGTCCACTAGCGCCGGCGGAGGTGGAGGGCTGTTCATCGTCCAGGCTAGTGTCAGGGGCCCCTTGTTGTGCCACAGTGTCCCTCCTGGTGTTGACAAGGTCTTGCAGCACCCCTGCAATGGTGACCAGGGGGTTGTTTATGGTCTTCAGGTCCTCTCTGATCCCCAGATAGTGTTCCTCCTGCAGCCGCTGAGTCTCCTGAAACTTGGCCAGTACCGTTGCCATTGTCTCCTGGGAATGATGGTAAGCTCCCATGATGTTGGAGAGGGCCTCGTGGAGAGTGGGTTCCCTGGGCCTGTCCTCCCCCTGTCGCACAGCAGTCCTCACAATTTCCCTGTTTTCCTTAGCCTCTGTCCCCTGAACTGTGTGCCCACTGCCACTACCCCCAGGTCCCTGATGTTCTTGGGTTGGTGGGTTTGCCTGGGTTCCCTGTAGTGGTGGACACACTGCTGCTTCACGTGTCCTGGGGACAGAAGGATGGGCCCGCTGGGTGGGTGCTGTGGTGGTGTTTCCTGAGGGGGGAGGCTCTATGGTGGCTTGTGCCAGTGTCAGGGGAACCGACTGTCCCGAGGTCCATGATGGGCCAGGCTGGTCATCTTGATCATGTCATCACTGTGGGTCTCTTCTGGGGGGGGGGCTGGATATGTCTGGTACCTCCTGTCCGGTGATGTTGGGTTGGGGTCCTGCAGGGGTGTAAAGGCATGATTATTGCATCTGTGTGTGTCATTGTGTGCAATGGGTGAGTGACCCTGTACTCCAGTGCTTGCATTCTTGCCTTGGTCCTTGTGTGATATTTGGTTTGGGGTCTGTGTGGGTATCTGTAGTGGACATGCTTTGGTGATGGGTGTCCATGCTTTGGTGTTGCATGCAGGGCTTGGTATTGGGATGGGTGGGTTGTGATAGTGGGGCATATGTGAGGTGTTGGAGTGATGGGGGTGAGGGTGGGGGTGGTAGTATGTGATGGCATGCAGGTAGGGCGGGGGATATAGTAGTAAAGCTTTGACTTACCAGAGTCCAGTCCTCCTGCTACTCCTGCGAGGCCCTCAGGATGCAGTAGTGCCAAGACCTGCTCCTCCCATGTTGTTAGTTGTGGGGGAGGAGGTGGAGGTCCTGGGTCAGTCCTCTGTACAGAAATCTGGTGTCTGGATACCAAGGAATGCACCTTCCCCCGTAGGTCGTTCCACCTCTTCCTGATGTCATCCCTTGTTCTTGGATGCTGTCCCACTGCGTTGACCCTGTCGACAATTCTTCGCCATAGCTCCATCTTCCTTGCAATAGATGTCTGCTACACCTGTGATCTGAATAGCTGTGGCTCTACCTGGACGATTTCCTCCACCATGACCCTGAGCTCCTCCTCAGAGAACCTGGGGTGTTGTTGAGGTGCCATGATGTGGTGTGGGTGATGTGTGAGGTGGTGTCTGTTGTGATGTATGAGGGGGTGTTGTTGTGTGTTGTTAGAGGTGCGTGGATGTTGTGTAAGTGATGATGTTGTGTGTCTGTGGATGCTGGAGTTGTGTATGGTGGTGTATCTGTCTGGCGTGGTTTCAGAATTCTGGTAGTAAGGGTTTGTGGGTGATGTGGGTGTGGTTTTATATTGGATTGGGTGTGTGGGTGTGGTGTGTGTATGTGTGTCAGGTGTGTGTATTTTGAATTGTCCAATGTGGTTGTGTTTTGTAAATGTGTTGTATTTTGAGCGCGGCGGGTGTGTACCGCCAATGGAATACTGCAGTTGAAAGACCGCTGTGTGGATTTGTGGGTCGTGATAGTGTGGGCGTATTCCTGTTGGCATGACAGTGAAGGTTTTGTTATCTGCAGTTTATCACTGACCTTTGGTGTGGCGGACTTGTGTGGGTGTCTGTATTATGGCGGATTCCGAGCTATGGGTCGTAATAGCTGTAGCGGAATGCCGCAGTGGTATGTTGGCGGTCTTCTGCACGGCGGTAACCGGCATTTACCGCCAGGGCTGTAATGAGGGCTTTAGTGTTCAAGAATTCTCAAAATAAAATAGATCTGATGTTGGAATCAGTTGTTATTAAACAAGGACACTGGAGTGCTTTTTGAATCAAATCCATCTTGAAAATATAAACACACTAGTCCTATGCTGTCTGTGTTTCTCAAAAGCATAAATAGAAAATAGGCGAAACACACAATTCCCAGGAGCATAAGCATTAATGCAATATACATTTGCAACAAAGGAATAGTGAAACAGCAATTTGTTTCTGTTGACCATAAAGCAGTTCTAAGTAGAATAATAAATAATAAAAATAAAACATAAACAAAACAGGCTAAAAAGAACAAAATTTGTGGTGGTGACCTAGTGGTCAAGTAAAACATGTGAGAAGTGCAAAAAAATCTAAGCACACAAATAAATCAATGGGATATGGCTGTCAAGTGTTGAAGCGTAGATTGACAAAGGAATATCTGTATCAGAGACTCTGAAAACATGTTGTCCGGTCGACAGTCCATTTAATCCTTTATGTCAATGTCTTCACCCCACTGAAGTGATCTATCTGGTTTCCATTAGAAAATGGTGAAAGCTAGCATAGAAACCCTGGAAGTGTAGAAAAATAGGGTCTGATCTAATCAGTGTATGTCATAATTTTGCAAACGTCTGTTGAACTGCTGATTATTACTTTTTAGTATAAATCGTACATTACTGCACTATCTCTGTGCTTACTTCAAACAAAATGAGTTAATGGCATGTCTTTTGTGACCACCCTCACTTGACATTTTAATTAATTGGGACACACTCAATCAATCCTGTTTAAAAGTAGCTGATGAATAAATGTTGAGATCTTCAGGAGGGTCATTACAAGGGTGGTGGTCCTAAAACCGCCACACTCACAGTGGCGGTCCGACTGCCTGTTTTGCCAATTTAAGATGCTTCTGGTATTTATACTTGGAAACAAGAACAATTTATTAAACAAATTTCCTTATAGGTACAGGTTTAACGTACTCATTAACCTCAATACCTTTCATGCATCAGATGCACTTCTTTGGGAGTGTCCCCGTTTGGGGACCTTTGTTCCCCATTACACAGGTAGCTTTTCACATGTGCATCTACAAAGATGATGAAGAAAAGTAGTCACAATGATAATCTAATGGGGGAGAGGATTTCTTGTTTATTACAGACTGCTGATCACCACAGCAGCTGCGCCGCAGTAGTGTAAACCCCTATTAAAAACAGTACTACTGGTAGAAAGTACTCCTAGTAATTAAAGTACTCCTTACTGTGCTGCTATTGTAGCTGTCAAAATGAATAAAGTAACTTACTTTGCTGTCATCAAAATGTTTATTAATATGAATTAGGAAATCAAATCGCAGAATGTATTTATGATATTGAAACAGTGAATAGGGTTTTTAGCTGGTTTGACATTACTGTTTGGGGCAAATAAATGTATAATGTGTAGTAAGTATCCTGTGTGACTTCTGCCCTAACTGAGGGGGTAAATTAGAGTTTTTCAGAGAGGGTACTGCATTCAAAGGGAAGGGAGGCCTCTTCGCCAAACTACCAGTCCACCTGCTGGAATGTTGTGTGTGCACAGAATGTTCTCTTTTCCTAATTCCACCAGGGTCTGTTGGAAAAGAGAAAGTACATTGAGGCTAAGCTGGAAACATCAACATCTATTGTTGGGGTTTAGTGCTATCAAAGTACTTGAACCTTAAATGAAACCTGTAACTACAAATAAACTAACTCTATGTTGCACCCAAACATGTGACAAAGACTTTTTTCTACCAATGCAGCAGCAGTGGCGAAGAGAGTTAAAGGGAGTAGTACAAGGAACTAAGGAAACCGAAATTTAAGGAAGAGAGATCAGATTGGACAAGAAATAACACCAATGCCCAATCATCTAGCAGCCTTTCAGAAGAAGAAAGCAGCATCCAACTTGACAAGTATAGTGCCTAAAGCCTTTAAGGCTGCTGTGTGACTGTAGGGAAAAGACCTGCAAAGGAGTAGTTGGAGTTGAGACTCAGTCCCTGAATCAGTGAAGAAATCTTTCTACTGGTGAAACATAGAACATTTGTCATTCTAAAGTGTCTGTCAGTCATACTACTAAAGCCAATATTTACTTTTTAGGCTTGCACACATTGTGGCCATTTTACACTTCCATATTCTCTTTGAACAGGGGTCTTCAAATTGTGGGCGTTGCCCCTATGAGAGCCCAAGGTTGTATTCCAGGAAGTGCAAATGCCTCAACAGAACCTATAAATATAAATGGTCTGAAAGTGTCACTTTGATTATTTCAGAAATGTCCAAGCTGTTTTCATTTACATGCAGCAATTGAAGTGCTTAAAAAAGGTATGGGAACTGTTATCCTTAGAGCTGGGGTTACTAGGTCAAAGAGGTCACTTAAAAGAACAAATATTCATCTTTAAGATAAAATGTGCTTTCAAAGTATATATTTTAGTGATAGGTTATCAGACTGTACCTAGTGCAAACATTTATGTAAGTGTCCAGTAAATGTTTTCTTTCCAGAATTCTGCTGATAACACCCTTACATTACATCTGAAAAGAATAAATCATTATCACTGTGAAACTTCAAGTGACTCCATCAATTAAAGCCCATACTGTCTCCTTAGCAGTCTTTACATTTGGTGATTACCAATTGCACACATTTACATTTCTTTCCGATAGCAGGCACCTTGGGGAGAAGGGTTGCTTCTTCTTTAGCTCTCTGTCTCTCCTTCAGCAATAGCACAGGAGACACCCGCCCTTCCTTCTTTTCTACCTAGTGGCTCCTCAAGGCCTGCATTAACCATTAAGTGATGGTTGTGTTTTTACAAAAAGTATTGGAATCGTTTTTGTAAAATTAAAAAAAGCATGGACATGTCTGTCCCCACAGATCCCACCCACCTCAGATTCCACCCACCTTGACCTCTATTTATATGGCAATTTTCTTTCAAGTGAGTCAAGGATGTGGCAGGGAGGTAGCCAGCAGGGTTGCATTTAGGGGCAGATCCCTGATCGTCAGGACCACAGGGGCCTCTGAGTAATGGCCCTGGTGAAGGGGGGCAGAAGAAAGATCCATCCATTGATGAAGTGAAAGAGATGTCCCAGAGGAGGGGGTTCTATGTGGCAACTAATTAGTTTATTTACAAATGAACAGAGACAGCTGACTCATAGAGGTGTCCTTAGTGAGCTAGGGAGATATTGAGGCTTATTTTGGTTTTAAAAGAGGGCTATCTCTGCCCTATCTGTAACAGGTGCAGTGGCATGGAGACATTGGTGTGAGGGGCCACCGCACCCCAATTATGGCTGACGTACTAGTAAGGGTTTGGGTCCTTTGCATTGCTAGCTTTAGGGCACAGGTTAACCTTGCTGCATAGGCAACAGAGGGGTGAAATGTGGGGCTTTATACCCCTTTTTTCTATTTACACAAAGGGCCTATATCTGCTTTGGACCTCAGGCCTAGGTGTGATGGCCCAATAGAGCGGGCAGAGCAGATCTCCTGCTTCACAGGGCTGTAGTTATCATTGGAGTAGCAGCTGCAGTGGCACCGGGGCCCAAGAGAGTGAGGGGTGAACTAGATTCCAGTTATGGAGGTTTTATTATCCCTCTTGTTTGCATCAGGGCCCAGTGTACCCTTGCTGTGCCAGTTTTGCTTTGGAATTTGAAGTAATAGTGTAAGGAAGGGGAATATTGAAGCAGAGGAGATACCTTAGCTAGGACTCAAAGAGATGTCAGAGTGGGGACTGGGGCAAGATGGGGCCATGTTTTAACCAATTGCAGAGGAGACTGCCTGCTTTGCAAGGCAGTAGCATTCATTAGTGCAGCAGGTGCAATGGCACTGGGACTCAGGGGTGTGAGGGGCCCACTTGATCATAATTATGACTGTTGTACTTTACAAAAGGAACAAGGGATGGCTAAATGCACTGTTGATGCAAAGTGGTGAGCAACAAGTGCCAGTGCATTTTGTTCCTAAAGGGAGAGTGAGTCTGTTTTAAGACTGAAGTGAAGGATAGGCATGCTGGGAAAAGGGTAAAAGAGGTAGAGGAGGCAGCCTGATATTCAGGACCTCAGCTATTATTAGTGCAGCAGGTGCATTTGCATTGAGGCTCAGGGGTGTGAGGGCTCACAACGCACCAATTATGGGGAGCAGTGTTTTTGGCCAATTTCTGTATGTCATTGATACATTTTCTCTTTTATACATCTCACATTTAGGGGCTGATTATAAGTTCAGTGGACGGTTTACACTGACCGCCGAACTTTCGACAGGGAGGTTGCCACCATACAGGCTACCTCCCTGCCAGCCCCATTAAGAGTTTCCCCGTAGGCCAGCGGGCAGAAACCTGAGTTTCTGCCCTCTGGCCTAGCGGGAAACAGCCTACATCACTGTCTTTGACTCGTAATTGAGCCGGTTGCAATTCTGTAGAGCGCAGGGTGCACTAGCACCCTTGCAGTGTTCACTGTCTGCAAAGCAGACAGTGAACATTGCGAGGGTGCTTGCCAGGTAGGCCCCTGCACTACCCATGCCAAGTGCAGGGGTCCCCTGGGGCCCCCTGCACCCTTTTTCTGCCAGCATTTTTATGGCGGTGGGTCATAATCCCCAGGGCAATGCTGCTTGCAGCGCTGCCCTGACAGATTAGGACTGCTGCCACCTCCAGACACTGGCGGAGCAGGTGGTTCCCTGGCAGCCCGGATGCCAGGGTTGTAAGGTGGTGGTCAGACCACTGCATTAGAGGTGGTGTGACAGCCGTCCAAGAGCCTGGCGGTCTAGTGACTCGTAATGAGACCCTTGGTGTGCATTATGAGCTACAGAAACAGTACCCCTGAAGATTTATCTTAAGCCCCAGACCCTCATCTCATCCCTGCCAGCCCCCCCCCACTTTCCAAGTTCTTGCCATAAAGTTTTGGAAGGGGTGCTGACTTCAAAACCGTTTGCTTAGGATGTGACTGGGCATCAGTGCACAACTCTAACACTCCCAACAACATCAATATCACTTGATGTTAATCAATTAAAAAATATTCTTTGGCCTGGGGAAACTTAATTGCACTCAACAGTGAATGTCCATATCAACAGAATTCAAATATCCAGGTCTTGTGTATCTTCTTTACTTTTGTATTGAAAATTTCAAATTTCAATAATTTCTTGTCGTTGATTTTACATTGAAAAAAACAGGAGCCAACAAGTAGTTTGCAGACTCCAGCTTTATCAGGTCTGGAATACAACATAAAAAAGAGACAAAAACACTTAGCTATACTCACATTTTATACATAAAATGTTTACTCCAAGGTCTCTCACACATCAAATGTATGCATGGATCAAATTAGCTTTCCTCTTTAGTCTTTGCAAAAGATACAGCTATTGGTTAATTCAAGAAACATCTCTCTGTCATAGTAGAATAGCACACAATCCTCAAGCTTTAAAATGAAAATAAGAACATTTGCTCAAGTCTTGCAATCTAAACTAACAGAATCATGATCCAGAGCAAAGCCACTCATTACCACATCATCTGTTTTCCCCATCAGAGTGCACACTCCACAAGGTTGAGTCTTCACTTTCAAGAAATTCACACAATTGCTTCTGAGATGAAATTATTGCCTTATTCTTGCTGTCTGAATTTATATGAAACCCTAAAAACAGTATTCCAAGTTTTCTTTTCTTTTTTGATTTTTTTGGCATTTTGTATTAATCACAAAAACATAAATGAAAAAAAAGACTTCTGGCCACTGGTACAATAGGAATCATACAATAGTGATATATTACAATCTTCCCCATTCCAAGTTTTCTTTTCTAATGCTGTCCCTCCAGCAGATACAAAATGCTGCTGACCATAAGAGCACACTTAGTTTAGACAGAGCGTTGACTTACAAAGTACAGATGTATGAATGGAGAGAAATGCTTTAATCCAGTGAGACCTATGCAAGCAGAGATTGCTGTTCTAAGTAAGACTGCTCATATGGTGGCTCTATGAATGGGCAACAGGGCTATGTGTTTTGTGGAACAACGTAGATTGAGATAACTATGCATGTGGTTGTGTATCCTATCCTTCCGGTGATTTGTTCTTGGTTTGGATGAGAACCATCTTGAGTTCTCAATAGACCATTCCTTTTTTGTGATGGCAGGAAGTTCTGCCAGTTCGTTCTGGTATCATGTTCATTATATTCACTGCCAACCTGAATTCCAGGCAGTCTTTGATGCCTCTTGTCATTTCAGGACAGATGTCCAGAAGTATTTTTTTGCTTGCACAGAGAAGGAGTTTCTACTGATGTGTTTCAGCTTGTAAAGAGTGGTGCCAGTTTAAAGGAGGCTGTTAGGATGTCTAGACAGGAGTTAAAAACTGCAACCAATAAGGCTGTGAAAGTGTAAGACATATATACTTACTCACCCCCACAAACACTACCCAGAGAGGATTCTGAGGCCTTGGATTCTGAGTTGTGCTTTTGCTGACCAGACCCTCTTGAACTGAAGGGCACTTGTTCAGGGCCCACAACAGGTGAGATGGTACATTACATCAGAGACGCTAAAGACCCTGCATTTAATGACTTAGTCAATGTTAATTGCTTCTTTAAGTGTGTATCTTCTTCACTGTGCTTTCAAGGGTCTTCTCACCCAAGAATAGAAGGACTTTGACCATTAAAGTTTTCCATAGATTTTGGACAAACATTTCTCTTTGGGGGGTTTGATAGAGATTTTAGTAAGCTCTCAGTTGGCATACAAGTTAGTAGTATGTATTCTAAAGGATACAAATGTGGAAGGAATGCTGGAAAGTGTTCCACATCATCATGTTTTCAATTTGAACAGTGGGTCACACTGCCTTACAAGGGTCTTTCAAACACAGTGGTTAATGGATTATATCCATTACAAGCAACTTCTGTCTCAGAGGGTGATTGCCATTTATCTTCCCTTTGGGATATGCAAATTGCTTGGGCCTGCTCCCATTATGTGCATCAACACACAGAGCTTTTTGGCCATTCCATCACAATGTTTTGTTCACATCAACATTATTATCTTCCAGGAGTGCAATTGTCACCAGGGAATGTAGTCCCAGGCAGCATTTTGCAGCTAAATCACAGTCCTAGGCTAGTCCTGGACTGTGGCCTTTAAAAGAATAACTGTGCTGTGCATCTGGATCTTTACTACCTGCCTAATAATTAGCAACTGTGTTTCTTTAACCTGAAATAGAAAATGCAAGTTTACCATTAACAAGGGTTTCAAAGAATCAACTGTGAATCAATTGAATTTATCCCAGACAGTCCAGAACCTTGGAGTCTCCCAACTGGATTACTCATTTGCCCAGTCAATAAAATAGCCCTTTTGGAAGGAATTCTGTATGGTGAGATTGTCTTCTTCTCCAGCAATTGTTGGAGGATCAAACCATCTCTCAGTACGAAAGAAGAATAAGGTCATAGGGTAAAATTTGTATTTGGTCATATACCTTTGGTGAATACTGATCAATCCTAAACTTCAAGGCGTTAACACATTTCTCCATTACATGCTCTTCAAAATAACACCCATGCCAATAGAGAGGATCCCCCAGGGCATCCTAGATTTTCAGAGAATTACCTGAAGTACCAGCTTCCCATCCTAACTTTGGAAATCTCTTTTGCCTGAGGGTTTTTTGAATGGTTTCCGCAATGTTAATTGACTTTCTGCATTTGCAGTTGGCTAATTCCTGCTTATTGCCGTCCAAAAGTGGAAGGAGACACAAATATATTGTGCAGATTCCCTATGTGTGCTCAATTTCATGATAAGCTGTGTGAAACAGCACCTCTATCTTCTACAACAATGGAAATTCTATGGTACCACATTTTGCACAGACTTAGGGTGGTGTTTCTTTTCCCTGAAGATGAATATTTTAATGGCTACTTTCTCAAGTTGCCCTCAATGTTGGCAAGGAATTATTAAAACCTTTAGGTGCTCACAGACGTCACCTCTCAGATGGTGGACATGTGCTACAATATGTCTGCAATCTCTGAATCAGCACCTGCTCAATGTTTAGGTTCTGCCTTCCCTAGAGTTTGAGGCTATGATTACACTGAGTGGGTGGTCCTGTCAGAGAGGTGTTAGTGGAAGAAGTCAGAACACCTGGATTTCGGAGTTGCCTTGTTTCGTCTTAGCCTGGTAGTCATGACACAGGGTCATAATGCATTGTTGGAGACTACATTGGAAACATTTTTTAAAAGGAAGAGTGGGCTCAGTAGAGATACCCTAGTCATCAAACTATCAGGAACTTACACCCATAGGCTACAATGTAGCCCAGGCATAGTTTCTGTTGGTGAAGTTACATCCGCTCTCTCTGTTATCTTCCTATAATACACAGGAGGATGCTATTGCAGCATAAAAGCCCATCACTAATTACCCTATTGCACAGGGGTGGCTCTTTCGCAATGGCGAAGGAGCGTCGCCCAACTGGCTGAGCCAGCAGCAGAAAATTAAAACAATAGTCCACTTTTGTTTTATTTTTCTGCTGCTGCTAAGCAAGTAGCATGTGAAGGGAGAGGCCTTGTTTCGTCTTAGCCTGGTAGTCATGACACAGGGTCATAATGCATTGTTGGAGACTACATTGGAAACATTTTTTAAAAGGAAGAGTGGGCTCAGTAGAGATACCCTAGTCATCAAACTATCAGGAACTTACACCCATAGGCTACAATGTAGCCCAGGCATAGTTTCTGTTGGTGAAGTTACATCCGCTCTCTCTGTTATCTTCCTATAATACACAGGAGGATGCTATTGCAGCATAAAAGCCCATCACTAATTACCCTATTGCGCAGGGGTGGCTCTTTCGCAATGGCGAAGGAGCGTCGCCCAACTGGCTGAGCCAGCAGCAGAAAATTAAAACAATAGTCCACTTTTGTTTTATTTTTCTGCTGCTGCTAAGCAAGTAGCATGTGAAGGGAGAGGCAGGGCTGGCCCACGGGAGCGGGTAGCGGGGACGGGGGGAGGAAGAGAGAGTGCACCTAAGTGCGCATGTGTGTTTCACTGGCCATCTCAGGCACACTGTGTTCAAACAGCCGGGCTGGAGAAACTGCACAGAACCAGCAGTCCAAGCTGCTCAGACCAGTCCTGACCACTTTCATGCAAGCTTTAGCATGGAAGCAGTGTCAGGATTGCTGGGGAGCCTGTGCTAGTGTCACAGTGAATGCAGAAACACCACATCAAGGGAAGAAGAGCATGAAGCGGCAGGAGACGGCAGTATCCGTGAAGGTACGTCTTTATTTTTTTTGTTATTATTATTTCACACACACCCTGTCTATGTCCCACCTGCTCTCCCCTAGAGATTTGCAGTGGCCACCACTGCTATTGCAGACGACTTGGGACATCTCTCTTCACCAGTAATATTGAAATTGTATACCTGCTCAACTGTAATAAGTTATTTCAGTTGAGTTGGGACAACATAATACCTGCTGTCAGGAGCCAAGGTGAAAGGCAAGTCACAGAGCATCTTTAGAGCTAAAGTTTAAACAAAGCAGTGAAAACGACCTTTCATTTTTTTGTTCTTTTATGCTCAAAGGAACATTGATGAGAAGAAGGGAGATATTCAAGGGAACCTTTTTTTGCACTCTAAAGGTCATTACAAGAAGCATACATTAGCTTTTCATTTATCTACACATTGGGAGTCAGGGCCGTCTTTAGGGCGGTGCGAGCAGTGCAGCCGTACCGGGTGCTGACCTGCATTGGGGGGGCACTGACCTCAGGAGGGCGCTTTGTTTAACAATAACTTATGAAACGTGTTATTTAAAAGCGCCTCCTTGTGCCTCCAGCAATCAGGAAGCAATTATAATGTCATGATACCTCTTGTGATTAATGTTCCTGCTAGGGAGAGAGATGGGAGTTTTGTCTAGTGGCAGTTTTGACTCGCTATAAAGTAGCATAGATGGTTAATACGCCTGCCGCAAAGAACAGAACTGTATTTTATGTGGATAGCTCCGCAGATTAGTAAAGCCAGCCTTTATAAGCTCTTTAAAACAAATGAATGTATGTAAAAGGAGGGGGCTACGGAGAGATGAGGGGCACATTTGCTGGGTGATAGTGAGGGAATCTAAGGAGGTGGTCATGGGATGGGAGGGTGCCAAAAAAGAGTGTTACACAGGGCACCACCAGCACTAAAGCCGGCCCTGTTGGTAGTCCCACCATTTTTTAAATCTGACTCATACTACACTTATGTTTTTGCAACAAATTACTAATTTCTTTTTGATTTATTGAATTCCGAACTAGATTCCACTTTTATTCTGTGATTGTGTCTGCAACTCTACTTTCTCTTTCATATGAAAAAGTAGGACACCAAGGATTGCAACGTTCTGTGGGAAGGGTGATTGTGTGACTGTGTAATATAAGGGATAAAGTACCCTTTACCATAAATGTTAAGGCTATTGAACGACACCTCGAAGTTCCATGACCTTGTAAAGAACTTGGCCTCATTCTTCTACATGGTCACAAAACTCCTCGTGACTTGGAATATCTTTAAAATGTACGACAAGGTGTACTTTATCCCATATTTCTCTTATTGAGGCAGAATGGGTTTAAAGCATATCAAAGTCAGGTGCTCCCATTTTAAGAGTATTGTTCATATGTATTTTATAGGATGAGTTAGCAGTTCGTTTTTGTGCCGAATTCCTTAGAGAAAGAGCACTATGGCCCAGTTTCTATTCCGGGAGATGTTGGGGTGGTTGCCGTTTTCTTGCAGTGACCAGCATGTCAGGATTTACACCTTTCCTCCATTTCCATGACTCCCAGCAGTACTCAGGCTGACATCCTGTCACGGGGTAATTTGAATAGTTTCCTACTGTCCGTGACAGACATGGTCTTACTCTATACTTCCTTTGTTCCCCTCCACTTCCTCTTAGCTCTCCCATCACACTAAGTGGAATAGCAGAGCAGCATGGAGATCAGCTTTATTCAGAGTTCTACTGCTCCTCTGGTACCATGTTATGACATGGCAAACTGTTTTTCGAGAGCAATTACTCCACTTTCAAGAACTACCGAGAGAGGGGAAGTACTTTTATGTTTTTTTCAAAGTGGTGCTGCTCACTGAGCTTTGATCTTCGTTTGCCGGTGGCTGCATCACATATCAACTAGCATCAGGGCATTGTCTTTGTCACTCTCCCCGATCTGGATCTCTTTGGTCTACTTAGGTAGTATCAAGCCTTCCTTCTGCACCAACTTTCAGTTGCTGGATTTGAATGATCACCCAGAGGCAAATAAAGGGTCAGATATGCCTTTTCTGACTGCGGCAGACCCAGAGTCTTTCAAAGAGAGAGGAGGAAAGATCTTGAACAGAATCACAAGGAGTCTCACTCATAGGTATTTGCAATGCAGTTACTTGGGCATCCTTAACCAAATTTGTGAAATACTGTAGGTGAGCAGTTGCTGTTTCGGAGCCAGTGTAATTAAGCACATTCATTCTTGTTAAGGAATATGTGAGAAGTCTGCTGTGGTTAGGATAGCCTCATAGAGTACCAATGATGGGTGTTGATGATGGCAGGGAAACGGTGAATTCCGGTAATATTGTGATTTTTTCTAGTGTGATGTGATTTGCCTTGAATCTGAGCCTTGCATAATCTTCCTATTCGGGGCTCTGAATGCAACCACCACTAGGTCTCAGTGTCATGGTTTGCTGTTTAAGAACTTGCACAACAGAGCAGACATCGTATACACATGGTCAGTCTGATATTTCTACTTTTTCTCAGGAGACAAAACCAAACAGGAAAAGTGGAAACTAGGTATAAAGCTGGGGGACTTAATTTTAGGGTGTCCAACTCACTCCATGTCATTATGAACACTATTTCCAGCCATGGTCTTATGTTTGTCCATTGCAGTAATTAGACCACAGCTGATTGCAATTATTTGCACTCAAAATGCTCAGGGCTGGGAACATTATTATGATGTGGGATAAGGTGATCAAACCTAGTTAGTGTAAAGAGTCACAACCTACCTTTGCATAATTCAAAACAGCATTGAAAACTAATCTTTTGAAAGAGACACTTTATGATTGTGCTCTGATGACGTTACCCTCACTACCTCATGGAGGGGCACTTTCTTTTGTTTTCCACCTATCATTGATTTTCATGCAAGATCTGTGATTGAGGCTGCCATGATCCACCATCTCTCTCAAAGAATCAAGTATTGACAATGTCTCTGCTCATCTCGTGCTGAAAATTCACCTTTGGTGAAATGCATAACATCATATAGAATAGACATTAAAGGTGGCAGAGAGACAATGATAATAACATGAACTTGAGGTATTCAGCGTGGTGTATAATTTTTGATTGAAGGTGTCAAAATCAGACACTCGTACTTCTTTGCTTTGTTTAGAGATATTGGTGAGTGAACTATTCCATCACAACACATACTGTTCAAAATCCGCCATACCTCTGCATGTGGAACTTCTTCAATATTTTTTGTGCAAATCTTTTAAGACTTTTTTTACAGATTTTTTAGGTTTTTGGTCAGATTGCTTTGCAATATTCGAACTGGCGAAATTGTACTTTCTGCGAACAATTTTGAAGGTAGTTTTGCAGATGAGAAAAATCATGTTAGTGAACAGGTACACAGTTTCACATTCTAATTTAAAAAAAAAAGTCACCCACTGCTCTTTAGAAAGCTTAACTCTTTGCAAACCCACTGTCTCTCTGGGACCTTCTCTTGGGAGGTGGTGAGCTTGGAAAAGGTGTTTCTTAGTGTTTCTAAGTCAGCAAGAGCTAAGAAGATTCTGCGGTGCATCAACCATGGGTTCTAGCACTGAAACATTGACATTCTATTTGCGATGATTGTAACTATAAAGTATACAGGACCAATCTATCTCAACCTATGGAGAGTGAGCCTATTGCATTCCAATCAATAGAGAGATGGACCTTCACGTCAACGCCCTTTAATGTGCTGTACATTAACCCACCTAAAATTTACCATGATGGTAGGTCGTAAAGCCTGAGCTGCTGCCCAATACCTTCCAGGCCCGCCCAGCGTGCTTGTTTACTCTTACCTCTAACCATAAATAGGCCTCACCGTCCCCACTTGTGTTTACCTTTTACTCTTGCCCACCTCTGTCTGCCTAGGACTTTATTTTAATAATTCATCAATTGTTTTAGACCCATCCACCCCAGTAGGCTTGTTTGTGAAGCACGAGAATAAGAATAGTTGTAAGAGACTATATGGAGGTTTGCTAATACCAACCTACAACAATATTATAGTCAGATCATCGACCTGTCACTACGTCTTACTCCTCCCAGCCTTACTTTGGAAGAATAGTAACTTTATACTAGGGCCACTGGAATTGTGTGATTTCGCGTCCACCATTGTTCACATACAATTATGGGTTTGTCACAGTTGGCACGTAATCCATCATCTTCTGCGTAATCGGCAGATTTTAACAAAAAAAAAAGGTTCCAGCTCTAATGGATCAAACTTCACTAAAATCTCAGCAACATGTGTCACTACACAGAGGAAGGAGCTTCCCAAAGGTTGACTGGCGATCTTTCTGTTGCTTAGTGGGTGTCACACTGGTGCAAATGATGTGAAACATTTGCCCAGATAATGTTAACAGGTAAAAATAAAATGATTAAGTAATGCTATCACAAAATGTGCAGCATTATTTTGCATAATTTGCCTTCGATTGCCACATCATTTAGTACACCCTGCCACGTAATTTGATTCTCCCCTCCCACATATTTCCATTTGGCCTGCTCACATATTTCCCTTAGTTTCAACTGTTTTGTTCCATGTGATACAATGACCGAACAACATCAGAATAGCTGTTCTCCCATCGTATGGTGACAGTTTTCCTGCGATGCGTTTGTGCCGTCGCCGGTCTACAGTGCTGAGAACTTCCTTGGCGCTTTATGAATAAGTAATGGTAATGAAACCAGAGCGATTGAAAGCAGCGGGCCTGCAGATGGAAAACAGTTTAAATTAAATAAAGAAAGAGAGAGAAATGGAGAGGAGGATTGCGTCCGCGTTCGGCCTCCCAGACGATAGAGTAACTTGGCAAGCCCTGTTGTCGCCGTACAATCTGCGGTGTAACAATTAGCACTTAAGCAGCACTCTCGCTAAACACCCGCAATGAGAGCGCTTTCGAGAGGCTGGGAGGGGAGGCCATGGATCGATGGAATGTGGCCACCTAATACTGCATTATTGATGGCCACAGATGAAGTTGGAGTGCGTTTTCCACCACGAGCAATTAGCTGTCACGAGCCCAGCAGTGATGATGGTAGTAGCCCCCCTCAGCCCCCCACTAGTGTCCCCTAAGAGACGCCCTGCGACAATGTCATTAGTCAGTACCGCTCTGCTGATGCTGACACTGGCGTCCGAGAGAGAGCGGGGAGGGTTTGGGGGCATGGTCCGGGCATCGAAGATTGGGGGCCTAGAAGGAAGAGGGTAAAGCGTTGCGTCACCTCCCCACAGTAACACTATCCAGTAGACACAGAGTCTGTTGCGAGAGCGGGTGAAATTGATTGCTATGGTTTTTTCACAGTGTGGTAAAGAAGTGGCTGTTTTCTCGCCTCAGCTGTCTTCTCTAATCATACAGGAGTGGTAAGTGAAGGAGACGACCAGAGAACAGTGTAAGATGGGGTGGGGAGAGAAGGGAAGGGTAGCGGAGGTAACTAAAGGAAGAGTGGCTAAGAAAACAAGCACTGGCAAAGCCAATAGGTCTCGCCTATACAAGAGCTATTGGCTTTGCCAATGTGTTTTAGCCATGTTGTGAACCAGCATGGCTGCTGTTCAGCATGGCTAACATTTAGTGGCATAAAGGAGAGTGGCATGGAGTGGAGTCTCGTAAAGTGGGGTGTTATGGAGTGCTTATACAGCCATGGACTGTGTAGAGTGGTGTACAGCAGAGTGTCATGGAGTGAAGTGGAGTGTGATGGAGTGCCCTGTAGTGGCATAGAGTGGTGTAGAGTATTGTGGAGTGTTGTGGAAGGTGTAGAGTGTCATAGAGTGGAGGGGCGTGTAGTGGAGTAGAGTGTCATAGGGTTGAGAGGAGTGCCATAGCGTGTTGTATGATGGAGTGGAGTAGAGGGTTATAGAGTGGAGTGTTGTGGAGTGGCATAGAGTGGAGTAGAGTGTCATAGAGTAGAATGGCATAGTGTCGTGGACTATCATAGAGCAGAGTGGAGTGGCTTAGAGGGTGTTGCATAGAGTAAAGTAGAGTGATGTAGAGTAGGGTGGCGTAGACAGAAGTAGATTGTGATAGAGTGGATTGGCATAGAGCGGAGTAGTATAGTAGAGTGGAATGGCATAGAGTGGAGTAGACTGTTGTAGAGTGGAGTAGCATAGAGTGGAGTACAGTGGCATCGAATGGAGTGGCATTGAGTAGGGTGGTACACAGAGCAGAGCAGTAGTGGAGAAGAGTGAAGCAGTGTGTCATAGAATGGAGTGGAGTAGAGTGGAATGGAGTGGCGCAGAAGGAGTTGTATACAGCATCATAGAGTGCAGTAATTGTAATTGTAATAGTATTTACATAGTGCTTACTACCCCTGACGAGGCGTCGAAGTAGTGTCATAGAATGGCACAGAGTGGAGTAGAGTGTTGGAGAGTGGAGTGACATAGAGTAGAGTACAGTGTCAGAGTGCAGTTGAGTTTAATGGAGTAGAGTGTCCTTGAGTGGAATATCGTGGGGTGTAGGGTCGTAGAGTGGAGTAGAGTGGCCTTGAGTGAAGTGCATAAGGTAAAGTGGTGCACAATAGTTGCAGTGGCATAGAGTGCATTGGTTTTGAGTAAAGTGGTGTAGAGCGCATTGGTGTAAAGTACAGTGAGCTACAGTAGAGTGGCATAGAGTGCAGTGACATAGAGTAGAGTAGTGCAGAGTAGAGTGGAGTAGCATATAATAGATTACTGAGGTGTAGAATGTAATTTCATAGAGTGGAATGGTGCAGGGTCGAGTGGCCAAGAGTGCAATGCTGTAGACTGCATTGGCTTGGTGTAGAAGGTTTCAGGGCAGAGTGAGGTGACATAGAGTGGAGTGATACAGGGAAGAGTGTAGACTTGTAGAACAGAGTTGCGGAGAGTGGCAGTGTGTAGAGTGGCATAGAGTGCATTGGCATAGCGTGCAGTGAAATGGAGTGATGCAGACAGGAGTCCCTTAGAGTGCACTGGCGTAGAGTGCAGCTCAGTGGGGTAGAGTTGAGTGGTGCAGAGTAGAGTGCAATGACATAGAGTGCAGTGGTGTAGAGTAGAGTGATGCAAAATTCAGTGGTGAAGAGTGTAGTCTTGTAGAGTGTAGTGGTGTTGAGTAGAGTTGTGTAGAGTAGAATGGTGTAGATAGCCATTTCACAGAATACAGTGGTGCAGTGTAGAATAGAGTGGCGTAAAGTGCAGTGACATAGAGCACAATGGTAGAGAGTGGCTTAGAGTGCAGTGATGTAGAATTGAGTGTTGCAGAGTAGGTTATAGTGGCATAGAGTGTAGTGGTGCAGAGTAGTTGGTGTAGAGTATAGTGGCATAGAGTGCATTGTTTTTGAGTTAGGCCGTGTAGCACAGTGACATAGAGTGCAGTGGTTTAGAGTAGAACGGCGTAGGGTGCATTGGTGTAGAGTAGAGTGTTTCAAAGTAGAGTGGAGTATTGCAGGGTAGGGACGAGTGGTGCAGGGTACAGTACAGTGGCATATAGTAGTGACCTAGAGTGCACTGGTATAGAGTGGAATGGACCAGAGTACAGTGCATTGGCGCAGAGTACAGTGGTAAAGAGTGCAATATTATAGAATAGAGTGGTGTAGAGTGAAATGGTGCAGAGGAGAATGGAGTGGCCTAGAGTGGAGTGGTGTATAATGCATTGCCGAAGAGTGCAGTGGGGCATAGTAGAGTGTGGTGGAGTGCTTTGGCATTGTATAGTGCAGTGATATAATATAGTGGCATGTTATAGTGGCAAAGAGTGCAGTGGTGTAGAGTGCATAAGAGTGCTGTAGAATACAGTGGTGTAGAATAGAGTGCAGTGGTGCAGAGTAGAGTGGTGCTGTAGTGAATCCTAGTTTGTTTTAATGGGAAACAGGAGTTAGCTTAGCCTTTGGCTTGCAGACTCGTGCCCCCATCACCTTGTGACTTTTACCCCACTTAGCTTGCTCTGTTTTAGCACATTTATTTAATTATATCTTTTAAGATGGCTGCCTTGCTTTTAGTTAGGCCTATGTTTTAGTTTCACTTTATCAGTGCCACTGCGCTAAGGTGTCAATATCAAGCGACAAAGATAAACAAACTGTAGGTATTCACATTAGGTACTTTCACTCTTCACGCCTTCGAGGGAATTGTTTATATAAATTACCATCCCATGCATGTCTTGTTATCTATTGTCTGGGAACAGACCTACGTCCGGGGTCCAAGCAGAAATGCACCTCATTTAGACAGATAGTCAGAGGGAGTCCGACCAGATGCCATTGCTGCTATCGATGCTGCACGTCACCTTGACACTGACCCAGTCTTCGTGTCCCTACGGAGTCTGAGCTAGAGACCTCATTCCAAGGTAACGATGGTTGGGGAGCTCTTCTCATGGACATGGTATTGGCAGATTAGGTTTAACACACCTAGCTCTCTTTTAGGTAAGAGATTAGGTTCGCATTATTAGGGTATTAGGACATATTTCAGCCTTCATGTCATTGCAAGATGGTATGGGTCTTTGTATTAATGACTCTTGTCTTTACCATTCTGTTTCTTACACTGTTCATTATCATAATCATAGCACCCCATGCAACTTATCGCAGATTGTAGTATTGCTAAATAAAACCAATTGAAACTTAACTGCATCGCTTTCATTGCCTGTGTTCGATTGAGACATGTTGTTCATGTGAGAAAGGGATAATCTCTTTTTAACCACTACACTCCTTGTGATGTCACACTCTTGAGTCCATGCATAAATGCTGCCACAAATCACCTTTTATTGTTTGAGTTTTTGGTGAGGTGCTGCTTGTGAGCCGGGAGGGTTGGGATGACAGTTGCGATTTGTTGTAGTATTGGCATAGTTGCCTACAAACATAAGTACTGTCATCCTTAAACCAGCATTTTTGCCTAGAGCAAGAGTCAAAGTATGACAGCGCAGAGAAGAATGGTACAGAGTAGAGTAGCTTAGAGTGCAGTGTACAGTATAGTAGAGTGGTGAAGAGTGCATTGGTGTAGAGTGCAGTGGTGTAGAGCAGAGTAGTGCAGAGTAAAGTGGTGTAGAGTTAAATAATGCAGAGTAGAAGAGAGTGGTGTAGAGTGTAGTGGTGTAGAGTAGAGTATTGCAGTGTAGAGAATAGTGGCATACAGTGCAGTGGTTCTGAGTAGATTGGAATAGAGAGCAGTGATGCAGAGTGTCATGGTTTTGAGTAAAGTGGTGTAGCGTGCACTGGCATAGAGTGCAGTGGCATAGAGTAGAGTGGTGCGGAGTGGGGTGGCGTATGATAGATTGCAGTGACATTGAGTGGAAAGGTGTAAAGTGGAATGGCGCAGAGTGGAATAAAGTGGAGTAGAGTGCAATGGTCTAGAGTAGATTGTCTCAGAGTAAAGTGAAGTGGCTTGGCATGCAGTGGCATGAGTAGAGTATCATACATTGCAGTTTCATAAAGTGCAGTGGTGCGGAGTAATTTAGAGTGGCTTAGAGTGGTTTGAAGTAGAGTACACTGGGATAGAGTGGAGCAATGTAGAATAGAGTGTAATGGCATACAGTGCATTGGTGTAGAGTGCAGTAAAGTGGTGTAGGGTAAAGCAAAGTGGGATAGATTACAGTGGTGCAGCGTACAGTGGCATAGACTTCAGTGGTGAAGAGTTGCTTGTTACAGAAAAGAGTGGTTTAGAGTGAAGTGACATAGAGTGGAGTGGTGCAGAGTAGATTGTAGTGTTGTGGGGGAGTTCAGTGGGATAGAATGGAGTAATGCTTAGGCAAGTGGCATAGAGTGTAGTGGCATAGAGTGCATTGGTGTAGAGTAGCATAGAATATAGTGGTGCAGTGGCATAGAGTGCAGCGCTGCAGAGTAGACTGTCATAGGGTGCAGTGTTGTATAGTAGACTGGCATAAACTCAACTGGCCTAAAATTGAGTGGTGCAGAGTAGAATAGAGTAGCGTAGAGTGCGGTGACAGAGTATAAAGATGTAGAGTGCAGTGGCATACAGTGGTGCAGAGTCGAGAGCTGTGGTTAGAGTAAAATGCAGTGGTGTAGAGTAGAGTGGTTTACAGTGTAATAGAGTGGCACAGAGTGAAGTGGTACAGCATGGATTGCAGTGGTGCAGTGTGCAGTGGTGTAGAGTAGAGTGGAGTGGTGCAGAGTGCAGTGGCACTTAGTGCACTGGCATAGAGTAAATTGTTTTAGAGTAGAGAAAAGTGGCACAGAGTGAAGAAGTGAATGCTAAAGGTGAAGTGGTGCAGGGTAGAGTGCAGTAGTGCAGGGTAGAGTGCAGTAACTTACAGTAGACTGACATAGAGTGCAGTGGTGCAGAGTAGATTAGAGTGGTGTAAAGTGGATTGGCAGATACTGCATTGAGTAGAGTGGAACAGAGTAGCGTGCAGTGGCATGGAGTAGAATAGAGAGAAGTAGAGTGACGTGACATTGAGTGGAGTGGTGCAGAGTAGAGTGCAGGTGTGAAGAGTGGTGTAGAGTAGAGTTGAGTGGGGTAAAGTGGAGTATGCATGGTGGGGTAGAGCACTGTCATTGCAGACAACCCATCTTCAGTAGAAATGACCATTACATTTGCACAGACATACAGTTTAACTGATAAAGGTATATAGCGCACACATGATAATGTGTGTAAATGTCATCACGTAGTGTATTGATGTGTTTTGATCAAATTAAAATAGTTGTTTGCACACATTGCATGGATACCTGTTGCATTAGTCCTTTTTCACTGTTTGGTTATGTGCACTATTTGTAGATTGGGTCTGCGCTTTACTTTGTACCCGTGACAAAGGCTATGGCCAAAAGGCGTTGGGGGAAGCTTAATGAATAAGCTGATTTTGCAGCACTGGAGAGTTTTGGTATTCCTTGAGGCAAGGAGGTGTGTGCGACTGTCTATGTATATATATATATATATATATATATATATATATATATATATATATATACATATATATATATATTTATGTCGTCGCCACTAGGTAGTTATAGTTAGGACCATGTCTCCATAGGAAAAGTGTTTTTTGACTTTTCAATATCTTTCGCATGGTTTGATGAATCTTCACAAAATCTTCCAAAATAGTGCCCTGGTGATTCTTGTTGCACACAAAAAGTTTTGGGGTGGTTCGCTTGTGTGTCACAGATACATCCTGTTGACTGTTTTACAACCACTCTCCATTTTCCAATGGTACAAGGACACTGGACTTGAGACTCCAAATGCTGTAGCAGCTACCCTGATGATTACATCCACCATGACTGAACCTTTCACTATTTGCCATTCCTTTCATTTTCCTGTGCACTTGTAATTAAACACAACTAAACCCCATATCATGTTTGAGAGTCATTTTCAGCTATATTGAAAAGTTAACTGTGAAATTTGTTGCTTACCCATGATATTAACATATGTACCAAATCTGTTAAGTCCCATCTCACATGTACTGTTGAACCTGGGTTAAATGTATGTACAATGATACAAATGGACACACTCATATTCCCATTTATTTCTCTTTCCTGCACATAGGTTGACAACATGCCAAAGATCATACAGTGAAGTACAGCTTCACAATTTAATGCTTCATCATAGGTGTGAATAACAAGCACCCCACAGACTAAGGAAGTTAGGAAAATGTCAGTGTTTGTCTATCCAAATAGGCAAACAGATTGGTTCAATGTGTCATCAACTAAAGCCTTATCACACACCCATGTCATACATCCCAAATTACCATACCCCACAATATAGACAGAGGTCAGTACAACTGTCTCCAGTCATGGAACCATCCACTTACCATGGTCAAGTATCTGTAGGCAAGTTACTCACCTATATCAGTCTTGACACACATACACAGTGGTCTTTCAATGAGGAAACACAGTGACAGTTACATACATAATAAATAGTATTATTATCAAACCAATGAGAAAGTTGAGGGTATGGATTGCACAGGATGACATGTGTCAGAGACACAAGACCACAAACACGACACCATTTGACCCAGATAACATGGCACACAGGCCTATTGTGTGGAACAGAACACTACCGTACCACTGTCCTGACAGTCTGGGCATGGAACTCAGACACCACCAATATAATGCCATGGATCTATCCATGTTCACTTCACATGTCAAACCTGCAAATCCCACCTGCATGTGACACAATTCAGAACTGACCACATGAGGATGACCTTATGAAGAAACCTGTAAAGTAAAAATGTAATACAAAAGGTATAGGCAGGAAAAGGTAATGAAGACCTATAAAGACATGTCCTAAATACAATAGTAACACTGATTGTGCAGTGGGACAAACATTAACAAAGGAGATCATCATGATAGTCACAACTCCATGCACTAGTTTGCGTGCACACCTGAGCTATGTACTTGTAAGCAACTAATGAGCTGTCTGATGGTGATACAAAGACCCCTCTCAAACATCTCTAAGCCCCCCAATAACCCACTGAGTCAGGTATTTTACAGAACAACACATACCTACAGTCAGTAGAATTACTGATTTATGAGATCTGCCCGGATGTCTCCACCTTCATCCTCATCACAGTCATCCTCACTTGGCATTTCTGCATTCTCACTCGCTGGAACTGCTGGCTCTCCCTCATCTTGTGCATGGGATCTGACAACTCAGGGTGAGGTTGTGGAGCATGCAGCAGGCAACAATGATTTGACACACTTTGGCAGGTGAGTAGAGGAGGGCCCCACCAGACTTATCAATGCAATGAATTCTAGCCTCTAGGAGCCCAAAAGTCTGCTCCATGACACGCCTTATCCTTCTGTGGTTCTCATTGAAGCAAACTTTTCCTGGCGTGATTGGGTACCTCCCTGGTGTCAACAACCAGGGACGGTTTGGGTAGCCAGAATCCCCTGTAAGGAATTGTTACATGTGTGCAAACATAAATCTTGGGCATCCTTACATTTGGCAGCAGACATAAGATACTGACACACGTCACATATACGACTTACTAACCAGCCAGGTCCTCTCTGTGTATTGTCATGTCATCAGCAGTGGGATATTGCTGTTCCGCATGATGAAGGCATCATGAAGTGAACCCAGATACTTTGCACATACTTGAGAAATGTAGCAGTCCACCGAACAGACTACTTGGATATTTATTGAGTGGAAGTTTTTCTTTTGCGATACACCTATTCATTGCCATTTGGGGGAACCAATGCTACATGAGTACCATCAATGTCTCCGACCACATAGGGGATGTGTGCCAAAGAATAAAAATCAGCCTTCACATTGGCAAAGTCTTGATTTTGTAGAAATCAGCTGTAGCTGTTCAGGTGTTTCGACAGTGCCGAGAGGACATCCTTCAAGACAAAACTGAACATAGGCTGTGACATCCCTGCAGTTAGGGCCGCAGTATTTGAAAGGATCCTGTGGCCAGGAAGTGCGGCACTGGCATGACTTGTACAATGGGTGGAATGCTTTTGGGATGACAAATGTTAGGCATCAGATCTGGCTCCAACTGACAACAGAGATCCATGATTTTCTGCCTTTCCAGGCAGTAGATCGGGATGACATGTCGATCCTCCATGGTCTGCAAGTCTGCTAGTGGACGGTTCACTGGAGATTGTCTGACCCTTCTCATTCCAGGGCAACTAGATGAAGGAATATATGAAGGTATGTTTATCAGTCATTGTGTCCATTGTAAGTTTGAAAATACATATCACACAAAATGCTTGGAAATGCCATATGACATAGTTAAAACATGGAACACAGGACATACCTAGGGAAATAATATCTTATTGCTACAATGTCATCCCCTTACCTCAATTATAACTTGGAAATTGATATGCACGTCACTGAACGTTTCTGTGATAATGACATTCTTACCATCTTTCATCTATAATGGGCACAAAAACCATCTATCCAGTTGCCATGAGGGTGCAGACTATGCTACTAATGATACTCACATTTCATCAATATTACAACACGTCTATTTATTTGGCTTTTTACACATGGTTGCTCAAAGCCAGTACTGAAAACTATAGTGTAAGTATGTTTCTGACCTTGTGACGCATCTTTAAATGAACTTTTCCGACCATCTAAGGACCTTAAAATGGCAGCTCCCGGACCTACTGTACTGGACTTTGAGAACTGACCTACATCCGCTGGCGGAAGTCGTCATGGCGACAGGCGCACACTACTGCAGTGGATATTACCATTGGAACACACTGATGCCTATGGTGGTCTTGGGTCAATGGCGATATCCACTGGCGGTGATTGTCTCTTACGGGGCAGACGTGACCGCCATGTCATACTTTATCTCTCACTTGATTCCTGACACTGCTGTCACCAAGACCTCCATGACTTGGGCTGCTTTGTACTGCCTCTGGGAACAATCATGCCACGTCCTACAGGTGATAGGGCTCTTGCCTTCTCACCCGAGGAACTGGATGAGCTGGTGGAGGAGGTCATACCCCTGTATGGGCAGCTCTATGGTACACCAGAGGAGCAGATAAGTACACCATGTGTACAAATATTTAATTAGCTCAACTATACTTTGTTTACTAAGCAGAGGCTGATGGGCAATGTTTCTGATTTTGTCCTTAAAGTTTGTATGGTGCCAAAGATGTGCTAGAATGGGATGAGTTCCTTGTCATGTACTTATGTTTGGTGACAGATTATAAGTCCTGAGACATTGTGGAGAGCATTTGATTTATGTTCCCTGAGCCACCTTGTGACTGTTGCACAATGTTAGTTGAGTTGGTCTACCAGACTCCTCCTGAAATACCACATTTGCATATGTGTTTGCTGTCTGGTCATATGTGATAACATGACAGCTGGTGCTAGAGATGCATGTTGTCTGCCTGTTTCCACCTCATATATGGGCAGACTGCATTTGCTCATCTATTAGTGGAGGGGATGTTCAAGACTTTGGGGGTTATTACAACTTTGGAGGAGGTGTTAATCCGTCCCAAAAGTGACGGTAAAGTGACGGATATACCACCAGCCGTATTACAAGTCCATTATATCCTATGGAACTCGTAATACGGCTGGTGGTATATCCGTCACTTTACCGTCACCTCCTCCAAAGTTGTAATAACCCCCAGTATGTGTTTGGCTTGTTGTACTAAATAGTTAGTAACCCTGCCTGTTTTAGTATGGTACATGTAGACATGACATACTTTTTTTATCTATGTCATCCATGCAGGTCAGCGTCTTTCAGAAGAAGGGGATTTGGCATGCCATCGCCAAGAAAGTGGATCCACAGCCGGTGAAGCACCCACTGTCGGGAGAGGTGGGAGGAACTGAGACGCTCGGCCCGGAAGACTGCAGGCCTCCTAGGGATGCCCTCCTGTCAGACCATGACCCCCCTAATGGCCCATATTTTGGCTGTGGTCTACCCTGAGTCGGATGGACGTTTGAAGGCAAAACAGAAGCCACAAGTGGGTAAGTACAGACCTAACTCATGTTTGTCCCTTTACCAGGTGATTGAGTGAGGGAATAAAATGCTAGCTCTGACAATGTGGTAAGTGCAAAGTATCACAGATCTCCTGTGCATACATTGTTGTACTGTAGCCTTTTATAGCACAGCGGTGTGCACATACAAATGTATGTAGAAACATTTTACTCAACTATGTTGTCCCCTCAGTAGAAGAGCATATTATGCTACACATATGACTGTGTCATATGTGTACCACTATAAGGCATTTTCTACTCTGGCGATTTTTAATACCCACCAACAGGTCATTCCTCTCAATGTCATGGTGGTAAAGTGTGTACGTCCTTGATCTCTGTCCTCTGCATAGTATCAAGATTGCTGTCTATGTGCAACATAGAGTCAGACATATTCAAATCATCGCTAGTTTTCAAATGCTTTCTGATAAATGACAGTAGCATGTGAGGCTGTGATGTCCATCTGACATGTCACATGACATACAAGGTTAACATCTTCAGACATGTTAAAAGGTAATCCCCCTTGGTAGGTGAGGGATGTACATAGACATTTGTGGTGTCTCATTAGAGTAGACAACATACATGTTGGTTACCATTGAGGGGCTGCAACGTTTCTATGGGCACACATATAGTGGTATCAGAGGCTAGGAATGTTATTACCTTGCTAATGTTCTGTTAGTGGAAAATGGCCACATAACATTGTCCCTGGGCATACTGTTGTAGACATGATACATAGGCAATGGTAGCCTATTCACAGTTACATTTTTGACAGATATGTATCAACATTGTGTATTAATTGAAAGGTTCAGTCAGTCAACATTATAAATAGTTATGTCTACTTGCTGTTTCTATGAAGGATATGGCAAATGAGTCCTTGCTGTTTGAGAACCTAATGTTGGCACCTCTGTGGTGCAGGAGTGGTAGTTCACATACACATGTGAGTAGTACTGTAAGTATATCTAGGCTTGTGGCTTGCATCATGGTAGGACTACCTGTTATGTTAGCAACACATGAGCTTTGGCTCTGAGAATCCTCCAAAGACAGATGTAAGGTTTGCCATGTCTGATGTGTGTGTGGCGATGTTGCCACTCAGTTAGTGGCCTATTGATGGACTAAATGCATGATTAGGCAGGTCTAAGTGTCATCGTTCTGCAGAGTGTAGTAGTCCATTTGTAAGGTACACTCTCTTTGACAACATGTGGTTGTGTTTGGGACATAGGTCGGAGCTTACTTGGCCCTTAAATGACTGATAAAGTTTGTTTGCAGAAGACCAATGACCTAGATGACTTGGTCCACATTGTAATTTTCAATTCTTGATACATTACTATTGGTGCATGTGTGTGTTACATGTATTATGACTCCTTAACCGAAAATTGAAATGTATGACAATTTGAGTTGTTACAGGTTTGCATTTGTCTATTGTGTAGGGTTGTAACTATGTGAAATGAAGAAGGCATGGCTTGTCTACACTAGGCTTGCTTGCCTTTACAACATATGTCATAGCTTGGTACATGGCATCAGAGTAGAATATGTGTATGTGTATGTGTTGAGTATGTGTTTTTGATTAGTGGTAAGCATTTCCACATTCCTAAACAATTGCTTGATTGGTGCTTGACTAATTTGTTGTGGATAGGGAACCTGTATCATGTGGCAAAGTCACCTTGTCATGGTATGGTCAGTGCGATTAGTCAACTTAATTCATGGTACTGTAGGTGTCAGTTAGGTGGCTTAGCTAGTGTAAAACAATGTTTATATTGAGGGAAATACATCATATTTTGTTGTGGCATGATATTGGCACTACCTGGGGGTGTTGGTGGACAGGATGTAATGAGACTCGTGTACTGTATGATGGAAGTGTTATCTTGTGTTATCTTGTGAATGTGATGACCATACCTGACTTTCTGTTTTTCAGCATCAGCACCGCCAGGTGAAGGAGACATAGCAGAGCCGAGTGGGGAAGCTTCTGGTCACGGGACCTCCAGTCACGAGAACACCGACAGAAAGGGACCAAGTGGCCCAGAGGGCGAGGGAAGTGCCACGGGGGAGACTGCATCCACTACATCTTCTTCGGAATCCTCCTCCAGTGGCCACTCCCTAGTGGTGGCAGACCCATCTGGGACCAACCACAGTACCATCTCTGTCCGCCACCATCCATTCTTTCCCCGCCCTCCCTGTAACTCCCAACCCAGTTGGATGTGCCTGGCCATCCAAAAGGATGGGGGTCTCCATTGCCGAAGTCACCGCTGCCCCAGCCCCTGTTAGCCCTGCTGACCTCCTGAGGTCTATCTTTGTGGGTCAGTCGACCATCATAAATGCCATCGAGGGATTGGGAACTCAAATCCAACAGAGCAATGCATTCTTGGAGGGCATCCACAGTGCACTGGCTGGCCTACAGAGATCTTTCCAGGCTCTGACCTCCACACTGAAGGCAGCCAGTCACCCCTTGTCTACCGTCCCCCCTCCACCTTTATCTTCCTAGACTGATTCCCCCCTTACCCTACCCAGCCAAAGCACACAAACAGACTTGCATGCATCCACAGACAAGGGAAGTGCACACAAACTTAAGCAGCACAAGACTCGTCATTGGCATGCAAGCAAACAATATCCACCTGCAGACAAAGCAACAGTAACGACCTGCCCTGACACCACAACCACCCCCAGAATCACAGACACAACACCTGACACACCTCCATACATCACTCTAACATTCACTGATTCAACCACCACACCTATCCTACCTGCGGACAGCACCACAACAGACCCTCAGACATCCACTCCAGTCACCACACCCACAGACACCACAACCACTGATGCCTACATGCAGCACATCAACCAAACATGCAGTCACCACCCGAACAGACAGCCACCCACCACAGCATCCGCCAGAACCTCCGCCACCCCTCAACCCAAGACACATAAATGCCTTCACTCATCTACCTAACAGACACCCACCACCCACAAGCATACCTCCCATACACACACACCCAAGACATCCACACCTAAACATCAAACAACCACTCCCTCAAACTCTACACCCAAACCCCCAGCACATCAACCAAACATGCAGTCACCACCCCAACAGACAGCCACCCACCACGGCATCCGCCAGAACCTCTACCACCCCTCAACCCAAGACACATAAATGCCGTCACTCATCCACCTAACAGACACCCACCACCCACAAGCATACCTCCCACACACACACCCAAGACATCCACACATAAACATCAAACAACCACTCCCTCACCCTCTACACCCAAACCCCCTTCTGATGGCTGTCCCCATGTGTCGAAGAAAGTTTTTCTTTGTGAACTTGGTCTTTTCCCTACTCTCCCCCAGTGACACCCCTAAACGTTCTTTGACTCTCTCCCAGGGCATCTCTTCCACCTCCAAGGCCTTCTCTACCCTTCCTGCCAGCACCCATGCCCTTTCCCCACCAAAAAGAAGTCCACCTCTCCCAAGCCAAAGCCTATGCCCCACCCCCAAGCCTAAGCCCAACCTACCCCTCCCCCCCCAAGAATCCCTGAAGTGCCTGCTTGCCCCCTGATGCCCCTACCTGTGGAGGTTACATGGCAGTCAGGAGTCAAGTAGGGGCACCTTTTAGTGCCTTTGGTGCTGTTTTTAGGACACTGGACTGGCCTATGGCCTTGGACAATCTTATTCAATTCCATAATTTTTTATCAATTAAACCAACCAGTTGTTGGTATTTCTGGTTACGTCTTTGTCCTTCATTTTGTTTCCTGGGTTTGAGTTGTTCCTGGCTGACATTGGTTGTGTGCCAGTATTTGTGTGTGTGTGCTGCTCGATGCTTCTTGTATTGTTTGAACAGTCTGTGAGGTTGTGTGCAGGGCTTTTATCCTCCAGGGACAGGGTTTGTTTTGTGTGATGGGTATGTGTATGTAGCTGGAAAGTTGTCACAGTGGTGTGTTGTGGTTGTGTTGATATGTGTTTGTTGCAGTGCTGTGTGGCTTTGTGTGTTTAGCCTGTTTGAGTCTGCGTGTACTGTGCATGGCAATTGTTTCGGTGTTCTGTTTGTGTGTGATGTGTGTGGCGATTGCTAGGTTGTATGATGGTGTAATTGTGTGTCACAGATGGTTGTATATTGTGTTGTATGTGTATGGAGTCCCTGGCCAGTGTTGGTTGTGAGTGTTTGACGTGTTTATATTTGTGCGGTTGTGGTGTTGTTGTTACAAGTTTGTATGTTGTATGTGAATTTGTGAGGCTGGGCCTGTGCGGTGTTGCCATGTGTAACTGTGTGTTATTGACAGGTGGTTTCTGTGTGCTGGCTGCAGTGTGCATGCTGTGTATGTGTGGGTGTATGTGTTGCTGTATGTGAGTGTGTGTGTCACTGTCCTGTTATGTATGAGTATAGCCCTCACACCCCCTTTCCTATGGTATGTTATGTAACTGTTCAAATTTATACATTTTACTAATGTAACAGGTGAGTATGTGTACTTACTGTTGTTGTTGTCCTCGTCGTCAGTGATTCCGTTGTCTTTCTGCAAGCAGGAGCAGAGGGATGACGTCTAGTGGTGGTTCCATAGTGGCTCTGGATGAGTATGGCTTTCTGGAGATGAGTGTCCCCCTTTTATACTGTTCATTAGCGCCTGGTGCTTCATGGTGGTCCGACCGTGGCGGAAATGTTGGCGGGGAGCAACCTCATAATTAGTCCGGCCGAAACATGGTCTCTGTAGCACACATAAACCCAATTTTTTATATTCTGTAGAGTACTAATGGACATAGGCCCTCATTTTGACCCTGGCAGCCCTAACACTGCCAGGGCCGCGGTGGCGGTCTCACCTCCAATGGGATGGCGGTGAAGACCGACACATTAAGAGTGTAGCGGTTTGGCCACTGTCAAACCGCCACTTCCCCGCTGGTACCGCCAGAGTGGTAGGACAGCCGGGCCGGAGGAGAGTACCTCCAGGTCGGCTGTCCACTGAAGACTACCTGTGGTATTAGGAGTCGCCTGTCTGCCGGGGTTTCCGCAGTGGTAGAACCTCCACGAAAACCCTGGCAGAAAGGCTGCTGGAGACAGGAAATTATTTTCCTGTCGCCGGCAGACGACTCCCCCACCCCCCATTCCAAGGCAGCACCCCTCTCCCCCAATCCCCCTACTAAGACAGCACCCCATCCCCCCACCCCTTCCAAGACAGCACCCACCTCTCCTCACCCCCTTCCAAGACAGCACCCACCACCCAACCCACCTTCCAAGACAGCACCACCCTCCCTGCATACACGCACACACACCCTCACGCACCCTGCATACACGCAATCACCAACACACATACATACACATGTTCACTAACACACATGAACCAACACACATACATACATGCATACATACACGCATTCACCAACAAGCATATATATATGCATTCACCAACATGCATACATACACGCATTCACCAACATGCGTACATACACACACTCACCAACACGCATACATACAAGCATTCACTCGCACGAACAGACATGCATTCACACAAACATACCAACACACACACTTCAACAATCACACATGCATACACATACGCATCTACAGTTACATTCACACACACATATACACTTACATTCACACATGCATACACAAAACCCCTCTCCCCTGTCGGACGATCAACTTACCTTGTCCAGCGAGGAGGTAATCTGCCAAGGAACGGGAAAAGGCGCTTCCACCACTGGCAGTTTTTGCAACAGTAGGGAAAGGATTGGACTCAGGAGGGTAACATTTACTAGTCCCACTCCAGTCAGTGCAACACTATGGAAAGCATGAGATTCAGAGGAGGTAAAATTTACTAATCCCACCCCATTCACTGGTACTGTGCAAAGAGAGTGCTTCACTTCAAACCAACATCATATTTTAACAACTCCATTAAATACCCCAAAATATAAAACTCTAATTTTTTTAATTAAGGGGCTGATTACGACTTTGAAGGTTCGGACTACTAGTCCACTGCAGCAGCAGTCGGGAGAATGCCATCAAGGTGGCAGCATACTGATCTCCCCATTACAACATTCCCGCGGAGCTGGTGGTGTGTTTGCTGAGCAGTAAAGGCGGAGGCATGCTTTGGCTCTAGGAGAGAGCCTGAAGTCAATGCTGGCTACATTGCTGCACCTCAAGCAAGTCGGGCGCACTGTTTCAATACTCCATGTCGTTCATGGCAAACAGTGTGCGCACCGACATTGCAGGCATAGGGAGGAACAACATGGGCCCTGGCCACAATCCACATGGGCTTTTGACCATGGGGCCTTTTTTTGTGGCCCTTTACCTGCCTTTTCGCCAACCTTTTTATGTCGGTGTCCCCACCATGAAAAGATTGGGGAAAGGCAGATCATAATACACACAGCGGTACCAATGCCAGCACCCCCCCACTGACCGCCACTGTCCCTACCACCTCCACCGCTTTAGCTCAAATGTCGGCTGTGGCGGTGGTCTTGTGGCAGTCCGTCAGTACAGATCATAACTGGGTGGTCGGACCGGAAAGGAGGCGCCAGTCAAACAGTCAAAGACAGTATGGTCGGTCCCAAGACTGCCAAAGTCGTAATCAGGACCCAAAAATCTCTTCATTTTAACAAAATTTACTATTACAAATTTGAATAGTTATTATCAATTAACACAAATATAATTAATATAATTCCCACTAACAGAACATCCAACAATTAAAATGTAATGAAAATAAAGAAAGTATAACACAGTTAACTTATGAAATAATTAAAAAAGAAATTTTTGAAAAATTGAAAACCTTTTTTTAATGTATAATTACTTAACTACCTTCCCCCATTACTGTACAAACTAAACAGCACACACCTAAAATGCAACTTAATTATCAATGAAAAAAATGATAAAGTAATAATTAATTATCAATCAATTATTTATTAATTAACTTCCAACCCTGTAACCCTAAAAACACAACACACACCTAACATATATTCTAAAAAATATCATAATCACACAATTTTCATAATGAATTACCAATTTAATATTTGATAATTATTTAAATTAATTATTAATTAATTATTATTAATTTACTTCCCACCCTGCACTCCTATAAATCCCACAATCTGCACCTAAAACATAACTTAAAAAATAAATGAGAGAATTTACATAATTATTTTCCACTTAAATAATTAATATTAAAAAATTAATCTTTAATTCATTGTAATTTAATTACTTCCCACCCTATACCCCTACGAAACACCCAACCCGCACCTAAAACCTCACTAAAACAAAAAAACTAAAATAATAATTTACATAATTTTCAAATAAGTAACTAATAATCATTACAAATTAATTATTAATTATAACTAATACACTCCTCACCCAATACCCCTACAAAACCCACAGCCCACTACAACACTAAAAATTACAATAAACAATTAAATACATTTAAAATACAACTACAAATTTACAAACTATAATAAAAAACATTAACAATGTTTATATAAACAATTTATAACATATACAATTAAAACATATACTAAAAACATAAAAATAATGTAAAAATGATATTATTGACAACTTTATTTTTTAAATGGTATCAACAACATGGATATTTTTAACCCCTCGGGTGCCTTGGACGTAACGTTACATCCTGGGCAGCACCACACGGGTGCTCAGGATGTAACCATTACATCCTGCCATTGGCCCTCGGGGGAAGCGCTAGCGCTCCCGTCGAGGGCCTGACACCCCCCCTCCCGGGCAGGGATGGAAGAGGAATCGCTTCCCCTTCCAACCCTGCCCTCCCCTGACCCTCTGTGGCGTCTGATGACATCAGCATGCGATCGTGCGCTGACCCTATCAGAGACTGCCCCCTCTGCTCTGGAATCTCAGCTTCCAGCGGGGATTGGAGGAGAAATGCAAAAGCATTTCTCTCCTGATCACGTGGAGGGGGCGAGAGGCATTAAAAGAAAGGAAAGGCCTTTCCTTTCCTTTGATGTCTCTCTCTCTGCATTTTGTCCACTAGACACTAGGGAGTTTTAGTTTTTTTGTTTATTGTTATAAGTGGAGTGGCCCCTTGGGCAAGGGCCGCTCCCCAGGGGGACAAATTATTTTTAGGCCTTTTCTGCCCCTCTCGGGCAGATCAGCCTATTATAATTCGGCCAATCTGCCCCCATGGGGGCAGAAACCGCTAGACACCAGGGATTTTTTTAAATGTATTTTTTGATGTGGGGAGAGACCCCTTAGGCAAGGGTGGCTCCCCTGGGGGCCATTTCTGCCCCCCTTGGGGGAGATCGGACTATTTTTATTAGGCCAACCTACCTCCAAGGGGGGCAGAAACCACTAGACACCAGGGATTTTTTTTTGTGGTCAATTTCATCCAAGGGGAGCGACCCTTGCATAAGGGGTTGCTCCCCACATCTAAAAATACATAAAACAAAACAAAAATGTTATGTTAATTTTTTTAGGCCGTTTCTGCTCCCCTTGGGGGCAGATAGGCCTATTTCCATTAGAATGACAGTGGGTGAGCATGGGTGAACACAAAAAAGCACATAGAATTACTGAAATGGATGCATGGAGGCATACAATGAGATACATAGGTAGAGTGACGAGCAAAGGGGTAACACAGGGAGGGTATTTGGACAAAATATCAAATTTGAAATTTCGAGATACACAAATATGGAGTTTTAAATATCATGATCCACAAATATCGTCATGCAGGAATAAATAACGTTGACAAGAATATCGATTTTAGACGTAATATTGATTTTAAAAACATCTATCTGATTAATATCAATGTTAACCCCTTCGCTGCAAGGCCTTTTCCCCCTCAGGTGCCAGGCCTTGTTTTGGCTATTTGAGGCAGTTCACGTTTAGGCTTCCATAACTTTTTGTCCACATAAGCTACCCACGCCAAATTTGCATCCTTTTTTTCCAACGTCCTAGGAATTCTAGAGGTACCCAGAGTTTGCGTTTTACCCCTGGAGGAGACCAAGAAATTAGCCAAAATACAGCAAAAATGTCATTTTCAAAAAACTAATGGGAAAAAAGGGCTGCAGAAGAAGGCTTGTGTTTTTTTCCCCTGAAAATGGCATCAAAAAAGGATTTACAGTGCCAAAAGCACCATCTTCCCAGCTTTCAGCAACAGGCAGACTTGAATCAGAAAACCACATTTTTCAACACACTTCTGGCATTTTACTGGGACATACCCCGTTTTTACCAGATTTTGTGCTTTTAGCCTCCTTCCAGTTAGTGACAGAAATAGGTGGGAAACCAATGCTGTATCCCGGAAAGATAAACATTTCTGAAAAGGAGTCAACATTCTGAATTCAGCAAGGGGTCATTTGTGTAGATCCTACAAGGATTTCCTGCAGAAAATAACAGTTGAAATAAAAACAAATTGAAATTGAGGTGAGAAAAACAGGCCTTTTTCTCCACGTTTTACTCTGTAACTTTTTCCTGCGATTTCAGAATTTTGAAACCAATATACCGTTATGTCTGCTGGACTCTTCTGGTTGAGGGGATATATAGGGCTTGTAGTTCTTCATCAAGAACCCTAGGTACCCAGAGCCAATAAATGAGCTGCACCTTGCAATGTGTTTTCATTGTATATTGGGTATGCAGCAATTAATTTGCCAAAATATAAAGAGTGAAAAATAAGTATCAAGGAAACCTTTGTATTTCCAAAATGGGCACAAGATAAGGTGCTGAGGAGCAGTGGTTATTTGCACATCTCTGAATTCCGGGGTCCCCACGATAGCATGTGAATTACAGTGCATTTCTCAAATAGATGTCTTTTTTGCACACTGTCTTACATTTGGAAGGAAAAAATGTAGAGAAAGACAAGGGGCAATAACACTTGTTCTTCTATTCTGTGTTCTCCCAAGTCTCCTGATAGAAATGGTACATCACTTGTGTGGGTAGGACTAGTTCCTGCAACAGGAAATGCAACATGGACACATCACATTTTTATATTGAAATCTGATGTGTTTTTTGAAAAGTGCCTTTCTGTTGATTTTGTCCTCTAGCTCAGTCAGCACCTAGAGAAACCTATCAAACCTGTGCATTTTTTAAAACTAAAAACCTAGGGGAAACCAGATGGGGTGACTTGTGGGGCTCTTACCAGGTTATGTTACCCAAAACGCTTTGCAAACCTCAAAATCTGGCCAAAAAACACTTTTTCCTCATATTTTGGTGACAGAAAGTTCTGGAATCTGAGAGGAGCCACAAATTTCCTTCCACTCAGCGTTCCCCCAAGTCTCCCCATAAAAATGGTACCTCACTTGTGTAGGTAGGCTAAGTGCCCGTGACAGGAAATGCCCCAAACCACAGTGTGGACACATCACATTTTCCCGAAGAAAACAGAGCTGTTTTTTGAAAAGTGCCTAGCTGTGGATTTTGGCCTCTAGCTAAGCCGGCACCTAGGGAAACATACCAAACCTGTGCCTTTTTGGAAAACTAGACATCTAGGGGAATCCAGGACGGGGTGACTTGTGGGGCTCTCCCAGGTTCTGTTACCCAGAATCCTTTGCAAACCTCAAAATTTGTCAAACGAACACTTTTTCCTCACATTTCAGTGACAGAAAGTTCTGGAATCTGAGAGGAGCCACAGATTTCCTTCCACTCAGCATTCCCACAAGTCTCCCCATATACATGGTACCTCACTTGTGTGGGTAGGCTGAGTGCCCAGACATGAAATGCCTGAAAACACAACGTGGACACATCACATTTTCCC
Source organism: Pleurodeles waltl (assembly GCF_031143425.1). NCBI lineage: Eukaryota > Metazoa > Chordata > Amphibia > Caudata > Salamandridae > Pleurodeles > Pleurodeles waltl. The sequence continues at coordinate 789,667,608 of NC_090450.1, forward strand.
AAAGAACTCAGCTGTTTTTTGCAAACGTGCCTAACTGTGGATTTTGGCCTCTAGCTCAGCCGGCACCTAGGGAAACCTACCAAACCTGTGTATTTTTTCAAACAAAACGCCTAGGGGAATCCAAGATGGGGTGACTTGTAGGGCTCTCACCAGGTTCTGTTACCCAGAATCCTTTGCAAACCTTAAAATTTGGCAAAAAAAACACTTTTTCCCCACATTTCTGGGAAACATTTCCTTCCACCTAGCATTCCCCCAAGTCTCCAATAAAAATGGTACCTCACTTGTTTGGGTAGGCTTAGTGCTTGCAAAAGGAAATGCTCCAAAACTCTATGTGGACACATCAAAATGATCAAACACAAAACTAAAACTATGAAAACTAGACACCTGAGGGAGTCCAGGGAGGTGTGACTTGCGTGGATCCCTCAGTGTTTCTTACCCAGAATCCTCAGCAAACCTCAAATTTAGCTCAAAAATCAAATTTCCCACATTTCTGTGTGGGATCACCGCACCGCACCGGGCCAAATTTCCTACCACCCAAGGTTCCCCTCAGTCAAAAATGATACCTCACTTGTGTTGGTAGGCCAACTGCCTGTGACAAGGAAGAGCCAAAAACATGTCAAAATTGAGGGGGAACCAAAGCAGGTCCAAGAGGGCGGTTTGAAAAAAAAAATTTTTAGGCTGACAAGTGGGGCAGAATTGTTATTGGTATAGATGCGACAATGATGGGTGGTAGGACTTTTTTGGATTCCTGCTGATTCTGGAATGTTCCATCACAAAAATGTGGGGAAAATGTGTGATTTTCAGCAAAGTTGGAGGTTTGCAGGGTATTGTGGGTAAGAAAATGGTGCGGGTGCATGTGAATCACACCACCCTGGGCTCACCCAGATGTTTAGTTTTCAGATGTGTCTAGGTCTTGTGGATTTTTCTACAGAGCAGTGTCCCAAAGCCCAAAAAGTGCAGCCTTCACCATTCCAAGTGGGACGATTTTGAGAGTTAGACAAGCTCTCATGGCCCAAATGTAAAACCAAAACCCAAAATAATCAAATGTCCTCTTACTTGCAGTGGGATAAGATATTTTAGTGTGTGGGGAAGAGCTGAAAGACTGTTACCCCCCTCAGTTGGGGTGGGGGCATAACCATGCCCATTCTGGTTGGTAGCCACCACCCCACTATTTATTTTTTTAATTCCGTGGCATCTAGTACGCTTTCTGCCCCCTCCCGGGGAGTGGATCAGGGGTAATTGCCCCATCTTCCTACCTGTGGGCAGAACAACTTTGGCCCCATTTATTTAGGGTGGGGGCATGGCCATACCCCCACCCTCTTTTAAAAATAAATAAATCTCTTCTCGTCTCTGGTGGGCTTTCTGCCCCCCTTGGGGGCAGATGGGCCTTCCAAAAATAGGCCCATCTGCCCCCAAGAGGGGCAGATATGGCCAACCTTAATGTGGCCCAATGGGGAGCGACCCTTGCCCAAGGAGCTGCCCCCCACACAAAACACACAAATACACACACACCAATCCCTGGTGCCTAACTTGTTTCATGTCTATCTGTCTTAGCTATCCTTTTCCATCAATCCTTGTTTGATGAGGGTTTATTCACCCTCAGTGTTTCATTGCATCCCTCCTTCTACCAATTTCAGTCACCCTTGGGGTTTCTTTGTGAGTCACCACCCTGGTTGTGAATGGTGCAGCGAGCACAGCGGCACACACCAAAGTGTTTAAGAAGCCCCTTGAATCGCAATAATAGCAATTTTTTCATGTCAAACTGGGGTTCAGGGGCCACAATTCCCTTGCTTGCATTAGTGCCTTGGCACCTTGCTCCTCCATGTGCACCTCCCTCTATTTAATTCACTCACCCTCAGAGCTTACCTGTGTTATCCCCTATATCTCTACACGTTCAAACTGCACAACTATGCTCTAAACTGGTTACTGCATATTTTACCATTGGTGGACAGACTGCGGCTGTGTGAGGAAGAAGAGTTGAACATCCAAACCAGACCTTACACCCCAATCAGTTCCATTGGCTCGATTTTGAGAATAACCTTTTAAATCTGTACATATTTTTAAGAACACACATCAACAATACAAGCAATCTTCTTTTCTTAGTACTGATACAATTAAAAAATATTTCTATCATGTACATCCTAAATCAACAGTAGTACAAATCTAGGCTTTTTTCAAAACCAAAATTCAAAATGCCACAGTGAACAGCGAGTCTGGCCCTTGAAGCATCAACCCCCTGAGATAGTTCACCAGAGCCCTTTACATTTCCACTAGAGGCTCCTACTTAGTGCTTGACGAGGCAAACTCAATAGCTCCCCATTGTAGGAAAGTTCCATCTTGCCTGGCATGTTACCCCCATATTTCACTGTATGTATGTTGTTTTAGTCCTTGTGTCACTGGGACCCTGCTAGGCAGGGCCCCAGTGCTCATGGTATGTGCCCTTTATGTGTTCCCTGTGTGGTGCCTAACTGTATCACTGAGGCTCTGCTAACCAGAACCTCAGTGTTTATGCTCTCTCTGTTTCTAAATTTGTCACTGCAGGCTAGTGAATACATTTACCAATTCTCATTGGCACACTGTTACACCCATATAATTCCCTTGTATTTGGAACTGAGGTACCCAAGGTATTGGGGTTCCAAGAGATCCCTATGGGCTGCAGCATTTCTTTTGCCACCCATTGGAACAATTCTTACACAGGCCTGCGAATGCAGCCTGCGTGAAATAACTTCCACGTTATTTCAAAGCCATTTTACACTGCACATAAGTAACTTATAAGTCACCTATATGTCTAACCTTCACTTAGTGAAGGTTGGGTGAAAAGTTACTTAGTCTGTGGGCACCCTGGCACTAGCCAAGGTGCCCCCACATTGTTCAGGGCAAATTCCCCGGACTTTGTGAGTGCAGGGACACCATTACATGTGTGCACTATACATAGGTCACTACCTATGTATAGCGTCACAATGGTAACTCCGAACATGGCCATGTAACATGTCTAAGATCATGGAATTGTCACCCAAATACCATTCTGGTATTGGGGGGACAATTACATGATCCCCCGGGTCTCTAGCACAGAACCCGGGTACTGCCAAACTGCCTGCTGCTGCTGCCAACCCCTCAGACAGGTTTCTGCCCTCCTGGGGTCCAGGCAGCCCTGGCCCAGGAAGGCAGAGCAAAGGATTTCCTCTGAGAGAGGGTGTTACACCCTCTCCCTTTGGAAATAGGTGTGAAGGGCTGGGGAGGAGTAGCCTCCCCCAATCTCTGGAAATGCTTTGATGGGCACAGATGGTGCCCATCTCTGCATAAGCCAGTCTACACCGGTTCAGGGATCCCCCATCTTTGCTCTGGCGCGAAACTGGACAAAGGAAAAGGGAGTGACCACTCCCCTGACCAGTACCTCCCAGGGGAGGTGCCCAGAGCTCCTCCAGTGTGTCCCAGACCTCTGCCATCTTGGAAACAGAGGTGTTGGGGGCACACTGGCCTGCTCTGAGTGGCCAGTGCCAGCAGGTGACGTCAGAGAATCCTTCTGATAGGCTTTTACCTTTCTTGGTAGCCAATCCTCCTTTCTTGGTAGCCAAACCTCCTTTTCTGGCTATTTAGGGTCTCTGCTTTGGGATATTCTTCAGATAACGAATGCAAGAGCTCACCAGAGTTCCTCTGCATCTCCCTCTTTGACTTCTACCAAGGATCGACCGTAGATTGCTCCAGGACGCCTGCAAAACCGCAACAAAGTAGCAAGACGACTACCAGCAACATTGTAATGCCTCATCCTGCCGGCTTTCTCGACTGTTTCCAGGTGGTGCATGCTCTGGGGGTAGCCTGCCTTCACCCTGCACCAGAAGCTCCGAAGAAATCTCCTGTGGGTCGACGGAATCTTCCCCCTGCTAACGCAGGCACCAAAAGACTGCATCACTGGTCCTCTGGGTCCCCTCTAATCCTGATGAGCATGGTCCCTGGAACACAGGAACTCTACCCAAGTGACTCCCACAGTCTAGTGGCCCTTCAGTCCAAGTTTGGTGGAGGTAATTCCTTGCCTCCCCAGGCTAGACTGCAAACCTGTGTACTGCGTGATTTGCGGCTGCTCTGGCTTCTGTGCACTCCTCCAGGGTTTCCTTTGTGCACAGCCTAGCCTGGGTCCCCAGCACTCCGTCCTGCAGTGCTCAACCCGCTGAGTTGGCCTCCTACGTTGTGGGACCCTCTTTTGTAACTCTGCGTGGACTCTGGTTTACAAATCTTCCAAGTGCCTGTTCAGGTACTTCTGTGGGTGCTGCCTGCTTCTGTAAGGGCTCTCTGAGTTGCTGAGTACCCCCTCTGTCTTCTCCTTCAAGTGGTGACATCCTGGTCCTTCCTGGTCCTCAGCAGCACCCAAAATCCTCTACTGCAACCCTTGCAGCTAGCAAGGCTTGTTTGCAGTATTTCTGCCTGGGAACACCTCTGCAAGCTTCATCGCAACGTGGGACACCTTTCCTCCAAAGGAGAAGTTCCTAGTCCTCTTCTTTCTTGCAGAACTCCAAGCTTCTTCCAACCGGAGGTAGCTTCCTTGCACCTTCATCCGGGGTTTTCAGGGCTCCTGCCCCCCCTGGACATTGTTGCGACTATTGGACTTGGTCCCCTTGCTTTTCAGGTCCTCAGGTCCAGGAATCCGTTTTCAGTGCACTGCTGGTGTTTGTGGTTCTTGCAGAATCCCCCTATCACGACTATTGTGCTCTCTTGGGGTAGTAGGTGTAATTTACTCCTACTTTTCATGGTCTTGGGCTGGGGTATCTTGGACACCCTGACTGTTTTCTTACAGTCCCAGCGACCCTCTACAAGCTCCCATAGGTCCGGGGTCCATTCGTGATTCGCATTCCACTTTTGGAGTATATGGTTTGTGTTGCCCCTATACCTATGCTTGCCTATTGCAACCTATTGTAATTCTACACTGTTTGCATTACTTTTCTGACTCTTTCTTACCTATTTGTGGTTTGTGTACATATAACTTGTGTATATTACTTACCTTCTTACTGAGGGTACTCACTGAGATACTTGTGGCATATTGTCATAAAAATAAAGTACCTTTATTTTTAGTAACTCTGTGTATTGTGTTTTCTTATGATATCGTGCATATGATATAAGTGGTACAGTAGGAGCTTTGCATGTCTCCTAGTTCAGCCTAAGCTGCTTTGCCATAGCTACCTTCTATCAGCCTAAGCTGCTAGAAACACCTCTATTCTACTAATAAGGGATAACTGGACCTGGCACAAGGTGTAAGTACCTTTGGTACCCACTACAAGCCAGGCCAGCCTCCTACACCCATTATTAATGAAGCCCCTTAGGCCTACTAGTAAATTAGTCCCTAAACCATTCCAGGGCCAACCAAAATATGGTCCTCTCTGGCGCTCCTTAATGATGGACTTGAGCACAGGGCCGGATCTAGGACTGTGCAACCAGTGCCACTGCACGAGGAGCAGACTTCGGGTGGGGGCCCTTGTTTGCAGGTATAATATGGTTTTAAAAGTACCTGCTACCACGTTCCTTGCCTTCAGCTTTTTTCAGGCAACAATAGAAATTTCAAGATAACTCTGATGATTAATGTTGTTCCTGGAGAGAGTTTGGAGTATTGTCTAGTGGAAGTTTTGACTCATCGTAGGGCTAGCACAGAGGGTTAATATGCCATTTGCAAAGAACATGTACCATGCAGATCTCAAATAAATTGGTCAGTGGGTTACTGCTTTTTTCAGAGAGATCCTTTTGTTGCTTGCAGTTTATAAGTTAAAATCCTAATATAGCACAGTGAGCAAATGATTAGAGCGTTATGATTTGTTCCCCAGACTTTCATTAACCCAATGTTGCAAAAAGGTTTAATTTGAGTAGAAATCAATTCTTATTGTTAAAGAGAATCCCCAATTACTGTGGTACATTTTAAATTCTGAGTTTGTGCTTCTCCACACCAAGCATTCTGAAACTATACTGCTTACCAGAATGGATGACATGCGAACCCTACACCTTGTAGTCCTCTTTCTTATGTAACATTTCCTTAACACTGACTTACACATGTAGGATAATTGTCTCTATATAATGTGCATGTGATGTAAAGTGCTCTTACACCCTACACTTGTATGAGTGGCACTATACAACAAATTAAAATAATCTGCTTGAGAATTTTTTATGGAGACTTGAGAGGCACTGTTAAAGGGTGGTAGTGAGGGAATTGTGGCAGAGGTGGTCATGGGGGGGGGCACCAGAAAACATTGTCACACTGGGAACCACAAGCTTGGGCAGCTGGGTAATACCTTGGTCCCCTTGCGCATTTACCATCATCTGAATAACCCCTGTGCAGTGATAAAGAATAGACGTTGTAGCCCCTAAACCCCAGTCCTCCTGCACACTGCTGCCCCACTACCGTTCCTTGATATACAAATTGGAGCCAACTCCAGAATTTACCTGATATTATAGGGTCAGATTCCAATGGGCTTTAGCCATGCCCACTCTTGCCATTCTTTCTTTGTTGTGCTTGTCTTAAATGTTTCACTTTTATTGGTGCATTGTGCTTAATGTCCCTTAGTTGCGTGCAAAGTTCCTGCGCAGGGCGCTTCCTCCTGTTATAGCATGTGATGGCCCCTCCTCCCGCTTCCTGTCTGGTTTCGGTTTTCCCTTTAATCTGAGCCGCAATCCTTTCTCCTTGTGTTTCGGCCCCAGGCTTCAAGGTATGTTTTTTTAACAGGTGAGCTTTGTTTGTTTTATCAGACTTCACTGTTCTCTACCCTCACTTAAGTCTTTTTGCGATTTTTGTGGGCTGGACTTGTATTCATCAGCAAACAGTGAAGGCGCCACCTATCTTTCTGTCCTGGGGTGGCTCTGCGATGGCCGTTTCATGAGCAGTAGTTTCACCGTAAAATTTGTGTCGGAATATTCTGCCAATTATTCTTGCGGACAAGAGGGTTAAACTTGCCATCGCCCCTTACAAAATGTGTCACCAATTCCATTCCTTTATTTTCAGAACTGCTCTCACTCTTTGTAAAGCCCCGTTGTTTGACAATGATGTGTCCTCAACTAGAGTGGCAGAAGAAACTGGCCTTATCCGAGTGCCGGTGACTGGAGGGGTGGGCAGACGGGGAGGGTCTGGGTGGTATCTTGCTCGGATGGTGTCCCGGGGTTACGACAAGCGCTTCTGTTGAGCCGGCTTGGGCTGTTGCTTAGCTGGGACGGCTGCTCAGGCCGCTTCCCCTCTAGCCCTTCAGTCCAACCTAAGCTGGCAGCAGGGTGGATCAGTTGCACCGTGGCCGCTTCCTGTCTTAGCACCCCAGGCAAAACCCGCCCACCTGCGCCCCCATCACCCTGTACAAGCAGCAGCAAGAGGAGGAGAGGTGGCAGTGTTACAGAGGAGCAGTCTTGGATGGGAAGGACAGCAGCAGCCACTGATCCCGGGAAACCAAAGTACAGAGGATTGGTGAGCTCTCCACAATGTTTCTGAAGAATGCACGTCTGTGTGCAGACTCCCAGGGGTCCTGCGCTCAGCTAATTACAGGCACATTCTATGTAAATACAAAAAGTACTCCACAAACAAGGCCCTTTGTGATACAGCATACAAGGCAGGGCATAGTGCAGCCGCTATACATCCATGCTGCTTTGCCAGTCACCCCACAACTGTAGGACAAAACCCAGCTGTACCAATTACCTGATGTGCGCCACTAACGTCTGTAGCCAGTATCCCCAGCTAAGCCATCCCTCTGACTGCTGGGCCAGTCACTCACTACCCTGCTTCTTGCCTACCACTGTGCACTCATCCACAGCTATACAAGTTTCCTGATTGCTGTGTCAGTCACACCATTGCTGTCCAGCAGTATCTGTGCCAGTTACTCACTGCTATGCTAGTCGTCCAGAATTATGCCAGCCTCCTGACCAAACCACCCCGGCCCACCCCACCCCTCCAATCAGACTCTGCCAGTCACCCTACAGCGGCTTACTTTACCCACTGCTGGCCTTGTTTGTACTATCATTGCTATAGGCCTGGGGGTTACATATATGGTTACTCTGCACTATTTATTGCCATTTTCTTTTTGCGTGATTATGCTTTCTAGGGGCTAACTATATAGTTACATGACTATGGCCCTCATTCTGACCCTGGCGGTCGGCGGAGAGACGGCGGTCGGACCGCGAACAGACCGGCGGTATTAAAAATGGCATTCTGACCGCGGCGGTCCCCGCCGCGACCGACCGCTACTTCTCCACTCCGACCGCCGCGGCGGTCATGACCGCGGGGCTGGAGTTTGCGCACTCCGGCCCGGCGGTCGTCCCAAGACCGCCAAGGGTATTATGACCCTGCCTACCGCCGCGGTTTCTTGCGGGCGGGAACCGCCGTGCGAACCATGGCGGTAAGCACTATCGGGGCCAGGGAATTCCTTCCCTGGCACTGATAGGGGTCTCCCCCACCCCCCACTACCCACCCGAGTCCTCCCCCCACACCCTCCACCCCCCTGCCACCCCCCAGAGGTGGTACGAACCCCCTCCCCACCCCCACCCCGACATGCACATACATGTACCCCGACATGCACACACCCCCAACATGCACATATACACGCCCCCTACACACACATACACAACGGGGACACATACCCGCACACATACATGCCGACATGCGCACCTGCCGAACAGCACACATTACCCATAGACACAGCAGCACCCCCCGCCCGCATACACGCACTCACACACCCACTCTACACACTCACACGCACACCCCCATGCACGCCCACATCACACAACACCCCCCCACCCCCTCCCCTCACGGACGATCAACTTACCTTGTGCGTTGGTCCTCCGGGAGGCGACGGGAGCCATAGGGACGTGACCGCCAACAGAAGACCGCCAACAGAAGACCGCCACACAGAAATGTGGGTCGTAATTCTGTGGGCGGTGTTCTGCTGGCGTGGCGGTGGAGGTTGACCAGTCTCCACTTTCCCGCCGACCGCCAGTGTGGCTGCTGGCGGTTTTCCGGCGGAACGCTCCCAGCGGTCAGAATGCGCACAGCGGCACACCGCCGCGGTCGGCGGTCTTCACCGCGGCGGTAACTCAGCGGTCTTGCGAAAAGACCGCCAAGGTCAGAATGAGGGCCTATGTTTTTTACACATGCTATTTTCATTGTGGTGTCCTCTAGGGGCTGTTCTAAGCATTACAATCATATCAACTTATTTGTGGCACAGAAACTTGCCCCATAATGCTTTGCAGGGTATTACTTTTACCAAACATTTTTGCTCATTCCTTGGCCTGTAGTGGTCCTAAGACAATGGGACAACCGTCAAAACATTGACCACAATGTGCTCTTTCTGCATACACCATCTCTGGGTCCCTACACTATGTGTGTGGGGACTCCAAAACAATAACCCCTCCCACCATGCAATGTCTTTTAAGCTTTCTCATGGCTAGTTTTGTTTCAAAATCCTTGTTTGTAACTTCATTGCAGAAGGTCTCCTGGTTCTAAAAATGTTTCCTAGGGGCTAAGCATATGGTTATACTGTATTATTGTCTCCTTTTTTCATGGGGTTGTTCCCTCTAGGGGCTAACAATATGGTTACATGACCATGTTTCTTACAAATGATACTTTTGTTATAGTGCTCTCTAAGGGATGTTTTGAGCATTACAGTTTAACCGGTTCTGTGCCTTGGACGAGATTACAGTTCCCCTGTGCCTTGGACGAGATCATCTCGTCCTAGGCACAGGGGAACTTGGGGGCGCGCTAGCGCGCCCCCCCGTGCACCCCCCTTCCCACCCAGGCGGGGATGGAAGGGGAAGACCTTCCCCTTCCACCCCCGCCCCCCCCACGGCAATCCGATGACGTCAGCGCGCGCACAGTGCGCTGACGTCATCTAGTGTTGCCGGCGCGCTGGAAGCCATTTGCTTCCAGCACGTCTTCGGAGCAGGAGCTCTAAGGTGAGTCCTCTCCGTTTTTGGGGGGCGGGGGGGTTGAGAAAACAGACACGGTGGGAAAGGAAAGGGTTTTTCCTTTCCCCCTGTGTCTGTTTTCTCAAGATTCCTGCTCCACGATCGCGAATCTCCACTAGCCACCAGGGATCTTTTTTTATGTGTGTTTTTGGGGGCGACCCCTTGGGCAAGGGGGCAATTTTTATTTGTATTTCGCCCCCCCCTGGGGGCAGATCAGCCGTGTTTTCGGCGGATCTGTCCCCAGGGGGGTGAGGTGGGCGAAAACCACTAGACACCAGGGATATCTTTGTTTATGTGTGTTTTTGGGGGCGACCCCTTGGGCAAGGGTGGCCCCCCCCGGGGGCAATTTTTATTTGTATTTCGCCCCCCCCTGGGGGTAGATCCGCCGATTTTTCGGTGGATCTGCCCCCAGGGGGGGGCGAAAACCACTAGACACCAGGGATATCTTTGTTTATGTGTGTTTTTGGGGGCGACCCCTTGGGCAAGGGTCGCCCCCCCCCCAGGGGCAACTTTTATTTGTATTTCGCCCCCCCCGGGGGCAGATCCGCCGATTTTTCGGCGGATCTGCCCCCAGGGGGGGGGGCGAAAACCACTAGACACCAGGGATATGTTTGTTTATGTGTGTTTTTTGGGGGCGACCCCTTGGGCAAGGGTCGCCCCCCCCGGGGGCAATTTTTATTTGTATTTCGCCCCCCTCGGGGGCAGATCCGCTGATTTTTGGGCTGATCTGCCCCCGGGGGGGGGCGAAAACCACTAGACACCAGGGATTTTGTTTTTATTGTTTATTTTGGGGGCAACTCCTTGGGCAAGGGTCGCCCTGGGGAGCTTTTTTTTCTGTTTCGGCCCCCCCGATGGCAGACCAGCCATTTTTTGGACGATCTGGCCCGGGGGGGGGGGTGGAAGCACACTAGGTGCCAGGGATTGTGTTTGGTGTGTGTTTGGGGGCACCCCTTGGGCAACGGTCGCCCCCCTAAGGTGGGTAAAATTTGTATTGCCCATCTCTGACCGTAATTTTGTAGGGCCATCTGCCCCCAAGGAGGGCAGAGACCACCAATACGGCAGGGATTTTTTTGTTTTGTGTTGTGCTGGGGGTGCCCCCTTTGGGAAGGGTCGCCCCCTGAAAGGGGGCACAGAGGTGTTGCCCATTTCTGCCCCCCTTGGGGTCAGATTGGCCAATTCTTTTACGCCCATCTACCCCGAGGGGGCAGGATCCACTTAGGTACCAGGGACAACTTCTAAGTTCTTGGTGGTGGGGTGTTTGTCAACTGGCAAAGTATTTGTATTTGTGATTATAACAATTTATTTCTTCTTTTTCTTCTAGTTCAACGCTTTTGCTTCCTTTGCTGTGGATCTTTGCGGTTTTGGCAGTAGTTGTCCTGTGGTTTGCATAGTTGCATGTTTTAGGTAAGTGAACGCAATTTACTCCAAAGGAGTATTGTTGACATGTTTGTAGGTGGTGTACTAAATGCAGTATTGTGTGTTTGACATTGTCCTTAGATTTGAGCACAGTGGTGTTTGTGTTGTCATATGTCTAAAATGCTTTTTTCTTTTTTCTTTTTAGTGGGATATCATTGGTGATTGCTGTCTGTGCAGAGTAGTTGCTTGGTGAGTAGCTATTTCAGGCAACTGTGCGGTATAGTTTTTTGTAGTACATAACTCTTTGTGATAAAGCTACACTTTGTTTATTACTTATTTTAGTGCTAGTTGTTGTTGGCAATCCATTTGTTGTTAGGATCATGGCTAGCCGCAAAGTGACCGCTCAGCAGGTTGTTCGCATGCTCTTTGAGTCGTCTTCAGACCATGATTACGACACTGACTCTGCATCTGAGGCAGAGGAGGAAGCAGGAGATTCTGGAAGTGAGTTTTCTGTCGGAGAGTATTCTTCTGATGAGGAAGCTACTCTCAGTGCAGATGAAGGGCCTGTGTTAGAGGAGGACATTGATGTGCCAAGAGTGCAGCAGCCTGGGGCTGCAGGGTTTACCATTGGAAGACCTGACACCTGGATTGCCCCAAACATGGAGCAGCCACAGTTACCTGCATTTACTGGTCTCCCAGGGTGTAGAGTTAATACGGAAAACTTTCTGCCTGTCCATTTCTTTCACTTGTTTATGGACGATGTATTTTTGGAAGTGATTGTGGAGCAGACAAATGTGTATGCAGAGCAATATTTGCGGGACAACGCTGCCAGACTTAAGCCTCAGTCTAGAGCTACTCATTGGGTTCCCACATATCTGGAAGAGATGAAAAGGTTTTTAGGTTTGTCTTTTTTGATGGGGTTGATCAGGAAGCCGTCACTGGCTTCTTATTGGTCTACTAGTCCCTTGATGGCAACTGCTATATTTCCTGCAACTATGACACGTAATCGGTATTTGCTTCTTCTTCGTATGCTGCATTTTGTAGACAATGCTTTAGCCTTGCCACGAGATCACCCTGATTGTGACCGCCTTTTTAAGATTAGGCCTGTCCTTGATCATTTTGTGGATCGGTTTTCAGAGGTCTATGTCCCAGGCAAAGAGATAAGTGTGGACGAGTCTTTGGTCCTTTTCATGGGGCGTTTAGTTTTTAAGCAGTACATTCCTAGTAAGAGGGCACGGTATGGGATTAAATTGTATCTGCTGTCAGAAAGCAGTACAGGATATGTGTATAATTTCCGTGTCTACACTGGTAGGGATTCCAGTATTGACCCTCCTGGTTGTCCGACCACTTTTGGAGTTAGCGAAAAAATTGTGTGGGAACTTGCTAGACGGCTGTTTAACAAAGGTCACCATTTGTACGTAGATAATTTCTACACTGGAGTGCAGTTGTTCAAGTTGTTTAGGGTGGACACTGTTGCTTGTGGCACAATCCGTTCTAACAGGAAAGGCTATCCAAGGGAGCTTGTCTGTAAAAAAATTGAGAGGGGACAGTGCAGTGCCTTGCGGAATAATGAGCTGCTAGCTCTGAAATTTTCAGACAGGAGGGATGTGTACATGCTATCGACCATCCATGATGAGAGTACTTCCCCTGTGGCTGTTTGGGGTCAGGTTGCGGAAGTGCGCAACCTGCGTGCATTTTGGACTACAATAGGCACATGGGTGGTGTTGATAGAGTAGATCAGAGGTTAGAACCTTACACTGCTCTTCGTAAGTCATATGTGTGGTATAAAAAGTTGGCCCTACATTTATTTCATTTGGCAACTTTTAATGCCTTTATTGTATACAAGGATTGTTCACCCGAGTCAAGGATGGCATTTGTTAAATTTCAGGAGTCGGTGATAGAAAGCCTTATTGTGGTGGAACCGGCAAGAGTTCCTAGAGTAGAAGTGGTGGAGGATGTGGCTAGATTGAAAGATCGGCACTTTCCAGATCACATTCCTCCCACTCCCAAAAAAGACATGCCCACAAAGAAATGTAGAGTATGTGCCCGGAGATCAATCCGGAGGGAGAGCCGGATGTACTGCCCCGAATGCCCTTCAAAGCCTGGGCTGTGTGTGCCCAGCTGTTTTAGAAGTTACCACACAAGGAAAAACTTTTGGGAAATACCGTGAGCGTAAGCTGTCTGTTTTATATTTTCATATGTTTCACGGTTGGCATCTGTTGTGTATTTAGTTAGAGCTTTTGTGTTTGTAGTTTTGTGCTTATTTTATAATTAGTAGTTTCTTTGTTGTTTATAAATAAAAAAAAAGTGATTGCGGTGTCCGTGGGGTGGCGCTTGGCTGGCGGTGTGCATGGGGTGGCGCTTGGCTGGCGGTGTGCGTGGGGTGGCGCTTGGCTGGGGGTGTGCGTGGGGTGGCGCTTGGCTGGCGGTGTGCGTGGAGTGGCGCTTGGCTGGCGGTGTGCGTGGGGTGGCGCTTGGCTGGCGGTGTGCGTGGGGTGGCGCTTGGCTGGCGGTGTGCGTGGGGTGGCGCTTGGCTGGGGGTGTGCGTGGGGTGGCGCTTGGCTGGCGGTGTGCGTGGAGTGGCGCTTGGCTGGCGGTGTGCGTGGGGTGGCGCTTGACTGGCGGTGTGCGTGGGGTGGCGCTTGGCTGGCGGTGTGCGTGGGGTGGCGCTTGGCTGGCGGTGCCAGCCAAACGGCAGTCCACACTCCCATCAGCTGGTGTGATTCTTGTATCAGGCATGTGGGCGTATGTAAGTGATGGGCCCTTGAGTGGCGCGGTCTGTCGATGTGAGTGTTGTAATGTGCTGGGCCCGTGGCTGGCGGTGTGAATTGTCTTGTGCGTGTCATGTATGAAAGGTGTGTGAATGGACTGTAAAGCGGTTGGTGCCTTGTCGCGGCTTTACAGCTCACGAGCTGTGAGTCATTGGTTCACTTTTTTGCCTTTCACTTATTAGCAGTGCATTTCATTTTTGTGAAATCTCTTGTTAATAAAATTTGATCCACTGAACCATCACTCACCCTCGTGCCAAATCCAACCAGTATGTGTTGTAAAAAATGACAAAACCTGCTCCGCTGTAATCAGGCGTCGCAGCACACCTGTGACACGCTAGGTGCCTCGGGTGGGACCCCGATGATGAAGCATGCCACCAACTTGGTTGGTGGGTGAGGGGTCTTCTTCACATAACCTAAGTGTGTTTCTTTTCACAATTTTTGTGTTTGGCACATCACGGATGTATGTGCACACATCAAAGTGATATATATTCCAAAAATACCTGTTTGGGGGGGAGGGCCCACCTATGTTTTTGGTCCTGGGTGCGGCCTTCATGTAGGGAAACCTACAAAACCCAGAAACTTTTTAAAACTAGGCACCCCAAGGAGTCCAGGGAGGTGTGGCTTGCGTGGCTCCCCTAACATTTTCTTACCCAGACTCCTCTGTAAACCTCAAAATTTGCATAAAAAAGCATATTTTCCTGATTTTTCTTAGTAGGATCACCGCTCCAGCACAAAATTCCTACTCACCCAGTTTTCCCCTCAGTCTCCCAAGTAAAATGACACCTCACTTATGTGGGTCCCCAAAGCAGAGTCCGTCTCAAGATGTATAAAAGAATATGCCCTTATAAACTTGCTGTGCTATCCCTTCTATCCCTTCAGGTTTTGGGCCTTATTCTGTTGCAGGCACCTGGCCCACCCACACAAGTGAGGTATCATTTTTATCGGGAGACTTGGGGGAACGCTGAGTATAAGGAAATTTGTGGCTCCTCTCAGATTCCAGAACTTTCTCCCACAGAAATGTGAGGAACATGAGTTTGTTTAGCCACATTTTGAGGTTTGCAAAGGATTCTGGGTAACAGAACCTGGTCCGAGCCCCGCAAGTCACCCCATCTTGGATTCCACTAGGTCTCTAGTTTTCAGAAATGCACAGGTTTGGTAGGTTTCCCTAGGTGCCGGCTGAGCTACAGGCCAAAATCCACAGGTAGGCAATGTTTTCTTTAAAAAAATGGGATGTGTCCACGTTGCGTTTTGGGACGTTTCCTGTCGCGGGCGCTAGGCCTACCCACGCAAGTGAGGTATCATTTTTATCGGGAGACTTGGGGGAACGCTGGGTGGAAGGAAATTTGCGGCTCCTCTCATATTCCAGAACTTTCTCCCACAGAAATGTGAGGAACATGAGTTTTTTTAGCCAAATTTTGAGGTATGCAAAGGATTCTGGGTAACAGAACCTGGTCCGAGCCCCGCAAGTCACCCCATCTTGGATTCCCCTAGGTCTCTAGTTTTCAGAAATGCACAGGTTTGGTACGTTTCCCTAGGTGCCGGCTGAGCTAGAGGCCAAAATCTACAGGTAGGCACTTCGCAAAAAACACCTCTGTTTTCTTCCAAACTTTTGGATGTGTCCACGTTGCGCTTTGGGGTGTTTCCTGTCGCGGGCGCTAGGCCTACCCACGCAAGTGAGGTATCATTTTTATCGGGAGACTTGGGGGAACGCTGGGTGGAAGGAAATTTGTGGCTCCTCTCAGATTCCAGAACTTTCTGCCACAGAAATGTGAGGAACATGTGTTTTTTTAGCCAAAATTTTGAGGTTTGCAAAGGATTCTGGGTAACAGAACCTGGTCCGAGCCCCGCAAGTCACCCCATCTTGGATTCCCCTAGGTCTCTAGTTTTCAGAAATGCACAGGTTTGGTAGGTTTCCCTAGGTGCCGGCTGAGCTAGAGGCCAAAATCTACAGGAAGGCACTTCGCAAAAAACACCTCTGTTTTCTTCCAAAATTTTGGATGTGTCCACGTTGCGCTTTGGGGTGTTTCCTGTCGCGGGCGCTAGGCCTAACCACGCAAGTGAGGTATCATTTTTATCGGGAGACTTGGGGGAACGCTGGGTGGAAGGAAATTTGTGGCTCCTCTCAGATGCCAGAACTTTCTGCCACAGAAATGTGAGGAACATGTGTTTTTTTAGCCAAATTTTGAGGTTTGCAAAGGATTCTGGGTAACAGAACCTGGTCCGAGCCCCGCAAGTCACCCCTCCTTGGATTCCCCTAGGTCTCTAGTTTTCAGAAATGCACAGGTTTGGTAGGTTTCCCTAGGTGCCGGCTGAGCTAGAGGCCAAAATCTACAGGTAGGCACTTCGCAAAAAACACCTCTGTTTTCTTCCAAAATTTTGGATGTGTCCACGTTGCGCTTTGGGGTGTTTCCTGTCGTGGGCGCTAGGCCTAATCACGCAAGTGAGGTATCATTTTTATCGGGAGACTTGGGGGAACGCTGGGTGGAAGGAAATTTGTGGCTCCTCTCAGATGCCAGAACTTTCTGCCACAGAAATGTGAGGAACATGTGTTTTTTAGCCAAATTTTGAGGTTTGCAAAGGATTCTGGGTAACAGAACCTGGTCCGAGCCCCGCAAGTCACCCCATCTTGGATTCCCCTAGGTCTCTCGTTTTCAGAAATGCACAGGTTTGGTAGGTTTCCCTAGGTGCCGGCTGAGCTAGAGGCCAAAATCTACAGGTAGGCACTTCGCAAAAAACACCTCTGTTTTCTTCCAAAATTTTGGATGTGTCCACGTTGCGCTTTGGGGTGTTTCCTGTCGCGGGCGCTAGGCCTAACCACGCAAGTGAGGTATCATTTTTATCAGGAGACTTGGGGGAACGCTGGGTGGAAGGAAATTTGTGGCTCCTCTCAGATGCCAGAACTTTCTGCCACAGAAATGTGAGGAACATGTGTTTTTTTAGCCAAATTTTGAGGTTTGCAAAGGATTCTGGGTAACAGAACCTGGTCCGAGCCCCGCAAGTCACCCCTCCTTGGATTCCCCTATGTCTCTAGTTTTCAGAAATGCACAGGTTTGGTAGGTTTCCCTAGGTGCCGGCTGAGCTAGAGGCCAAAATCTACAGGTAGGCACTTCGCAAAAAACACCTCTGTTTTCTTCAAAAATTTTGGATGTGTCCACGTTGCGCTTTGGGGTGTTTCCTGTCACGGGCGCTAGGCCTACCCACGCAAGTGAGGTATCATTTTTATCGGGAGACTTGGGGGAACGCTGGGTGGAAGGAAATTTGTGGCTCCTCTCAGATTCCAGAACTTTCTGCCACAGAAATGTGAGGAACATGTGTTTTTTTAGCCAAATTGTGAGGTTTGCAAAGGATTCTGGGTAACAGAACCTGGTCCGAGCCCCGCAAGTCACCCCATCTTGGATTCCCCTAGGTCTCTCGTTTTCAGAAATGCACAGGTTTGGTAGGTTTCAGTAGGTGCCGGCTGAGCTAGAGGCCAAAATCTACAGGTAGGCACTTCGCAAAAAACACCTCTGTTTTCTTCCAAAATTTTGGATGTGTCCACGTTGCGCTTTGGGGTGTTTTCTGGCGCGGGCGCTAGGCCTAACCACGCAAGTGAGGTATCATTTTTATCGGGAGACTTGGGGGAACGCTGGGTGGAAGGAAATTTGTGGCTCCTCTCAGATGCCAGAACTTTCTGCCACAGAAATGTGAGGAACATGTGTTTTTTTAGCCAAATTTTGAGGTTTGCAAAGGATTCTGGGTAACAGAACCTGGTCCGAGCCCCGCAAGTCACCCCTCCTTGGATTCCCCTAGGTCTCTAGTTTTCAGAAATGCACAGGTTTGGTAGGTTTCCCTAGGTGCCAGGTGAGCTAGAGGCCAAAATCTACAGGTAGGCACTTCGCAAAAAACACCTCTGTTTTCTTCCAAAATTTTGGATGTGTCCACGTTGCGCTTTGGGGTGTTTCCTGTCGCGGGCGCTAGGCCTACCCACGCAAGTGAGGTATCATTTTTATCTGGAGACTTGGGGGAACGCTGGGTGGAAGGAAATTTGTGGCTCCTCTCAGATTCCAGAACTTTCTGCCACAGAAATGTGAGGAACATGTGTTTTTTTAGCCAACTTTTGCGGTTTGCAAAGGATTCTGGGTAACAGAACCTGGTCCGAGCCCCGCAAGTCACCCCATCTTGGATTCCCCTAGGTCTCTAGTTTTCAGAAATGCACAGGTTTGGTAGGTTTCCCTTGGTGCCGGCTGAGCTAGAGGCCAAAATCTACAGGTAGGCACTTCACAAAAAACACCTCTGTTTTCTTCCAAAATTTTGGATGTGTCCACGTTGCGCTTTGGGGTGTTTCCTGTCGCGGGCGCTAGGCCTACCCACGCAAGTGAGGTATCATTTTTATCGGGAGACTTGGGGGAACGCTGGGTGGAAGGAAATTTGTGGCTCCTCTCAGATTCCAGAACTTTCTGCCACAGAAATGTGAGGAACATGTGTTTTTTTAGCCAAATTTTGAGGTTTGAAAAGGATTCTGGGTAACAGAACCTGGTCCGAGCCCCGCAAGTCACCCCATCTTGGATTCCTCTAGGTCTCTAGTTTTCAGAAATGCACAGGTTTGGTAGGTTTCCCTAGGTGCCGGCTGAGCTAGAGGCCAAAATCTACAGGTAGGCACTTCGCAAAAAACACCTCTGTTTTCTTCCAAAATTTTGGATGTGTCCACGTTGCGCTTTGGGGTGTTTTCTGTCGCGGGCGCTAGGCCTAACCACGCAAGTGAGGTATCATTTTTATCGGGAGACTTGGGGGAACGCTGGGTGGAAGGAAATTTGTGTCTCCTCTCAGATGCCAGAACTTTCTGCCACAGAAATGTGAGGAACATGTGTTTTTTTAGCTAAATTTTGAGGTTTGCAAAGGATTCTGGGTAACAGAACCTGGTCCGAGCCCCGCAAGTCACCCCTCCTTGGATTCCCCTAGGTCTCTAGTTTTCAGAAATGCACAGGTGTGGTAGGTTTCCCTAGGTGCCGGCTGAGCTAGAGGCCAAAATCTACAGGTAGGCACTTCGCAAAAAACACCTCTGTTTTCTTCCAAAATTTTGGATGTGTCCACGTTGCGCTTTGGGGTGTTTCCTGTCGCGGGCGCTAGGCCTACCCACGCAAGTGAGGTATCATTTTTATCGGGAGACTTGGGGGAACGCTGGGTGGAAGGAAATTTGTGGCTCCTCTCAGATTCCAGAACTTTCTGCCACAGAAATGTGAGGAACCTGTGTTTTTTTAGCCAAATTTTGAGGTTTGCAAAGGATTCTGGGTAACAGAACCTGGTCCGAGCCCCGCAAGTCACCCCATCTTGGATTCCCCTATGTCTCTAGTTTTCAGAAATGCAGAGGTTTGGTAGGTTTCCCTAGGTGCCGGCTGAGCTAGAGGCCAAAATCTACAGGTAGGCACTTCGCAAAAAACACCTCTGTTTTCTTCCAAAATTTTGGATGTGTCCACGTTGCGCTTTGGGGTGTTTCCTGCCGCGGGCGCTAGGCCTACCCACGCAAGTGAGGTATAATTTTTATCGGGAGACTTGGGGGAACTCTGGGTGGAAGGAAATTTGTGGCTCCTCTCAGATTCCAGAACTTTCTGCCACAGAAATGTGAGGAACATGTGTTTTTTTAGCCAAATTTTGAGGTTTGCAAAGGATTCTGGGTAAACGAACCTGGTCCGAGCCCCGCAAGTCACCCCCTCTTGGATTCCCCTAGGTCTCTAGTTTTCAGAAATCCACAGGTTTGGTAGGTTTCCCTAGGTGCCGGCTGAGCTAGAGGCCAAAATCTACAGGTAGGCACTTCGCAAAAAACACCTCTGTTTTCTTCCAAAATTTTGGATGTGTCCACGTTGCGCTTTGGGGTGTTTCCTGTCGCGGGCGCTAGGCCTACCCACGCAAGTGAGGTATCATTTTTATCGGGAGACTTGGGGGAACGCTGGGTGGAAGGAAATTTGTGGCTCCTCTCAGATTCCAGAACTTTCTGCCACAGAAATGTGAGGAACATGTGTTTTTTTAGCTAAATTTTGAGGTTTGCAAAGGATTCTGGGTAACAGAACCTGGTCCGAGCCCCGCAAGTCACCCCATCTTGGATTCCCCTACATCTCTAGTTTTCAGAAATGCACAGGTTTGGTAGGTTTCCCTAGGTGCCGGCTGAGCTAGAGGCCAAAATCTACAGGTAGGCACTTCGCAAAAAACACCTCTGTTTTCTTCCAAAATTTTGGATGTGTCCACGTTGCGCTTTGGGGTGTTTCCTGTCGCGGGCGCTAGTCCTACCCACGCAAGTGAGGTATCATTTTTATCGGGAGACTTGGGGGAACGCTGGGTGGAAGGAAATTTGTGGCTCCTCTCAGATTCCAGAACTTTCTGCCACAGAAATATGAGGAACATGTGTTTTTTTAGCTAAATTTTGAGGTTTGCAAAGGATTCTGGGTAACAGAACCTGGTCCGAGCCCCGCAAGTCACCCCATCTTGGATTCCCCTAGGTCTCTAGTTTTCAGAAATGCACAGGTTTGGTAGGTTTCCCTAGGTGCCGGCTGAGCTAGAGGCCAAAATCTACAGGTAGGCACTTCGCAAAAAACACCTCTGTTTTCTTTAAAAAAAATGGGATGTGTCCACGTTGCGTTTTGGGGCATTTCCTGTTGCGGGCGCTAGGCCTACCCACACAAGTGAGGTATCATTTTTATCGGGAGACTTGGGGGAACATAGATTAGCAAAACAAGTGCTATTGCCCCTTGTCTTTCTCTAAATTTTTTCCTTCCAAATATAGGAGAGTGTGTAAAAAAGACATCTATTTGAGAAATTCCCTATAATTCACATGCTAGTATGGTCACCCCGGAATTCAGAGATGTGCAAATAACCACTGCTCCTCAGCACCTTATCTTGTGCCCTTTTTGGAAATGCAAAGGTTTTCTTGATAGCAATTTTTTACTCTTTATATTTCAGCAAATGAATTGCTGTATACCCGGTATAGAATGAAAACGCACTGCAGGGTGCAGCTCATTTATTGCCTCTGGGTTCCTCGGGTTCTTGATGAACCTGGAAGCCCTATATATCCCCGCAACCAGAGGAGTCCAGCAGACGTAACGGTATATTGCTTTCCATAATCTGACATTGCAGGGAAAAATTACAGAGTAAAACGTAGAGAAAAATTGATGGTTTTTTTCACCTCAATTTCAATATTTTTCTTTTTCAGCTGTTATTTTCTGTAGGAAACCCTTGTAGGATCTACACAAATGACCCCTTGCTGAATTCAGAATTTTGTCTACTTTTCAGAAATGGTTAGGTTTCTGGGATCCAGCATTGGTTTCATGCCCATTCCTGTCACTGACTGGAAGGAGGCTGAAAGCACAAAAAATTGCAAAAATGGGGTATGCCCCAGTAAAATGCCAAAATAGTGTTGAAAAATTGGGTTTTCTGATTCAAGTCTGCCTGTTCCTGAAAGCTAGGAAGCTGCTGAGTTTAGCACTGCAAACCCTTTGTTGATGCCATTTTCAGGGGAAAATCCACAAGCCTTCTTCTGCAGCCACTTTTTCCAATTTTTTTGAAAAAAACAAAATTTTCACTGTATTTTGGCCAATTTCTTGGCCTCCTTCAAGGGAACCCACAAAGTCTGGGTACCTCTAGAATCCCTAGGATGTTGGAAAAAAAGGACGCAAATTTGGCTTGGTTAGCTTATGTGGACAAAAAGTTATGAGGGCCTAAGCGCGAACTGCCCCAAATAGGCAAAAAAAGGCCTGGCACAGGAGGGGGAAAAGGCCTGGCAGCGAAGGGGTTAATACTATACATGTAATTCTGATAAAGGTTTAAAGGAGAATTGTTTTAATTATCTCTCCTTATTACAATCATGACCATAATTCAGGCCAACTTAATGTCCTTATTACTCTATGACTGTTTGAAGCCTCTTGATATGTTTGGGTGATTCTTCTACTTTATTTCTCCTCTGTGGCTGTCTTGTGTCTTTTCTGGGAGGGAATTGTGTTAGCCAGCCTGCAACTCTGATGGTGGGATGGTGAAAGTGGCATTCTATTGGAATTAGCATTTCAGATAGATTTAAAGTAGGATGCTTTAGTCATATGCAGGGCCACTTGAAATATATGGCAGGAAAAGATTAAATTATGAGGCAGTGCTGACCAATTTATGTGGCAAGAAAAGTACAGTTATGAATTTACAATGCCAATAGCTCTTAATCAATCAAATACGGGACCTATTGCATTTCAAATGCTTGTTACTTTTCCATTTCCTGCTGTGATTTCCAAAGACTACCATTTTGCGCAGAACCTTGACTGTATACTATCCTGAGATTTGTGGGGGAGTAGACGTTTTCTAATTAAATGGGCAGACGGAGCCTCTATGCATTTTTTTGGTGATTCCCTATAATCCACATGCAGGTTGATCAGGGTCCCGGTTTATCTTTGTAAATTACTCCTTCAAGTATATTGTCTATAAGGGGTAAGATGTCAGCCATCTCAAAAAGCAAAAGGAGGGAACTAACCAACAAATTATTATTCACAGAGACTTTTAAACAGAATAACAATGAGAACACAGGCCTGAATGGACTTACTAAATGTATGAAATATGACATATTGGAGCAGCTTTACAAAAAATAACTCTCCAAGTGGGAGCCTGAATCACTGCAAAAAATACATAGATGTAGGTAGAATTCTTGAGGATTTTCACTATCCTCACTTATGAGGACCCGGACTCTGAAATGTTGCAGGATTGGTCAGACAACACTCATAGCTGCTCAATGATCATGATGCACATTTTAATCAAATATGCATTTAAGGAAAGGACTCAGCTACTGGAGGAGGATGACGGGATGAACTGTGCAAGGAGGATTCTAAAGATGACTTTGACAAGTTTATGTCAGAAATGCAAGACGGAATTGATAAAACTGAGGAGGAAATTAAAATGAAAAAACAACGCAAGTTTGTGCCTGATTTCAGGGACTATTAGACTAGTCGTATTCTAAAATTCAATAAAAATATGATAATATTTGCAAGGAAGATCTAGCCAAAGATGCCACATCCTGCAGTATTGGGGCAATAAACCTAATTTGGACACCCTAACAGAGAGTTATGTATCGAGTAGTAACCTGTCGGGATTACGGATTCTTCACTAATGAGGGAGCAACCTACAATAGGGAAAATATTTTTGGGGAGCTTCAACTCCTCAACAGAAGAAGGGCAGAGCTCAAAAGAGGTGGAGACCTCAAAGTGGAAGATGAGGAAGAGACTCCAACAGATCAAGAACAGATGATAGCAAAGACAACAAAATCCCTGTGGGAATGCAAACAAGGGGCAAGCAAAAGGAAGCCTGAATTCAGAACTAAAAAATGTGGTAAATCTTTCCCAGCGTGTTTCACCAGACAATGAAATTCAGGCTTTGTCTTTGAGTTGTCTTTCTGCCCCTCTTCCAGTCCTGACTATGTCCAAAATAAAATAGACTTATTTCATTCTACACACAAATTGAAGTTAAAAACATAGTTTGAGCAGAAACCTCAAAGTCATGTTAGCAAACATGTGCAGCAGCCATTAGGAAAGATATGTACTGATTATGTTGAATTACTTCACACATTATATACTTTAGATTCAGAGTGCTCACATCATGAGGATCCCTTTATTAACCTTGATAACTTGAACATGGAAGTTGGAGCTAGCTGTGATAGTGGGCTTAAACCTAAGTCAGTGTGCATCTTTAATGTTTCATATGAAGTTAGTGAAGTATTTATTATATATATATATATATATACAGATATATATATATATATATATATCCAGACAGCAATTAACAGTGACAGACGCACACTCAGGACGTCAGGGACAATAATAAATGTGGCAAGTTTAATAGCAAACACAACACATTTTGGCTGACTCAACAGCCTTGATCACGTGCACATAGCAGCCAATCCAAATAGCATAAATACGACAATGTTCATTCACGTAGAAACAGGACAGGAAAAACAGTTAACATAGTTAAGTGAAGAAATGTATAATAATGTCTATAATTCATGTTTGGTTAACAATGTCTAGATAATTAAAAACAAGTAATTGGTCTCTAACTTCATGTTATTATCATACAGAAAAATGGAGACAGTGAGAAAAAATATTGATATACATACAATGCTAATCTGGCACAATGTGTCAGTTCTATATATATCATAAAAATAGACATCGGCCCCCATTATGACATTGGTGGTAAATTTCGAATACCGCCTCGGTGACTGCTGCCAACATACCGCCGTACAGGTGAACATCCGTCTGCCAGATTATGACACATACAGGCAAAACTGACAGAAAACAGCCACAACCACAAATCTGCTAGACCCACTGAACGTGATAAACGGTCAGAACTACCACCCATACCGTTACGGCACCAATACTACGCCCTCCAAATAATGACCCACAAATCAACACAGCGGACATTCAACGGTGGTAAACCATTGGCGGTGAAAACCGCCGCGGAGGATAAGGCCACCCAAACACAAAACAAGACAACATTGGCCAGAACAAAAAACCCACACCTGACACAAATACACACACTCACCAACAGCACTATAAAACACATCACCCACAATCCATTGCTAACACAACAAGACAGATACACTGAGTGACGCTAACACAAAAGAGAACTGCACACACATATCACAACTACCTATTCGTCCCACACGCATCACACACCACACACTGCAACACATCAGACATCACCCGCTGCACAACCTACACACATCACCCTCTGCACAACCTAGACACACCACACAATGCCCATGTCCCCACAAAGGCACCCCCGTTTCACTGATGAGGAGTTGCGGATCATGGTTGAGAAAATAGTAGTCAAGGTAGAGCCACAGCTGTTTGCAGCACAGATCCAACAGATATCCATTGCCAGGAAGATGGAGTTATAGCGGAGGATCGTGGACAGGGTGAACACCATGGGACTACATCCACACACAAGGGATGACATACGGAAGAGGTGGAACGACCTGCGGGTGAAGATGTGTTCCATTGCAGCAAGGCACCAGCTCACCATCCGGAGGTCTGGCTGTGGCCCTTCACCTCGTCCCCCACAGCTGACAGCATGGGAGGGGCAAATCGTGGCAATACTGCATCCTGAGGGACTCACTGGAGTAGCCGGAGGACTGGACACTGGTGAGTCAAAATGTAATACCTACACCCCCTCATGTCTGGATGCCATTTCAACCCCTTACCCTGACTCCCATCACCCCACTCCATCCCACACAGTGCACACCCCTTCCAGCCCTGCATGTACACCCACCACCAATGCATGCCCTGCATGGAGAACTAACAATCCCACAATCCATCACCATACACAAACAATGGTGGCAGGGTAACAGCAATAATTTAGGGGAAGCTAGTGATGCAGAATATGTCACAGACATGTAGCATAATACACCACTTACATCCTCACAGGTGCCCCCGCCAATATCAGCGGCGAGGAGGTGCTACAGCTACCCAGTCCCCCACCAAGAAGATGCCCCCACTTATGACAGCAAGTCTGAAGCTCAGGATCTGGATGAACTCCCTGGCCCATCAGGGACCACTGGTGAGTCAGCTACCCCAGCCCACACCCAGTCCACTACAGAGCCTCTCCCTTCAGAATCCAACACCACAGCAGCCACCCAATGTCCCCAGTGGCAGTGGGCACACCATTCAGGGGACACAGGTACAGGGGGCCATGGACGGTTGGAGGACAGCTGTGTGCCAGGGGAAGGACAGACCCAGGGAACCAACTGCCCGGAGGCACTTACTAATGTCCTGGGGGCTTACAAACAATCCTAGGACAAGATGGGTCAGGTGATAAACATCATGCAGGAGAACCAGTGGCTGCAGGGGGAACACCACCAGGGGATCAAGCAAGAATTGCAGGCCCTGAACACCACCATGGTCTCCTTTGCACGGGTGCTGGGTGATATGGCCAACATCATGATGGACTATACAGCACACCAGCGGGCCCCTTCCACTATGTATGTATGTATGTATAACGCATTTCTAGAGTGCATTCCGGCCCAAAGGCATCGAAGCTCTAACAAAGGTGGGAAGATGTAAGCTCTGAGGAGGAAAGAGAGATCAGGGTCAAGACTTATTGTGGAAAGAGCCAAGTCTTGACCCGTTTTCTGAAAATAAGATAATTGTGCTCCTTCCTTAATTCCAGAGGGAGAAGATTCAAATTCTTTGGGGCCGCGACTGAAAAGGCTTTATCACCCCACTTCACCTTATTGGTGCAGAGGACTTGAATTTGATAGGTACCAGCTGATCAAAGCAATCTTTAAGGTTTATATCACTGTAGTTTGGACGTCAAATACTTGGAGCCAATCCCGTGGGCGGCTTTATGAGTGATGCAGAGAGTTTTAAAAATGATCCGTTGGGCTACTAGGAGCCAATGAAATGTTTGAGGCTATTTTTGGCAGAGGCCGATCGCGGAAGGTTCAATAACATTCTAGCAGCCGTGTTCTGCATCAGCTGCAGTTTGTTAAGGGATCCTTTGTCCAGATTGAGCAAAAGAGCATTACAGTAATCCAATCTGGACAGGACAAGGGCCAAAGTGGCTGTAATTTTCCATTGTTTCTGAATATATGGAAAGACTTTCTTTAGTTTCTTCAGAATCCACATACAGGTTTTTACCGTATGGTTGACCTGAGATTTAAAAGATAGATGGTCATCAAAAAGTAAGAATAAATTCCTTGAGGTGGAACCCGGGATGGGGGGAGTGCCACACTCTTTGGGCCACCAACTCGGAGACCACTGTTCCCTGCTAATACCGAAGCAGAGAATCTCGTTTTTTTCGCAATTCAATTTCAGCCAGTTGGCCTTCATCCAACTATTTACTGCTAACATACAGTTATTAAAACGGGCCATAACTTCCTCCGCATTTTTATTGATTGGAATAATAAGTTGTGTATCATCCGCATAAGAGGTAGGGATAAAACCAAAAGAGCGTATAAGTTCAGCCAGTGGGGCGACATAGACATTGAATAAAGTCGGACTAAGAGCTGAGCCCTGCGGAACCCCACAGGGCAAAAGTTAGGCCGGGGATTTAAAATCTCCACTGCTTACCGTCGTCCAACTATTGGTTAGAAAAGACTCTAAAAGATTAAGGGCTTGATCCCTAATACCTGCCTGATGTAATCGTTCTAACAGAATATGGGGGGCGATGGTATCAAATGCATCAGATAAGTCCAACAATATCAGAAAGGCACCCTGACCCTCATCACCCAATCTACGAATGGAATCCGATGAAGAGATAAGAGCAGATTCTGTACTGTGGGATTTTCGGAATCCATGTTGAGAGACATCTAAAACCCCTGATTCTAGCAGGAAATTTACCAGTTCTTTGTTAATATATTTTTCAAACATTTTGGCCAGGAACGGAAGCAAAGCTATAGCCAGTTTACTGACCAGCCCTCCACATCTGCTGCAGCTAGTGGACAGGAGGCCCTGCCACAGGACCCACAGGCCACCAGTGCCCCTCCCAAGCAGAAGGTGAATCGCCCCGCAAATGGTCCCTGCGACCCAGGCAGACACCAGAGACAGTTGCCAAGACCAAGACCACCGCCAGGAAATGAGCTTCTCCAGAATGTCCCTTTTATGTTCCACTGTGTCACCTTGCCCACTTTGAACTGCCATTGCTCCCCTTCCTGTGGCTCCTTGAACACTGGACCTGTGCCACAAACAGACTGGCCCAACACACTGGACTATTCCCAACCATCACCCCACATTATTGCAATTTGCATTGTATACCAGTTCTTAATAAATGCCCTTGGACACCACTTGAGTAATAGTGCTTTATCTGAAGGTAATGTACAATGTATCAAACTGTTATCAACTGCATGAACCTGTGTAAATGTCCAGTTACATCTTGATCCATCCTACAAATGTCTATCAGCAGTCTGTACACATCAAAGCATTACACTGGTGTAACCACAGCAACATCTGCAACAAGGGAAGGCATAGGTGACAGTCAAGTAATGACTTGCATTATGCTACAGTCACCCAGCACAACACTAAAAGGTACAAATGTTTAGTTCAACAGTGTTACCTGAGTGTCATTGGACGTACTGCAGGATCATATGTGAGCTGTTGTCCACCTCCTCTTCCTCCTCCTCACTGTCCTCCGTGTCCACTGATGTCACAGCTGCATTGTCATCCCCTCCTCCTGCAGATAGGGTACATGCTGTCTGAGGGCCAAATTTTGCAACATGCAGCACACAATAACAATCCTGCAGACCTTCTCAGGGGAGTAACATAGGGATCCACCTGTCAGATGGAGACACCTGAACCGAGCCTTCAGGAGCCTGAAGGTCCTTTCAACAATTCTCCTGGTACACCCATGAGCATCATTGTACCTATTCTCAGCTCCTGTCTCGGATTCCTTACAGGGGCCAGGAGCCAGGTTTGGGTAGCCAGAATCACCTGCAGGAAGTCAGGAACACATTAGCCTTGCACAATGGCATGGGGTATGACTCCTGAAGGCATATACTGACATACATTGGGTGGGAACTCAGGCTCACCTATAAGCCACACTCTGTGCCTCTGTAGTTGTGCCCTCAGCTGTGGGACACTGCTATTCCTCAGGGCAAATGCATCATGCACCTACCCAGGATACTTGGCAGTGATGTGGGAGATGTACTGGTCAGCAAAGCACATCATCTGGACATTGAGTGAGTGGAAACTCTTCTGATTCCTGTACACCTGTTCATTGGCCCTGGGGGGGTCCAAGGCAATATGGGTACTGTCAATGACCCCAATTACATGTGGTATATGTCCCATTGCATAAAATCCAACCTTCACAGTGGGTAAATCTACCTGGGGGAATGCAATGTATCTGCACATGTGTTTGAGCATGGCAGACAAAACCCTTGCAAGCAAAATAGAAAATATTGCCTGTGACATTCCTGCAGCCAAGCCCACTGTCACCTGGAAAGAGCCAGTTGCCAGGAAATGGAGCACTGAGAGTACCTGCACAAGAGGGGGTATTACTGTGGTGCAACGGATAGCAGGTAGCAGATCAGGCTCCAATTGTGCATACAGCTCTGTGGTTGGGGTCCTGTCCAGACGATAGGTGAGTATGATGTGCCTGTCCTTCAGTGTAGCCAAGTCTACAAGGGGTCTGTACACGGGTGCTTGCCTCCTCATCCTATTCCTCCGCAGTGGTTGGTACCTAAGGGACCCAAAAGTAAGAAGGGAGTGACACCAGGAACCATGAACTCAGGAGTAGCAGTGTACACAGAGCATGCTTGTATGTTGGACATTGGAATTGTATAGGTGAGTACCTTAGACCACAACGACGCCCTTTTAAATCTGTACATGTGTACTAGCATTAGGAAATGGCAACCGCCTGTCCTGTATGCAGGGACAGGTGGAAGTGACCTCACTCCGCCAGCGTTCGCATCATGGCAGGAGGCGGTCTGCATCACCATGCAATTCCTCCTTGGCTAACTAACATAGCCCTCTATAGCGTATGGGAACCAATGATGATAAACACCGGCGTTGATGGTGTTCACCGCCATGGATGTGACCGCTATTTTCTTTCTAACACTTCACTTGATTCCTGACTTTCCACAGGACTACATCTCCACTGCGTGTGCTGCTGTGACCTGTGTCTGGAACCTGCCATGGCACGTGCGACAGGGGAAAGGGCCCCAGCCTTCACGTCGGAAGAGTTGGAGAGGCTTGTGGATGGGGTCCTACCCCTGTATGGGCAGTTGTATGGGCCTCCAGACCAACAGGTGAGTACATCATGGGTATGTTGAATGTGACATGGCTGCATGGAGATGTATGAGTGTGCCAGCAGTGTGTAATGGGGGTAATGGCTGGTGGCAGTGATAATGTACGGGTACGGGTCATGTGTGTGCCAGATGAGGGGCTAATGCAGTTTGTAGGCCATATGTCTAACAGGCTCGATTGTCTTGTTCATGGTGTCCCACTATTTCTGTTTCTTCTGCAGGTCAGCGCCCATCAGAAGAAGGGGTTGTGGCATGCCATCGCCAAGGAAGTGCGGTCCCTGTGGGTCTACAGCAGGCGGAGCACCCACTGCAGGAACGGCGGGAGGACCAGAGACCCTAGGCCCGGAAGACCGCGGAAGCCCAGCTGGGGAAGGCCACCCAACGAGGGAGGGGTGCCTTTCGGAACATGACCCCCAATCCTGAGTTGGATGGGCACTTTAAGGCCATATCTGTTGCCTGCCATGGGATATGGGTGCAGAGTACTAGTCAGTAGATGCCCCAATAACCCACTTTAGACATTGCTGCATGGTCCAGCTAGGTAAATAGGGTAAAATGCATATTTTTGATAGCTAGGTACCTGGCAGTGTTTGGCTCCTACCTGCTGTGGTAATTAGCCGATGGAAAGCCAGTTTGGTCCATACTGCCCATTCTCAGTCTCAGTCTCAGTGTGTGACAGTGATGTGTATGCCATCTGTGCTGTTGGTGCTGTGATTGACCTACTGCTCCCTTTCTTTCTCCCCCCTCTCCTTTTGTCATCCTGCCCATGTGTGCATTAGCATCATCTGGCATTCGAGCAGGGGCACCGGCGAGTGTGGGAGCTGCAGCCCACGGGACCCAGGAAGCAGAATCCACTGACGCCGAGGCGACCAGTGGGATGGAGGGTGAGGAGAGCACCACGGCGGGGACAGGAGGTGATACCACTGACTCTAATTCCTCCTCCAATGGGAGCTCCCTAGAGGTGGTGGACCACTCTGGGACAACCCCAGCTACAGGATCTACCACCAACCCCTGTACCAGCACCGCCCTCCCAGTAGCCCCCCATCGAGTTGCCTGTACCCGCTCACCCAGGAAGGGGGGGGGCTCTCCTTCGCCCCAGGCACCTCAGGCCCTGCCCCAGGCAGCCTTGCTGCCCTCAGTGAGGAGGCTATTGACCTTCTGAGATCCATCTCTGTAGGGCAGTCAACCATTGTGAATGCCATCCATGGGCTGGCATCCCAGATGCAGCAATGCAATTCCTTCCTGGAGGGCATTCACGGTGGCTTGGTGGCCCTACAGAAATCATTTCAGGCTCTGGCCTCTTCACTGACGGCAGCCAGTGTCACTGTTTCTTCCGTCCTCTCTCCAACTACCACTTCCCAGTCCCAGTCTCCTCACCCCCAACCCATCCCACGCACACATTCAGACAAGAATGCACACAAAACATCAGACAAGACTCGCACAGACAAACACAGGTAGCACACTTCAGTCCACAAGCACCCACACAGTCAACAGACAGATGCACACACAACATCATCCATTTCCTCCACTGTCTCCCTCTCCTACCTCACAGTCACATCTGCTCTCACACCTGCATGCGCTGCATCAACAGTCCCTGAACCTGCCACCTACACAGCCTTGCCCACAGTCACCACAACAGCAGACCTGGAGACATGCACCCTATACACCACATACGCAGTCACCACCAACACCATCTCCACATCATGCAGCACACCCACCTCACTTGCAGACACCACCACAACATCCATCCACATGTCTTGTTTGTCCTCCCCCACCATGTCTGCCCCGTCCAAAGATACACAAACGCTCGCACTCAGACCCCCAACAGCCATTCACCTCACACACACACGCTGTACATGCCCCTGCACCCAAGTCCAGCACACCTTTTCCAACTACAGCCACTCCCTCTACCTCAACTCCCATCCCTCCTCCCACATCCCGCCCCATTGGCCCTAAGAAGCTTTTCCTTGCCCGCCTTGACCTCTTCCCTTCCCCTCCCCCTCCTGCCCATGAGAAAAAGATCCCACCCCCCAAGACAGTACTTCAAGCACACAGTCTGACACTGTACCAGCTACAAAGTCTCCAGCAGGCACTAAGGGGCACATGAGTGCGGCTCTGGCCCCCTGCCCAAGTACATTCCTCCGCCAAGAAAACAGAGGGCTAAAGTGCCACCCCATCCAAACAGACAACCAAGAGCATGGAGCCACCTCCAAAACTTAGGACCAAGGTCAAGGAGGCTCCTACAAAAACAAAGCCCAAGGAGGCCCCAACAAAAACAAAGCCCCAGGAGGCCCCAACAAAAATAAAGTCCAAGGAGGCCCCAACAAAAACAAAGCCCAAGGAGGCCCCAACAAAAACTAATCCCAAGGAGGTCCCAACAAAGACAAAGCCCAAGGAGGACCCAACAAAGACAAAGCCCAAGGACACCCCTCAAGAACCAGTGACCAAGGGCACCCCTCAAGAACCAGTGGCAAAGGACATCCCTCCAGAACCAGTGGCCAAGGACAGCCCTCAGTAACCAGTGGGCAAGGAGCCCCCTCAGTATCCAGTGGGCAAGGGTCCCCTCCAGAACCAGTGGGAAAGGCGCCCCCTCATTATCCAGTGGGCAAGGAGCCCCCTCAGTATCCAAGGGGCAAGGGTCCCCTCCAGAACCAGTGGGCAAGGAGCCCCCTCAGTATCCAGTGGGCAAGGACAACCCTCAGTAATCAGTGGGCAAGGAGCCCCCTCAGTATCCAGTGGGTAAGGGTCCCCTCCAGAACCAGTGGGCAAGGGTCCCCTCCAGAAGCAGTGGGCAACGAGCCCTCTCAGTATCCAGTGGGTAAGAAGCTCCCTCAGTAATCAGTGGGCAAGGAGCTCCCTCATTATCCAGTAGACAATGTCCCCTCCAGAACCAGTGGGCAAGAAGCCCTTTCAGTATCCAGTGGGCAAGGAGCCCTGTCAGTAACCAGTGGGCAAGGGTCCTCTCCAGAACCAGTCGACAAGGAGCCCCCTCAGTATCCAGTGTGCAAGGAGCCCCCTTAGTAGCCAGTGGGCAAGGGTCCCCTCCAGAGCCAGTGGGCAGGAAGACCTAGCAGTGTACAGTGGGCAAGGAGCCCCTTCAGTATCCAGTGGCCAAATGTCCCCTCCAGAACCAGTGGGCAAGGAACCCCCTCAGCGTCCAGTGGGCAAGGAGCCCCCTCAGTATCCAGTGGGCAAGGAGCCACCTCAGTATCCAGTATGCAAGGAGCCCCCTCAGTATCCAGTGGGCATGGGTTCTCTCCAGAACCAGTGGGCAAGGAGCCCCTTCAGTATCCAGTGGGCAAGGAGCCCCTCCAGAACCAGTGGTCTAGGAGCTTCCTCACAATGAGATGCACCCCCCACCCACCCCAACACCTCCTGCCCTCTGAGTTGCCTGCCCATTTCCAGCATGATGCCCCTGAACAGTGGAGTCCTGGTGTCGTCAGGAGTCAGGTTGGGGCTTGGACTTTGTACTGTGGGCATTAGTGACTTTGAACTGGCCTTTGGGCCTGCATGTGCATATGCAGTTGTATGTTCTTTGAATTTGAATTTTCATCCAACATGATCACAGTGGTTGGAACAGAGGTATATGTCCTGGCCTTCTTTGCTCCTGGGTCCTGTTACTTTCGATTTACTCCGCAGCTGGTTCTGGGTGTGTGGTGTGTAAGTATGGTGTGTGTTGTGCGTGTGTGAACTCTCCCCCCTCCCTTGTGTGCCATGTGGCTGTACTCATCATCGTCGTCTTCGGCAGCGTTAGTGCTCCAAGATGGCCATGGCGTGGTACAGCTTCATGAAGGCTTGCAGTTCTAGTTCCATGGCGGCCGTGGACTCCTCTGTGTTCCTGGAGATGAGTGTCTCCTTTTAAATGATGTGTTTCTGCCAGGCTTTTGGTGTTGTTGCTACTGCCCCGGAAATCCTGGTGGTGTGCTAAGTCATAATATGGTGGGCAGATCCATGTCTTCAGCCTGCCTGTAGGTGGCTACCACCGTGTTCTGTGTTCGTACCGCGCTGGCGGTTGGTGTGGTACATTGGCTGTCTATGGGAGGGATCACTGCCATGGTTTGGTGGCCATTACCGCCGGCCTGGTGATGGTACTACCGCCATTGCCGGCATGGCGGTAACCTGACCACCAATGTCATAAAGACAACCATAATGCACAAGTGGGCAATAATATGTGTTGAACATATTGATAGTAAATAGTAAGCATGCAATGGAAGGTAAGTGCAAAAATCCTTATTTGTGACTTACTACACCCATGCAGAAAGTATCATAAAGTGCAGGGAAGAAGGAGAAGTGACATAGAAAATCCATATCATAACATCCATCATGCCCCTTTCTTCCTGTGAAAAAATATATATAAACAATCATGTGAAAATACACTCAAATAAATGTTGATAACAAAATAATGACATCTAACTAAATATGGAAACCTAACAAAAAGCTCTAAAATCACATAAATAATCTAACAGATATGTCATATGCAAAAACTGTCAATGACTTATCCCTTATAAAGATGAATATTCAATTCCTCATCTGTATTTAATCCCTTCAGTATTTTCGTTTCTAAATTCAAGATATACTTGGATTCCTTTTTTCTTAATAACGCACTCTATCACCACCCCTATGGTTAGATGACACATGTTCTATACCAAAATAGGAGAGCAAAGAATTGTCAGAATTGTGTTTCTCCTGAAAATGTCTGGCCACTGGATAGTGGGAATTGTTAGATGTAATAGCTTGCGTGTGTTCAAGAATTCACTTTTTCACCATATGTTTGGTACTTCCCACATACCACTGGTGACAAGGGTATTCTAGCACATAAATAGTGAATGGAGTACTACACGTAAGGAATTGTTTGATCTGTCTCAATTCACCTGGTTTACATGTGGGAATTTCCTTTCGCATGACACTATTCCTGCAGGCTTTACAGTGCCCACATGGGAAAAATCCCTGTAAATTATGGTCTTTGATTTGAGGAACAGTGGTGATATTTAATCTCAGGAAGTCTCGCAGACTCCTCCCCCTTTTTTTCCATAAATATGTTTATTATTGTTTTTTTTTGTGTAGCTTACATTTCACATCTTGTCATAATTGGTGATTGTTACATTACAGTATATTTTAGCGCATGATGTTCACATTGTTACATAATGTTTTAGTACAGTGGCGTCGCAGTTATACGACATTCGCTACGTTATGTTACTGCAATTGTTCAGTTGTTCATCAC
The DNA here is from genome assembly GCF_031143425.1 of Pleurodeles waltl. NCBI lineage: Eukaryota > Metazoa > Chordata > Amphibia > Caudata > Salamandridae > Pleurodeles > Pleurodeles waltl. The sequence goes on from NC_090450.1 coordinate 789,702,598, forward strand.
AATTGCAGTTCATGTTAGGATAACATTATTTCTGTCACAAGTGTCAAATTGTTACGCTTGGTTGAGAAAAATAGGGAGAGCAGATAATATGATTTTTATATAGATTAACCTTAAAGTGAAGAAGAGTAAAAGAAAAGAGAAACATCTATAACAGTAACATTTGCCGAGGTCAACACCTATGTGATTATTTTAAATTTAGCTGTTTTCGTGCCAGGTTGGGAATCAATTGTGACGAATCAGTTTGTAGGCGGGGGGGTCCTTTGTGGAAATCGTTGCTTATGTTCTTCTCAGTTCTCAATGTTATAGCTTGCTCAATAGTGCTGTGTGTTCTACCCCCCTATGTGGTGTGATCTTCTCATTCGTGGATATCAGTTTGCTTTAGTCTAGCCCCTCCCCTGTCGGGTGTGCTTCTGTGTTCTATAGTTGAAGTAAGAACCCCTCCCAGCAGGTAGAGATCGGGAATTGTCGTAGCCCTAGGGTTTCTTCACGTTTGAGTGCTAAGCTCTCTGCTCCCGCCCATACCCTGAGCGAGCGTCTCCAGTCCTGTATCGGCGGAGGGTCTGGAGACTTCCACCTTTGGGTCACTAGCCGTTTCGCAACAATTAGTCCTAGGTCTGTGAAACGCGCCTCTGCTCTGTGTTGCTTGCTTCTTGGGAACAGTCCTAGGATGCATGCCTCCCATGTGAAGGGTATTTGTTGTGTTATGCAAGTAGTTAGGTTGTCAATCACCGCCCTCCAATAGGCGCCTAGGCTAGGACAGGACCACATCATGTGCAGCATGTCCACTCCAATCTCACGGCATCTGGGGCAGGCCGCATCTTGACGGTTAAAGTACTTGTTTACACATGCAGGTGTAAGGTAGGTTCTGTTCACTATATAATACTGGATTAGTCTGAATCGCGAGTTATGTGGTATGTTGAGGTGGCGTGAGAGGGCAGATCTCCATTTTGTTATCGCAATGGGTTCGCCCGCGTCTGTTTCCCATGCCATATGTAATGTATCACTTTAGGGGGCAGTTTGGATTCTCAGGGCGTCCGCCAGCCAGCTGACCTGGTGTTGGCCGCAGCCCACCACCTGGAGGTACTGGACCAGCAGGTGGGTGGGCGGAGCCATTGTGATGTCTTCCCACCTGGAGCTCAAAGACCTCACTAGTGAGCAGAATAAAAGGAATTGGCCAGGTGGGAGCCCCATTTCTTGGAGTTTGGCAAACGGTAATAGTTGGTTTTCGTCATATATGTCGCCCAGCGTGTGCAATTCTAGTTCATGCCATGCGCGCAGTTCCGTGTCTGACGTGATCCTAGAGCCCCTCGGTGTGCCCGCTAGTGCTAGATCGGGTGCAAATGGGATCATCGGTCCCATAAGGCGGAGTGATCTATGATAGCATTTATGAGCTGTTTTAAGGAACAGCTGTTGTGGGGTTCGCGCGTGTGTGGAATAAATGCTGTATTTGTTGGAGCAAGTATGGTCCTGCCTTTGTTGCTGTATCTGCCAGTTGTTTACCAGCCAGCCATTTGGATATCCACTGAAGTTGGGCTGCCAGATAATAGTGCTCCAGGTTGGGAACCGTGAGTCCGCCCTTATCGGTCGGTAGGTACAGTTTTTTCAGGGCTACCCTGCAGCGGCCGCCGTTCCATATAAATTCTCTCAACCCTATTTCCAGTGCTTTAAAGAAGCTGGGGGAGACATAGGGGGTCATTACAACCCTGGCGGATGGCTGAGAACCGGCGGTAAGACCGCCAACAGGCTGGCGGTCTCACCTTGGTGTATTATGACCATGGCGGTTACCGCCATGGTCAACCGCCGGTTCCCCGTCCCGCCTGCCAGGGCGGAGATGACCGCCGAGCTGGAGACCTGGGTCTCCAGCCTGCGGCCGTCAGTATACCGCCGGCGGTATTTGGACCCGGCTTACCGCCGTGGATTTCCAGCGGTTTGAACCGCCATGAAATCCATGGCGGTAAGCACTATCAGTGCCAGGGAATTCCCCCACTCCGACTCCCTCCCCTACACCCCCCACCACCCCTGCCACCCCCCAAAGGTGGCAGGGCCCCCCTCCCCACCCCGACCCCCAACATAACATTACTCACACACACCCGACACGCATGCAGGCACCACCAACACACACACGCACACACCCCGACATACATGCCAACATCCACACACACAGTCAGACACGCACACCCACATTCACACATACACGCACACATCCATACAGACATACCCACAGACATACACGCACTCATTCCCATACACACAACACCCCCGCAAGCATACACGCACTCACACACCCCCTCTACATACACAGACGCACACCCCCATGCACGCACACAACACCCAACACCCCTCCACCCCCTCCTCTAACGGATGATCGACTTACCTGGTCCGTCGATCCTCCGGGAGGGGACGGGAGGCATGGGGGCAGCTCCGCCAACACCACACCACCAACAGAACACCACCACGGCGAATCACAGGACGTGATTCGCTGGGGGGTGTTCTGTTGGCGTGGCAGTGGAGGTGGAGCAACCTCCAGTTCCCCGCCGCCCGCAAGTATGGCTGTTGGCGGCTCTCCATCGGAATAATGACGGAGAGCTGCCACCAGTCATAATACGCCGAGCGGTCCCTCTGCGGTCTTGCAAAAAGACCGCCGAGGTCGTAATGACCCCCATAATGTGGTAGGTTAGAGAAGAAGTATAGGAGTCGCGGAAGTACCACCATTTTTAGGAGTGCTATCCTACCCGCCACAGATAGTGGCAACGTCCTCCAGAAGGCCATTTGGGATCTGACTGAGGATGTTGCTTTTACTAGATTACCCTCAAATATGTCTTCTTCGCTATGGTAGACTTGAATGCCCAGGTATCTGAAAGTGTTTGGTTGCCATGGGACAGGACTTTCATCTAGGATAAGTCTCAGGTCTGGTAGGTCTGGGTCAAATGGGAAGAGGCCTGACTTAGACCAGTTGACCTTAAGACCTGACATCCGCGCGAAGTGCTGTAAGAGCAAACCAGCCCTTTGCGGAATCTGCGTGATGTCTCTGAAATATAGCAAGAGGTCGTCAGCGTAGAGCGACACTAAGGGGGTTATTCTAACTTTGGAGGAGTGTTAATCCGTCCCAAAAGTGACGGTAAAGTGACAGATATACCACCAGCCGTATTACGAGTTCCATAGGATATAATGGACTCGTAATACGGCTGGTGGTAAATCCGTCACTTTTCCGTCACTTTTGGGACGGATTAACACCTCCTCCAAAGTTAGAATAACCCCCTATATGTAAGTCGTCTCCTAGAGGTATTCCCCAGTTGGGTCCCTCCTCGCGTAGGGCAGCCGCTAGGGGCTCCATTGCGAATGAGAATAGTAACGGTGAGAGGGGGCAGCCCTGTCTCGTGCCTCTACCTACCTGGATTGGTTCTGATATCTCACAGCCCAGACCCACCCTTATCGTTGGTCTGGTGTATAGTAGTTTAATTAGGCGAGTGTAAAATGGTCCCATGCCGTATTTTTGCAGCACTTTAAACAAGTAGGGCCATTCCAGAGAATCAAAAGCTTTCTCCAGATCGAGGACAAGGCAGCCCGCCCGCGGCCAGTCCCGTCTAGCATATTCCATAACCCGGAATAGTCTTCTGATATTTTGGGAGGTGTCTCTGGCTGGTACAAATCCGTTTTGGTCGGGGTGTATTAGTTCTGGCACGCTTGGTGCCAGTCTTGTCGCTAATATCTTGGCTAGTATTTTATAATCAGTGTTTAGCATTGCCAGCGGCCTGTATGAGCCCATATCTATTGGATCTCTTCCAGGTCTGGGAAGGGAGACCAGTAATGCCTCACTGTGTGTGTCTGATAAGTGGCCCTCCTGCTCGGCTGCTTCGTATACCTGGAGTAGTTTGGGCGCTAGCTGCACCGCAAATGCTTTGTAGAAGTCGACTGGTAGCCCATCTGGGCCTGGTGTCTTACCGGAATTGAGGTCTTTGATGCTGGCTTTGATCTCCTCGAGGTCAAGAGGTGCCTCGAGAGTTTCAGTCTGGTCGTTTTCTAGGTTTGGGAGTTTCACTTTGGTAAGAAATTCCTCACTGGGGTCTTCCCCAGGGGTTGTCTTTGAGGTGTAGAGCGTCGTATAGTGTCTTATAAATTCAGTTTGTATCTCTGCGGGTGTGTATAGTACCTCCCCTGTTTGTGAGCGAATTTCCATTATCGGTTTCCTCTCACAATCCCGTTGTATCAGCCAGGCCAGTAATTTACCTGCTTTATCCGCTGATGCATGAGTTCTCGTGGAATGTGCGGCGTAGTTTAGGCATCTCAGACGCTCTAATAGTGTCTGGTGTTCTGTGTGTAGTGTTGCTAGTCTCGCCTTTTCAGCTTGGTTATTAGTGATTTCGTCCTCTGAATGCGGTAGGATCCGCTCTATTCCGGTCAAGTCACACTCAATAGTTTTGCCCATGTTACACTGAGCTCCCAGGCAGTGTCCTCGGATAAAGACTTTGAATGCATCCCATTCGATCAGTCCCGAGGTAGCCGTGCCTTCATTTTGTTCAAAATACTCTAGAATTGCAGCACTTAATGATGCTCTAAAATCAGCATCTTCTAAGAGTTCTGGCCTCAGCTTCCAAGTGGGGATAGGTGAACGGGGAGATCTCCAGCACAACTGCGCTATCAAAGGGTTATGATCTGAGTGTGTGCGTCCCATGTATACCGGGTTCTCCACCACTGAGGCAAGGTTTGCGGTGCAAAATATGTGATCTAGGCGTACATGTAAGGAATGCGGGGCAGAGTAGAAAGAGTAGGTTCTGTCCTCTCTATGCCTCTGCCGCCATACATCTATTAGTTGCCATTGCTGAGTCCAGTTTACCAGGCCGCGTGAAGCAGCCACCACTGGGGATGTTGGCAGCGGAGGGAAGGAGCGATCTAGTTCTATGTCTAGCACGCTGTTGAAGTCTCCCCCTAGTATCCACGGGAGTGTACTCCAGTGTGCCAGGTGGCGTGATAGGGTGTGTTGAAAGGTAGTTTGGTCTGTGTTTGGGGCGTATATGGAGCCCAATATAACTGTGCGCCCTGCCAGTTTCCCTTTGACGAGTACATATCTACCCTGCGGGTCTATAATCTGTTCTTCCGCCGCAAAGGGGGTGCCTGCCCTAATCCAGATAAGCGTGCCCCTGGCATAAGCAGAATAGCCTGTCGCATATAATTGTCCTCTCCAGCGCTGGCGCAGTCGGGGGATTTCCTGGTCTATTAGGTGTGTCTCTTGTAGGAAAGCCAGTTGAATTGAGTGTCTTTTAAGGTAGGAGTAGATGGCATATCGCCGCTTAGGGGTATGTATACCTCTTACATTCCAGGTAATTGTGTATGTAGCCATGTCTTAAGTGTTAGGTCTTTTTTCCGCTTCGCCCGCCTATGTCCCCTACGTTGTGCTATTTCGTTAGTTTTACGTTCCCGGCTGGAATTTAAAAAGATTGTGTGTGGCCATCGGCAAAAACTGGACTTAATTAATACTATCAGAGCAGTTAAACAACAGGTGACCACCCAAACATTGCAACAAAAACAAGAACATGCAGACGCGTGTCTATGCATTTTGTGACTCCACTGATAGGAGTATGGGGGTAGGCCAATTGTGCCAGGAGATGGTGTAGTCTTAGGCCTTGTAGTCCGGCTAACTAAGATGATAGGTGGGAGCACAGGGGGATCCCCAGTGCATTTGTTCATCAAAAAAACCAACAGCAATAAAAGGGGGGTGAGGGTAGAAGAAGAGGGGCAGAGCAATGCGCAGCGCCGGCTCCTACCTCCGTCTGCGCGCTCGTAGCTCCACATGGATTGGCACAAGTATTTCTTAGTTGTGTTGGCTGCTTGCTCGTCCATTAGAGCAATTCGCGTGGGTGTCTCTAATTGGATGTTTCTTGCGGAGTGGTATGACTTTACGTTGTACAAGAGTTTTTTAGAAGATTTCATCTGCAGTGGCCGGTGTCACAGGGGGTCCCTCGATAGGGCTCGATTCTGATAAGCGGTCCGGTGTAGGGGGATGGTCGCCGGTCATTTGTGAGAGTTCAGTGTCTGATCCAGAGCTCGGGGGGATGCGCCCATCATTGTCGCGGTGTGTATCGCCTCTCTTCTCTCCCGAATTAGTTGTTCCAGGTCTGGAGCACATTTGGTTGGCCCTGTATGAGTTGTGTTTCTTTTTTGGTCTTGCTTGTTTCGGCTGCGCTTGGCACGGGGTGCTCGCTCAGTTCGCTCCGGCGTGTCACCAGTGGAGAGTCCTGTCGATTCAAGCCATTCCCAAGCTGCCTCAGGAGTGGGGAAGAAGTTTGTTTTGTCTTCAGTCACTACTCGGAGTTTGGCCGGGAACAGTAGCGAATAGATTAGGCCCAGTGATCGTAGCTTACGTTTCATGGGAAGGTAAGAGGCCCAATCTCTTTGCACTGCTAAGGTGTAGTCTGGGAACAGTAATATTTGCATGTCATCTATTCTGGGTGGTGGCGCAGCCCTTACCATCTGCAGTATGATGTCTCTATCTGCGTAATGGAGGAGGCATATTATGAATGGGCGTGGAGCGCTCCACGGTGGTCTCGCCCGAGCCGGAATCCGGTGAGCACATTCCACAGAGAAAAAAAGGGTGAGCGTTCCATCTGTCACCAGCCCTCGCAGCCAAGTCTCCGAGTAAGCTGTCGGATCTCGACCCTCCGTGCCCTCCGGTAGGTTTACCACTTGTATATAATTCCTTCTGGATCGGCCCTCCGCGTCCTCTGCCTGTCGCTCCAGTTCTGCCACTCTGGCTTGTATGTCTTCCATTCCTGTTTTCAGCTGGGTGGTCGCAGGCGTTAGTTCCTGTACTGTGGCTTCAATCTCCTTGGTTCTGTCTGATAGTTTGCGGTGATCCGCGTGTAGGAGGGTAAGGTCACTTGCCACTCTATCTATCTTGGCTTCTAAAGATGTGCGGGCACGCTCCAGCGATTCCCCAATGCGTTCCACCGCAGCAAGTACCGCATCTAACTTTTGGTTATCTTGAGTTGGGAGGTCTTGTGTTTTCCCAGATCCAGCTCCAGATTGGAGTTGCCCGGTTCCAGCCATGGTTTAGCTTGTTGGGAAGTTCGGTTTAGTTTCCGGTTGTCACTCTGCGCTCAGCTTGTCTTCGCTCACATTACATACCATGGATTGATGTCCATTGGCAAGTTGGGGGGGGGTATGTTGTGTGTTACCAGTTCCCGGCTATTTGGTGAAGGGTTTCCCTATTGTCAATCTTTCCTGGATCTTCAGCGTGGGTTCCCCATTGTGACTAGTCTTACAAGAAATCACATTTGGCGGAGGCGTCTCAGTAGTGTTTCATTTGTCTTTAGTCTTCAGCAGGTTGCGTGGCTTCAGTGCTGTATTCCCTCAGTTGAGCTCCTGTGTTTAATCAGGGGAGGGTCGGGCCCGCTTGTCGGGGGTGGGGAGATTGTGCCCCCACGACAGCACGTGCAGCCCGGTCGGTTATTGCCTCCCTCCGAGTCCTGCGCCACTCACCTCCAAGGGGTCCCGGCCGGCCTAGGGGTCCCAGCGTCGCTGTAGGTCTACTTTAGCGATTTTAGCAGCTTTGAAATGTGTCGGGGGGGATCTCTGACTTTGTCTTTCCAGGCGTTTCCCACTGGGCTCCAGTCGCCAGGAGGGGTTCACCCCCTTCTTCCGAACGCTCGTTCAGACGTTCGTGCGTGCTGTTCGGGTTTACCTCAATGTACGGCGCAGGAATTGGTTCGGCCCCACCTGCATTCTGCCTCTTCGCCGTCGCCAGCGGGCCTGCTCCCGCCCCAAGGGTTCAGTCGCGTCTCGGGCAGGAGGGCCACAGTGCAAAGGGAAAGGCGCGCCAGCCCCGGTGTTTAGTCCTGGCTGCAGCAGTCGTCTCTGTTCCCGTGATTAGGCCTCTCTGTGAATGGCCCGTATGTCCAGCTTTCGGGGCCTGATCGCCTCCTCCCCATTGAGAGTGAAGTAAGTGGGGAAGAAAGAGGGCCGGAGGTATCCTCTGGTGTCCCACACAGTAGCTCCCCTGTAGGGCCTATGCACTTTTCCTTTTCTTTTCTTTCCTTCTCCCTTTTTTTTTTAAAAAGTTGGTGGCCAAAGGGGGCTCCCCAGTTCCGATGCGTCGCTCCAGTGGGGCTTTTTTTCCGTCTGCCGGCCAATCCCGGCATCCAGGGCCCGTGGGCACCCTTAGACGCAGTGAAGCACAGGGGGAAGATGGGGTCACGGGCACCGCCCACAGCCTCGATGCTGCCCCGTTGGGGCGCGTCGCTATTTGTTGTTTTTATGCAAGGGGGGAGGAGGTGCCTTTTCTCACCGGTTTGCTCAGGGTGTCTCCAGTGGGGGGGCCAGCAGCGTTCCGACCTCCGCGCGCGGCTCCAGCCGCGCTAGCCGTCCCTCTCTGGCCGCGCTCTCTGCCCCGCAGCTCCGCCTCACGACGCGGCCCACACGACCGCGGTACCGCCCGAGGGCCGAGGCCACCGGAGGAGCGGCTCCAGCCCAAGGAGCTCCGATGTGCCGTCCGCGTCTAGGCGGCCAGCGCGGGGCGTCGTGCCCCCGCCCTCCCACCCAGATGCTGTTTAGGCCGGTTGCGGCGCGGAGCTCTACCAGCTCGCGCCTGCCATGTTTGGTGGCTTAGCCACGCCCCGTAGACTCCTCCCCCTTTTATAAGTAATTTGGGGTCTCCTTCATATTGTGGAGCCAATAATGGGATCGCTTCTAAGAATATCACAAGTTTTAGAGATAATCTTTTTACTGTGTGCTGCATCTTCATTACATGTCATATTGATTCTAATCTCATTTTCGTCAACTGCTTTTTTCGGTAATTTGTTATCAAACAGGATCTGTGTTCTTTCTACCCCTATGAATTTATCACTAGCCTTCTTAATGGCCCAATCAGGGTCCTTGAAACTGATGATCATATTCTTTTGTTTTACATTAAATGCTTCATCAGTGTTGCAATTATGTTTGGCCCTCAGCAACTGATCATAAGGAATGCTCCACTTCAAATTTTGACGATTCAGCGCATGAAGCAAACTATTACCTGCAGTGGCTTTCCGAAATAGTGCAGTATTTATCATATTGTTATTGATCTGGATATTTACATCTAGAAACTGAATAGAGAATTTGCTAATGTTAGATGTCAAGACAATATTATGATTGTTATTACTGAGTTTCTCAATGAATCTATTTGCTTGCCATTCTGTACCTTTCCAGATGAAGAACACATCATCTATATATCGAAGCCACAATATAACTTGTTCAAATTCAGGATACCTCTCTTCATCCTTGAATATCTCTTCCTCACTCCACCCTAGGAACAAATTAGAAAAACTCAGAGCAAAACAAGTTCCCACAGCAGTCCCAAGTATTTGTTTGTACAAAATTCCATCAAATAGAAAGATATTGTTCATCATACAATATCTAATCATTTCAATAATCATGTCAGCATGTGCCAAATACTTGAACGGTCTTGCTCTCAGAAAGTGTCTACATGCTTTGATACCCTTCTCATGTTCAATGATGGAATATAGGAAATTGACATCTAAAGTTATCAGTATGAAATCGTCTTCCCATGTAACACATTCAAGTTTGCCTAAAAAATCATTAGTATCGCTTACATAAGATGGCAAACTGATAACATACTCCCTGAGAAAAAATATTTAAATACATTTTCCAAAGAACTATCACATGAAGACACAATTGGCTTACCAGGGGGATGTTCTCTAGCTTTATGTATTTTTGGAAGAAGATAAAGTACTGGCAACTTAGGATAATCTTTCTTAAGAAAACAGTATTCCTCCCATGACAACAAACCTTTGTCTTTCCATTCAGTAAGATATTGCCCAACTCCTGTGATGCTACTAGTATAGTTTTCTTTAGTGACAATGGTATAGAACTGTCTATCATTTAGCTGATGTGTGGTTTCCTCAATATACATGTATCTACCCATAAGCACAATATTGCCACCTTTGTCAGCCGGGCAGATGATAGTATTTTCATCCTCTGCCAATGATTTTATAATTGTTATTTGTTTTAAAGTCAAATTCAGATTTTTGTCTCACTTCAAACCATGCCGTCTGTCAAAATTGAATAAGGTTCTAAACCACTATTTCATGAAAGGTATCAATATTATCATGATTCATATGAGGAAGAATAACAAACCGGCAGTCACAAGTAGGTCATTATAATTAGGACCTAGTTTCCATAGAAAAAGCATTTAGGGCCAGATGTACAAAAGCTTTTTCCCATAGACACAGAATGGGTAAAATCCTTTCGTACATCTGGCCCTTAGTGACTTGTTTATATTTTTGGTGCCGTTTGATGAATCTTCACGAAAAGTGCGAATTTGTGTCTTGTTGTGAATGGAAAGTTTCAGGATGATTTGTCAAGTGGGGACTGAGAGACATGGGGCATCAAAAAAAGTGCTTTTCGCATATTAATTCCCATAGACTCTTTGGACATGCCTGCAGAGCGAACCGCTGGACAGAATTTCACCAAATTTGGCAGAAAGGTAGCTTTTGGTCCACAGACCACCCCTCTTCTTATATTATGTAAATCTGTTTAATAGGTGTCGAGATATTAAATGAAATCTAAATTTGTATATCTGGGAGGAGCCTAATCACAGATCTCATGATGAGCTCTGACTGGCTGTCAGCACTTGACCAGAAAAGTGATGGCAGTTATCTTGGGACCAATATAGATGATAGCACCCATTGCACTATAGTGAATGGCAGGTTTGGAGGGTTTCAAAAAGGAGAACATACAAAGGTAGATAACAGATTTTAGTTACAATATAAATCATGTTGTTGCTAAGGTGATTTTACCCTGTGAAAAAAGACTTCTATTGGCATTCCATTAATCATGTTTGAGAGAAAACTGTTTTCTCATGATTTTCCATAGAGGCTATGGAATGTGCTCCTGAAGCTAAAATGAGAGCATATTGTCTGTAAATTCACACTATATTTCTCAGCCATATGTGAATGAAGTTTGACATTTTCAGTAAAACGTACTTCCAACAGGAGCAGCCAGTCCATTGATTCCCTTGTGTTCTACTGTAGCCTCCCAGAGTGTTCTAAAGAACAACTAGAGCACTATAAGCCTTTTGACAATAGTGTGGCACACCTGACGGCATCTTGATTTAATCAGACCGGTATAACTGAAAACATTTAATTGAGAAAGGAACAAAATGAGGGAGTTCATTTTGTCATAGAAATGATGGTTAGTGATGTAGAAAGAAAAATGAGAACACATTTTAAGTGAGTTCTCAAATATCTTCCTATTGTACTTCAGCAGGAGCAGCCTGTTAGTTTATTCCTTTGCGTCCTACTGCAGCCTTCCAGTCCAGATTAATCTAAAGAACAACTAGAGGGCTAACAGTCTTGCTCATGACAAAAGTGTGGCACAACTGAGCCATCTTAATTGAATCAAACTGGTAAAACTTAAAACATTTAGGCCCTCATTACGACTTCGGAGGTCTTGCAAAAATACCGCTGAAGCCGCAGGCGCCACAATACCGCCATTCCTGGTGGTATTGGTGGCTACCTATTTTGACATTTCTGCTGGGCCAGCAGAAAAGTCACATCAACATTGCAGCCGGCTCATAATAGAGCCGGCTGCAATGTTGATGTGCAGTGGGTGCAGCAGCACCCGTTGCGCATTTCACTGCCCGAAATTTGGGCAGTGAAATGCGCGATGGGGCTGTGCCTGGGGGCCCCTGCACTGCTCATGCCAAGTGCATGGGCAGTGCAGGGGCCCCTAGGGGCACCCCGAGTCCCCTTACCGCCATCCTTTCCATGGCAGTGTTTACCGCCATGGACAGGCTGGCCGTTGGAGACTCATAATCCCCAGGGCAGGCTTCCGCCAGGCGGTCAAGTGGAAGGGATGGCGGTATGCCTGTGGCTAATGCGCCACAGTCACAATACACTGGCAGAACACCGCCAGCCAGTGTGCCGCCGGGGTCGTAATGACCCCCTTAGTTTAGAAAGCAACAAAATGAGGGGTTTCATTTTGTCATATAAATTATGGTTAGGGATATAGAAAGAAAAATTAAAACACGTTTTAAGTGAGTTCTCAAATATCTTTCTCCTCTATTTCTATTTCATTAAAAGGAAATAACAAAGAGTGACGCTGTGCCACATTTGGCAGCGCCAAGATCCGTCATTTTCAAAATGCAGGGATGTGCCATATTTAATAGAAGATGGAGCACCTCTGTGTTATCCCCTGCACTGGCGCTAAATATGATGCCAAGTGCTAATGCAGCCACCCTTGCACCATGGTGGAAGGATGCACTTGGGGGGAGTTTGTTTTTGTGCAGTAAGGGACTCCTTCCTGCACAAAAACAATTTTCAACTGCGATTTGCTCTTGCTCTACCTATGTGTGCTGCAGAACGCAGCACACATAGAAAGAGCAAAAAACTAGGAGAAATGAAAGCATTTCTCCTCGTTGTGCCATGGCAGAACGCAGCACACATAGAAAGAGCAAAAAACGAGGAGAAATGAAAGCATTTCTCCTCGTTGTGCCATGCTAACGCCACTCCTGGGCTGGCGTTAGATTTTGGCGCTGCTTCAGGTTTATAAAAACTCTTAAATGGCCGCATCAAAATGCAATCGGTGTTGCTGTGGTACGTCCACAGCAACACTCATTGTACGTCCCTTCCATGAAAAGTGATGCGTGTGAAGTGCCCATATTTACAAGGTGGCGTTAAACCACAAAAAGTGTCTTAACACTACCTTGTAAATGCGGGGCTGTGCATAGTGCCACCAGAGTGTCAGTTAAAGTGACATTCTGCTGGTGATAGGGGCTTTGAAAACTGGCCCCTAATGTTTTTTCTGGCAATTTTATATATCGCAGACTTGACTCGAAGGTATTGGAGTGCTATACATGGGCATCAGTTACATCACTCAAGACACATTCCTTTTTGCCTTAAGGCATGGGGAGATTAAGTGATTTGCCCAGAATCACAGGATGTCGAGCTGACATTGAAACTCAAACCTGGTTCCCCAGTTGCAAAGTCTGTAGCTCTGGCTGTTACACCACATTCTCTCCCCTAAGTGTAACATATAATCAAGTGATCAACTGAATAAAAGAACATCAAAATAGCAAATTATTTAAAAGCACTTTGTCACTATTTAAGAACTAAGAAAATATGTTCTAATTTTAGTTTTTTAGAGCACTAATTATCTTGCTTTAGATATTACAGTTTTGATTACATCGAGGTGATGTAAGGAGTGCCACAGTTTTGTAATAAATATAGAATTTTGGCAATCCAGTTTTTTATTAGAATACTGTGGGAAGGCAGATGTCAGGGGCATGGACTTGGATAATTGAGGGTACGGAGGAGGGGGCAGAGGCAACAACTTGACCACACTGGGCAGGTAGGAGGAGCAGCATAAGGGGCTATTGAGAGCAGGGGAAAGGGGAGCAGGGGAAACAAACCAACCATGCATGGAGGCTATAGCAATATAACAGCCCATTGAGGGCAGAAGGAAGAGGCAGTGGCAGTATAACCAGACATGCCAACAGACCCAATTCAGGCAGGAGACTCCCGATGTTTTTAAGCCCAAAAGAGCTTTATCCGTCTCCTCCCTAAAATCTTCTCTTTTTGATTGTAAGTCAACGGGGAAAATCAATTCCTCAGGTTTTATATCAAAGTCTCCCTTTTACTAAGTCCAAAATGTTGGCCAGTGTGGAACATTGGATCACTGAGGGCATGAGGAATGGGATAGAGAAATGAACTCGGATAAAAGAGGGCAGGAGGGAGATGGGTGAGGGCAACAAACTGACCTTACAGGGCAGACGTCAAGGGTTCCAGTAGCACAATACACCACACAAGGCAAGCAGGACGGCAGTGTACCACAAAAGAACATGGAAAATGATGTAGCCTAAATTTTAGTAGAGCCCCTTGGGTCACAAAGGTCATCAGAATGTGACAATGTATGTCTTATGTTAATTAAAGTGTCAACAGTTAAACATAGGAGCTACACTGACACGCAATTTAAATGTGTATTTCAGAGTTAGACTTAGGTGGTATTTGAATTAAATCACGTTAGAGGGATGAATGTGATAATATAATTTAGACTATAGACTAGCAGTGCATATAGAAATGATATTGAATTTTTAAAGATTAATGAATTGAAAATGTGTGCAAAAATAAGAAAAATTGACTCATTTGTTACATTTAATGAAATACAGTAACACAGCTTTTTCAGTGCAGCACAATGGACCATGGATACCAAAGGGGAGGGGACAGGGCCATACACATGGAAAACAGAGTAGAGGAGAAAGAGGCAAGGGCAGCAAGCTGATCATACTGGACAGAAAGTAGGGACAGTTGCAGCATAACAGACCATGAAGGGCAGGAGGAAGAGGGCAGGGGCAAGACAAAGGACCAGACAGGGGAGGAGGGAAGGGATGTGGGCCTGTACATGGAAGAAGGAGGGCAGGGGGCAAGGGGCAAGGGGGCAGGGCTGGCGCAGAAAGCTGAACATGGAGGGCAGACGGGATAGGCACTGGATGGGCAGGGGCTTTCACAAAGGACCATGGAGGACAGAAGGTGTAGAAAGGGGCTGGACACAGGCAAGAGAGGGCAGGGAAGGATCTTCACAACAGACCACACTGGGTAGGCAGGAGAAGTAGTTGCAGCACAACAGAACATGGACGGCAGAAGAGAGTGTCAACAAAATGGACCATGGAGGACAGGAGGGAAGGGATAGGGACATGGAACTCGGACAGGCAGGATGAAGGTGGCAGGGACAGACAGTAAGCATCTGACCTTCGGCTGGGCATGGCGGTGGTTTGCCACAGGGCCAACCCAAACCTGTGCAGAGCACAGCCTCCATCCCCCAGGGCCCAGCCTATTTATTAGTATTATTAATTGTTTTTTGGGAAGGGGACCACGTGTCCCCCCACCCCAAAGCCGATCTTGGCCTCACATTCTCCATACCCCGGGGTTGAGCCTAAACATTATTATTTTTTTAAGAAGGGGGCACGCGGCCTCCCTCCCCAGGCCGATCTCAGCACCAGGTACTCTATCTCCCGGCAACCAGCCTAATTATGACTTTTTCTGTGAAGGGGAACTGCGTGGCCCCCTCCCCAAACCTATCTCAGCCCCAGGGACACCATTGCCCAGGGCCCAGCCTAGATAGTTTATCATTTTTTTTTTGGGTAGGGGGCCACATGGCTTCCCTCCCAGGGCCAATCTCGGCCCCAGGGACCTCAGCCCCAGGACCAGGCCTCATTTGTTTTTGGTGGAGGGGGGAGGGTGCATGGTTCCCCTCACAAGGGCTGATCTTGGCCCCCGGGACCCATCCAGTGGGGTCTGGCCATGTCACCTGGGAGCCCCAATGACCCCACCACCCCAGATGGCTCCAACCTTCTGTGGGAGCCAGAATTACTGTCACAGAGAGGGAGGTGCTGAAGCAGCTCCATCTCTGTGAGAGCAGTTTCTTCTTTGTGCCTGCCTCCCTCTCCACAGGTAGACAGAGGAAACCTCCGCTCCAATGAAGGGAGAGCTGTTTGACTGCTCTCCCTTCATCAGAGCAGAGGGCTTGCTGTGACTTGGCAGCAGCTGTCAAAGCTGCCACCAAGCCACAGCAAACAGCCATGTCCCGGGGTGGATACCCAGGACATGCCAGAACCCGGCCCTGGGGGGTGGCGGTCCCCAGGAACATCAGTGTCTCCTCGAGGGAGACTATGCAGCCACACTCCAACACAGAATAGCCCCGGGGAGGTGGTGGTCACCAGGGCTGCAGGGGGTCTGGAATAGACCCCCTTTCTATTTTTTTTATGTTTGCCCTGGGGTGGTGGTGGTTCCTGGGACTGCGGGGGGCCACATGGCACCCCTGTATGGTATTAAATTGAATCCCCAGGGCGGTGGTGGTCCCCGGGGCTGCAGGGGGGGGCCACACAGCCCCCATATAGAATTAGAATAAATTCCCAGTGAGGTGGTGGTCCCTGGGGCTGCAGGGGCCTGCTTAGCCCCTACACAGAATTAGATAGAAGCCCTGGGGAGGTGGCAGTCCCCGGGGCTCAGGAGGGGCCAGGTGGGTCCCACACATAAAATTAGATTCAAGCCCTGGGGAGATGGTGGTCTCCGGGGCTGTGGGGGAGGGGTCTGGGTGCCCCCCCATTACAAATCTTGAAAGTCCCAGGGAGGTGGTGGTCCCCCGGGCTCAGGGCGGGCCAGGTGTCCATGGGACTTGGCCCACCAGGGGGCTTTGTAATTGCGAAGCACTCACTTTGTTTATTTTAGCCGGATCGGCAGTGACTTCCAGTGAATTTTTTTTTTTAATGCTCTTTAACCCTGGGGGATCTCTTTGGGGCCCCACAGCTAAGAGGTCAGGATTTCCAGACCCTTGCCCCTTTTTTTTTTATGGGACTCGGTTGAAGTTGAGTCCCAACATGGCTGGCAACACTTCCTTGTTGAAATGTTAGCAGCCAATCACATCTGAGCACGAGATCGAGAGGGGTCGCCAGTCCTTCACGTCCCCACATATACAAATTTAGATTTCCTTTAATTTCTCAAAAACTGAACACAAAAAAATGGCTCTTTCTGGACCAAGAGCTACCTTTCTGCCAAATGTGGTGTACTTTTGCCCAGTGGTTTGGGCACTATCGCTGTTCAAAATCCCTATGGGAAACTGAGTGGGGAAAATGCATTTTGGGACTCTCTTTTTTCACTGCCTCCCCTTGACGGATCACCCCGAAACATTTCAGTGGCAGCCACTACTTGGTAGTTAAAGTTGGATCTGCTTTTCCTTAAAAAAGAGCTTTTTGGTTTGCTAATAACTTTGATGTAATTTCACAAACCTTCACAAAATTTCCAAAAATAAAGTTTATCTACCTCAGCTTCTTTCTGGAAAGGTTTGGGGTGATCTGGCAAGCTGGGGCAGAGATGAAAGGGGTCCAAAAAGTAAATTTCCCCATGCATTTTCCATAGCCTTCTTTAAGCAGAGCTACCTCAAAAACTGCTGAATGGAGTTACACTAAATTTGGCAGGGAGTTAGATTATGGTCCGCAGATTGTGGTTTTTGTGATTTGGTGTAAGTCAATTCAGTAGTTTTTGAAAAATGGAGATTCAAAAATATTTGTATATCTGGATGAGTAAGTTCGAGAGACTCAAGAGTGCTCAAACCCAATTTTTAAAAATAAAGGCTTCTGATTGTCCCAAGGAGTATTTTCTTCCCTCCGGTCAATTCGCTCTAGCAGGAGCCAGACTCCCACGGGATCATTGCTCTGATTGGCTGCCAGCAACATGGCAAAGATGTTTTGGCAGCCATTACGGGACTTGGAGACTTTGGCCCTCATTTTAACATTGCCGGGAAATCCTGGTTACCGCACGGTGACGGCCGCCAACCTACCGCCACAGTGGCGAATATCCATTCCTCATATTATGACACACACACACCAATACGACAGAATACTGCCACACACACAAATCCACCAGCCCAAAGGTCAGTGTTAAACTGTTGGTACCCATACCGTTACGCCAACAAAACAAGACCCACCACATCATGACCCACGAATCACCACAGCGGAAATTCAATGGGGATAAACCATTGGTGGTACATACGGCCGCGCTCAGAATGGACACCCAAATACAAAACAACACTGCATTGGCCAATACCAAAAACACACACCTGACACTCATACACCCACCACACCCATCCACCCACAGCACCATAAAACACACACCCACATTACCCACAACTCTTTACGAACAACAATTACTGCCAGGAGAATGACACGAATAGAGAACTAGACACACACACCACAAACACCCATACATCCCTCACGCACCCCACATCACACACCCCACCAAATTAGTCAACACACTTTCACCAACACACACCACACAACACCCATGTCCTCATTAAGGCACCCCCATTTCACTGATGAGGAGTCAAGGGTCATGGTGGAGGAAATAGTCAGGGTAGAGCCACAGCTGTTTGGAGCACAGGTACAGCAGATATCCATTACCAGGAAGATGAAGCTATGGCCAAGAATCGTGGGCAGGGTGACACTGTGGACCAGCACCCAAGAACAAGGGACGACATCAGGAAGAGGTGGAACGACCTATGGGGAAAGGTGCGTACCATGGCAGCAAGTTACCAGCTCGCCATACAGAGGACCGGCGGTGGACCCCCATCTCCTCTCCCACAGCTTACAGCATGGAAGGAGTAAGTCTTGGCATTACTGCATCCTGAGGGACTCACTGGAGTTGCCGGAGGAATGGACACTGGTGAGTCATTATTTACTCTCCCCTATTCCTGCATGCCAAAACACCCCCTCACCCTCACTCCCATCACTCCACTCCATCCCACACACTGCACCTACACATATGACTAACCACAATGCCAAACCCTGCATGGGCAGCCCTCCCAACCCTGCATGGACACCCATCACTAAAGCATGTACAGCATAGGGAAACTAACAATCCCACAATACATCACCATACACAAACAAAGGTGGCAGGGCAACAGCAACGATAGAGGGGAAGCCAGGGATGTACAATATGTCACAGACATGAAGCATAATACATCACTTACATCCCCACAGATGCCCCAGCCAATGTCAGCGGAGAGGAGGTGCCACGACTATCTAGTCCCCCAACAGAAGATGCCCCCAGTGATGACAGTAACTCTAGACTTCAGGATCTGGATCAACAACCTGGCCCATCTAGGACCACTGGACAGTCAGTCACCACAGCCCACTCCCAGTCCACCGCATAGCCTCCACCCTCAGTATCCAACACCAGAGCACCCACCCAGCGTCCCCACACCTCTGTCCCTAGGACACGTCAATCAGCAGTGTGCCCACCTGAACAGGGGCCCCAGTCCACACCTCGCCCCCATTACAATCAGGGACCTGGGGTCAGTGGCAGTGGGCACGCCGTTCAGGGGACAGAGGCACAGGGCAACAGGGACACTGGGAGGACCGCTGTGTGCCAGTGGGAGGACAGGCCCAGGGAACCGACTCTCCAAGAGGCACTCACTGAGATCCTGGGAGTGTACCAACATTCCCAGGGCACAATGGGCTAGATCCTTGACAACGTGCAGGAAAGCAGGTGGCTGCAGGAGGAACAGTATCAGGGGATCAGGGAGGACTGGTGGGCCATCAACACTACCTTGATCTCCATAGCAGGGGTGCTGGCAGAGATGGCCAACATCATGAGGGAAGCAACAGCACAGCGGCGGGCCCCTACCACTAGCCAGTCCATTGAACAGCCCTCCAGTTCCACCGCAGCTAGTGGGAAAGAGGCCCCGCCACAAGACCCACAGGGCACCAGCACCCCTCCTCCTGCAGAAGCAGAACCACCCTGCAAACGTTCCCTGTGACCCAGACAGATGCCAGAGAAACTTGCCAAGACCACTGCCATTTAATGAGACTCTCCTGATTGTCCCCCTTGTGTACCACTCTGTCACCGTTTCCCCTTTGAACTGCCTTTGCTCCCCTTCTTATGGCCCCTAGGACACTGGACCTGTGCTACAAACAGACTGAAACAATACCCTGGACTTACCTCTACTATCACCCCATTCCATTGCCCTTTTCCCTCAGTTTCATAGTACTACAATAAACACCCTTGAATCCAACTTGACTACTAGTATTTTATGTGTTGAAAATGTGCATTTATGGAAACAGTTACAGCTAGTGCAAATGATCTGAACACTGTTGAGCGCATAGAAATAATGACCTGTAACCGTCTGTATTCATCACAACAGGGCACTGTTGTCATATCACCAACATCTGTAAAATGACAAGCCATGGGTGACAGTAAGTTGAGATGCAAAGGAAGTTAATGCCATCATGCTACAGCCACACAGAAAACATCAATATTCAGAGTAATGGTCAGTTGCACTGTCTCACCTGTGTGTCACTGGAAGTATTGACATATGACTGATGTTCTGTTGTCCTCATCCTCATCCTCCTCATCCTCACTGTTCTCAGGGTCCACTGCTGCCACAGGGGCATCTCCAGTCTCCTCCTCCTGCAGAAAAGGTACATGCCGTCTGAGGGCCAGGTTGTGCAACGTGCAGCATGCCATTACTATCTGGCAGACCTTCCCGAGTGAGTAACACCGGGATCCACCTGTCAGATGGAGGCACCTGAACCTGGCCTTCAGGAGCCCGAAGGTCCTTTCGATGATCCTTCTGGTTCACCCATGTGCCTCATTGTAATGATTCTCAGCCTCTGTCCTGGCATTCCTCACAGGGATCAGGAGCCACAATAGGTTTGGGTAGCCAGAGTCACCTGCAAGTATTGAGGGACAACATTTAGCCTCACACAATACTCTGCGGATGACACCTGAAGCCATACACTAACATACAGTGGGTGGGGACCCTAGCTCACCTATTAGCCACACCCTGTGCCTCAGTAGTTGGGCCATCACATTTGGGATGCTGCTATTCCTCAGGACAAAGGCGTCATGCACCGACCCAGGATACTTGGCAGTGACTTGGGAGATGTACTGGTCCTCCAGGCACACAATTTGCACATTAATTGAGTGGAAACTCTTATGATTCCTGAACACCTGTTCATTCTGGCGGGGGGACAAACGCTATATGTATCCCGTCAATTGCCCCAATAATATTGGGGATATGTCCCATTGCATAAAATCAGGCCTTCACAGTGGCCAAATCTTCCACCTGGGAGAAAGCTATGTAGCTGCACATGTGTTTCACCAGGGCAGACAAAACTCTTGCCAGCACAATTGAAAACATAGACTGTGACATTCCTGCTGCCAAGCCCACTGTGACTGCGGCCCTGTCCAGTCTATAGGTGAGTATGAAGAACCTGTCCTCCAGTGTAGCCAAGTCCACAAGGGGTCTGTACACGGGGGTGTTGTCTCCTCTTCTTATTCATCCGCAGCGGTAGGTATCTAAGGGACACAAGAGTGAGTAGGCTGTCACAATTTGTACAATGGAACCACCACCTCAGTATACGTAATGCATTTATGTGATGGGACAGTGGGAATGGTGAGGTATGCGCAAATCTAGGCAGTGACACAGTTAAGGTTCATTTGATCGTTGTCCACCACCATGAAATGGCGACCGCCTGTCCTGTATGTAGGGACAGGTGGAAGTGAGGTAACTCCACCGACGCTAGCTGAAGGTGGTCTTGCACTGCCGTGCAATTCCTCATTGGATAATATGGGGCTCTATGGAATACAGTGGCCAATGGGGAGCAGTGCCGGTGGTGACAGTGTACACTGACATGGACATGACCACCATTTTCCTTCAACAGGAGAATACCTACACTGCATGTGCTGCTGTGACCTGTGTCTGGAACCTACCATGGCCCGTGTGACCGGGGAAAGGGCCCCTGCCTTCACTGCGGCGGAGTTGGAGCGATTGGTGGATGGGGTCCTACCCCAGTACAGACTACTGTATGGGCCACCAGACCAACAGGTGAGTACACCTTGGGCACAATGCATGTGTGAAGGATACATGGAGATGTGTGTGCAAGCATTGTGTCATCGGGGGATGTCTTTTGGTGGTGGACGTGGTGTGCGCCGGGCGATGTGTGTGCCAATGGTGATGGAAACAGGATAGGTGGGCCATATGTATGACAGGCTGGATTGTATGTGTAATGGTGTCCTCCTGTCTGTATTACCTCTGCAGGTCAGCGCCCATCAAAAGAAAGGATAATAGTGTGCCATCGCCAAGGACGTGCAGACCCTGGGTGTTTATGGCAGGCAGAGTACCCACTGTTGGAAACGGTCGGAGGACCTGAGACGCTGGGCATGGAAGACCGCGGAGGCCCAGCTGGGGATGGCCTCCCAACGAGGAAGGGGTGCCTGTTGGAACCTGACCCCCCTGATGGCCCGCAAACTGGCGGTGGCCTACCCAGAGCTGGATGGCGATTGAGGGCATCACAGCAGCCACAAGTGAGTACAGTGGGCGTTACAACTATAATTGGTAGGTGGCATGGGATGCGGGTGGTGGGTGTGAGTTAGTGGGTGCCCCTTAATGCCAGGTCAGACATTGCAGCGTGATCCAGTTCAAGGGTAATGGGTGTATGGCAAATGCAAGTAACCTAGCTTGTTAGCATTCTATGTCAGTCAGGGCTTTGTGGGTTCCAGAAGGAGTGCAGTTGGTAGTGTTTGGCCCTCATCTTGCCGTGGCATCTAGCCAAATCAATGGCAGTGCAATGCATAGTGTTCAATCCTGATCCCTGTGTGTGACAGTGCTGTGTATGACAACTGTGGTGTTGGTGCAGAAATTGGCCCAGTATTTCCTTTCTCTCTCTCCCCCCTTTTTTCTTCTGTCGTCCTGTCCATGTGTACATTAGCATCATCTGGGAGAGGAGCAGGGGGACCGGCAACAGAGGGATCTGCATCCCACAGGACCCAGGAGGCAGAGTCCACCGATGCCGAGGGAACCAGTGGGGCGGAGGACGAGGGGAGCACCACAGCGGAGACAGGAGGTGACAACACAGATTCAGAGACCTCTTCCGGTGGAAGCTCCCTGGTGGTGTCAGACACCTCTGTGACCACCCCAGCTGCAGGTACAGCTGCCACC
This sequence comes from Pleurodeles waltl, assembly GCF_031143425.1. Classification (NCBI taxonomy): domain Eukaryota; kingdom Metazoa; phylum Chordata; class Amphibia; order Caudata; family Salamandridae; genus Pleurodeles; species Pleurodeles waltl. The sequence continues at coordinate 789,725,083 of NC_090450.1, forward strand.
CATGTACCAGCACTACCCTCCCAGTAGCCCCTCAGTGAGTTTCTGTATCCGCTCACCCCGAAGGGTGGGCATCTCCTTTGCCCCAGAAACCTCAGGCCCTGCCCCAGTGAGCCCTACTGCTCTGAGTGAGGAGGGTATTGACCTCCTGAGATCCATCTCTGTAGGGCAGTCAACCATTGTGAATGCCATCCATGGGCTGATATCCCAGATGCAGCAATGCAATGCATTCCTGGAGGGCATCCACAGTGGATTGGCAAACCAACAGAGATCGTTTCAGACTCTGGCCTCCTCTCTGATGGCAGCCATTGTCCCCGTTCTCACCATCCCCCCTCCAACTACCACTTCCCAGTCCCAGTCCCCTCAACCCATCCCATACACACATACAGACGAGCATGCATGAGTGGCACAGTCAAACACAGGCACCACTCTTCATCCCACAAGCACTCACGCAAACACCAGACAGTTGCAGACACAACCACATCCACTGCCTCCACTGTCTCCTCCACCCTCCTCCTCCTCCATCTCCCTCACAGTCACGTCCACACTCACACCTGTATGCACTGCATCAACATCCACCACCAGCATCACCACACCAAGCAGCACACACACCTCACTAGCAGACACTTCCACTACATCCATCCACGTGTCCCGTGTCCTCTTCCACTCTGTCTGTCCCCCCTCCTAAAGGACACAAACGCAAGCACTCAGACACCCAACAGACATCCACCTCACACACGCACACTGCCCAGGCACCTCAACCTCCACTCTTATCACTCCTCCCTCATCCCACCCCACCATCCCTAAGAAGCTTTTCCTTGCCCAACTTGACCTCTTCCCTCCCCCACTCATCCTGCCCGTAAGAGCAGGGTCCCAAAAAACCAGCCCAGCACCTCAGCCAAACAGTCCACGCAGACAGTGGAGGCACCTCCTAGTCGTGGGGGCAAGACAGTGAAGGATCCCACTCCACCAGCCAGGAAGGGTAAGGATCCCACACCTCCTGCCATGAAGGGGAAGAAGCCCTCAACTCCTGCCATGAAGGGTAAGGAGCCCGCACCTCCTGCCATGAAGGGGAAGAAGCCCTCAACTCCTGCCAGGAAGGGTAAGGATCCCACACCTCCTGCCATGAAGGGCAAGAAGCCCTCGACTCCAGCAAAGGCTGTCATGGAGACACCATTACCAGTCACGGAGCCCTCACCGCCAGCTGAGGCAGTGCAGCCCACTCCTCCTGCAGAGACTGCCCAGGAGGCACCTTCACCTGCTGAGACAGTGCAGCCCTCACCTCTAGATGAGACCGTGCAGCCCTCACCATCAGCGGAGGGCATGTAGGCCACCCTCTAGGGACTGCTGTACAAGGGGCACCCTCCAGAAGCAGTGGGCAAGATCCTCATCTGAGAGACTGTGACCTTGCACTCCCCAGCAGACAGAAATGGGCATGGAGCCCCCTCCAGAAGCAGTGGGCAAATCACCCACCTGAGAGACTGTGACCTTGCACTTCCCAGCAGAGAGAAATGGGCATGGAGCCACCTCCAGAACCAGTGGGAATGTTTCCCACCTGAGAGACTGTGACCTTGCATTCCCCAGCAGAGAGAAATGGGCATGGGCCCCCCTCCAGGAGCAGTAGGCATGTTCCTGTATTCAGTTGAGGTGCCCTACCCACCCCATCCCCAGGAGGTGCCTGCCCACTTGCAAACTGATGCCCCTGCAGTGTTCTATCCGGATGATGTCAGGAGTCAAGTTGGGCCCTGGACTGTGTCCTGTGGCCATGTAAGCCCTTAGTACTTTGGACTGGACATTGGCCTTTTGTGTACATTTGTACATATCTGTTTTTTGTTCAATTGGTTCATTGGGTGGCTGTTCACATTCAATACATTCTCATTACTGCAATCTTGTTGTCCTTGCATTTTTATGCCATGTGTCGTATGACATTGTTTTTCATCTTCAGCTGGTTGTGTGTATGGTGTGTGTCATGCATGTGTGTGTCACTCTCCTTTTCCTCCCTCCCTCCCTTGTGTGCTAGGCGGCTGTACTCACCGTTGTTGTCTTAGTCGGCGTTGGTGTTTCAGGTGGAGGATGGGGAAGACTTGCAGTTCCGGTTCCATGGCGACTTTGTCCTTCTCTTTGTCTCCAATGGTGAGTCTTTGGTCTTCTGTGTTCTGTTTCCGCCAGGCTTTTGATGGCATAGGTACCGCCCCAGAAATCGTGGCAGTTTCCTGTGCCTTGATATGGTGGATGGTACTTTGTCTTCCGCCTGGCTGTTGATGGCTGCCTCCGTGGTGAGTGTTGTTAACGCCCTGGCGGTTGTTGTGGTACATTGGCTGTCCATGGGAGTTATCACCACTATGGTCATAATTTGGCGGTAATTACCACCAGCCTGGTGGTGGTATTACCAGCAATTTAACAGTCACCGCCAATGTCATAATAAGGGCCTTAGTATCCTGACCTGAAGTTATTAAAATAAAAAATAGGATTCCTCAGAGCGTCTGGGGTATCCTACCTAAAGGGACCCCCAGGACCAAAATGAAAATAATATTGCCAATTCTTAATGCAATCCTCCAGAATCCCATGGTACTATGACAAAAGAAAAGAAAATGTCAGCCGCATTTTTTAAGAACATATAGGGCCGTATTTATACTCTGGTTGCGCCGAATTTGCGTTGTTTTTTTCGACGCAAATTCGACGCTAAACTAACGCAAACTAACGCCATATTTATACTATGGCGTTAGACGCTTCGGGCGCCAAAGTGCCCGGAGTGGGCGTCATTTTTTAGCGTGAACCCCTTCCTTGCGTTAATGATATGCAAGGGAGGCGTTCCCGTCTTAAAAAATGACTCCCAGGCCTTTACGTGGTATTTATACTCCCGGGCAAAAATGACGCCCGGGAGTGGGCGTGGCCAAAAACGGCGCATTTGCGCCGCTTTTTAACGCCTGGGTCAGGCATGGCGTTAAGGGACAAGTGGGCTCAAAATGAGCCCAGAGGTTCCCTCCCATGCCCCCAGGGACCCCCCCTGCCACCCTTGCCCACCCCAGGAGGACACCCAAGGACGGAGGGACCCATCCCATGGACATTAAGGTAAGTTCAGGTAAGTATTTTTTATTTTATTTTTTGTGGCATAGGGGGGCCTGATTTGTGCCCCCCTACATGCCACTATGCCCAATGACCATGCCCAGGGGACAGAAGTCCCCTGGGCATGGCCATTGGGCAAGGGGGAATGATTCCTATCTTTACAATGATAGGAGTCATGTTGATGGGGGATGGGCGTCGAAAAAAAATGGCGCAAGTCGGGTTACGACGATTTTTTAGCGTCAACCTGACTTGCGCCATTTTAAGACGCCCTAACGTCATTTTTTCCCAACGCCGGAGCTGCCTGGTCTACGTGGTTTTTTTCCACGCACACCAGGCAGCGCCGGTCTGATTGCGCCGTCTAACGCCATTCCATAAATACGGCGCCCGCATGGCGCTTCAGAATGGCGTTAGACGGCGCAAAATTTTTTGACGCTAAACTGCGTTAGCGCAGTTTAGCGTCAAAAAGTATAAATATGGCCCATAATGGGAGGGATGTGACTAAGGACGGGCTTTGTGACTTTGTCTTCGAAAGTCCATCCCGGCATCTGGCGGAGCTAACAAGGAAGTCTGAAAGTTTAAAGCCCTTGCTGGCTGGGAAAAGACTTGTGTTCTGTTTCCTACTACAGGCAGGGAACAGAACACATATTGCTCCTGCCCCGAGGGTGCAAGCAGAAAACAGCTGCTCCCTCTGGACGGCAGCAATATCGTATCCTGCATCATGCGGTGAGCTGGCTGGGGCCATGTGGGCCCTGGGCCCCCCCTGCTGCCCCAATGTGGTAGTTGATGGGTGCCCAGAGCGGACCAAGGCACCCAGGGTGGACCAAGGCACCCACCTATTATTTAGACATGCCCCAGGGAATGGGGTCCCTGGGGCAACATAGGGGGGATGGAGTCCCTGAGCCCAAAAGAGGTCCTAGAAACCATCCTTCGGGGTCATAAATACCTTTAAAGGCAAGGGGCCATGCAGTTCCTCTCCCTGCACCTGCACCTGATGACCATAGTGACTGTGTTCTAGAGAGTCCAGCCTGGCATCTGGTGGAGCAAACATGGAAGTCTGCATGTTTAAAGCTCCCACTGGCTGGGAGAAGACTTCTATTAAGATTCGTACTGTCTGGGGCCATATGGGCCCTGGGACCCCCAGTGGCCCCCAATGTAGTGGTTGGTGGGTGCCCCGGGGGGCACCATGGCACTCACCTATTATTTAGACATGCCCCATGGAATGGGATCCTGGGGACAATATAGGGGGATGGGGTGCCTGGGCCCAAAATAGGCATGGGGAGAGGGGGCAGAGTGGCCCACCCCTCCCCTTTATAATAACATGCAGCCCCAGGGGAGGGGTCTTCTCGGCCTAATAATGCCGAATAAGTGGGGTCCCCCTCCCCTTTTATATTGTATTTGGCCCCATGGAATGCAGGCTTGAGAAGGGAGGCTGCCCACTCCCTTCTCAAGCCTGCATTCCATGGGCCAATTTGGCCCAGGGGAAGGGGTCCTGGGGCTTTTAAGGCTGTAGGGTGGGGGCAGGTGGCTACCCTTCCTTTTTTCTTGGAATTTTGCCCTGGGGGATTGGGTCCCAGGGTCCAATTAAGGCTCAAAGAGGGTGGCTGCATGCCCCCTCCACCTTTACATATATGTTTGGGCCCTGGAGGACCGAGTCCCCAGGGCCCTAAAACCATCCCTATTCTACACACACCAAATGCTGTGTGTGGCATGGTGTTGGCAGCCTTCTGAGGGGTTGGCTGCAGGGCCTGTGTTATTTATAAAGACGGATCCTTTGTAGATTGTAAGATGTAGGTTTATTCAGCTTAGTTACAAGTTACAAGTAACGCCCCACCATGAGCATCATCTGGGCTGCTGAGCACATTCTCTCCAACTGACCATTCACACCAACCAGGAACTCATCAGCATTCTGTGACCACACACACACACTGTCTGAGCAGCAGAGAACTATTAACTAAGGAGAGAATGCGTAGCAACAATTCAAATCACAACACATCTCTCCTTAGAGAAAACAAATGATGGAAATAACTTTGTCTTTTAACATAAGGACCTATCAGGTCTGCAGAAGACCAAGCCCTATGGTCAACCCCCACACTGCGCCTTGCCAAAAACCATGCATAGTGTGGGGTTGGCTACCTGTGGGGAGTTGGATGCAGGGCCAGGCTGCAGCTCAGGCCCTGCAGCAAACCCTACACATGACCAAAGGCTGTGCACGGTGTGGGGTTAGCTGACCCAGGGGGGCTACCTGCAGGGAGATGAATACAGAGCCTGGTGAAAACCTGGTCCTACAGCCAACCCACACAATGAAAGGCCTTTGCAGTATGGGGTAGGGCTGCCTCCGGGTTGGCTGGCAAGATTAAAGGACATGTACAGCATGGTGATGGCTGCCTGAGGGTGGGAGTGGGTTGAAGCAGGGCTTGGCTGCAGGTCGAAGGACAGACAACATGGGAGTAGTTGGCTTTAAGTATGGGAATAAAATATTACTTTACGTTAAACAAAAGCCTGGAAATTCACTGAAAAAATCAAATGTTAACATTATAGTTGGGGGAATTTCAGTAACAATGAGATGTTTCAAATGTTAAAAAACACAGTAATTAACAAGTTACAGTTATCTCAAGTAACTATAATTCGTGCCGCAAGGTAATTATAATTGCGGCCCTCACCATGCACTGCTAATTACCCCACATATTACATCACTTTAGACATCTTCTATGACATCATTGATAAAATCACTGCAACATTTCCAATGAAATCATTAAGAAAACTAATGAGAAAACTACATTGAGGTGCACGAGTTCTAGTTACCTTTGGCCACAAGGTTTAGTTACTTGAGATATCTATAACTGGTGAATTTCTGTGTTTTCTTTGAGTTTAAAACATTATGCTGTTATTCAACATTTTACCTAACTGTGATGTTACTTTAACCTTTGGTTTTTCAGTATATATATCTATATCTATATAGATATATATATATATATTAGACTTGGCATCCTTGGTGTGGTCTCTCCTAACTTTTTGCCTCTGTTTCCCAGGTTGTTGATGTGTGCTGGACTCTGTTTTTGCTGTTTTTGTTACTGTGGGCACTTTAGCACTGCTATCCAGTGCTAAAGTGCAAGTGCTCCTATGTAAAATATATGTGCAATTGACTTTCCATGATTGGCATGTTTGGCTTACTAGTAAGTCCCTAGTGCACGGCACTAGAGGTGCCCAGGGCCTGTAAATCAAATGCTACTAGTGGGCCTATAGTACTGGTTGTGCCACCCACATAAGTAGCCCTCAAAACATGGCTCAGACCTGCCACTGCAGTGTCTGTGTGTGCAGTTTTAAACTGCCAGTTTGACTTGACAAGTTTACCCACTTGCCAGGCCTAAACCTTCCCTTTTTATACATGTAAGGCACCCCTAAGGCAGGCTCTAGGTAGCCCCATGGGCAGGGTGCAGTGTATGTAAAAGGTGGGACATGCACGTATGTGGTTTGCATGTCCTAACAGTGAAATACTGCAAAATTTGTTTTTCACTGTTGCAAGGCCCATCTCTCTCATAGGTTAATATGGGGGCAGCCTTTAAATACTGTTAAAACTTAGATTCCGTTTTGGAGAAGATAGTCATATGGAGTTTGGGGTCTCTGCACTCACAATTTTAAAATACATCTTTTAGTGAAGTTGGTTTTTAGATTGTGTGTTTGAAAATGCCACTTTTAGAAAGTAGGCATTTTCTTGCTTAAAACGTTCTGTTACTCTACTTGTTTGTGGATTCCCTGTCTGGGTCGGTTTGACAGTTGTGCTGTTTGCACCTTTCTCTAGACAGTGATACAAAGGGAGCTGGGGTGTAGCTTGCATATCCTGAAGAGCCATCTGTGCTAGGAGGGAGAGGAGGAGTGGTCACGTACACCTGAAAGGGCTGTGCGGGCCCTCACACAATGCAGTCTCCAACTCCCTGGTGTGTCAGGGGCCTGGCCTAGGCAGGATCTTGAAAACAACAGAGACTTCTCTCTGAAGTAGGCCTACTTCAAAGGTAGAAAGGGGTATAAGAAGAGCCCCCAAAACCCCTGAAAATTAGATTACTCCTGGAACCAAGAGGAACCTCTGCCAAGGAGAAGAGCTGGGGAAGCTGGAGGAGGGGTAGTGCCCCGTTGCTTGTGGCTGTGCTTTGCTGGGTTGGCCTGCAGTAGCTGCTTCTGCCTGAGAGAGGACAAAGACTGACTTTTGTGTGACTTCCCACTGGTGAAGAATCTCCAAGGGCTTGAACTGAACTTGCCTCCTGTTGTTGAAGTCTCAGGGACAACAAAGACTTCTTTCTGCCAGCACCTGGGCTTTCTGCTGAGAGTCCTCCTGCCAAGAGGTGCCCTAACCTGTCTCTGGGCCCTTGAAAGGTGCAGCTGGTGGAAAAGGACAGAAATCCACGCAAATACCTCCATGCTGGGAAACTTTCGATGCACCACCCGCCTCGAGGCTGCAAAAATGAGATGCCGCCGTCCTCGTGGCTAACATCGACGCTGGAAGATCGACGCAACGTGGCTGGAGAAACGACACAAATCATCGCTCTATTGCAGGAGAGAATAAACAATGCACGCCAACCTGACCGGAGAAGGAACGATGCACGTTCTCACTTGACGCGGGTGAGAAATCGTCGCATCGCTGGCCTTTTTTGACGCACACTTGCCCGTGCGGTTTTATTTTGATGCTACCCAGGTACTTTTGTAAACTAACAGAGTTCTTACTGTTTTCTAAAGGATTTAAGACCTTGCTTTTTAAACTCATAACTTGACTTGTGTATGTTGGATTTTTGTCGTTTGCGTCTTGTTTTGTTTAGATAAATATTACCTTGCTGTGACATTTTGTAGTGTATTCACTGAGTTATTGTATGTGTTGATACAAATACCTTACACATTGCTCCTGAAGTTGAGCCTACCTGCTCGTGCCAAGCTACCAAGCTACCAATGGGGTGAGCAGGGGTTAACTGAGGGTGATTCTCCTTTACCCTGACTAGACTGAGGGTCCTTGCTTGGACACGGGGTAACCTGACTGCCAACCAAAGATCCCATTTCTAAAATTTATATATTTTCACTGAAAAAAACAAAGCTTCCAGGGATGTTATACTTAGGAAATAGAATTAAAATAACATAGAAAATTACTTTTAAAAAAACAAAGGTTACAGGGGCGTTATAGTTAGGCTCACATTTTAAACCTGCGAAACCATAGAAATTCAATTGTTATAGTTATAGTTATCTTAAGCAACTATAACTCGTTCCCTAAGGTAACTATAATGTGTGTCCCCGCCCTGCAGAGTTTTTTAATCACCAATTGTACTGCAAATATTACATTGATATTATCACTGATGTTATTAAAGATGTCATGAGTCCCGTAATTTGTGGTGTAATTAGCAGTGCATGACGAGCACTCAAGTTATAGTTACCTTAGGCCACGAGTTATAGTTACTTGAGATAACTCTTAATATAACAGTTACATTTCTATGGTTTTGTACATTTAAAATGTGAGCCTAACTATAACATCCCTGTAACCTTTCATATTTTAAGTGAATTTCTATATTTTTTTAAATTCTGTTTCCTTGTTATAAGGTCCCTGTAATCTTTGGATTTTCAGTGACTTTCCAAGTTTTTTTAATGTAAAGTAAATTACATTACTATACGTTCATCTAACGACAGAGGCTCATGCAATTTGGCCTTGTGGGGTGATGATTGGCCGCAAGGCCTGGCCTGACCCTTTGGCCAGCCCCCTATAACCACCCAAACCTACGCCACACACTGCCTTTGGCCATGCACAGTGCGGTTGGCCAGTCCCTATGGCCAACCCCCTAGCCAGCCAACCCTGAGAGAAAGAGAGTGAAAGAAAGTGAGAGATTGAGACAGACAGCGATTTAGGATTGATGATATGCTTAGAATGTGATATTTCTGGACAAATTGAAAAAAAGAGTGAGATCACCTTTCAGTATGTAACTTAAATATTTATAGCTAAACAGAAACTAAAGCTGAAAATTCACACATATTGACCTAGACGAGTACCCTTAACCTTTAGTGTGCATGTCGAAGGCCTTAACCATTAGGCCAGAGGTAACTCCTTACTTTGGTTTGTCCAGACGTAGCTATGACATTCAACCCACAGATTTTAACGAGAAGAAGATTTCAATGTTCCATCACTGGGAATGTTTAACAGTGAAAACACTAGAAAATAAACAGACACACTGCCAAGAGACACTAGGGTTTGAACCTTTAGTCTACTAAGTGGAAGCACAAGGCCTTGACCATTAGGCCAGGAGTAACTCTGTTCTGCATCCAAATGTAACAATAACATTCTTATCAAATATCTTGCTAGTCTGGCGCTTTGAAGTCATTATACAGAGAGATCATTGTAATAACAATCTCTATCTCTCTCTTCCATTCCATTATGGGATGGAAGAGAGAGAGCGAGAAAAAGACACACACACATAGAAAGTGAAAGATAGAGAGAGGGAGAGAAATTAAGAGAAAGAGATTGACAGAGAGAACTTGAGAGAGAGAGACAGTGAGAGAGAGAGCAGTCTTTTTAGGCTTTGACGAATGATATACATAGAATGAGATATTTTAGGACACATTAAAAAGAAAAGTGTATTTGTCATTTAAAACAAGTAAGATCACATTTCAGTTTTGAAGTATAAAAGAAATTAAAGATGGAAAATGACCACAGACACATTTGGAGTAGACCCTCAACTTTCAATGTGAGGGTGTGCGACCTTATCTTTAAGGCCATAGGTGACCCCTTACTGAGATGCTTCCAGCCATACCTATGACAGTCAACCCACACAAGTGATTGGAATGAAACATGAATGCTCTATTACTAGGAAGGTTTAACAGTCAAAACACCAGTCCTTTATGGGATGGAAGAGAGACAGAGAGCAACAGGACCATGGGGGATCCTTAAGGCCCCTGCAGCCCTAGCCAGCTCCCCATCTCCTGTGGGAGCCAGGACTGCTCCCACAAGAAGGGAACTGCTTTAAATAGCAACTCCCTGCTTGTGGAAGCAATGTTTTCATCTGTTTCCCTCCATGCATATTTGTATGGCCCCCCTCCAATGTTAAGTTGCCCAGAGGAGGTGGTGGTCCCCGGGGCTGCAGTGGTCACGTGACCCCCCCAACACTGTATTTGATTTGAGCCCCAGAGAGGTGGCGGTCCCTTTAGCCCCCCCACACTGTATTTATTTAGTGCCCTGGGGAGGTGGCGTTTCCCGGGGCTGCGGGGGGGGGCCAGGCAGCCCCCTGCACTGAAGCCAAGTCCCAACATGGCTGCCAACACTTCCTTGTTGAACTGTTGGCAGCCAATCAAAGATTGGTCATGCACTGCTAATTACCCACATATTATGTCACTCATGACATCTTTTATAACATCATTGATAATATTAATGTCATATTTGCAGTAAAATCGTTGACAAAAAATTGTGCATGGCGAGGACGCAAGTTACAGTTAGGGAAATTATGCCAGCTGGACTTGAACTTCCAAAGCTCAAAGTGAAGGTCAGCTGGGACCGCAAGGGAGCCCCCACAGTCCCTAAGTCCCTATATATATATATATATTTATTATTTGGAATGGGTCTAAAGCTGAATTTATGGAGTACTTCACTATCCTTAATAATAATCAGGTAGGCTTAAAATGTACATATGAAACAAGCACAACATTGATCAATTTTTTAGATATCACCATTTATATTGAGAACAATAAAATAGAAACAATAGTATATCGCAAAGAAACTGCCTGCAATAGTGTATTACACGGTCAAAGCTTCCATCCTAAACCTTTGATGAGGAGTATACCCATGGGAGAATTTCTTAGAATGAGGCGAATCTGTTCTAATGATAAAGAGTTATCCATAAAATGTCTAGAAACTTATGAAAGGTTTAAGAATCGAGAATACAATGAAAACATATTAAAGAAAAATATGACCTTAATCAAATCAAAAAAACGAGAGGAAATTATATTTAAGAAAAAAGAATTTAATCCGAAGGAACCAGTGAGAATGATTATGAAATACACAAAAGAAAGCGGCTGTATAAAGAACATAATTGAGAAACATTGGAAAATAATTGAAAGGGATCAGGACTTGGGGCCATTAGTGGGTTCCAAACCTCAGTTTTCATTTAGAAAGGCACCCAGTATCAGAGACTTAGTGGTGAGAAGTCACTTCACTCTTAATAAAGACTCAAATTGGTTGGAAGTGGAACAAAAAGGTTTTTTCAAGTGTAATAGCTGTAAAGCGTGCAAAATAGGTCAATCTATGAAAAATATTCTATTTGCAAATGGGCAGATGAGGAAAATCAAATACAGAATCACTTGTAATACCAAATTTGTAATTTATATTATTGAATGCCATTGTGGTCACAAATACATTGGGAGTACCATTTGCAAACTTAAGAAAAGAATATTAGAACACATGAGAGCAATAACTAATAAAGACATGACTTATGCAACAGCAAAACATATGCAGACACATACATTGAATGATTGGAGAAGTTTGAGATATTATGGAATAGATCACATTCCAGACCAGGAAAGAGGAGGTGACCGTACTAAAAAGTTACGACAGCTGGAGAGTAGGTACATAATTCAAATGCGAACGAGAATTCCGTATGGAATGAATTATGATGAGGAACTTCATGTACATTTATAAAATATATCAATGTAATATTGGAATTTTGAGAAATTTTGATGATGAATTAGCTACTGTGGTTAGTGAGCATTCCTTCATTTATTTACATATGGTACGATGTTCTAACACATAAGGACTAGTATGAAAAAACACCTAATTCAATATAATTTTGGCAGATTTAGACTTATATGAAAAGATTTTGAGTACTGATTAATTGATGTGGATAATGAGTCAACATTGTATGTGATAGCAGAAGTACTAAACTTTTAATTTTTAATTTTTAAATTTTTAATTCATTAATTTTCAATTTATAAATTCTATTATAATTAGATTTATGTTAAAAAGTACGCAGGAAATAGATATATGTTCCTTTGCTGATTTCAGCTAGTAAATGTTTTGTAGTTTGGCACTTTTTGTTTTTTTTCCTTTCCTTTCCTCCATTGCTTAGTTAATACTACGAGTCCCAGCCTGCATTGCTTGAGTACAAATGTAATTGGCTATAAATAGATTGGGAATGGAATCATGAAATGTTTGAACTTGACAAAGACCGTAACGGTCGAAACGCGTTGTTCTCTTTTTGTTTCACAGTCAATAAATAATTGAATTATCATTCTTGGTGGAGTGCTCAACCGAATGTTGTTTTTGGATATATATATATATATATATATATATATATATATATATATATATATATATCATTTGTTTAATTTTTAAATGCCCTGCAGGGGAAGCCTTAAGGCTTCCCCTGCTGTGCCATTGCTTCAGCTTGACAGAAGCTCTGCTTCTTTGCGGAAGCATTTCATCTGTGTCCCCTGCAAGTGGGCAGTGGACGGAGATGAAAGCTCTGCTGTTTGACAGCGGGACCTGATTTAAAGGTCCTGCTGTCAAACAGCAGAGTGTAGCCAAGCCACAGCAAACAGCTTTGTCCCAGGGTGGGCCCCCCGGAACATAGCAGGAGCTGGCCCTTGGGGGGTGGCGGCCCCCAGGGCCATCTGTGGATCCAAGAGGGGGCCGCACTGTACCCCTCCAATAAGGACTTAGACCTAGGGAGGTGGTGGTCCCTGGGGTGCAGGGGTCTCATAGGGATCCCCCTTCTCTTTTTGAAGATTTGCCCTGTGGGGTGGTGGTTCCCCGCTAAGAATACAGTGCTGCCCTGGGGGGTAGTTGTCCCTGTGGTGTGGGGTGCCACGGGGCCTCCCACATTATATTAAATAAACACCCCGGGAAGGTGATGATCCCTTGGGCAGTGGGAGGGGACCGCTTGCGCCCCGCATATCAAAACAAAGCCCTGGGGTGGTGGCGGTCCCCAGAGCAGAGGGGGCCACAGACCATCCACACATACAAAAAAAATAAGCCTGTGGGGGTGGCGGTCCCGGGTCATCCCCCCACCTTTTTTTCCAAAAGCCCCAGGACTTGGCCCACCCGGCAGCATTAGACTAACGAAGCACAGATGATCGCACTTCGTTTCCTTTTTAATTTTACGTGTGGAGTCACGGATCCACTGCCACTCCGATTGTAAAATAAAAGAAAATGCTTTTTAGCCTGGGGGGGGGGGGGGGTGGGGGGGGGGTAGGTTCCTTTCGGACCGTATCACCAGAGCTAAGGGTCAGGGTGTTCGTACCCTGGCCCCTTTTCTTTATTTTTTTACTTTGTTTGGGACACTTCTTCTGCCAAGTCTCAAGATGGCTGACAACACTTCAACGACTTCTGTTGTTGAAGTGTTATCAGCCAATGTGAATCCTTCGCATCCCTAGATATACACATTTGGATTTTCCTCAATTTCTCTAAAACTACTGAACAAAACTACACCAAAACAAAAACAAAAAAACACAATTTTTGGACCAGGTTCTACTTTCCTGTCAAATGTGGTGTGATTCCAGCCAATAGTTTTTGCTCTATTGCTGTTCAAAATCCCTATTGAAAAATGAATGGGGAAAACGTGTTTTGGGTCCCCCTTTTTTTCTCAGCCTCCCCGGACAGATCACCCCGAAACTTTCCAGGCTGCAGCTGACAGGACTGGGAAATTGTTTTGAAAAGTTTTGTGAAGGTTCGTCAAGCGGGCCCAAAAATATGGTCAAGTAAAAAAAAAAACATTTATATAGAAACTAGGTCCTACCTATAACTATCTAGTGGCGACCGCCAGTAGTTGCGGGCCTCTTTCATGGTGGTCCGTGTTGGGCTCCGGCAGCCGTTACATCACAACATCTACCCCCCAACTTCTAAAGGGAAACACGAACTCCAAAATGCGGGTGCACAGAGTGTTCAATGGAATGGCTTCACCAACGTGTTTCGGCCATAGCCTTGCTCACGGGTAGTGGTCAAAGCACTCACAGACATTTTAAATGTGAAAGTAAATGTGAAAACAAAAAACAGAGTACAATGTGTAACTCGTTTGGCATCAGAAACCACTGACATCTTTTCATGCATATAAATAGCATTGTTTGCAAGGGAACTGTGGAAATGTGGAAATTCTCACAGTTCGACTCCTAAATATTACATAAAAATAGTAATATTATCAATCACAGTAAGTAAGAAGAGCATTGCAAATACTGATTTAGCAATAATTAGGGAATACATTAAATCACACCTATGCAGTGCTGTATTAATCATGGTAGTATACATAATGTAAAAAAAGGCTAGATTTTTTGTTCTCCAATATTTGACATGCTATTTATATGTACAGTCTTGCCTGTGTAGGTCGGCCAAATGCAAGCATACTTATTAAAATTACAGATTACATCCAAATGTTATGATAAAGCTTCATTAGTGCTAATTACCCAATATATGTCATACTACTCAAATGCTCTTATGCTACTTTAGTATGAATTCCCTTGTGGGTTTATGTTAAGATCATCAAACAATTGTTGTTATCCCAATTGTATCTTAGATTAAAGTCCCATTTAAAATATGTTGTTTAGCCAACTGTTTACATACGTAATTTCAGCCCATGTAGGCTAAATCAAGGCAAAATGTAAACAGACTAATTGGGAATTCATTTCACATCCTACTGTTAAGATCAAATGTCAATACACTTAGTGAACATACATACAAACATAATTTGGGGCATACTCAACTGAAGCTGAACTATCTCAGTAGATACAACTATGGTTGCTGGAATTACTGACAATAGACTTACCTAAATGGAAAAAACAAAATGAAACCATATTAAACTTCAACCTCTAAAAACATCTAAAACAATCGAAGCAAAGACATATATAGAAGTCAATAATTATGGAAGTGAACTTTCCTAAGGATCAACCCAAATGGATTGAAAGTTCTTCCCTGGAGTTGAGTGAGGACATCAAAATCAGTTATATATCTTGGGCCAGATTCACAAAGGTAAACGTAGACCACAAGGCTAAGTTTACACCAAAAGACTAAGGGGGTCATTCTGACCGTGGCGGTCACCGACCGCCAGGGCCAACGACCGCGGAAGCACCGCCAACAGGCTGGCGGTGCTTCCATGGGCATTCTGACCGCGGCGGTACCGCCGCGGTCAGAAACGGGAAACCGGCGGTGTCCCGCCGGTTTCCCGCTGCCCCAGGGAATCCTCCACGGCGGTGCTGCTTGCAGCACCGCCATGGGGATTCCGACCCCCTTACCGCCATCCTGTTCCTGGCGGTGAAGGCGGTAACGGGTGTCGTGGGGCCCCTGGGGGCCCCTGCAGTGCCCATGCCAATGGCATGGGCACTGCAGGGGCCCCCTAACAGGGCCCCACTATGATTTTCAGTGTCTGCCAAGCAGACACTGAAAATCGCGACGGGTGCAACTGCACCCGTCGCACCCCTTCCACTCCGCCGGCTCCATTCGGAGCCGGCATCCTCATGGAAGGGGGTTTCCCGCTGGGCTGGCGGGCGGCCTTCTGGCGGTCGCCCGCCAGCCCAGCGGGAAACTCAGAATGACCGCCGCGGTCTTTTGACCGCGGTACGGTCTTCCGGCGGCTCCCGCCGGGCGTGCGGTTACCGTCGCCGGTGGGAGTCGGAATGACCCCCTAAGTTTAGACCTAAAGTCTAACTTTACTCATAGTAAAGTTAGACCTTTGCTCTAAGTTTAGACTTTTGGTTTAAACACATCAAAAGTCTAAACTTAAACCAAAAGTCTAACTTTATTATGAATAAAGTTGAACTTTAGGTCCAAACTTAGACTTTTGGTCTAAGGGGCTGATTATGAGTTTGGCAGTCCTGTGACCGCCATGTTCGCAGTCCGACCGCCAACAGTATGGCAGAGCGGACCGCAGTATTATGAGTTTGGTGGTTGAGGAAATAGAAGACCGTCAGAGGTCTGCCACCACTGCTAGGCAGCACAGACTGCCGCAGTCTTCTAGAGGAACAAATAGGCCAGCACAGACCATGTTTAAGCCGGACCTATTACGAGGTTGCACACCACCAATGTGACTGCTGTGGTCCAGCCACCATAGATCAGCAGGTGGAAACGAGCAGTTTAACGGCAGACACTCACCTACACACAGCAATACACGTCCAGAGCTGCCATGGAGCCATTCTTGAATGTCATGCCGCTGCTCCTGCTTGCAGAAAGACAAGACAACAACCATAAGTACACACACCTATCTGTATTATTAAAATTAATAACAAAATTGTACCACTACCAAACACATTATAGGGGGAATGCCAAGGCCAGCAGCTACACCTATCATTCCAGACACACACACACATACTGAAACACAGACACCCACACATTCACAACACGCGCACTTCAGCCAGCACACACACACACTGCATGGCAATACCACACATATACCCACAGCTATACAACACAGGCTCAGGGACACTGAAGCCACACAACATTCACACACACAGCACCAACAACACAACTAATGCACATATAAAAATTCATCCCACAAACTCACAGTCAACACTAGCCAGGGACTGACCACACATACAACACACATATACATGTGCCATGGCACACACACAACACCACCATCAAACAGCACTGCAATCCACACACACATCACACACACTCATAGCACAATGGACCAACAATGCCATGTTCAATGCACACAGAGACAAATAGACAAAAGACACAAAGCGCACCACCACAACACCTGTACAGCCGCGATGGGAACAGCAGGGCCACACTTGGAAGGAGGCTGTCTTGGGGCATATATCACATATCATGTTGAACAAGGCACCAAACAAAATGCACACAGCAGTTGCACACAATTGAATATCAGGGACAAGCAATACCAATATTTATTGTCATGCACAGTCACACAATGGGGAAGGGCAAGGCAACAAAGCACACACAACTCACACTCCATGGGACATACCCCTACACCAACAAGCTGTGAGGGACACACACCTAAATTGACACATGTGCACACAAATGCAAAGCAAAGTACCACAACTCAACACACTCCTGGTCTGCACTGACAGAACTCAAGAACACACACACCACATGTAGACAATGGCCACATCAGGGGACAAGTTATTCACCATACATGCCAACATCGCACAACACAAAAAGAAACGCATACCACTACAAACCCAACTCAATGCCATGACACCAATATTGCAGCTACAAACACATACCCATCACACAATACACATCATGCCCTCGGGTACACACGGAGCAGCAAGCAACACAAACACATACAACTACAGGCACACAATCAATGTCAGCCAGGAAGAACACATACCTAGGGAAGGAAATGCAGAACAAAGGTTTATGGAAAACACCAACAACTGGTTGAGTTTTAATAAATCAAGAAAGATTTTTAAAAAGACAATTTCAAGGCCATAGACCAGTCCATAATAAATAAGGGCCATAAGGCCCAGGTCCGGGCCCCTAACTCAACTCCTGACTGCCAAATAACCTACACAGGTAGGAGCATCAAGGGGCCAGGCAGGCACCTCCCGGATTATCAGTGGGGCAGGTAATGGGGGGTCTGGGTATTGGGGGCATTTGGGATCGGGCTTGGGAGGGGAATCTTCTTGGGAGGGGCCTTCTTCTTGGCAGGGGAAGGGGCATGGGTGCTTCCAGGGGGGCATGGGAGGCCTTGGAGGTGGAAGGGATGGCCTTGGGGAGGGAAACAGACCTGGGGGTGGTACAGAGGAAACATTTCATTGACACATGGGGACGGAGGCTGGGATTTGGAGGTTAAGGGGGAGGTTGTCTGAAGTGTTGGTGTGGATGTTTTGGGTGCGTGTTTGTGGAAGGCATGCTTGTATGTGGTGGGTGTCTGTTGGTTCGGTGAATGAGGGCTATGTTTGGGGCTGAGGGGGGTGGAGGTGCTGGGAGATGTGGTGGTATATGGGTAGGTGCCTGTTGGGATGGTGACTGTAGGTATGGTGGATGTGCTGAATGTAGGTGTGTCTGTGGTATCTGCAGGTGTGGTAACTGGGGTAGATGTCTGAGGGTCTGCTGGGGTGGTGTCTGTGGGTATGATAGGTGTGCTGGCTGGATCAGTGACTGGTGATGCAGTGTCTGTAGGTGTGCCAGATGTCCTGTGTGTGATGCTGGGAGTGAGGGGCGACAGGGGAAGTTGATGTGTCTACATATATTGTGTGCATGATTGTGGTGTTTATGTTTGTGTGTGCTAGCCTTGCCTGTTAAGGTCGATGCACACAAGTCTGTCTGTGTGCTTTGTGTAGGTCAGGGAAGGGGAGATTTGGACTGGGAAGAGGAGGATTGAGGGGGGAAGGAAGACACGTGGTGACTGGCTGACGTCAGTGTGGAGGCCAGAGCCTGAAATGATCTCTGTAGGCCAGAGATTGCTCCGTGAATGCCCTCTATGAATGCATTGCTTTGCTGGATCTGGCTTGTCAGTCCCTGGATAGCATTTACAATAGCTGTCTGACTCACAGGGATCGACCTCAGGAGGTCAATAGTCTCCTCACTGAGGACAGCAGGGCTAAAAGAGGCTAGGGCAGAGGTGCCTGTGGCAAAGGAGACACCCACCCACTTGGATGAGTGGACACAACCAACTGGGTGGGGAGCAACAGGGAGGGCGTTGAAAGAATGGGGTGTGGTGGACAAAGATGATACTGGGGTGGTCCCTGATGGGTCCACTACCACTATGGAGTGGCAATTGGAGGAAGAATCTGATGATGTAGAACCAGATCTGGTCTCCTCTGTGGCACTCCCCTCACCCTCCGGACCACTGGGCCTGTTGGTGGTCTTGAGACCTGAGTCTCCACTTGGTTCAGTCCCATCTCATTCGCCTGTCAGTGCTAATGCTGCCAAAACAAAGTGAAGTAGGGTCATGGCATGCATATGATGACACATCAATCACAACTCAAAATATACCATCATGCCAAATGGCCCACAGCATGAAGTGACAGCAAAGTGGCACCATCATGTGCAATACAAAACCATGCATGCCATCTGGAATCACAAAGGTAACACAAGCAAATCCATATCTAAGATAACTACAACAGCATGGAGGAAGTCTAGTTACCACACTAACTATAACACAACTAGGTGACTACTCCACATCAAACATGTGCCACATGCATCCCACCACATGGAACCAGTGCCAACAATTGGATACCATTATAAGGTACCTTACCAATTACACTGACACAAGCCTATCCACACATCTGACTTGTACCAATATGATGTCTCAACAATAAGTGATGTTGGTAGGGAATGGCAGACAACACTAGTTCAAACATGCCATACCTGATGAATGTGACATGGAAACATCCATGTCACTATGGACACCTCACAACAATGTACAGCTCCACAAGTCACACCTTTCCAAAATGAGTCAAGAAGGTAGTAGCAAAGTCACCCAGATGTACACCACAAGTGGTTTGCATGGAACAACAATGAAGTCAGGTCCCAAACATCATGGAGAGATGTCTACAGAATACATGCATGAATGGCCCTATTAGACCCAACATATCCCCCAACAATGTCTCACACCCATCTCCATGTGTGCTTCTGAGTGTGGTTGTGGTAGACAACTGTAGCATGCTGGAAGGAGAGGCACAGACCTTGTAATCACTATCAAGAGGATCCCAAATTCTTATACAATGAGAAGTAACATTACTACCTACATTTCAGACAATGACAAGCATGGCATCTGTCTGTGGATGAATCCCTCACCCCAAACACATGTCATACGCACAACACTGCAAGTCAATCCATGATGCATCTCTACCTTTAGGGCACAATTCCCAAACAACACACAGGTACTGTGGACCTACAACCACTATACCACATCAAGGTCCAGTAGTAAGAAATGGGCACAATTCCCAAGCAACACACAGGTACTGTGGACCTAGAACCACCATACCACATCAAGGGCCAGTAGTAAGAAATGGGTTTGCGACTCGCAAATTGCGAGTCGGAGTGACTCGCAATTTGCGAGTCGCAAACCCATATGCAGAATGGTGTCCCTGACACCATCTGCGAATCGCAAGGGGGTCGGAAAGACCCACCTCATTAATATTAATGAGGTGTGTCGCAATTTGCAACCCCTTTGCGAATCCCTGCACTCACAGGGATGGTGGCCTGCTGGAGACAACAGACCACCATGTCTGTGACTGCTTTGTTAATAAAGCAGGATTTTTTTTGTATTGCAGCCAGTTTTCCTTAAAGGAAAACGAGTTGCAATACACTCGAGAAAATGAAACCATTTTGTTTCATTTTTTCAGAGTAGGCAGTGGTCCGTAGGACCACCGCCTGCTCTGAAAACTTTTTTTTTTAAGAGCCATTCACAAAGGGGAAGGGGTCCCCTGGGGACCCCTTCCCTTTTGCGAATAGGTTAGAACCCACTTCACATGGGTGCTAACTGCGAATTGCTTTGCGACCGCGTTCACGGTCACAAAGCAATTCTGCATCGTGATGCGAATCGCAAATAGGAAGGGGAACACCCCTTCCTATTTGCGAGTCGCATTCCTATTTTGCGAGTCGGTAACCAAGTTACCGACTCGCAAAATGGGAATGTGCATCGCGATGCGTGTTTTGCATGGCGCAAACTGCAAATTTCGCAGTTTGCGCCATGCAAAATGTTTTGTACATCTGGCCCCAAGGGTACAAATCATCATCAAGTGGATCAACACCCTGCCCCTACCTGTCATGTCCACCATAGGTACTGCAGTTACACATTACTTTTGACATACTATGAGGCATGAATGTGTCTGTCTGACTACATGTGATGGTGATACAGTCCTGTCTGGGGCATCACAGTAACTGGACAACCATTGCAGATGTATCATAACAACAACAGGACCCAATGAACATATATGTAAGAGTTTTTCAACATTATCCCATATGCATGGCTATCTTATGCCATACATCTACTTAGGGTGATGAGACTTCCTGGATTTCCCCGGACAGTCACGATTTCTAGAGGACTGTCGCGGTGTCCCAACGCTTTTGTTCATTTTAAAGAAATGTCCTGGTTTTTGGGGCACAGGTCAGGTCGAACTATAAACCTTTTGTTAATTTTAAACAAAGTTTTCGGTTTTGGGGACAAAGGTCAGGTCAACCTGCGAGTCAGAAATAAAGGTATGCACTCCTTTCATATGCAGCTCTGGAGTCTTAATAATTGAAGAAGTAGTTTATGGGGTTCTGCCCGTCTGCTGCTGCCTACGCCCGGGCGCGTGTCTCACACACATTCACAGGATAGGCCAGATATAAAAGTGAGACTAAATGCTTTAGTCCTACTTTAATGTCTGACCTGTCCCGGTTTTTTCTTTTCAAAATCTGGTCACCCTACATCTACTGCATATATATGTATCCTAGTGGAAATGCAGCACATGCAGACATGTTGGTGCAATGTATGTTTACTACACTAATGACACATCACTCAAGACAATGCACATTCCCCCCTTACCTAGGGAAAGTAGTATGCTACAGCTGCCAAGATTTTACCATGTAAGTCATGTCACATGTATGATGAACACCCATGCATCACAGACTGGGGTGAGGCACCAGCACCCTATATACATAGAGAAAACTTGCACCTGGTTTGCAGATGTCAACCTACAAACATCCCCAGACACATGACAGAGGACAGTGACCCACATCCTACTTACTTTTGGACTGCAACATTTTGTCAGGAGTGATCGGTGGTGGAAAGTAACAACCACTAGGGCAGTTAAAACAGAATATCTGAACACTAAAGACAGTCATATCTGCTCCATGCTGGGCAATTCGACTGAGAGTTCACCATAGTTTAGTCCTAGGTCCCAGCTCCAAAAGGATGACCACACCAGTTGGAAACACATGGCCCGTCTACACCAATTTAATCACCGAAGATATGTGACACATGACACATGCTATATTGTCAAGGGGAACAATCTGTCCCTCACTGAATCACTTGCTAAAGGTTTAGTCATAATTTTTTCATGTACTCACCCCCATGTGGCTGCTGTCTTGGTCTCAAACGTCAATCCAAAGTCGGATAGGCCATCACCAAAATGCGGGCCGTTAGGAGGGGTCATGGTCCAATGGCACCCTGTCATCGTTGGGAGGACATACCTAGCTGGGCCTCTTCAGTCTTCTGGGTCCATTGTCTCAGGTCCTCCCACTTCTTCTGAAAGTGGGTGCTCCACTGGCTGTGGACCCCCAGGGTCTGCACCTTCTTGACTATGGTTCTCCATATCCCCTTCTCCTGATAGGCGTTGACCTGCATGGATGCAAATGACAAGACAGAATATTATATCCACAAGTCCCATACAAAATGGCTGAGTCACATACATGTCAGTGCACCTAGCTAATGACACTCAATCCTGACCATCCTGTCCACCTGTGGCACAAAGCCTGCATTGTACTCAGGGACATGAGTGCAAACACTCCCCATTAGGGTGCACTACACACTCCCCAGCTCAGGCCCTGCACTGACGAGGTAGAAAAGAAGGGCCTTTGGTGGGACAAGAGCTAATCACATGACATTGACCAGGAACACGATGGAACACATCTCACAAAGTGACAGTTGACAGGTAAAGCACACGCAAACAGTGCAGAAAAACAACCACTACCTCTAAATGTCACCCGCTGCATATAGTCCTGACATGTCACAGCAAGCCTATGTACAGACCAATTGAAGGGAGTGACATGTTGAGCTCACAAAGAGGCAAGCCTGTCAATGTGTGGACATGTGCAGATACAGATGCAGGCACCTACCACTTCTGGTGGTGGTGGTCTGTGTGTCACATCATCATTAAGGTACACACATCCACTGAAAGAGAAACCTAGCCATGCATTGTGAACGTTCTGATTCATAACCGCAGAGTCCAATGTCATTGCACATGACTGAACACCACACTTCCTACAGATGTGCAATGTCCAAAATAAAAGGCGCCTGCACTCGACACATCAGAGCTGAATGAAAGAGAGAACAGAGCCGTGGGATCAAGGGATCTGTCAAGGCTATGTGACACACATTATCAGAGATGATATGAGCACATCAGTCACAGATTATGACCATGCCCCAATGCAATTCCCATAGTAATCAGTGAACATGGCCTTAAGAAGCTGCATATTGTTTGGCACCATCACATGCTGTCCAGGGATACAGGGAGTAAGCACAGTGTCACACTTGTAGTGGAAAAGGGAATCGATACCAGACTGGATGTTCAGTAATGGAGTGAGTGACAATACACAGGCCCCCTTCTCTGCAGGCTGAGCAGAGAAACCTACGCAATACACCATGTCCAAAATAATTCAGCACAGTACATCATGTACCCTACAGTCAACTTATAATGGTTGCCTATGTGCAGAGCTGAGGGGCATAGTGAGTCATTACCTGGCTTCAGAACAACAATCCGACAAGGCCAAATGTGGCCAGAGATCACTGTGCAAACACAGAAAGATTTCAAATGGTGGCCAACCAAACCATACAACATGCAACCATGTGTGACTACATTGACTACTATGACCACATTACTATGATTGTAATGTGTAGTCACGTGCAACCACATGTGACTACACATTACAATCATCTTGTGGCAAGATTACGCTGGTGATGGCTGTCATAACACCTCACCGAGCTAAGTGCATCAAACGCAAGTTGGTTTAGGGAACACTCAATGAACACTCACCACATTGTTTTAGGACTACAAACCTGTCACTTGACATAGCTACATGCCCGTTGACTCAACCATGAATGCACACTGACAGAACCTACAGGGATTTGCAGGCACAATCATACAAAGTGATCTTAAGCCTAGGATGACTAAAGCTAATATAAGTAGAGGTCCAGAGAAAGGTGTGCACATGGTGCACTTACCTGCTCTTTTGCTGCACCATAGAGCTGTGCATACAGGGGTAGGACCTTCTCAACAAGCTTCTCCAGCTCTTCTGGTGAGAAGGCAGGGGCCCTATCACCTATTGGACATGGCATCATTGCTCCCAGAGGCGGTACACAGCAGCTCAGGTTGTGGAGGTCTTGCTGGCAGCAGTATCACAAGCCAAGTGAGTGAATCAGTAGAAAAAGGTGGGCACGTCCGTCACGTATGCGACCATCACCGCCAGGGACACTACCATTGGCTCAAGACTGCCACAGGCAGCAATGTTATCCTGTGGCAGTGTCTGCTGCTCAAGCATCCACCCATCGCCATGAGGACTTCCGCCGGCGATCGCAGGCGGTTCCTAATGTCAGGTGGAGTGGGTCAGGCAGCTGCCCTTTTAGAAGCATACAATGCAAATATACTATATATTTTGATGCGTCACAATCATAAAAATTATGTTGTGGCGGATATTGAGTGCTGGCCTTTTCCTGTCATGTTGGTCAATCGTTTCTGTTATCATGTAGGCATGTGGTTCTGCAGATGTGACAACATTAGTGGGTGTACAGCCTCCACCCTGTACCCCTTTATCCAGGATGTGGGGCACTGCATCACAGGCAGTTTATGGAGTAATTTGGACATGATGTTGCTGTCCAGATAGAGTTTTTGTACACATATGTAGATAAGCAAGGCATTAGCATTTCACAAATGTGCAAGTGTTAGCCCTGGTGTGTGTCGTGTATCATGTTTAGAGTGACTCACATGACATGACACATTTCATATCTGACATGTATTATGTAAATTGCTAGTGACACATTGAGTGACTGCCCTTTTTTCTTTTTGGCCCACATAGATCCCACTCCTGTGTACCATCCACTAGCAGACTTGCAGATCATGAAGAACAGACATGTCATACAGATCTAATAGCTGGATAGGCAGACAATCATGGATCTCTATCATCAGTTGGAGCCAGATCCGATGCCAGCCTTACGTCATCCAAATAGCATAACACCCATAGTACAAGTCATGTCAGCTTTGCACTTCTTGGCCACAGGGTCTTCCAAAACACAGTGACCCTACCTGCTGGGATGTTCCAATGTATGTTCAGTTTGGAATTGAAGGATGTTCTCTCAGCAGTGTTGAAACAACCGGACAGCTACATTTGTTTCCCTCAACGTGAGGATTTTGCCCATCTGAAAGCAGAATTCTATGGCTTGGCAAACATCCCACATGTTGGACCATTGATGGTACCCATGTAGCCCTGGTTCCACCCCATGGCAATGAACAGGTCTTTCAGAACAGGAAGAACTTCCATTCTATCAATGTCCAAGTAGTGTGTTTGGTGGACCTCTACATTTCTCAAGCCTGTGGCAGGTTCAGTCCATGATGCCTTCATTATGCGGAACAGGGCAATTTCTCAGCTGATGACACAACTGTACCCAGAGAGGGCCTGGCTGGTTGGTAAGTAACATATGTCATGTGTGTTTGTATGGTATGTCTGCTGCTAGTGAGACATTGCTCTGGACTGATGATTGCACACATGTTGCATTTCCTTACAGGGGATTCTGCCTACCCAAACCATCCCTGGTTATTGACACCAGTGAGGAGCCCAACTACACTAGGGGAAGTACGCTTCAACGAGGCTCACGGAAAAAACACACAGGTGGTCATTCTGACCCTGGCGGTCTTTGACCGCCAGGGCGGAGGACCGCGGGAGCACCGCCGACAGGCCGGCGGTGCTCCAATGGGGATTCCGACCGCGGCGGTAAAGCCGCGGTCGGACCGGCACCACTGGCGGGCTCCCGCCAGTGTACCGCCGCCCCATTGAATCCTCCACGGCGGCGCAGCTTGCTGCACCGCCGCGGGGATTCCGACCCCCCCTACCGCCATCCAGCGACCGCCGGGATCCGGATGGCGGTAGGGGGGGTCGCGGGGCCCCTGGGGGCCCCTGCAGTGCCCATGCCACTGGCATGGGCATTGCAGGGGCCCCCGTAAGAGGGCCCCTACATGTATTTCACTGTCTGCTACGCAGACAGTGAAATACGCGACGGGTGCAACTGCACCCGTCGCACAGCTTCCACTCCGCCGGCTCGATTCCGAGCCGGCTTCATCGTGGAAGCCTCTTTCCCGCTGGGCTGGCGGGCGGTCTGAAGGCGACCGCCCGCCAGCCCAGCGGGAAAGTCAGAATGACCGCCGCGGTCTTTCGACCGCGGAACGGTAATCTGACGGCGGGACTTTGGCGGGCGGCCTCCGCCGCCCGCCAAGGTCAGAATGAGGGCCACAGTGTCATGGAGTGGGTTTTTGGGTTCCTGAAGGGAAGATTTTGGAGCAAAGACAAATCAGGTGGAGCCCTCCTCTATTCACCTGCAAAAACTTGTAAGATCATTGTGGCCTGCTGCATGCTCCACAACCTTGCCCTGAGGAGAAACATCCCATATATCCCTGATGAGGGGGAGCTGGCAGTGCCACCGGGTGAGCCTCCTGAAATGCCAAGTGGGGATGACAGTAATAAGGATGAAGGTGGAGAGATGCGGGCAGAACTTATCAACCAGTACTTCGCTTGAGTGTAAGTATGTGACGTTCTGTGATTACTGTGACTGCATGGGGTACTGTAGGGGTCATGATTTGTAGAAAAGGGTATCTCTGTTACCATGAGATAGGCCATCTCATGCTATTCATCATACAGGCCAGGTTCGCTGGCTACATCAGACCTGCATGTAGATGTCGATGTGTTTCCTCATTGCAGGCCATAATGCCCGTGCCACAATACTAACATAAGTGTGTAACATGCCACTAGATGCCTAACCATTGTAATTGGATGATGGGCCTCTGACTAGGTACTGTTGTACTGTCCTCTGTCTATGTCATGGAGTATGTTAACTTGGATAGACTTGGCTTTGCTATGTGATAAGGGTCAAGCTAGTGACAACATCCACCAATCTGTTTGCCTATACTACAGAACAGGGTTTGACTTAGCCCTTTCTTCTGGGGATAGGGGGATGATATCTAGCCAGAAGCAACAATGCTTACTCATTCTTGGCAGTGACAGTCTATACATATTTGCAGCCTATGGGCTGTACAGTGTAAATAAATATTTTGGTGAGAGTGACCACTTCTGTTGTTGTGTTGCTAAAAATCATCAACCTGACACTGCCTGTGACATATTCCTCCTTACATTAACATCTTAATGGCACCTCATTTCCATCACATGAATTTCACATTGTACATCCCACAATGATGCAAAATCGCTCCTAGGCATTGATTGTGTGCTAGTTGTGTTTATTCACATGTGCTCTGAACACAAAAGTGGAAATTGATGTAAAAAAACTCAAATGTTGAAGGGATCAGTCATGGTGGATGTAATCATTGGAGTAGCTGCCACATCATTTGAAGTCCAGCGTCCAAAGTCCAGCATCCAAAGTCCAGTGCCCTACTAGCCTGGAAAATGGATAGAGTTTGAAGAACATTCAACAGAGCGATTCTGTGGCACACAAATGGGCTCCATCAGGAAGAGCTCACTTCCTGGCAGTTGTTGAGGTCTTGGCATCTGCACCTCCAGGACGTTTGGGTGGACGTTCTGTTTGTGGGAGGGGTTTCTTCAGCTACAGAGGAAGGGGTGTCTGAGGCAGGTCCTTCCCCTGGCAGGGCCTCCCTTCCACTGGGTGCCACACAGGTTGAAGGGGCAGATGTAACTAGGCCAACATAAGAGGTCTGGTATTGTTCTCGATCCCTGCTCAGGGTTGTGTTCATGTCCCTCAGCACCCCTATTAGGGGTGCGAAAGTGGCATTGTGGGCCTCCCACTGTTGCAGTATTTCATGGTGGTAATCCATCTGCAGCTGCTTGATCTCCCCGAGTTCAGTGAGTACCTGGCCCATCATGCATTGGGATTGTTGGTAGGCTCCCAAAACCTGGGTGATGGTATTCTGGCCAGATCCATCCCCATTCCCAGAAGCCTCATGCTTCTGGCCCACACCATCCTTCCTACGCACCCTACCAAAGTGCCTCCGCCATTGGCACAGTTTGACCCCTACCACTGGGTCCAGGTCCATCACTGTCAGTGGTGTCTAGATATAACTCAGGTACCTGGACAGGGGGGCACAAAATTGTTGATTCTGTCCTTCAGACACAGGTTTGGGGACAACTGTTTGCCTGAGATGTTAATGCACCAGGGCTGGGAGGAGTCGATGTGGTCAAGGTGAGGCTGACAGGTGTCATCTGACCAGGTTCCCCAGATGGGCCGTGCCATCCTCAATGTCCACACGTCCAGGAGTGGTATCCTCACTGAGGGCTTTATCCCTGGGGGGGAGCAGCAGTCTCCTGATTGGTGCCAATGTACCCAGTGGCAGGTAGACCTGTTGAAGTGAGAGACAGAATGTTACAGGTTGTATTGTGACATGCTCCTCCAACAGTTTACAGTGACATTTGATTAAGGGAATGTACACATTGGCGTTGCATTTTTCCCTTAAGTGAGAGGCACAGCTGCTATCAACTGTATAGACCTGACATTTGGGGAACAGACCAATTCCATTTCAAGAGACATTGTTACAGGATGTCTGAGTATCCTGGCACTTGAATGTCTGTTCATAGTCTCCTACCTTTCCAGCAGTGCAGTCAAAACAGTGGCTGGGCATGATGTGGCTTAGGTCATCTCAAGACCTAATAGACTGTTATGCGGGCAGATCCGGATCCTTGTTGTTTTATATGTTAGTTGTCATGATGTGGTCAGTGCATTGTGAATATTTGTTCTGCCACAAGCATTTAGATGACGCCTTTGAGTTGTCCTATATTCTTTGGGCACATAGGTTGGGCTGTCCTTGCTGTCCACATTATTTTCATTTTGGATTGTCTGCTCAAGATGGATCTAGTTGATTAGGCACATCACAGAGCGTACCATGATCTGTATGTTAATTCCTCCTAGGTAGGTAACCTGCATTTGTGAATTAACAGACAGCAGCACAATGTAATTGTGGACAGTGCCCTGGGGAATGGAGTTATAGAGACTGTTCCTCCTGGGATTTACAGTCATGTTACACCAAGTACTAGTACTCATATCATACATAAGTCATCCTCTCAGGTGAGTTGACTTTCATAGCGAGTTGATGTACAAGAATGTTAGGACAGATGCACCGTGAGCAGGTGTTTTGCATTGAGTAGACAGTTCCTGCTGATCTTGGCCTTGCTTTCTTTGCCTGTCCTACCCACACGCTGTGCAGTTGATATCCCTATAGGTGAGTACATGGCAAAGGCTGAATAGAAGGAGAATGGTCCTAGTAGCAGAGAACACAGTGTTGGTTGAGTGGAGTGACATTACCAGTGCCTGCTGACCTATCATTGGTAACATTGCCTGTCCCACCCACTCACTATACCATTGATATCCCATAGGTGAGTACATGGCAAAGGCTGAGCAGGGGGAGGATGGTCCTAGCATCAGAGAACACAGTATTGGCTGAGTGGAGTGGCATTACCAGTGCCTGCTGACCTATCATTGATGTCATTGCCTGTTCCACCAACACCATAAACAGCTGATATCCCCATAGGTGAGTACATGGCAAAGGCTGAATAGAGGGAGGATGGTCCTAGTAGCAGAGAACACAGTGTTGGTTAAGTGGAGTGACATTACCAGTGCCTTCTGATCTATCATTGCTATCATTATCTCTCCCACCCACACACTATACTGTTGATACCCCATAGGTGAGTACATGGCAAAGGCTGAGTGGAGGGAGAATGGTCCTTATAGCAGAGAACACAGTATTGACTGAGTGGAGTGACATTACCAGTCCCTGCTGACCTATCATTGCTGTCATTGCCTGTCCTACTCACACACTGTACATTTTAAATCCACACAGGTGGGTACACTTGAATGTGGAGTTGACAAAGGAGGTACTTTGGATTGGGCTACACTGTTCTGGTATTAGTGATAATAGAAAAGTGCCTGGTGGGAGTTGTAGTGCTGTCTAACCCTATACTACACCCACTAAACAGAGATGTTGTTTTCCCAGGTGGTTGTGATTGGCATGTTGGAGGCCAGACAGGGATTTATGGACAGGTTGACACTGGACTGTTGAGTTGTGTGACACTGTAGGTGGGGCAAGGTGATCAGTGAGCATGCATGCCATAATTGGAGGGCAAATTTTGTTGATGTGACTTACCCGACTTGACTCCACCAGCTATTTCTGTCAAGCCCTCTGAAATGCAGAATTGGCCAAGACCTTCTCCTCCCATGATATGCACTGTAGGGGAGGAGGTAGGGGACCACCGCCAGTCTTGTGGACCGCCAGCTTCTGCATGGCAGACATGGAACGGACCTTGCCCCTTAGACCGTTCCACCTCTTCCTGATGTTATCCCTTGTGCGCTGGTAGCTGCCTACAGAATTCACTGTCTCAACTATCCTTTGCCATATTTCCATTTTCCTAGTGATGGTAGTCTGCTGGACTTGGGCTCCAAATAGATGTGGCTCTACTCTAATGATTTCATCCATCATGACTCTTAACTTGTCTTCCGTGAAACAGGGATGTTTTTGTGGTGACATGGTAGTGGTAAAGAAGTGATGAAAAAAAACATTGTATGTGCTGTGTGATGAGGGGGTGATGGAGTAACTAGCGTGACAGGGTGCAAATATGTGTATTGGAGGTGTTGTGAGGATGTATGATATGTGCTTTGTGAGAGATGGTGGAGTGCCTAATCTATGGTTTTGTTTGCTACAATGCTGTGCTGGCTTCTGTGTTTGCCGTGGGAGATGTAAAGGATTGTGGTGTGTGGAGGGGTGTGTTTTATAGTGTGATTGCTAGGTGTATCGAGTGTATGTATGTGTGTCAGCTGTGTTGTTTTAAAATCTATCCAATGTGGTGAATTATTGTGGGGACAGACGACCACCGCGGTTCGTACCGCCATTGGAAGACCACCATGGCAAGACCGTCATGGCAATTTTTTACCTTTAATAGGTTTAGTGGTTGGTTGATGGGCTAGAGGTGCCGATGATCGGACCGACTCTTTCCTGCCCCTCCAGGGTCTTAGCAGTGTCAGGGTTTTGGCTGTCTTTTGGTGGGCCTGGTTGTGTAACTCATAATACGGTGGTCTGTATGACTGCCAACATTGCGGTGTTTTAGCAGCCGCCACCCCGGCGGTCTGGAAGTCAGACTGGCAAACTCGTAATGAGGCCCATAGTTTACCTTTGTAAATCGGGCCCCATAGTTCTAAGATCCAAAGTTTCCGTTCTCTGTCTCCCCCTCTAATGTCACTTTCTATAGCATCGATGACTACATATTTAACTAATTTCTATTTACAATTATGATATTCCTCAAAGTGCTTTGCCATCGGATATTGATAGCTCTTATGTCTGATGGTTCTCATATGTTCCAGTATTTGCTTTATAGCTTTGTGTATGATACTGCCCACAAAACTGTGTTACAGGTGTATAGTCTCTTAATATAGTGATGTCTATTCTTAGAAGATATCCATAATTTATTACAGTTACTACTTTGGGTACATGCTTTATGTACATTTTTCATGCTTTCATACAGCAGAAAAAACAGTTGTTTTAGGGTTGTTCTGTCCTTTATCTATTGATGTTAACATGTAACAATATGTGTAACACTGAGGGCCTCATTATGAGTTTGACAGTCTGATGGTAAGACCGCCACAGTCGCAGATGCCAAAAGACCACCATGTTGGCGGTAATCAGACCACCGTATTAAGAGTCACACAGCTCAGTCTGCCAAAAAAACAGCCAAATATCCGAAACTGTCCAGACACTGGAGGATGGTAATGAGGCAGTCCCACCACCAGCACTGCCAGCCTGCAAAATTCCTTCAATCATATTACGATCCACAAATCACAATAGCGGTTCTTTCATGGTGGAAAAGCATTGGTGGTGCGAACCGCGGTGGTCGGCCGTCACCACAGTAATACACCACACCACATTGGATAGTTTGAAAACCCCACACCTGACACACATTGACACACCCGACCCAACTACTAAGAACACTATAAAACAGACACACATCACACAATCTTTTGCAACCAAAATGCCACACGCAGCCACAGACAAGCAAAATTTTCCCAGAGATAGAAAAAACAAGAATAGGCACCCATACACATTTCACTCAGCACACATCCCACACCTGCACAACGTACACAACACCCAATTTACTATCCCACACAACACACAACCATCACCCACTCACTTCACAGCACACACATCTCGTCAATAATATTTTGTTTCTCCCTTTTTTCACTATCTCACTGTCTTTTCCACCACTACCATGTCCCCACAAAAACATCCATGTTTCACAGATGATGAGTTGAGGGTCATGGTGGATTAAATTTTCAGAGTAGAGCCATACATTTTTGGAGCACAGGTCCAGCAAACATCAATAGTCAGGAAAATGGGGTGGTGGCAAAGATAGTCGACAGGGTGAATTCTGTAGGTAGTTAATCATGCACACGGGACGACATCAGGAGGAGGTGGAAAGACCTCAGAGGGAAGGTATGTTCCATGGCCGCCAGGCACCAGCTGGCGATCATCAAGACTGGTGGTGGACCCTCACCTCCTCTCCCTTCTTTCACATCTTGGGAGGAGAAGGTCCTGGACATCCTGGATCCTGAGGGCCTGACAGGAATACCTGGGGGAATAGAGTTGGGTAAGTCAATACACTATTAATTTGACCAAAAGGTTTTGTCTTGCATGCTCACTGATCACCTTTTCCCACCTCAATGACGAAACCACCCACCACCCCTGTGTTCAAATGTTCAAATACCCCTCTCTGGCATGCCTCATATCAACTAAACTCAGCTGGGCTACAGTGTATGGTATGTGAAGTACTGGGAACTGATAGCACTACACCTCCCAGCAGGCACTATTCCACCTGTAAGAAAACCAGAACAGGGTACTAAATTAAAATGTCTTGCACGTGAAACTAACAATCAAAGTAACCCCTACTGAATGCATCACTGTTTAACAGTCCACGGCAATGACAGCAATGCTTTGGACCTCTACGATTTCCATTACAAGCAAACACAGCTACAGCTGTGTCTCCCACCAAACTGGCCTTTGAGAAAACCTTCCTAACAATTTCATATACTCACCTGGGGGGGTACACTATAGCAAACTTGTTGCACTTTCAGTACATCCAGTCAAAGGTCCAGGTCAAAGGGTAACTCCTATACTGTTTGCCAGCTCTGACACTATTGTGCATTATTCAGCTTTTACTTGAAACAATGGTGGTAAACACCTCACTAGGAGACAAATGTACAATTTCTTTTTTTCACTCGGACAAGATATGAGGGTATCAGCAGTCGTCTAAACACCAACGTACTCCAAGAGCTTGGAGCATGGTGTATGCAATTGCAAAGCTCTGTGTCCCACATAGCTGAAACCCAGATTTGGAATCAGCTGTCATTGTCATATCAGAGGATTATGTGAAGGCAGTGTGTGCATTTCATATATAATGTTTATATGTCAAAGTTAAACATCACTTGTTGAATCACTTACAGCAACTGCATGTTCCACTTCATCTACAGGTAACCTTGCCATTCTCAACATGGAGAGGACACCAGAGGCTGCCACTACCCCTCTGGATGAAGGCCTCAGTGAGAAAAACACACCTGGATGTATGGACACTGAGGACGAAGCTGGCCCTTCAGGGACACCTGGTCAGTCATCAACTGTCAGCCTCACCATGCCCACATCCACTCTTCCCAGCCCTGTTGCATCCACATTACAGGCAACCATTTGCCCCCAAACCTGTGTTCCAAGGACAGTGTCTTCCATTGTGTGCCCCCCGGTACAGGTTCCTGAGTCTCCTGTTGTCACCCCTGACAATTATGGTCCTGCCAAAAGTGGGAGTGGGCACATTGTGCCAGGGACACAGCTACATGGTGGTAGAGTGTGTGGGAGGTATGGTGTGAGCCAGAGGGTGGGGGCTCCATGGTACAAAACTGACCAGGACACTATTTACTAAGTCTATAAACATTCCCAAGGCATGATGGGCCATGTACTGACCATGATGGGGGAGAGCCAACAGCTGCAGAGGGACAACCACCAGGAAGCAATGCAGCAGTGGCAGACCCAAAATGCCCTCCTGGATTCCATTGCTGGGGTGCTGAGGGTCATGAATATCACCCTGAGTAGGTTTTGTGCCCACCATCAGGCCTATTCTACTAACAATGAAACATCGGGCCCTTCTGCATCTGTGGCTGCTAGTGGAATTGAGGCCCTGCCTGGGGAAGGGAATGCCTCAGACACCCCACCCTCTGTAGCAGAAGAACCCCCCTCCCCAAACATGGACGTCCACCCATCCATCCAGAAGATGCCAAGACCAAACCCACTGCCAGGAAGTGAACCTCTACTGATAGGTTCCCCTTGTGTGCCACAGATATACCCTGTTGAAACCTAACTATATTTTCCTATGGATCAAGGACACTGGACTTGTGTTACCAAATGGCATAGCACCTACCCTGATGATTTCATCCACCATGACGTAACCCTTACTTTGTGTTATTTGTGTCTTATTTCACTCGTTTTGCTGTGCACTCCCCAATAAATACCACTTAATCACAGATCCTGTGTAAGTGTGATGTATCAACCAGAAACAACTGTCATGTATGACAACTCTTGTAGCAAAATTGTCCTCTCTAATCCTCTCTAATGTAATACCTTTGTCATAGTCATCACACATGTACTGTATAACCAGGATACATATTGCATTGAGAATGTAATATATACATGACACAAATCACTTCCTTTGTACATCCCCACATATTTATTTGGAGGATGCCAATCACCACAGAGTGAAATACTGCTGTGTACTTCAGTGTTTCAGCACAGGTGTCATTCACTACAAACCCACAGACTACTGAAGTTAGGGACATGTCAGTCGTTCACCATCCCAGGAGGCACACATATGGGTGCAATTGATTGTCAGCTAAAGCCTTATCACATACCCATACAATAGCTCCAAAATACATCGAAATTGCTGATTCATATGTAGATATGTTACTTTAAAGGTGCATTTTGAAAACATTAGACTATGTACATGTAATAACTCGCAACCAACAGAAGTAGTTGACCAGTTTATTGTACGTACTCCTTGCAAAACACCTCCTCACTTGACAGCTCCTTTTCTCCTCTCAACACTCTTCTCACCAACATTCTAAGGTGCACTCCTGGTCGTACCATTAGCTAACATTCTACAGGAGAGCCTAGGAGCGTACCATTACACTTATACTAATGAAATATAAACATACTTGTAAGGATTTAGCTATGTAGGAATTAAGTTAGTTAACTACGTAAAACAGTGTTTATATAATAGGTTAATATGTTAAAATACATAGGTATTCATCATTACAACAATATTACAACACTTCCCCTTTCCCTCCAATACATAAGGGAGAATGGTTCATCATATTGTTTATTGTCGTAGGACATAGTCCTTGTGCCATGCTGGAGGAGTTCTTCTCCTGGGAAAATCAGTCTGGGTTCTCCAGGGAATGGTCTTGCTTCCCTCTCCAATTCTCTCCTGTTCCTTATCTGGTTGGTTGTCCTGGATAGCAGATATGCGATCCATGCTCCATACCCGACCATCGTCTAAAGTTACCACATTTTTATGTAATTTCACAATTCGTAACGGTTCCGAGAACTTGCTCGTTCCCTTCCGAATGGATTCTGGAAGTCTCACTCTGACCCACTGACCCACCTTCCATTGTTTTCTCCTAACACCATATTTGTTGTTATACCACTCCTGATACTTTCTCTGACTCTTCTCTACTCTCGCCAGCACTTCCTCACGCTGAACCAAAACAGGTTCCCCCCCCTTCAACCAATTGGGGTTTAATTTGGTTCCCGGTTGCCTACCCTTAAGAGAAACAAAAGGAGATACTCCTGTGACCAAATTGGGGGTGGTGTGGTATGACCATAACATTCGCTCAATCGCACTCTCTCCTGGCTCTCGCGACATGCTAGATAACTGCAAACACTCTTTGACCATCCTGTTAACCCTCTCCACAAGACCATTAGCCCTCGGGTTGTACAATGCTGACCTAAAGTGTTGTATCCCACTGTTTCTTAAAAACTCTGCCATGGCTCCAGAAGTGAACTGCACCCCATTGTCTGTCACAATAGTGCTTGGAATACCTTCTCTTGTAAAGGCTTCTTTCAGAAACGCTATTGCCTCTTGCGTCGTTACATTATGAACAGCTTTTGTCATCACCCAGTGTGTATGATAATCGACTAAAACGAACATGAACCTTGCTCTCGATCCCAAACATGTGAGGGGTCCCAGGATATCCAACCCTAACTTGTCCCAAGGTTTGGTGGGAACCTCGACGGGAGATAAAGGGGACCTGCGCGTAACCTTGGTTTTATCACTCATTGCACAAAGGACACACTCCCGAACAGTACTTTCCACCAACCTGTCCATGGTGGGAAACCAGTATGAAGCTCGAAATTTATTTTTGGTTAAAGTTCTACCTAGGTGTCCCTCGTGTGCTAGAGCTATAAGTTTTTCCCACAACACTTTAGGAGGAACTATTCGTTCACCTCTCATAACTAAGTCATTGGCTATATGTAACTCATCACGCACCTCCCAGTACCCCTTGAGTTCCTCATCGATCGGTTGTGGTCTTTCAGGCCACCCACTCCTTATTTTACTTTTCAAGGCTTGTATAACCTGATCCTCATTAGTGGCTGTGACCCATTCTTCCTTGGTAATGCCTGATAGCTCTACATAGAACACTGGTTCAAAGGTCTCTTCCATTTCGTTTTGCCTCTCCTCTCTGGGTAGCCTAGACAGACAATCAGCTATAATATTTTTTTTTCCTGGAACGTATTGCATATCGAAATTAAAGGCTTCTAGCCCCATGATCCATTTTGCAATACGTGGTGTGGCATGGTCTTTACCTTTAATGGTGAACAAAGAAATGAGGGGTTTGTGGTCCGTCCTAACCAAGAAAGGCAAACCCCACAAAAAAAACTTGAAGTGGTTAATGGCCCAAAAGCACGCCAGCGCTTCTCTTTCAATCGTAGAGTAGTTGAGTTCTGCCTCCCTTAATGACTTGGATGCAAACGCCACAATCCTTTCCTGCCCGTCAATACACTGAGATAAGGTGGCACCAAGACCTTTCCCACTAGCATCCGTGGTAAGCCATGTTCTCCTAGTGGGATCAAAGTTCCCTAACGTAGGGCAATGGACTATGGCATCCTTGACTTGTACGAATGCAACTTGACACTCATCACTCCACTCAAAAGGTGCATTCTTCTTTAATAATGCTCTCAAGGGGGCCGTGACCACTGCAAAATTGTGAACAAATTTAGACATAAACTCAGCTAACCCTAAGAACGATCTCAATTCCTCTTTATTAGTTGGGGCTGGGGCTTCCTTCACTGCCACAACAAGATCGCATTTAGGTTCTACCCCGTTTTTATTTATCTTATGCCCCAGATATTCCACTGACTCCACTCCTAGTTGGCACTTTTCCTTTCTAATTGTCATGCCCGCATCATCAAGGGCTTTGAATACTTCTCTTAAAATGGAATTGTGTTCACTCTCTGTACTTCCATACACTAATATGTCATCCTGGAAGCACATAATCTGCTTAATTCCTTGCAATATGGTTTGCATTATTCTTTGAAATACCGCTGCCGCTGAAGCAAGGCCAAAGGGCATCCGGCGATATCTAAATGCCCCAAACGGAGTGATAAATGATGTGAGTGAGCGTGAAGATGGATGTAATTCCACTTGGTGGTAAGCGGACGATAAATCAATTACACTAAAATATCTGGCTGCCCCTAACATGCTCACCATTTCGTCTATCTTGGGTAAGGGGAACCTGTCCACCCATATATTAGCGTTCAAATCCCTCAAATCTACACATAGACGAATGCCTCTGCCGTTAGGTTTCCTAGTGACCACTATGGGTGCCAGCCACAAGGAACACTCAATTGGTTCAATAACTCCCGTTTTAACTTGTTTCTCCAATTCTTCTTTTAGGGGTTCCCTCATTAAGTACGGCACAGTCCTGCACTTGTGTACTACAGGTGTAGCACCCTCCTTGAGTTTAATTTTGTGCTGGAAATTTTTAAATAAACCCAATCTATCTTCAAACAGCTTGGGAAATCCTTCACTAATGCCTTCACTAATTTCTTGCAAGTTTACTAACAACACTTGTTCCTTGCTGTTAGGATCCAGTTTGATTCCAAGATCCTTTTGGTGTTTCCACCCTAATAAGTTTGATCCTTTCTCTGTGACATACACTGCTCCCTTGGTGTGCCTATCCCTGAATGTAATGTTCATTTCGAGCATCCCTTTAAGTGGTATAGGATCATTATTATATCCTCCTGGTCTTATATTAGCCGTGTTCAATTTGTACCCCTGGTCATGAAAATTATCAACATAGGTTTGGTAATTCATGAATGTGTATGGTGAGCATGAATCCGCGTACGCTTCCACCTCAATACCATCAAGTTTGATGCTGCACAATGGATAATTGTTGCTAAGGGGTTCCCTCCCATGACTTGCCTTGACCTGCAGTATGAATTCACTACCTAAATCAATGACCTCTTCCACCATATTAGTTTTTTTTTTCATGCCTTTATCATTTCTACACACCCGTGCATAGTGCCCCTTGGCACCACATTTCCTGCATAAACAGTTGCGCGCCAGACAAAGAGGACTGTTAGCTAGGTGATTGGGATTCCCACATCTGAAACACTTCCCTTTTTGTATATCTTCACTTAATTTTTTTTCCATTGGAGCGGTTGATAATATTGAATCCTCAACCTTGTTGACCACACTTTCATCTAAGTTATTACAACTTTTGATTTCCTTCACCCCTTCTACCTCTGGCGAATATTTGATTTCCTTCATACACTCCATTGTGTGCTCAATACTCTTAGCTATGTCCACAGCTTCTTTAAGAGATGGGTTAAGTGTGAGGAGTTTTTCCTGTACCCTTGAACTACTTGTACACCTCACCAATTGGTCACGTATCAATGAATCCTCCAGGCTCTCAAACTCAGAAGTATGAGCTAAGCCCCGCAAGGCGGCAATATAAGTGGCAACTTTTTCTTCTTTGCCCTGTACTCTGCAAAAGAATCTATGCCTTTCCAGGACAATATTGATTTTGTGACCAAAATGACATTCCAATTTAGCAAGTGTTTGTTGGAACACATCAAAATTTTCTCCACCATCCTCACTATCATCTTCCGTATCAGTCAAACTTTCATACACCTTCCTTCCATGTATTCCTAGATTATGTAGCAGTATATGTTGTTTCCTTAATGCCGTGAACTTTTCCCCCCCTATAGCAATCAGATATGATTCAAACAGTTTAGACCACTCTTTCCAGGGTAACATCGGTTCACCTATTTCATTAAGGAACGGAGGAGGTTGGGACATTCCTGCTGATGCCATTCCCTTTTTAGTTGGTCTCCTCAATAATGTAATGATTTGCCTGAATACGTTTTTCTCTATTTTTTTCTTATTATTTTCCTACTTAAATATGTGCTGTATCAACACTAACAATACAATCTCAGACAATAACTTACTAACTGTACTCTCACTAAATTTACAACCCTCGTGCACAGGTTGATACCAACATACTGTTAATACAGGAATAAGATCATTTAAAAACAGAAACTCTTATTATGAAAGCGATCCAATGTTTCAACAGATAGGACTTTTATTTTGACAGAAATTCAGTTCCTGTCTTCTGTGTTCCTTGGCCGAAGGAATCACCAGAGCAGTTTTTACAACCGTGGAGTCCTGCTGCCATGAACTCTCAACGCCTCTTCATGCTGCTTGATCGGGACTCTCACAAGGTAAGCTCCTCACGCCTCCAAAGTTGGGCTCAAATACCCAACAGGCTCCGATAAGCACGATGAGAGGGAATTCCTTGAAAACTTCGCCCACTCCGTAACACACAGAAAGAAATCCGGCACGTTAATGCACCATGCTGCGCGCACACCGCGCCGACTCAACTGGCTCGGCACAGCTTAAGAGGTTGGTTTCTCCTCACGCGGTTCTGAGCCGCGAAACTGGTAGGGTAAATCCCTCCCGGTAATCGCGCACTTGACACAGCCTCAATAGTCGGTTTCTCCTCACGCGGCTCCGGCGCGGCGAAACTGGTAGGGCAAATCCCTCCCGGTGATCGCGCTTCCCACAGCGCTGCAATGACACCACTAAGACGCCGAACAACTGCCTCCGTGCGATTCTCCCCACACTTCGGTAGTCGGGCGAACTTGTGCTCAATTATGCTCACACCGCATCCCCCTCAGTCAATACGGCAAGAAAGGGGGGGGCACCGTCCTCAATCCTTCCACTCTGCGCTTTCCCACAGTGTGGAGAATACCCGTTCTTCCTCGTACCGTTACAGCCTTATTAGTGCCTATCGCACACACCACACAGAATCTTCATATGGTAGAATACTTCGCTTCCAACTGCGATGTCCCAGCTCCCATGGGTACTCCTGCCCACACCACAGTTTGGCCTGATTAACCTTATCCTATTATCACACCACGAACCGTCACTGATGGGCAACTCAGACCGTACCTTCTTAGATATACACGAGCTGAATACAGTCTTTCGTTGAGGTGTTGAACATATCAGGGGCAAGGAGTCTTCACTGCCCCTGCGCAGTATCCCATCCTCGTCGCCAAAAGTTCTTCTGTAATAACTCGCAACCAACAGAAGTAGTTGACCAGTTTATTGTACGTACTCCTTGCAAAACACCTCCTCACTTGACAGCTCCTTTTCTCCTCTCAACACTCTTCTCACCAACATTCTAAGGTGCACTCCTGGTCGTACCATTAGCTAACATTCTACAGGAGAGCCTAGGAGCGTACCATTACACTTATACTAATGAAATATAAACATACTTGCAAGGATTTAGCTATGTAGGAATTAAGTTAGTTAACTACGTAAAACAATGTTTATATAATAGGTTAATATGTTAAAATACATAGGTATTCATCATTACAACAATATTACAACACTACATAACAATTCTGTACACAACTCCATGGAACAATATGCATGTATATCTGAGTCATTGGTTATGGAGCCACTTCTGAGCTCTCTGATGGTCTTAAAAAGAACATTATATGGCATGCATAACCTCACCAATACCGCACAGAATCTCTTTTGTAACATCACATCACATATTTTCAGTCAGGTGAAGTACTGATTGATGAGATCAGCCCTGATGTCTCCAGCTTCATCCTCATCATGTTCATCCTCAGTTGGCAATCATGCATTTCCACCAACAGGGTCTGCTGGCTCCCCCTCATCTTGTATGAATGGTATCTAATGTCTCAGGGCAAGGTTATGCAGCACAAATCAGGCAACAATAATTTTACAAACCTTGTTGGGTGAGTAAAGGAGGGCTCCTCCAGACTTGTCAGTGCTCCAAAATCTTGCCTTGAGGAGTTCAAAAGTCTGCCCCATGACACACCTTGCCCTTCTGTGGGCCTCATTGAAGCGGAATTCCCCTGGCATGGTTGGGTACCTAGCTCGTGACAATAAACAAGGACGGTTTAGGTAGCCAGAGTCCCCTGTAAGGTATAGTTACTCCAATCCAAACATTAATCTTGGACATCCACATATATGGTAGCAGAAAAAAAAGGTACAGACACACCTGGCATATATGACTTATAAACCAGCCAGGCCCTCTGTGTGTACTGTTGTGTCCCAGCAGTGGGATATTGCTGTTCTGCATGATTTAGGAATCATGGACTGCCCCAGGATGCTTTGCACTAACTTGTGATATGTAGAGGTCAGCCAAACAAACCACTTGGACGTTGATGGAGTGACAGTTTTTCCTTTTCAGATATACCTGTTCATTGGCACTTAGGGAACCAAGGCTACATGGGTGCCATCTATGGCTCCAACCACATGTGGAATGTGTCCCAAAGCATAGACATCTGCCTTCACATGGGCCAAATCCTCACTTTGGGGAAATGTGATGTAGCTTTCCATGTGTTTTAACAATGCAGACAGTAAAATCAGACTGAAAATGGGTTGAGATATCCCTGCAGTTAGGGCCAATGTATTTTGAAAAGACCCAGTGGCCAAGATGTGTAGCACTGACATGACTTGAATGATGGGAGGTAGGCCATTGGAATTGTGAATGGCAGGCATCAGATCTGGTTCCAACTAACAACAGAGATCCATGATTATATGCCTGTCCAGGTGGTATATTTGGATAACATGGTGGTCCTCCATAGTTTTCAGGTCTGCTAGTGGAGGGTACACTAGAGGTTGTCTTGCTCCTCTCATGCAAGGGCACGCCAGAATGTATGTGAATGACTCAGTTTATACATCATAAGTATGATTACACCAATGTCACACATAAATCTACATCATGTCACATGAAACAGTGAAAGAGTTGTGCTGAGCACATGGGTAGGCAACATTTGACTAATTACTATACTCAGATCCCCTAACACCTTGCATGTTTTTTAAATGGAGAAACATGTCACTGACAATAAAAGTTACATCAATTCACTTAACATGTGACACATATATGTTGCACCTATACTATGTTCAGTCATTACTATGTGGAGAATACTGTTTAATGTACATAACCCAGACAACATCAGTTTTACATCCTCTACAAATGGCATGCACATAGCTACATGTAAGCATAAAGCCAGCACGTAACACATTATCATAGATCCAATGTATAGTTAATGACGCACCTTTCATTATCTTAATGTCCACATATGAGTCTTACAATGGCAGTTGCCTGACCTACTGTACTGGACATCAGGAAGTGACCTAACTCCACTGGTGGATGTCATCATGGCGGTAGGCATTTACAACTGTGGTGGACATTGCCATTGGAACACAATGTTGCCTTTAGTGGACTGGGGCCAGTGGCGATGTCCGCCGATGGTGACAGTCCTGTACGTGGCAGACGTGACTGCCATCTTCTGCTGAATCCCTCACTTGACTCCTGACACTAATGCCAGCAAGACCTCCACGATTTGAACTGCTGTGTACTGCCTCTAGGAGCAATCATATCACGTCCTATAGGTGATAGGGCCCCTGCCTTCTCTCTGGAAGAGCTGGACAAGCTTGTGAAGGAGGTCCTACCCCTGTATGAACAGCTCTATTGTGCACCAGAGGAGCCGGTAAGTCCAATGCAATATGAATGGTTGAAAGGTCAAGTGTATGATGATGCACATAAAATGTGCAGGAATGAAGGATTGAGCTAATGTGTGTGGGTAGATGGACATGTGCACATGTGCATAGAACGATTGTGAGCCCTGATACATAGTAGGTAGTGTGTGACGTATGTACCGTGATCCACAAAAATACTTTACAGCATTAACATTATTAGTGATGTCAGCCATAGTTGTTTACCTATAGCTTTTTAAGGACATGCTTGTGGTCTGGTCATATGTTTCTAGCCAAGACCTGGAACTGGATATGCATGTTGTATGGCTGACTCCACTTCACATGTGGACTGACTGCAGATGTTCATTTGACAAAGAGGGGGGTGTTGGAGGAAGTGTATGTTTGGCTACTTGCACTAACTTTTGTTTTCACCCTACTTGTTTTGGTATGGTGCATGTGGACATGACTTTCTCCTCTTGTCTGTGTCATCCATGCAGGGCAATGCCCCTCAGAAAAAGTGGATCTGGCGTGCCATCACCATGAAAGTGTGGACCCTGTGGGTCCATATCTGGTGGAGTACCCACTATAGGAAGCCCTGGGAGGACCTGAGACGCTGGGCCCAGAACATCACAAAGGCCCAGCTGGGGATGCCCTCCCAAGGAGGAATGGGTGCCCTTCGGACACTGACCCCACTAATGGCCTTCATATTGTTGGTCACCTACCCTGAGTTGGATGTGCATTTGAGGACAGCAGCCACAAGGAGATAAGTACTGACTGAACACATTTTCATCCTTATGCCAGGTCAGTGTATGATCTGAAAGAATCTAAGCTGTGACAAAGTGGTAAGTGCAAAGGGTGAAAGATCTCCTTGGAACACATAGATGTACAGTCCTCAACACGTGTACACAGGTGTGCACATTCTATTGTGTATGGTGACATATTACTCACCTGTTATTTGTTCTGTACAAAAGCCTATGATGCTGCACATGTGACTGTGTCATAT
The DNA here is from genome assembly GCF_031143425.1 of Pleurodeles waltl. NCBI lineage: Eukaryota > Metazoa > Chordata > Amphibia > Caudata > Salamandridae > Pleurodeles > Pleurodeles waltl. The sequence goes on from NC_090450.1 coordinate 789,769,098, forward strand.
GTGTACCATTATACTGCTTTATATATCCTATTGGTTGTTCCTTGCCACCTGCAGATCCATACTCCCAATATCCTGATGGTAAGTTGTCCAGGTCTTTGCCCTACGTCCTTTCCATTGCCCCTTGATCCATCTCTATGTGCAACAAAGAGTCTGACAAGTTTAAGGCAGTCCTACTATTCATGAGGTTTCAGGTGAGTGACAGCTCAATGTGAGGCTGTGATCTCCATCTGACATTACATACTTGCTAAACTTAATCAGAGCTGTTAGGAGGTGTCCCAATTGGTAAGTGAGGACTATACATTGGCACCTGCAATGTTTCATCAGAGTAGATCTCCTACATGTTGGAAACCATGGTGGTATTACTAGCTTCCTATTGCAACACATACATTGATACCAGAACTCTGAATGTCAGAACCATATACATGCTCTTTAGATGGTAAGTGGCTACACAGCTATTTTCTTAGCCAGTGTGTTGTGGGCATGTAAATAAACCAAGACATCTTATTAACATTTACATTCCTTTACATTCCTCACTGTTTTTTTGCCAACATCATGTGTACATTGTAAGCTTCTGCCATAAATCAACATTGTGATGTAACTTAAACATACTTACTTTTGCTATTTTGGATATCCTTTGAATACTTTTATATATATTGTTTGCACTGATGTTGTGGTGCAGATGTGACAATTCAAATTAACATGTGGGTAGAATGCTATTTGTAGTCAGTCATTTGGCTTGCCTCAAAGTGTATGTCCTATCATGGTATCCTCAGATGTGCTTTTGTAGCACTGCCAATTTCCTATACGGATGTAAGATTACTCATGTCTCATGTGTGGATAGTGATGTTGCCACTCATACATTGGCCTATTGATGTCGCCACTCATCATGATATTTTGAACTATATGTGGCCTTCATACACATTACAGGTGTCTATTTTATATAAGGAGTAGGTATGCTATCTGAGGTTGCCTGTGGGTAAATGCTGTGGGCTAAGTGAGCCCCTATAAGTGTACAAGACATTGTTTACAGTTGGAGAATGACTATGATGAGTAGGTCCACAAAGTCTGTATCATCCTTTTCTATAGCACTATTGGTATATGTGTTGGTGACGTTTGTTTAGACTCTTATCTCACTCCACATTTGGATATGCCAAATAGATCAGGTGCATATTTGCAATTTTCCATTGTGAAGGTTGTGAACTCTGTGACATCAATTATTTTTGGCTTGTATGCAACATGCTCTCTTGTGTTCAGCATATAATAAGGTTCCTTTCCTGGTACATCACATCAGGTAATGTTGTAAGTATGTGTAGATTTGGGGTATGTGATATGTGGAAATCAATATTACCACTGTTTTCCAGAGCTTGGTTGTTGGTTGACAATGTTGCTGTGGATAGAGACCAAAATCCATGTTGCCAAGTCAGCTTGTGAAGGAATGGTTAGTGTGATAGCTATACTTATAGGATGGTATTGTAGATGTGAGATAGGTTGTATGTTGTTGTGACATGATGTTGGCACAAAACAGCTTCAACCTGGGGTTGAAGTATACCTAGATGTAATGATTATGATGTGTACAGTTAGGCCCATATTTATACTTTTTGACGCACAACTACGCCAACGCAGCTGTGCGTCAAAAATTTTACCGCCGGCTAACGCCATTCCAACTCACCATGCGGGCGCCTTATTAATGGAATGACGTTAGCCGGTGCTGCGGAATGGTGTGCGTAAAAAAAAATGACTCACACCAGGCAGCGCCGGCGTATGGGAAAATGGGGGTTGTGCGTCAAAAAATGGTGCAAGTCAGGTCTGAGGCAAAATTCAGGCCTCAAACCGGATTTGCGCCATTTTTTTTTACGCCCAACCTCCATTGACATGACTCCTGTCTTAGCAAAGACAGGAGTCATGCCCCCTTGCCCAATGGCCATGCCCAGGGGACTTAAGTCCCCTGGGCATGGTCATTGGGCATAGTGGCATGTAGGGGGCCCAAATCAGGCCCCCCTATGCCACAAAAAAAATCGGGAAAAAATACTTACCCGAACTTACCTTTACTTCCCTGGGATGGGTCCCTCTATCCTTGGGTGTCCTCCTGGGGTGGGCAAGGGTGGCACGGGGTGTCCCTGGGGGCAGGGCAGGGCACCTCTGGGCTCCTTCCGAGCCCACAGGTCCCTTAACGCCTGCCCTGACCCAGGCGTTTAAAAACGGCGCACATCAGGCTGTGTGCCATTTTTTAAGGCCCATCCCCTCCTGTGCGTCAAAATGATGCCAGAGTATAAATAAGGCGCACAGGCCTTAAAGTCATTTTTTGGAAGGGAACGCCTACCTTGCATATAATTAACGCAAGGCTGGTTCCCCCTTCCAAAAAATTACGCACATGGTGGAATTTTGACGCCCGCGGGGTCGGACGTTAAAGTATAAATATGGGGCAGGGTTTGTGCCGATTGTGCGTCAAAATTTTGACGCACATTCGGCGCAAACAGAGTATAAATATGCCCCTTAGTGTATGCAAAGGATGTCATTATACCACTTGTCTCTCTGTTTTCCAGCATAAGCATCACCAGGCGAAAGAGATGGCGCACAACAGAATGAGGAAGCTGCTGGCCACAGGACCTCAAGTCATGATACAACCGACACCAAGGGACCCAGTGGCCTGGAGGGTGAGGGGAGTGCCACGGGGAAACGGGATCCACCTCATCATCTTCAGAATCCTCTTCCAGTGGACACTACCTGGCAGTGGCGGACCCATTTAGGACCACCCCAGCACCATCTCTGTCTGCCACCCCCTTTTCTACCATTGCCCTCCCTGTAGCACCCCACTCAGTTGGCCATGCCTGTTCACCCAGGAGGGTGGGTGTCTCCTTTGCTGCAGGCACCTCTGCCCCAGCCCCAGTTAGACCTGCTCCCCTCAGTGAGGAGGATATTGGCCTCCTCAGGTCCATCTCTGTGGGTCAGTTGACCATCATGAATACCGTACAGGGACTGGCATCTCAAATCCAACAGAATAATGCGTTCCTGGAGGGCATTCAGGGTGCACTGGCTGGCTTAGAGACATCTTTTCAGGCTCTGGCCTCCACACTGACGGCAGCCAGTCACCCTTTGTCTACCGTACCCCCTCCACCTTCCTCTTCCCAATCCCAAAGCCCTCTTCCCAGACCCAGCCAAAGCACACATACAGACAGGCATGCATCCACCTCAACATCCAAGGGTAGCTCAAACAAACATAAGCACCATAAAACACACCACCAGCATGCACACAAGCAACATTCAGATGCAACACAGCAAGTCACAACCTGCCCTGACATCCCTGCCACCCCCAGCATCACAGACAGCATACCTGATACAACTGCAGGCAACACACCAACATTCACAGATCCAGCCACTACACCTATCCTACCCATAGACACCTCACCAGCAGACCCTCAGACATCCACCCCAGTCACCACCCCCACAGACACCACAATCACCACAATCACTGGCACTCCTACATGCAGCACATCCACGAGACCTGCAGTCTGTACACCAACAGATAGTCACCCACCCACCATGGCATCATCCACCACCTCCACCATCCTGAGCTCAAAACACATAAACACCCTCATTCACCCACAAAACAGTCACCCAACACCCTCAAGCATACCTCCCACAAGCATGCACCCAAGACATCCACACCAACACCTCAGACAACCACTCCCTTTCCCTCTACGCCCGAACCCTTTAGCTATGACCATCCCTGTGTGTGTAAGAAATCTTTCCTTTCTGAGTTTGCCTTTTTCCCTTCTCCTCTCCGCCTGTGAAACCCCTAAATGTGCTGTTTCCCTCCCCAGGTCCGTCTCTTCCACCTCCAAGCCCTCCCCTTAGCCCTCCTGCAAGTACCCATGCCCTTCTGCCCGCCAAGAAGTCTACCCCTCCCAGGAAGAGTCAACCTTCCCCCAAGCCTAAACCTAAAACCCAAGCCAAATCTCTACCCCGCTCAAGCCTAAGACCAAACCCCCCTCTAGCACCCCCCTCAGATAAGTTTGGGGCAATGATATGTGACTTTAGTGTAAAAACGACACCGTATGGACTGGCCTATGGCCTTTGACTTTTAAAATATATTTTACAGTATATATTCAAACAACTAGTTGTTGGTTTCCTGGTTACATATTTGTCCTGCATTTCTTTTCCTAGGTTAGAGTTGTTCCTGGCTGACATCTTTGTGTGTCAGTATTTGTGCGTGTGGCCTGCTAGTGCTTCCTGTTTTGTTTGGGCAGGATGTGAGGGTGTGTGCAGTGCTTTTGTCCCCCGGGGATTGGGTGTGTGTTGTGTGATGAACATGTGTATGTAGTAAACATGTTGTTGTCATGGTATTGACTGGTGTTTGTGTTGCCATGTGTTTGTTGTGGTGTGTGGCTTTGTATGCTTTGACTGTGCGAATGTGTGTGTTTTGTGCATGGTATGACAGATACGGTGTGCTTTGTGTGCGATATGTGAGTCAATTAGTAAGTTGTATGGTTGTGTGATTGTGTGTGTTTGTTCCATGTTGGTTGTACGTTGTGTTGTATGTGTGATGTGTCCCTGGGTTGTGTGTATTGTGAGTGCTTGCCAATGTATTGACAATGGTGTGGTTGTGATTTTGTTGTGACATGTTGTGGTGTTGTGTGGTATTGCATGAGACTGCGCCTGTGCTGTGTTTCCATTTGTAAGTGTGTGTTTGTGATGTGTGTGTGTGTGGTGGCTGCTGTGTGTGTACTGTGTATGTGCGGTTGTGTGTGTGCCTGTATGTGAGTGTGCATATCAGTGTACAGTTATTGGTGCGTGTTGCCCTCGCAACCCCTTCCTTATGGTATGTTGTGTAAGTGTACAAAAATTTAATATATACAACACTAACAGGTAAGTGTGTGCACTTATGGTTGCTGTCATCGATGAAGTCTTTGGGTGAGCAGGAGCAGTGGAATGATGTGTAGATCTGGTTCCATGGCAACTCCGGACAAGTATGCCTTCCTGAAGGTGAGTGTCTCCTTTTATAGAGTTTGTTTCCACTTGGGTTTCTGTGGTGGTGAAACTGTGGTGGAAATATTGGCGGTGTGCAGCCTCATAAGCTGTCCAGCGGAAACATGGTCTCCGCTGACCTGCAGGTGCCTTCAGTCGTTCATGGAGGTCTGACCACAGTGGCGGTGCCGGCGGTGCTTTGGATGTATTCTGTAGGGAATACAGCCAAAGTCATGATTTGGTGGTCATCTCCGCATGCCTGTTGGCGGTATGGCAGTCACCACCAACATGGTAGTCCTGAGAAGGCCAAACTTATAATGCCCCCAAGTGTATTTGCATTTGATCTTAACAGTAGGATGTGAAATGCATTTCCAATTAGTATGTTTGCATTTTGTCTTGATTTAGCACACATGGGCTGAAACTATGTATGTGAACAGTTCGCTAAACTACATATTTTAGATGGGACATTATTCTAAGCTGCTATTGGGTTAACAACAATTGTTTGATGATCTTAACATCAACCCACAAGGGAATTCATACTAATTAAGCATATGAGTAGCATGACATATATCGGGGAACTTTGTACTAATGAAACTTTATCATGACTTTTGGATGTAATCTGTAGTTTTAATAAGTATGCTTGCGTTTGGCCAGCCCACATGGGCAAGACTGTACATATAAATAGCATGTCATACGTTGGAGAACACAAAATCTAGCCATTTTTTACAAAATGTGTATGATTAACAGAGCACTGTATAGGTGAGATCTAATGTATCCCCTCACTACTGCTAAAACACTATTTGCAATGCTCTTATTACTTACTGTGATTGGTAGTATTACTATTTGTATGTAATATTTAGGAGTCGAACTGTGAGAATTTACACATTTCCACAGTGCCATTGCAAATAATTTTATTTATATGCATGACAAGATGGTGGTGGTTTCTGATGCAAGATAAGTTACTATTTGTAGTCTGTTGCTTGTTTTCATATTTATTTTCACATCTAAAATGTCTGTGAGTGCTGTGACCACTAACCATGAGCAAGGCTTCGGCCGAAATGAGTTAGTGAAGCCATTTTAATAAACACTCGGTGCACCTACATTTTGGAGTTTGTGTTATCCTTCGGAATTTGGGGGGTTGATGTCGTGATGTGTGTGTACATCTATCTATCTATCTATCTATCTATCTATCTATCTATCTATCTATCTATCTATCTATCTATCTATCTCCACACTCTTTACTTCGATAAAAGGATGACAGGCATTTTGAAGCAAGTGTGACCAATTTATTCCTCTTAGCCAAAAAAATTGGTCCCACTTGCTTCACGGAGTGCCTGTCATCCTTTCATCGAAGGAGAGAGTGTGGATTATAGACGAGGTGGTGCGAGGCATCACGGGCATCGCTGACACTTTGGGACTACCAAGTAACTATATCACTTGCCCTAAGGTAACTATAATTCACGCCCCCACATGCATAGCTTTTTTGTCAAAAAAAGTACTGCAAATACCACATGGGTATTATCAGTGATGTTATCAAAGAGTCATGCAACCATAATTTGAGGGGTAATTTGCACTGCATGGCGAGGGGGCGGGTTAAAGTTACCTTAGGGCACGAGCTGTAGTTACTTGAGATAACTCTGACTATGACAGTTGAATTTCTATGTTTGGGACGTTTAAGATGTGAGCCTAACTATAACGTCTCTGTAACCTTTGTTTTTTGTAAGTGAATTTCTTAGGTTTTTTTTAAATTCTATTTCCTAACTCTAATGTCCCTCTAACCTTTGCTTTTTTCAGTGAATTTCTATGTTTTTTTTATCTTATAGTAATTTTCATTAGTATACGTTAATCTAACCATTGCCGTGTGCCGCCTTTGGCCGTACATGGCGGCAGTTGACCACAGGGCCTGGCCTGAGGCCAACCCCATATAAGCACCCAACCTTGAGCCATGCACAGCCTTCAACCATGCACAGAGGAGGTTGTCCGCAGCCAACCCTGTTAACTACCCAACCCAACGATGCACATGGCCCTTTGGCCATGCATGGTGAGATTTGGCTGCAGCTTGTCCCTCTGGGTGTGAGAGGGTGTAACTGGGGGTGAGAGTGGATGTGAGAGTGTCTTGTTGTGAGACTGCATACATCAGAGGGTGCATCAGTGTGTGCGCAGGTCTGTGAGTGGGTGCATGAGGGTTTCAGTGAGTTTGTGAGTGGGTGTGTGAGAGTCTGAGTGGGTCTGTGAGTGTGTGCATGAGTGTCTGAAAGATCTATGAGTGGGTGAGTGAGGGTCTGAGTAGGGCTGTGACTGGGTGCACTAGGGTCTGCATGGGTCTGTGAGTGGGTGCATGAGTGTCTGAGTGGGTATGTGAGTTGGTGGGTAAGGGTCTGAGTAGGTGTGGGAGGAAGAGACTGAAAAGGGAATTTGAGTGAGAGAGAGAAAGAGAGTGATAGCGATAGAGAGTTTTTAGGGTTTGAAAATGATACGCGCAGAAAGAGATATTTCTGTACAAATTGATAAGAAAAATCTATTTGTCAATTAAAAAGAGTGAGATTACCTTTCATTATGAACCTTAAACTTTTGAAGTAGAAAATAAATTGAAGTTGGGAAATTACCACATACAAATCTAGACTGAAACCCTCAACTCTCCGTGTGAGGGTCTGTGGCCTTAAACATTATGCCACAGTCTCTCCCCCAATGCATGGTGGAAGCGAGAGAGAGTGAGAGAGAGAGAGCAAGAGTGTGACAGGATTGTGGAGGGAGCCTCAAGGCCCCGGCGGTCCTAGCCGGCTCCACGCGTCCTGCAGGAGCCGGTATTCCTCCCAGAAGCAGGGAGCTGCTTGAAATAGCTGCTCCCTGCTTTTGGCAACAATGTTTTTATCTATCTTTCCCGCATGCATATTTGTGTGCAGGGAAGACAGATAAAAAGTCCGCTTTCTGACAGCGGGAGCTGTTTGACAGCTCTCGTTGTCAGAAAGCGGACTTTGTTTGCTTTTGCTTGGTGGGAGCTGTCAGCACGTGGCCTCCCGCATTGAATTAGCTGTGTGCCCATGGGAGGTGGCAGGCCCTGGGACTGCAGAAGGTGGGGGCAGGGGGCTGGGCACCCCCCACATTCAAATATTGAATGACCTTGGGACTTGCCCCGCACAGGGGCTTCAGAATTAACAAGCGTGGGAACCAGAGCTTGTTTTTTTGCCAGATTTGCCATGAATCACTGCAAAAATATTTGTTTTTTAAATGCTCTGGGGGCACCAAGGGGTCAAGGTAACCCCTCTATGTGTCCTATGGGGTGAGGATACATATCTCCTGCCTCTTATGTTTTTTTGCACTCTTCTTTTTCCACCCGCAAGCCGATGCGACAAACAAAATGGTGGCCACAACTTTTCCATCAGGTTGCGGCCAGCTAATCAGGGCTTTGTTTTTCCCCTGGATTCGCAGATCCACGAGTCCAGCTCTGCTGTGGATCTGTGTCCGTATAGATCTATATTTGTTTGCCCTTAAATTACTCCAAAACTACTGAAAGGATATATACCAAACCACAAAAAGCATATTCTGCAGAACAGGATCTAGCTTCCTGACAAATTTGGTGTACTTCCGTTTAGCAGTTTAGGCTGAAGGCTTGTCTAAAGACCCTATGGATAAATGAGTGGGAAAAATGCATTTTGGGACCCCCTTTTTCTGTGCCCCTGATTGACAGATCACCCCGAAATCTTCAAGACAGCAGCTGAACTGGCCAAAGTATAAGTTTGGAAAATTTTGTGGAGTTTTGTCAACCGGCACCCCAAAGTTATAAGCAAAACAAGAAACGCTCCATCTGTGGAAACTTGGTCCTAACTATAACTACCTTGTGATGACTTCCACTAGGTTATATATATATATACATATGTATATATATATATATATATATATATATATATATATATATATGTATATATATCAAAAACGAAGTTGTCCTCATGTGAAAGCGCACTCCCAACAGGTTATATAAACGGGAAGAAAAAGCAAAGCCAGCAACTCACAGTTCACACCTCCAGCACTGGCTGTGCCTACGAGGGTGAAACACTTTTATATTTTTCTCTGCTGAAGAAAGGATTGACCTTGAAACACGTGTCCAGAGATGATTTTATAACATAAGGCCTGGAATAATGAAACTGCTTAAAGAATTCACTGTGAGTTGCTGGCTTTGCTTTCTCTTCCCGTTTATATAACCTGTTGGGAGTGCGCTTTCACATGAGGACAACTTCGTTTTTGATATATATATATATATATATATATATATATATATATATATATATATATATATTTCATATATAAGTACACACACACACTGAAAAAAGAAAGGTTAAGGTGACGTATTGGTTAGATGAACCTGACAGTTCCAACATAACATTTTAAAATGAAAAGCACTGAAATTCACCAGTCACAGTTAAATGAAGTAACTATAACTAGTGCCATAAACTAACTATACTTGTCATGCAGTGTTGTCATAAATGATGTAATTTCAGATTTCATAGGTGATGTTATCAATCCTGTCACTGAACATGTTTTGAATGATGTAATATCTGAGGGTACATGCAGCGCACGGTGAGGGCATGAGTTATAGTTACGTCATGGTGTGAGTTATAGTTGCTCTTGTTTAAAAACATATATATATATAAATATATATACATATATATATAACAAACTGACAAGAGGTAAACTGGCCAGTTGTGTTTCTAGAATCATATCACTGTAGCGTCTTCCCCAGCTTGGATATCTGCCAATGGCTACACCACACACAGAGCTGTAAATCACACATCTTTATTCCCCTGCATGTACCTGTGACCTCCAACATTCTAAACCAAGCCTTTATTATATTCTACTCTGAAGTCTTTTATTTCTAAACACACCAACATGTGTAGAAAAGGTTGTAATGTACCTGCAACTTTCTTCAAGATCCAACTGATGATAACTTTTATTTAAATCAAATCGAGAAAAGAGCTTGGCACCATTCAATTGCGTTATCATGTCAGCAATGTGTGCCACTGGATGTTGTTTTCGTTCCATTGCTTTGTTTGCCTGATACATGTCAATGTATATGTGCACAGCTTCTTCACAGTCTTTTTTGGGAACTACTACACTGGAAAAACCCATGGTGTTGGACCAGTGGAATGCTCAATAATATCGTGCTTAAGTAATGATTCAAGTTGTTTTTCAACAGCTTTGATTCAGGTTCTTTTTCAACAGCTTCTTGTAAATGAAAAGGAACTTGTCTCTGAGCAACAGGATGGGCATCTTCATCAATATACAGCTTTACTTTCATAATCTTTAGGTTTCCTGAACCATGAAACAGTGAAGGGAATTGACTTGCTATTTCGTGATAAGCATTCATGTTGTAATTCACAGAAATAAAGCTGTGTTGAAACTGAGCAAACAGGCACTTGCTGCTGTACCTTGAAGCACATGGACTGGTGCTCGTACCTTTGTTTTCTTATGTTTCACTGTCACTACAAATGAACCTTGACTTTTCATGGGCATCGATGCAGCCCAGTTATACACTTAAGTCTTTGAAGATGCAAGTTGCGATAATGGAGAAACTTCAATGTTTTTCTCTTCAGGCATTATTATAATTATAGACACACCACTGTTGATACTGGAAGGTATAGTACATCCGTGTATTTTCAATCTAATCATTGAATGGTGTTTTTATGATTTTGTTGTTAGGCATGTTGACTTTTTTTTGACTGACATTTTTCTTCACATGCGACCAGTCCAACATGCACACGACTTTTCTGAGGTAAACATCGGCACAGCACAATCACTTTCTTCACTTTCACTTGTTATTGAGGCGGAAGAACTGTTTGACGATTAAATAGATGAGAATTGACTTTGTTTAGTATCTATTTGCCTCACCTGATATTACCGTTTGGCCTTGTGGGTATGCATCGAACATTGCCTCTAGAATGTTCTGGAGGACATTTTGGGGGTTATTCCAACTTTGGAGGAAGTGGTAATCCGTCCCAAAAGTGACGGTAAAGTGACGGATATACCACCAGCCGTATTACAAGTCCATTATATCCTATGGAACTCGTAATACGGCTGGTGGTAAATCCGTCACATTTGGGACGGATTACCACCTCCTCCAAAGTTGGAATAACCCCCTTTATCTTTGTGCCGTAACACACTTAGGGCCATATGTACGAACACATTTTCCCATAGACACAGAATGGGTAAAACCCTTTGCTACATCTGGCCCTTAGGCCCATATTTATACTTTTTTAGCGCCGCAGTTGCGCCGCTTTTGCATCAAAAAAAGACGCAGATGTGGTGCTAAAAAAGTATAAATATGGGCCTTACTTTTAACTTCACTTTACACTTCGTCACTAAATGGTTCTCTTTCCCACATCCTTTGCATATCTGTCTAATGGGGGGACACTTTCCTTTGTGAAAAAATGGAAATCCACATCTGAAACACAACTTTTTTTTTCGTGTAGGCATCACTTCGTGTCTTTCAGTTTTTGTTTTCTAATTGCATTTCACCCTCATGACTGACTCGGTCTGGGCACCTTCGGGCTCCATGTTAGCAGCTTGTTTCTCAGCACATTCATCAGCTCTGGCAGCCATTAATGCTCTCTCCATACAAAGGGCCCTATTATGAGTTTAGCAGATGGGAACACCCTTCCGCCAAACTCCAGAAGGAGTGGTTGCCGCCATGCAGGCGACCTCCTCGCAGGCCTCATTAAGACTTTCCCACTGGGCTGACTGGCAGAAACCAACATTTCATAATTGAGCCAGCAGCAATGCTGCCGCACACAGCAGGCAGTGCACATTTTGGGGGTGTTGGGCAGGGGGATCACTGCACTGCCTATACCTTGGACCAGTGGACTGCTCAATAATTCCACTGGTCCATGGCATGAGCATGGGCAATGTAGGGCCCCCCTTGTGGCCCCAGGCACCTGTTTTTCGCCAATCTTTAAATGGCGGTGGTACTGCCATGAAGAGGCTGGCAGAGAAAAAGGTTGTAAATAGCAGGGCGGCACTGCGTTCAGCGCCGCCCTGGCTGATTACAACCTGCACCCGCCTTCAGCCCGTCGGCATCTCCGCTCCTGGAGGGGATGCCGGTAGGTTGGCATGTCTGCCCTCCAACCTTGCAATGTGGAGATCAGACTGCTGCAGCATTGGCGGTCCTCGGACCACCAATTTCGTAAATGAGCCCTACAAGTTTCTCTCAACATTCATCATCTGAATAAATCAGACAAGCACCCATCGATTACTCTATGCTGCATGGCTTCTTCATTGTTACATTCTTGAACTTACAGTGTTTGATAAGTGTGTCAAGTCTTTTCATAAATTCATTGATTGTTTCACTAGCTCTTTGTCATTCTTCACTGAAAATATATCATTCACAATCAGCCTTTGGTACTGGATTGAATTTGAGATTCAATGCATTCTTAATCTGACAGTATGTAACCCTGCATTTTCTTTATGACCACTTTCACACCATCACTAGCAAGATATATGAGATATTTGATAATATTCCTGTTATCAGTCTCTTCAAGTGCTCAATGAAATCTTCAAATGTACTGAAAGAGGCGGTGCACCGCCTCTTTGAGTATTTTCCAGTGGGGCTGCCTCAGCCCTGTTCAGTTCCTTTTTGCAGCAGGAACTTTGGTGTAGTTGCACGCTCATTGTAACCTAATATCAGCATTGTTGTTCTTTATTTTGCATTACTTACTATTGGGTATTAATAGGGATGGTGCGTTGCCTATGAGCTTGCTGCAATTTTTGTCTATCTGTTTTTAAATCTTCAAATGTCTCTATCCAGGCAGTTCCTCTATCACCAATATTTTATTTTTTGGTGTTATCAAAAGGTAGTGGTGGTTTCAGGAAGGAGGCAGCACTGTAGATCAGTTCGGAACTTACTGACATTGAGAGTAGCGCGCTCCCTGATGCTGTAGGATAATCATGTTTGTGCAAGCCTAAGCCTTTTGAGGATCAGCTTTAATATTTGGAATGGTGTCTTCTTCCTTCACTGCCATCTTCAAGTTTCAAATTACATTTGGGCCATGAGAGCTTGTCTAACTCTCAAAATTGTCCCACTTGGAATAGTGAGGGCTGCACTTTTTGGACTTTGGGTCGCTGGCATGTAGGTAAGTCTACGAGACGTAGACACATCTGAAAACTAAACATCTGGATGAGTCCAGGCTAGTGTGCTTCACATGCACCTGCACCATTTTCCTACCCACAATGCACTCCAACTTTGCTTGAAATCACATATTTTCCCCACATGTTTGTGATAGAACCTTCCTGAATCTGCAGGAATCCACAAAAATCTTACCACCCAGCATTTTCGCATCTATACCGATAAAAATTCTGCCCCACTTGTCAGCCTAAAAATGATTTTTTTTCAAACTGCCCTTTTGGACCTGCTTTGGTTCCACCTCAATTTCTACATGCTTTTGGCTCTTCCCTGTCACAGGCACTTGGCCCACCCACACAAGTGAGGTATCATTTTTATCGGGAGACTGAGGGGCACGTTGGGTGGTAGGACATTTGTGCCGGTGCGGTGATCCTACACAGAAATGAGGGAAACATGTGATTTTTGTAGCTAAATTTGAGGTTTGCTGAGGATTCTGGGTAAGAAAACACTGGGGGATCCATGTAAGTCACTTCTCCCTGGACACCCTTGGGTGTCTAGTTTTCAGAAATGTCTGGGTTTGGTAGGTTTCCCTGGTTGGCTGCTGAGCCCAGGACCAAAAATGCAGGGACCCCCCCCAGCAAAAACAGGTCGTTTTGTTTGTGATCATTTTGATCACTTAGTGTTTTGGGGCATTTCCTGTTGCAGGCTCTAGGCCTACCCACACAAGTAAGGTAAAAAAAATATATCAGAAGACCTGGGGGAACGCTGGGTAGAAGGAACCGTGTGGCTCCCCTCAGATTCCAGAACTTTGCAGCACCGAAATATACTGGAAAAGTGTTTTATTTTGTCAAATTTTGAGGTTTGCTAAGGATTCTGGGTAACAGAACCTGGTGAAAGCGCAACACGTTACCCCATCTTGGGGTCCCTTAGGTGTATAGTTTTCAGAAATGTCCAGGTTTGCTAGGTTTTCCTAGGTGCTGGATGAGCTTGAGGCCAAAATCCACAGTTAGGCACTTTGCAAAAAACAGGTCAGTTTTCTTTGGGAAAATGTGATGTGTCCATGTTGTGTTTTGGGGCATTTCCTTTTGCAGGCACTAGTCTTACCCACACAAGTGAGGTACCATTTCTATCGGGAGACTTAGGGGAATGCTGGATGGAAGGAAATTTGTGGCTTCTATTAGATTCCAGAACTTTATATTACCAAAATGTGAGGAAACAGTGTTTTTTTGCCAAATGTTGAGGATTGCAAAGGATCCCCACAAGTCACCCCATCATGGATTTCCCTATGCGTCTTTTTTTTTTAAAATGCACAGGTTTGGTAGGTTTCCCTAAGTGCCGGCTGAGCTAGAGACCAAAATCCACAGCTAGGCACTTTCCAAAAACCACGTCAGATTTCAATGTAAAAATGTGATTTGTCCATGTTGCGTTTCCTGTTGCGGGCATTAGGCCTACCCACACAAGTGAGGTACCATTTTTATCGGGAGACTTGGGGGAATACAGAATAGCAGAACAAGTGTTATTGCTCCTTGTCTTTCTCTACATTTTTTCCTTCCAAATGTAAGACAGTGTATAAAAAAGACGTCTACTTGAGAAATGCCCTGTAATTCACATGCTATTATGGGGACCCCGAAATTCAGAGATGTGCAAATAACCATTGCTTCTCAACACCTTATCTTGTGCCCATTTTGGAAATACAAAGGTTTCCTTGATACCTATTTTTCACTCCTTATATTTCTCCAGATGAATTGCTGTATAGCCGGTATACAATGAAAACCCATTGCAAGTTGCAGCTCATTTATTGGCTCTGGGTACCTAGGGTTCTTGATCAACCTACAAGCCCTATATATCCCTGCAACCAGAAGAGTCCAGCAGATGTAACCGTATATTGCTTTTGAAAATCCGACATCGCAGGAAAAGGTTACAGAGTAAAATGAGGAGAGAAATGGCTGTTTTTTCACCTCAATTTCGATATTTTAAAATTTTATTTCAGGTGTTTTTTTCTGTAGGAAAACCTTGTAGGATCTACACAAAACACGCCTTGCTGAATTCAGAATTTCGTCTACATTTCAGAAATGTTTAGCTGTCTGGGATTCAGCATTGAGTTCACGCACATTTCTGTCACTAACTGGAAGGAGGCTAAAAGCACATACAAATAGTAAAAATACAGTATGTCACAGTAAAATGCCACAATTGTGTTGAAAAATGTGGTTTTCTGATTCATGTCCGCCTGTTCCTGAAAGCTGGGAAGATGGTGATTTTTGAACCACAAACCCTTAGTTGATCCCATTTTCATGGGAAAAAAACACAAGCTTTCTTCTGCAGCCCTTGATTCCCAATTTTGTAAAAAAAACGAAATTTTCACTGTATTTTGGCTAATTTCTTGGTCTCCTCCAGAGGAACCCACAAACTCTGGGTACCTCTAGAATCCCTAGGATGTTGAAAAAAAGGACACAAATTTGGCATGGGTAGCTTATGTGGACAAACAGTTATGAGGGCCTAAGCGCGAACTGCCGCAAATAGCCAAATAAAAGCCTGGCACCTGAGGGGGAAAAGGCCTGGCAGTGAACTCATTCCCACCTAATCTGAAATACAGTTCCTGTTCCAAACCTATTTGCTGTTCACTTTTCCATTTTTGAATGTACTTTTTATGTCAGACCTAGAAACAACTACCATAGTCTCACCAGCCTCATATTTTCTAAAATGTTCACATTAGCAATACCTACATTTATACATACAAACAGGGCTTTCAGACAAACCCCCGTCATCAATTTGTCTGTTGAAGTGTCCTATTTTGGCTCAGCCCACCATAGCACACAGCATGGGACTAACGGGTTAGCCCTTTCATCAACGGGGCCTTATGAATTATGAGCAGCAGTCTAATTACATATGAAAAGCAACCCAAAAAGGAGTGGACTTCATGGCCTGGGATGATATGCCTGGGGCGCTTGTTTAATCCTTTTTTTTTTTTTTTTTGTCATTGTTTTTAAATATTTCATGTTTCTGCAAAGAAATAATAATTGCACCATTTTCAACGTCAGACACATTGGCTTTTCCAATCAATGTTCGGATGTGGTCATCCACAAGTCTAGCACACTGGCACTCAATTAAGTGGGGATGTTTCACATAAAATATAAAAAGCTATGCTAATGAATTGTGATGATTTTCTGTCTTGTTCATTCTCTTTTTCTTTGTTACCGTCTCCATTTCTGAGTTTGGATTTTCTTTATATGGTTAGATCCTCTTCATTTAATCCTGTCTTCTATTGTTTTTCAGTATTGTTATTCTCTCCTCGTCTCTTTGACTTTTTTATTTCCTAATTATTCCGCTGGAAAAATCCAGCCATCAATTTGGAGCCATCTCAGCAGCTCGGCCCTGTAGACTGACCCGAGCAGAGGCTGTCCTCTTCGCTGTGTTTAATTGGGGCCTTGCCTGCCTACCAGCCACTTCCTGACTCCAATGGCGTCGGTCACCTGGGGGCGTTCACAGGGCAGTCTGAATGGACAGGCTGTGGCCGGCAGGGTGGTGGGGAGGGATATGAGCGGCACGTCAGAACCGTGAAGCTGTCACGGCCGCTCAGTCACCGCTGAGGAGAATCCGCCTGCTTTCTTGAACCCGTCCGTAGCTAATGAGGCCTCTCTCTGCAGCCGGCAAATGTTTCTGACCACACCTAAGGGGCAGATATCTCAGCACTTTCTCTCCACCAGAAAGGGGAACTGAAGTGACAGGGGTGGTTGCATGATGCAATGAGAGATTAAAGATTATTACCATGAGTTGCATGATAGTAGTTAGGCCAGGTTCTGATTGAGATACTATAAATGAGTCATGTTTATAATGGCCAACTACCTCTGATCCCTGTTTCACTGCTATGCTTTTGATTTCCTTCTTTAATTATTGCCCTCTGAAAAATCTTTCCCTGGCACCCCATGATTTCTCTTTTGATTTTAACCTCCCCTTTCGCTATCAATAGAACGTTATTTCGCATATTAATAAATATTCATAAAAGTAAAAAAATAGCTACACTAAAATATAGAAAATGCATGGAATTCCGACAAAGTACAAGAGATTTAAAAAAAGATTCAACAGTAAAACAAAGAACATCATCCTTTAACATCTGCAAAAAGCAAGGCACATGTCTGCATTTGATCAAATTGTAGCATTTTAACAATGGAATTAAAAACCTTAGTGTAAACTTTCTGAACTTTTCAGGAAAAGATACAGTGCAAAAGTGCCTGAACAGAAGAACCATCGCAAGGGCAAACCCAGATAGCTGGCCTGTGGCATTGCCCTAAAAGGGAAACACAGCCTACGGTGAATGAAACCAGTTCTAAATCTAAATAGGCCCATTCCCATTTAACCTGCTACTTCAGGAGGTGCGGTTCAAAGCCGCAGTGGTAAGCAATACTACCTACGGTGACTAAAGGTACCTGTTCTCTTCAAAAGTATGCTTGATCCAGAGGCTAGCATGCTTATATGTAGAGAGAGGACCCAAGCCCTCAAAAGTCTGATTTACATACCATACCCACAGAAATCTTACACCAATCAAACAATCCCAAATAATAAACTGATTAAAAGTGGCCTTTTGATTCATTCAAATAGATGACCAATATAACACTGGGGCAAGTTTGATATAACTTTCGAGATAAGAAAGCCCCAACTCTTCATTTGTAAATAAATTGAGAGCTGCACGGAGGAACAGAAAGGAGGCAGCAGCAAAATTGGTTCTCTTCTGTCTGCTGATGATGTCTGCAGGTGATGGCAGATTGCATAGCCTCAAACGCCTGCACCATAATTTGCAGTTTGAACACATTGTGACTTAGAAATGTCCAGCAAAGGGTCTGGGTTTGCCACCGAGAGAGGAGAATAAACTAAACAAAGCACTCAATGAATGCTTTATTTTTTTACATCTGGTAGTGAGATTACTTCTCCATGCGTTAGTGGATTAAAAAACGTATCCAACATAGGGGAAATTAGACAGCTTTTCTTATTCACTATATTTAATAGAGAAAGTTTGCATACTCAAACTATCAGGGTCACAAGACATTATTTGGGCCTTTGTAAAACTGGTTTTAAGATGTATATCGGATATAAAGTTGGTAAAAACTGTAACTGGGTATTTGAGACCATTGGGAGTTTTGCCAACAAAACAGCAATGTCCACATATTATAAATTAAGCATAGTTTGAGACTTAGGGCCTCAGTAAGAGTCTGGTGGTCATTAGACCGCCAGACTCACGGAGGCAGTTGAACTGCTGCCAATGCAGCAGTCCGACTGCCAGATTGCAACCCTGGTGGTCCGGGACACCAGGAAACCACCAGCTCTGCAAGGATCAGAGATCCCAGCGGTCTGGAGGTAGGTGGCAGTCCTAATCCGCCAGGGCAGTGCTGCCCTGAGGATTATGACTTTGTTCTCTGTCAGCCTTTCCATGGCGCTAGCACTGCCATGAAAGGACTGGCAGAGAACGGGTACAGGGAGTCCCCGGGGGCCCCTACACTGCCCATGCGCTTAGCATGGGCAGTGCAAGGGCCCCCCCTAGCCAGCCCCTATGCATTGTTCACTGTCTGCTTTGCAGACAGTGAATGTTGTGAGGGTGCTGATGCACACTGCAGGCTACAGGATTGCTGCCGGCTCGATTATGACCTGGAGACAATGCTGTAGCCTGTTTCCTGCTAGATCAGTGGGCGGAAACTCAGGTTTCCGCCCATTGGCCTAATGGGGAACTCTTAATAACTCTGGCGGTGAGGTTGCAGCGTAGGCAGAGGCCACCATGTCGGGAGTTTGTCACACAGAGTTTTCCATCCACCAAACTCAAAATCGGGCCCTTAAATATACACACATCCTGACAAGAAGTGAGTACTTAGTCTGTTGATATATAGAATAAATGGAATTGTAACAATGACACAGCCCTGGCGGACACTACGCTCTAGTTTGAGAGAATGGGCATGCTCACTGTTGGATCCAAATCTAACCGTATTTGTAAGGTTGAGATGCAGGTTGGAAAGAAAGTTCACCAGGACAGCATCTAAGCCCTACTCCTTTACAAATTGCCATCACTTTGGGAGACTGATGGGGCCAAATGCACAAGGAAAATCCTTGAAGGCTACGTACAAGCGGCAACGCTTGCTGACGGTTAGATAGAGATATAAGCATTGCTTCAATGAACCCAGACCTTCTCTGAAACCATATTAGCAGGGGGTTAGACTGTTATACTTGTTAGCCCAATCACTAACCATTTTAAACATAATTCTACCATTTTTTTAACTGTATATTCAACAGGTTATATGGTCATATAGCAGTGGATTTCAAGGCAATTTCTTTTTTTCAAAATGGGACTAATCACTGAATCTCAACAAGAGTGTGGTTAGCTGGGAATTACAGATACTGTTAAAGCACTGGTAAGCAAAGGAGCCCGTAAATCTATTTTACATTTAAATAAATCAAGTAACATCCCTTCTGGCCAAGTGTGTTTAATGGAAGGGCTTTCTTCGAAGGCTAATATTACCACGATAATCCCCAAAATAATCTGTTTGCTGTATCAGAAGACCTGAAGAACTAGAATAGTTGTTATTAGTGGAACTGACACATTAAATACTAAAAAATGGGTAACCCATTGGTTTGCGGTGATATGGGTACTCATACTAGATGATTCTCTGTTGTTAGACCTAATCAAATTGACAGAATGTCAAAAAGCCTTAGCATTATTTAACTTACAAGCTGATAACAATTTTTTCCAGTTACTCCTACTAATTTTATTTTTCCTATTTTACAGGTGGCCTAACAAGCAACAACCTCCTCTTAAATACTTTGGTTTTCAGATAATTAATTATGCAAATGCCTATTGGAGAAGGAGCAGGCTGCGTCAAATCACCTGGGGGATAAAGATTCTGTTTGGCAAATAGTTTTAAGGAGTACGGTATTAATTGTTCTACACAAATCATTAAATGTTGCAGAAATAATTTTGTAATCCAAAAGACAGATTTTAAAAAGACCTAAATTGTGTTCAATCCGTGATTCAAGAAACTTGCAAGGATTATGTAAATAAACCTCAACCCGTTATTCTTGGTAGAAAGCCAACAATTGTCCAAAGAAACTCTCTGCAACTTAGCAATAGGGGGCGGAAGTATAATGGTTAGTGGACTATGGCACCCATAAACATTGTCTCTCGTATCACCGGACAGAAAATAATGTATGAGTCCATGGGATATCAAAATATAATCAATTACTGAGGCACATCACCAGCCAAACAAAGGCCCTCATTATGAACATGGCGGTGTTAACTGCCGTGTTCAGGCTGGTGGTCATTTAACTGACCGCCAGCCCCCCTGGGTCCCCGCCAGCCGCATAATGAACATTTTGCTGGGCCGGGACATTGCCAGCAGCTCCACATGGAGCCGCCGTCAATGCCTCTGTGCGGCGGGTGCAGCTGCACCCGTCGCGCAGATCATTGCGCGATGGGACACTGCACAGGAGCCTCTGCACTGCCGATGCCAAGTGCATGGGCTGTACAGGGGCCCCTGCACTGCCGATGCCAAGTGCATGGGCAGTGCAGGGGCCCCCAGGGGGGCCCCAGAGCACCCCTTCCGGCAGCCTTTCCCTGGCTTCGTAACCCGCCAGGGAAAGGCTGGTGGCTGAAGGGATCATTATCCGAGGGGCAGCAGCGCTGCCCTGTCGAATGATGATTCCTTCCACCGCCAGGCTGCCTGTCGGAGTCAGCCCCATGTGTACATTATATGGCGGTTCAGCCCGCCATGCCGGTAGCGGTCTTTTTACCCTTCGCCGGCATGGCGGGCTGAACTGCAGGGGATCATAATGACCCCCAAAGTCGGTATTGGTTTATTGGTATTATAATTGCATAAATGGGTGTTAATTAAATCTTGTGCTAGGATATAATTACCAAGATCAGAACCTCTAGAGTCTGGTTGGTCAGAAATAACAACATATAATTTCCAGGGGTCATAAAGGTCCAGATCAGAAATATGTACACTAAGTTTAGCTTTGAAGTCACCACAGAGATTCAAATTAACCCCCTGCTGTGGGTGTTTACTGCTATAGAACATATTATCAATTATATTAAATAATACACTAAAATTATAGTTATTTAAATAAGAAAATCCTCTTTATAAAAATTGATCAAATAAAAATACCTTTGCACCTTTTACATGAAATACCTAACTGTCATTACTATGCACATTAATAATGGTGATGTTAACTTTTAAAGTGAGGTTAAACCAAATCAAAAGGCCCCTTTTGGTCAGCCAAAGCACAACGGAACAGCAGGGATCAAATGGAAAGCATCTCCATCTTCAACATTATCAGCTTTGGAACTTTGCCAAAATCAGGACATAAGGGTGAGCTGCATCTGGTAAACTAAGATTATGTGATGGAAAAAAAACCTTAGTGGAGTTCTCACCCCCAGATTTAGAGGTTGTAGGTCTAGGAATGCTATCTAGAAGTGAGCGAGACAACAAATTAACTGTGAGAGCCAAGCCAGAGCTGAGCCAATGGTCTCACTTGGCTCTAAGAGCTTTTACACAAGCCGAGCCCAGAAAACATTTGGTATGTAAGTCATGCAACAAAAATCATGTTTAAAATATGATGGAGTTGCTTAAAAATTCAACGAGGTACTTCAGAATATATCACTGCATTGTGATTTATTTATTAAAAGTGAACGTTTTTAAATATTAATTTAAAATAATTCCTAGCCCGACTACGCTACGGACATTGTAATTCGTGAACTGTAAGGTAAGTCAGCTGTGATGTGTTTCCTATTTATGTGGTGTATATTTATTATTGCAGACAGAGCAACATTATATTCCACTAAATAAGAAATACAAGCTTTTTGTGGGGTGCACATCCTCAACTCACTATTTGAAGGCTGTCTCAAATGTGATAAATGAAGAAAAAGGAGTGTGGGGAAATAAAATATTTGCCTAGGATCACAAAGCCGGGATTTGTTTTTTTTACACTTTGCAAATTGGCTTCTAGATAGGTATCTGTTTCTCTCTTGTCTGTTTTACGTTAAAGCTTTGCAATAACACCTTTGTCTTAAATTTTTCTGCACATGAGGTGACCACATTAGTGGCAGGCAGCAGCCACATGTAAGATTGGCTTATTTTGTTCTTGAGAGGCCAAGGGAACCTCAAGCTGAGCCAGAGCCAGGCATCAGGCTTAAGC
The DNA here is from genome assembly GCF_031143425.1 of Pleurodeles waltl. Taxonomy (NCBI): domain Eukaryota; kingdom Metazoa; phylum Chordata; class Amphibia; order Caudata; family Salamandridae; genus Pleurodeles; species Pleurodeles waltl. The sequence continues at coordinate 789,791,344 of NC_090450.1, forward strand.
CTGACTTGAGCGTACAGTGACTCAGCCACCTCTAATGCTATCAGCGATACAGAAATATTCCTTGATGAGAAAGGCTCAACTGGTATCGCTGGGAGATTGACTGAAGCTACAGTATAAGCAGCGAACAAGTCTACTCGGGCAACTTGATAAAAAATGTGGTTCTGATTAATTAATTTTTGAAACCATTTTCAGCTTAGATGCACAAGTACCACTCTGTCATACAAAGGTTGCAAATGTGTCCTAATAATAGCACCAAATCTGAGGCAAATTTTACCCAATAAAAATGACTCAGGAGGAGAAGAAAGAGGCAAATCTATGGTTGTATTTATGCATTTGTCTGTGGTTTTAAAAGTGCACATACGCCCTTTTTAGGTTGCAACCTACCAGACAGCGCAGCTGTTTGATTTGCTAAAGACATCTTGGGGACTTTCAGAAAGTTGACCCAGGAATGCATTCCACTCATTGACTACCACTAGCTATGTGATTTGTAACTCACACATTCTGGCTTTCCATTTTCTGGCGTTATTTGCTTTATGTTCTCCAGGTTCAATTTGTCCCTTCTATTGTAAGGTGCTGGGTTAATTCACTGCTGAGGCCCCTTTTCGCCAGCTCTGTTCAGCACATAGCCTTTAGCCTGTGGCTACACCATGACGCTGCTAGTCGTCAGCCCCTGCCCCTGTAATCTTCTGTGCTTCAGTTCTTCAGCATTCTTCACAAGCACTCTGAGTCCTGCTTCACCTTGACGAGATCCCTTTTATATTTATTCGCTCCAGCATTGTTTTTCTTCCTCGCAGTCAGTCTGTTGGAGTTTTCCTGCAATACACATGGAGCTAAAAATTCAAGACAGCTATTTGACCTTCACAATGTGGGAACCTTTACGAATTCCTTTTGGTTTGTGGATTACTTATCTAATGGAACTCGGTGGCAAAGTCTGGTGAAGCCTTAACCATATCTTTGCAAACTTCTTGATCTAAAGAGAAAAGGATTATACATGGATATTACTATTGATTCTCAAACAAGTGCTTAATCTATATACATATATATATATATATATATATATATATATATATATATATATATATATATATATATCAAAACAAATCCCTTTCAGGGTTAGAGTGACGCATAAATTATGCAAAAAAGAATAGAGAACTCTGGGTAGTTCCCAAGTTTAGACGGAGAGCAGCTCTAGTAAGGAGCACTCTGCAACACCAGCGACACTCTAGATTTGCTCACCTCAAATGTCTGTTTATCTAGCAAAGTTTTTAAGCATTGGATCAGCACAGTGCTATCCACGCCGAGCTAGATAGTGACAAAGGCCCTCATTATGACCTTGGCGGGCGGCTGAAGCCGCCCGCCAAGATCTGACACCCGGGCTGTCGCCAATGCAGGCGCACTCCCACCGCGGTCATTATGAGATCCCCGCTGGGCCGGTGGGCGGAAACCTAGTTTCCGCCCGCCGGTCCAGCAGAGATCTCGGCTGCAACACAGGAGCTGGCTCCAAATGGAGCCGGCGGTGTTGCGGCCGTGCGACAGGTGCAGTTGCACCTGTCACGCTTTTCACTGTCTGCATAGGAACCTGTCAGGGGGCCCCTGCACTGCCCATGCCAGTGGCATGGGCAGTGCAGTGGCCCCCAGGGACCCAGCGACTCCCCGTACCGCCAGCCTTTTCCTGGCGGTTCAAACCGCCAGGAAAAGGCTGACGGACGGGGACTCGTAATCCCCTGGGCAGTGCTGCAAGCAGCGCTGCCCAGGTGGATTATCACCGCCGGGGCAAATGTGGCGGAAAACCGCCGGCCCAAGCGGTGCCGCGGTCAAAAGTCCCTGGATTGCACCGCCAGCCTGGTGGTGGTGCAATCCCCACAACAGCCCTGGCGGTCTTTGACCGCCTGGGTTGTAAAGACCCCCAAAGTCTTTTGCCATTTATACAGCAAAGTCTTTAAGCATAGGTTTGACACAGTGTCAACCTTGCCAAGCTGTAAAATGACAAAAGCCATTTACCACTCCAGGCACAGAATTACAGCTTTGGACTGGTAAAATACTGTCCAAACCAACCTGGAATGAGTAAAAGCAACCCCTGACACGTGTTTTTCTCTCATTAGAGCACATCAGAGAGGTTTAGCTTTGTCCAGACACATGGGAGCACCCAGTATAAATCAAAACAAATCCCTTTCAGGGTTAGAGTGACGCATAAATTATGCAAAAAAGAATAGAGAACTCTGAGTAGTTCCCAAGTTTAGGTGGAGAGCAGCTCTAGTAAGCAGCACTCTGCAACACCAGTGACACTCTAGATTTGCTCACCTCAAATGTCTGTTTATCTGGCAAAGTTTTTAAGCATTGGGTCAGCACAGTGCTATCCACGTCAAGCTAGATAGTGACAAAGTCTTTTTCCATTTATACAGCAAAGTCTTTAAGCACAGATTTGACATAGTGTCAACCTTGCCGAGCTGTAAAATGACAAAAGCCATTTACCACTCCAGGCACAGTATTACAGCTTTGGACTGGTAAAATACTGTCCAAGCCAACCTGGAATGAGTAAAAGCAACCCCTGACACGTGTTTCGCTCTCATTAGAGCTCATCAGAGAGATTTAGCTTTGTCCAGACACAAGGGAGCACCCAGTATAAGTCAAAACAAATCCCTTTCAGGGTTAGAGTGACGCATAAATTATACAAAAAAGAATAGAGAACTCTGGGTAGTTCCCAAGTTTAGGTGGAGGGCAGCTCTAGCAAGAAGCACTCTGCAACACCAGTGACACTCTAGATTTGCTCACCTCAAATGTCTGTTTATCTAGCAAAGTTTTTAAGCATTGGATCAGCACAGGGCTATCCACGCCGAGCTTGATAGTGACAAAGTCTTTTACCATTTATAAAGCAAAGTCTTTAAGCATAGGTTTGAAACAGTGTCAACCTTGCTGAGCTGTAAAATGACAAAAGCCATTAACCACTCCAGGCACAGTATTACAGCTTTGGACTGGTAAAATACTGTCCAAGCCAACCTGGAATGAGTAAAAGCAACCCCTGACACGTGTTTCATTCTCATTAGACCTCATCAGAGAGGTTTAGCTTTGTCCAGACAAATGTGAGCACCCAGTATAAGTCAAAACAAATCCCTTTCAGGGTTAGAGTGATGCATAAATTATGTAAAAAAGAATAGAGAACTCTAGGTAGTTCCCAAGTTTAGGTGGAGGGCAGCTCTAGTAAGGAGCACTCTGCAACACCAGCGACACTCTAGATTTGCTCACCTCAAATGTCTGTTTATCTAGCAAAGTTTTTAGGCATTGGATCAGCACAGTGCTATCCACGCCAAGCTAGATAGTGACAAAGTCTTTTACCATTTATACAGCAAAGTCTTTAAGCATAGGTTTGACACAGTGTCAACCTTGCAGACCTGTTGGTCTGGTTCTGGTCAAGGTTCGTCCCTTCATCCCGGTGAAACAGACATGACTATTTAGGTCCGCTTGTTCCGCAGGGAAGCTGGGAACTATGTTCTGTCCATCTCATTTTTGCAGAAAAAGTACAAGCTTCACATCCATTGCTTAAGGCCTGTTTTCTGTATTCTTCCAGAAATCTGTTAACAGGCCTTTAAATCTTGTTCTTATTTCATCACATTTGCTGCACATTCAAAGACAGGTCAGATGTCAGCCACTGTCTTCCAAGGGCGCTTGTTTACTTTTCTTTCTCTGACTTCAAAGCGAAAGGATTTATATGATAATTTTGCTGAATACTGGGGGTAGGAAAGAGGTTTTTATAGCACACAACAACATTTAAATTAACTGTGTAAGTATTTCAGATTATATCAGAATTATGAACGCACAAATGAAATAAATGTTTTGTTATTTCTGAAGTGTGTTGGAAACAAATACTTCAATATGATCAAAAACAAATTATTAAACTAGGTGAAGACATTTCCACTCATTTACGTCTGTGCACTGTATAGTTTATTAGTAAAGCTGCATGTTTGTGCAAATGTAATGGACATTTCAAATGAAAATGTGTTCTCTGTAATGGCAGTGTGCTACCACACCATGTTTACTCCACTCTACTTTGCATCACTCCACACCACTGCCCTCTACTATGCACCACTCCACTGTGCACGACTCCATGCCACTGCACTCTGCACCACTCCACTCTATGCCACTGCACTCTACGACATTTCATGCTACACCTCTCTACTCTGTCCCGTACCACTCTACTCTATGCAAATGCACTCTTCACCACTCTACTCTACACCACTGCACTCTTCGCTACTGCAGTCTACACCACTCCAGTCTAGGTCACACCAATGTACTTTACACAACTTCACTCTACATTACTGTACTCTATGCCACTCTACAACACTGCACTCTATGCCACTGCACTCAGTGCCAATACACTCTACAACAATGCACTTTACTCTTCTTTGCCACTGCACTCTACACCACTTTACTCTACACCATTACACTGTATGCCATTCTATGCAGCTGCACTCTACCCTGCACCACTCAACTCTACGCCACTTAACTCTACTCTGACAAAATCTACTCTACGCCACCACACTGTATGCTACTGTACTCCACTCTGTGCCACTCAACTCTGCCAATGAACTCTACACAACTGCACTTTATGTTACTGCACTCTACGCCACTGAACTCTTCTCTGTGCCACTGTACTCTATGCCACTGCTCTCTACACCACTCTAGTCCCTTTACATCACTTAATTTTGACACTATACTCTGCAGCACTGCACACTCTGCACTTTACATCACTTCATTTTGACAATCTACTCTGCAGCACTGCACCCTCTGCCACTTAACTCTACGCTGCTCTACTGTGCACTACTCCACTCAATGCCACTGCACTCTATGCACTATGCCCTACTCTGCACCACTCGATGTCACTGCACTCTGTGCCACTCAACTCTGCTCAGCACTATGCCACTGCACTCTATGCAACTCAACTTTTCTCTGCACCACTGCCATCTGCATCACTCAACTCTATGCCACTCCACTCTGCACTGCTCACCAGCACTCTACTCTATGCCACTGCACTCTGCACCACTCCACTCTGTGCCTTCTCCACTCTGTGTCACTCCACTCTGCACCACTCCACTCTGCTATGCTCCATTCCAATCTACGCCACCGCATTCTACGCCTCCGCATTGTATGCCGCTAAATTCAATGCCACTGCACTCTACTCTGCTATACTCTGCAACGCTCTATGCCAATGCACTCTGCACCAGGCCACTCTATGCCACTCCAGTATATGCCACTCTACTCGACTCCACACTATGCCACTCCAGTGCACGACACTCCCTGCCACTCCACTCTATAACACTCTACGCCAGTCTTCACCATTCCACTCTTCGCCACTCCATGCCACTCTCCTCTATGCCACTAGCTTTTAGCTATGCTGAACACTAGCCATGCAGGTGAACAACATGGCTAAAACACATTGGCAAAACCAATAGCTCTAGCAGTGGCAAGACCTATTGGCTTTGCCAATGCTTGTTTTATAATTGACTGCGGGCTCAATAGGGAGTGAGGTGGCAATGCCTGCTGTCCCCGGGTGTGCGCTAAGCTTATCATGTAAATCAGTGTTATTGCAGGTGACACAGTCTAAAACGTGCTTGTTGGCACACAAATGCACTCCCTTCAAGTGAGAGTTTCCTTTCTGTAAACTCAATTAACTTACTTAGGGTACAGACAGTGCACTCAAGAAAATTATCAATAGTTGACCGACCCTTTGGTAGGAGTGCTTGAGGTACGAACCGTTTTCTGTTTGCCCATGTCGAGAGATGTAAGAGAGAGATTTCATATGGAAAGGGGGTTGCACTTCTGCGCCTCCTCAGTGGAGCTGACTGGTGCAGATGGTCTCAGCCTTGGGCCGATCTTTTCCTGGGCAGAGCCCAAGTGCAACCCATGCGCCTATGCTGCTCCAGTACAGCAGAGATAAAAGTGTGCAATAGCACAGGGCCCGCCTCCTCCAGATAAACAGGGAAATCAATCTCGACTTTGAAGTCCTCCTAGACCCCCAATTGTGTTGCAGGGGGTCCCCTGTATTCTCCTTCATTGACATCCCTGATTGCTTTTTAAACTGTCTCTCATAGGTGAGCAAGGAGCAGTTACATGCAATGAGGGAAAAAACACAAAATAAAGAAGGGAAGCAGTGAGGCCAAGGGGAAGAGAGGGATGAAGAAAGGAACATATCAGAAGAAAGGAATAAGTGATAAAATAAAGGGGTGTGGAGATTGCCCGGCCGCAAGATGTCCGCGTAACACACGAGCTCCGCCAGCCACTTTTCAATCCGATCAGAATCCTCCGATCCTACTTGACACTATCCCCCTAAAACGGGCTGCTGGGTGACCACGGCCTTGCTGCACCCGGTGTGCGGCTGCGATTTGGCTGGGAGCCTCGGGACACGGAGCCTGCAGGGGGTGGCCGGGCCCGCGGCGTGCAGCGGCCCGAGAGACGCTAGCGGAGGTGGGGGCAGTCCGGCGCATTGGGACGGTGAGTCTGGCCGCCCGGTGGCTGCATTTGGAGGAGGGCCCCTGACGGGGACCTTGAAGATGTGGGGGGTACCCGGGGGTGGTGCTGCAGCCCGGGCGTGCCCTACCGGAGAGGTGATCTGGCAGCGGTGGCGACGGCTGGCGGCGCTCCGGCCAGGGGCACCCGACGCGGAGCAGAGACTGGACCTGCGTGGTCTATGGTGCCAATGCGAGGGGTGATCCTGGTGGAGGCCCGGGACGAGTCAATGGGATGTGATTAACTACTGTACACCAGCCTTGGTGAGTGAGTGGAGCGACACGTGGGAGCGCAGTGGGCCGTGGAGTGCGGGCCTTGGTAGGTGCTGCGGAGGATATGAGATCTTCGGCGCTACAAAGACAGATTCACACCACAGGATATTGATATCACTTACGAACTGAGGTGTACCATCGCGTTGGGAGGAGCCCGGGGTGCCGCGGGGAGAGACTGGGGCCTTGCACCATGGGCAAGTCAGATAAGACCCAAGCCAGATGCCCTTTGAGAGGCGCAAAACAACTAACTCAGCAACAGAGGTTGCTGAAGGAGACCCGGCGCGAAGACCGGGTACAGCCCTGGGAGAGGACCAAGATCCACGGCAAATTTTGGGAGCTATAACATAACATAACATAACATGTGTATTTGTAAAGCGCACGTTCACCCGCAGGCATCTTGGCGCTGAATAACAGATGTTTATTGTTACCCAACTCAATGGTACTATGCAGCATAGCCTCACCCAAATAGACGGAAAGCTTGACTCACTCTCTTACCGCATGGATAGAATGTCGGAGCACCTAGACAAGCATGCAGAGCGCCTGGATCAGGCGGAGAGGAGGACATCTGAAGTGGAAGATGGTCACACAGAATTGGCTGCTGGTCAGGGTCAGCTCCGCAAAGAACTTAACACCATCCAATTGAAAGTGGACGACTTGGAAGCGCGCTCTCGGAGGAACAATTTGCGCATAGTGGGAATTGCGGAGACTACGGCGATTGGAAATATGGAAACCTTTATTGAACAGTTACTGGTGCAACTGCTGGGGCGCCCAGCTTTCTCCGAGTTGTTTGTTGTGTAACGAGCGCATCGATCCCTGGGGGTGCGCCCGCCCCCGGGGCCCCCCCACCCCATCATAGCAAAGCTCTTGAACTTTCGAGACCGGGACTCTGCCCTGTGGCGTGCCAGGGAGCTGGGCACTTTGAACTGTGAGGGTATGGCAGTGTCGCTCCACCCGGACTTCACTTTACAAGTGCAGGAGGCACGTAGACAGTTTGTTGCTGGGAAAAAACAACTTCGCAATCTGCAGCTCGAATATAGAATGTTGTACCCGGCGAAACTGAGAGTGATTGTGGAAGGCAACACGATTTTCTTTACAGACCTGAAGAAGCTGGACCGGTTTGTGAAAAGTAGACTAGCAGGGGGGAAAGGTGGTGACACTGGTGCCACAGACCCCTAGACATTTGCAGAAGTGCATAAAGCAGGGGGACAGCAGCTCTATGTCAATGCCTCTAATTTTGGTAATTAGTATACGAGCTTTATCGTTAATTTGGTTCTTGTATTCTGGAATCTGATTTAGACATGCTGTGTGCTGTATTGGTGGGGTGAGCCTTAGGTGATCCGTGTCTCCCTCCTTCCAGATTTTCTAGCTTCCTGTTTCTTTTAACCGCACACCCTATGTCAGGTATATTAGGTATGATCGGATTGATGTTCAGGTGGCCGGCACCATAGCGGTCTGTTGTATTGCTGGGCAACATCTGCCCTCATGTGTGTGCCACCTGTAGTTCTACTGGGGATTGTTTTAATGGTGGGGGGGAGGGTTCCAGGGTGTAGTGTCAGATGGGCAGGTTGGGTTATTGCCTACTGTGGGTGGGGGAGGGTGTTTGGGGTGTTGAAGAGTTGACGTTGTGTTTAATGTACATGATTTACTATGCTAGTTTTCAGACACATGATAGAGGGGAGACAGATATTGCTATACACTTACATCCTTCCTTAGGACTCCTCCCCGGCTGAGTACGAGTACGCACAAGAATACTAGACAGATTTGCCTTATTACTTGGAATGTCCGCGGTCTTAACGACGCCCGCAAAATTCGTAAGATAGTGGCCTACTTACACAACCATAAGGTAGACATTGCTGTCTTACAAGAGACACACTTGGCACCGGGGGGCCCCGTACTTACTCCGAAGATGATGCAGGGACAGATTATAGAGGCAAGGTTCACCTCTCACTCCCGTGGGGTGATGATTTGGGTTTCGGAACGCTCAGATATTAGCTTGCGGAGGGTGGAGCAGGCCCAGGGGGACGGTATGTAGTGGCACATTGCACTGACAGTACGTTGTCCTTTGTATTAGTCGGAGTATATGGCCCGAATTATGATGACCCCCAGTTTTACCGAGATTTAGCGACTAAAGCACACACCTGGTGGGACCATATGCAACCTTGGGACGGAGATTTCAACTGTATTCTAAATCCGGTACTGGACAGGTCAGGGGGGCCGGCTCGCAAGCCATCGGCCGCGGCGCGAGCAATTATGGATCTGATCACACAGCTTGGTTTGGTGGATATTTGGAGGGCCAGACACCTGGAGGGAGGTGGCTATACTCATTATTCGGCTGCACATAACTTACACACTCGTATAGACCAGTGGTTCCCAACCTGTGGCCCGGGGACCCCTGGGGGGTCGCAAAGCCTCCTCAGGGGGTCCGTGACTGCTTAAAGAATTTAATATTATTAGGTCCCAGCTACCAGTAATGACTCAGTGGGGGTCATCGGGTTCCAATTATTATTCAGTATTGATAAAATGGGGGTCCACAGAAGTCAAAAGGTTGGGAACCACTGGTATTGACTACTGGCTTGTGTCCTATGCGTGGCTTAGCAGACTAGAAACTGTGAACCCTTGGCCCCGTACTTATTCCGACCACTCTCCGGTACCCTTGTTGTGGACATCTGGCGCGGGGCCAGCCCCGCCCTTTTCGTGGAGGTTCCCCCCATTCTCCCTTTTGGATCCGGTCTTTAAGGCTGAATTAGATACAGAAATTACAGATTTTTTCCAGATAAATAGGGGCTCAGTGGACTCAGTGGGCATTGTATGGGAAACATTTAAGGTATGTATCAGGGGTGCCGTCATTGCCAAGCAGGCCGGGATCCTCAGGTCCATTAGGAGGTGACTGCGGCTACTAGAAGAAGAGCTGGCACAGCTAGAACGTGACCTATATGACACTGCTCACACGCGCACCATGGGGCGTATTCATATTAAACTACAGGAGTTTCAAGAACTAGCCCGAACGGAAATTCAACATGTAGGGAAATATGCGACCGCCCGGGTGTATGGGGAGGGCGACAGGCCCGGCAGGGTACTGGCGAATTTACTCCGTCCCCATCGGAATAGCAATGCCATCACTAAAGTGGTAGCTGCAGATGGAAGCGAGCTTGACGATCCGGCATTAATAGCTCAGCGATTTCGAGATTACTATCAAGATCTGTATACCTCTCGGGTGACCTCAACCCCTGAGGCGGTGCTAGATTACCTTACCCATATCGCGCTGCCCTGATTGGAAGACACTAATAGAGAGGAGCTTATAGCTCCCCTTACCCTGACCGAATTGTCGAGGGCCTTGGAGGGGATGGCAGAGGGTAAGGCCCCGGGGCCTGACGGCCTGACGGTGGGGTTTTATAAAGCCTATCGGCACTTACTCCTCCCGCAACTAAAGGAAGTATATGAAGAGATGGTGGCGGAGGGGCGTATGCCCCCTTCCATGAGAGAGGCGATGATAATCACCTTACTTAAACTGGGGAAACCCCCTGAACTTTGTTCCTCCTATCGCCCCTTATCGCTAATCAATGTCGATGCAAAAATATTCGCCAGAGTCTTGGCAGACCGACTAGCCCGGTATCTCCCACTCCAAATTAAGCCGGATCAGACAGGATTTGTTCCTGGGCACAATTTGACTATGAATCTCCGTACCTTCTTCGGTACGATTCAAAATATTAACCCAGAAGTTAGAGCGGTGGCAATTTTTTTAGATGCTGAAAAGGCATTTGACTCGGTGGATTGGGGTTTCATGATGGCCACCCTGAGGCGCTTCGGGATGGGTGACATTTTCCTGCGCTTGATTTCCACACTTTATATGGAACCACTGGCCAGAGTTCGCATAAACGGTATGATTACGGAACCATTTACGATCACGAGAGGCACTCGGCAGGGCTTCCCGCTCTCCCCATTGCTGTATGCCCTAGTGGCGGAGCCGTTAGCTTGCGCCCTGCGGGAATACCACCACCATCGCGGACTCCAATTCCGTAGTTGCACTCTTGTTCTATCTGCATATGCAGACGACACATTGTTGTACATCAAGGACCCTGACCGCAATGTCGCCCCCATCCTTCGTGAAGTTATCCGATTCGGAGCGTTGTCGGGTCTCATGATTAATTGGAGCAAATCCATAATGTTTCCTCTGACTCCGGTGATGAAACAGGTGGAGGTAGACTTTCCACTGACGTGGGGTACAGATTCTGTGAGATACTTAGGAGTACAGGTGCACACAGACCCCCAGAAGGTAATGGCTGACAATTTTGACAAAGCGCTAGGTAGACTAGCGGGGGATCAGGCTCCCCCTGTCACTCATGGGTCGCATTGACATTATGAAAATGGTGGTGTTGCTGCGCTTTCTGTTCCTTGTTACGATGCGGAAACAGGTAAGTGTTGATAACAGCTTTATTCCTTTGCCACCAACACAGGACAGAGCGGCTACACTCGACGCTCACTCGGTCCAACTGCCGCCGAACCCCTTTCGCTCCTCTGACACATGGAACCCTGATGATATGAGAGTTCTCAGATGTGCCTTGGCATACGCAGATAATTCCAAGACAAGTAACCAAGTGAACATAACACATCCCCCTTACCCACAATCAAAGACTTAAAGAAAAGATAATAAGTAAATCTTAAAAAGAAAACAAAATAATAAATACATACTAAGGAGAAAAATAACCTACTACATATTACCATAAAGGTTTACACTATAAGGTAATAATATGCAAAAATGACAAATCATGTTAAACACAGTCCCAATAAGTTTCAGTGCACAAAGTCTTTCAACCATTTCGGTTTGGAGCGTAATCTGGAAGAAGCATTGGTCTGAACCTCGGCTTTGGACTCATAACAATTCTCCTTCTCTGGGTTCTCTGGAGAAGTGGAATCTTTCACCTTCTCTGTGTTCTGTGGAGAAGTGGAATCTTTCACAATTCTAGACATACTCCATACATCTCCATTATCCAAAACAACGACATTTCTTTTGACTTCCTTAATACAGAAAGGACCCTTGAATCTTGTCCTCCCCTTTGTTATAAAGCTAGGATCCTTTACCAACACCATGTCACCAATCTTCCATTTAATTCTGGAAACGCTCCATTTTGAATCATAACGCAATTTATATTTAGATTGATAGTTTCTCTTACGGTCATACGCCTCAATAAGCTTCTTGTGGTCAAGATAATCAAAATCCTCCAGCCCCAATCTGTTTCTCATCCAAGCTGGAAACATTTTGGTGCACCCTGACCTTCCTCTCATATACTCGAAAGGAGCAATCTTAGTGATAACATTGGGCGTATTCCGATATGCCCACCACAAGTCTCTGAGTAGTCCAGCCAATGGAGCTCTGGTCACAACAGCCTCTTGTACACATGATTTAACCATCCTGTTCATACGCTCTGCAAGACCGTTGGCTTGAGGTAAATATAGAGCTGTCCTTAAATGTACCACAGCCAAAGACTCCAAGAAAAGTTTCATCTCTAGAGATGTCAGCTGCACCCCGTTGTCTGTGACCAAATGACTAGGCACACCTTCCCGAGAGAATTCTTCCCTCAGGAACTCTATAACCGTTCTGGTGTCTATTGAACACACACACTTCGTTACCACCCATTTCGACGCATAATCAACCAACAACATAACATACCGTTCATTGGCAGGCAAAAGATGAAATGGTCCCATGAAATCAAGAGCTAATTTCAACCAAGGCTTCTCAGGAGTTTCTACAGGGTAAAGTGGAGCTTTCACTATAACCTTACTTTTATCATTGCATGCACAGGATACACAATCCTTCACGACAGCCTCTGCATCACGGTCTAGCCCCGGACACCAGTACACTGCTCACAATCTAGATTTGGTCAAATTTCTGCCCAAGTGCCCTTCATGAGCTAAGTTAATTATTTTACCTCTCAAAGCAACTGGAGGTATGGATTTAGTACCCCTAAATAATCCACCATCACTCAAACTCAACTCATCTCTTACATTCCAATATTTCCTCAAAGAATCAGAGATGTCTTTATACTCTGGCCAACCTTTCACAATGAACTCTACAAGAGATCTCCTGTCAGAATCCTGTTCAATTGCCAACATCCACTCATCTTGGGTTATAGCCATTTCTCTCACCCAATTGATCATCATCAATACATCAGAAGAATCATCAGTGGAATCATCATTGCAGCTGACAGAGGCACGGGACAAAAAATCTGCTACAACATTCTTAGGTCCTGGCACATATTCCACTGAAAAATTATATTCCATCAGCCCTTCTACCCATCTTCTTATCCTAGGTGTAAGGTCATCTCCCTTTTTTGCAGAAAAAATTTGGACAAGGGGTCTATGGTCAGATCTGACCACAAAAGGTAAACCCCATAAGTAAAATCTAAAATGTTTGATTGCCCACATACATGCTAGTGCCTCTCTCTCTATCACTGAATAGTGATGTTCAGCTTCTTTAAGAGAGCGAGACGCAAAGGCAATGACCTTTTCCTCCTGGTCTATTCTTTGAATCAAAACGGCTCCTAAACCCTTGACACTTGCATCCGTGTACAAGAAAGTTTTAGCGAAAGCATTAAAATGTCCCAGAGTGGGCATTTTGCTGATGCTATCTTTGATAGATGTGAAAGCAGAAGTACAATCAGCAGTCCATGTAAATTCACTTCCTTTCTTCAGAAGAGATCTTAAGGGTAGAGTTACACTAGAAAAATTAGCAATGAACTTGGAATAATATTCTGCTAACCCCAAAAAGGATCTGACACCATCCCTATCCTTGGGCTCAGGTGCTCGGATGATGGAATCAACTAACTCTAACTTGGGCTTTATTCCTTCACCCGAAATAGTGTGACCAAGGTAAGCTACTGAAGTGACCCTAAAATTGCACTTCTCTTTTTTTACAGTAAGACCTGACTGGGCAAACTTCTCCAATACTTTTCTGAGGATCTCATCATGATCACTTACAGTCTTACCATGGATCAAAAGGTCGTCTTGAAAAAATAAAATCCCAGAAATCCCTTCAAGAGTTTTCTTCATGACTCTCTGAAAACATGCAGCTGCTGAAGCCAACCCAAAAGGCATTCTTAAGAATTGATATGCTCCCACTGGTGTCACGAAGGAGGTGAGATGCCTAGATTAGGGATGTAAGACAATCTGATGGTAGGCAGAGGATAAGTCTAACACACTGAAGATTTTCGACCCTCCCAACCGCGATAATTCTTCTGATATGTTTGGAAGAGGTTGACGATCTACCCAAATGTGCTTGTTTAGATCTCTAAGATCCACGCACATGCAGATCCGCTTTCCATTATCCTTGGGAGCCAAAACCACGGGAGCAAGCCATTCTGAAGATTCTATATCCTCAATTATACCCGCGTCTAATAACTTATTCAATTCAGCCTTGAGAGGCTCTATCATCAGTCTTGGAACTCTCCTTACTCTGTGCACTGCCGGAACCGCACCCCTTTTTAGTATTATTCTGTTCATGAAATTGGTTAAACACCCTAGCGTGTCACTAAAAACTTTAGGAAATTCTTGAAAAATTTCTAAGTTAGTACTACCATCACTCACCACTGAAACTTGAGAATCAGAGTTAGGGTCTAAACTAATTCCCATGTCACGCTGGTGACGCCAACCTAGAAGATTATTCCCTCGCTTGGCTACGTAAACTTTACCTATTGTGGATTTATTCTGAAACTGGATCTTCATAACCTTGTAACCAATTACATCTATTTTCGTTCCACCATAACTGACGGGGTTGATGTCCGGTTCAATTAAGGAATTGCAGTTCCCACCAAATACCGCTTGCCAATTCTTGTCGCCTACCATAGTGTACGGGGAACCTGAGTCTGCTAAGACTTTAATAACCTTGTCGTCGAGATGAATGGTGCATTCAGGCAAAACAATGGGCCCATCATCAATCATACTAGAGCTAATTCCTACATGGTTAATATCAGGCTCAACACACAGGATCATTTTGTTGACATTTTCAGCAACAGCATCCACAGCACATTGTTTGTCATTATTACAAATCCTCGCATAATGGCCCTTCTTCCCACATTTCCTACATGTTGAGTTGCGTGCAAAACAATTTGGGCTATTCGCTGTGTGCCCAGCATTGCCACATCGATAACAGCGCAGTCCTGAATGTTTCTTTTTCTCATGCGACAGTACAGTGACCTTGTCGTCCAAACCAACTCTCGAAATCTCCTGCTGAATGCGTGTCGTTTGTGCCAAGCACGAATTGTCTTCTTCATGGTTATTCATTTCTTTGATCCAGCTATTGGTGCTCTCCATACCTTCCACAATCGCAATGGCTTCTCGCAAATTGGGGTTCTTTGTTAAAAGCTTTTCTTGAACTCGTTTGCTGTTCGTACAGCGGACTAATTGATCACGAATAAGTGAATCAGAGATGTCTCCAAAGTCACAAGTACGTGCTAAAGTACGTAAAGCAGCAACAAAATTCCCAACACTTTCCAATTTACCTTGAGATCTCGCAAAAAATTTGTGTCTCTCCAACACAACATTAAGTTTGGATTCAAAATGAGCTGCTAACATAGTTATAGACATATCATAAATATCTCTTGGTTCACCTTCCGCCCCTCCAATGGGTAATGTTTCAAGACTGTCATAAATGTTCCTACCTTCAATGCCCAAATTATGTAAAAGAACAGCTTGCTTCCTAGCTGGGGAAAATTTTTCCCCACCAATTGCTATTAAATAAGAGTCAAATAGATTCTTCCAACGCTTCCAGGGTAAAATGGGCTCACCTTTGTCAGAGAGGAAAGGAGGAGGTTGGGACATCGTGGTTGCAGTCATTATGTAACAGACACTAAAATCCCCAACAAACTTCAAAAGGAAAGAAAATCGAAAATCTATTCAGAGGTGAGTAACCTAGCTTCTTCTTACAGTTACATGGTAACTTAAAGTTGTCGAATGGAGGAATGCAGCGCTTCAAGGTGGTTGCTAGGTAACAAGTATAATGTCAGAGGAGTTGCGAGACCTGATCACGTGCAGCAGCCTCACGCGATCAACAGACAGGAAAATATCTCTAAAATGTTTGAAAAACGTTGCGAGGAGACGCGCTAACATTACCATGAGTGAAAGACGGAGTTAAACATGGTTAAACGTTACCATGAGTGAAAGACGGAGTTAAACGGTGATCGCACAGCCAGACCCGGCGTGAACTGCGGCAGCGAATCTCAGCGGCAGTTCCTCTCAGTCGGGGTCAGCAGGGCAGCAGAAACGGAGAGACAGACCTGAACAGCACGACAGTCCGGTCCAGTAGAGACAGTCCAGAAAAGCACAATGGTCCTACAGGAACTACGCAAAAGCGGCAGCAATCACAGGAACAAACGAGGCAAAATCCAACGGTGGGTCCAGGGTTGGTGGCGACGCCTGTGAAAATCAGGCTCTCGTCGCCAGTGTTACGATGCGGAGACAGGTAAGTGTTGATAACAGCTTTATTCCTTTGCCACCAACCCAGGACAGAGCGGCTACACTCGACGCTCACTCGGTCCAACTGCCGCCGAACCCCTTTCGCTCCTCTGACACATGGAACCCTGATGATATGAGAGTTCTCAGATGTGCCTTGGCATACGCAGATAATTCCAAGACAAGTAACCAAGTGAACATAACATTCCTCTTTCAAAATATCCTGATAATGCTACCCAAAACCTATTTCAATTCATTACGTACATTACTAGCTAGACTGGCCTGGGTGGGTAAGCAGCCCCGAGTTAAATGGCGCATCCTCACTCTCCCGTATGAACTGGGAGGCCTGGGAGCCCCGGATCTGGAGATTTATAGCTTGGTGGCGCAGGCCGCGGTCGCAGGTACCTGGCTGCATGGGCCTAGCGATACCCCGAATCTGCAGATCGAGAGGGAACTGGCCTCGCCAGACCCTTTGCAGAGCCGGATATTCCAGACTCCACATAGGCGCTATGGGGAATTTGCATCATTGGACTTGGTTGCCCGAGCTTGGCGTATGCTGCTGGCTAGTCAGGGATTAGTCCTGCTGTACTCTCCGCGTGTGCCATTTGGATACTGTGCGTGGTTTGTGCTATGGCGTGACCGTAGGCTAGAGCACACATTGCATGATTTAGGAATTGACACAATGGGGGATTTATTTGAGGGCGGCGTTGTAAGGGGGTGGGATGCCCTAGAAGTGCAGGTGGCTGCACCGACCTCTTTGCACCGCTATCAATTCCATAGGGTAAGGCATGCGCTCCTGGACCTCCTATGTGAAGATATGCGTGAACCCCCTGAATTCACGGCTTTAACAGGAGTGATTGGGGAAGATCCGCCTAGGCGGCTGGTCTCTTATCTGTACCCACATGTCCAACAGTCAAGGGTCTCGGAGCTGGTGACTGCGCGATTGGAGTGGCAGAGGGACTTGGGGATACCTATTTCAGACAAGCAGTGGCACTATTGTTGCGCCAGGACGCGCTCTGTTTCCCTGAACGGTAGACACCGACTCCTACACTTCAAATACCTAAACAGAGTATATTACACCTCCCTGCGCCTTCACAGGTATAGTCTGAGAGAGACTGCAGCTTGTCCTAGATGCGGGGAGGAGCCGGCCGGATTTCTACATATGGCTTGGGCCTGCGGGGGGTGCAGCAGTTCTGGAAGGCGGTGTTTCGTGACTTAGAGTCCATGGTTGAGGTCCCTATAGACTGTGGACCTATTGTAGCGCCCTTGGGGTGGGACAAACAGTTTGCCACCAAAATTCGTAAGTTGATAGCGATTGGTCTTTTGTTGTCCAAGCGGCGTGTGGCCATGAGGTGGGACCGCGGACCCCCACCGACATTGGCAGATTGGCAGCGAGATATGGTATATTGCAACACACAAACTGATAATTACAGTGAGCTTCTGCCTCCTACCCATAGACCCGCAAAATACTGGGATATTTATAAACAATACCTACTTGAGAAGGGAACAGTTGACCCTGGATCAGATGACCCAGAATAATATGTTGAATCTTGCTGATGATATTACTATGTGTCTTAGAGTCTCTGTAATGTAATACGTGGAAGTAGCCAATGGTCGTGTGGAGATGTTCAGATCACTGCTCTTGGCTTGGATGACATTAGTTTTCTGTATTAACTTCATGTGTCTGTATTTACATACTGTATGTGTCTTGCATAGAAGTAAAAAAAAAAAAGTGATAAAATAAATAAATCCATTAAGAAGGTATTTGTACACTGCAGCGCATAGTTTATATTGGCTGCTAGGATTATAATAACATCCGACAATACAGTGCCTTTTTCACACTAATTGATGTCTATCCAGGGGGGTACCTTCGTGGGGGGGATATTTGAGGTTTTTACACCGCCTTAATAAACGTATGTTCTGATGAATAGTTGGGTGCAAGTGCTTTCAGTCGGGGATGGTGAGGTGTCTGTCAGCTTTTACCTGAGATTTTTGCATGTAAACACACACACACTCTCTCATCTGTTTTGAAAGCTCTAACAATGTTGATTATTTTACAGAATATTGTGTTTGTCTCACTTAGTACTCCTATTTATCAGCATACCTCTACCTTTCCACTGCCTCTTAAGCCCCTCTCAGGTGCCCGGCTTGTATAATGTATTGTAACATTATATGCCAGCCTGATTGTTCAGAAATCTGAACCTCACATCCCCCGCCTTCAATATTACTGGCCAAGCAGTAGTAAACGGAAGCTAAATTGCACATCACTTCTCAAACAAAGGGTCACATGTCTGAGGCAGTCCTCTTTAGCCTGTTGGGACAAACCTATAAAAAGATCCCATGAAGAAGAAGTTATGGCCAAACGAAGGACAGGAGTTAGACTTAATACAAAAGAAAACAGCTGAAGAAACAGGTTAAACGTCTGTGACGCTGCACATGATAAAACCGATCTTATATTACAATAGAAATGTATCTGCGCACTTTACTATATTTTATACATCACGTTTTGCATGTTTGGAAAGGCATTGGGCTACTGCTGCCCATGGGAATGTCCTGAAAGGTCATCACAAGCAACACCTGTGTTAATCTCATTCAAAGTGACACAGATAGCTACTTCAGCTCTTTTGGAGAATGCGCTACATCAATATTATGATCATCGTCATCATCATCATCGGGACACAGTCAGTGACACAGGGGGTTATTCCAACTTTGGAGGAGGTGGTAATCCGTCCCAAATGTGACGGATTTACCACCAGCCGTATTACGAGTTCCATAGGATATAATGGACTCGTAATACGGCTGGTGGTATATCCGTCACTTTACCGTCACTTTTGGGACGGATTACCACTTCCTCCAAAGTTGGAATAACCCCCACAGTGTTCTTAAAGTGTAAAAGGCCATTTATTTAGGACAGGATTGCCTTGTATACCATAACCTTATAATTAAACTTTAACCAAATTCAAACTCCCCCCCCACTCATCCATCTTTCACTTCAATTGACCCACACATCCTCCTTTATCTTCCATCCCCTGCCTGCTTCAGGCATCCCCACGCTATCATCCTTCACCTGTATTCTTTCTCCCCCCTGGAAGGGTGGCCAAGCCCGCATCTGACTCTCCACCCTTTCCCATCTACTGCCACACCTCTAACTGGCACCCACCCAACTCAGCACCAATTAAACTTGACAAATGCTCCCCACCCTTATATGTAATGTAGGGCGGGTGGGTGGCCAAGGCTTCCACACCCCGTGGACGATTAGCGCAGAAGAGACCAGTCCCTACACCCCCCTGGCTTAAGTACTCCCCCCAAAATCCCACCCCCACGTACCCCTTATCCAAAAACTGCCCTCCCTTCATCACTTGCCCCCCTAACATCCCCTTGTAGAGACTAGACTACGTCTGCTCTCCACGGGACCCTTCACAGGAGTAATATGGTGTTCCCTGAGATGGCGAGTGAAAGCTCTTGTCTAGCAGGCTCAGTGTCTGTGGAGGCACCTTGGATAGAATGGTGGATATGGCAAAACTCGCCTTTGCTCTTCTTGGGCACTACGCCAAGCGGGGAAATCACTAATGTGTCTAGGGGCCAGTCAAAGAAAGGACCTGCAATTCTACCTTCGGCGACTTATTTTGCTATTTTGTCTGCAACCACTTGTGGCAATGCTTTAACAGACCGCAAATTGTCTACCCACCTCCTCTGCCTCGGCCCTTAGTACCCTATCCAAAACCCACCCTCGAATCCCCATTCTAACTTACATGCTATGTCCCTGTCCGGGTACATATGTAACCAAGGCAGCATAAATTCAAGCTTAATTGGCGTAGGCGCCCTTTGGCGCAGGAGCGCCTTGCATACCTCTACCCCTGGCTGACTTCCACTGCTCTGCTGGACTTTTGAGAGAAAAACACTGCGTGACCGGGTGTCTTCCCCTGCATTTGGAACATTCGTGCTTAAATTTAAAGGGATGCCGCAAGCAGAAACCCTTGTTAAAGTTCCAGCATGCTCCCGACGGGGACAGCTGTGGTAGCTGTAAAGCGTCTGCCCCCCTTTGGGCGGGAAGCACCTGAAAGGGCTTGTACACCATAGGCACCCCACTGGCCACATGTGTGGATGCAGCAGAGTGTGAAAAAGCCATCCACTGCACCCACAATTCTGAGTCGACATCCACACAGGGCTTATCTGGATTCCCGCTGACCAGTGCTCTGAATTCTTCATCATAGTTCAACCATGCAAAACCCCCAAAATGCATTTGCCCTTTGCGTATAATGTCCATGTATTTGACAGCGCAATGGCCCGTCACAAATTCTTTCACAATAGATACTGGCATATATCAAAAATGCAGACGTCCAGTTATCCATCGTAATAGGCACCCGGGGCCTAAGTGCTAACTCCCATTCCTCCTCTTTAGAGCCCTCCTTGGCCTGAATGTCCCTGTGCAATAATTTTAACACATCTACATATTTGTGGGGCCAGATCCTGGACTTCGTCTTTTCTGCCACGTGAAAACCTAAAGGCATCGCCAGTCCCATATACGGGAGCCACTTCTTAAGCTTTTCTCCGCTCTTTTCATCACCATCCTTCCTATTCTCTTTCAAGGTCTCCCCCGTGCCCCCCTGCTGGAGCATCAGCTGCAGCAGTCTTTGAAAGGTCCTCCACCTGGGCCGCACTAGCTCCAGGTACATCATGAATAGAATGATCACCCACACCAGCCGATTTGTGTGTAGCCGACACAACCCTCTTTGGGCCATCACCCCACACTGACCACCATTCTCCCTTACCTTGCAACCATGTTGTCTTCCCTTGAGCCGCCTTATGGGCATGGCGAAACCATTCTTCCTCGCCTATGGCCGTCCTCGCCTTTCCTTTTCTTGTTTGCTCCTGTAATACAGAATTCGAAGAGGGGGTTGCGCCGCTCTTGTGCCCCTCCCCCTCCCGCTTTCGCTTCTCCCTTTGCTTTTGCGTATCTCCCCTTTTTCCCAGTCATCCGACTCATCCTCGTAATCCAGCTCTACCTCCACCTCATCGTATCTCTCACATTCTTCGTCCACCTCTCTTCCAGCCAACATCACCATACTTGCGCCCAATGCATTCCTGCGGTGTACAGAAGGTCACTGAAGACCCCTCTAGCACTTCAGATCAACGTCCTGGAGCCGTTGTGCGCTCCGTTGGCCCCACCTTCCTTCTGCCAGTCCCTTCCACTGACATTGACTCTTCACGCCACTCATGGCTGTATGTGCCACTCGTGTCCGTCGCACGGCTGCACCCCTTGGCCGCACAAGCCTCTTGCCTGACCTCCCTTTGGACCCACACCCAAGTGCCCAACACATCCTCATGACTCTTAGGACTCCCCACCTCATCCGTGTCTGTCTTCCTTTTGGGCCGATGTGCCTTGTCCAGGGCCTCCTCCCTACCCTTACATAACTGGGCCCATCTGTCTTCCATTTCCTGGACCACCCTCCTCTGCTCCCTGATCCTGGTCTCAATGTCCACCGAGGACCAGTCGTGTACCACCTGCTGCCCAGTGGCCCTGCCAGCTGAAGCCACCCTGCGTGGGACCCTAGGGGCCAGCCTTGTCCCTTGCCGCTCCTCACCTGTCCCCCATGCTACCTGCTCCAGCAAACTGTCTCCCAGCACCATGCCCACCTGAACTCCTGGCCCTGCGCTTGCTGGGGGCCTTTTTGGCCCCAACCTTGCTTGGCCCCGCCTTTGCCTCCTGGGCCACTCTAGAAGGGCCTGCCTCTTTGCTCTTTCCAGCCCCCTGGCGTGCCGCATGGTCCTCCCCTGCCTCTTCAGTGCTGTGGCCCTCCAAAACTATGTTGCCTGCTCCCTGCCAAGCCGACCCTGAGTCCCCAGGCTGTGCAGGGGAGGGGGCCCGTCTCCCCACCCCCAACACCTGAGGCGCCGTGTTTGCAAAACCCACCCACTCCCCCACACAAAAGCGTCACTTAAGCTTAAGAGGTGCCGGCCACCCCCCCCCACCCTCCAACACACCTGCTATTGTTTCCGGCCCTCGCTGGGCCTCAAACTGTGCTGGGGAGAAGATGTGCTGCGTGCTCTTCCCGAAGCTGATTTCCTCCTTTTAGCCCTTTTAACTGGAGGCCGCGCGTGTGGGTCATTCCGACCCAGGGCTGGTCAAGAACACCAGGCCTGAGGAGGTCGGAGCGGCCAGCTTTGCCACTTTTGTGGCTGTGAGCAATGGCACTGTCAAAATAGGAAAATCGCACGCCTCTATCACCTACCCCCAGGGGACTGGCTCAAAGCTTCCACACCGCGCAGATGGTTAGCGCGGAAGAGGTCGGTCCCCACGCCCCCCTGGCTTAAGTACTCAACCCAAATCCCACACCCACGTACTCCTTACCCAATCCTGCCCTCCCTTCGTCACTTCCCTCACAAACATCCCTGTGGAGAGGCTAGACTATGTCTGCTCTCCACAGGGCCCTTCAAAGGAGTAATATGGGGTTCCCTGAGACGGCGAGTGACAGCTCTTGTCTAGCAGGCTCAGTGTCTGTGAAGGCGCCTTGGATAGAATGACCTGGTGTCCACTATCAACCCAACTGTGATCAGGATGGGTTTCTTGGGCTGAATGACCAGGTGCCTAGCATTACCTGAACTGTGAGGTAAGTGCGCTCATTAGGCTGAAGGAACCAGTGCCTGGTATCAACTAAACTACAAGAAAGATGTGATCTTTGGCCGAAGGACCCAGTGACACCAAGACTGACCATGTGATGCTGCAGTGGGAAGAGGAGCTACATTACTGGATGCAAGATGTGGCCTCTATCAAACTAATATGTGAGAGGCAGTCACTGAAAAATCACGCATACGTGCAGGTCCTGATTACACAACGGAAGCTGGACAGTAGTTATGGAGAAAAGATGCAGGAATAATTATCCTATGCTCACTTTGATAACATCAAAACTAGAGAAGACATTATCGCTCAAAGATCGGACAAGGCACAGGGACCTGGAGTGGATAAAATATTAAGGTCTTAAGAGCACTGGCACCTGTCTGAACTTCATTGTATGCTGTTACTGCCTTTCTTTTAATGTACAAAATCTGATCATGTCTTTTGTTTGCCACTTATTTTTCAATATAGGATGTCTGGCTTCTAGCTTGTGCCACACCAACAAGCAGGTTTTTTTCTGTTTTATTCTCCTTTGGGATGGATTATGGGTGCCCAGTTGTTTTCATTTAATTTATTATTTTAGTCATTTATATTTCATTGCCAATTGGTATCTTCTCCTATTTCCTTCAATTCTGCTTTTTCCTTATGTTGCCTCGTCATTAGATTCTTGAGATCAGGGATTATTCCCTCTTGGCATTTTATGCCCACCACATAAAGTGAGACCACCTTTGCAGCTATTTATTTCAGCAAGTGGTGAGTCTGTGCTATTATGGAAATATGCTATCATCACTCACACCTTTCAGCATTTCATTGCACACCACATAGAGCTCCCGTGCTAAACGCATGCCTACATCATGTCTGTGTGCGAAAATGCAGGCCCGACCTTGTCTTGGGGCCCAAGATCCTCCATAATCTGCGTGTGATTCCAAAGTTTGTAGATACTCTAGAGAACTCCTACTCACACTGATGAAAGGAAACCTAAGCTACATCCTGAAATGGTAAAATGCTAGCAAGAACTAGCAAGAACTAAATATATTCCTTGGCACTAACACACCTGATAATTCCAAGTTAGGAAGAAAGAAGTCTCCACCTCCAAAAATTGTCCTAATCAATGCTTGTTCAACAGTAAAACATTTAATAGAGATTTGAGACCTCATGCTTGATTTTAACTTGAACCTTATCAGCATAACAGAGACATGGTTGAAAGAATAGTTACTACTTACTTAGTAGAAACAATTCCCTATGGCTACTCCTTCATTCTAAACAACCGTACAGGCAAAGGACAAGAAGAGGAGATACAATCATTGTGAAAAATCCTGTCACGATTTTTAACATTCTGTGCTGCTGCTTATTTGGAGCTGAAATCATCACTTCTTCTCTTATAAATTCAGCATCTCTCTCGCTAGCCATTATTCGCACCTATTGCCCCCTTGGTGGGCTGCAACTCAGGATTTAGTGACAGTATTGAAGAGGATTTTTAATTAATTTTATCACCAACAACATGTGAAGACTTTAATGTCCACCCCACAAATCAAAAAAACTATGGCTTTCTTAGACTTGGTCAGTTACTTGAATAGCTGCAATTTGCTCCAGATAAGTCAAAACACTACACACCTGGCCAGTCATATACTGTACTTCCTCTTTATCTCCAAGAACTTGAATAATGAATTTGAAATCATTCCTATCACATGGTCAGGTCATTTTCAAATTAACTTTTGTATTTCTACTCAAACACAATCGCCATACAGTTCCGTTAAAAACAAAATTAACTTGCACAAATGGAAAAAGGTGACAACCCTTCTTTTTTTCATGCATGCTGAGTGGTGCCCGAATTCAGAAGTCCTGATACTGGATATTCAGAATTTTGTTCCTAGACCTCCTACATACGTATTAAAGTTGCCCCAAAGAGTTTTAAAGTTCCAAAACACACAGTGCCACCAGGTTCTTGGTGTCATTAAACAGCTTTAAATGAGACACCAGAACCACTGAAAGATCCTGGTGCATTCACTGTCATCAGGAGACTCACAGCCTTACAAAATTGAACCTCAACAAAAGTGCACAGAAGGAAGCTCATTGCTCCTTATTATTAAAATAGCCTATTCCAAGCAAACAATAATCAAATGGAAATGTTCAGGGTAATTGATGAACTGACAGACAACTTGGCCTCAAATAGCTCAATCAGTCCTTCCCAGGCATTTTGCAATCAAAACTCTACCAAGAAAATTGACTTAATTTAGGAAAAACATTGCTCAATCAAGCACTTCTCCCTGTGGACAATCAAACACTTCTTCTGTGGCCAAAAGATAGACGCTTATTACATCTATGACAACTGGATCCAGTTTGCTCTGACACAACCTGATCAACTGTTAGAGGCACCTCTAGACAGTCTTCATATCACAAAAGTTCACCTCCTTGCCCCTTCATCAAGCAAACTTCTCATTCATATAACCAACTGCACATCAATGAAGTGATCAGCCTGTACTGAGCTGAGGGAAGGTCTAGTCCTCCAGTGATCAAAAAAGTAGGATTCTATCATTCGGTATCTAATAATTATCGACTAATTGTATTATTGCCATCATTTAGCAAAATTATGTAACATGGGACACCCGATGGAGGAGGACATGGTGGGCTGCAGTGGTGCTGCTGCGCGCTGAGCACTGTGTCTTCCGGGTTAGCGAGGGGGTGGGGTGAGAGCTCCCCGTGCATGCCGAATGTGTTGGCCTGTCTCTTCGGATCTCCTGAGTCGCGGGAGCAACGAGCCGGCTTCAACACTCTTGCTTGGCTCTTCAGGGTCTCTGTGGAAAAAAGCAGCCCTGGAGCTTTGGCATTCCCAGAGGGCCACAGCACAGCCCCCCCCCGGGGAGAAGCAGGCAGGGGCAGAGCCAGCACAGGTAAAAGCTGGCTTAGCCCCGGACGCCCTAAGGCACTTCCTGAGGCTGCAGGAAGGTGAGGAGTGAGAGTGGAGTACTTGAGGGGCCTGGAAAGCTTTTAGGGGGCCAACAAGGACAGCCCTTGCTGTGGAGCACGTGGAGTAGGGCTCAAGTACAATTTGGAGACTGTTGGTCCTCTCTCTAATTCTGCCTGTTTAGCTGATGGTGAAGGGCCCAGAGGGTCTAGGGATGAAGTCAGTACCACTGGTGTATTGAGCAAGGCCCTAAAAAAAACAGTCCAGAGGTCAGTGCGGCAAAAAAACAGCAGCGTTGCCACCTAAAGTTACCCCCTCGGTGAGATCCTTCTTTAAACTTAAGCCCAGGATGGAAGTCTTCCCATTAGAGATTGTGCAGGAAAGGGACTCCCAAGGCACTATGGAGATGCAGGAACAATCAAGTACAAGGCGTTCTAGACTAGGGGGGGGGCCTCCAAGCAGTTGAGATCCCACTAAGCTCTGATGAAGTGTCAGCCCGGGGGGGGGGTAGGGGTCCTCTCTCCTCAGGTAACTGGCAGCAAGGAACCTCCTGCTGAGGTAACACCGAGCTCTTTGGAGGGTACTATTTCTTGCCAGGTTCCGACTGACCAGCCGGCCTCCTCTCGAAATGCTTCTGGCAAGGAACCCTCAGTGGAAGCGATGTTACTCTCCCAGAGGATATCGGGAAAGGGTTCTCTATCTCGGAAAAAAATCAGGCAGAGATTAAAGAGGCCTGGGAGGCTTTGGAAAAGAAGCTTGATCTCCTGTCATTAAGAACACAGGCCCTGGATGCTACGGTGGGGACTATGAAATAGGACATTGAAGTGCACAAGGTCGATATTCAGGCCTTGAAAGACTCTGAACAGGCTTTTCAGAATAAATTGGAACAATTAGAAAATAATTCAAGGAGAAATAACTTGAGGGTTCTGCATGTTCCGGAAGGGGCAGAAGGAGTTGATTTGAAGGCTTTTCTAGTATCACTTTTGAAGTCCGCACTCTTATTAGAGGAGAGCGAAGAAGACATTTCGCGGGACATTCAGAGGATACATAGAGACCCCTTCAGGAAAAATCCAAATATTAGCAAGCCTCAGAAAATCCTGATTAACTTTCTAACATATGGTCTGAAGGAGAAAATTTTGTTAAAGGCACTTAAATTGAGAACCTTAAAAGCCCAGGATTTTTCCTTTGAAATCAAATCAGATCTTTCTAGGATTACCATCAACAGGCAGTGGGAGCTGGGGCAACGGCTATAGGAGTTTAGATTATTGGGAGCTTCTGCACAACTTAAATTCCCTGCTATTCTTAAGGTTATGTTCAACAATAAGATGTATAATGTGAGAGATGGGAACGCTGCGGATGAGTTGTTGGCCGTGCTCAAGTCGGGGGTAACACGACGGGGAAGTAAAATCTGCGGCCCTAACCCGGGAATCACGTGTGCTCTAATCGTGGACATATTTCAGTCCACTTTTCGAAGGGGGTCCTCCATGGGAAGGGTGTGAGGTGGGAGGGGGTGGAGCACAGGGTGGGGAGCATATGGGGAAAAAAACAAAAAAAGGTTCCTCATTCACCTCAATCAAAGCGGCACCCAGGGAATAATGGCTGGTGAGAATAGTGAATGCCGGGACCTCTGTTCTTTTCAGATACTCTCTTGGAACGTGAATGGTTTAAGAACAAAGGGTAGGAGAGACAAAATCTTACAGTATTTAAAAGATTCCCATGCTCAGATTTTAATTCTACAGGAGACCCATCTGACCAGAGAAGAGGGGGTTGATCTCTTTAAAAAGCAAGCATGGGTACACTTCTATGCGTGTACAGAGCATAATTTTAACACTAGGGGAGTTGCCATTTTAATTAAGCATGAGATCAAGGCAGGATTATTAGAGTACGATCGGATCCAGTGGGAAGATGGCTTATAGTTAAACTACAAATTCACAACAAAAGATTTACAGTGGCGGGGGTCTATGGTCCAAATTGTGATGATATTGGCCCTCTCAAAAAATGCTTTTCACAGTTAGTTGATTTTCCGGATCCAGTCTTAATCGCTGGAGACTTTAATGTTGTGCTAGATAATAAATTAGATAGATCTGAGAAGTGTAGCTCACTAGGGACTCCAAAACCTCAACGTTTTTTGAGAGGAGTGATGAAAGAGTGGGGGTTAAGGGATCTATGGCGGCAGAGGAAGAGAGATCTAAGGGAGTTCTCCTTTTACAATCATAAATATAAGCATGCCTCTCGTATAGATTATTTTCTAATTGACTGGAGGTTTGAAGGCTTGGTAGGTAACATTACTTATTTACCTGCCCACCTCTCAGATCATGCAGCAGTGATATTAGATTTAAAGGTGGCTGGACGGTCGGGTGGTATTAGATAGACGTTTGACCGCACGCTACTGCAAAATTTGGAGGCCCTCGATCAGTTGCGAACAGAGGCAGAGGTCTGTTTTAAAGCTAATTTGGGTTTGGGTTCTCTGGCAGTGGTATGGGACACTTTTAAAGCAGCTATGAGAGGTAAAGGTATGAGTATAGCTAGCTATAAGAATAGGCAGTGTAGGGCTGCTATTTTTCAGTTAGAACAGGAAATGCTTAAAGTGAGGGGGCAACTATTGGGAAACACTAAGGAGGAGGAGGGTGAGGTTTTGGAGAACAAATTGAAGGAGCTGAGAGGTCAGTTGGAGGAGGTGTTACAAGCTAGAGTTGTCAAAAGAGCAGGGGCTAGTAAATTAGCTCACTTTGAGTACGGGGAGAATGCAGGCAAGTTACTAGCTTGGAAATGCAAGCAAGATTTAGCAAGGAACTATATTGAGGAAGTAGAGATAAATCAAGCAGATGACAGATCATCGAATAGTGAGGAAATGGAGGTAGCTTTCCACTCTTTCTTTTCTGAATTGTATAAAGAAGAGGCTGAGGTCGGAGAGGACGATATCGGTAAATGGTTGGCGAATGATATACTCCCAACTATATCACAAGAAGAACAAATCGCTTTGAATAGCCCGACCTCAACTGGGGAAATAAGGAAGGTGCTGATGGGCAGTAAGGGTGGTAAAGCACCTGGGCCCGATGGCATTCCTATGGAATTTTACAAATTGATGGCAGAGTCAATAATTCCAGTCTTGGTATAATTATTTGCTGTGATCTTTGAAGATAGGGCCCCTATCCCTGGTTCATGGAATGAGGCTACGATTGCCTTAATTCAGAAATCGGGTAAGAGTCCGTTTAAGTAGGCCTATCTCTTTGTTGAACTGCGATTATAAGATATTTGCTAAAATTCTGGTTGATAGACACAGCAGAGTGGTGGGTCAATTAATTCACCCTGATCAAAAAGGATTTATCAAGGGTAGGTTTCTATATGAATTGACGTGCAATTTGGCGGGGGCAATAGATATGGCCACATCTTTTGAAATGCCTTTGGCTATGGTTACCTTGGATGCAATGAAGGTTTTTGATAGGGTGAACTGGAGATACTTAGCATTCATTTTGAGATCAGCTGGTCTGGAAGAAAACCTGTGTGGAGCTATAGGTCTAATTTATAGAGATCCTGTCGCTAGAGTTTTAGTAAATTGTAATGTTATTGAGTCTCTGAAGATCACCAGGGGCACTAGGCAGGGTTGCCCTCTCTCCCCGTTGTTGTTTGACTTGTATATACAGCCACTGGCTAGGAAAATAAGAGGCAATTCGGCTACTGCTCCTTTTAAGTGTAATGGTTGGGTGAAAAAGGTGGCTCTGTATGCTGACAACCTCTTAATCTATACGGCTGACCTGGTATCTGCCCTGCCCATGCTTTGGTCCTTAGCTGAAGACTTTGGTAAAGTTTCGGGATTTCGGGTAAATACAGAGAAAACAGAGGCTATGGCTTGGAATCATTTGACGGTGGGGCAGATTCAATTGAAGAGAGAAATTAGATATTTAGGGATTTTATTCACCCAGGATATTCATCTCCTTGCAATGCCAAACTTAAAACCAGTGGTAGAGGAAGGGTGCAGATCTCTTCAGAGATGGATCTACCTTCCCCTGACATTGGTCGGAAGGGTTAATTTGGTGAAAATTATGATTCTGCCAAAACTTAATTTTTTGTATAGCTCTATACATTTACTAATGCATAAGCAGTATTTTTTAAAGCTTCAACAGGCTATTACCTCTTTTATTTGGGCATCAAAAGGATCTAGGATTTCATGGAAATAAGTGAGGAGAAATAGGGAAAAAGGGGGACTGGCGCTCCCGGATTTAAATTATTATGCTTGGGCATTCCAATTGAACTCTGTAAAAATGCTGCTTTCCACTCCTGATGCCTCGGCTATTGGTGTAATATTTAAAGCTATGTTAGGCATGGTCAAGGGAGCAGCTAAGGGATATCTTTTTAAGTTTGGAGAACTACAATTCTTTTAAGAAATCTAATTGAAAATCCTCTGCGATCTTGCGGTGAGTTGGTACTATTTGAGGGTGGCGGCAGGAGTCAGTTACTACAGTTCATATGCTCCGATATGGAACTCTCCAGGTACCCCAGAATGCTTAAAGGGCGTCTTAGCATTGCCATTGAAGAAGGCAGGGATAGTGTCTTGGGGGGATTTATTTAGCGAAGGAGCGGTAATCCCTCTGGAAGATCTTGAGGTGAAACTGGGGGAGTACTTTTTCTATATTGAAGTATGCTCAAATAAAAGGATGGCTACGGGAATCATGAGTGTTATGTGGGGGTGCCGGCTTTTTGGAAGAATCTGTCTTAACAGAGTCCCCTAGACTTAAGTGGGTTTCAAATTGGGATTGGGAGATACTAGAAGGTCTGGATGGGGAATTTACGCTGCCCTCCTCTTTATGGGGGAAGGCTATGCCACAAGGAAAAGTTGTGCAGTGGTGGGAATCCTCCATGGTAACTCTGTTTAAGATAGCAAAGCCGGCATCTCTGCGGAGGAATGACTTGTTTACGATACACAGAGCATACCTAGCCCCAGGAAGGCTCTCTAGAGTAGGCAGCAACAAAGCAATTAAGAGTCCTGAATGTGACTTACAGCTTGCTCCTGATGTTCATATGTTTTAAGAGTGTCCAGGGGTGGAGCCTTTTTAGAAATATCTATGTAAATATCTCTTTCATTTGTTGGGATGGGAGGTTTTGGTAACTCTCCCTTTGATTATTTTTGGCCAGATGCAAGGGGCAGCTGGAGAAAGTCACAACGCCAGTAAAGCACATAAGGACTTAGGGGGTCATTCTAAGTCTGGCGGGCGACGGAGGCCGCCCGCCAGACTTCCCCCTCCGAAATACCGCTCCGCGGTCAAAAGACCGCGGAGGGTATTCTAAGTTTTTCCCTGGGCTGGCGGGCGGTCGCCAAAAGACCGCCCGCCAGCCCAGGGAAAAACTCCCTTCCCACGAGGATGCCGGCTC
This sequence comes from Pleurodeles waltl, assembly GCF_031143425.1. Lineage (NCBI taxonomy): Eukaryota > Metazoa > Chordata > Amphibia > Caudata > Salamandridae > Pleurodeles > Pleurodeles waltl. Next base: position 789,822,452 of record NC_090450.1, read on the forward strand.
GTAATCGAGCCGGCGGAGTGGGAAGGTGCGACGGGTGCTGTTGCACCCGTCGCGTATTTCACTGTCTGCCAAGCAGACAGTGAAATACTTGTAGGGGCCCTCTTATGGGGGCCCCTGCAGTGCCCATGCCAGTGGCATGGGCACTGCAGGGGCCCCCAGGGGCCCCGCGACCCCCCCTACCGCCATCCGGTTCCCGGCGGGCGGACCGCCGGGAACTGGATGGCAGTAGGGGGGGTCGGAATCCCCTCGGCGGCGCAGCTAGCTGCGCCGCCTTGGAGGATTCCATAGGGCGGCGGTACACTGGCGGGAGACCGCCAGTGTTGCCGTCTGACTGCGGCTTTAACGCCGCGGTCAGAATGCCCTGCAGGGCACGGCCGGCCTGTCGGCGGTGCTCCCGCCGACCCTGGCCCCGGCGGTCTAAGACCGCCGGGGTCAGAATGACCCCCTTAATTTTTTATTCTATCTTGGTGGCTAGGAGGGAAATTTGTCGAAAATGGACAGTAAATACGCCTCCCTCGCTCAAGGATTGGCTGCAAGCCCTTCTCTACTTTGCAAAAATTGATTTGGCGGTGGAAGGCTCATGCAAGAGGAAAGAGGAAATGTGGGCCCCTTTGCTTGGTTGGCAAGGAAGATGAATATGCCCATAGTTTAATAGGGAGGTTATAAAGTGAGGTCTGGTTTGTTAATGTCCAATGATTATTTTTCCTCCCCCCCCTCTCGTTAGACTGGGTGGCGCGGATATATCATTTACCGCCCGATGTCTATATGAGAGGAAATGGGGGCTCCTTTGCATGATCAGCTTCGCTCAGGAAATGGTGCCAGGATCAACTATGGGGCTGATATAGAAGTTTTTGTGAGGAGTATGAGTACAACAAAAGAAATGTATCTAATATGCAGGTAGTGAAATAACTTTAGACTTATCATGAAAATACTCTAGTCTTTAATGATGCCCAGTTAAGATATTGCAATGGGAAAGGGACAGAATTAGCCCTTCTAGCAGAGACAGATGATCTCAGATGTGGTTGACATTAGCAGTATCAATCCACCGATATTACTTGATCAGTTTACTGCATTTTTCACTGCCATTCAACCATGTTACCTTCCTGGATAGGGTGGCAGCCAAAGTTATATGGGGCACTGTCAGTTTGTGGTTCTTCTCTTTTTTTGAGCAAAAGAACACAAAGAATAGCATGGGGAAACTATCTCTCTAAGACTTCTGTTACTAAATGCGTAGTTCCATAGGGTTCTCTCCTGTCCCCTTATTGATTTAATGTTTATATGTAACTGCTGTGTTGTTTTGAGCCTGTGGCTTAAAGTTCTACACATACACTCATGACACCCAGCTCCTCTTTTGCCTCAAATATTTAAACAATTTGCTGCTCACCACTGTGTGACAAAATAATTTATGAGTGTGAACTGGTTAAAACTTAACTTTGACAAGCCAGACGTTCTGGTGGTTCCTAGCTCTTCTTCGCTATAGACTAATTCTTTTTGGCCTAGAACATTTGATAGCACCCCTGCCACGTCTCATACTGTCAAAAGCCTCTGCATTAAACTTGAGGTAAACCTCAACATGGCCACCAATCTTTCAACAAGCTTTCTCTACTATAAATACCATTCATGAAGCGTGACAGAAACTAGGAGCGGTGTAGTTCCAATATGGACTTTAGTGCTCCCTGACTGGAACCTTCACTCTTTTAGACTGATTAGCAGGCAATAAATATTTTATTAGGAATGACCGACAGCAATTTAGCAGCAAACATGTAGGCATAAGTACAAAGAACTCAGCACATTTCTAAATGAAATCCGGCATAGATTTGCCTTCTAAGAGTAGGTAAAGAGGGTTTCTTCACCCTTAAAAATCAACATCCTGGCACAGGACTTTAAGCAAAGGCAGCAAAACATTCTACATGATTGCAGGTGTTTCAGGATTTGCACCATTATGGAGAACAAGCAATGATAGTTTACTATAGAATACATTTGAGGACTCTCTCATGGGAGCATTACATTGAATATGCAGACATTCTCACAGTTAGCTCGGCAGTCCAATAGATAGATTGTATGCACATAGCCTGGGACTGTTGAGGAGTCTTTGGAACAAAACAAAGAAGTCTTGGAGAATGTTTTTCAGTTTAAGTGTGAGTCTTTACATGTCAGAGTAAATAACAACAAAGGACAAATGATCTTGATGATGTTGAAATAAGATGGAAGGCATTGTAAACATACCTTGAGTTAGAATAAACTAGAACTGTGATGCATTGAAATGATAGTGAGAAAATGTACATAAAGTTAATCATACACCATAGCTGCTAGGCATCTGTTTATCTTTATTATGTTGCGATGTGCTCGACAAACCTCCTGAACTTTGATGATTGACCTTGTGTTCACAGCCTTGGGCTGCAATCTGCTTATCGCTGTAATTTACTTGTTCTAACCGTAGTTCCGAGAATTTTTGTGCTTAATCAGTAACTGCCAGAACAGGTTTGTACAGGTCGTTGCCACCTCCTGCCAGCTGCATCTATACCTTCTCCCACCACACGTGTATCCCTGAAATATTCTGAAGGCCGCAGAGGACCTTGAATACGCTAGGGGTGGAGTTGTCCTCTGACTAAGCAGTTTTGTGTGTATATAAGGTTGGGTGCCCCAGAGTGAAGGGGCAGCCTCCGTAGGATAGTCACTTGACTGTCCTGGGACTCTGTATTAGCTCGAGCTATAATCCATGTAATAAACTTCTCTTTATTCCTCCAGTTGATGACTCCGCTTGATTTGTGTACTCTCTGCTATACGGACCCTGAGGACTAGGGTGTCCCTCCACCGCTGGGAAGAAGACCCCGGGTGGGAATTCTATCTTTCCTGGTTCCTCAGTTGGCGCCCGAACAGGGACCCGAGTCAGGCATCCAGGGGAACGACCAGGTGACGGAGGACTCACGATTGGACTTCCAAGGGAGGCGCCCCACGCCAGATTCTGAGCTTCGTTCTCTGTCGTGGACCTGCGGATCTCCACTGTCGGTCTTCCAGCCGGCTCGACTTCTCCTGGCGCTGTCTGAATTCGGGTCTCTGTTTTCCGTGAACTACTGGAGTCCCCAACTGTCAGACTATAACAGAAGTGTCAGGTAAGGACGGGAGTTGAAAGATTCCTGTCTAAAAATAGGTCTGTGAGTATTGTACCGTTTCTATCGCTCTTTGAAAAGATCGACGTCAGTGGTAAGACTGACCTCAGTTGTCATTTAAGTATATAGGAAGCAAAGGGCATATTTGCCACTCATTTGGTGTATTCAAACCACTGGTGTAAGAATTAAAAAAAAAAAATACTGGAAGAATGCCAGCGTTCAGTTGTTTTAGGAAATTGTGTTGTTGTCTTTGCAGTACGGACTCCCGTCTGGAGGAAACATGCCCCGCTCCTCCGGCCGGGACTCCAAATCATGATATAAATGTTAAATATGGCATAGGTCCGATTATCTGGTCTGATATATGGAAAAAGAGAACCAAATGTAGTTCTGATTTACAATGGCCTATTCACAGGACATTTGATAAAGATAAATTAGACTATTTACAGGAACGTTTGTTTGTGACAAAAAGTAGACCAGGGATGTTTGATTCACTACGGACTTGGCAGAAAGAAGCAGACCAAAGACGTAGGAAGGCAGAGAAAGAATTACAGAGACATAAGACCAGGACGGTGACTGAAAAGGTATATGACTCTGACGTAGCTGAACATCAACAGAAAATTTTAGAACATGACCGAAGGCTTCACTTACAAACTGATAAGTGTTACCCTTCCAGGACAGTAGTGGATAATCCACAAGAGGAAGACCTCCTTTTAAACGATATGTTAGATAATCCCCCATTATATACTCCACCAATATATCCTACACTACATCCTCAACCTGCACCAGGTGACCCTATTGTGCCACCCCTGGTTGGATCTCAAGCGAGTGCTCCGCCACCCACCACCACCCCTCCTGTCACCAGACCTATAGAGGATACACCCCACCCGACTGCACCCACCCCTCGACTGGCCCCCGTTTGGCCCACCCCTGACTCCTGTTTAGACACCACACATACCCCCATCCCATGACCCCGCGAAAGAGCACCCTCCGCAGACACTTGTTCTCTAATTCACAAGAGGAAGATGTCATTGAAGAAATGACACGGAGGTGGATGACTAATTGGAATGACTATGGGGTCAGGGACATTGTCCACACTATGAAACAATGGGATAGTTTAGTTCAGTTACATGCAGCTACCCTTATGTGCAACATTATAATACAAGAATATGAGGATGATGGTTCCTCAGCTCCCGCAGGACTGGTGGACCTCCGAAAACGCGCCTCTACTGGACTGCCATTTGGTTCTGGTCTACATGATTATGTTGTTACTCTTCTCGTACATAGGGAACGCCTGTGGACATGTAGCCTTTCTATAAGAGCCTCCATGTTTCCCATGAGAGAGGTTCCGCCGGTTTGGCAAGAGCCGGTGATGGATAACGCTGGCCAAGTTATTACCGCAGGGCATTTTCAACAAATGTGGGTACACACCCCATGGAAAAGATCTGAAACATATACCCTAAAAGCCGCCTTACCTGACCCCCGTTAGAATCCTGCAGGATATTATAAAGAACTGCAACAAATTCTTGAATCCTGTACTATGACGTTGTCCGATATTGACATGTTAATGGCAGCAGTAGTCCCGCAGGAAGTATGGTCAAAAGTACGGAGGCACGACCATGCTGAACTAGGGGGCACGTGGGACCAATTGCAAGCAACAGAAAGGGACAGGGTTGGCGGAGCGAAACCAGACCCACTTATATTGGCTCTCCCACTGCGTATTTTGGATTTAATGAAGACCATACTTGCACCACACAGGATAAATTGGGATAAATTGGCCGCCTGTAAACAGAAAAAGGACGAGGGTGTTTCGGACTTTTATACAAGGTTTGAGGGTGTCTTTTCTGATTACAGCAGCCAAGACATGACTACTGAAGGGGGGATAAGACTTTTTGTCGACAAATTCGTGGACAATTTATTACCAGACATAAAGGGAAAATTGAAATTGTGTGAAAGTACGTGGCCAGTCTCTACTGCCACTGGAATACGGACAATGGCCCAATATTATGAGAACAGGGAGATAGAAGAACAAGAAAAGATCGAGAAAAAAACGAAGGAGTTGAAAACGAAGGTGTTATTTCAGCAGGCCCACCCTCAGCCCCGTCAACAGCAGTCCAGATCAAGGTCACAAGGACCTCCCAATGACAGAAGGCAGTCCCAACGCCCTCCCCGTTCTTCCCTCTCCTACAATCAGTGCGCCTATTGCAAGCAGGAGGGCCACTGGAAGAATGACTGCCCCAATAAGGACAACTCCACAGGCCGCCCCATGCCCCCACCGCAACAGGACAACAGACCACGTGGTAGGTCTGGTCCTGCAGACAGACCCCGCCAGCAGGCCCCTTCACGGTCCGACAGTACCCCCACCCGAATTATTTTGATGCTTCATCCCAGCGTCAATATTTTAATGACGACTATGATGCGTATGAAGGTCAGGGGTCCTCCTTTGACTAGGACAGCCTTCGACAGAGGGGGGTGGGACCAGTTTCTATTCCTGTTAGGCAGAATGGCCCTCACGTTGAGGTACAATTGGACGGTACTCCACATGAATTTTTGGTAGATACTGGGGCCACCAAAAGTTCTGTTAAACAGGAAGAGGTCCAAGGGGTCCCTCTGTCTGGCAATATTAACGTCTCTATGGGTTTTTCTGGTGTTCCGGTGGCTAACCCCGTCTCCCAGCCGCTGCATGTTTCTATAGGTCCTTACACCATTATCTCCCCTCTCATTCTTACTTCGGCCTGTAGTGAGAATGTATTGGGTTTGGACCTATTAAAGAAATTGTACGCCACCATTTATTGCTCTCCGGATGGAGTTCATGTCACTTTAGGTCCAAATCTTTCCCCGTCACAATTTTTGTCAAAACCACTTCCACCCAAACTTCGAGATTTGCCAGACATTTTATGGGCCACACATAAGGACGATGTTGGATGTCTGGACATACCACCGTATGTCATACGCTTGAAAGCCAATGCCAAATTGCCTCGCCTTCCCCAATACAAATTATCCCAACACATTGAACAACAACTCAAAAATATTGTGACCCAGTTGATTGATTTGGGTGTCATTGAAGAAACGCGTGGTAATGATTGTAACAGTCCTGTCCTTCCTGTGCATAAAAAATTATCTGATGGCACCGCGTCTCCAGGTCTCCGATTTGTTATTGATTTACGGGCGGTCAATGAGATTGTAATACCCCAGTTCCCTGTTGTTCCTGACATTACGACATTATTAACAATGATACCTGCCTCCGCTACTTGGTTCTCTGTTATCGATCTTAAGAATGCATTCTTTAGCATTCCCATTCATCCAGATAGCAGACACATCTTTGGGTTTTCACTGGGTGGTCGCAGTTTCCTGTTCTGTCGCGCTCCACAAGGCTATACTGAATTGCCTAGCATTTTTAGTCAGGAGCTCAAGGGTCAATTAGGTACCCTTGTTTTTCCTTGCTCCTCGACACTGGTTCAAAATGTGGATGACCTTTTAATAGCATCCACTTCAGAACAAAATTGTAAAACAGATACTGTAGCCTTATTGAAACATCTTGCACACCATCACCATAAGGTCTCCCTCTCCAAATTGCAATATTGTAGACAGGAGGTTATATACCTAGGACACCTCCTGTCTAAGGAGGGACACGTATTCAACATGGGACCCTTATAACTAACTTACTTTCTGCCTTGGCATTGCCCAAAACAATGGCTATCATGAAGTGTAGTGCACACAAAAAGGTGACAGATGAAACTGGACAGGGCAATGCCCTAGCCGATCAGACAGCAAAAGATACCGCGTATGCAAAGACAGGACACATGTATGTGGTAGATAGTACAGAGAAGGTTCGTCCCCAGGAAATATTTGGGATCACGGTAGAGAGTGTCAGGAAGATACAGGATGAGGCAACTGAACAGGAGAAAAAGGAATGGGAAGAAGGGAAGGCCAAGTTAGATGAAAATACGCTGTGCTGGACAGATCTGTCACAGAGGGAAAGATGGATGTTACCCGATGCATTCGTTCTGCCAGTAGTGACTATGGCCCATGGTCCTGCACACGTTAGTGCGAAAAGCATCTGTGATTTGCTTGATCCGGTTTGGTCTAATAAAAATATCAGAAGAGTAGCTGACCAACTGGTTCCATCCTGCATGATTTGTTTACAACATAACATAGGGAAGGGTGCCTCAGTCCCCGCTGGGCATTTTTCACCACCAACGTATCCCTTTGAAGTACTACAAATGGATTATATTGAGATGGAAAGGTATAACAACTTGAAATATGTCCTAGTTGTGGTCTGTATGTTTAGTAAGTGGGTAGAAGCTTACCCTACTAAAGATAATACTGCCCTTACTACCGCAAAGGTACTTCTGAAGGAGTTCTTCCCACGGTTTGGGGTCCCAAGGTGTGTCTGGTCAGATAATGGGAGTCATTTTGTAGGGCAGGTGATGAAAAAGGTGTGTGAAGGGTTGGGCCTCCGCCAGAAGTTTCATGCAGCTAACCACCCCCAGTCAGCAGGACTAGTTGAAAAATATAATGGCACACTTAAATTGAAGATGTCAAAGATATGCGCAGAACGCGGTATACGGTGGCCGGACGTGTTGCCCCTGGCTTTAATGTCTGTCAGGATGACGCCTCACTCTAGATCAGGGTTGTCACCACATGAGATAGTGATGGGAAGGCCAGCAAATGTCTGGGGGGTCCCTCGACCTCACAAGTACTCAGAACTAGAACATCCTGTTTTGATGGACTATTTAAATTAACTCACTAATTCTTTGCGTTCTATTCACCAACAGGTGCGTGAAGCACTCCCATCTGTATCCACTGATCCAGGTCACAAGATACTACCTGGCGACTGGGTTCTCACAAAGAATTTCCAGCGGAAAAAGAGTCTTGAACCTCGATGGAAAGGTCTGCAACAGGTCCTTCTTGCTACTCGAACAGCAGTTAAAGTTGAGGGAGCTAAGAATTGGGTACATGCATCCCACTGTAAGAAAGTACCCCTACTCGTACCCTCTGATGAAATAAAAAGTGGTGACTACCCGACGACTGAGGACCATTTCAGCAACACTACGCGGAGTGATAAAAAACAGAACGACAGTGTGCTGCAGGAGGTTCCCTCAGATTTTGGTCACACTGAACAATTGTTTCCTGACCATACAATACCACAGTCCACAAGATAGGATTTCTGCCCACGAAAATAAGAAAATGAACAATGAACAATGAATTGATTGCTTGTCCCCTGTAATAAGTCTGACGATAGCTGCAGGGCCGTGATTTTGTCTTTCGGGGCGGACCAGAGTGTGTCAATAGGACTGCTGGTATCACCCCACAGTGAAGCAACCACCAGTCACGGGCAGCACTTAGGTCGGACTGAACTGCTAGTGGGTCAAGCAATAAAGAGAAATGGGTGTTATACAAGAAGACAAGAGGAAAAAGAAGAAAATAAGTAATTTAAAAAGACTATTAGGCCCACGTATCGCTTGTCTCACCATAACAATACTATTTTTGGTACTTCTGTCCTGCATTGGGTGGGTAATACATGATTCTGATTCAGAGGTCTCACCAACTACGCCACCGCCTTCAGAACACAGCCATGTTTCCTTACCACCCCATGAGGAAAGACGACGTAAGGAATATGAAAACAATACCTTCATATCTATGTTACAGCAACATCAGCTGGCTGTAAATAGAACAAATTTTGGATATGTGGCTTGCTACCGAGTTCCGTGCAAAGAAGGTTGCCATATATTTCATTCCCTTTTTCTTTTGATGGCTCCTGCAGCGCCTGGTATGAACTATCAGCCATTTGGGCTACCTCAATGGATGCTACTAATTCCGGACTATTGGTCACCCACCTATACCGGTTATGCTGGCCCACTGGAACAAGAGTTTATGGAACAAAGGAAGAAAAGTCAGAATATGCTGACCGACGAAATAGGTCTACTGACATATATTTTTTATCCTTTAATACCACACCCCGGATTGGCCTAAGATTTTTTGTAACACAGGTCAAGGCTCCACTTTGTTTTCAGAAAAGTGGTAATAGAAGTGTAGGTGCCAGTAACTGTAACGCTACAGTAATATTGAATGGAACTAATTGGCCTACCATGATACCATCACGAAACTCGTATTTTGTTTGTGGTAATAATGCCTACACCTCCTTGGTACCCACCTGGACCGGCACGTGTTACATTGCTTGGTTACTACCACCAACTTACACAGCTGGCCCTCAACACCACAGGACTCGGAGAGGGGTAATATCTGCAGAAGATACCTCAGCACAAGAAGCATTGGACTACTTTAAAGGAGTCCTTCCATTTTGGGGCCCTATGATGAACAGTAGGGATATCAGACATCTCACACGAGTCGTGGAAGCAACAATAAATGAAACAGCAGGAGCTCTGAGTAACATCACTGCAGAGCTCGCTGCTGACCGCCTTGTTACTCTTCAAAACAGAATGGTTCTTGACATCATCTTGGCGGACCGTGGTGGAGTTTGTACTTAGATCGGATCGAGCTGCTGCGTTTATATACCAGACAATGCCTCTTCAGTGTATAAAGCTATTCAAAGGTTGCATACGATAGCTTCCACAATACACCAAGACGAAGGAACATGGTCCTTAACCGACTGGTTTTGGGGCTTGATTTCCCAATGGGGCTGGAAGATACTAATATTCCTTTTTTGCTCGCTGCTGTATTCCTCACCTGTTGTCTTTGTGTACAGTGCCTACCTGCTTTGTGCAGTTGCTGTATGGCATCCCTTGCCCCCTGGCCTGTTCGCCCTCCTCAACACATGGCTATGCTGTCCCTTGAGCAGGAGATAAAAGACCTTATGTCCATTAACATAGACACTGAATGACGTTCAAACTTGCCTCACAATGGCAAAAGGAGGGATTGAGAAAATGTACATAAAGTTAATCATACACCATAGCTGCTAGGCATCTGTTTATCTTTATTATGTTGCCATGTGCGCGACAAACCTCCTGAACTTTGATGATTGACCTTGTGTTCACAGCCTTGGGCTGCAATCTGCTTATCGCTGTAATTTACTTGTTCTAACCGTAGTTCCGAGAATTTTTGTGCTTAATCAGTAATTGCCAGAACAGGCTTGTACAGGTCGTTGCCACCTCCTGCCAGCTGCATCTGTACCTTCTCCCACCACACGTGTATCCCTGAAATATTCTGAAGGCCGCAGAGGACCTTGAATATGCTAGGGGTGGAGTTGTCCTCTGACTAAGCAGTTTTGTGTGTATATAAGGTTGGGTGCCCCAGAGTGAAGGGGCCGCCTCCGTAGGATAGTCACTTGACTGTCCTGGGACTCTGTATTAGCTCGAGCTATAATCAATGTAATAAACTTCTCTTTATTCCTCCAGTTGGTGACTCCGCTTCATTTGTGTACTCTCTGCTATACGGACCCTGAGGACTAGGGTGTCACTCCACCGCTGGGAAGGAGACCCCGGGTGGGGATTCTATCTTTCCTGGTTCCTCAGTAGAAGATCAACTCTCACATAAGTGGGAATGCATAATTTTGGTTGCACCATCATGTGTTACGGAAGTGATATCATTATATAATCAACAATATATAAATTATGTGCTTCAACGTTACTAATGTAAAGTGGAGCATCTAGATCGTATTATTGAAGGGGCATCCACAGTGGAAAAGTTATAATTCATATACATGTGTGTTCTAATGTTTGACTTTAACATGTTGAATTTTAATACATGTTCACATTCATATTTGTGCATACGTATTATGGTATTATGGAGTAACTGCATATAATCACATCTCATTTATAATTCTTCTTTTGTTTATAATTGTAATCATGTATTTGAAAGGTCATATAAGGTTAGTATAACCAAAGGGCCTGAAATGTTGGTTTCATAAATCTAATCTTCAAGGTGAAGTTTTGCTAGCGTGGCAATATTGTTTATTTTGAGGAGCATTCATCTGAGTCTACAGTTAATTAGAGGCATATTTTGTATCTGAGATAGTGAGATACGGGACGATACTTTGGCAAGGATGAAGGAGTGCTAACAAACTGAGAATAAAAGATTCCTGTTTGTGTACCATGCTCCTAGAGGTACTCATGGTCATTTTGATGTTCAACTTGTGGAATGAGGACTTGACGGAAGGTGCCAACTTCAGCTATCCAAGGATGATTGAAAACTACTTGTGTTGATGACATAGACTTCTCAAAAATTCTGTAGGTTTAATCGGTATTCACTTAGAAGAGGACAGATTATCTTTACTTCTGACAAGAGCAGATCCCCTTGAGACTTAGAGGGGTATTAACCTCTCTAATCCTTATCCCTTTGGGTGACTTTATGCTATGCAACACCGCTCTATATCAGAACTTCTACAGAGATTTCTATTATGCTGACACTTTCCTATATTTCTCTGAGATTTAATTAGGATTTCCTTTAATTTGGTTTTGGGTGACTTAGAATAATTTAGGTTATCCAATGATTAGACAAGAGGACCACAATTTATATACTGATCTTTTGTATTGCTGCAACTGAGTTTCTGGTATACCTTATGCTTGTACTTTTTTACCTCATTTGATGCTTTACTTTTGTGCTTATATAGCATAATTTGAGGTTCCTTTACATATCTTTGACCCTTAATTTGCAAGACATTCTTAAACTTTACTTTCTGCCTCCAGGATTTAATGACCAAATTGATTACACTGTTATTTGATTTAAAGTGTTGATTTTAACTCCCCTTCACCCATCAAGACTCCTAAAATGGTCTGTCAGAAAAAAGAGAAACAAGTATATGGGCCCTGAGCAACTTCACAATCAGTTGTAATAGCATGCAACTTTTATTTTTATAAACTTCAGAAAATTACTCCCTTCTTGACTAAAGGTGGCTGCCGAACTTCACCGGGAACCCCAATCGGATAGAGACAGAACTAATGCAAATCAGTCTCTCTTGGTCTTGGAAAAACCCAGCTTCACTTTGTACAGTGCATCCAAAATCAAGCAGCTGCCTAGTTCTCGAACCTCTGCACTACTCTACAGCTGTCATTCTACTGCATCACTCGAACTGGCATTCAGTTGATGCCAGAATCCATTTCAAGGTCCTTTGCCTTTTTCACTCTACTCTCCACTCCTCCTTTCTCACTCTCTGTCATCCACATACATTATTGTGGTGTTTTCTACACGTAGTAGAACTATGAGATATCATTGGGTACTGTGAGGTAGGCATTATGGAATGGAATGTTTGGGGTTGCTATGGGGAATTTGAATATTATCAGTTGTGGCTGGAGGTCGATGTGGATTGGCCTCTGCTGCAGAGCTGAACAAATAAAGAAGTTAAACTTATCTTTGGAAGGTGTGATCCTTTTGAATGTTCCAATTATACAGTTATAAGGGAGCTGTGCTCTCCAATCGGCTGTTGCTTCAGATCCCCAGATTCCACATATCCACCATGGGTAGAAGATCATCCTCCTGTCTTGCCCCAAAATCTAGAATGATCTCCATCTTGACCTTAGAGCTAGCATGTCACATATAGCATGCAGGACAAATATAAATACCTTCTTTTTTAGAAAACGATTTTGCTAATAAAACACCCTATCCCCATGTGTCAGCCAGGACCAGTGGTTCTATAAAACATCTATAGCATAACCCAACAAAAGCAAAATATGGTGTTGCAGTTCCAAAGTAGGTGCATAGCATGAATGGAGATGCCCAGAGAATTAATGTGGGTTTGGTAAATGTGGAAGACTATAGGAGGCAGTAGTGGGAGAAAGCTAGACTGATTATCTTTTGTGTTTTTTAGATTTGGTGATTTTGTCAGCAATGTTAGGCAATGACTAATAACTACATTCATGATGGCCATGGATTGTACACTCGAATGACAAACTTTGGCATTATCGCCAGAATGTGACTCTGGTAAGTAGGAATTATTAAAATTGATGTATACAGAAATAGTACTTATATAAGGCAGAATCAGAAAAGTAAATTTGTGACCGCCCCCATCCTGGAATCATTTTTCAAGAATGAGAGGCCAGAATGAACAATAAATAAAACATTATTGGGACTTGTACTTGAAAAATACTCACACACCCCAGCAACCAATCTAACAAGTGGTCAGGCTATTCCTCACAGCCTTAAGTTGTAGAGAAGCATCAGTAGTAAGGAGACACATTGTATGTGTTCTACTGGCTCAGATTATTGGTACTTGGTGCAAGATGGAAATGGATCTCCAAAGCCTGCTTAACTCACCTGGCTAACTTTCTTGAACAGTGAAGGAAACATTAAGGGTGTTGATAGGATAGAGTCTCATTGTATATATCACAATCATTATATACACAATTATTACAGTCCAATCAAAGTTCTTCATAAGAAAAAACAAATACACATGTTTTATAGCATAACTGAGAACGAATGGGGCAGTTTCAAGTCTTTAACTATAAGAATCATAGATATATTGTGGAAAACTACATTATTGTTCCTGTTCCGTGAGTCATTTTGGTGGAACACCTCTCACAGGAAAGAATGCTCCAAATGTGAGCTATGACAGTTCAGAACCATGGACATCATCAAAGCTGTCCACAGTGTTGCACGTATTTATTGATTAAGTGTATACAGGTGCAGTAGGGATAAGGTAGATGGAGAATCAAAAAAAGTTAACTGAAAGCTTGAACAAAGTTGGATACAAGTTTTTCCTGGATGTGGTAGAAATATATTACTATTTTAGGTGTTAGGAGGTACCTTGCAGGAGGGAGTCTAGCATCACTGCTTACTACCGGAAAATAAATTAAACTAACCACTCACTTGAGGCCCTCTTAAACTTTCATTGACACTAACAACCCCAATAATCACAAGTTAGGCCTCTCTTCTACCTTCTAGCTGAAACAATTGTTTTCTTCAGTAGAAAACAGCATCAAAGAATCTCTATGGTCCTATTTCCCCAAGCCCTTTCCATCTGACTTTCTATTTAATGCATTACTGCTTTTCTATGGGATAACTGTTTAGTATGAAGTTTTCAGTTCAGTGTTTTAAACAAGGTTTGATATTTTACTGGTGGCATCCTGAATCATTTATATGAGTGTTGTAGGTGACATCATAATATTAAAAGCAAAGGAGATTTATTGTATTCTCATTCCTACACAGCAGAATCCTTATGCAAATTTGGAAATAGCTGTGTGATAACATTCTTCACGCTTTTTTGAGCAGAATATAGTCTTAAACTGTTTTGCGAGTCCCTGGAATTCGGGACAGGTCCTTTTACTGGCAGCGTCTCTAAGATTTTCCTCTATCTTGTGAGGGTCAGGAAAGCCAGAAGCTGTGGGCTCTGGGTTAAGATCGCGAGACATGCCTCCAAATTGTACACCCAATTCGTTTCCCTGCTACCTTCCTTGGCTAACGGGAAGGTTTTTCGATGTAGGGGCTGTTCCTGCCCAATGAATTTAAGAGCCAATTAAGATTTCTTTCTTCCAATCCTCTTGCATGAAGGAGGGTAATCAATGGCAGGGAAGCCACCTTACAAAGCCATCAGCACCGAAAGGGAACAATTTGGAGAAACCCAAACTTGAGAATTTCCTATGCAAGGGCGCATACAGTAAATGTATGTGGGCTTTGTAGAAGGCTTTCTGTATACCACCTCCTAATGAACACAGTAGAGTTGCAAGGCCAAAGGAAGTCACATCTAGCACAAGCATAGTGAGTGAAAGTGTACAGACTTGACCCACACTAGCAGTGAAAGAAAATACATATGTAGAGTTGTACAAAATGACGCCACAACTTGGCAATCAATGAGCAGACAGACACAGGTAGTCGTAGGGCAGATACATTTAAGCATTAATCGAGCAGTCAAACATAGGTCCCCAGACAGTCTTTCAACAACCAAACCCACGTACGGGTACACATACATACAGTCGCATAGCAGTGACATACACTCAAAACAAAAACTACATCCTCTCGAGTACAAACCCTGCACCGTGTAGCTTGCTATCCTTGAGGGTAAGTGCTTCAGCTTCCCACATAGGGATAGAAAGTGCTATATAAATACTACAATACAATGTACATCACTCACACGGGGCAGTCCCAGAATAGACCTACACACAATCGAACATCCACACAACACATACACACATTGTAATCACATCGTAGCAACGTTTAGAGCATCCACGCGAAGGCGGTTATAAAGCAAAGCATACATGGGCAGTCACAGCGCACACAGGCACCAAAGTCAGCCTTCCAGGACTTCTCAATTGAAAACGTAACGAGAAAGGGCTATTATAAAAATAATTCATGCACCTAAAGAGAAGCGAATTCGAGGCATCCACCAACTAATGATGAAGACCGCTCTTTGAGAGTGCTTCCTCCCCTGTGCCCCGGTGGGATGCTCCTGTGTTGACTTGAAAGGACAAGGCATGGAGTCAATAAAGGAGGTATTAGAGAGAGTGCGTGTGGAGATTGCTTGCAGCAACGTGGAAGACATGGTGATTGCAACAACTGTCCAACCAACCGCAACCTGGAAACTCCACTTAATCTAAGTGAGTGTGAAGGCGGCCTGGAGACGCAGGAACCCTCTCCCCCTCCTGCTCATAACTGCACAATCTATCGACAGCTAATTGGCGCCAGTGGGCTGGTGCTAATTGTGCTAATGCAGTCCTGCTGATGGGGGAATCATTTGCGAAATAGGCCCTCCTAGGGAGGCAAGGGACGATGAGGCCTAGAGTGGAGGAGGGAGGGGGCAGCAGAGTAACACACAGCCCTCGTAAAAGTGAAATTGTGGGGAAGGAGGCGCGCTTTAATTTCTTTCTGTCGTGCATAATTGACCTAATGGGGGCCCACCTGGGAGCGGCACCAGACAGAGAGAGACTGCGGCGCTAGTGTGTCGATCTGCTCCTTGCGGTAGGCCGCAAAAGCCAGCGGAGATTGGACCCCCTCTGTTGTTGTCGGCGTCCTGCGCTTCTGTTTAATTAATGGTGAATTTTTAATGCTCTGCTCACACTGATCAGCTTTCCTGGAGTTGCACTGGACGGCGCTGGTCTCTTGGTGCCAGTCATTGCTTCAGGAAGTTGCTGGCAGTAGTGGGTAGCTAGCAGGTGTGTGGCTTAGATTGGGATTGTTGCATGGCCTTTGAGAGAAAAACGGGGTAAGAGACTCCCTTAGGCTCTTTGGGACATTAATGTAATCCGAACATGCCTGGCTTCTGTTTTTGAATTCATGATCTCTGGTTCTGCTTGTATTCTGGATTGTTTCTGAAACTATAATGTATACATAATAAAAATATCAGTAGTCTTTTAAGGAAAAGAGGATCTTACCTGTTCCTCACATAGATTAGTATCCAAACATGCAAAAGAAAATATGAGTTGTACTCCTTCATGATTGTCTCCAATACGGAGCATTGAAGTACATATCCAAAATGGAATTGAATTTCTTAGAATACATCTGGGTCTTCATTTTTGACTTCAAACATGCTTCCAAAAAGAAAACAATCAATCTCCGGGGTTTTCATATAGTTTGGCAACAAGGTCCTGGCTGCAGCAATTGGCTGCAGCAGTAAAGTACCCCAATAACCTAGAAAAGACTACCTAGACCAGGAGGAAGCATATGCTGGATACCTTCAAGAGGCCCACTGTCATTGGAAATGGGATGTGTAGTTTCGTGAATTGTGCAAGTCCTTGTTCACAGCCCCAGTGTGAGTGGTACATTTGCCGTTGGACCTCCTCGGCATCTGTGGAACTCTTTCCACGCTTCTCTACAAGCAAGAGGAACACATAAAGCATCAAGGACTTGAAAACAAAATTGCTGGTAATGCTCTTGCGCTGCAGACACTATAAAGAAAAAGTAAAAATATTTATCTGATCAGAGAAGACTTGGGGATTTTTTCCAAAATTGCTGGCATTTGACATTTCCCAAAAAAGGTGTGCTCTGCAAAACAAAAGAATAGAAAGTACCAGTATTAAACCAAAGAACCTATTTTGAAAGGTTTTAAATCTAATTTTGGTGATTGACATTGGACACAGAATTTTCTAGAAATAAAGGGATTTGTTGTGGAACCGCATGATCCTAGATGCGTTTTCTGATTATTTGTGTTTTCTATGCGTTATTATTTTTTTACAGAGTGCTGTCATTGTTCATGAGTGTTAAAAGAAGAGTTACCAGATATCTAGGTATGTGATAATAGATGTATGCATATTTGTATACAAATGAGTCATTATTTAAGAAGCACTGAATGATCCCTTATAATTGTATTTGCATTAATAGCATTATCTACAGTGATCAATTGGTCTAATCAACTTATCTTCAGGAAATGGTGAATGAACAGGTACTCATTGCAATTATCTTACATGCAGTTAGAAGGAAAATTAAGAGAAGGACTTTCCGTAGTTGAGTTTGCTAATGATATTTTGTTTACTACAGGGAGAGCACCAAGTAGACGTTTTCCAGATTGTATTGCAGCGCTCCTCTTCTTGGGCATTTTGCGTATTCTCGGTCTTGCCTCCATTTTTCCCCATTGGTCGAATTGTGGCTTTGACTCTGTTGGGCTCCTTCGGCCAATGGGGAGGTGGGGATTTCCGCCTCGCGTCCTCGGTCTTCGCTCCTGTTGAAATACAACAAGGTGAGATCTCGACAGTTACTAACACTATCCTGGGGCTATACCATCCTCAACTAGCATCAACTAACGACCTCTGTTAGATATCCTTCTATATTCACCTTCACATGCTAGATAGAAGTACTAAGGTGCATGCAGCCTGCAAAAATCACATTAATGGCCATCTCTTATGATATACTGATGTGAAGAAATACGACAGGATTGAAGGCAAAATGGGAGTAAATGGTGTGTACACAAGCAAAATTAGGCACCACTATTTTTAACGCGATCTGTTACCTTAAATTTCTGAGCATGAATAAGTTGTATTTTTTGAGAATTTTCCAAAAGTTATTTCTCCTGGTAACTATCTGGCTGTTGTCGAAACTTATGTGAAGAGTAAGATTCACACAGAAAATGTGTATGCCAGGACTTCATAAGTGGAATCTACCTACAAACCTAGGCAATTGACTTGAGGCAGCTATCTCAGTAACCTGAGTAATTGTTATGTGTTTTGGTGTGAAGTAGGCTATCCCATCCTTCACTATTCAAAGTCTTTGGGGATAAAAAAGTGATCTAAATGAGTCTCCACAAGAACAAAACAGCATAGGGTCTATTTTCAAATAATTTTGGAAGTTGTCCAAGGAGATGAAACAACCTCAGGGTGGTGCAATGTATTAGACACTAGTGACTACATTTGATGACTTGCAAATATGAAAGAACAAAGTATGGCTTGGATCTACTCGGAAATTGCAGGTGAAAGAGGTTTGAAGATTTGGAAATTTCAGGGGAAAGAGATTAGACGATTTGTCACATTTTGTCTTCCTTCCAACTATGTTATACACATTTAGATCTGGTCCAATCATGATGTAGACCTATACAAAGCACCAACTCTGCATTGGTGGCAGTAGTGGATGAGATAAGATAGGTTCTAGCTCAGGGCTGGAGCACAGCCCTCATACTTTTAGACCTGCCTGCTGCTTCCAATGCCATTTTGTGGAAGATTTTACTTTCTAGAGCAAAAGGCATTGGTGTTGGAGGGGAGGCCCTGCTTTCAATGCACTCTTAGCTTCAGCATCACACACAAAGAGTTAGGATTGATTCTACCCTTTTCAGAGGCCTACCTTTCCCCTTTGAACATGTAGTACCCCGAGGACCTTTATTAAGTCCCACTCTTTTAATGACTGCATGATGCAGTTGTCCAAGTTAATTTGTGTTTTCAGGTATCATTCAGGATGCATGCTGATGATACTCAGCCAATCATATGTCTATGTGAATTAGACTAGTATAACTTTCAAAAATTGCTTTTCAGTCAGTTGGGTGCATAGTAATCTTCTGAAATTGAACTCTGATAAGATGGAGGTTCTGTTTTTTTGTCCAAAAGAAATTAAGCTAGTCGGACAGTTGGTGACCCATTGATATAGATTCTCTTCCTATGCCTCGATCTGTGGTGAAGCATTTAGGGGTACGACTTGACTTTAAGCTTTCAGGTCAACAATATGGGTAAACCAGTTTTGTGCCTTAAATTGCTAAAGAAAAAAATCCATTTGTCCCCAGGGTAGGAGAAAGACTGTGGCCCAGATTTTATTTCATTCAATAATTGGTTTTATAATAGTCTTTACCTGGGAATATCAAAAGTTCAAATTGTGAAGCTGCAGCATCTCCAAAATTCATCTATTCATCTGATATGTGGACTCAGGATGAAAACGCTGGTGTCATCATACAGGAAAACTCTCCATTGGCATTGAGTGGAGAAGATAACTTTTTAAAAATCTCCCTGCTTTAGTTGAGCAAGCTTTAAATAAAAGAGATTTTCCCCGCAGACTTGGGAAATTTCAGAGATATCACCCAAGCTGTCTATTTCGGTCCCTACAAGATCATAATTGTAAATGTAGTAGCAAAGCTCACTATTGAGGTTGTGCTTTTGGTTTACTGGCAGTCAAACACTAGAATGCCCTCACTTATGCCCTGAAAGAGATCTCCTTTTAACTCTCCTTCAAAAAAAACTCCAAAAACATTTTTTGTGTAATAGTTGTGCGATAAGTGTGCAGTTAACTACTATTAGCCTTGGAACCAGGATACCCTTTTGAGGCAACAGGTGACACTTCAAAAGATGTCAACATAAAATAGCATAACAAGACATAAGGGGAAGGTGGGGATGTGGGGGATGAATGAGTGAGTGAAGCGACATGTGTGTTCATGCATAGCTATGCTCAACAAATCAATTTCAAGGTTTTTAGATATTTACCAACATGATGTTAAAGTTGGACGATTTCTTGACTGATCTTTCCTGCTTTATCTCCACATCCCCTGTAGTATTCCACCATTGATGTCTGCAAGGTCTCTTAATTCTTGAATTCCAGAACGGTGTATAATAAAGCCATCATCAAGTCACTCTAAAAGACCTCTAAACATTACTATTTACATTTAAAACCCATTAGAAACTGGATTGTCTCTATTCTCTCAAATAGCAGGTGTTATCATTACCCATTTCAGTGCTTCATATTATTTTAACCTTAGATTAATGAAGGACTGAGTCAGCGCTTTTAGGATTTCAGTCTGTGACCTGTGGTATATAGGCAGCCCCTCATCCCACTAAGCAGTAATAGCAGGGCTGCTTAGGCAATTTTACATTTGTTTAATGTTGTCGTCCAGGTACATAGTTGTGCAAACTTTCACGCTTTACCCTGTGTAGTCAGATAGTTGAGTAATGTGCATGTGGTAGACTTGTCACTATGAGATTGCTTTGTTTAGGATTGATGCACTTAATAAAATTGTTTGCTTAGGCTGGGAACTTTGACCCATGATTCATGAGACTATTGTCCTTTGCCTCTGCTGTGCCCTTGTTGTGAAGTTACTTTTTAGGGGGTAACTGGGCCACTTAAACATTCAGGTTGGTGTAGGAATGGTGATCAGAAACCTACGGACTTAAGGGGGACAGCTGAGCAGATTGACACTGGTTGAGACACTGATTTCGCATATATCATCTTTCCATGAGAAGATCTTTCCATGAGAAGATAACACTAAGACAGCCTTAGTTTGAGCAGATAGTTGGAGGACCCTGAAATCCCATGAAAAACATCCTGATAGAGCTTTCATTTGTTTATTTTTTACAGAATTATAGTGCTTACCTAGCAACAGATGTGGTGGATCTCTTTATAAGTAACAAATAGTAGGATACCATAGAAACGTTATGACAAACGAGCAGTAGTAATAGGAAAGGACATGGTAGATTAATTAGTCAAGAATGTATTGTTTAAAGAGGTTAACTTTCGGTGTTTATTTGGCAGCTGAACTATGGCTGCTAAGATAGACACTCTTGGCCTTACACCTCTGAATGTGAGCTTGCCCAAACTCTTTCCTACAGACCTTGGGTCTATGAAAATACATAGTTAAGAAGTATTTTGATTGTTTTTCAAGTGTGAATACCACAGTGTTTATGCCTAGAGGCTCTTATTTTCTGAGGATGACAGCTTGCTTTTGGGTGTCCTGTAGGCATGTAACTGCTTGAAACACTTCTCTGACCCCTGCCCGAAGGGGTGTGGGGGTAGGGTAGAAACTTCACCCAGATGTGCAACACATAAAAGTAGAGCAAACGATCTCAAGTAACCAACTGGTGTTCACTCTAAAATTAAACCATCGAAAACACACGAGACATCAGCGCCAAACATTCAAAGGAAAACAAATACAGACAATCCCTGGAAAAGCCAGTAGTTTTGGGTTTAATGTGCTAACTCGTTCAGCATTAGACATTAGAGTGAGACACACAAGAGAGGGCAGCCAGAGCAGATATGGCAATAACTGCAAGGTAGTCCTTCATGCACTCAAGTGGATGGGAAGGATACACCCAGACAGCCAACAACATTAGATTAGAAATGAATCCTCCACTGGGCTGAGCCTTGACATGATTAACAACATCTCAAGCAAACAGCTTGAATAGGCTGATTGAAGAATGCCAATGGTTGAAAGGGGAAGAACCAAAGCCCTCTCAATGTATATTGTTAGGAAGGGTCTTTTTGACAGCTGAACTGTTAAGACCTAACAAAAATAGACCACAGTGTAATAATAATATGGATAATACTAATAACAATAACAACAACAATAAGAATAAGAATAAGAAGAACAACAACATCATTGTGGTCATGTAGCAATATTATTAGTGCTAGTAGTAATAGTACTAGTAGTAATATTATTAAAACCAGTAGCAGTAGTACTAGCACTAATAATAGTGGTAGAAGAAGTCATATTATTAGCACTATTGCTATTAATAGTAATAGTAGTATGAGTAATGTTATTATTATTATTATTATTATTATTGGTAGTTGTAGTTCTGTTAGAAGTAGAAGTAGCATAAATATTAGTAGCCATGATGTGATGATGACGATGATGATAATGATGATGATTATTCTTCGCTGTTCTACTACTTTAATGGACATCTCCTATCACTATTCCTGCAACATTGTTTTTGTATCGTGTATCACATTTTTGGTGCATACATGAAATTGGATTTTGAATAAAAATATTTGTGAATGTGCAGCCACAACATTCTGTGGTTCTGATTATGAGCCAGGCAGAGCAGAAGCACCATATAGAATTCTGCTCCCTCTGATTCTAAGTGGACTGGGGTTTGCGCACCCAGGGCCTCATTTACAAGGCCCATGGCACAGGGAAGCACACCAAGTGCCTTTCTCCGCCACCCTGTGCCACTGAGAAAGAGCAAAAATGTGCTGTATCTACAAGATACCATGCATTTCTGTCCTCTCCCTCTTCACTGGCGCACAAATGGCTGCCATGCACCAACACAGGCACCCTTGCACCATGCATGGTGTAAGGGTGCCTTGGTTGTGGGGATGATTGTTTTTGTGCAGAAGGAATACCTTCCTGCACAAAAACAATCAATGGAGGCGATTTCCTTCTTCTATGTGTACTGCAGAATGCATCACACATAGAAGGAGATAAAACTGGGAGAAATAGAGATATTTCTCCTTGTTACATCACTCTTACGCCACTCATAGGGTGGTGTAGGCTTTTGACACATTCCCAGGTTTACAAAACCTTGTAAATCTGGAAATGCATGAAAATCCATGGATGTTGTGTGGGAACACCCACGCAATACCCATGGAAATGCCTCCCTGGCGCAAAGTAAGGCAACGCAGCGACTTGTGTTGCATTGCCTTAATCCATATCTACAAAGCCATGAAAATCCACGTAAAGTGGCCTTGTGTGAACTTGTAGATATGGGTTAGCTGCCTGCGCCACTGGTGCATCACAAAAAGTGATACACCGGCGCCACAGGTCGCTTGTAAATATGGGCCCCAATTTTCCTGGGTGTTGAAAACCAGAGCCTGTTTTACCATGCAGCAATTGTGCCCAGAAAAAAATGCATGTGGTTTTGGCTGCAGCAGCAACTAAGCCTCTTTTCCCATGTTTTTCATAGGTGGCATGCGTGCTTCTGCTCCCAGAACTTAGCTTCTTTTCCTCTCCCCTACTCCCCACACCCATCTCCCTTGAATCCACCCCACACAGAGGCAGCTACATACATTTACCAGCATTAAACCCAACAGACTTGGGAATTTCGTATGGTGTTATGGACGCTAAATGCAGGGCCAAACAGTAGTTCCCAATTCACTTGTAATTGCGTGGAACTTGTGAGGTGTTACCTCAGTGTACTGTTTTTTTCTGTGTGGGGATTTACGACCACACCGCCACTGTTCAACTCATAATCAGCATCTTAGAAGTTCAAATACCTGTTTTTAAACAAAAAGTTCAAAGGTTTTAATACAAATATAGATAATTCGCCTACTGAAACATTGTTTTAAAAATAAGAAATGTAAAACATTATCGACATGTGTCTGACACATTCCCAAATCTACTAGCCCTGCAGTGTTTCTTGCTTGACCAATTACCCTCAGATCCAGGTTACCCCTGGAAACAGAGTTTGTCCGTAAGAATATGAATGGAAAGTCATCTCTACTGCTAGCACCAAGCACACACCATACATGCCCCCTGCCCTGGGATCCATTGATTTGCTCTCAGCCTGCTCCTGTTACAGCTGCCCTAACACGCGCCACTGCTGTAGCCATTGAATATTTCATGATGCAGACAAGTGGTGTGGAGAAACCTTCAAGTCTCTCTTTACAAGCGGCGTTGGTGTGTCTGCATGTTGAGGTTTCTGTGGGCGACATTGCCAGTCCCACGCTGTCTGCCTACGCAGCTTCTGCTTGTTAACGTGGCTGCCATGAGGGATAATGTTACCCGAAGCCCCATTATCAGATCTAGGCTTGGTAGTTCAGGTTTCAATCTCACCCATGCTCTCTATAAGATTTTAATAATAATATATCAGGAGCATCATACAGTGTTCCAGTGCACCAGAATCCTAATTTAGATATACCATTAATTTAACTTTTGGAAACAAATAGTCAACTATCCACATTTTTTTCAATCTTGCTGTTTCTTTGTTATAACCACCAAAAGCTTGTCATTGCACCTCAACTCTGACTTACAACACATCTCGGTATCCGTGTCAATCACCAAAACAAAAATTGTCAATCTCTGAAATGTGATTGTTCTCTGAAACACAATTGTCCATTCTGGTGTGTCAAACAAAAAGGCATACAGAGAAAATCCACATGAAAATGAATTACAGCTGAGTATACTGCTTCATAAAATGTCTGTCTTTTGTTTTTGTACACATATGCTCTTATAGTCATTCACAAAGAAGCTCATTATTCAAGGATATTTATCTATTGTTCAGTAGTTAATAGTTATAATGTGAACTTCACATGAAACGTAAGCAGCTGTTTTGTAATTATAGTATGTTGAGAATTTGTATGACAATGTATGATCTTGACATCAAAGGATAAAAAAAAGTCCATAGAGACGCGGATACATGTAGAAATACAGCTTCAATGTCCGACGATCATTTCGACCCATAAATGATTCATGCTACGTTTTCATGAGGGTTCAAAGTATTTTGAACAAGATGTGATGAATCCTTGTTGGATTACACCAATGGTGGATAGTGCCTACGTTGTGCCTGGAGTAAAATACCAAATCTGCTTGTGAGTCTTGCTATATCATCAGTGTCAATTTGCTCTGTAGAAGTGATCGGAAAGCAAAAGGGTAGTCCTGAAAATATTTTCTTCTAAATCGTGGTGTCTGTCTTAATCATTTGGAATGTTCCACTTTAGGATTTCATAAGAGGTCATATTTTATGTCATTCTTGATCTGCTTCTTGAACCACTTGATGACTTGGCCAACAGTAAATTGGCTCACCGAATTTTGATCTAAAGCACCCTCTGGGTTTCCAGGACCAGAATTCACAAATATCAGGCAGGTACAGTGATTCATATATGTGCTGCAACAAGGTGATGGATCAACTATTTAATGGTAACTTTATGACTGCGTAACGTCCACAGTCGTGGCGGAGAACTCTGCACATAAAAAGACAGGCAGGCCTAACTTTTTATGTGCAAAGTTTTCCTCCCCAACTACTGATGCTCAGCAGTCACATTGTTACTATTAATTTGTCTGTTTGTGAATATCGAAAATGAGTTAACTTACAAAGTGTAATTTTGCCTTTGTGAGTCAGGCCCTGAATATTTACTATCTTTACAATTACCATTCATTTGTATTTTAATTTGCAGTTGCATTTACGTAGCTCTTCATATCCCTGATAATGCGCTAAGTGGATGACTGGCATGCTACTCTATACATTTTGCACTATGAGTGAGAGCTCAGTGGTATGAATAAGGTCTTTGATTCTCTGGCCCACTCTGTACCCCTACTGAGGTGCTAAAGTGATTGAAGTGAATGAGTACCACGGTACTCCATACATTTTGTATCATCTTCCACCAAATAAAGCAGCCGTTCTACATCTTCTAATGAATCTCAGTTTTGACTTGTGGTATTCCATTCAGCTCCTTTTCTGGAAACATATATTATATTGTATGGTAATTACATTTATATAGCACTTACTAGCCTCTCCTAAAAGATACATAATATAAAGGGTTTTAGCATCTCTGTGTATTTATGGAGCTGGCATTCGGGGGACTGCCCTTAAATTCAGAGTGTATACATCTTCAAATTTGCTCCTCTGGCTTCATAATCCTGTTCTGCTCCGCCCAGGAAGGATGGTGCCTGGGACTCATTGCTATTGATATTATTGAGGCAGCGTACAATGGAAGCCATACCAGTGTATGCCCTTGTCTGAAAACCGAGGGGAAATTGAAATGCAGGGGAGTTGTTCTATATGTAGAGCACAGCAGCAAAGCAGCAGGCGTGCAGGCAAAAGAAGGAAAGCTGAGAGTCTTAGGGTTATCCTAATGTAATGCTGCATGTTTTTTGTGTGGCACAGGTTTGCCAATTACATGTCCTCTTAGCACTTTTCTGCATAATGACAAGAAATATGAGCATGCTTCATAGCAGGGTCATATGAAAGTCCTTGTCAGATACTATCTTGTTCACAAAGTGTTTCCAAATTGAAGAAGTGCTCAGGTGCACTTAAAAACATGCATTTATAATGCAATGTGTTTCGCATTTGCTCGAGTTAGAACTATTAGGTTGTAAACTCCTAACCTGACTTTTCTTGCCACCTAAATTGAAAATAAAAAGTAACACAGTTTCACATAAGCGAGCCGATTCAAAGCGCCATGCCATGAGTGTGAAGGAGACACACAAAAGGAGAAAGAAGTTCACTCGGAGTCAAATGTATTGGCAAAAGAGCAATTAGCCATGTAACAGGGTCGATGTCCAAGGCAGTAACTAAACCGCCCCAAGGTGGGACACACGTAAAGCATTTACCAACGGAAACAAAGGATTTTTAAAGGACGAGCCCACGAACAAGTGATACTGATGGGCGTGTGTGGTGGGCGTGGTTAAAAGCCCAAATACATGCCAACACGTCAGAGTACCTCAGCTGTGACAGAGGTGGTTGGTGCTGACTGTGAGCAAAGGAAGTTGTGCGTTTGTCGAGCTCCTCAAATGAAGACTTGCATTGGTGGAGCTCGTCAAATGAAGACGTACTTTTGTAGAGGTGTATAAGAAACTCCACACACAGCTCTACAAATGTACGTCTTCTTTTGCTGGCATCCACCGTCCCCATTCTATATCAGGGAGCAGACGTAAATGCGCTGGACCCTTGCACACCACTGTCATCGCGCCGATTCTCGTTGTGGCATTACTGGGACTTTCGGCAGAGCCCCGCCAGTTCGCCCCTGCCCCCGTCCTTTGTTACTATTATGCTCCAACAGTTTTTTTATGGCCCCTGAAGTCAGCTGTCATTTGCCTATCTGATTTAGTGGACCCCCGAGTAGCTTGTGAGTGGTGCTATAGTAACTCTCAAGTGAAGGATGAGATGTCAACATGTCCTAAACAAACCAGACACGTTCCAGGCTCCTGATTCCTCTCCGAGCACCATCCCACCTTTTATCTGCTGTCCGTACTCGTTCCCCTTTTCAGGGCCGCCGGTGTGTGACTCTACTGGGCTGCATCAGCGCCGCCCGTCATTGGCAGTCTTTATCCGCATGTCCTCGGCATTGCTTACGACCTCTGACCTCCCCTAGAGAGCCAGGGCAGATCCTGGATAGGGGGAGAGGCACGGTTCCTCGTGGTCAGACATGGGTCCTCTCCCTCTCTACTGTGCCTGGAGACGGGAGCACTTTGAAGACAGTGTGGCGGAAGGCAAGGAGCCTTAAACGTAGTTGTGGCCTACGCTGCACGTGGACACTTCAGAGTGCCTGGCCTTGGCTTCTAGCAGCTCTATAGATATCTACACTGAGTGCGCCGCGACAATCCCGGGTTGATGAGCGAGAACGCACAGGATAGGCAGCTCCACTGACATCAGCCCTTCAGCAGTTGTCATTAATTATCCCTCGGGAATTGATTTCCAACCATAATTTTCTTTACAATCTGGAACACCAGACTCCGTTTGCAAACTTTACCCCCTTAGCAGAGAGACAAACAAACACATCATCAGCCAGAACTGATCCAGGATTGATGGCATCCAGTGAAGGAGTACAGGGACGTAGCTTCTATTGGTGTAGCAGGTGCAGTAGCACCAGGGACCACAGGCTCGAGGGCAATACTGAACCCTGATTATTGTTGCATTTCACAGTTCAAAAATAGCTAGGGGGGCTCATTTCCTTCCTTGCACTAAGCCCATGACACACTGGCTTTTCCAAGTCGATATCAGGGGTATTGGTTAATAATGTCCCTTTGAACTGCACGGTTCAAATTCATTTTCTGTCAGGGAGGAAGTGGATATCTTTTTACTCTTGACGTTTCTGAAGAGCGGATAAATGCTCAAAGACTTAGAAATGTGGAATTGGTAGGAAAGAAGAACCTGGCTCTTAGGTCAAACTAGATGCAGCATCAATGCCTTTCCATTGAGAGATGTCATCTGGGCAAACTGTGACCCCTCCTGGATCCTTGGGATAATAATAAACCCTTACAAGTGCTATCATCACGAATTTGGTTTATAATGATTGGCAACAGTGGTTCTTTTAGAACAGTAGTGCCCCTTTCCCTGGACGATGCCTGTCACCTCACCACCTTCATACCGCCCAAAACATACTTATGAACTTTTGTTTCCAGTTTTGTATTGCACAAACGAGACCCAAAGGTAGTGGGCACTTTACATCAGGGCCAGTTACATTATACAAGAAGACACATTTTTTGTAGGCACGGGGAGATTAAGTGATTTCCACAAAATCACAAAATATTGAGCCAACGAAGAGACTCGAAGCTGGTTCCCCAGCTCCAAATTGGGCAACCCTGGCCATGACCACACATCCTCTTCCCTTATGTCATGTCTGGTAGAGCTTGCTTCCCCCTAAAAATGATGTGGTTAAGGTTTTCTTGGTACTTTTTTCGTTATTATATATTTCTTGGTTATCACATAATGCTGTCCCTCTTGAACCCAATAGATGATTTAAGCCTGTGATTGCGTACCTGGTAGGCACACTGCTGTCTGAAGGCCTTGTCCCACTGTCACTTGAAAGGAACCATTAGCACAACAGATTTACTGTCAGTGGCTGAAATGGCACAACACATACTTCATCAAAATCACTCCTGCTCATTCTAGACCCTCACAAAGCTAGACCCCAGACTCCTTTTGCCCTATATAAATGCTAAACATTAATAATTGCAGATGCAGAATCGTAGTGAAGTATGATTGTTGTTGGAATATACAACATGAGTTTTTAGGAGTCTTTGCTAAGTTGCTTCCCACAGATCCCACTGAAGAGGGTCATACAGAGGTGTTTCTGTTTTTGGCTCGAGAAGAGGAACAAGTAGCTGATACGTATAATCTAATTACTAATTTGTCACCCAGCCAGCAGGTTGAGAAGAGTTTCTCTCTTTCATGTAACCAGGATCCCATTAATAGCAAACCCTTCCCTGGTGAAGTGGTGCCTCAGTGCTTTTCCTAAACCAGGCAGTACCACCATTTCTGTTGATGAATTTCTAAACCAATCAGAGTGACTCCTGGGTGGTAAAAAAGCCAGACTGCTGGTGTCCTTGACAAAGTGTTTCTAACTCTGGAGCAGAAGAACGGTGGCAACTGGTGACTGACCCCAGAACTGGAAGACTGCAAGAATTCCCTCGGGAATGACTACAAGTACAAAGAAAAATAATAAATGGAGCAACATGGAAGCCTTTCCTCGTGGTCTCCTAGGGTTACTTCTTTTTGACACTGAGTAGCTCGACTTTTGCACCAAATTGGCACCACACCAATGAGGGGCCTGTTCAGTTGCACTGTGGTCCTGTCTGCTTGGAAGCTAGCAAAACGGGTTTCTGCTTCCGCAATTAGCTCTTTTTATCCATCAGGCCTGTGTAGATAACCTCTGGGAGAAAACAGACCTAGGTCTCTGTGAACCTCTGTGGGCAAAACCACTGGAGATGGGTTAGTACTGGAACTACCTCCAAACTGCCAGAAACTCCTGAAAGATTATTTATGTGCTTCCCACACTTTGAAGTGTAAGAAGCCCATGCATATCACAATAATATTGTTGCAAATCGTTATTACACACCAGCCAAGGACATAGACATTTGAAGCCAAATATAGTAGCAGCAAGTGAAATATTAGCAAAGATGATTTTTATGAAAGTTAAAAAACCATAATATACTTCAGACTTTAGGAAGAAGCTAGTCGGATCCTACATTCTAGACTCTCTTCATAGCAAAAATACTTTCCAAACACCCTCATAACTTTCCTTAGGCTAACCCGGTGTTTGCAGGATATAGGTATGGAGGGTTGAGTTTTGAGGGGATGGCAAGCTAAGTTGGTGTGTTGCCGATGTTCCGTATTCATGGGTGTGACTCTCATCAGTCCGTCATGGTGTCCTCTGACATTTGATATTCTCCTTTTCAAGTTGCTAAAGCATGGGGTCCAGTCTCCTTAAAGCCAAAAAAGTAGAAGAACCCCTAATCCCAAGCTTAGAGACCAGAGGTCCTGCAACAGGTGATGAGGGGCGGCATCAGAGCGACCACCATCACTGGCCCCTAGGAGACTGAGAAATCAGTGGAAAGCGCACAGTGGCAGCATCGGAAAGGGTAATACCTCCTGTCTTTTTAGTGGAGGGTGAGCCTAGCAAGGATGGAGATGAGGCAGACACAGAGTCAAGGCCTCAGGAACCTCCTTTGAGCATGAATAAGTGAGTATAAGTCCCAAAATACAGGGAGTGCAGAATTATTAGGCAAATGAGTATTTTGACCACATCATCCTCTTTATGCATGTTGTCTTACTCCAAGCTGTATAGGCTCGAAAGCCTACTACCAATTAAGCATATTAGGTGATGTGCATCTCTGTAATGAGAAGGGGTGTGGTCTAATGACATCAACACCCTATATCAGGTGTGCATAATTATTAGGCAACTTCCTTTCCTTTGGCAAAATGGGTCAAAAGAAGGACTTGACAGGCTCAGAAAAGTCAAAAATAGTGAGATATCTTGCAGAGGGATGCAGCACTCTTAAAATTGCAAAGCTTCTGAAGCGTGATCATCGAACAATCAAGCGTTTCATTCAAAATAGTCAACAGGGTCGCAAGAAGCGTGTGGAAAAACCAAGGCGCAAAATAACTGCCCATGAACTGAGAAAAGTCAAGCGTGCAGCTGCCACGATGCCACTTGCCACCAGTTTGGCCATATTTCAGAGCTGCAATATCACTGGAGTGCCCAAAAGCACAAGGTGTGCAATACTCAGAGACATGGCCAAGGTAAGAAAGGCTGAAAGACGACCACCACTGAACAAGACACACAAGCTGAAACGTCAAGACTGGGCCAAGAAATATCTCAAGACTGATTTTTCTAAGGTTTTATGGACTGATGAAATGAGAGTGAGTCTTGATGGGCCAGATGGATGGGCCCGTGGCTGGATTGGTAAAGGGCAGAGAGCTCCAGTCTGACTCAGACGCCAGCAAGGTGGAGGTGGAGTACTGGTTTGGGCTGGTATCATCAAAGATGAGCTTGTGGGGCCTTTTCGGGTTGAGGATGGAGTCAAGCTCAACTCCCAGTCCTACTGCCAGTTCCTGGAAGACACCTTCTTCAAGCAGTGGTACAGGAAGAAGTCTGCATCCTTCAAGAAAAACATGGTTTTCATGCAGGACAATGCTCCATCACAGGCGTCCAAGTACTCCACAGCGTGGCTGGCAAGAAAGGGTATAAAAGAAGGAAATCTAATGACATGGCCTCCTTGTTCACCTGATCTGAACCCCATTGAGAACCTGTGGTCCATCATCAAATGTGAGATTTACAAGGAGGGAAAACAGTACACCTCTCTGAACAGTGTCTGGGAGGCTGTGGTTGCTGCTGCACGCAATGTTGATGGTGAACAGATCAAAACACTGACAGAATCCATGGATGGCAGGCTTTTGAGTGTCCTTGCAAAGAAAGGTGGCTATATTGGTCACTGATTTGTTTTTGTTTTGTTTTTGAATGTCAGAAATGTATATTTGTGAATGTTGAGATGTTATATTGGTTTCACTGGTAATAATAAATAATTGAAATGGGTATATATTTTTTTTTGTTAAGTTGCCTAATAATTATGCACAGTAATAGTCACCTGCACACACAGATATCCCCCTAACATAGCTAAAACTAAAAACAAACTAAAAACTACTTCCAAAAATATTCAGCTTTGATATTAATGAGTTTTTTGGGTTCATTGAGAACATGGTTGTTGTTCAATAATAAAATTAATCCTCAAAAATACAACTTGCCTAATAATTCTGCACTCCCTGTAAAGACTGATCAATAAAACTACCCACTGAATCACTCAAAGACTACAAGGAAGATAGCCAGCTATTGTGGTGCATTTTTAATGGTGTAAATTAATTCCCCCCCCACACCTAGGCCAACACGTGTAGGACATAAAACATTGGGCCTGGCAAACTTATTAATATGGCATCTTCAAGAGCAAAAACACCAAAAGGCCATAATTACAGGGAGATGCTGAGCATCTCAAAATCTCAAACAAAACCAACAAGTACTACCACAACACAACCACCAATGGAGGAATCCATGCCTGACACCATACTTGAGGGGTGAATGGATTACCCATCTGTTAAGGGAGACATTAGACCCCATAGTCAAATATATTAGGAAGCAAATGGAGCCCCCTGAAACAGGACTTTGCAAAGTTTTTAGTGGTCTTGGATCACTCGTTACAGAATATATAAAACAGAGTAGAACAAATAGAGGTGGCTACATCAAAGGGGGACTATGAGAAGGCAGAATTTGAGATTTTGGTGGAAGAACTTGAGAAGCTATATCAATACTTAACAGATAAGATTGATGATAGAGAAAATATATCCCTGTGGAACATCTTGCGAAACAGAGGAGTCCTGGAAACAACACCTAATCCTGATGTTCCACTTCCTATTAGAGTGACAACAATATGCACTAATCGATTCAAACCTGCTTTTAAGGTCTCCCTTGAAAATGGTAAATCAAGAAATATATTGCCTTGTAAGGGAACAATGTAAGTTTCCTGTGCCTTCTAGGCAGAAAGACATTAACCGCCTTAAGCAGAAAATAACAAGACTGAAGGTTGTGGAATGTCAGAAGGAGGAGAAGAAATAGATCACTCTGAGGAAAGCATCCACTTCATATAACTCTTGTAAATACTGGGCTTTAATAGCTAAATATTGTGACTCAAGAGTCACAGCCCAGGCACTTCTGATTTCGGACGATATTTGGACACAGTACCTTTCCTATCTATATGCTTGTAACTCAAGTAACTGTGATCAACATGCTTATAGTACTAAAGTAGATGAAATGGAGTTCTTTGGTCTGCCCTCTTGTAAGGAGGTTGAGGGATTTATTAAAGGAACTCAAACTTCAGGTGCTATGGGTCCTGACGAATTTTCAAGTCGTCCCTATGGGCTACATTTTTATGTCCCTGATTCCAGCATTGCTATTTATTGGGTGATATTCCATCTTCACGGAAGGGTAGTATCACTGTACCCTTATATAAAAAAGGTCCCAAGGCCTCCCCTGCCAGTTATAGACAAATTGATCTTCTTAATGCAACAGGCAATTTTTTTTGCTGAAAGATTACTTTCTCATCCTCAGGAATGGGCATTTGCAATAACCTTATACAAGCTGAACAGATGGGTTTTCGGAAGAACTGTGGTACTCTTGGTAATATTATGGTTGTTCAACCCTTGATAGAAAAGTATCCCAAGAGTGGGGACATGTCTTTCTATTCTGCCT
Organism: Pleurodeles waltl; assembly: GCF_031143425.1. NCBI lineage: Eukaryota > Metazoa > Chordata > Amphibia > Caudata > Salamandridae > Pleurodeles > Pleurodeles waltl. The sequence goes on from NC_090450.1 coordinate 789,855,802, forward strand.
TTATTGATTTCTCCAAAGCGTTTAACAGGGTAGACCGGGAGATGCTGTGGGGAAAATTATCTGCCGTAGGGATTTTGGCTCACTTTCCAAGGTTAATCATTGCATTGCACTCTTCTACTTGAACTCAGGTTCTGATGGGTGGGAATCGAGGTTTGTCTGGGAGAGTGGCAAAGGAAAATGGTTTAACGAAAGGTGTGCCTGCTTGCACCGCTTCTCTTTTCTCTTTTTGTACATGACTTGCCTTGCAGAATAGATTTGGTAAAAGGAGACCCACCTAAACTTGGTCCAATGTGTGTTGGTTGTCTCCTTTACGCGGACAATGTCATTTTGTCGGATCTAACCCCAATAGGACTTCAAAGACGACTTTGTGTATTGGTACAATACACTGAGGAGCACTTCCTAAAGATAAATATTGCTGAGGGTAAAGTCATGATTTTTATAATGAAGGGGGTTAGATGGAGGAAAAAGTTTAATTGGATTCTGGGGAATTCTGTGATGGAAATAGTGCAGTTTTATCCCTCTCTCTGTAGAATTTTCTCATGCAATTGTTCAAATGCTGATCATATAAATCATTGCAGTATAAAGCGCCATATCAGGCCTCGGCTATTCAAAGATTGTACTATTGTTGTGGGTGGAGGTATTTTGCACATGTTTTATCTATATAAAAGGTAAAGATCCTGCCCGCCTTGAGTTACGATTGCAAAGTGTTGGATGTCCGGCGTTGGGCTTCCTTTGAGAAAACAAAGGGGTGTAAATGGTGTCAAATTTGTAACTTGAACTCCATGGCCTCTCTTCCATGTCTTCGGCTTGAATGTTGGCTACCTTCCACATTTGGGCTTGCACTGGCAGAGGCCTTGAAGTGGGGGAATAGTTTATTGGCTGGCGAAATGGGCTCAATTCAAGCTGCACTGAAATTTGAGATTTTTCTAATCATTTAAGAAAGAAGCGCTTTTTATTCTACCTATATGAAAGCTTTAGAAATGTTCAAAATTGTTCAGACTGGGGATCTCCCTTTCCGAAAATCTCTGCTAAAACATTTTTAGAAAAGTGACTTTTTTTAATGAGCAGGAGTAGAGATATCTCACTTTGTAGTCAGTCTATAAGGAACAAATAATAATAGGTAGTAGTACCCATAAACAACCTCAACCTTACCTTTTATGGAATCTTCTGCATGGTGTTCAAGGAATTATTTTGTTATTAAGGCTCTACCTATTGTTGCTACGTGATATCACAGGAATATGGGAAGGTATTCCGAAGGATGAGAGGTATTGCAAACTCTGCCCTACACATGTTCAATACTTGAATCACATGATTTTCATATGTCCAAATCTGCACTTCACTTGTCGTCACTTTTTGAGAGCAATCTTTTTGAAATATAATATAACTGGGATTGCTGATGCTACACTTTGCTTGTTAGCCCCTCCCTCTGAAATTGCTTGTGCAAAAATATTAACGTTTTTAAAATGTTTTTTAAATGTGTTTTAAAAAAGCTTCAGATTGGTGCTATAGCTTCTCAAACTCCATTGTATTTGAAGAGAGTTGTAAATGTCGCTATCTATTGCAGGTTAATGAGCTTTGATATGCTACGAGTGATGCTTGTTTTTATCTATATATTTTTTGCTTAATTATTTAGTTGGTCAAATTTGTCTATGTCTTTTTCAGTTAATTGTCTTTGTAGCACCTTACGTTTGGATTTGCACTTTGTTCTCTTCATGGTAGCATGGAGTGTCATGACCTTGAATTGCTTTAGCCCTTTTGCACATGAGTTATCTTAGACTCGATTGTTATGCACATTTACATTAACCTGGTTTTTGCACTTTTTATTGGAGTGCTGCACTTTGTAATTGTACATTTGCAGAAAGTAATGTTGAGCAGTTTATGGAATTTTAGCACTGTATGGAGGCTATTAAGGGGCACTGATAGCAGACACCTACTAAAGGTAGCAAGCATGAATAACCCTATGATTATCTTCCTGAAACCTAATACACAAGACTTAAACTCCCCTTCAAAACAAAAGCCACTCCTGAAATGATTACACATACAAAAGGCAGATACAGTGCTACTGCAAGAGGCACATTTACCAGCCATAAATACACAGAAGATGAAATCCAATTCATACCCCCTGCAGTATCATTCAACAACACATTCAAATGTAAGATGAGTAGCATTCCTGGTCAGAACTGGAGTCCCTTTTTGACTAGAATCGACCCATAGAGATAGAGATGGGAGGATAATAGGGCTCCAAGGAGCACTATATGGCAAAACTCGCACAATATTCTCAGTTTTTGTCCCGAACTATAGGAAAGACACGTTCTACACACAGCTCTTCTCTGTAATAACTAAATGCACAAGTGAAGACCTGATCTTTGGAGAACATTTTAAAGTTTTACTTGCCCCCAATCCAGACAGCCCCCCTCCACATGGCAGCCAACGAAAATCCCCCATTACTACTGACTAGTATCAGAGGGGTAAATCTCTATAACTTATGATGAACTACACACCAAGTGTATAAGTTAAGGATAATACATTTTTTCTATTGCCACTCATGAATAGAGTTCCATAAGACAATACTCTACAAGTCTCCACATGAAGGAGGACTTGGTGCCCTTCAACATTAACAGATGCATATTTGCAACATAACTGGCACCGGCACCCACATGCTTTTTTCCCATCCAAGGACAAATTATGGTACCATTTAGAAAAGAAGTCATGCAAAATACCAGGGTACAACTCACAAAGTCTGACCCCAAACAGACCCCTGTTGAACTCTACTAAATGAACACTGGCATAGTGTAAGAGCAGTAAGAACAAGATAAGTTACGAGCTGCCCATCCCCTATGGCCCCAATAAGGGGGAATACTGACTTTGAACCAGACATGACTGACAGATGCTACTGAGGTTGGGGAGAAGGTCTGCTCCTCACACTTGACTATCTGATTGAGGGGGTACCCTTGAAAATAGCAAACAATGCTCTATAAATTACCAATTGGGCTCGAAAGGCATTTACAGATTTACCTAACTCCTACACTGGGCACAACAAGCACCCGTTACAGATGTAGGGACCTGAGAAACAACAAGAATTGAAGAATTGTTATCTGATGGAGCGATGGAACAAGCTATATCTCACTTATACATGCCTCTCGAGATTAGCATACACTTAAGTCTCTATCAGACCCTAAAAATGGTTGGAGGATGTAGAGGAACAGACATCAGAAAGTTTGTGGATGTTATTATGCAAAGGGAAGACACTTCGTCCATATGTACACAATATACACAATATAACAAGAGTGCCTACCAACCTATATAAACATGATACCTGACCATAGTGCACTTGAAAGCAAGTACCTCATGGGGGCTCAGAGACATGCTGGAGAGGATGCACTGAATGAGGATCGGATATCCACATGTGGTGGGCATGTGATCACATCAAAGATTTTTAGAAGGAAGTGTTGCCCCAAATTAAATACATTACAAGCATATAATGAGTAGTGGATCACTTAATAGTGTTGTTGGATGAAGTGGACACGGAGGAGTTATACCCACTTTGCAGTATACAGGGAAACTTATCTCACAATTCCTGTTGGCAGCCAGTTTGACCACTGAGAAAAATGGAAAGACGTGACCCTTCCACAATTAGCCTATAATGGGCTAAGATGTAGACTCTATATGCAATGGAAAAATTGATGGTGACGGATAAAGATAAGGTATTACGATTCAAAAGAATGTGGACACCCTTAAAAACATCCTTGATGAAATTCTACCCTAATCCAAATTTGATTTCCATGGCTGGAGTAATCCATCCTTAGTTCGAAATTCTAATTAAATTAAGCAAACTAACAATGCAGTGTTATTGCACTTGCTCCCTCATAACTACACATGTAAAGATTACAACTTAATCAATGTCTTTCAGCAATGCACATTTATGTATGAAGCTCGTTTATTCTACAGAATAAATCGTAAATTCACATGTCATAACTGATGATGAGAGAAATCATGATAGAAATCATGAGGGAAACAAATGACATTTTTTTTCTTTTTTTATCTTTTGTAAAATCTATACCTCGCCTGGAAAAAAATAGAATCAAGTTGTTTAAAAAACTCACTTCTCCAACCCAACCCAAACAAACACTGTGCTGCCATCACTGTCCTGGGTTGGGGGAAAAATTCATGTCCATCCTCAAATGCTGAGGTCAAGACTACCTCGACTACCTCTCTGCAGACATGTTACGAAGCAGGAGAAGGCCATACAGCATCCTAGGGAAGGAGGTTTGGGGCGTAGTAAGGGGGTAAATATAGGAAGGGCTCAGAAACAAGGGAGGTGATAGTAGACTGAATGGAACGGGGTAGCTTGGATGACCAGAATGGGGGAAGACACAGTTGAAGTCCAGGAGGCATATCATGACCTGGTGGTGGGCAGCTTGGGCATCATGCAGGTACTTGGACCCCCACTTAATCATCGCTAATACCTATTGAAAGATCTAGATGATAGCATTCTATACCTGTGCAAAGTCTTGAACCCTTCTGGGACTTGCTCCAAAGGCACACACATTCATGGGAAGGTGGAGTGGTCACATGAGGGGACACAGATGTACAACTTTGGCCACTGCTATGTCTGTGACAGACACTTATAGTGGGATGAGGAGTGACTTATGCCCCAATGTCATAGGGGCCTGTTCCATGGTGCGTAAGTTGACATGAGGCCCTGACATGATAGAGACCAGCTCTGAGAATACCACTTGTTTGTTCTCACGAAAAGGCCCCCTCTTCACTTTCCTCCCTGCCTTTTATTTTTAAGTTCTCCATCTCACCATCTGTCATGGACTCCACCTGGAAACATGTGGTGACAGAGCGTATGTATCTTCCCGTGGACATGTTCGCTCTTTGGAGAAGGAGTCACTCTCCTCTTTCTCGGTGGTTATAGTTGGTGCAGGCCCTGCAGATTACGTCTGCTGTCTTCGCCCCATATTCTGCAGGTCCCTACCCGCATCTTGTCTGCCTGATGCAAAGGTAGAGGGGTAGAGAGGAAGGGTCTCCAGTTATTTTGTTTACTTTTCCATCAAAAAGAACATTGACAATGGTATGTGCTCAACTTTAAGTTAGACTGTCTCGAAAGCCAGAATTAATCTATTGTCTCCTTGGCTTTTTAACATGAAATTTTGACCCTAGTTCCATCTTAAGCTGTATGTGTGTCTGTCGTTTCCTCTGCACTGAGCCAGCCCAGCCTGGTTTTAGCACTCGTATTATTTACCGTAATCTTCATTACTCTCTCTCGTCCCAGTATTTACTACATGAAGTTTTACCTCTGCTGCTCCCAGTTCCCACAGTACCCCAAAGCTTTATTCCCTTTCCATTAACCCTCCGTGCTCCTCCCATAAAACCCTCCCTCACCCTCAGCACTTCCTGAGCATTACCAAACCAGATGTTGAAGAACTCAGATAAGAAGGCCAGGAGAAAGAGGGAGGGAGGAAGGGTCATACCTATTGGGACAAGGAAGAGGGAATCAGAGTAATGAAGCTCACTGGTAAGTAATCTGAACATTACCGTTCTCATCTCCTTCCTCATCCCAGCCCTTACTACATGACGATATACCCAAGCAACGACCTTCTTATCACACAAGGCGGAAAAGAAAAAAAACAGAACACACCGGCATGAAACTATTTTATTGAAACATAACACCCCCCAACACATTCACCACAAAAAGACAGACCTCTAGGAAGCTGACAACTATGAGGTACCTAAGACAGACCTGCTGGCAAAGGAATATGGGAAACTGCCTTCGAAAGAACCCCCACAACAAAATGAGACTCAAAGCCCTGAGCAACATCAAGTCTGTAGTGAGACACAAAAGTGGACAGGGAAGCCCCTGCCCATTCAGCCCACGAGGCAGCCATGCCACATGTAGAATGATCCTCAATCCCCACCGGATGCTCAGACCCCAAATGTTTGTAAGCCAAAGAAATCACCCTTTTGATCCACTGGGTAAGGGTGGATCGGTAAGGCACACAACGCTTGTTGGCATGACCAAAATTAACAAACAGGGAATCAGACTTTTTGTAAACTGAGGATCTCCTCAAATATATAGTAAGAACCCTTACCACATTCAAGGAGGCCACTGAAGGGTCAGAGGAGCCCGCACACAGGAAAGAGAGAACATTGTCCTGATTTCTGTGAAAAGGAGAGTTAACTTTGGGGACAAAATCAGGATCCAAAGAAAAAACATTCCTATGTTCAAACAATTTCAAATCAGGGAAACAACACTGGAGAGAACCCAGTTACCCCAGCCTCCTGTCATAAGTTATTGCAACCAAGAAAAATACATTCAAGGATACAATTGTCTCTGAGACATCATTAAAAGGCTCAAATGGGACCCCCTGAAGAAAAGAAAGGGCAGAGGCAAATCCCAAGGAGGAAAAAGGACATGACTTTTGGTCAAAGAAGGAAGAACTCCTGCAAGAGCCTACCAACCAGGGAATCAAGATGCTCCATTTACCCCCAGAGAGATCTAAAAGCCCTGATAACCGACCATTGTAGTTGCAAGGTAGAAACAGAAATGAATTTGTCAAAACCATGCTGAAGGAAATTCAAAATAGTTTCAGGGGAACAATCCAGGGAAGAGACACCCTTGGCCTGACATCATTTATCAAACAAGGCCCAATGATGTTTACACGACTTCCTGGTTGATTCTCTCCTGGAGGTCTGTAAATACAAGGAGACAGGCAAGGACAGACCCTTCCTTTTAAACTCTAGGCCGACAACCAAAGACAGGCCTTAGATTGGAAAGACAGGGCCAGATTAAAGATTGGAATGGGAGCTAGGGGAAAAGTCCATTCAGCAGAGACCACCATGGTGCAAAGAAGGGGAAACCACAGCCTCCCTGGTCAATATGGGACCAATAAAATCACGTCTGACTTCTCCTTCTGGGTTTTGAAAAAAACTTTCCCAATGAGCGGAAAAGGGGAAATGCATATAGGAGCACCCTGGGCCAGGGTTGGAGGAGGGCATCCACCCCTAGTGAATAATTCACCTGAGTGTGAGAAAAAAATAGAGGAAGCTGCCATTTGAAAAGTCCGCAAGGAGGACCAGAACTGGAACACCGCACCTGCTGCACAGATTCCGAAACACTAGGGGATTGAGGACAAACTCATGTGAACAGGGAAAAATCTGACTCAACCTGTCGGCCTGCGTGTTAAGACTCTCCTGAATGTGAACTGCCCTGATGGACAACAGATTTGTCTCTGACCAAGCTATTATCTGAAGAGCCAACGGGTTCAGGGACGGGCTGTTTGTTCCAAAGTGGCGATTGAGGTACACTTTCGCTATTAAGTTGTTCGTCCATGCCACCACAGCAGAACCCCTCAACTGTGGAAGGAAAACCATTCATACTTCCTGTACTGCCTTTAGCTCCCTCCAATTCGAAGAATGAGCCCCATCCCAAGGGGACCAAAGACCCTGAGCAAACAAGTCTCCCAGAACAGCCATCCTCCCCCATTTACTGGCATCCATGGTAAGGATCAGGATGTCCAAGAGGGCAAAGTGAGTACCCAACTCCAGCGCTGGAGAATGTATCCACCAGCCCAGATAAAATCTGATGACCTGCGTGATAGGATGGGCTGTTCGTAATCCTCTGAAATCGGGGACCAGTGATGAAGAAAATGCAACGCCACCTGGCCCAGATCAAAGCAGGCCCAGGGAACGACAAAAATCGTTGCAGCCTGTGGGCAGAAGCAAAGAAGAGAACACAAAGTCTAATTATGCAACTGAAAGAACCAATGGAGCAAAACAGAACTCCCCACAAGGGAACAGAAAACACATGAAAATTACCATATCCCCCTAGACCTGAAGTCAGTCCCTCGCGGGGGCTGAGACTCAACGGAAGAGGAGCTACACATGTAGACGTAGCTTCCTTCTCCTTGCCACCAGCAGAAATACTTTCCCCAGAGCTGTACGCAAATTGGCCCGATGTATTTCAAGTCCTGAGATGGAGTCATGACAGACTTGCTTCTGTTGAGGAAAATAAACAAAGCTCTCCAGTTCTCTGCAAACCGTGTTTTTTTGCTGCAGCTCCAAGGCCTGAGAATTGGACTGAATCAGAAGTTTGTCTAGATAGGGGTAAACCTTTATACCCAGATCGTGAAAGTAAGCCATCGCAGGAACCAGGACTTTTGTGAAGACCTGAGGAGCTGTCTTGATTCTCAAAAAGGAGGACTCGAAACTGCCAATCAATCAGTAATTTCTAAAGCGCAGCTAATCACTCATAGGGTCTCAAGGCGCTGTTTGCGGGCATGCTGCTCAATTGAAAAGCCAGGCCTTGAGGTCCTTCCTGAACTGTTTCAGTGATGCTGTCTGTCTGAGTTTGAGAGGTAGCTTGTTCCATGTCCGGGCTGCGAGGTATGAGAGGGACCTTCCTGCTGCTGTGCTTTTTCAGATCTTGGGAACAGCATTTAGAGGGTTAGCTGTGAAGAGAGGAGTTTGTCTGTTGGGTATGTAAAAGGCGAGGTGGTGGTTGAGGTATGCAGGACCTATGTTGTGTAGTGCCTTGTAGGTGTGGATCATGAGTTTGTATGTGATTCGCTTCTTGACCGGGAGCCAGTGTAGGTCTCTGAGGTTGGAGGAGATGTGGCTGTGTCGGAGGATGTCCAGGATGAGTCTGGCTGCTGCATTCTGAATTCTTTGCAGTCTTGATTGTAGTTTCTTAGTTTTTTGGGGATGGCGGCATAGAGCGCATTGCCATATGCCAATCTGCTAGTGACCAGTGCGTGGGTGACTGTCTTCCTCACTCTGGAGGGGATCCACTTGAAGATCTTTCGAAGGACTCAGAGGGTGTGGAAGCATGACGACGAGTCAGTGTTGACTTGGCGGGTCATTGATAGAGAAGATTCCAGGATGATGCCCAGTGTTCAAACCCTACACAAAACCCTACACAAAACCTGAGAAAATGTTGACTTGTTGGATGGATTGGGATATGGAGATGAGTATCCTGCAGGTCGATTTTTATCAGAAAATCCCCCAGGGAAAGAAGTGGAATTATCTGCTGGAAGGAACACATCATTAAACAAACAGCCGGTATGAATGTGTGCAGACGCTTCAAATCGATGATTATTCTGTAAACGTTTCTGCACCAGGAATATCCGGGAATATCATCCCTGCCCCTGAAGTTCCAATAGGACCAGAATGATAGCCTTCTTTTTTAATGAAGTCCAGATGGTGTCCAGCAAGGCCACCCTCTGTGAGCTGAGAACTGGCAGAGGAGCAGATTGAAAATGTGGGAGGGGGGGCTTAGTAGAAAAAGGAGTGGTGTAACCCTCTTTTGAAACCTGCAAGACCCACTTGTCCTGGACCCTGGAAACCCAGTAGTCCAAAAAAAAAAAAAAACACAAGTAACCCCGCCACTGGGTCCCCGGCATAGTCAGGAACTCTGGGCGATAGTGCCTTTATTACAGAGAGGTTGGTGAGAGATAGTAGAAATCTGAGATCTTGGTTGAAACCTGGACCAATTGAAATAAGAATTGGAACTCCTGTACTTATATTTGCCTGGGCCCTTCTTTTTTCTTATCAAAGGTTGAATGTGTTTTTGGTTCTTGAAAGACATACACAGCACCTCCTCAAGCTCTTCCCCAAACAATTCTCTCCCAGAAAATGGCATGCAAGGAGGCAGTTCTTTTGAGATTAATCCACCTTCCAGCCCCTTACGTGCAAATGATGCATGGCCGCCACGCCCTCTCCCCGCTGAACCATAGCAGAGACCCTGAGGCTGTCAAACACTACATCCCAATGGAATTTAGCCTGAACTTCCATTTGAACAAGAGGCTGGGAACAATCTTCCCCCTCCAGAATGGCAGAAGAAAGGGACTGAAAGTCTTTCCCCAATGACTGTGAAGTGTACACTGAATAAATCTTCATTCTCATAGAAACACCCAAACCAGCATATGCCTATTTCAGAGCCGCTTTAGCCTTCTTGTCCACAGGATCTTCACCACCATATCTTCACTGGACAGAGCAGTATGACACACTAGATTAGCCAGCAAGGGATCAATTTAGAGACTCTGAGTTCCAAATCCCCTGAGGTCAAGGGATACAGTCGACCCAGAATCCTGGGAACATAAACCCTATCTGGATCTCTCCATTCCCTCTGTAACAAGCCCTGCCCAGCCGGGATAGCAGGAAGTTTAGGGATCGTTGGTTTCTGAAACTGCTGAAACCAATCGCCACTGGAGGACGGCTCTTCAGAAGCAACAGGAAGCTGCAAGTTGGAGGCCAAGTAATCAAGGATGGACTTCATTCATTTCCTCCTTATGTACATATTTTCCCTGTGGCGCTGAAGAGGTATCAGGAAATCCCAGATCTTCTTCATCATAATCTAGAGAGGCCCAAGATGAAATGGAGGAAGGAGAACACATTGAAAAGCAAGAGGAATCTAAGCCTGGTTGAGAGTGACGGGGGGAATCCCTGTCGCTTTCAAAATGATCATAAGCCTCTGACGAGGATTTTACCATGGAATGCAAATTCTTATGTTGCACAGGTGAAGAGCGAGACCTGCTCTAAGAACACATCCGAACAGCATGAAGAACATTTCTCCTAGGAAAATGAGAGGGCGACAAATATCCCAGTTTCTGCGCATGTTTGCCCATCTTGACAGCCAAACAGGATCACACACAATGGGACCAGATATCAAAGGCACTTATATAGGAGGCTAATCAGGACCCCACAGAAAGGCCCCAGAACTGCCAAATAATGAGTAAAACAAACATTGTACAAAATACTGCAGAACCCAGTAGAGTCAACAAAAGGGGTAAAACAATGTTAGCCAATGAAGAGAGAAACCACTTGTATAAACTCCAGTAAAAGAACAGAAAGGAAAACAGGCAGAGCGCAAGTCACCTCACCAAGGGCATAAAAGAGTGCATCATAGCTGACTCACAGTTTTTGTCCCCTGCAAGGTCCAACCAGTACCAAAGCACGCTGACTTACAGAGAGAGGAGTGAGTGCAACAAACTTTTTGCATTATCAGTGAGATGCATGTACAAAGATATGGGGCATTGCACCATAAACTCCTCAAAACTCCCATGACCGGCTTAGGCAGGAGGTCACACAGGGAGAACCCCCATATTAGGAGGCTACAGAGAAAACGTGGGCTCATGCACCACATTGAGAGACCACCCTATTAGAGTGGGAAGGGGTCCCCTCCCTCCACGGCAAGGAGAAATAAGCAAAACCCAAACATACAGTGCCTAAAACATGGCTACCACACTCTAAAAACACAGGCCCCAGCACCGTAGTCAAACAGAAACAGTGAGGGACACTGTCCAAGCCGGGAGTCCCCAGGGCACTTGAGAACGCGGACTCAAGCACCCTGAACACAAATGAATAGTCCGGCCAGCAGAACTAAACTATAGAAGTCTTATCTACGGTGACCAATCCTCTCCCACTGCGACTGTGCTGCCAAGGTCCGACCTCAGATGGAAGAAAACAATAATAAAGAAATAAAGGAGGGGTGCCCCTGCAGCCCCTCGATGAGTGGGGAAAAAACAGGTGCACAAAGGAAAAACAGGAAGTACTGAGGGTGAGGGAGGGTTTTAAGGGAGGAGCACAGACAATTAATGGAAAGGGAAGAAAGCTTTGGGATACTGTGGGAACTGGGAGCAGCAGAGGTTAAACCTCATTCAGTAAGGGCCTGGATGAGGAAGGAGATGAGGATGGTAATGTGTGCTTAATACATACAAGTGATGTAACATAACATCCCTGGCAAAGGTCGACATTGAATATACACCAGGATCACAAGGGTCACTAAGGTCAATTATGATGCTGATTTAGCACATTCCTTTTCTTAACTCGTGTTATATAGTGGTCTTCAGGGCTCAATACTGGCTCCTTCACTTTTCAGACTATACATGAAACTGCTCAGATTCTTTCTGGAGGGAACAATTGTGATCACCCACCAATTCATGTATGATAAAAAACTTTATTTAAGATATCATCATCTCACAACATGACGAAACTGAAGAACTATGGGCCAGATTTACAAGAAACTGGTGCAGCGCGGTGCTACACCAAAATTAGCAGCGCCGCGCTGCATCAGTTTTAAAACACAGGGATGTGCCATATTTACAAGAATATGGCGCACCCCTGCGTTTCCCCCTGTGCCAGCACTAAATTGAGCAGCCTGCACCAACGCGGGCATCCTTGCACAATAGTGCAGGGTGTCTGAGTTGAGGGATGTGATTGTTTGTTTATGTGCAGGAAGGTGCCCTTTCTTGCACATAAACAATCCTCCATGGTATTTTGCTTCTCTTATGTGTGCTGCACATATCAAAAGCAAAAAATAATTAGGAATAAAAGTATTTCTTCTTGTTGTGCCATGTTAACGCCACCCATGGGGTGGTGTTAGATTTTGGCACTGCCCCAGATTTATGAATTCTTGTAAATCTGGGGCAGCGTCAAGAGCAATGGGTGTTGTGGTGGAACGCCCACTGCAACACCCATCGCACGCCCCTCTGACACAGAAAACTGCGTCGGAGGGGACCCATATTTACAAGTAGGCGTAAAGCCACCTGCAAAAAGTGATGCGCTAGTGGCGCTAGAGCCTGTAAATCTGGTATTGTGTGTCCATTCTACAGACCTAAAAGCTCAACCCAGCCAAAACCTAATTTGTCCCACTTTACTGTCCTCAATTGTTAAGGTTAATTAGATTAATTCAATATTGAGTGCAGTTCTGGATTCTCGCCTTCCTTATCCAAAGTCGTGATATCCCTAGGAAAATGGTTGGACTCAAATCTGACCAGGTCAGCTCATTTTGCGAAGACCAGAGCAAAAGCCAGATTTTGATTAAAAAATAAACCTTCTATACAGTGCAATGATTTCTATCTTGTGGTTTAGGCTTACGTGATTTCGTAAATTGGTTACGGAAAGGCTGTTTTGCTAAGTACTTCTTTAGCATCTATCAAAGCCTTGAAACATTCTCAGATTTGACTGATTTCAGGCACCAAGAAATATGACCTTATTACTCCTGCTGTGAGACCTTCACTGATTACCACTGGAAGACACATTAGAATTCAAGCTGGCCTTTATAGTCTAAATTTTTTTTAACATTTGCACAGATCCATTTAACTGCACGATTCACTCAAGATGGCAGGAACTACTACTAAATTGAGAAGCATTCAAAACTAAACTATGTAAACTAAGAGATTTTAAACCATAAAAACCCTCAGTGAAGCTTTCTCAGGACTGTTTCGTGTGCTATGAAACTATCTTACAGTTAACATGAAATGATTGAAATCAATATTATAGTCCGTTAACAATCTGAAAACAAGCCTATTTGAAATACATCTGGAGTAAACTAACGTTAGCCATATGGTTAATCCTCACTCTAAATGCCATCTATATCCCTTTTCTCTATCAAATTCCCATTAGTTCCACTTTTCAGACACTTGCTTTTATGTAGCCTCATCTCATGACTTTCTTCTAATGAACCTGTTGTTTGATGCACTTGGTTATGATATGGGTGTGTACATTATTGCTTGTTTGTAAAATGTTGTGTATTGTGTCATTTCATTGTATAATTAATTAAGATACCAATTTCCTTGTACTGCATTTTAAATGAAATGCCAGAATGTTTTAGGTAGATTTGAAAATAATGCTTGTATTCACCTCTTGATTCTTATACTGGCCTGGCTAGGCAGAATAATGCTGGTGAGGTGATAATGCACCCTCCAGGTAGAAGGTGGTCATAGATCATGTTTTTCTTTCCTTGGGGCAGTAGGATTTCCCAGAACGTTCCCCTCTCCCAGTATCCCACACATGCATGAAGTACACCAACTCAAAATATGTTATGATTATCATGCATTTTCCTTTTAGGTATTCCAATTTTTGATTTATAAATGTTGGTTATTACATATAAATCTCAAAATGTAAAAATATCCACATTTATTCATGCTATTATTCATTGCATTGTGATAATCAAGTCTGCTTGAATATATGCATATTATTTCTTATGAATCAATCCTCTGTTCTGGTGATTGTTTTGAATGATACTCAACTTTAATAGACGTTGATAATTTTGGTTCTTGTTTATTGTTTTTTTAGAAAAAGCACAGTTCCACAGAATGTAAGTAAGTGAAATGCTTCTGATGGCTTTTCTGAAAATTATTTGCTTTGAAAGATTCAACAACTAGCAGATACATTATATAAACTAAGAAAATAGTGTGAAAAGATGGAGGGGGCTTTGTGTCAGAGGCTTGAGAGAGTGGCTATAGGGAATTGTATCCTCTTCCTTTGCTGAAGACTAGATGAAGGCACACTTAGCCTTAAAATCTGCAATTTTTCCAAAAATAAGTTTAATTGTTCTGAGGAGGTATGCCGGTGGAAACTATCCTTAAACTCAGAGTTTACCTTCTTCTTCGGAGTTAAGGGTAGGTTAGTTAGTCAAAGAGATGAGGCTGGGGTAAGAGATTTCAATATTAAAGAATCCTATAATTTCAACAATGTGCTACAATATTATTTGTTGTTCATTTTATTGTAAATTTTGCCATCACTATAATATTCATTTTTATATTAATATTTGTATTGTGTGCACTAGGACAGGATTTTAATTTTAAATACATTCTATAAATATATCTCTGGTTTCCTAGTGCTCTGGAGCATGTCCTTCCAATATGAAAGAGGGGTTAGATTCCATAAATTATCCCTGTGGTATTTCACAGGATTGATTGGTACCTAAAATCCACCATATTCGCATAGGGTTCAGTGGGTTGAGGGTAGTGGTTATAGTCCAAGTGGCTTTCTGTCTCAAATCGGCACATTGAGGACGTCTTTACTGCCATGGGGTCTAGGAAACCTTCCACAAAATGTATCACCTGCTGGATATTACATACAACTGAAGCAAGAGACATGGTGAAACAGATCCTTTATCTCAACTAAAAGCAACTGAAAAGACTTTAACCGAGAATCTTCACATTCTGGTCGCTCAGCGAATATCTCAGGTAGGGAAACATTTTTAGATTTAATCAAAGCAAAGAAGCAAAGGTGAAAACTTGGAAATCTGATGAATGGATACAAGAAGATCCAAAAGCAAAAATATTCTGTAGGCCCGTTTTTCACAAGTGCATATTGTTTCTCCCCACAAAAGCTCTTCAAGGAAAAGTCTTGTATTGGTGTCATGACTCTTGTAATGCAGGACATTTTGGTGAATAAAAAACTCTTGACTTGGCAAAGAGTCATTTTTGGTTGCCTACATTAAGGAAAGTGTGTGTTCAAATTGGATTTTCTCACTTGAAACCATCATGATTGTTGATTCCGTTTTCCATACCAGACAAAGCATCGAAGAATATTTTGATGGACTTTATTACTGAAATTCCGTCATCCAAAAAATACACTACAATTTTGGTTATAGTGGAAGTTTTCACTAAATATACTAATTTTGTTTAATTACACAACATAACAACTGCTCTTCAAGTGGCTGTGGTCTTTATGAAAAAGATTGTTAATTTACATGGGTTACCATCTGAGATTATACCTGACAGAGGCTCTCAGTTTATTTCAAAATTCTATAATACAGTACATTAATGCAACATTTAGGGACAGTAAATTTCAAATGAACCAGTCACCACTCACTCACAGACATATGGTCAGACCAAGAGGATTAATCAATCTCTAGAACAGTATTTGCAATGTTATACCCTAAATCAGAACTTGCATATATTAACTCTTTATATTCATCTTTTGGTTATTCACCATTTTACTGTCTTTTGGATTACATCCACAGTTGTTTCCAGACAATCTTCTACCAACCTTGCAATCACTCAATCAATCAAACAGGATTTGTAAAGCGGGACTAATCACCCTGAGGGTATCCAAGTGCTTGGGGGTCTCAGCGGCTCATTCAAATAACCTCCGTTCCCTTGGTTACATTACTCTCTGAAATCTTTTCAATACAATCTAGTACCCTTCTACATTTACAAATGTCCACGTTAGACCAACAGGGGCATATTTATGAGAAGATGTGCATCGTGTTTGCACCACGCAATGTGGTATATGCGTAACGCAATCGTTAAGTGAGGTTTATTAAGCCAAGCAAGACCACTTTGTGTGGCCCTGAGTGGCTCCATAAATCTGGAGTAAGGAAATGCATTGTTGTACTCCATGCTGGGAAGGCATTCCATGGACATTGCATTGGTGTTCCCACACACCTCCTATGGCTTTTGACACAATCCCAGATTTACCAGAACTGATAAGTGTGGGAATGACCCAAAAAGACACGCCTTCTCGGGAGAGGCATAACGAGGAGAAATATCTTTATTTCTTCTCAGTTCTCAATAATTCCTTTTTCTATGTGTGCTGCATTCTCCAGAACACATAGAAAGAGGAAAATGACTCTCAGGATTGTTTTTGTGTAGGAAGGTGCCCCTCCATGCACAAAAACAAACCTGCATGCAACACAGACACCCTTGCACCATGGTGCGAAGGTACCTGCGTTTGCGCTAGGCTGCCAAAAGGGTGCCAGCACAGGAGGAAAGGCAGGAATGTGCCATATTGTCTTAAATATGGCACATTCCTGCCCAAGGTGACTTGCTGCGCTACACTGCGTGGCATGCCCATAAATATGCCCCTAACTGTTTTAGATCAACATTGTCAAAGTGCACCCAAAAACAAAAATTGGTATTTATTATGGCTTTCTACATTTTCTGTCACTCCCTGGCTTTCCATGTTCACACCATCATTTGAAGGCCCATTTCTCGTAGCAAGATAAGTGGACCAGGGAGCAGTAGCTTTAACACTTCCCAAATTGTGGTGAGTGCACCTGGTCATCAACCCATGCAAAGTGAATCCCATGTCCTCCAAGCTAGCAGTTCCTCCTCCACAGTGTTTAATTTGTAAATTAAAACATACTGGTGCTCAAAGCTCTCCTCTAAAACATGTGGCTGCTGCAATTAAAGGTGCGAGCACAGAATACTGAGGCAGCGTAATCCTGAAGCCATCTCGGGCTTCTTCACTCCATTTAAAGCCATCCCCTGAGCCTTCAGCTCACTGTTGCAGTTTTCTGTTTTCTCTCTTTGTGACGCTTTTTCCTTTTTCTCTTCCTCCATCTTTCCCATAAGTGTCTTTTGCTCGCAGTAAATGCTTGAGGCAGAAAAATAAGCGCCAGCCCTCACAAATAAGTGCCGGTGCTCCGCACCGGAAACAACAAGCACAAATTAAGCACTGCTCTTCCACCCTCTAGAGTTTGAAGTAGAAGCACAGAAGGAGAATAGAGGACCATTGCAGTATTTGGTAGCATGGAAGGGAAATGGCTGGCAAAATGTTGTTTAGAGCCACCTTAATTTGCTCATGCTCCCAGGTTATTGACCACTTTCCTAAAACTGTTTCTGGAAAAGCTAGACAGCACTAAGGAGGTGAGGCCTAAGCAAGGGGAAAACTGTCAGGAATCTGCAGGGAGAGTTTCAGATCTGAAGTCAGAAGATCTTGGAGGCATTCTCCTTTAAGACTGTGGAGGACTGGCCTTTGAAAGTTTGAAGCTTTGGGACATAAAGAAACACTAAGGTCAAGGTGAGGGACTTTCAAGTCAAGACAGGCAGCAGTTCTATTTAAACACCAACTAGGCAAGTGGATGTTACCTAGCATCTTTCTGTGTTCCATCGGCTCTCCACTTGCCATACAGTTCATTCACTGTCTCATTCCTCACCTTTGTTATTTTCCTACTCTTCAGTTCCCTCTGTAATTCATACCTTTTGCCTGTTTACATGACTTTGGTGTCTGGACTACTTCAATTAGACTGTGGTTGCATACCTGTGCTCCCTTCCCCCCTGTAGTTTCCTTGGATTGCTAACCGCTGTCTTACCAGCTTCCTCTAGTTAGGAGTCAGCAAACCATGACACTCCATCTAGAAGCCAGTAAGTGATTGTTGCATTCTAAGATCTTAGCAAGTTCCATATGCTAACTACTGTTAGTAAAGTCTTATATATGTTTTTTTTCTGACTATGGAAACAGTGCTGTACCAGAAAGTATTTATCATTAACATAATTGCTGTACCCGCCATGCGACAAGACAGTGGTGCCACAGAAGACCTTGGCATGTTCTTTCTTTGTTTTCTCTCTCTCTCCCTTTCTCTCTCTGCATCCCAGTCCCCTTCACCTCTGGTATCTAGTTCTGCCTGAAACTTTCGTTTTGGTTCGAATGGTCGTAGACTCTGGGGAGAGGGGTGGATTGTCATCAGAGCCTGTCGAGCATCACCAGGAAAACTCAAATGCAGCCTCCCCTTTTTTATTAAGGTTTTTGTGGGATCCAGTATAATGTAGCTGATTGGAAATTCCTGGTTGCGATGCAGGAGGGAACAATAGTTTTCATGTAAATTAAGCTATTCTTTTTGTATGACTTATGTATCATACAAAGAACTTTAAACTTTCTTCTGTCTTCTACCAGTACCCAGACAAGTGTTTTTAATTCAAGCTTTACAATCTCACACTTTTAGGGTTTGGGCAGAGCCTTTCTGCATGCTTTAGTAGTTGTGGCATTTTTTTAAGTCCTGTATAAGCCACACTGCAATAGTTAAGCCTTGCTATTCCCATCTTAATTGGTACAGTGGAGTAATTGCAAAATTTTTGGGGCAAAGAGAACTGCAGATTTACACTCTCACAGTGAAACCTGCCTGTTAGAAATGGGCTCTCTAGCTTCCAGTCGGTTTGCACCCTGTCCAAGTAAGGACCCGCACTCTAGTCAGGATAAAGGAGATACCTGCTCAGATAACCCCTGCTCACCCCCTTGGTAGCTTGGCATGAGCAGTCAGGCTTATCTCAGAAGAAATATGTAAAGCATTTGCACATAACACACAGTAACACAGTGAAAACACAACAAAAAAGACACCACACCAGTATTTATATATTTAAAACAAGACCAAATACAATATAAAGTCCAACATATAGTAATAAAAATATGAATCCTGCAAGATTTACTCAAAAATACAGTTCCTTGAAGTCAATAACTCCACCTGGGTCTATCACTGCGTCGTGATCAACAAAACCAACAGTTCAGGCCCGCCGCGGCGTCGCGGGCCAGCTATGGTGTCGGAAAGACCTGTAAACAGTTCCATGGATTTGTAGGGCAACCTGATCCTCGCGGTTAGCTCACGAGACCTGTGACAATGATGTCGCGGTGTCGGTTCCAGAGTCGGTGCAGGAGTTGTCGGGCCATTGAAGTCACACGCGTTGCAGATCGAACTCCGGGCTGATGAAGTCAGGAGCGCTGGCGTGGATGGCGTTGGGGCTGCAGAGCGAAGCAGGATGATGCGACGTGTGGTGCCCACAGGTCATGGTGCAGGCAGCGGCTTGTGATTGCGTCCAGCAGCGTCAGTGAGACCAGGGCTGCGGTGTGAAGCTTGGCGGTGCAACGTGTGGTGTCCACAGGTCACGGTGCAGGCAGCGTCGTCATCATTGCAAAAGTGCTGTCGTCGGTAGGCCCAAGCCAGCGGAACGTGACGTTGCTTCCTGACCCTCACGAGCGGGGTCCACAGGCCACGCGCAGGCAGGGATGCTTGGTGATGACACTGGAGTCGATGGTACTGACGTCGGTGGACCGGGGCTGCGGTGCGGGACGGTGCTTCGTGCTCCTCAGGAGCGGTGTCCACAGACCACGGTGCAGGCAGCGGTACTGGTGTGAGCTGGAGCGTCATCGTCGGGGAGGCCAAGGCTGCGGTGTGAGCAGGCAATGCCAGAGCGCGGGGCCCACAGGTCGCGGTGCAAGCAGCGGCTTGGTGAAGTAGTCTGATGACAGTGTCGGTGAGACCAGGGTCGCAGTGCGAAGCAGGGCTATGCGACTCCATGCAGAGTCTGCAGGTCACGATGCGGCCAGCGGCTTTGTTGGTGGCGTTGCAGTGGTTTCTTCTCTTGAACAGCACAAAAAACACAGTTCACAGTCCTGCAGGTTGAGGAAACTGAAGTCTTTGGTGTACCTGAGACTTCCAACAGGAGGCAAGCTGTTGTATTAGGATAAGTATAGAACAGAGAATGTCTAGGGAGAATGTGGAAGGTTGGGAGAGAATTCTGGGGTTGGAGTGTATTGGCAGTTGCTGCTCCATGCCCACCCTGAAAAGACGCATCTCAGCTCAATAAACTGCTTCAATAAGGAATTTCTGTGTGGCTACTTACTTCAGTTTGGCGACGAGGGAGAACCCTTGTGATTACAGGGTGGAGCAAAT
The DNA here is from genome assembly GCF_031143425.1 of Pleurodeles waltl. Lineage (NCBI taxonomy): Eukaryota > Metazoa > Chordata > Amphibia > Caudata > Salamandridae > Pleurodeles > Pleurodeles waltl. The sequence goes on from NC_090450.1 coordinate 789,875,984, forward strand.
TTTTGCTCGGTGCACTGCTGCTGGAGAAGATTATACATGGTCGTGATTGGGAGCGGCACAGTAGACGTGGGACGGTGTCTACAACGGAATGTGTACTGACGGCTCTTGCTACAGCATTTCTGGTGACTCCTGGCTGTAATTTTATTTTGTTTTTCTTTTAAAAAAGCGTGTTCACTTGACGCTCAGTCCGAGACGCCTTCTGCTCTTGTGCGTGCCTTGAGCGGTGAACGGTTGCTTGGATACGCATTGCAGTGTAATGACGCTTATCTGGTAACGCGCCGCATGTGTAGTTACCATGGCAGTGAGGAACGCTCTGTGAACGCTGTGTACGCGTTCAAATCCACACGCTGCTTGCCAAACTATTGGGTCTTCCAGGGACCATTGCACTGCTAATTCACGAAGCTTTCTTTCATCGGCTTTGTACGGAGTATGGATTTATGTGAGTTCACTAAGCTTTCTTTCATCGGCTTCGTACGGAGTATGGATTTAATTCTTCCCATTTGTCAAGGTACATAAATGTGAAGAGACTGTGGAAGGTCTTAGCGAATCATTTTAATCTTTGACAGTGATTCGCACACCATTTCAAAGGTTTCTAAGGTACATCGGCGGTGATTCACACACCTTTCTAAAAGACCCTACTGGACATAGTCTGTCATTGGTGGTTTATTCTGTTTGTTCTTTTTTTTGTTTCTCTATATCTTCTTTCTTTAACCATAATAATATTCGGATGTTTAGTCCTGTATGGGCATATAATAATACTATACTTTAATCTGCAGTCCTGTATTGATTACAACACATCAGTCAGTTATGCCTCCCACTCCATTTTTTAGCATCTCCAGGTTTACCCCTTGTGGAGTGGGAGCAATGGAAGGAAGGTTATGCGTGGGAAGGTGAGGAAATTGGCACATGATGGGCATATTGTTATGAGTGCAATGAAGAAAATGATCAGGGATACGTTTTGGGGGCCGGGCATGGACAGGAACATTGAGCATTGGGTTGGAGAATGTTTATCTTGTGCCTTAAGTGATAAATCACAAGTAACTATACCCAGTCCTGTGCAAGCAGTTCCGGTGCCAGACAAGCCATGGTACAAATTGGGATTAGACATTATTGGACCAATGAATATGCTCAATGATAACTGTAGATTTGGTATTGTTTTAGTGGACTATTATTCTCGTTGGCCTGAGGTAAAGCTTGTTAAAGCAGCCGACACTAGTGCAGTGATAATATTTCTACGTGATTTATTTATGAGAGAAGGCACTCCTGGTCAAATAGTCACTGATAATGGTGTGTAATTCACCTCCAGGGAATCCAGGAACTTCATGTGTGAATGGGGTGTGGAACACATTACCACTTCTCTGTATCATCCTAGGAGCAATGGCTTGGTAGAAAGTTTTAACCGTGTGATAAAGGATAATGTTCAGTTATCGTTAGTGAATGGGTTGGATTGGAAGAAGGAAGTGGGAGAATTGGTCTGGGCTCTTTGTACCACTCCCAATGTAACCACAGGAGTGTCACCATTTGCGTTACTCAGAGGAAGGGAGGCTGTAAACAAACTGGTTCGTCCCTAGATGAATGATGGGGTCATGTCTGAAGACAGAAGGAGGAAGGTAGTGAAAAAACAGGAGAGGGCCCAGAACAAGTATGTTACAGGGAAGGAAGGAAAAGGCTTGGAGGTAAAGGAAGGTGATTGGGTTCGAGTTAGGTCACCAGGGATCGTAGTCAAGGGAAATTCCAAATTTTCTTCCCCGAAAAAGGTGGTTTGTGTGAAAAGATGTGTAGTTAAATTGGATGGTGGCAAATGGTGGAACAAAGAGAGGTTAGCTGTACAACGCACAGTGGGTGTCACTCAAGAAGATGACAAAGTGGGTGGAATGAAATATGGAAAAAAGAATAATAATAATGAGTTTAATGGTTCTTGTAGTAAAAGGTCATTAAGGAAAAGAAACAAACCAGCATGGTTGCATGATAATGTAAAATAAGAATTTGATGAATGTTTAGTTAGTTATAAAAAAAACAATGTTCTTTGTTAATTGTTATTTGAATTTATGTTCTACCAAGGTAATTCTGTTTATTCTTTGTTAATTGTTATTTGAATTTATGTTCTACCAAAGTAATTTTGTTTAAAAAGGGGAAGATGTCTTGTATTAGGATAAGTATAGAACAGAGAATGTCTAGGACCTGCATTAGGAGTGCCTGACAAGTAATAAAAGGGAAGGTTTAGGCCTGGCAAGTGGGTACACTTGCCAAGTCGAATTGGCAGTTTAAAACTGCACACACAGACACTGCAGTGACAGGTCTGAGCCATGGTTACAGGGCTATTAATGTGGGTGGTACAACCAGTGCTGCAGGCCCACTAGTAGCATTTGATTTACAGGCCCTCAGCACCTCTAGTGCACTTTACTAGGGACTTACCAGTAAATCAAATATGCCAATCATGGATAAACCAAGCAGCAGTACAATTTCTATAGGGAACCCTTGCACTTTAGTACTGATGATCAGTGATAAAGTGCGCGGAGACAATAAACCAGCAAAATCAGGCCTGAAAAAATAGTAGGAAGAAGGCAAAACGTTTGGGGATGACCTTGCAAAAAGGGCCATTTCCAACACTGCCCAACCTTGGAGTCTCTTCAATAGCAAAGTGTGGTCAAGCATGTTGTATGCAGCCAAGAGGTTGAGTGGACTCAGAAACAATTACTGATCTTCATGCATTGCAACAGGGACTTTTTCTCTTCTAAATGTTGAAGATGCTACGCAAATGTGGATAACATAGCATATACTTGTGATTTTCTCCTGCATAACTGGTTTTCCTATCATGAATAAAACATGGCCAAAATAGGAAACCAATGCCTTGATATTCACTTATTTAGTATTTATTAATGACTTGAGCCTAGCCATATGACTGGACTTGTATATGTATGACTCTGCAGACTGCACTAACTCCTCATGTGCTTTTCCCTTCGTGCTTTTCTCTCCCTGGCTGACTACTCTACCTCAACATACACCACCCAAGACCACACCAATGTAAACAAAGTGGACTCCGTTTTGGGGAACAACTAGTTTTAATCAAATTATGATAACCACCCAGATTCAAGCTTAATAAAGAAACACTTACCTCATGTGACCAACAATCCTAAACACATCTCCACACACCTATGATAACCCAAATTTGATCTTTCATTTGACATTCAACAGCACTCTACAGCAAACAATAATACTATGCACCATATTATTATTCCAGTGCATAACATGTCACCAAAGCCATACAGTTGTCAAAGTGTGGCAAAATCAAAAGCATTGTCATGCAACACACCAACACACATCCTAGAAATATGCTAGTAATATTAGCATAATCATAACACACCAGCACAACACATTATAACATACAGACTCGCCTGTGATGCTTGTATAGAAAGCACTATACTCTGGCCAAGAAAATGACAAACTTTATTGCCCATTAAATGGAAAAATGGGTAGTGCTGGGCACACCCACCTCTACAAACAAATCTCCACAAAGATCTTCCACATCAAACTCATTTACTCTATAACCTCCAGCACAAAGCATTTCAAAACTCAACACTGTAAAATACTCGAATAACACATACACCAAACATTAACAAAACAACTGGCACTGTTAATGGATGGCTCCTCCAGTTTGACTGACGACCTGCACAAAAAGGCGAAAAAGAATGAAAAAATATTATGATACCATAACAAAGTACGTATAACATAACATCCCCGCTCATTCTATTCCTTTTCCTCATAAACGTATTGCAGCAATATGTAGGCCTGTTGACTACATTTATTTGTTTCCTTATAATAACGTTCACAATTTTGTCTGATTTTAAAAGACCTATTGTCAGCTTACCAAGAAGTTACAGGATCTTAAATCCCTCACATTGCTTACCATTGGTTGACTTTATCACAATCTCTTGCTTGATTTTTACTCATTGCTTTGCCTTGCCCCTCACCTGGACAATACCCTCTTTGTTTGTGTCATTTCACTGCTCGGATTTATAGAACCTTTTTTTGTTTAAGCACTATGTGAGACTGCACATTTTCTATGTCTCTCCCTTGTGTGCTGATTCATCTTTCATATTCCACTCCCGCACTTTCCACATTGCCCATCCCCAATTCGTTTATTGCTTCCCCCAATTCCTCTAAGTCTGATTTTCACTTTTACTCCTCTTCACTTACCCTCTTAGCCCCTTGTTGCTTTTCTCGCTTGCTGTTACCCTCCTGTGCAATTGCCCTCTACCCTCCTTCTCCCACACAGTGGCATTCACTTTTTAAAACTCCTCTCCAACCCGTCAGCATTGTGTTCTTTTTTTCTTAAGTATTTTGTATTCCTTTTTATAAAGGCCCAGCAGCACCAATCTCCTGCTGGGTCTCTCCTTTTTCAAAACACCTTGTTATACTGTTTGTACAGAGCTTTCAGTTATTACAGTGCCACTGTAGTGCTTTTTTCATCTGGGCAATCTCTTGTAAAAGCTGTGTTGTAAAAATGTTCATTATTTCCACTGTTTTGTGAGGGTCTGTGTCCCATCTCAAGTGCCTGATTTGTAAAAGAATAGGTGCCGGGGCCTAAAGTTTTGCCCAGAAACCTGCCATCAGCCAGTGGTGCCAGCAACTTTTTTTAGAGGGGGTGGTACCAACATTAATGTTATATCACTGAAGTCATATGGATTGTGAAAGATCCAAGAGTCATACAAAAAAACAAGTGTAGCAAACGTGCCATGCCCCTTAAGCACAAGAGTGGTAAGGGTATGTATGTAGATGGTGGTGCATTTCGGAGCATTGGTGATTTAGCACATTGTCATTTACAGACAGCACATTTTCTGTTGAAATGGCCACTAAATTTGCATAGACAAGCAATTCATTGGGAAAAATATATAGCACAAAAATTAATATGTGTGGAAATCAGGTTTCAGTACATATTTATCACTCGCGGTTCACCACATGAAGGCCCTCATTACAACCCTGGCAGTCGGTGTTAAAGCGGCGGTAATACCGCCATCAGGCCGGCGGAAAAAAAATGGGATTACGACCACTGCGGAAAACGCCAACATAGACAGCCACTTTAACACTCCGACCGCCATGGCGGTACAGACAAACAGCATGGCGGTCACTGCCAACAGTCAGGCGGAAGATAATGTACCGCCCACACTATTATGACAGGCCAATCCGCCACCTTTTCCGGGGCGGATTCAACGCGAACAAAAACACAGCAGAAACAGGACTTGGAAGGGGAAACACTCACCTCTACACAACCCACGAGGAACTGGGACGCCATGGAGCCTGAACTCCAAATACTCCCTACGATTGTCTTCCTGCTCCTCTACCAGGAGCACGACCGACGGCGGCGACAACCACGGTGAGTACTGCACCTACAACACAGGGGAGGGGAGGGAAAGGAGAGTGACACACACAAACGCAACACGCAACACCCTCACCCACAACAACACACACACCAATACATGCTGAAACATTACATTTACACCCCCAACCCCCTTGGAAGAACGCAATGACAAAATTAAATAAGTTGAACGATTGTAATCATGTAAAATCCATTAGTCAAAATTTTATGTACACTATAAACAAATATGTACACCAAGAATTCATGTCCAGGTACTGCACCAATGGACCTTTGGGCCTAAAATGCATGGGCGAGGCCCACACAAGATACCCGATCAAAACGGAGAGAACACTGCAGGGGCATCAGATGGAATAAAAACAGGCACCTCAGGGAGAAGGGAAGGGCGGCACCTCAGCCGGATAAGTGCACGACGCCAGCTCCACGAGGAGGCTCCATGCCCATTGATGTATCCTGGGAAGTGCAAATCCACAGTCTCTCCAGTGGGTGGTTTGCCCACTGCTTTATCCTGGGGAGTGCAAAGCTACAGTCTCTCAAGTCTCTCCAGTGAGTGGTTTGCCCACTGCTTTATCCTGGGGAGTGCAAAGCCACAGTCTCTCAAGTCTCTCCAGTGGGTGGTTTGCCCACTGCTTTATCCTGGGGAGTGCAAAGCCACAGTCTCTCAAGTGGATAACAGTCTCCACTGGTTCTGGAGGGGGCTTGGTGCCCAGAGTGCTTCATCCTGCCAAGGACTGAGGTAGTGGATGTGACAGTCCACTGACGGTGGGGCAACATGGAAGCTGCCCAGGCCCCTGGAACTGACCACCAGCCTCATACGAATGACCACTGGGGATGGCAGCCATGTCTGCGGTGGTGCCCCTGGCTCAGGATGTGGCATGGTCGCTGGCGGTGCTGGCGGCAGTCTCAGTAGCGGCGGTGCTGGTGGGGGGTTCACTGACCTCGGTGCTGGCGGCGGTGTCATGAGTGGCGGTGCTGGTGGGGAGCTCACTGACCTTGGTGCGGTGTCATGAGTGGCGGTGCTGTTGGTGGGCTCACTGACCTCGGTGCTGGCGGCGGTGTCATGTGCGGCGGTGCTGGTGGCGGGCTCACTGACCGCGGTGCTGCTGAAGGGCACAGTGTCTGCGGTGCTGGTGAAGGTCTCAGTATCATGGGTGCTGGCGGCGGTGCATGTGGCAGTGCCGGTGGCCGTCTTGTCCGCCGTGCAGGTTGGCGGTGACATTGACTTGTCTTTTTTTTTCAGGCCCTTCCCCACCTTGGATGGTGGCGCAGCTGTCTTGCCTCTCCCAACTGAGAGCCCTTGGTGTCAGGTGTTTTGGCCTTCTCCCTCCAAGATGTGGGCAACTTCTTCTGTTTTGGAGTTGGGGGAATGTCCTTGGACTCGCTCCATGGGATACTGGCAGCCTTGTTGCTTGGCGCACTCCAGAATCCGGATATTTCTTGCACCACTGTGCCCGGTGATGTGGTGGCTGAGGTGCTGGGTTGGGACCTGGAAAGGCGGGCCCTAGGGGACAGACGGGGGGGAGGTGTAGGGAAGAGGTCAACATTTGAGAGGAAAAGCTTTTTGACACACTGGGACGGGTAGATGGAGGGGGTTTGGAAGTGGAGGAAGAGGTAGTGGTTGTAGGAGGTGTTCGTATGCTGACTTTGGGTGAAGGTGCATGGGCTGGAGGCTGTCGTGAGCTGGATGGCTGTTGGGTGGGTGTGTGGCTGCGTTTTTTGTACTTTGGGAGGAGGGCTCACAGACACACTGGGAGAGGACAAAGGGGATGTGTGAATAGTAGTGGGGTGGTGACTGCACGTGAGCAGTGTGTGGTGATGGGTGTGCTAGTGATGGAGGTAGTGGCTGAAGATGTAGTGCATGCAGGTGTGAGTGGAGATGTGACAGGGAGGGAGGAGGGAGACGTGGAGAAGGGGGACGCAGTGGAGGCAGTGGATCTTGGCATTCTGCATGGGTATGATGCTTGTGTGAGTGCCTGTGGGATGTGTGGTGCTTATGTTTGCCAGAGCCACCCTTGTGTGTTGTAGTGTGTGCATGCTGGTCTGTTGGTGTGCTTGGGATAGGCTGAGGTACTGGGGATTGGGTCTGGGTGGAGGAAGTTGGAGGGGGGAGGCTGGACTCAGGGACAATGGCTGTCATCAGTGCAGAGGCCAGAGCCTGAAATGCTCTCTGTTGGGCTACCTGGCCAGAATGAATGCCCTCCAGGTATGCATTGGTCTGTTGCAACTGCCTCTCTACACCTTGGATGGCATTCAGAATGGTATGCTGCCCAACAGTGAGGGATCTCAGGAGGTCAATAGCCTCCTCACTGAGGGCAGCATGGCTGACTGGGGCAGGGCCTGAGGTGCCTGGGGCAAAGGAGATGCGCACCCTCCTGGGTGAGCGGCCACGGGACACACGCTGAGGGGCTGCTGGGAGGCCGGTGCTGGTAGGGGGGTGGCGGCTGTACCTGTTGATGTGGGGGGCACAGAGGGGCCTGCCACTGCAAAGGAGCTCCCATCAGAGGAGGAGTCGGTGTCGCTGGTCTCTGCTCCTGTCCCTGCCGTGGAGCTCCCTCGCCCTCCGTCCCACTGGTGACTTCTGACTCCGTTGTCTCGGCCTCCAGGGCCATGTGGGATGCAGCTCCCTCCTGCTCCGGTGGCACCGCTCCTCCACCTGATTATGCTAATACACACAGGAACAGGGAGACCACAAAAAGGGGGGGAGAAGAAAGAAGAAAGACATGTTCAGTGCATGCAATACCGCTGCTGTTGGCAGACACTACAGACACAGCAGCCCTCTGCACTACGCCATGCACTTAGAGTTCCCTAATTAATCACAGGGACATGGGGTACATGGCCTATGCCCGACTGCTGCATACCTTGAAGTCACAGGAGCCTGACTAGGTGTTGATGGCTCTTACCACTGGTGGGGTTGGGGTGCCACCTAGCCTGCCTCACAAAGGGTCCTTGCCTACAAAGCTCACCCTAGTCTAGGGGAACCCATTGCCCAGCTCCCCCACCCAGACACCTCCAATTCGCACAGAGTCAGATGTATGTGACAGTACTCACCCCCTTGTGACTGCTGTGATGCCCTCAAGCGCCCATCCAACTCCTGATACGCCACCGCCAGGATCAGGAACATCTGGGGGGTCATGGCGCGACGGGCACCTCTCCCACATTGGGAAGCCATCCTCAGCGGGGCCTCCGCCGTCTTCTTGCTCCAGCGGCGAATGTCCTCCCATCTTTTCCAGCAATGGGTGCTCCGTCTGTGGTGGACCCCCAGGGTCCGGACGTCCTTGGCGATGGCACGCCAAATATCCTTCTTCTGGTGGGTGCTGACCTAGAGGAATAGTACAGGGCAAAAGGAAAAACTGTAACCGTTCGGACCGTCACAGTCATTGGCCCACGTTCCCACCCTTGCCCAGATGCACATACACTCACCGTCCGATCATGCAGGCCTCATTACCCCCCACCCCCGTATCTTCCATCCACACCACTCCAAACAGGCATTGCCCATACAGCATGCCCACAGTGTACTCACCTGTTTGTCTGGAGGACCGTAGAGTAGCGTGTACTGGGGAGGACCACATCCACCAGTTTGTCCAACTCCTCCGATGTGAAGGCAGGGGCCCTTTCCCCAGACACATGAGCCATTGTCGCTTCCAGACTGAGGTCACAGCAGCACTTGCAGTGTAGGTCCTCTCCTGTCGAAGATCAGGTTTCAAGTGATTGAACAGACAGAAAATGGCGGTCACGTCCGCGGCGCTGCGTACTGTCACTGCCGGCGTACATCATAATTGGCTCCTGGGACCCATAGGGTCCAATGTTAACCAATGCAGGATTGCGCTGCGGTCTTCAATCGCCTACCGCGACGGTGTACAACGCCAGCACAGTTACCTCATATCCCCTTGTCCCACATTACAGGTCAGGCAGCCGCCATTTCAGGGGGCCACATGGCATTAATTTTAAATGCACACACATATCTAGGCTTTGCATACACACAGAGACAGGCACATAGCGGATTGACAATTGTGTGCAATAAAATTTTATTTTTCCTACCTCAGTGTTGGCTGACTCTGTGCTCGCCGTTCTCGTCCATAGGGCACGTCCGCTGGGACAGGTGATGAGATGGCAGCATCCTCCGATGTACAGACCGCTGGTGGACCTGTCGACAATGGAAGAGAGACATGTAATAGTCACCTACAGACTTGATCGTGCCACAATCCATGAACTGTGTGCCCAGTTAGAGCCAGACCTGATGTCAGCTATCCGCCATCCCACAGGAATCCCTCCTCTATTGCAGGTCCTGTCAGTACTCCATTTCCTGGTAAGTGGGTCTTTTCAAACTACAGTGGCCACAGCATCAGGGATGTCTCAGCCAATGTTCTCAAACGTGTTGTCCAGAGTGTTGTCTGCCCTGCTGGAACACATGCGCAGCTACATCGTGTTCCCTCAGGTGGAGGATTTGCCTACAGTGAAAGGTGACTTCCATGCCCTGGGACATATCCCCAACATCATAGGTGCCATTGATGGGACACATGTGGCCTTGGTCCCCCCATGCAGGAGTGAACAGGTGTACAGAAACCGGAAGAGCTACCATTCTATGAATGTGTAGATGGTGTGTTTGGCAGACTAGTACATCTCCCATGTGAACGCCAAGTTTCCTGGCTCAGTGCATGACGCTTACATTCTGAGGAATAGCAGCATTCCTTATGTGATGGGGCAACTCCAGAGGCACAGTGTGTGGCTAGTAGGTGAGGACAAGGACCCTATACAGTGTGAATAGTTGTCTGGGGTTGTCTCTAAGGGTTAGTGTGTGTCTAACAATTGTCCCTCGACATTTGCAGGTGACTCTGGGTACCCCAACCTGTCATGGCTACTTACCCCAGTGAGAAATCCCACGACAAGGGCAGAGGAACGATACAATGAGGCACATGGGCAAACTAGGAGAGTCATAGAGAGGACCTTCGGCCTCCTGAAAGCCAGGTTCCGGTGCCTCTATATGACAGGTGGTTCCCTCTACTACTCACCAAAGAAGGTGTGCCAGATCATCGTGGCCTGCTGTATGCTGCACAACTTGGCTGTGCGACGACAGGTGCCTTTTCTGCAGGAGGATGGTCCAGAAGGGGTCTTGAGGCAGCTGTGGAGCCTGTGGACAGTGAATAAGAGGAGGCAGAAGAGGAGGACATAGACAACAGAAACAACGTGATCCAGCAATACTTCCAATGAGACACAGGTAAGAAGACATCACCGCCTCCTACATCTGATAATATTGTAAGACCTACCATCTCTCTGTCTGTCACTTTCACCCAGTGTATGGGCCCTGACTTGTCACTTTGCCTTTCCATTTCACAGATGTGGGTCCCACTGTGTGACCTCTGGTATGTTACCTCATGGACTAGAGCTGTGTGACATAGGTATGTTGACAAATTGAATGGACATTGGTATTTTCCTGAGTTATTGCAAATACACATTTGTGAAAGCACAGACTGACTCCAGATTGTTTTGTGATTCAAGGGTGTTTCTTTAAGTGCAAAATAGTGGAGGTGGTATTAAAGTGTTCAGGGGTGATGGTGGAGGAATGTCCATGGCAGAGTCCAGTCTATTTGTCTCACAGGTGCATTGTCCAAAGGGGCATAGGAAGTGGAGCTAGGGCAGTTTAAGGATGGACAGGGTGACAAAGTGGGACAGAAGGATGACAATCAGGATGGTCTCATTTCTTGGCGGGGGTCTTGGCATTGTTCTCTGTCTTTATCCTGGATCTCAGGGACCGCTTGCGGGGTGGTTCTCCATCTGCAGGGGGTGGGGTGCTGGTGTCGTGGTCCTGTGGCCGTGCCTCCTGTCCACTAGTGCCGGTGGAGGTGGTGGGTAGTTCATCGTCCAGGCTAGTGTCAGGCTCCCCTTGTTGTGCCACAGTGTCCCTCCTGGTGTTCACAAAGTCCTTCAGCACCCCTACAATGGTGCCCAGGGTGGGATTGATGGATTTGAGTTTCTCCCTGAACCCCAAATACTGTTCCTCCTGCAGCCGCTGGGTCTCCTAAAATTTGGCATGTACCGTTGCCATCGTCTCCTGGGAATGATGGTACGCCCCCATGATGTTGGAGAGGGCCTTGTGGAGAGTGGGTTCCCTGGGCCTGTCCTCCCCCTGTCGCACAGCAGACCTCACAGTTCCCTGGTTTTCCTGGGCCTCTGTCCCCTGAACCGTGTGCCCACTGCCCCCAGGTCCCTGCTGTTCTTGGGGTGGTGGGTTTGCCTGAGTTCCCAGTAGTGGTGGACACACTGCTGCTTGACGTGTCCTGGGGACAGAGGTATGGGCCCGCTGGGTGGGTGCTGTTCTGGTGATTCCTGAGGGGGGAGGCTCTGTGGTGGCCTGTGACTGTGTCAGGGGAACAGACTGTCCCGAGGTCCCAGATGGGCCGGGCTGGTCATCTAGATCCAGTGGGACAGAGCTGCTGTCATCACTGTGGGCCTCTTCTGTGGGGGGAGTGGACATGTCTGGAACCTCCTGTCCGGTGACGTTGGGTAGGGGTCCTGCAGGGGTGTAAAGGCATGATTATTGCATCTGTGTGTGCCATGGTGTGCAATGGGTGGGTGACCCTGTACCCCAGTGCTTACATTCTTGTGTAGGACATTGTATGATATTTGGTTTGGGGTCTGTGTGAGTATCTATTGTGGACATGCTTTGGTGATGGGTGTCCATGCTTTGGTGTTGCATGCAGGGCTTGGTGTTGGGATGGGTTGTTTGTGATAGTGGGACATATGTGAGGAGTTGGAGTGATGGGGGTGAGGGTGAGGGTGGGGGTATGTGATAGCATGCAGGTAGGGTGGGGGATATAGTAATTAAAGATTTGACTTACCAGAGTCCATTCCTCCAGCTACTCCTGCGAGGCCCTCAGGATGCAGTATAGCCAAGACCTGCTCCTCCCATGTTATTAGTTGTGGGGGAGGAGGTGGGGGGTCCGCCGCCAGTCCTCTGAATTGCAATGTGGTGTCTTGAGACCACGGAATGCACCTTCCCCGATAGGTCGTTCGACCTCTTCCTGATGTCATCCCGTGTTCTTGGGTGCTACCCCACTGCGTTGACCCTGTCCACGATTCTGCGCCATAGCTCTCCATCTTCCTAGCTATGGAGGTGTGCTGCACCTTTGATCCGAATAGCTGTGGCTCTACCCAGATGATTTCCTCCACCATGACCCTGAGCTCCTCCTCAGAAAACCTGGGGTGTCTTTGCAGTGCCATGGGGTGGTGTGGGTGATGTGTGAGGTGGTGTGTGTTGTGATGTGTGGGGTGATGTTTAGGGGTGTGTGGTGTTTTGTGCGTGGATGTGTATGATTAATGGTGTTGTGTGCCTCTGTCTGCTGGTGTGGTCTTTGCTTTTCTGTCTCTCTGCTTCTTCCAAATTTTTGGTTGTAAGTGTTTGTGGGTAATGTGGGTGTGTGTTTTATATTGTATTGGGTGTGTGGGAGTGGTGTGTGTATGTGTATCAGGTGTGTGTATTTTAATTTGTCCAATGTGGTAGTGTTTTGTAAATGTGTGTGTATTTTGAGCGCGGCGGTGTGTACCGCCAATGGAATACCGCAGTTGAAAGACCGCTGCGTGGATTCGTGGGTCGTGATAGTGTGGGCGTACTCCTGTTGGCGTGACGGTGGAGGTTTTGTTATCACCAGTTAATCACTGACCTTTGGTGTGGCGGACTTGTGTGGGTGTCTAGATTTTGTCAGATTCCAAGCTGTGGGTCGTAATAGCTGTGGCGGAATTCCGCGACCGCGGCGGTGTATTGGCGGTCTTCTGCACGGCAGTAAGCGGGATTTACCAACAATGTTGAAAGAGGGCCAAAGTGTCTTGATTTTGTTTGATCCTATTAAAATCTTTGTTTCTATAACACTTAAGTGCTATATTTGGCATTTCCTAATTGCTGGTGTAATTTAAATTATGTGCATAATTGATTTGTGTTAGAAAAGTACTGACATGCTGCCTTTCCTATTGTTTCTTGTACCCTAGCAGGATTGTCACCTAGATCACTTTTAGAAACTCGTCTGACTTTGCAGTCAGAGAAATAAAAGTACACTCCAGTTTCCGAATAAGCAGCAATGCAGCAAATGTGACAGGATATACACAAAGTTCAAATGCATCTTTATTGCTCATTCACCTTCTGAACACCAGCATGATTATTTCTGGGGGTGCTACAGCACACCCAGCACCCCTAGTTCTAGCGCCTATGAGACCAGCGCAGCTGAATGTCGACATGCTGAATGATAAAGCATTGCAGTCTTGAGTCCACCTTGTCTCTCTATAATCCCCCACCAGACTCAAAGTGACTTTATTTCACTATTTCAAGGTTTTTATACATATTGTCTCCCTTTGCTACCTTTTCCTGTCTTTTCGTTCCTTCTTCGTTCCCCTTTGTGTCTTTTCCTCTGTTTTGCTCTCTAGGCTAAAGCCTGATTAGAAAAACTAAGTGGCAGTCCCCAAAAATAAATGCTGGTAGGCACCACCTGCAACCATTGTGCATGTCTCCCCCTATGTGTTCCTTGAGTGTGTATGCCCCCTGTGACCAGAGGGTGTGCTCTTTATGCACTTAATACTCTTCTGAGGATGTTTCCACTCCCCCATCTCCTGTGCATGACAGAGAATCCACCAGTTACCCACCCTCACTCTTTCCTGTCCTACTTTACTCTTCTGTTCCCTCATTCTCTCATCTTTCTGCTGGTGCTTTCCATGTACCTTTTCTCCATAACGTAATCACACCCTTTTATCTCTCCCCATCCACTGCCCCCTTGTCTAGCTCCTCCTTTTTCATTTCTTTCTCTTTTGATTCCCTTCTCACTTCCCTCTTCATTATCCCTCATCTTTTCTCCTTTCTCATTCGCTTCGGGCTTTCTCTGATCTTCACTCTTTTCCATCTTACTCTTTTATCTGCTGTCCCATTTTCTCTCCCCGTTGGCTTCTTCTCCCCCCTCTATCATTGGCTCGCTCTTTTTTTTGCTTTCCATTGCCTTATTTCCGTCATGCCCATTATCTTCACTTCACAAGTTGTGGCAGTTTTTGATCTTTAAAGACTGGTTGTATATTTGCTTTAATGGTATGGGAGACTACATGGATTTCAGCTTACTACAGACAATGTTTGTTGTGATATCAGGGAATTCAGCAGCAAAAAAGGCCCATCAGACAATAAATCAGGTCTACAAACAGCCCAAATAATGTCCCAAACACCCTGGCCTGTCAGACCACTGTTGGCCAATGCCTAATTTCCCAGTAGGACATTCGAGACTGTAAACACCCATTTACTCTAGGTCAGTGGCCTTCAAACTTTGTTGTGTCGTGCCCCAACGCAGTGCAAAAAAAAATTATTGCCCCCCCTTTTTTTACAATTAGTCTAATAACTTGTCAATTTTTACATTTGTGTAGACTTATCTAAACATTGCAGTTGAGTTCTGTTACAGATTTAAAAATGCAATCAAATACATTGTGCCAAACATACTATTATGGTCAGGCAGGCCTTACTAATGTGTTAATGTATCCACAGTGTGATTAATGAGGGGGTGAGGGTTTTGAAGAGTATTTGGAGTCCCTTTCGATTTGACACATTCTCCATACTAGGATATAAATGACAAAACATGTTAGCAATGGCCCATTACAGAGCAGTTTACTGCTGCTCATTTTATTCAGTGTTAGACCTGGTGTCCTTGGCTTGGTCTCCTCTGTCTTTTTTGCCTCTGCTTCCTATGTTTTGACTGTGTGCTGGACTCTGCTTTTGCTGTTTTTGATACTCTGGGCACTTTATCAATGCTGACCAGTGCTAAAGTGCAAGTGCTTCTGTGTAAATTGTATGTGTAATTGGCTTTTCCATGATTGGCATATTTGATTTACTAGTAAGTCCCTAGTAAAGTACACTAGAGCTGCCCAGGGCCTGTAACCCAAATACTGCTAATGGGCCTGCAGCACTGGTTGTGCCACCCACATTAGTAGCCCTGAAAACATGGCTCAGACCTGCCACTGCAGTGTCTGTGTGTGCCGTTTAAACTGCCAATTTGACCTGGCAAGTGCACCCACTTGCCAGGCCTAAAACTTCCCTTTTTATACATATAAGGCCCCCTTAAGGAAGACCCTAGGGAGCCTAATGGGCAGGGTGCAGTGTAAGTGAAAGGTGGGACATTTACTGATGTGTTTTACTAACTAACTGTGAAATACTGCCAGATTTGGTTTTCACTGTTGCAAGGCCTATCTCTCTCATAGGTTAACATGGTGGCTGCCTTTAAATATCCTTAAAGTGCAGTTTCCCTTTGAGAGCAGATAAAGATGAGGAGTTTGGGGTCTCTGAACACACAATTTAAAAATACATCTTTTAGTGAAGGTGGTTTTTATATTGTTAGTTTGAAAATACCACTTTTGGAAAGTGGCCATTTTCTTGCTTAAACTATTCTGTGACTCTGGCTGCTTGTGTATTCCCTGTCTGGGTCAGACTGACAGTTGGGCTGTTTATGAATCCCCTCCAGACAGTGACACAAAAGCAGCTTGGGTGTAACCTGCCTGTCCTGCTGAGCCATCTTAGTCAGAGTGAAAGGAGGAGTGGTCACTTACACCTGAATGGGCTGTGCCCCTCCTCACACAATGCAGTCTCCATTCCCCTGGCCAATGCAGGATCTGGTGAACAAAAGAGACTTTCCTTTGAAGTTTTCATACTTCAAAGGCAAAAAGGAGGCTATAACCCCAGACTTTTAGATCACTTCTGGAACAAAGAGAAACCTCTGGCAAGGAGAAGAGCTGAAGAGCTGGAAGAGCAGTACTGCTCCTTTGCCTGTGACTGTGCTTTTCTGGGTTTGCCTGCAGTTTCTGCTTCTGCCTGAAGGAGGACAAAGACTGGACTTTGTGGTATTTTCCTGCTTGTGAAGAATCTCCAATGGCTTGAACTGAGCGTGCCTCTTGTGTTGAAGTCTCAGGGCCATCAAAGACTCCTCTGCCACCACTTGGACCCTCTGCTGAGACTCTTGCCCTGCCAAGTGGTGCACTATGCAGTCCCTAGGGGCCTTGAAAGGTGAAGCCTTTTCTGATGCATGCACATCCGTGTGGCTTTATTTTTTTAAGCTAACCAGGTACTTTGTGTGGAATCAACGTTTCTGTTGTTTTCTACGGAATAATTCGAAAATTCCTATCTTGACTTGTGTACAGTGGATTTTTGCCATCTTGGTCTTGTTTGATTTAGATAAATATTACCTATTTTTCTAAACTGGCATGGTGTCCATTCTGTAGTGTGTCCACTGTATTACTGTGTGTTGGTACAAATACTTTACACGTTGCCTCTGAGATAAGCCTGACTGCTTGTGCCAAGCTACCAAGGGGATGAGCAGGGGTTATCCTAGATTTGTATCTCCAGTACCCTGACTATAGTGAAGGTCCCTGCTTGGACAGAATGCAATCTGCCAACCAGAGACCCCATTTCTAACATTGGTGATCAGTGGTGAGGACTGAACTTAATATACAGTGATTAAGTGTACACTACTGTTTTCAGTGCAGACCATTATGTGACCACATACTACTTGTTTTTGATTTTTCTCTTTTTGGACTTTTCTGCTTCCATTTTTGGTGTGATTTTTTAACTCTCTTGGGAACTCTCTGAACTACTTTGGAACTTAGCATTTTTGAATGAACCTTGCCAGCATGTCTCACTCTGGAGATGCACCAGCTGTAGCTGTTTTTGAGTTGGAGAAGCTGGGGAGTTACACAGTTGCTCAACTGAAACAGTTCTGTAAGGATCTTGCCTGTCCCATTAAGAGCTCCACCAGGAAGGAGGAGCTGGGAAAGGCACTGAGGGCTTGGGTGACAGCCAAGGAGGCTGGGGGGACACAGAGGAGGAGGAGGGTGAGGAAGTGCAGAGTAATCCAGTTAGTGTAGTGGATGTGCCTGTTCTGCCTGGGAGAGGGTCTCCAGGGCAGGTAGCAGTGTATCAGCCAAGGGTCTGACTCCTGAGGAGTTACAGGAGAGACAGGCAGAGAGGGTGCACCTAATTGAATTAGAAGGCTTAAGATGGAAGAAAGGAGGCTGCCATTGAAGAGAGAAAGATGTTCTTGGCTCATGAGCTCAGCTTAAGGGAGCTGGATCAGAGGAGCCAGTCTAGCAGAGATGGTACCTCAGTGCAGCCTGAGAGGAGGGTACACATTTCAAAGGACTTGGTAAAGGTTTACAAGAGGGAGGATGATATCTACTTGTGGTTTAAGGGGTATGAGTCAGCTCTCCACATAAACATGGTATCTGAAGCACATTGGGGGGGCGGGCCTATAGAAGCGTTTGAGGTAGAGGGGAGGGACACTCTGACATCCTTAGGGGATCCTCAGGGACTCACTTACTCTATTATGAAGGTGGCCTGCAGTTGCTGCTTCTGCCTGAAAGAGGACAAAGACTGGACTTTGTGGAATATTCCTGCTTGAGAAGAATCTCCAACGGCTTGAACTGAGCTTGCCTCCTGTGTTAAAGCCTCAGGACCATCAAAGACTTTTTCTGCCAGCACCTGGACTCTCTACTGAGACTCCTGCCCTGCTAAGTGTTGCCCTATCCAGTCCCTGGGCCCTTGAAAGGTGAAGCTGGTAGAAAAAGGATGAAAATCCATGCACAGGAAGCCGTGCAGGGAATATTTTGATGCACCACCTGCTTCGCAGCTGGGAGATCGTGCATCGTGGCTAGAGAAACTACGCAAACACCCGCTTGCGGCTTCTAATAATGACGCATACCCCACACAGCGCGGTTTTCCAACGCTGTGCAACCAGATTTCTCATGCATCGTCACTGGCTGTCAAAGTCATCGTGAACCTGCATGGATCCAAGGTACCCTGTCCGAAAATCAACACATCGCTCTTTTGTGGGGGAAAGAAATGATGCATTGCCTACCCGTCTGGAGAAGGAACAATGCAGGGCCTCACTTCTGAGTAAGGAATCGACGCATCGCGGATCTTTCCGATGCACGCTCGCACGTGCGGTTTTAATTTTGACGCTAAACGTACTTTGTGTAGAATCAACTTTTCCATTGTTTTCTATGGAGTAAGACTCTTTTTACTTTGAAAAGTCCTATCTTGACTTGTGTATGTTGGATTTTTGCCATTTTGGTCTTGTTTGATTTAAATAAATATTACCTATTTTTCTAAACTGATGTGGTGACCATTTTGTAGTGTTTCCACTGTATTACTGTGTATGTTAGTACAAATACTTTACACATTGCTTCTGAAATAAGCCTGACTGCTTGTGCCAAGCTACCAATGGAGTGAGCAGTGATCTTAGGTGTGCATCACCATTAGCCTGACTAGAGTGAGGGTCCCTGCTTGGATAGAGTGCAAACTGACTACCAACTGTAGACCCCATTTCCAACATTCAACTTAAAACAAAACCCTGTTATAAGCATAATGCTTCTTTTGGTCAGAGCCTTGCATCTCCCTGGGATCACTTGAGGCCCCCATTGGGGGAGGGTGGCACCTCCCAGTTTGAAGACCCCTGATCTAGATCATCCCCCTTATCTTCAATTATTTTCATTATTCCATTTGTCATTCTCCTTTCTGAACATTTCTTTTCTTAGCTCTGACTGCATGCAGAATTCTGCACACCTCTTTTCTCTTCATTTCTCTAGATCACCCCCCTTTTCTTGTTTGCTCTCTCACCCCCATTATCCTACCATCTCTTCTAGCTCCTTTTTCTGCCCCCTCTCTTCCATTTTTTCTATCTGGATCTTCCTCTAAGTTTTTCTCAATTCTTTCTTTCCCATGCATTTATCTGTTCTCCACGAATTTTCACATTTTCATTTATACGCCTTTCACTTTTACACCCCCCTTTTATTCCCCGTCCCTTCTCCCCTTTTCTCCTTACCTTGTCACTTTCTTTCACTTTGTTCCACAAGTCCCTGTTTCCCCCACTGTGTTTTATTTCCCTTTGATGCTTTCTTCATTCATTTCCTCTTCCTTCCACTCTGTCTGACAGCTCTGTATTTGTTCATCTTGTCGTTTATTTACATCACACGTTTGCAACAGCCTATAACCGCTAGAGTAATTTGCTTCACATTCAGTATGAGGCAGATTCTCCTTGTAGATTCCAAGAAAGTCCTTATTCTTTGGGACGCCTTCAACCAGTACTGGTGTTTCTCAACAGTTCTTAGATTTGTTGGAGTTTGTAGCTTGGGTTTCAAATCTGTGTTTGGATTTAACCCCCACCCAGGGCAATACAGCATCCTGTTAGCTTCAAAGCCGGCAAAGCATAAAACATGCACTTGTGGTTAAGTGGCCATTTCACATCCATGTCTCCGTAGGCCGCATTAATTAAACCGTGCAGTGATGCAAACAAGTGGCAAATGCTCGTTTCCACTACCTGCTTTAAAAGAACTTGAACAAGCACATTGTGGAACGATTGTAACAATGTACGATACCTATTTTTCTCAATAATTAATTTCAATGCTTACATTTTTAGCCTGTCTGCTTTTAATCTTATAGCACTGTGTGCTAGTGATCTACATCTTAAAGCAAAATCGAGTGAAAAGAGAAAATCTAATGCTCTTATTAAATCTTGCATTATCAATAATCACCAAGAAACTAGGGGGCGGATTTATCAGTCTTTCATGCACCGCAGCCCAGGAAGCACCTTGCAGCGCTGCTTGAAAGGGAAAAGGCAGGAATGTGCCATATTTAACATTATACAGTGCCTTCCTACCCTTTCCTTGCGCTGGTGTAATTTTGGTTGCCTAGTGCCAATGCAGACCCCCTTGTGCCCTTATGCAAGGGTGCCTGCGTTGTAGGCAGGATTGTTTTTGTGCAGGAAAGTGCACAAAACAATCATCAGAGGCATTTTCCTCTTTCTAAATAGGCTGCTTAGAGAAAGGAAACAATGATGAGAAATAAATGTATTTCTCCTTGTTGCACCTCTCCTGGAAAGGCATAGCATTTTGACGTACTTCCAGGTTTACCAGTCTTGGTAAATCTAGGAATGTGCCAATATCCGTAGGTGAATGAGTAGTTGCTAAAGTTGCCCTAAGTGGGAAGGGTATGCACAGACGTGGGTCCCTTCCTCACTGTGCCACTGAATTCAAGCTAGCCTGGCTGATGAAGGGTGATACCCTGAAACCGGTCCCAGGATGCTTGTTTCAGGTCCAAGGAAGACCTGGCCTGGAAGTTTGGGCTGGACTGTTCCCATGAGGAACAGGGTCAAGACTGATTTGCGTATGGCTGGGTCCAAACTGGGGTGACATGGTGAGTAAAAGAACGAGGGATTAAACCCAGATCTGTGACTGGGGGTGAGTGTTTGCATTGTTCAGCACTCTGTCCATCATCCTTTTGTGTTGGTAATACCCACGCTCCACCCATGGAACGCTCTCCTGGGGCAGAATAACGCAGCGGTTTGCTCTGCGTTACATTACTCTGGATTTATCAAGCCATGTCTTGCCATCTGACTTAGTAGTTGCATCCCATTGCATGGCACAGGGGCGATGCAACTCAATGATAAATATGCCCAGGGTTTTTGTTTGAGAGTGTCTGGTTGGGTTGTAAAACCTATCATATCATTCACTGTATGGTTCTTTTAACGGTTTTAGCTCTTATCCACTAACATCTATAGTCTAGAGATTTGATTATTCATTCTTACCGGAGGCATTCTTGAAGGAGGGTGATAGAGTATATTTAAACATTGTTTACTAAGCCTTACTCCTTTTTCTAATGCTTGCCACAGAATTGTGTCCTATGCTGAAAGTGAATAGCCCCTCCCAATAGTTTTCCCGCACTCTTGAGCTGGAAGGTTGTCTCTGTGAGTTAAACGTTCGCTATCGAAAGATGCAGTGATCTACCTGTCACGAGTCCAAATCCTGCTAAGGCTGACTCAGTAGCGTATTGAAAAATTGTGTTCCTACTAGAAGGTTATCTATCAGCTCTTATAAGTGACAAAAGAACAGTATTAAATGCTGTCTAAAAATACAACTTATTTTAGGTCTCACCTAGCTGTCTCGTGTTCAAAAGACCTGTTGACAATATCAAAGCTTTTTGAACTTTCTTGTCAAGCACGTTTGCTTGCATCTTTTTCTTTGGCTTTCCTTCCTCTTATGTGTCTTTCCCTTGGAACATAACTTCTTTACCATTTTGATTGGATGGTGGGGTCATTTTTTTGAGGACCAACAGGTGTCATTTGGTAGCTGGCTGCTTCTTTAAAAATTAAAAAATTTAAAAAAAAAAAAAAACGCTTTCATGCACATTTATTTCATGTTTCTGTTTATCACACCATGGCGTCTAACATCTTGGAACTATATATGTAAAGCCATCATCACTCTTGGCTGCTACTGCACAAAAATGCCGACGTGCGTGAATGCATAGTTTCACTTTGTTCGTTCTATTTTTTTTTACCGATGGCATACGGCATCGGCCAAAAAACATTTATTTTCCACAATGGCACACAGAAGATCTGCAGAAAGCATTGTCAAAGCAAATACATCCAAAAGGCGAGACCCATTGACTTTGCTAATGCTTGTTTGCATTTGTTTTTCTGTGTGTTTTTTCCTGACCCTCAGGCAGGAAGTGTTAGGAGGATACTGAGGGCAGGAACGCTTGTTAGAAGCCACTTCAATAAATGTTGTCCTTCTCAGCAGGCAGTACTCTGCTTGGCCGCTACCGCCTATCTTGGTTATCTCAGATCTCGGCTCGACCAGATTTTTAAAGAAGTTTCTTTTTACCGCACGTGTCCTGCGACGCGCTCTTCTCTAGCGCCACAAAGGCAGCGGAGGCAGGCTTTTCATTGCTAGGCCCCCGCGTCTCCTGGCAGGAAGCTGGCCATCGAGGCGGGCTTCCTGCGATTATGCCTTCATAACAGCTTTTCTTCTTGATTTAGGTGTTGTGAGCTGGCTAAAAATACGCATTGACACTTAAAAGGGACCTTTATTGTTTTCCAAATCTGTGAAGAATTGCTTTTTTGTTGCGTTGTTCGTTGCAGGGTCAGACTGGAGCCATTTTATTGTTGTTAAAATTAGATCTGGGGCTATATTTGCAGGCGTTGGCCGCTTGCCCTGGCTTTCACTAATCAGACCAGGAAGTGGAGGCCTGTCAGCCTTTGGGTGAGAAATGAAGACTGCTTGTCCACCTCATTACACGAGGTACACACTGTGGAGCGCTCGCGTTCTAATAGTCGGCCAATCTCCCTTTTGCCTCCATCCTTTTTTCTTGATCTGCCAAAGTGCATTGTGGTGGCAAGCGCTATACAGATGCATGTATTATAAAATAACATTACATAAAGCTTCCTGTGAATGCCCTATAAGAAGCTCTCGGCGCATCCAAATATTCCCCTCCGTGGCACTTTGTTTTACCTTTATCTATAGAAGTCCGGGTCTCCATTTGGCGCCTTAGAGTAATCATTGTATCACAGAGCAACCTTACATTGGTCCATGTTTTTCATTCTTCTCACACTGCCCTTGTCCTCCCTTGACCATTGCCGCATTATCTGCTGCGTTTATATGGGGTATTTATATAGTACTGGCAAGGCAGGCAGAAAAGCGCATCAGCAATACAAGGTAGGCATGTGAGGTTATACTTTGCATGTGTGTTCCTATTTACTAAAGATGTATAGCAACAGTTGAAACCTGTTCATAGAGATCTGCACACCTGCCAGACTCTCAGTGGGCTTTTTCATGCCGTTTAAATTCTCCAGGAAGCCTGTGTCATGAGTATTGCTTTACCACATTTCTGCCATTGTTATGACCCTGTGTGGATCTCCACTGTTCAGAAGATCCTTTCCACATCCTTCTGTCTATCTCTTTGACTGAAGTCATGATGCACTGGTACCTTTTTGTTGCGGCTCTGCAACAATGATTCTGTTCTGTGTGTGTTTTGTAAGGGTTCTGCTCTGTTTAACAGGGGTCATCTGTGTGCGTGTCTGTGGTTACTTGGAGTCAGATGTGTTTTTGTTTGGGCGAGTGAGCCTTTGGATTCTGCAAGGATGAAAAGATTGTCAATTTCTGACAGGTTTGGGAGGGCCACCTCGGTGCCAACTATATTCCTCTGGTGCTGTGTTTTGTCCACAGTGGTGCAGGTGGACTAACTAATAGTACATGTTGTCCCTATAAATTTTGATATGTGTGAGGAGTGTGGTGTACTGCTCAGGACACTATTTCCAACTGCATGGCTTGGTTGCTCTGTTGTGCGCAGGAGAGCATGGAAGGTCTATGTAACATTTTCTGTTGTCTGTTAATGAAAAAGGTTATAGAATGGGCTTTACCTTTGTGCACCCTTTCATCACTAAAATTTTGGGTTTGGTTCTTGTTTAACAAAAGCATTTTATTATGCCTCAACCACACTTGACAATCATGGACTAGTATGCCTCAAAATAAATGAATCACAGACCATCAGCATACAAAGGCAGGCATCTTTTAAAGACTCCAGTTATCCCAGACTGACATCTCATAATCAGGGTAACATGAACCAACATCTTTCAAAGATGTTTAGCTATCACATCCAGGCATGTATCAACCATGTTTACCAGTCACATATTGGCATTTCTCAAAGTTGTCTCTATATATGGTTGTATAACACTATAGATCAGTGATACCAGCTTTCGATTATATCACATCCAGTACATCACACACCACTACAATGCCGTGGTAAATACATTATTATTAATTTTACCTGTACACGCTCCACCTAACCCTGATTACCATTGTAGTCCCTTATTATACTTGACTATGCTTCTCTTGCGATATAGTGGTGTGACGATGTAGTGAATGCAATATAATTGACATGCGATATAATACATGCATGTATTAGGTATAAATCCTCAATGTCATACATCAATATTATCCAATTTCCCTAAGGGAAATGTTTTGCAGATGGAGCCAAAGACACTTTCTCTTTTTTTCCTTACAAGAACCACTTTCTGATCAGAATGTATACAGGTGCCACTCTGACTTTCATTCAGGAGCATGAAGCCAGCATCAGGAGGTTAATAGTAAATAGTTTTGAAAGTCCTGTAAGCTTTCTGTAGTTTAGATCCTTGCCTGTCCTGCTGACCCTCAATACAAAATAATGTGTTGAGAGACTAATGGGTGGAACAAAGGCAGTGCATAATTTGAGCCACTGGTTACAGGTGGAACCCACTTGCACTCATTTTTGGGGACCGATAGTTATGTTTCTATGTCAGATTTTGACTCAGAGTGAGACTGAGAAAAGAAAATAAGGGGAAAAGAAGGAGGAAGACTGGCAAAGAGAGAATGCAGGGATATAAAATCACCCACAAGAGTGTAATACATGGGCAAGGGGTATCTGGCAGTGGATAAAAGAATCGCAAAGTGGAATTATAACTAGGTATCCGGTAGGCGGCATGCCTCCCATGCCTTT
Source organism: Pleurodeles waltl (assembly GCF_031143425.1). Classification (NCBI taxonomy): domain Eukaryota; kingdom Metazoa; phylum Chordata; class Amphibia; order Caudata; family Salamandridae; genus Pleurodeles; species Pleurodeles waltl. The sequence goes on from NC_090450.1 coordinate 789,900,670, forward strand.
TGCTATATATATCAACGTCCATGGGCATTTGCACATTCCAAGTTCTCAATTCTCATGAATATATTACCACTGCAGTCCCACTTGAAATTTTCCAAATAATAATTTTCAAGTTGGTTGGAGGCAGTGAGAAAGAAAGGCCTTTGAAAGTAGTGCTAGTAAGTATTGCTGTAGCCAAAGAATCTGTTGCAGACGAGCAGTCTGCACACTTCTCCCTCTCCACCCATGCAGAGTGACGTTCAAGGAACAGGCACAATGGAGGATCCTGCTCCCTGCCGCTCCCATCAGGAGCCGGCTACACGCGCGCCTCACAATAGCTATTCTTTGGAGTCACACTTTCCTTCTTCCAGGGTGTTGGCAGCCACAAAGGTCAAGAAAGGAAAAAGTCCCTTGTGCGACTCAGAGACTTCTGACCTAATCACAGCTTGGGGGGGGGGAGGGGGGGAGGAGGGAGGAGGTGTGGGCGTTATCTCATACACAATTCACAAACTCTCACGGGCTCAGTAAGAGAGGAAGGGTCTCTTTATCCAACACCTTATCAGTTTTAGGTCTGGCCTATCTTGGCGGCTTAGATTTTTCCCAAACACATCATTTTACAAATGCATACATAAATACACACTTATAGAAATTTTTGGTGACCCCTCTTCATCTACCAGTCTGGAAAAGTGATTTTTCACATTTTGCTTCCGTTCCCACAACAGCATTTCAGGAAGAAGAAGCGGGTTAGTCTTTTCATCTATTGCTATCTTGCACTGTGAGTGTTACCATTTTCCTGATCACAGTCACACAAAAAAGTGGTGCACTTCACTGCCAGGTCTTGAGCACCTGGAATGCTGGACGTGTACTTTATTTGTATATTTTTTATATGCTTATTAATTTCTTTTAATATTGTATATGTTTGCAAAAATAAATAAATACACACATGTCACGAATGCCGAGGCAAAACCAGTTGGTTTATTCGTTCCTGCATTCATTGCATTGAATTTCGAGTTTAGCAATGACATGTATATTGGTGATTTGCTAAATATCACTGGTTCGGTATTCCCTCCCTTGCTTCAGAGAATAACTTCCTTTTACATTTGGCAAAATAGAGTGAATGCGATAACTTAAATTGCTGTCCAACCAAGGAGGGATGTGAACGTTTTTCTTCTACTTAATGTGGTTTCTCAAATGCACCCGATATTTCTGGACGAGTAGGATGGCTTCCTCCTCTCATCAACTATGAAGTGGTGAGTGAGGATAGAGTTATAAACCAAGGAGGTGTAGGAAAGGTCAGTTGACATCCCTTGATGGTGTGTCAGTTGGCCAGTATTCCCTTTCCTTGTGTGCATCAAGGCTCAAAAAGGGAATACTGGCCTCATACACCATAGAGGGCCGAAACCATATGCCATGAAGGTTTTGGAACATTAAGGATAAGTATAAGACTTCTGATGGAAAGTCTGTGGTGAGTGGAGTGCTCGTACATCTTGGGTAGGCAAGAGGGACAGACATGGCACCTAATTTTTTACTTTGGCGCCCTCTCATGCACATGGAGAAGTAGATATGGATGGCTTTAAACACCCCTGTCAGGTGAGAGGAGGTGCTCTTGGACATCAGTCACTGGTAGTAGGCTGGTGTTTCATACATTTCAGAGAGAGCTGCATGTTGACTTATGCAAAGAAGTTTGGAAGTGTACATATACACATCCATAAAGTGTAGTGGGTGTTCTCTCTTCTACACTAGTGTTTCTTAACCTGGGATATGAGCAACCCGGAGCATCTATGACCCCTAATCAGGGGGCTCATAACTGTTTAGAAAATTAGATAATATTAGCAGATTATTAAAATGTATATATATTCATTGAAAATGTTTAAATGTTCTTGTGTGTAAAGGTGGCCTCAGTTGAAGCACTGGTATGCGCCGTCAAAAAGAGAGAATGCATTAAGAGCAAAATTGGCAAAGTGATATGTTAGAGTCTAGCATATTGCTTCATCTTCTAGAAATAAAATCTTATTTTGAAAAGCTACAACTTTCCCATTCAAATTAAAACGTATTTTCTGTATATTTTTTGTTTCTGAATTGTATGAAATATTTCATAATTTACTTAATTGATGTAAACATTTTTCTCAATTTTTATGTTCTCTATTTTTGTGATGGGCCCTTGCAATTCCCCTATGATGAAGTATGGGCACTTGCAATTCCCTCATGGATGAGTAAGAGGCTGCTGCATTTATTAACAATAAAGTTGGATTAAGGACTTCATCTACTGTGGTGCCAAAGAGCATGGGATGATATCTCTCATCGACCATGAAGGCATAGGTTGTCGTTTTCCTTCATCCACTATGAAAGGTGCTGGTTGTCTTTTCCCATTGTACCATAGAAAGGTGAAGTATGCTGGTTTGCAAACCTCTGGGGCCTGGATGCTCTTTAATAGATCCTGAAGATGTGCTTTCTCAAACACCTCGGAGGAGTACTGAAGGCAGTTCAAACTGGTGAGTGACAGAAAAATGTGCACTTCGTCATACTGTATGCTATTATAAAGTAAGAGTAAGTAATCACTACTATCTTAAATCAATGGATAGTTTGAGGTTAGCGTTTATCAGTTTCTTTTTTGCAATAAACTGGATCTTCCTCTGATAGAGCACTGGGGAGAGTTTGATATAGATATTGAATAGAGAGAGGTTGCCATTTCAGGGTGCCAATGTTATCCCACAGCCTAGCTCTGAAACACTCTCCATAACTTTCAGTGATAGCCATGGGATGCACAAAAATGTAATATGCCCCAGCTTATCTTCACAGACTCCTTCATCTCCCTATAAACTTTGGCAAATTCTCCTCAGTGTTTCTTCGCTTGTGAGTTCACAATATTTTCTAGTCTAAAAGTGGAGGTGGTGATTTCCCTTAATCTGGTCAAACATTTTTAATATTTCTCTTTCTCCTTATTGAAGGTTCGGGAGCCACACATTTATTCTTAGTGATAGAGGAAATTTCACTTGGTGCTAGCCAACAGTCTTCTAACAGATTTCAGTGACTTTACAATTTTTATAAATGCAATTATTATTCAAGCCCCTTTTGTGATGTATATTAGGCTTAGGCAGTATGAGACAATAACGCATGAGTTGATACACTACACTATCTATGATCAAATTAATTATAGTCAGTAATGGGGTTATGGAAACACATTTTTGATGGGCAATGGATGAAATCTTGGGAATGCTGACATACCGTGTTTTCTGAGCTGCACTCCTTCATGCCACACTGTGACATTAGCTGCCTTATTTTTCAGGTAAACACATTTGTAGCCCTGTTACACACTTAGTTGTTTTACTTACCCATCATAACGTGAATTTTCTCCCACTCCCTTGCAAATCTTCAATGTTGAAGTTCTCTGGTGAGATTTCTCCAGCAGACTAAATTTAAGGATCGAAATGGAAATGTGAGTTCTACATAAAACAATATTGATTATCCTCAAATTCAAATCAAGCAACATAGATCCAATGCACACACCCTAAAATAAAGTGATTACAATATCACTTTTAATAAAATCCCAGACTTAGAGGCAAACATTCGGCCTCCATGAAATACAGCACTGCAAAATAAAGATAAAGGAAGAATTGTTTCCAAGATGACCACTTGCATATGACCAAGGGGTCTCTATTTACTAGGTGATTAAATTGGGTGCCGACAGGGACATCTATTGAGCCAAAACGCTTCTGGGTGATTGAGGCTATCCTGCCGCTGATGAGTTTTAGTCCTTGGTCAGGTCTAGACTCCTTCGCCATCCACTACTATCGCGCTGGAATTGCTTGCCTGGGTAGTCTTCCATAGTTCAAGCTAACGCCACCTCTGTGTCATCTGCAGGGCCTTTGTTTGTTTGTTTAATATCTGACGAGGTTTGTTTGCATAAACTAGAACTTATGAAGAGACCCCTTACATTTCTGTCTGTACTCCAGTTTTGGCTCCTTCTTCTTAGTGGTTGAGCCCTTAGGATGGTCAGATCATTGATGGAAGACTCTGAGACAAAGAGAGTAGGGAAAAGATGTGCTGAAAAGGTAAGCTACTATCTTGTGCATTCATTTTTTACGTATACAGAAAGTTCGCAGCTGACCTGCATTCTTGGGACAAATGCTAGTCACACTACATGTGCTAGGAAGGTGTTCTCTGTTTAGAGGAAGCAGAGGATAGGCTGTGGGCTACTGCCAATGGACTGGTCAAGTGACCACTCTGCAAGCCCTGCCGGAAAATATGGAAGCAGTCTCTTGTTTTATCCCTGGCTCCTGTTCCAAATATAGACTCCATTAGCCTTCACATGCAGTTCTTTTTTATGTGAACCAGAGTCTCAAAGAAGAAATCCCCTTTCCTAGACCTCGTGTTTAATACCACTGAAGCCACACGCTGCTCCCAGCTTCTCCTTCAGCGTTTCAGCATAGAACACTGATACCATAGTGCACCTAATTAAAGACGTACAAACAGATACTCCGAGCAAAACACATGCTCACTGCAGTCTTCCCATCTCCAGCCCTCCCCCACTGACTGAATATCTGTTTCAAACAGATTCCTGGCTTTACCTTGAGCAAGGGTCAGTAGGGTAACATTGGCAGATGTCATAGAAGAGATTTAACAGGCAAAGGAAAGGACAGTGGAAAAGGGCAACCACAGATAAATAGGGGCTTATTTACAAGCCACTTGTGCCGCCGTAGCATCACTTTTATTTACGCTGCAGTGGTGCAAGCAGTCCCCTACACTGCACCACATTATACCTGCGCCAGGTATAATGTATGCAGGGTAGCCATTCCCACGTTAAAGGCCACGCAGAACTGGTGCAGTGAAATTTAGTACATTTTTCCTTCTGTGATTGATATAGATTAGATGTATGTTACCAAACAGTAGTGGAAGTGTGACTTGCAAAGGAAGTGGAGTAGGAAGGAAGGGAAACTGTGGTTGTGAGTTTAGGAAGGAGTGGGTGGATGGTCAGGTGTTTGAAGGAGACACAAAAGCGTGTAGGGGCAGAATAGCGGTGCCCACGTGAAACGGACTACAGTCGGGTTGCTTTCCAGCTCCACAGGAACACAAGAGGAAGTATTACTTTCAAAGAAAAAATCAGGTACAGATATAACATTGTTATGTTAATATTTGATGAAACATTGCTGTTACCTGGAAGCAGGTCCTTGCAGGAACCCACTCTAATGAGTACAGGTCTGGAATATTCGAAGAGCAGGATCTTCAGGGATTTCCTAAAATTCAGATGGAGTTTTGTCTGAAATCTATATGGAGGGCATTCGGTGTTTAGCAGCCAGCATCCGAAATAATGACCTGCTTTCTCTTTTATAGAAGTGATTCTTAACCTTTTGACTTCTGTGAACCCCCACTGAATCACTAGTGTCTTTTGGGACACCTTACTCCATGCTCCACCTCACACTTCAGACTTATGAGAATAAGTGTATTTTGGGTTATCTTACTCCATTTGATGCTTTACCTCAGACCCCAGACTTATGAGATGAACTATCTTTAGTGAGGTTTTACCCCATGCTCTGCTTTGAAAACCAGACTTATGAGATGAAGTTCGGGATGGAATTTGACCAGCTAGTGATCATCCAAACATGAGAGAATGTAATGTCTCGTGTAGGACAGGTAAATTCGGTTGTAAATAGTAGTGGAACTATTTAAAAGTAAACGATTAAAGTAGTCGAACTCAGTTCCGACTGCCACCCTGTCACTTCGACCTTTGAAAAGGTGTAAGCATCCTTTAGAGAGCTGGCTGTCAGGTAATTCTCCCCTATGCTCCTGTCCACAGTCCTCTTGTAGTTATTCCTTCATAGTCACTCTGCTCCGGACTCACTTCCATGGCAGATTTTTTCTTCACAGAGAACAGTTTGGAATTGGAACTAAAGAACATGAAAGTGTCATGAAAGATCGTAGAAACGTGTTCCCGCTCTCGAAGGGTGCAGCAATGTGTTTCAATGCTTGTGTCATTGTGGTCAGGCTACAGTAACTGCGTTTAGGAGCATTCTGTCTCCCCGGAATGGCTTATTCATAGGCAGCTGCCTAATACTAACTTCCCACAGGCCCAACGTTGCCCGCACTGACAGCCATGCCACAGGGCAGGCATGTACAGAGTCGAAACAAATGAGTAAATCAACAGAGGGCTAAAGCCACGCTCCACCCACACAGAGAGATCTGGGACCTGTAGACACAATCAACTCTGCCTAATAGTTCTACTAACTAATTATTATCGTCCGGCTTCACCACTGTTAATTTCCATTTCATCAGACTTTTCCAACTGCTGTCTGCTGAGTGGGCTCCGGGATTGGCCCCCTGAGGGTCCCTGCATGGCCTGCTAAGTACCAGACGATTAGCAGCGCCTTCCCAGCCCCTTGTTCTCTGGACCTCTCCAGTTCTGATTGACAGCCAGCTTTCTGAATTATGAAAAAGGGATGAAGGATCTCCTGTCCAGCGCCTGGGCCTTTTTCACTGGAGTTTTGTCTTCCGCCTCCCCCACCCCTCTTTCCATATCTGCACAGGAATGCTTTTACACACACACACACACACAGAAATCTATAATACCCTCAAGTAGCTCTTTTTTTCGCTGTTCTCAGCAGCCATCATTTAGCTCACATCCCCATTCACTAGGCGGCTGGCTCCACACTGTCTGCTGATGAAGAGGATTAGCTAAAGAGGTGACACGGTGGGGGACGGGGAGGGAGTAAGCCCCACTCCCTGCTTGCAAGACTCCTGTCAGTGTGCTTTAAAGCGTGTGCCGCCTCGCGGCCTTAGTTTTTGCAGTAAAAAATGATTTTGGCATTGTTGTTGTATCTCAGATGTCTGCCGAAATTTACAACTGCATACCTGCTAACATTTAAAAAAAAACGGAAGTGGGAAATTTTGGAAAAAAAATCAGGGGAATATATTGTCCCCATTGGCTTATATTGGAACGAAGGCTATTTTAGGCGGAAAACACCTAAATTAAAACCATTATGATTTCAAAAACCGTGAGTCGCCCGCCTGAATCGGGTCTAATAAAATGTATGCACTTGCACAAGGATGCACTATACACCGGTGAACGGCCACATTCGGCGACATCAAGGTAGGACACCTCTTGACTTACTATTCAGACCTCTGTTATATACTCCTTGCACTCATCTGTAGCTCACAACAGCAATAACTATGGGCAGAGTTGATCACGCTCTGAATGAAACACACTAAGTACAACTCATAGGATGATGGAGCTTTCAGATGGGGGGGCTTCAGGGAGGGGTGCTACAGGGCCGTAGGCAGTACAGTACCCAATGAGTGGGGAAGCTGGCTAACATTTTACTGTATAATGACATGGTGTCAGCACCACTACTGAGAAAATGGTAGCTGTACATTTGTTTACAGTGTGTTTAGTTTTGGATGGAAAGCTTAGGCTAAGACAATGTACTCAACCTCCAAAAGACTTAAGTACCTGGGGCTCCGGCTTCTGAGAAACTGAAATTTCATACATAAGTGCCTAGGATCATTTGTTCTCTTTTTGCTTTTCATCAGTTCCTTTAGCTTATTCACCTGCATTGATTCAGTTATCAAACAACTGTATCAAAAATAGTTACTTATTGTGTGTGTTAGAAATGTATGTTCAGTTTATTTTACATATAGCACCCAGGCATCCATTTGATATATGTTACAGTATTTATATTATTGGAATTTGTATAGCACATACTTCACCATTGCTAACGCCTCCTAGAACTACTGGTAGTGTGATGCCTTCCTAACTATTTTCCAATGTTATTGTGGCAGGTGGAAGTCAAACACAAATAGTGATGATCCATTATGTGTTCTATGCTCTGACTCTATTCTCTGGAGCTGGCTGTGTCTCATAAAGTGCTTAATTTGAGCAGTTGCTGGTGGGGGCTACCCGCACTTATTTTTGGGGACCAGCACTTATTTTTCCTCATCAGACATTTCTGAGAGGAAAACACGCGAAACCTGAAGGTGGAGGAAGAGAAAGAAAATCCGCCACCAAGGGAGAAAGCAGAAATCTGCAAGAGTGAGATAAAAGGGGCAGGGAGTGTCTGGTAGCGAATTAAAGAGGTCTGAAGCGGATTCAAGACTCTTTACCATCAGTATTAGGCAAACTGACAAATTGTAGTGCTGGCCACAGATGTCTGAGCAGCGCTTTGCATGCCAGCACTTATTATTTTACAAATAAAGCACAGCTTATTCATTGAGCTGTGAATGTCTGATTTTACTATAGGGACTAGGGGCCAGATTTATAAAGTTTTTGTTTTTCAAAATTGACACAAACCTCCACTAACAGTTTTTTTAATCACATTTTCTTTCCAGTGCAAAAGTTGTTTTGCGCTAGGAGGTTGCCTAAAGGTAACGCAAAGCAGCACAAAGCCCTGTTTGCATTACTCTGCGTCAGAGGGACATTGCATGGGTGGTACATGGGTGCTTCCATGCTACAACTCATGCTTTTTGATGCAAAACCCTATCTATTTACAAAAGTATACAAGGTTTTACTCCACAATATAATGATCTTTTGAATCAGGGGTTAAAAGGAGAAATACTAATGACTTCTTGAAGGGATTGTGAAGGCTGATTTAGGAATACATTATCATTGATTTAGTTGTTAGCACATTTGCTTGTTTTCTATTTGTCTGCTTTATTTGCTTTTAACTGCCTAACATGTCTTTGTCCCTCCCTTAGAGCACAGGGGCAGCTCCTCCGCTATGGCGGAGGATCATGGCCCCTCCACCTGCAGCAGCAGCTGCAAAACGTTTACATTAAAAAGATAATAAACTATGTTTATTATGTTTTTACTGCAAAAGGGGCGGGGCCACAGACGTGACAGGGACTGAGGGGGAGTGCACAGCACTCTCCCTCAGTGTGCATGTATGTTTGGCCGGCCGTCTCGGGCCAGCAAACATACATGCGCATTAGGCTCTGTCAACCAGGCAATGGATTGCCGGATTGGAGAGAGCAGGCAGAGGCTCCCTCTCTGCCTCAGAGCACCCAGTTAGGGCACTCCGTCCAATCCTAGCGCTGTTTTCATGTTGCCAGCAGCATGAAAGCAGCGGTAGGATTGGATGCAGGGCAGGCGGGGAGCCTGAGCCTGTTCCTGCAGATGAGAAGCGGTTTGGAGGTGGTGCGGCGAAACAAGTAAGTTTTTAAAAAAAAGTATTTATTTTTTCGGTTGTGCCCCCCCATGCCACGCCGACCGCCCCTTCTCCCTCCCGCGAGCTGCAACTGGTAGATCATAGCCTGCTTACTGTATTCTCCCACATGAGCTGGCTTTCAAAGCCTATTTACCGTATTCTTCCACAAGAGCTGGATTTCTGTTAACAGCCCATTACATTTTGTTTATATTTTGTCACATTTGCTGTGCATTCAAAGACAGAGGTCAAATGTCAGGCTCTGTCATCCAAGGGAACTTGATGCTCACTTTTCTTTCCCAGACTTCAAAGTGAGAGGATTTATCTGACATTCTGGGGGTGTGAAATGAAAAGCTTTTTTCTAACACAGAACACAATATACATGTCTTTCAATGAACATTTCAGAATATATCGGGATTAGGAAAGCACAAATGAAGCACATTTTGTTTTGTAATTCTGAAGTGTGGTGGAAACAAATATTTTAACAAAATCAAGACAAATTAATATAATAGGTGACAACCATTTACACACATTTCCGTTTGTGTGCTGTATAACTTTATCAGTAAAACTGTATGTCTGTGAAAATATAATGGTCATTTCAATTGAAAATGTGTTGTCTGTATTGGCAGTGCACTACCACACCATACATACTTCACACTATGGGGGTCATTCTGACCCTGGCGGTCATGGACCGCCAGGGCCAACGACCGCGGAAGCACCGCCAACAGGCTGGCGGTGCTTCCATGGGCATTCTGACCGCGGCGGTACAGCCGCGGTCAGAAACGGACACCGCCGGTTTCCCGCTGCCCCAGGGAATCCTCCACGGCGGATTCCGACCCCCTTCCCGCCAGCCTGGTTCTGGCGGTTTTCACCGCCAGAACCTGGCTGGCGGGAACGGGTGTCGTGGGGCCCCTGGGGGCCCCTGCAGTGCCCATGCCATTGGCATGGGCACTGCAGGGGCCCCCTAACAGGGCCCCATAATGATTTTCAGTGTCTGCTTGGCAGACACTGAAAATCGCGACGGGTGCAACTGCACCCGTCGCACACCAGCAACTCCGCCGGCTCCATTCGGAGCCGGCATCCTCGTTGCTGGTGCTTTCCCGCTGGGCGGGCGGGCGGCCTTTTGGCGGTCGCCTGCCAGCCCAGCGGGAAAGGCAGAATGACCGCCGCGGTCTTTTGACCGCGGTGCGGTCTTCTGGCGGCGGAACTTTGGCGGGCGGCCTCCGCCGCCCGCCAAAGTTGTAATGACCCCCTATGACTCTCTGCTCTGTGCCACTTTACACCCCTCCATTTTACACCCCTCCACTGTATGCCACTCCACTCTATGCTGGTCTACTCTATTCCAAACTACTCTACTTCGCTCTTTGCCACTCTACTCTCCTTCACTCTACACCGCTCTATGATACGCCACTCTGCGACACTCCATTCTATGACACTCTATTCTACGACACACTAAACTACTCCAGCCTTCGATACTCTACTCTACACACTCTACTCTACTGTACTCCACTTCACTCTATTCTAGATCACTGTAGGCCACTCTACTCTATGACATTCCAGTCTACCCCACTCTGTGACACTCTACGCAACTCTACTCTATCCCAATCTATGACACTCCACTCTATGCCACTCTATGACATTCCATTATACTTCACTCTACGTCACTTTATACCACTCTAGGCGTCTTCAAGCTACCCCATTTCACTCTATGACATTGTACTCCACTCTACGCTACGCCACTCCACTCCACTCTCTGGAACGCCACTCTATTCCACTCTACACCACTTTACTCCACTCTACACTATGCCACTCCATTCTACCTCACTCCACTCTATGAGACTCTACTTCACTCCTCCCTTCCCTTCTCCACTCCACTCTACACCACTCCACTGTATGACACTCTACTCCATGCCACTCTATGCCACTCCACCCTACAATCATAAAATTATATAAAAGTGTAGGTTTACCTTTGTGAATCAGGGCCTAAGCCTCTCCTCTCCATGCCACTCTACACTACTCTACTCTACACTACTCTACGCCACTCTATGACACCCCACAACGCACTACGCCACTCAACTCTACACCACTGTTCTCCACTCTATGCCACTCTACTCTACTGTACAAGAGTTTACTCCACTTTTTGAGACTTTACTCCACTAAACAACACTCCACTCTGACATTCCACTCCGTGACACTCTATGCCACTTCACTCTATCCTAACCCATTCTACACCTTCCACTCTACCCACTCTACTCTATGCCCCTCCACTATACACCCCTCCACCATAGCCCCTCCAGTCTAGGTTACTCTATGCCACTCTACTCTACTGTATGCCACTCTACACTACTCCACTCCACTCTAAGATAATTCACTCCACTTTAAGATACACCACTCTATTCCACTTTATTCCACTCCATACCAATCCACTCTACAACACTCTACTCTACAACACTCCACAACCTCCTCCTCTACAACCCTCTGCTCTACAACACTCTACAACACTCTACTCCATGCAACTTGACTGTACAACACTCTATGCCACTCCACCGTATGATACTGTACTCTGTTCTATACCACTATGCTCTATAGCACTCCACTCAACTCTACTTCATTCTACAACACATTTTTCACTCTAGGATACTTCACTTCACTCCACACTATGGCAGGCACCCTACGATACTCCACTCTGTGCCCCTCCACTCTATGTCACTCTACTCTGTCACTCCACTCCATTCTACTCCACTCTACCCCATTCTAAGCCACTCCATTCTATGACCTTCTAGTCCCCACCACTCTACACCATCCCACCCTGTGACGCTCTACAACATGCCTACTTAACTCTAGGCCACAATATTCCACTCGGTGCCACTCCACTGTATGCTACTCCACTCTATGGCCCTCATTCTAACCGCGGCGGGCGGCGGTAGCCGCCCGCCATGCGGTAACCGCCATATGGACGCTCCGCGGTCAAAAGACCGCTGGGGCCATTTCAACTTTCCCGCTGGGCCGGCGGACGCTAGCCAAGTTAGCGCCCGCCGGCCCAGCGGGAAAGGGGCCTGCAACACTGAAGCCGGCTCCGAATGGAGCCGGCGGTGTTGCAGGTGTGCGACGGGTGCAGTAGCACCCGTCGCGCTTTTCACTGTCTGCTAGGTAAAAGCCGCCAGAAACAGGGTGGCGGGAAGGGGGTCAGAATCCCCATGGCGGCGCTGCTTGCAGCGCCGCCATGGTGGATTTGGGCAACCGGGGGAAATCCAGTTGGAAACCGCCGGACCCGGTTTTCTGACCGCGGCTTTACCGCTGCGGTCAGAATGGCCCAGGAAGCACCGCCAGCCTGCTGGCGGTGCTTTCGTCACCCGCGGCCCTGGTGGTCTATGACCGCCAGGGTCGGAATGAGGGCCTATGTCTCTACTCCACTCTATGCTACTCCATTCTATGACACTCCACTTTATGGCACTCTAATCTATGCCCTTCTGCTCTAAACCCCTCCACTCTGTACCCCCTTCACTCTGTGACTCTCTGCTCTACGACCCTCCACTCTATACCTCGCCACTCTATATCTCTCTACTCCATGCCCCTCCACTCTATATCACTCCACTCCCACACCACTCTATGACACTTCACTCTACCCCACTCCAATTGACTGTACTCTACTCCACTCTGCGCCTCTCTACAACACTCTATGGACCTGATTCACAAAGTTAAACTTACACTTTCTGATCCTTTTATGTTTGGAGAATAAGCAGTTGTAAAGATACTACTAGTAAAATACATTTGTGAATAGCAAACAATCATAAACTTATACAAAAATGTAAGATTATCTTTGTGAATCAGGCCCATAGCCACTTCACTCCACTGCAATCTACATTACTCTTCTGCACATACCACTTTATGCCATTCTACGACACTCCATGGCACTCTACAACACTCCATGACACTCTACCCTACTATACTTCATTCAATGCCACTTTACACTACTCCACACTACGAGAGTTTACTTCACTCTGTGACACTTTATTCTACTCTTTGATACTCCACTTTATGACACTCTACACTATCCCACTCCACTCTACACCACTCAACTCTACGGTCTTACACCATATGCCCCTCCACTGTACGCCACTCTACACTACTCTACTCCACTCTACAACACTTTTCTCCACACTATAACACTTTACTTCACTCTTCCTATGCCACTCCACTGTACACCACTCCACGGCACTTTACTCTATGCCACTCTGCTCTGTGACACTCCACGACCCTCCACTCTACCCCTCTCCATTGTACAACCGTCTTTACTCAACTCTACATCACTCACTGTACTCCATTATACTCAATGACACACTACTCCACAACCCTCCATTTTACACCACTCCACAACACTCTACGTCACTCCACTCTACACCACTCTACTCCATGCCACCCTACTCTACACCAATAACTTTTTGCCATGCTAAAGAGCAGCCATGCTAGTGTACAAGATAGCTAGAACACATTGGAAAAGACAAAAGCTCTTGTATAGGCAATACCTATTGGCTTTACTTGTAGAAAAGGCCTCCTATGTCACAACCTCCTGCTCACCAGTCTTTATTGCAGCAGGCACAGCGGGGCATCAGTAGAGATGAAAAGAGCGACAGATAGAAAGACAGAAGAAAAACTAGTGGGGGAAAGGGAGCTTAAGATAAAAAGAAATGCGAGAGATTGAAAAGAGGGATTGAAGAGAAACAGAGAAACAGAGAATGGATGAATAGAAAGTATGCCCCTTGGTGTTGAGTACAGCCAGGTACCATGATCGGTAACACAATGTAAATAATGGCTGATCAAGTAAACAGAGTCACAAATCTCATACCACTTGTAGCTTGACTTTGTCACCCACACAAATAAATACATACACAAAGGGAAATTATAAACTTTAGTGATATGTAACTATAATTTAACCACAATCATTTCCTGTGAGTCGCAAGGTAGTTAAAAGTGAGCCCCTTTCATGATTTACCAATATCACCTACTGGTAAGCTGCAGCAACAATGTCCTCTAATGCGTGAGCTTTTGCCACCAGCTAGATGCTTATATCCCACGAATTGCTAAAACATTTCCATACTAAAAGTTGTTTTGAGAGTGACATAGCAATGCTTAAGAAGTGCATTCCAAAGTGCACCCACCACCTTTCACTGCCTTTTTGATGAGGTACTGAAAAGGCATTAAAGTAGGGGAGTAAAACACTGCATATTATTTTTGAGAATTTTCATGAAATTTGATGAACATTTTGGGAAATTACATTTTCAGCATGAAAAGGAGTTTGCCTATAACCTTTTCCATCCAAAGGTATATCTTGCATGAAAAAGTCATGCAAGACAACGCCATGGGACTGGTTTGAGTAGATGTCTCATGGTGAGGCAGATTCTGGGCGAAACAGGCCTCTGTGGGTAAAAATTACGGAAAAATTATGTAATGCTTTTTTTTGAGAAATTTCACATAATTTGAAATTCTGTAATTTTGGTACCATAATTGACATTTTGCCTTGCTTTACCCAAAAGTTTACACTACAAAATGTTCTGTCGTTGGTTAATGGTAACAGTAACAATGGTTGGAGCACATTTTTGCATGGAAATAATAATGTAGCAGTGTTTGCAACAAAAACTGGCAGTTGTTGTTCTATGCTGCTAGAAACCTGACTGTCTGACTTACTTAACTGCTCAGAGCACCTGTCCAGTGGGAGAGTCTCTGGTAGAGGGAAGTGGTTGGTGCCCCAGCAGGGACATTGCAGAATTTTTAGCACTGCCATCGCAGTGTGGTCTTTCAGAAGGGTATGTTTGGATGGGAAAATCAGGCTGTGCAATGCACATAAAAATCACTCAAAATGTCTACACTAAGTTTATCAAAGAGCGTGAGTCAGGATGAAAAAGAGTGGCTCGAGGCACTTTCTCATAGGGCTGCCCTCCATCCACTGTCCCCATAGCCATCCCACGTCTCAGTTTGCACTGTTTCCAGCAGCCTCTCACCGTACCGTTGTTTAACCACATCTTTCTGTTTGGTGAGGTCTCAGCCACAGGCAGAGAAACCCCCCGGTTCACATACTGGCAGCATAGTGCTCATTGCAGAGGAACAGATTTGTGTATTTCATTGGTTTCAAACAGGAACCATCTACCCTACTCCTCTCCACTCCAACCTACTCCAGTCTACCCCACTCCAATCCAATCTCCCACACTTCACCCCACTCTACCCCACTCCATTCCATTCTACCCCGCTCTACTGCAATATACCCCACTAAACCCCAGGCTACCCCAATGTACTCCACTCCATTCTACCCCACTCCACCCCAATCTACCACAATCTAACCCACTGTACCCCAATCTACATCACTCTATCCCCCTATAATTGACCCCAGTCTACTCCAATCCAATCTACCCCATCCTACCCACGCTACCCCACTCCAGTCTACCCCACCCCAATCTACCCCACCCCAAAATAATCCAATGTACCACACTCCAATCTACCCACTCTACCCAACCCCACTCCACTCTACCCGAGTCTACGACACTCCAATCTACCCCAATTTACCCCACTCCAATCTCCCCCACTCTACCTCACTCGACTCTACCCAATCTACCCCACTCCAGTCTACCCCACTCTAATCTACCCCACTCTACCCCACTTAACTCTACCCAATCTACCCCACTCCAATCTACCCCACCCCAGTCTATCCCACCCTACCCCTACTCCACTCTACCTCAATCTACCTCACCACAGTCTACCAAAATCTACCCCACTCTACTCCATTCCACTTTACCCTAACCTACCCCACTTCAACCTACTAAATGCAACTACAATGTACCCCAATCTACCCCACTCTTATACCACTCCAGTCTATCCCAATCCATTCCACCCCACTGTGCCGTAATCTACCTCACTCCAATTTACCACACTTTAATTCACTGCAATCTACCTCAATCTACCCCACTCTACCCAACTCCACTCTACCCCAATCTACCTGACCCCAAAATAACCCAGTCTACCCACTCTACCCAACCCCACTCCTCTCTACCCTACTCCACTCTACCCAGTCTACGACACCCCAATCTACCAAACTCTACACCAATCTACCTCACTCCAATCTACCCCTACTCTACCCAATCTTCCCACTCCAATCTACCCCACTCCAATGTACCCTGCTCTACCCCAATCCACCCCACTCCAATCTAGCCTACTCTACCATAATCTACCCCACTCTTATGCCACTCCAGTCTACCCCAATCCACCCATCCCACTGTGCCCCTATCTACCTCACTCCAATTTACCACACTGTAATTCACTGCAATTTACCCCACACTCTACTCTACCCCATCTACCCCATGCCATCCTACCCCAATGTACCCCACTCTACTCACCTCTAACCACTCCACTCTACCCCAAACTAACCCACTCCAATCATCGCCAATCTACCCCACTCCACTCCACTACAATCTACCCTACTCCAATCTTCCACACTCTATTCCAATCTACCGCCCTCCAATCTAACCCACTCTACCACAATCTATACCATTCCAATCTACCCCACTCCACTCTAACCCAGTCTACCGCATTCCAGTCTACCCCAATCTACCCACTCCAATCTACCCCAACCACTCCACCCCGCCCAACCGCAACTAACTTTTAGCCATGCCTAACAGCAGCCACACCGGTTTACAACCTGGCTAAAACACATTGCCAAGCCCAATAGCTCTTTCGTAGGCCCCACTCCAGTCTACGCCATTCTACTCCACTCCAGTCTAACTCACTCTTTCCCATTCCACTCTTCCCCAATCGGCCCCTATCCACTCTACCACAATATACCCCACTGCAATCCTCCCCAGCCTAACCCACTCCAATCTACCCTACTCCAATCTTTTCTACTCCAATCTACTCCATTCAACTACAATCTACCCCAATCTGCTCGAGTCCAATCTATCGCACTCTACCCCAACCTACCCCACTCCACTCTACCACAATTTAGCCCACTCCTCTCTGTCCCACTACAATCTGCTCCACTCCACTCTACCACACTCTACCCACTCCATTCTACCTCAATCTACCCCACTCCATTCTACCCCAATCTATCTCACTCCAGTCTACTTCAATCTATCCTAGTCCACTCCACTACAATCTACTCCAGTCAGCTCCGCTCCAATCTGTCCCACTCCAATCTACTCCACCCCACTTCACTCTACTGCAATCTAGCCCAATCTCCACATTCCAGTCTAGCCCACTCCACTGCACTCCACTCTAGCCCAATCTACCCCACTCCACTCTACCCAATCCACCCCACTCCAATCTACCCCATTCCAGTCTAGCCCACTCCAATCTGCCCTAATCTACCCTACCCTGCTCCACCCCACCCCACCCAATGTCAATGACTTTTACCCATGCTAAACAGCAGCCACACTCATGTACAACATGGCCAAAATCAATTTCCAAACCCAATAGCTCTTATATAGGCTAGACCTATTGACCTTGTCAATGTTTGTTTACTGTAATGCTAGTCTACCAATCACCATCCATCCACTACTGTTGCTGGCTAGTGTAGTCACAATGTAGTTTTAATCTAGTGAACTGGTCAGTGAACTGCTCTGCCTCCGCATAGCTCCACCACTAAGTGGAAGCCCGTCCTGTCTTGAACTCTGACCTCGGTCAGAAGTTCGAGGCCCTCCTCCACCCGCAGGTTTCTGCCTGCGCCTCATGCTGGTGCTTAGTGGGAGAGCTCTGCTCTTCTGCCGGGGTGCCCTCTACCCCTTTTCTGTTTTTTCCTCCTTTTTCTTAGTGTGCTGTCTTTGTTCCTTTTGCTCCTACGCTTTCCTCTTTCTATGCCTCTTTCTCTTTTCTCCTCCTTTTCTCTTTTAGTGTGCTGTCTCTGTACCTTTTTCACTTCTGTGTTTCTTTTCCTTGTTTTTCTCCTCACTCCTCAGGTTCTCCCCGCCGCTGCTGCCCCTGTAGCCCCGCCCCCTCCTCACTCGCTTTCTCCCCCCGCTGCTGCCCCCGCAGCCCGCCCCCAGTTTTTGTGCCGTTCCCGCCTCCCACTGTCCTCTCCTCCCCCTCCTTACTTACGGTGCCTGCTTCGCGGTAGGACGAGCAACCTCACTGTGCTGGTCAGTGAACTGCTGTGCCTCGGCATAGCTCCACCACTAAGTGGAAGTCCGTCCTGTCTTGAACTCTGACCTCTATCAGAAGTTCGATGCCCTCCTCCACCTGCAGGCTTCTGCCTGCGCCTCATCCCTGGTGCCTAGTTTGAAGAACCAGAACCTTATGGGCCTGGCGGCGCAGGGTACGCCTGAAATCTCCTTGGATTCACCTGCCTCAACTAACAGAGACACGGGACACTCTGTCAGGCGTAAAAGATCAGATTTTATTAGCTGCAGCTAGTACAGTTGTCCAAGAAGTACACAAGGTATGTTCTCAGGAGACTGCCACTTTACTTTGTGGCGCACAATCTTATATACCGTATAAAAACCATTTATTAACTACATACACTCCCAGAACACATAGAAAGGAGCCAGTAAGAATAATGTAAAGATAGAACAGAGCCAATAGAAATGTCGGAAAACAAGACAGCACCAATAGAAGGAATTGGAAAACAAAGTATCAAGTGACTTAAGCTTGCCTCCCCTCCAGCTGTGTTTGTCACCCCTCCCTTGAACTAATTCATTAACCGATCCACAACGAAGTTGCATGTGGTGTGATAAGTTTGTGTGCGTTTGGAGGACAGTTGTGAAATGAGAGAATACTAGCAAAGGACAGCGAAGGCCAGACGATAAGATAAGATCGGCGGAGAATAG
Organism: Pleurodeles waltl; assembly: GCF_031143425.1. NCBI lineage: Eukaryota > Metazoa > Chordata > Amphibia > Caudata > Salamandridae > Pleurodeles > Pleurodeles waltl. Next base: position 789,919,583 of record NC_090450.1, read on the forward strand.
TGTGAGCCTACAGATAGTTGAAACAAGGATTAGAAAACCAGACAGGGATTAGTGTACTCGGTCAGACCTTAATACCAGCCTTGTAAAGATAGAGGCAGAAGGCTGTTTTGAACACCATGTTGCAGAATAAGCAGAAAAGGCAGAATGGACTTCGTTCGCTGTGCTGCCTGAGTGAAGGCAACATAAAATGGCGGCGGGCCACAAAATGGCGGGTCGATACGATCGTATTAAAAATCGAATTTCCTCAGACCCTCCTTTTGCCAGAACTCAGGCAAGATACACAAACTCATGTTAATCTGAGTCGATGTCTATGGCCATGAGGTCATCAAGCTGTTGCTGTACCATCATTTTGATATTCTCTGCTCTTTGTGACTTGGGTTTGGGAATACATGCAGTAGCACATAGGTTGCAGATGGCAGGACCGCAGTGCATACAAAGACAACAAGAGAATATAAAAGCTAAAATTATTCCAAAGAATGTCAATACCTTCCAACCCCATTTGGACAGTAATCCCCAAAACCACTCTGAAAAGGACCAATCTCCTTCGTCCTGATGAATCGACTCGGAGATTATGTGTAACTTAGAGATAGCTTGGTATACTGTCGGAGCGTCATTAGGTATGAAAATACAGCAACTTGATCCGATCAATTTGCATACTCCACCACGGTCCGCAAGAACAAAGTCTAAGGCAACACGGTTCTGCAAGGTCATAAGACGATCAGCCTGTAGTTCAGCTGTAATGTTACTTAAAGCTCCTACAGTGATGTCTATGGTGGTTTCTACGACACGAACCAATTGCCTTATATTTCTGCTGTTGGCCATTGGACCCCAGAAGGGAAGAAATCCTTTGAGGAAATCTCCTCCCTCTTGTCCTGCTGTGTCTTTCGAATCCACAATCCCTCTGCCATATCTATTTTTATGATGGTTCGCAGGAGCGGTGTATGTAGGGGGAAGAAGAAAGGCTATATAACAAGTACCAGAGAAATCAGCTGGCAACCATGTATAAGCCCTATCGTGGCAAACGAAGTATGTACCTTGAGATGGTACTAACGGCGGTGAATTCAGGGCTGAATAAACATATGTATGGGAACATAAACTTTCTCTTTGTCCGGTGTTTGGAGTTCTACCATTTATTTGCAGACAGAAATTTCCTTGTTGGGGTATGACCCGTATCGGAGGAGATTTTCCTTGCTCAACCTTATCATTGAGGCTGGAAATGTAATTAGTTATGTTCCAATTGGTATATGCTTTTCTTTCATCTATGGAAGCTTCACTTTTTTCCATGATTTTAGCCATAGCTACCATTCCCTTTATCAATAAACTATGACTGAAATCTGAACCAACACTATGTGAACTGACAGGTTGTTTAATTTTACTTTGATATGCATTATTGAAAATGACAAAATAAGCCCAAGCGGAACCTTCATAGGAGAATGGAAGAACTAAATATGGCATTCCTTTTTCTACCGTATGTGGTATGAGTCCACACACCCAACAGTCAGTTGTATTGATCACTAACTGATGTTGATGTAACAACTGGACGAAGGAATTGTTAAAGTATTCAGTTCTTCTGATGAGTTCATGCTGGGGAAGAGTGTGAAATAGGTGCGGAGAGATAGTAGAAGAAGATGTAGAGGTAGGAGAAGAGACAACTTTTTGCTGCAGAGTAATAATGATCCAGTTTACAGATGCCAAAAGAATACACGACAATATAATGACGCATAGAGCAATACTACAACGACTATATATTTCTTTACAATTATTCTTTACATTTTTACTTTCTCTTTTATGTAATGTAGCCTCCATCTTTCTAAGTGGATGCTCACGGCAATCTTCCTCAATCACTGTAGTCACGATTATCTACCGTCCTATGACACTGTGAGGTCCTGCAGGCCTATTGCCACTTACTCAGGTCGTAACTAAGACTCCTACCGTGACCCTGCAACCGGGATAGAGTACTACATAGGAGAGAAATTTACAAGTTCTTTGGTCTTGGTCTCAAATTATAGCGTTCCTGTCCAGAGGCAGTCTGGTTTTGAAACAATGTTCCTGGATTTGTCGTGTTCAAGCGACGATGCGATGGTATTGCTTCTTGAAGGATGTCGTCGACCTCTTTCTCAGAAAGTGTTCCAATTAGACGCGCATCACTGAATGGTACAAATTGCGGAACTTTCTCACTTTCAGAGTCACTGATGCCTCTACGGACCCACTGATCGAAAGGCAAGGGCAAAGGCACTTTCTTGCAGTGCACGGCATGCACCCAGTTTTTCTTTCCTTCGACTTTAACTGCTGTTCTTGTGGTCAAAAGAACCAGGCGTGGCTCTCTCCATCTGGGCTCCAAATTTCTCTGTCGTTGGAAATTTTTCGTGCAGACCCAGTCACCTGGTCGGATGGAATGACCTGGGTCTGTGGAAGCCTCTGGTAGAGCACTCTGAACCTGTTGATGAAGAACACGCAATTTAGTTGTAAGGTCATGCAAGTAGTCAATCAACATCGGGTATGGCAAGTCTGAGTATTTCTTAGGGCGAGGAACTCCCCATACATTAGCTGGGCGACCAAATATCACTTCGTAAGGGCTAAGCCCCAAACGAGAGTGTACTGCTGTTCTGGTGGACAGAAGAGCCAATGGTAAAGCATCAGGCCAATTAAGTCCTGTGCTAGCTTGCACCTTAGCAATTTTAAGCTTCAAGGTTCCATTGTAGCATTCTACTAAACCAGCCGACTGGGGGTGATTCGCCGCGTGGAACTTCTGTTTTATGCCAAGACCTGCACAAACTTTTTGCATGACTTGACCCACAAATTCGCTCCCATTGTCACTCCAGACAATGCGCGGTAAACCAAACCTAGGGAAGAATTCTTTCAAAAGTATTTTGGCAGTTGATAAAGCAGTATTGTCCTTCAGAGGGTAGGCTTCTACCCATCTAGAAAAAGCACATACTACCACCAGAACATATTTGAGGTTGTTGCATCGTTCCATGTGAATATAATCGATCTGCAACACCTCAAATGGATATGTTGGAGGAGCAAAATGACCTGCTGGAGTTGGGGTTCCCTTTCCCGGATTGTACATCAAGCAAACAATACAATGTTTTACCACATTATTTGCACACTTTGGGATCCCCTCATTTTGCCACACTGGAGCCAGAAGTTTACATATTCCTTTTGCACTTAGGTGAGCTGGACCATGTGCCATAGTAACTACAGGTAGTACATAAGCATCTGGTAACAGCCAACGTTGATGTTCTGATAATTCAACCCAACATCCCATCTCATCTAACATTCCTGTACTTTCCTTCCACTTTCTCAACTCATTCTCCGTAGCCTCTCCTTGAATTGATTTCACACTCTCTACTGTATCTTCACACATTCCCTTTTCTCTTACGCAGTTTACGGGACCTGCAACATACATTCGACTTGTGTTGTCTCTGGCTGTCTTTTTCGCTACCTCATCTGCAAATGCATTTAAGTGGCATTTCAGTATTGGGCTTAAGAGTAACAACATAAGGTGGGATCTCAAGACAACCAACGTCATTCGGACCCGTAGCCCAAAGCGTTTCGGGAAGAGAAAGCAATTCAGGTGGGAATTGATCTTTTGATAAGTACATTGGACTAGTCATTTTCTGTCCTAGAGTGAGGTATACACCAGAAGGTGAACAATATATCGTAGCATGCATTCTTTTTAATAGATCTAAACCCAACAGATTTTCACCACAACCATTCGTCAGAAGAAGCGGAGCTTCTAAATCATAAGGGCCTATTGAAACAGGCAAAGGGCAAGAAACTGGATTGCGAACAGGGGCGCCAGAAAATCCTACAGATACATTCGTTAAGCCAGACAAAGGTGCGCCAGGGAGTTTAGAATGAATGATAGAGCTTCTCATGGCACCAGTATCTAAAAGAAATGGCTCTGAAACACCCATTGTAGTGACATTAACATAAGGTCCATTCTGATCCACTGGAATTGACGTAACCCCCTTACTTTGTCCATGGCTGTCCTATTCAAAATGAAGACTTTCATTCCCTCCTTCAATATACTGATCCTCACTGTAATACTGTGTAGACCTAACATTTTGCTGGTCAAAGTAATTTCCGGAATTTGGAGGAACAAAAGAACGCTGCTCTTGGGTTAACGCACCTCGACCTCTACCTCTATTTGCTGACTGAAGACCACCACGACCTCGTGAAGCAGATGTTGCTCCATTACGCTGCAACAATGCCGGACAATTGTTCTTAAAATGACCTTCCTCCCTACAATAAGCACATTGATTGGGACCTAGCAAAGGTCTTGGAATGAATGGTTCAGGCTTTTGATACAACCTCTGAAACTGCGGAGGCTGTTGAAACTGAGGCTGAACATAACGAGGAGGATAAGCCTGTTGCAAGAGAACTTTAGTTTTTAATTCTTTCGTCTTTTTCTCTTGTTTTTCCCTTTCTTCTTTGTCTCTATTTTCATAATATTGTGCAGTAGCCAATATCTGGGCGGAAGAAGAAACTGCCCATGAACTCTCGGAGTCTTTTAGCTTGTGTGATAGTTCAGGAAGCAAGTTATATACGAACTTATCCACAAATAATCGCTGTCCCCCTTCTGTAGCCATATCTTGACCACTGTGATCAATGAATGTCTCCTCGAATCGGGTAAAGAAATCGGAAACACTTTCATCTTTCTTTTGTTTACATACTGCTAGCTTATCCCAATTAACTCTCAAAGCAGGCATCATTGTTTTCATTAATGTAATAATCCTACCAGGGAGTTCTGAGATCAAAGCGTCGGGCTTTGCACCACCTACTTGACCTCTATCTGCGGCAATAATAGCGTTCCAATCGCCGCCTAATTCTTGAGCGTGATCCTCTCTACGAATTTTAGCCCATATTGTCTGTGGAACTACATTTCCCATCAACATGTCAATATCTGCTAGATTCATAGTACATGCATCAACTGTTTGCGACAACTCTTTATAGTAACCAGCAGGATTTTTGCGTGGATCTGGTAGTGACTGTTTAAGTGCTAAAACTTCAGACCTTTTCCAGGGGACATGTATCCATATGCGCTGAAAATGCGCAGGAATAGCTGGATTAGCACCTGCTGCTGCAACTTCTTCCTTCCATATTGGAGAAACCTCTCTCATGGGATAGTTTTTCAGTGCTGTCCTAACTGAAGGATCAGAATCAGGAAAAGTCTGTGAGAACAATAGGGATCTGAAAGAAATAAGTGTTCTGACAGCGTTTTCAACCTTAGGACCCACAATAAGTCCTTTGTCAAAGTCAGCCTGAACATCTAACAGATCCTGTGGGACCGAACCCAAATTCATATCCTCCCATTCTTTAGCGAGAGTATCGCACATAACTTTAAAAACATATCTCTGCGTAGGTGCATTCCATTGCAGAAAGGTGGACATAATATCAGACGTACTATATTGGGGACCCTTCTTGATCCATCTACAAGCAAGTGAGTCCAATTTTTCTCGCTCTTCGGAGTCTGGGAATTGACTACGAGATTGTCTTCGAGAAAAAGCTGGAGACACATTTAAAGCTTCAAAGAAAGGTGATAAGAGACCAGAGACAGTATCTGCAAATCGCTTACGCATAGATGGAGAATTTGACATAAGGATAGGGGACAAGGTATTAGGTGAATTAACTAAAGGAGCATTAGGAATTGCCAAAGGAGCAGAAGGCAAAGGAGTTAAAGGCAAAGCTGGCATAGGCAATACTTGAGGAGGCAAATGTGGAAAAGCTGGAGCAGGCGGAAGCACAACTGGCGGCTGAACAGGCTGTAACATCGGGGGTGCATTAGCACCTTGTACATAGGGCGGAGGCAATTTCAATAAGTGGGACATTAAGGAATCTTCCTCAAAATCTTTTCTCTTATCAAGGGAAGAGATAGGCAACGTCGGATAGCATTTATCTATTGCCATTCGATGCTGTCTGTCTGAAATTTCCATTGCATTATCTATTTCATCATCTTTGAATTGCTGAGCAGCCTGTATAATCGTCATTCCTTGTGTTTTCCTATCTCGTTTCGCTTGTTTAATTTCTCTCTGTTTGGCTTCCTTACGCCAAAGGCGAAAAGAGTCAAACATTGCCGGCCGGGCTTTTCTTTTAAATAACGTTGCTTCTAAATTATCTAGCACATCAGTTTCGAAACTACCATTTTCTGGCCATTTTAAAACACCATCTTTCTTTGTATATCGGGTCCATGTCTTATTAAAGGCAATAGGACCAACACCATGTTTAGAATAGAGCTCATATGTGGGAGTTCCAACCGAGGGAATCGGACAGGAGTCCTCAAGCTGGGAGTCCCTATTACAACCAAAGCAACAAAGTTTTCCAAACTTAGTCAGACCAGACATCTCACGATTTTTACTGGCTGTTCACAAACATCAAGGGGGTAAAACTTTCAGTTTACACAGCACAAATGCACTTACCCCTCGGCTTTGGCCACTGCAATGGCCAAATCTAAGGACCTAAGGACAAAACAAAGACCAAAATTTGTGGGCGCGACCCACCAAATACTTAACTAAGGATGTCTTCTTACACCAACAGAGGCCCGTCTATCGTCTCGCTTTACCATACATCATCAAAGAAAGGGCCAAGGCAGGGCGGCAGTCAGGGCAGCAGTCGTCAGTAGCCGTCAGGAAGGAGTAACCGCGCTGAAAAAGACCTTCGGACCACTTCGACATACAGGGGTCGCTTGACGTGGCTCGCGATTCCTCCAGAATTTTCTTGCGGGGTTCCTCACGACCTTCAGGCAGAACCGGTACCGCTGAAGCCGCCCCACGTTGGGCGCCAGTTGAAGAACCAGAACCTTATGGGCCTGGCGGCGCAGGGTACGCCTGAAATCTCCTTGGATTCACCTGCCTCAACTAACAGAGACACGGGACACTCTGTCAGGCGTAAAAGATCAGATTTTATTAGCTGCAGCTAGTACAGTTGTCCAAGAAGTACACAAGGTATGTTCTCAGGAGACTGCCACTTTACTTTGTGGCGCACAATCTTATATACCGTATAAAAACCATTTATTAACTACATACACTCCCAGAACACATAGAAAGGAGCCAGTAAGAATAATGTAAAGATAGAACAGAGCCAATAGAAATGTCGGAAAACAAGACAGCACCAATAGAAGGAATTGGAAAACAAAGTATCAAGTGACTTAAGCTTGCCTCCCCTCCAGCTGTGTTTGTCACCCCTCCCTTGAACTAATTCATTAACCGATCCACAACGAAGTTGCATGTGGTGTGATAAGTTTGTGTGCGTTTGGAGGACAGTTGTGAAATGAGAGAATACTAGCAAAGGACAGCGAAGGCCAGACGATAAGATAAGATCGGCGGAGAATAGTGTGAGCCTACAGATAGTTGAAACAAGGATTAGAAAACCAGACAGGGATTAGTGTACTCGGTCAGACCTTAATACCAGCCTTGTAAAGATAGAGGCAGAAGGCTGTTTTGAACACCATGTTGCAGAATAAGCAGAAAAGGCAGAATGGACTTCGTTCGCTGTGCTGCCTGAGTGAAGGCAACATAAAATGGCGGCGGGCCACAAAATGGCGGGTCGATACGATCGTATTAAAAATCGAATTTCCTCAAGTTGGAGAGCTCTGCTGTTCTGCTGGGCTGCCCTCTGCCCCTTTTCTCTTTCTTCCTCCTTTTTTATGGGCGAGCACAAATCGCTCCGTCCCATTCTGTAATCTCTTTGGGCTTCCAACCACACCCATGTCACTTCAGTCACCTACATTGGTTCGTGGGCCTGCCTTTTAAAATCCGCTTTTTTAATTTGTGAAAGGTATGCATACGTCATGCCTTTTCCGGTGTTTACCCCACCTACACAGCAGCGGTAAACTGCTAAAGCCATACAAGGCTCGATGTTTTCAGCTTGGTGTCTGGACTAATTCATCTGTTTATTTTCCACGTAGCACTATTGCGCTGCATTTTATATAGTGCGATCGTGCTTCATTTTTTTTCTTTCCAACGCTAATAGTTCTAACTCGAGCAAATGCGAGACCCGTTGCATTGAAAATGCTCGTCTTAGTGTGCTGTTTTTGTGCCTTTTGCTCCTGCGCTTTCCTCTTTCTTTGCCTCTTTCTTTTTTCTCCTCCTTTTCTATTTTAGTGTACTGTCTCCGTGCCTTTTTTGCTTCTGCGCTTTTTTCCTCATTTTTCTTCTCACTCCTCGTGTTCTCCCCACTGCTGCAGCCTCTGAGGCCCCAGCCCCCTCCTCTCTCGCTTTCTCCCAGCCGCTGCTGCCCCCGCGGCCCGCCCCCTTTTTCGTGCCGTTACCGCTTCTGCCTCCCAGCTGTCCTCTCCTCTCCCCTCCCTACTTAATGGCAGCCGCTGCGCGGTAGGAAGAGCAACCTCACTGACCTGACCTGGTCAGTGAACTGCTCTGCCTTCGCATAGCTCCACCACTAAGTGGAAGCCCATCCTGTCTTGAACTCTGACCTCGGTCAGAAGTTCGAGGCCCTCCTCCACAGTCTCACATGACACGCTATGCACCCGTCTCCATGACGCTGGCATCCGAGACTCAGCCCTGCAATGGCTCTCCTTGTTCCTCACCGGCAGAACACAGAAGGTCTGACTCCCTCCCTTTCTCTTGGAAGCCACCAAGATCAGCTGCAGCGTCCCCCAAGGATCCCACCCTCTTCAACCTCTACATGACCCCACTGGCCGCCATCATCAGAAGCCACATACTCAACATGGTCTCCTACGCCGATGACTACCAACTGATAGTCTCCCTCACCAACAACCCGACCACCACCAAGAACAATCTCCACGAAGGAATGAAAGCCGTCGCTGCCTGGATGAAAGACAGTTGCCTCAAACTGAACTCAGACAAAACAGAAGTCCTCATCCTCGGCTCCACACCCTCCGCCTGGAACGATTCCTGGTGGCCCACCACCCTCGGAAACGCCCCACCCCAACAGACCACACCCGCAACCTTGGTGTCATCTTAGACTCATCGCTCTCAATGGACCAACAGGAGAGCGCTGTCTCATCAGGTTGCTTCCACACCCTGCGCATGCTTCGTTAAATTTACAAGTGGATCCCTACTGAAGCCAGAAGAACAGTCACCCAGGCCCTCGTCAGCAGCCACCTCAACTACGGTAATGCACTCTACGCCTGAACTACTTCCAAGACCCGAAAAAGACTACAAAGCAAACAGAACGCCTCCGCCTGTTTCATCAAGAACACCCCTTGACACAGCCACACCTATGCCCTTCTGAGAGACCTACACTGGCTGCCTATCTACAAGAGAATCACCTTCAAGCTCCTGATCCATGCCTACAAGGCCCTACATGATGTCAGACAGCCTACCTCAACCACAGACTCTCCTTCTACACTTCTGCCAGACAACTCCGCTCCACCGACCAGGACCTCGCCAATGTCCCCCATATCCGGAAAACCACAGCCGGAGGAATATCTTTCTCCCACATCGCCGCCAAGACCTGGAATACCCTCCCCATCCATCTCAGGCAATCCCCCACCCTGTCACAGTTCAGGAAGGACCTCGAGACCTGGCTCTTCGACTGATCCTCAGCACCCCACCTTTCCCTGCCAGCGCCTTGAGACCCTCACAGGTGAGTAGCTGTGGTTTACAAATCCCTGATTGATTGATTGTTTGAGTGTACTTTGCTTTATAGAGTGCTTTCTACTGCAAATCGTGCTATTCCATAGCAGAGCAAAAAATGGGAGCTACTTTACCTGAGCTCAGTGGCACCTCTTCTATTGGACTTAAAAGGGTGCAAGGATGAGCTCCTTCAAATTGGGTTTAAAGCCCCAACCTTAAGATGACAGTCAAATCTCTGCAGTGAACTCATCAACTCATTGAGCTACCCTTTGGGTTTAAATTATAAAATCCTGAAGGTCTTACAACCAAAGGAATAGCCAGAAAATTAAAATAGCACACTTTGAACCATACCTCTTATGGCCAGCTAGCGAGCAAACTGGATTTTCCCTAGAATAATTTTTTCACCTTCCATCTTCCCTTCTTCGATCTGTCTATCTTTCACCGTTGCAACTACCCACCCTTTAATCCACGCATCCTTTCATCCATAAATCAGTCCATTTATTCACTAATCCATCCACCCTCCCAATCCCACCAACCCATCCATCGACTTTTCCATCCTTCTTTCCTTCCTTTCAACCTTCCTTCATTCCTTTTACCCTTAATTTCACCATTCCTTCTTTTCACCTGTCCTTTCTTTTCACCTTCCCTTGTTGTCCCTTCCCTTCCCAGTATCTGCCTATGTTCCCTTCTTTAACTTTTCATTTTCTTTCTTACCTTTTTCTCTTTCTATTTGCCTCTCTCCCTCTGCACCTTTCCCCTCATTTTCATCACTTCTGTTTGTGTGTCTAGTTCACTCTGTTTGAATCCCTTGTCAGCTCTCTGCCCACACCCCTTATGCGGCTAATCAACATTTTAGTGGCCAAGTGGCAAGCCTCACTGGGGCGATGCATGAACGAGTGGAAGTTTCATGATGATACTGTTTCCTGCTATATAACTAGAACAGACTCATAACTCTAATGAATTCCAGATGAAAGCAAATCCTGAGACTCATTCTAAGAGTGACCACTTGTCATGTATGAATCTATAATAGGCATCCGTGAGGCCCTTGAGACGATTCTCGAACCTTCCACTTGAAAACATGAACCAACAAAGTAGGAGCACAAGATTCGGCTTTTGATTGTCCTGTAACATATATTTCTATCTTAAAGGTTCCTAGGCACAGGGCGTGGCCTGGAGAGCCAAGTTGGTGGACGGAATATAAAGGAGCTCACTATGAAGCCCTGATTATCATGCCAATATCTGATTCCAGGTATTACACTGGGCACGGCCACACAGCAGATTGTGACAGCGGTGCCCGGCAGCATTTGTGGGTGCCCATAGCGTCGGCAAAAGAACGGGCACTGCGATGGAAGAGGTGCCCGCACTGCCAGCTTGCACGCAGCCTGGAGCAGCCAGCAGCTGAGGGAGACTGAGGAGGCTGCATTGAGCCGCGAGCCCAGGGGCTGGAGCGAGAAGTGCTCCTACCCAATCCGGGAGGAGGAGAGAGGGAAGCACTCCTGGTGCGGCAGTGAGTGGGCCCGAGGTGGGCAGAGGCTGCGCTGGAGGCAGGAGTGACAGAGGCGAGTGCCCCCGGCCTGTGCTGCACTGATGGAAGTGATCCCACGCCGGGACTGGAGGGGGCCTTGCGCTCCCCCAGACTCTGTTTGAGGGAGGGGAGCCTGTTGCTCGCTGAGCCCACCCCCATCCCAGCGGACGAATTAGGGGGCACACGGCCGACGGAGAGCTTGCTCTGCTCCCTGGTGACGGAGGAGGACATTCTGGGAGCAGAGCTTTGTTTGGCAGCCTGCCTGGGGAGAAGAGGCCGCCTCTCTGCAATGCTGGCATGCACAAAACATTTGAATCGTTCAACTATCTGTCTGTCTTGAGGCGCGAACTGTGGCTGCCTGGTGTGCCGGGGATCGGCTGTCCTTGCCCTACAGCCCATGATAACCGGTTTCATCGAATGGGGCCTCAAAGCCTTGGAATCTGTGCTCTGGCACTGGTGCCCCCCCCCCCTGGTGTCGGGGTCTGGTGCATCAGCATCCAACTGTCAAAAGATGGATGCTGTACTGACAGTAGTGGAACGTCTGGGGGTATCTTTAGATCAAACAAGAGCATCATTAGAGAACAAGATCGACAAAGTGGCAACTGACCTCAACTTGCTTCATGCTGACCCTGCAAGCTAGCGGGCAGGACTCGCTCACTTGAATGCAATCTGAACGACCTTACCCCTAAGACCCAATCAATGGACGTCTTGGTGCAGATACTGGTTGGCTGAATAACAGTGTTGGAATGCAGATCGGAAGATGTGAAGGGGTGCACGAGGAGGAACAATGTCTGTGTGGTGGGCCTCCCGGAGTGGGTGGAGGGCAGTGATGCTGTCTCCTACATAGAGAAGTGGATCCGTGAGCTGGTCCCGGGTGAGTTGCTCACACAGTTTTTCTCTGTTGAACGAGCACACTGTGTTCCTATGCCACCTCTGCCCCCTGGGTCGGGTCCGCGGCCCTTTCTGTTCCACCTGCTTCATTATGTAGATAGAGACATTATACTGTGAGAGGTGAGGTCGCTCCCCTCCCTTCAGGTGGGCAACACCAAGGTAATGATGTTCCTGGATTACATCATGGCGATACAGTGACAGAGGAGCGCCTTCTTATCAGTGAAGCGTAGGCTGCATACTCTCAACATGAAATACTCTCTCCTTTTCCCTGCCAGGCTCCACGTGGGGGCACAAGGAAAAAAGTTTTGATACTCCTGAAGCTGCCTGAGAATGGCTGGGATCGATAGACTCCATGCGACAGCCGGGTTCACCAGTGAGTCAGGCGAGCAGAGGGACACGAGGCCTAACTGTCAAAGGGCTCGTCGGCACTGCAAGACTCCCTCCTCATTGTCAAGCAGTGCTCCTGACTTAGAACAGATCATACATGACCGTCGCAAAGCTCTACAATCTGCGTCAGCCATTAATGAAACGGCATCTGCCTCAGAACATGAGAGGGGCTCCAGTGGCTTCTGGAGTGGTGATTCTCGCTAATACTACTGTGTCAACTGTCTGTGGCTACTTAGTGCCTCTAGAAGGGGGTTTACATTTGGTTGTCCCCTCCATCTTTTATCTCTTCCTTATCTCCCATGCCCGTCCCTCACCACCCCACCTTTTCCTTCCCTACTGTACACTTCTCATTGGGTTACTTGCTGGAACTCTACATGCATTATATTGTATTGTTATGAACACGCTATGCTAAGTATACAACCCGTGCCTACAAATATTCTGCATTTGGGGCTTCCACTACTGGGTGTATTAAACAACCCCGTGGGCACTTCTTCCTGTAGTTTAGTTGTGCCGGATCGAGAGGTTCAGTAGTTTGGGCAGACACCAGTTGTCCCTGTGCTCAAATGGTAATCTTCTGTTTCTGTTTTGTTTTTGCGGCATATGTTTGGCTCTGGCTGCAACTGTTTGTGAGTCAATGGAGCCTGATCCTTCCCCACCCTCCCTAGACTCGTTGCTGACTGTGGGACACTACTACGGCTGCACAACAGTGATATACACTCTTACACCCCCAATACCTACTAATGACCCACAATAACATTCTCACATGGAACGTGAGAGGAATACACACACCTGTGCGCTGGTACGCCATTTATTCTTACCTTAAAAGGCACTTGTTGCATATTGCACTACTGCAGGAAACACACCTTGCGTGCCTGGAGACTACTAGGCTGCAGCGGCGCTGGCGAGGGCAACTGTTGTGACTCCCTTCTCCTCCTATGCTAGGGGTGCCCTTATATGGATCTGACCGGGTACCCCTTTCTTGGCTGAGGAAAATGATATTGATGCTAATGGTCGTAATGTGTTAGTCCGTGGACTCTTAGATGGCCGTACATTATTTTTAGTATCCATTTATGCACCAAACAAAGACCAAGCTTCCTTCGTCCAACAACTGTCTGGCGTTCTTTCCCGCTGGAGTGACCTCCTGTGGCTTATCGGGGGATACTTCAACAGTGTCCTTGAGCCGAGGCTCGATCGCCCCATTGCCTACCACACTGGCGACGCCCGCTACGCAATCATTGTGGGATTGGATCCAGAAGTAGCAATTGATAGACATCTGGCGCCAGTGAAATACCATGATAAAGGTTTACTTGTTTTTCTCTGCCCCACACCAATTGCATGTGCAGCTTGACAGAATCCTTTGCATAGTTAGCCTGATGCAAGTAGTGATGCAAACTGGCTATCTAGGTCACACCCACTCTGATCACAATCCACAATACTTTCATAAATGCGGGATAACTGTGCCCTAGTTATCCCCACTTGGCGGCTACAGCCTGAGACGCTGGAGAATGCCCTGTTCCAGGAAGCTCTGGGCACTGCCATATCTGAATACTTTGATTGTAATCAAGGCTCCTTGAGTGGGATGCATTCAAGGTCACCATGTGAGGACATTGCTTGGGCATGCAGTAAAACATGCACAAATCTATCAAACGCAATTCAACCTGAGTAGAGGGTACACTCTTGCAATGCAAGAATAGTGTGATTTGTGACCCTGCGGAGAAACATTGACTTATAGACGGGCATAGGGAGCACGCATCCCTGGTTGAGTGGTTGCGCTGCCTCAATTATGCAGCACACTCGGCTCGCACACATGTTGCAGCTGATAGATCTGGTTGACTACTAGCCTAGTTGATACAGCTGGACAGGCCTGTACTCCCATCATGACTTTGCACTCGATCACAGGCCACATGCTTTATACCCAAAGAGAGATACATGATGAGCTCACAAGACACTATACACTCTTGTATCAGTTGACTGTGTTGGTGAGTAATGCAGAATTTGAAGCGTTTCTCTACCCGTTCTCCCTACCTATCCTTACGGCTGAACAGCAGGTGGAACTTGATGAACCCATAACACTGTTTGAGGTATAGTTTGGCATCCGTGCCCTAACTACTGGTAAAACCCCGGGTCCTGATGGCCTCCCAGCTGAATTTTATAAAGCTTACTCATCTTTGATTGCCCCCCCACTTACTGCAGCTGTATGAGGAGGCTTTGTTGGCGGCCACACTGACTTCTTTGCGGTGGGAGGCCTTGCTGATTTCCCTCCCTAAGCCTGGGAGGGATCCAGCGGAGATGGGCTCCTACAGGCAATTAGCGATGGTCAATATAGACTACAAGATACTGGCTAAAATCCTGGCAGTCTGATTAGTGCCCCTGGTGCCTGAATTGGTTCATCCAGTCCAGAATGGGTTTGTGCCAGCACGCAGCACCTCTCTGAATCTCAGGTAGTTCTTCCGCGTCATGAAGTACTCCACACAGAACTGGCCTGAGGCTGGCTGTCTAGTGCTCGACCTCAAAAAAGGCCTATGAATTGCTGGAATGGCCTTTTCTGTTTGCGTAGTTGCGCCGCTGTGGGTTTGGGCCCCGCTTCCTACGGCTGGTACAGTTGCTGTATTCTCGACCCCTGATCAGGGTTAAGACTGGGTCGACCATTTCTGAGCTGGTCATGATCGGCGGGGGGACCTGCCAGGGCTGCTCCCTTTCCCTATTGCTATTTACATGGGCAATTGAGCCCCTGGCGGTGGAGCTCCGTGACTGGGAGACACCTGGTGTATCCCACTGGGTGATGGAGCACATATTGTGTCGCTTTATGCGGATGACCTTCTCCTGTATTTCAGAGACATTTTCAATGCTACCTTGCTGCAACGTTTCGCTACCCTCTCTGGTCTGCGCGTGAACTGGGCAAAGTCATCTTTATTCCCTTTCACAGAAGACTCATGAGACCCCGGCCTCACACTCTCTGGTGTGCCTATTCCTTGGCACCCCAGGACGTTCCGATATCTGGGCGTTCTGATGTATCACTTTGTGGAGGATCTCCACGTTTGGGAATCTGCAGAGTGCGGTCACATTTATTCGAGCCCAGATGTCCTTCTGGCAGACGCTGCCGCTATTGGTGATGGGACGAGTAGCCCTTCTGAAGATGGTGGCCCTCCCACGGCTGTTACATTACTTCTCCAACTTACCTCTGTACATTCCAGCTAGATTCTTCGGCATTGGAACCTAGGATTAGAGAATTCATTTGGAACAAGGTACGCTGTAGAGCGGCACTAGTGAAATTGCATTCGCCGCCTGGTCAGGGCGGCCTCGCTGTGCCAAACCTGGAGCAATACTATTTGTCCTCTAACTGCAATGGGTGGCTAAGTGGCTCTCTGGCATACATCTGTCGGACACAGCTACTATCCTGCCGCCATGGACTTTATCCAGGGTGTCTCACCTGTTTCACCCAATTACAAGTGTGGCGTGCCGGACCCCCTGTTTTTGGGCTTGGTGCATCGCTGCTATCTTAGGAATCTGAATCTCACGCGAGCGACGGTTCTTTATGCACCTATGCTAGCTCAATTGGGCACACTGCGATGTGCCCTGTGCACATTTGTGACAGAGCAGTAGCCCTGGCATGCAGTTGGAATATGCACCCTTGGAGATCTGTATAGTGATAGCACACTAATCCCCTTCGCTGAGTTGGCGGAGGACACAGGTTTGCCACCAGGGCAGTTTCTTCTATGCAATTCTTCTATACAATAATGTGGCCAGCATTGACCGCCTTGATGTTTTTGCTGTGACCACGCCATAGTGTGTTTTTTTAACTTTAAGGCATGCTAGCGCTGCAGTGTGACATGTCTAAAAAACATTGACAAAACCAATAGATTTTGTAGAGGTGAAACCTATTGGCTTTGCCAATGCTTGTTATTTATTATAGTCAATGGTAAAATGTGCACAACATTTTTTAAAAACAGAATAAACCTGTAGGAGGCTGGCCTGGCTTATAGTGGGTACCTTGTGGTACTTACACCCTGTGCCAGGTCCAGTTATCCCTCATTAGTAGGATAGAGGTGTTTCTAGCAGCTTAGGCTGATAGAAGGTAGCTATGGCAAAGCAGCTTAGGCTGAACTAGGAGACATGCAAAGCTCCTACTATACCACTTATATCATATAGCACAATATCATAAGAAAACACAATACTCAGAGTTACTAAAAATAAAGGTACTTTTATTTTATGACAATATGCCACAAGTATCTCAGTGAGTACCCTCAGTTAGAAGGTAAGTAATATACACAAGTTATATGTACACAAACCGAAAACAGGTAAGTAATAGTAAGAAAAGTAATGCAAACAGTGTAGAATCACAATAGGATGCAATAGTTGAACATAGGTCTAGGGGCAACACAAACCATATACTCCAAAAGTGGAATGCGAATCACGAATGGACCCCAGACCTACGGGAGCTTGTAGAGGGGCTCTGGGACTGTAAGAAAACAGTCAGGGTGTCCAAGATACCCGACCCCAAGACCCTGAAAAGTAGGAGTAACGTTCCACTACTAACCCAAAATGACACAATAGTCGTGTTAGGGGGATTCTGCAAGAACCACAAACACCAGCAAAGCACTGAAGATGGATTCCTGGACCTGAGGACCCCAGATGAAGGTGCAAAAGGGCTGCCTCTGGGTGGAAGAAGCCAAAGATTCTGCAACAACGAAAAGGGCCAGGAACTTTACACGCAGAAATACCGCAAACAATCCTTGCTAGCTGCAAGGGTCGTGGTAGAGGTTTTTGGGTGCTGCTGGGGGCCACGAAAGACCAGGATGTCGCCCCTTGGAGGAGGAGACAGAAGGGGCGCTCAGCAACTCAGAGAGCCCCCACAGAAGCAGGCAGCACCTGCAGCAGTACCGGAGCAGGCACTTGGAAGATCTGAGGACAGCGGTCGACTCAGAGTCACAAAGGAGGGTCCCACGGTGTCGGAGTCCAACTCAGCGAGTTGGGCAATGCAGGACGGAGTGCTGGGGACCCAGGCTAGGGTGTGCACAAAGGAAGTCCTGGAAAAGTGCACAGAAGCCGGAGCAGCTGCAAATCACGTATTACACAGGTTTGCTGTCTGGTGTGGGGAGGCAAGGACTTACCTCCACCAAACTTGGACTGAAGGACCACTGGACTGTAGGGGTCACTTGGATCCAGCTCCTGTGTTCCAGGGATCACGCTCGTCAAGATGAGAGGGGACCCAGAGGACTGGTGATGCAGAAGTTTGGTGCCTGCGTTAGCAGGGGGAAAACTCCATCAACCCACGGGGGATTTTTTCAGGATTTCCAGTGCAGGGTGAAGGCAGAGCATGCACCACCAGGAAGCAGTCGAGAAAGCCGGCAGGATTAGGCGCTACAATGTTGCTGGTAGTCGTCTTGCTACTTTGTTGTGGTTTTGCAGGCGTCCTGGAGCAGTCAGCGGTCGATCCTTTGGTAGAAGGTGAAGAGGGAGAGGCAGAGGAACTCTGGTGAGCTCTTGCATTCGTTATCTGAAGAATTCCTCAAAGCAGAGACCCTAAATAGCCAGAAAAGGAGGTTTGGCTACCAAGGAAGGAGGATTGGCTACCAAGAGAGGTAAGAGCCTATCAGAAGGAGCCTCTGACGCCACCTGCTGGCACTGGCCACTCGGAGCAGTCCAGTGTGCACCCAACACCTCTGTTTCCAAGATGGCAGAGGTCTGGGACACACTGGAGGAGCTCTGGGCACCTCCCCTGGTAGGTACTGGTCAGGGGAGTGGTCACTCCCCTTTCCTTTGTCCAGTTTTGCACCAGAGCAGGGCTGGGGGATCCCTGAACCGGTGTAGACTGGCTAATGCAGAGATGGGCACCATCTGTGCCCATTAAAGCATTTCCAGAGGCTGGGGGAGGCTACTCCTCCCTAGCCCTTCACACCTATTTCCAAAGGGAGAGGGTGTAACACCCTCTCTCAGAGGAAATCCTTGGTTCTGCCTTCCTGGGCCAGGGCTGCCTGGACCCCAGGGGGGCAGAAACCTGTCTGAGGGGTTGGCAGCAGCAGCAGCTGCAGTGGAAACCCCAAAAAGGCAGTTTGGCAGCACCCGGGTTCTGTGCTAGAGACCCGGGGGATCATGAAATTGTCCCCCCAATACCACAATGGTATTGGGGTGACAATTCCATGATCTTAGACATGTTACATGGCCATGTTCGGAGTTACCATTGTGACGCTATATATAGGTAGTGACCTATGTATAGTGCACGCGTGTAATGGTGTCCCCGCACTCACAAAGTCCGGGGAATTTGCCCTGAATGATGTGGGGGCACCTTGGCTAGTGCCAAGGTGCCCACACACTAAGTAACTTGGCACCCAACCTTCACCAAGTGAGGGTTAGACATATAGGTGACTTATAAGTTACTTATGTGCAGTGAAAAATGGCTGTGAGATAACGTGGACGTTATTTCACTCAGGCTGCAGTGGCAGGCCTGTGTAAGAATTGTCTGAGCTCCCTATGGGTGGCAAAAGAAATGCTGCAGCTCATAGGGATCTCCTGGAACCCCAATACCCTGGCTACCTATGTACCATATACAAGGGAATTATATGGGTGTACCAGTGTGCCAATGAGTATTGGTAAAATGAGTCACTAGCCTGCAGTGACAATTTTAGAAAGCAGAGAGAGCATAAGCACTGAGGTTCTGGTTAGCAGAACCTCAGTGATACAGTTAGGCACCACACAGGGAACACATACAGGCCACAAACCTATGAGCACTAGGGTCCTGGTTAGCAGGATCCCAGTGACACATGTCAAACACACTGACAACATAGGATTTTCACTATGAGCACTTGGCCCTGGCTAGCAGGATCCCAGTGAGACAGTAAAAACAACCTGACATATACTCACAAACAGGCCAAATGTGGGGGTAACAAGGCTAGAAAGAGGTTACCTTCCTACAAAACCACAATAAGAAACATGCTGAACCAAAGAAGACATACACACAGAGAGGCACAAAAGTGACAAAAAAACATGAAAGTTATTTGTTACAAAAAGACGCAGGAGAGTAAAACATATTGTAGCTTACGCGTCAAGAATTTTCAATTCTATTAAGGACACGGAGGCGAGGATTATGCTTCTGTCTCTTTACTGCCAAATATACAGCAGCCAATAAACTTTAACAATCTCAAAAAACTTCATTTCCCATGAAACCCTGTAGTTCAGAGACCACCAATCATATGTAACCTCACTGTATATTAGTCTGTATCACCATAGTCCTTCCTCTTTCTTTGCAATAAGTTTGAACAGTACTTGACTCCTTGGAACTGGAAACTTGAACACACAACTCTGGACAACCTCCGAAACTTCCTAACAGGAATCCGTCGTCGACCGGATAAAACCTCCAACAAGAAGCGATTAGACTCCTAGAAATCCATGCTTAACTGGATCTTCAATCTCCAAAAATGATTAGGTTCCCTTGTTCTCAGTACCTAGGAAAGAAAAATATACCATAATAATGTTCTCAGACTAAATCATTCCAATAGAACAAATGGGAGGGCATGTCAACTTTAATAACATTGCTTTAACAAACTTTGTTAAAATCAAACATATATCACATATTCTCTAATGGGTGGGATAATCCTTGCATCCGTGTCCTCAATAGAATTGATTTTGTTTTTTATTCTATGTCAGGACCGGAGGCTTCGGATTATGCTAGTTCAAAGCTGATTCACAACAGTCGTCACTACATCAACAATTGGTTTATGATAAAATATCTTAAATGTAGAATCTGATGACCAATGTGCCGCTCTCATAATATCCTTTAAACGAGAACCAACAGAGAACGATTTAGAAGCCATCGCTCCTCTAACTGAATGTGCACCAAACATAGAAATATCTATCCCAGCTTCGTGAAGGATCCAACGAACCCAACGTGCTAACGTTGCAACAGAAACAGGACCAAAAGGCTTTTGCAACAAAATCAACAATTGTCCCTGAAAATCTCAACGTTATTCTCTTGTACATTCCTCATAAGCCTTCAAACATTTCACAATACATAATTTTTGATGATGAGGAAAAGCTGGATAAGAAACACATTTGGAAGAAGACTTAGTTCGGGTGGAGATAGTAAAAGAAACTCCGGAAGGAATAAATACTCTACCTGCCAAATCCAGTGCTCGTACATCCGACACCATGCGACAGGATAAAAGACGCAATAAGATAGTTAACTTCACCGAAAGCTGTTTACGTGAAAGATCTTCATTGCAAGGCCATGATTTCAAAAACTTTAAAACAATATCCACATACCAAAGGGAAGTATATTTAGGCTGAGGGGGTTTGATCATGCAGATACACCTCAATAATTTACAGACCAACGGGTGTTCCCCAACCGGTTTCCCTTCTATATGGGGATGACCTGCTGAAATTGTTGACCTGAAATTGTTAATGCTTCTATAAGCTAGGCCTTGAGCTGCCAGACTCGAAAGAAAATTAACAATCATAACAATGGAGGACCCCAAGGGATCGATACTTTGTTCACTACACCAACACAACCACCGTTTCCAGGCAGACTGATATCGTTTGTGAGTGGAAGGAGCCCAAGATTGGGACAAGAAAAACAACGCATTGTCCGAAACTCCCGGCATTTGCCAACATCTCCGGAAATTCTCCACGCCATGAGGGACAATTGTACCCCCCATATCAATGGATGAGGAACCCCACCTGGGTCCAATAGCAGACGAGGGTCCGGTGGAATCGCAATCGGACAAGCGCATGACAAGGACATCACTAACAGAAACCAAGGCTGAGCCTTCCAAATTGGAGTCACTAACATTAGTTCCGCTCTCTGTCTCCTCACCTGAGAGAGTACTCTCTGAATCATGATGAAGGGGGGAAAGGCATTGAGCATCCCGACTCCCAAGACGAAGAAATGCATCCGTCCCTGATGCTAAGGGATCCGGCCACCAGCTGAAGAAGTGATGTAGCTGGATATTGAGTCTCGAGGCAAAAAGGTCCGTCTTGCAAGGACCCCAAAGTGAGTTCAATTTGTTGAAAATCTGAGGATCCAGCTTCCAATCGCTGCCATCCCTGAGGAATCGAGAATTCCAATCTGCAATCTGATTGGCTTGACCCAGAATGTATTCTGCCTTCACAGATATGTGATGGCGAAGACAAAACTGCCAAAAGTCCTTCGCTATCTCCACTAACACTCGAGATCTGGTCCCCCCGAGGCGGTTGATATACTGAACAGCTGAAACATTGTCCATCCGAAGAAGGATACAACATTTCACTTGCTGAGGAGATAGGGAGCGAATCGCAAAAGCTCCCGCCAACAATTCCAGACAGTTGATGTGAAGGGATAACTCCTCCTGGGACCAACGGCCCCCCATCTGAACAGAGCCACAACGAGCTCCCCAACCCCAACGGCTGGCATCAGATTCTATAAGGACTTCTGGACTTGCGGCAAAGATGGCTCTGCCGTTCCAGGCATCCATGTGAGCCAACCACCAATTGATCTCTGCCCGGGCTTCGTCCGACAGAACAATCTGTTCTGCATACGATAAGCCCCTGCGAAGATGAAGAATCTTCAGGTGTTGTAAAGCTCGATAATGGAGTGGTCCTGGGAAAATCGCCTGGATCTAAGAAGCTAACAGACCCACTAAACGAGCAAGGGTCTTCAATGATATAGTCTGCGAGGCAAGGGCTCTCCTCAACTCTTTCTTGATGGCCCTTCGCTTCGACAGAGGTAACAGCAACTGAGCTTTGATGGAATCCACCTGAAAACCTAAGAATTCTATGACCTTGGAAGGAGTCACAACCGATTTGTCTAGATTGATCAGGAAACCAAGGTCCTGTAGAAACTGAATCGTCCATGACAGATGAAGAAGGATCGCTTCTCAGGATTGTGCCATGATCAAAATATCGTCCAGATAGATGATGAGGCGTACTCTCCTTTCCCTGAGGAGTTGAACCACAGGCCTTAACAGTTTGGTGAAACACCAGGGGGCTGAGGAAAGTCCAAAAGGAAGGATGGCGAACTCGTACCACACCCCTCTCCAACAGAACTGGAGAAAACGTTGATGAGGTGCGAAAATGGGAACTGTAAGGTAAGCGTCTTTGAGATCCAACTGCACTAAAATATCGCCTTCCAAAAGAAGGTCTCTCAATAGATGGATGCCCTCCATCTTGAAATAGCAGTAAACGTCCCAGGAGTTGAATTCTTTTAGATTGAGAACCAACCTTGACCCCCCCCCTTTCTTCTGTACCAGAAAAATCAAGCGTACAAAATGTGTCTGATGGGGTTCGGTACGAAAAATAGTGCGTTTCTGCAGGAGACACGCTATTTCTTTGTCAAAGAAAGAACTTTCTGTCTGGGAAAAAAGGGCTGGATGAGGCAGCGACACCTGTCGCGGAGTGGCATAAAACTCTATCCTGTATCCTTTGACTGTTTGGAGAACCCAAGGATCTTGTGACACACGTTCCCAGGCTACAACATGATCTTTCAATCTCTCCCCTAGAAAGACTTCCGAAAACGGAATGATTCTCACCTGTGGAACCGCCTTCTGAAGAGGAGAAACCGCCTCTGTTACAGTAGCCACGTCCTCTACCTCTGCGGGCTCTAGATGGATAGAATCCTGATTGTGAATAATAGCCTTGACCTTGCTGGTGGTATGTTCCGGAGCCCTGATGGAATCCTCGGCCTGACGCACGGCCCCTGTAGCACCCGGCCATGACAAAAAGGCCTCTGTTGAACATTTTCCTCATAGAGGATTGGGATTTGTCTAAAGCTGAGAAGGTGGCAACATATTTTCCTAAATCCTGCACAAATTTGTCGCCGAACAGCAAACCATTTGCGGAAGGACCTTCGTCATTGGGGGCCAATTCTGCTAATTTGGGATCAAGTCTCATCAAGAATGAACGTCTACGTTCTGTGGACATAGCACAGTTTGCATTACCTAAAAGACATATCCGCCAGAACCGTCAGAGGGTCCAATGAGGATTCAGTTTCTTTAGCCTGAACTGCCAGCTCCAGAATCTTTGTGATAGGTCCTGAAATGTCAAGCAACCTGTCTTGGCAACCCTTCCAAGCTCTATCAAGACCTTCCTTAGGGTCTTTGGCAAATATTTTCATAAACGTTGCCATGTTCGGATCCAAATCCGGGGTCTCTGCTACCTTGCCAGGTAGTGAGGGACGGGGGCATTCAGAACGCAATGTGTTGCGAACTTCGCGGTCAAAACCCTTCCTGATGTGGCTTTGTACATACTGTGCCACCTCCTCACAAGGAATCCAATCGGAAGACCGAGAATGGATAATGTTCTCAGGGTCGAACGAGAGGTTCCAACAAGAAGAGCTGCGCTCTTGGACGTTATGCACCTTACGTTTGCGCTTGCCTGTCATCTTGGGATCATCTTGTTACTGATCTGAGCCAGAGGAATGAGATGCAGAAGAGGGAGGCCCCTCAGGTAAGGGGGTCGAATCCCGACCTGTGCCTGGAAACTCCAGTGAGGAATAAAAGTCATACCCATGATCCTGCATTACTGAAGCTGCCATATTTGCCAGAACATCAGCCGAAGATAAGGGTCTTTTAAAGGCTCTATGGGCAGTGCCCATTTCCAAGGGCTGGTCGAGTTGGGACCCAGATTCAAGTAGAGGACGTCCTCTCAATTCGCGGTGCCCAAAACATCTCAGGGGCTGAGCAAAGGGTTTTAGTGCATTTATCAGAGCCTGATTCACGGAATCCTGTACATGGTAGCCCAGAGCTTCCACTAGTCTTTCCTCCATATGGTCCTCCTGATCTTCAGGATGGTCCTGATAACATTCATCCTCCTCAGCGTAGTACGCCATTATGCAGACAGGATGTATGAAGGAGTTCAAGGGGGGGAAACACAGCCCCAGCAGGGAGAGGCAATACAAATATATATAAATCTATAAATGTATATAAATGTATATATACGTCACAGCAATTATAATGTGGATGGAGCCCCTGCAATTTGTTCCCTAGGCCAGGACTTAATCTGAGTTTTTCGCCCGGTCGGGCGTTCCAGGACTCAAAAATGATAATGAGATCGAGGACGGGCTAAAAATAGCTCTGTCTCGTGCCTTTGCGCGTTGCGATCACCTCGCTCGTCGGGAATTCCAGCAGAGCAAGGAGAACGCATGCGCGGGCATGGATGTAGAAAGAGGACTTGTCCTCACACTGCAATCGCGGTCTAGGAGTGAAATGCGTGGCCACGCCCCCCTGCTGCCCGGAGAGACGGAATCTCCGACTTAGGAGAAAAACGGGGCAAAATGAAACCGCAAACCAAGCGATCAATAAAAGCGCGGCCAGCGTCAAGCACCGCGACGCGTGAGAGCCCGCTCCACGCTGTGAGAAAATTAAAGGATTGCACAATATAAACCTTGAACACCATAAGGCAAGAAAAACATACAAGGTGATTTATCTGTGGCTGCAGCAGCAAAGAAAGAGGAAGGACTACAGTGATAGAGACTAATATACAGTGAGGTTTCATATGATTGGTGGTCTCTGAAGTACAGGGTTTCATGGGAAATGAAGTTTTTTGAGATTGTTAAAGTTTATTGGCTGCTGTATATTTGGCAGTAAAGAGAGAGAAGCATAATCCGAAGCCTCCTGTCCTGACATAGAATTGCTGTCAAGCTGCTTCCACCTCCTCATCAAGTGATCAGTTCTCTGAGCTGCTGCTTGCATAGCAACACCAGACATATGCACTTAAAACAACTAATAATGGTCAAATTCGAAAGGTACAGCCATTTAAGTGATCATTCACCTTCCAGCAGGCAGGGATCATGCATTAAAGCTGCTTCTATAAATCAAGTGTATTCTATTTTACCTTAAAGGTCTGGCATTGGGTTACTTTTTTTTCTTCTCAAAGGAATGCAAAGAAGCTTAGCTGGCAACCCCAGAAGAGTACAAATCGGGCACATGGTGGTGGGTCCCGATAAGGCAACCTGCTCAAAATCCCCACTTTAGCCTGCTACTGAAGTCCAACTCTGAGAAGGAAATGATTCAGGGCTAGGGAAAGTGCTTTATTTCAAAGAAACATGCCTAAGTGCAGGGGCAGGTTTTGAGGCACCATCCAGGAAGGATTAATAAAATGTCATAGCAAGAACATCTTTTCTGGCATCACCTACGAAAACAGAGGGCCAACCGGCAGCAGGTCTTGGCTCACCACAAGAAAATAAAAAAAACACATAGAAATAACTTCACAGGTCATGTGATGTCTTGAGCATAGCAGCAGCGCTTTCTCCTCCCTTCATTTTGTCGCCAAAGTCGCCACCATTTTCCTCTCACTGTTTATTCAATTTGGTGAAAACACTCCAAGAGAACAAGCAGCAGAGGCCCCGTCTGGTCAAAACTACAGCAGGTGTCCCTGTGAACTGCAGTCTGAACCCTGCACACAGAGATACCCTTGTGAAGTGAACAACAGGTCAAACGAAAACCACAGGTCCAGAGTTCCATGCTCTGAGTACTTGAAACAACAAAGAGAATGAACCCCACAGACTTCTTGTTTTGTTAAACAGGGGGTTTATTTTTAGTCGCTCTTGAGGGGTGAAAATAAAACAACCCACAGAGCCACACATATCTTAACTTTCATGCTTATTTATGTGTAAGTACTTGTGGAACAATACAAGGTGGATCACAAGCAGTCTTTATCTTGTACGATTTCAGTGAAGTCAGTAAGGGTGTTTGCCCGTAAGTGCGGTTGTCAAGGTTTTGGCACACACCAACCTAATATCTTTGCAACAAGTGCATATTTACCTTAACAAAGAAAGAAATTCTGACTTCGGGGAATTGTTTTTCAAGGTTTCACTAGAAAAGAATGCTTTTAAAAGGACCGTGTAGATGGGGTGCTTGATTACAAAGAAAAAAAAGTGCCTGCACAGTGAAGTAGCCAGTAAAGGGACACTGGCCATCAGCCAATAACGAAGGACTTGAAGCTGTTCTTGGTCCAGACTCAACTGGGTGTAATTGATGGCAAAAGCAGAGCAGGAACTGAAAGCAGATAACCTGAGACAACGTGCTGTCTAATGAGAAGCAAGAAAATGAGATCAACGTTGGAATGAACGAATGGTAAGTTCAGGTAAGTAAGAGGATGGATTCTAAGCCCCTTTTAAGATTTTTTTTTTTTCACAAGAGATTTTGCAAGCACAGCACGCAAGCGTGCGCGTGAGTGTGCAGGCAAAACCTAAAATAAGGTTTCTGGGTACTTGGTAAAAGAGACTGCATGAGTCAGTGTTTTGCATTTAATGTACTCAGAATAGAGACCAAAGCCTTTTGACATTCTAATTACTCCGTTTGCTAAACGGATGTAGAAGATGCAAGAAAAAAGAGGGCAGGAGAAATGTCAATGCATGGCAAATGCTGATTAGCGATGGCACAATTATAGAAAGCAAACTATTATCTATGGTGCTTGGTGTGAAGAATGGTTGTCCCATTTCAATAGCAGTTAACCTCAGAGTCAGAGTCACAACCACTCCAGTTAAGCGGAGGTTGTTCCCAAAGTTAAATCCAAAGAGGGATTTTTGCCAGATTGTCCACCTCTCCATCTAATCTCTTCTCAATTCCCTACCAGGTAGATGAAGATATTCTCAACTTAATGTCTGCAGCTCTTATTGTAATTGAATTCTTAAAAAACACGTGTATCCATCATTAACAAGCAATCTTGGGAGACTCACAGGGCAATATTCCTGTTCATCCAAATTCACTGAGTGCAAATACTGAAGGGTGTTCCCAGATACTATGGGGGAGATTTACAAACATTTTGAGCTGGATTAACATCACAAAAGTGAGACTAACCAGCACAAAATGTTCTTTTCCTAATTTACTTTCCTATGCAAAACTTGTTTTGTGCTGGAAAGTACCCTCAAGGTAACGCAAAGCAGCCCAAAGTACTGCTTTGTGTTACTCAGCACCAAGGGAGCATTACATGGGCAGTACGTGGGCATTCCCATGCAACCACCCATGCCTTTTGACGCAAAACCCTATCTATAAACAATAGTAGACAGGGTTTTGTGCCAACAGTTAACACCATTTAAAAGCAGACATTAAAAGGAGAAAAGGTTTATTTTTCCTTTCTTTTCTGACTTTGCATGCGTGCTGCACTGTGCAGCATGCATACAAAATAGGGACAGTTTTAAAGTGTGTCTAAGCTTAGTATTTTGTAATGGAGCGGCACCCGTCCAGTACAAAACCTATGCTAGACTCGAGTACACAACTTTGCCCTATGGCGCAAAATGTGTGCGTGGAGCGCGGCAACTAAAATCAGCACTGGCGCTAGGGAGAGGGGAGGAGAGAGCAATATCTCTGTAAATATGGCAATCTCCTGCTCTCTCCTCCTCACCCAGTGCAGTGCAGCATTTTTGGTTGCTGCGCTGTGCTGTGTGACAATTTTGTAAATCTGAGCCTAATTCTCCTCCCTCTTGATGTTCTACTCTTCCTTCCCTTCAGGTTTGAAGGACCCTTCATTGACTTTGTGTGGCCTTACCTTTTGAGTTTTCATACTCAGCTGACTCCCTTCGTTTAGTCTAGGGAAATTCCATCCTAGAACACACTTGTTGTTTTGTCTCAAAGGCTGTTCTTCTGTTCATTTGGTGATACATTTGTCATTGTATTGTTGCCTTGATTTTGTGGGGCTTGAATCTTCAACACTGGATTGATTAAACTGTCACTGAGACCTAAAAGAAACTGTACATGACTTTACAAGTCTCTCTATGGAATACCTTGTCAAGGGCAATGTTTGGGACATGCTTTGTTGGCCAACTCAACTCAGAGATATCTTTTTTTTTTAGCCAATTATGTATTGTGTTAGCTCAGTGGGGCAAAACGGATACGATATTGCATAGCAAAAGAACGATTGCTGTATTTATATCATGACAGCTACTGAACTAAGAGCTGATACAGAAATGCATATCCTTACAAGTTACATGTACATAGAGAAAAGGATGGCAATGTGAATTTTCCATACCATTCACATTTACCTTATTTTGAAAGGATAGCAAGGCAAAGAGAGTGGCAAAGCAACACCATTATGACTTATAGACAAACCTGAACTACATGAATATCTTCCAAGATGAGAAGCCAAAACTTGTAGTTAGGAAAGAAGAAGAATTTGCTGGGATCACCTTTAAGTCAGAGGTGGAACTAAAGACGAGCAAGGGACAAGACAAGTATGGAAGCATAGTAACGTAAGAATGTATTGGGGTGGAAATATCTCAAGCATGCAACACAGTAATTAAAGAATGTGTTGAGATGGAAATTTCTCATGCATGGATCTGGAGAACACGTGCCTCTGCCATATGTTAGACTGATAGAAAGTCACAGTATGTCTCTGCAGGTTTTGGTTTTCATCTAAGTGAGGACGACAATGATCTGCATTTATAAAGGACTCCTATGGAGAGGATGATGCCCCAAAATGTGGAAATCAGGTGTGAAGGGGTTGTGAAGGGGCATCCAATAAATGGTGCAGGAGCTGCATGTTTGGTGGGACAGGAGGATGGCACATTCTGTGCCTTTTTTACTTCACTTTCAGAGGGAGGGATGCCTACTGGATTCTCCTGTTAAACATCTGTCTAATGCTCCTCAACTAGGTCATTTAACTCATCCATATTGAACATAGTCCTTGACTACATGTTTACTCTACATTAATAAAGTTGGGTGAGCCTGCTGTGTATGTTCTGATTTAATCTGGACTGGGCTGGATAGCTGCCAACAGCTTCAAACTAAACTAAGACAAACATGAGGTGCTGGGGGTAGGAAACAACCCCACCCAGTGATTAGAGTTGAACTGGCCAGTATGTATGGGCAGCCAACACACTCCCAAGAAAGAGGTGAAAAGCCTTGGAGTCTAGATTGATAAGAAGCTAACTATGGCAACTTAGGTTAAGAAACTGATGGCAACCTATTTCGGCCTCCTCTGAACTTTGAGGAGATTACTGGAAATGGTTGCAAGACTCAACACGAAGAGTCACAGTGCAAGGCCTGAATCCTCACGTCTTGATTATGTAGGCAGTCCCAAATTAGTTATCAAAAGACTGCAAACTTTACAAAATGCAGCAGTTTGAACTGTGCTGAACATCCCTAAATCTCAGCCAGTAACTGCCGCCAGGGTAGCACTATACTGGCTTCCAGTACATAAAAGGATTCACTTCAAAGTGCTTTGCCTGACACTTAAAGCAGTATATAACAAACTATCTGCACTTACATGGGGACTATTGATACCCCATCATCCCTCAAGACCTCTGCGTTCCTCAAATCTGCAACTACTTACAGTGCCTAGGATCAACAGGGCGAGAGCTGGTGGCAGCGCCTTCACCTTCATGGGTGCAAAGCTCTAGAATGCCGTTCCACTGCAAATCAGAAAGACTGACTCTGAACTCCAATTCAGAAAATTTGTAAAAACCTTCCTGTTAGAATAATGTAGCCTATTAAGTCACGTATCTCATCTTTGCTCAGTGCTTGGAAGCGCCGGAGGGTAGCCATGCGCTTTATAAGTCCTGAAGACTAGACTAGACTAGACTACTCTATAACAACAGTACCCCCTTTTGGAACTCCATTTTGTGGATTACTGACAAAAAGAACACTCAAGATGAGCCCGAGAAAGTTTGTTGCTGATTCAGGTAAGACCATGGAATAATCCCTTTGCTTCACTCTTGAAGTGTGCCACGGACAGTGAGTAGATTTCGAAGTGATCTCCATTTGAAGTGAAAAGGCAGCCCCTGGAATCTTCCTGCTTTCCTTTTCTTTGATTTAATGGCTATGTGAGAATACTTTCCATTATTTTATGCCTTTATTTCACATCTCATGTCAGGCCATACCAAATTCCACCCCTTCTTCATGCATGTCCTGCATAGCAAAAGAATATGGCTGGTATAGCCTGTGTGGAAGACATTGAAACCCAAAACGTAAACATAAGACAAAACAGAGAGGGGCTTTAGAATTCAGAAGTGTGTCTGGTAGATAAGGATTAAAACCTGTGGTCAGTATGCCAGAATGCTCTTTCAAAGGAAAGTTCTCAAACGCAGAATGTATGAGTTGTATACGATGTGCCAGGGCTGGAGTGTTAGATTTCTATTTCCCTTGCCAGGTCAGGAGCAGACTTGGGGCCTTGAACTCAGCCAGAAGTGCTGCTTTAGTGTGTACTTGAGCGAAGAGGCCAACTACTGTGAAGGTGTGCTAGGAGTTTACCTCTGCTGGAGGAGAAGCTGATAAGAAGAGAAGAACACAACCCAGCTGCCTGTTGTCTGAGAAAGCTATGCAAAGGGACTCAAAAATCATGTCTATGTCATCTCTGTGAGGCAAAAGGGAAGGATCAGCCCTACAATGAACGATAGTAATGCCCTCTTTTCTTTTCCATCCCTGAAACTCTCACTGTCTTCCTAGTTGCCTACAACAAGACCATGAGCTTCTTTTTTGGTCCTCCTCCCTGTCTTCTGGGTGTTGAGGGGTGTGCCATGGCTTGTAAGCTTTTAAATACCATAAATTCCTTCCAGAACTGTTTAGTGGCTGAAGGGAAATTAATGCTTACAGCTTACTTCATGAAACCTTTTGTGAGCATGCTGCATCTACATCCCTTGTGGCTTAGTGGGTGGCCCGGGTACAAGAAAACTGTCCACATTTGGCAGATTCCTAAAACGGGCCACAGTAACTCTGTTACATCAGAAACGTACAACAATCATACTGTTCAGAGCTGTATGTGCAAGACGTTGTTAGCTTTCATGTAATCAAGCTGCATTCAGCAGTTACTGAAATATTATGGAGTCCTTCAAGATCTTTCAAGGAGTTAGTAAGCGATAGCACCTGCCCAGGTCCCCATCATCTCCTCATGGCCAAAAATATGTTCTTGATGGCACTTATTTTACTGTTAGTTTAATTGCATGGTTAGAGAATCGAGGATTACATTTCCATTTGACCTCCCAGGAACAACTTCTTCAAGGACTGCTACTAGAAGTGCAGTCAACTGGTCATCAACCTGAGAAAGGCCAATAGACAGTGTATGCACTTCTTTAAGTGTTGCTGTACCCAGTGGCTGTCAGGATCATCCAAGGACAAACTTGGTTAGTGCCTCAAGATACAGCTGCATGAGGATTTTGTTTAGAATGTATTAATATCACATGTGGTGTGTCTGGTTCTCTCCTCTACATAAGGTAGGTATATTGCTCTGTGAAGCCACAAGTTGTCACAAATTTCCAGAGCCAGAATTATGGGGAGCAAAAACAACAGATCTGGTTTAACTAGGCGCCCATACACACAGTGTAAAAACGTAAAGCTGGGGTCAGGTTCTGTGGGCACAGTTCAGCCCAAGCCCGAACCCCTGGTATGGACCAGGATGTCCTTTCTGACAACAGCCCCTCTAGAGCAGGACGGCTAAGCAGTTGCTAAATGTCAGCGGTATTGTCCAACTGGAGAACACTTAAGTAACCGGGTCTGCATAGTTATCCTCCTTTCTATTCAGGTCTGAGTATAACGGACAGAAACAGTGATTCCTAGCCTCCTCTATTCCTTCACATAAATAGGGCCAACTCATTAAGCCTGGCTTAGCCTCTCATTTCCACCGTTAGTGTATTTTATTTCCTTCTCTTGCATGCCATTTAATGTGTCCTTCTGTTCGATATGTGACATCGAAATATATAATTGCATTTATGTCCTCCAGATAGTTATCCTCCTTTCTATTCAGGTCTAAGTATACCGGACAGAAACAGTGATTCCCAGCCTCCTCCTTCTGATTTCGGCAGACAGGAGAAAATTGCATATAAATATCAGAGGGCAACATTAGAAACTAGAACTACTTACAAATGCGCCACAATAACTAGTTGGCTGCATTTATGGAGCAGTAATACGGTTTGGGAAACAATGCTTCCCGCCAGTATCCTTGCACACAAACCTGGCTATCGCAAGTATTTGTCCCTCGAGTGGGCAATAACATGAGGACCTGGCTTTACCAGGTCTAAATCCGCATGTGGTATCCCCTTTAGAGGGGCAAACATGTTTTCATTTTCCAGCTCCGAGCAGGTAATAAATGGATGCAGGTGGCCTTTGCGGGGCGGGTGTCAGTAGGGAGTCAGGGCACATAAGAGACTATAAGTTGGCAAGGGGAGCATTCTGTGCCATTGAAGAGGGTCACCGTAGGTCTGGGGCCAAAGCAGGACGGCGCATGCAACTCAAGTCTCGTGATTATCTTGGCCAAATTTTCCAGTCTATAAAATCGGGTGCAATGTTAATATACACGGGAAATCCTGGTGATAATTGCGTAGAGCGGAATTCAACCAAATGCTGGAACACATATGTGGCAGGTTATAATTGGGTAGAGTGGTGCCCCACCCATGAATTCTACTCCGCCCAACTTATGATACTGAACCAAGTGAGGGAAGTCAGGAATTGATGTAGTGTGCTCTTGTGGCACAGGTATTACTGTATTCAATGCAAGTCCAAACATGTCATAGGGAAATCAATTGGTAGGCTCTACACTGGTTACCCGTCCACCCCTTTTAAAGGATAGTGATTGATTGCAGCATAGTATGTGTCAAAAAATTCTCCCCACATTGCTGTGTCTTTGCACTGTAGTTTGTTTTGTGTCCTCTTGTTTCTTCAGGCATTGCCAGATGCTGCCAGATGAGGCAGGAGCAGCACTTGATCCAGGTGGTGAATAATCCAAATGGCCCACTGAGTGAGATTGAACTGACTCTTCTCTAACCTAGCTAACAATACTATAGTGTCTTGTGTGCACATGCATGCCTCTTATCTAAGGAGGTGGGAACTGGTGGAAGAGATCTTGCTGTGATTGATACCGATGCGGCAGGGTGAACCGTTGCTGGGGGACCCTTCTTGATCTCCAACAAGAGCCCTCCTAGCGAAGGCCAAAGTATTTCTTGATTGCAGTGAGCAAGCTGATCTAGTACCAAGCCTCTCAAGGAACTTTGGTTACTTCTGATATGGCCATCAACTACAGCTGTGACTTTCTAAGTGCCATGTCACCACAGGGACTACGTCTTTCTTGTGGGAAAACCAAGGGATGTGTTTGTGGCCTTCATGAGTGCTCAGCAATCACAGGTTTACCAGTTTTTCTGGACATGGGGCACAGACCCTAAGTTCTCAAGGCCTCACCACACAACCTAGCAAAGCAAATCCATTCTTAG
Organism: Pleurodeles waltl; assembly: GCF_031143425.1. Taxonomy (NCBI): domain Eukaryota; kingdom Metazoa; phylum Chordata; class Amphibia; order Caudata; family Salamandridae; genus Pleurodeles; species Pleurodeles waltl. Next base: position 789,953,049 of record NC_090450.1, read on the forward strand.
ATTGCAGTGTCCAACTTTCAAGTCCTCTTGGCTCAGCTTCTCACTGTTCTCCTTTTCGAGCCCATTTCTTCCTTATGCAAGGGTACCCTCACCACCCATTCTTAGCGGTCTGTTAGCTCATTCCCTTAAGGCAGCACCAAAACAGCTCTTCTCCTAGCAGACTGCTGAAGTTTCACAATCCTGTTTCCAAGACGTGCAAAGGGGAGTTGCCATGCGACGACCCAGCTCTGCAGCAGAGAAGAGTTTTTTGGTCTCCACTGCTACTGGGCCCAGAATTCTTATTGTTAGGAAATCTTTGCCCACTGGGTGGTGGTTTCTATATTTGCAGACAGAGCTGTGCATTCTAGAGGTCCAGCTCTGGGACTAGCTTCAGGCAGTTCCTGACTTTTGTGTCATGTTCCTTTTACAGTGGTCAAACCATAGTGTCTAGTGTCAACAACAAATTGGGATAGAGTGGGGTGCTCCCTGTCAGGGTACCCAAAATAAAGGGCACAAAAAAGGGAGAAGGCTCCCCACTCAGCAAAATCTCATTGTGTTGTGGGAAAGTTCGGAGCAAGGGTTCCTTATAATAAAAATTGTCACTTTTCTACTACCCACCACACACTAGTGTCTGTTTAACTATAGAGGACCATATAATTGCTCTGGGGAAGCACTTCAATTTACATTGCTATGTGGGTTTTTTGCAACCTTCATTTTATGTACCACTCCAGTGGAGGAAATCTAAATGGAAACCTGGGTGCACAGAACTCAATGCACATTGTATCTCACATACCCACAATAATGCATTGAAGAACCTCGTGCCAGGGGACCAACATACCAATATAAAACACAGGAGACATACGTAGACAACTTTCCCTGGCAAGTGACAGGTAAAACGGTATTTCTTTCCACTACAATCTGTTACTGGCACTGCTATCTATCAGTCCTTTACTATTTGGCGAGCTGTCCGTATTCAGCTCAGTAAAGGAAGTCTCACATGGTGTGTCCTGCTAAACTACAGAGTCCAGTGCTGGGTATCAATTCTTGTCACAGTGGACACTCAAGCCAAATGCATGACTGGCTTGCATGCTGAGGCCAAAAAACCAACAAGCTCGCTATGGGGAGTGTGAGGGAGGTGAACATTCTCTCTAGAGTCTTTTCCTCCGCTGAAGTGAAATTGAATTCAGTATGTAATTTTGGTGTCATTGCCAATCTCTGATGGGATATCTGGATATTACAATTTAAATAAATATTGTGTATGTTTGAAGAAGTCCATGTAGGGGAACTTATTTGGTCATTTCAGACCATAGAAAGGCTCATTTGGTGTCAGAAAATGTAATTGCCCAAAACATTCTTATTTTATTCTCTCCTAGTCCAACTATTCAGTCTACTTACATTTCATATCCTACACCTCAATTCCCATGCCGAGACAGATATTGTTGAGCACACATAGCAGGCCATGCCAGTACCTCAAACAGGAAAAATAATGGCCAAAGAAAACAATAAAGGGTGCTAAGACACTCAGGGGCATATTTTCAAGCCCCTTGTGCCGCCAGTGCATCGCTTTTTCTGACAGTCCGACGGTGCACTGTGCAGACCCATAACTATGAGACCATGCAAACCATCCTTGCATGGTTTGTCATGGCCTAGTAGATATGGTGTAGGGCAACACAGCACAAGTCGCTGCATTGCCTTACACTGCATCAGGGAGCGTACCATGTACATTGTGGTGGGTGTTCCCTTGCAACACCTATGGGTTTTGACACGTTCCCAGATTTCCAAGAATCTGTAAACCTGGGAATGCGCCCAAACTGTACACCTCCCCAGGGCAGGCACAACAAGGAGAAATATCTTTATTTCTCCTCGTTGTTTCCCCTTTCTATGTATGCTGCATGCTGCACACATAGGAAGAGAAAAATGCCTCTCTGGATTGTTTTTGTACAGGAAGGTGCCCTTTCCTGCACAAAAGCAATCCTGCTGACAATGCAGACTCTCTTGCACCATAGTGCAAGGGTGCCTGCATTGGCGCTAGGCAGAAAATTGTGCGCCAGGGGGTGGGAGGACAGAAATGCACTGTATCTTGTAAATATGGTGCATTTCTGCCCTTTTGAATTGGCGTAGGGCAGCATAGCAAAAAGACTTGCGGTGCTGCCCTACATCAATTCCTTGACAATTTGCCCCTCAAAGGTTTAGAAGTGACATAGGATGAGAGTGAGAGAGAGAGAGAGAGAGAGAGAGAGAACTATTTTTGAGTGTATTGAGGTTTGGGAGGGTTGGATTCTAACAGAGTTTGTACTGGAGATGCTGGAATGTATTGGGGCTGTTTTTTGTATCAAATAGTAAAGCTGTTTCGGATAATTATGTCTCTTGTGATAGTCTCTTCTTTATCCTCTACAGTACGACATGGACATTTAGCTCTTCATCCGCACTGTGGAGGACTAACTCATACATGGGTTCCGTTGGTACCCAGCAAAGCATTGCCCCTGATGGAACGTTTCCCCTCCATTCAGGCCTACACAACTGGGATGTTTCTAGTCTGCAGGTATCCTTCTAATGAACAGTGAAACAATCTGCAATTCGTAAATAACCATGCCTTTGCACCGGGTATAGGAAAACAAAAAATTATGTGTGTAATACTTGAATTAATCACAGTCATATTCTCAGACAATATTTTTCCCACTATACCACTCTAAACAGAGACTAACCATATGCAGATATGTCTTGGTTTTGCTCCAAAAGGAGCAGTCAGACCCAAATCATCAGGCCAGTTTTTCCCCAATTGGTATGAAGAACAAACCCAGACTGGTTTTTGCCTTTTGGAAGCTGGTATGACATGGAGCAAGGCATGAGAAGGGATGGAGACTGGGTCTTGGGTATAATTTGTGGGCAGTGTGGGAGTTTTGGGCTCATGCATAGGGGCTAGGCCACGAGGAGCTCCACTGTGGGAACCGGGGATGAAATGTTCCAGGGTGAGATGTGAGGAGTGAAGCAGGTGACACACTGCAATGTGGGGCTTTGACGTCAGAGCCTAGTCCTCCATGACAAGATGTATTTGGGTATGAGTCACTCGGGTGGGAATGGTGCCTTTTTGTTGTGGGAAAGGTGAGGGATAGAGCAGGAAATATGTCAAACGGCTCTTGCAGTAGATTGTCGTAGAGCAGTGACAGTCTACTGGTTGCACCTTGTAGCATGGGAACTGTTAACTAGAGTCACAAAGAACCAACAAAGCTGCCCTTTTTTACAAAAACTTTGGAAGCTATGCTCTTTGTGACTTTTGAGAAGATAAAGTTAAAACTGTAAAGTAGCAGGATGCCCTAGTTTGCAACTACACCTACCTATTAAATCAGTGGGTACATATTCAAACAATGCTGCACAATTTATCTAGAATATTACACAGGGCACCCCTGCTCAAGCAGCTATTAGCATTCCAACAGCTCTTTGTATGATATTTAGTGCCTCAACTCTTTGGGCAGGAATTGGCTGACACAAGGGGCATCATCCACAGCAGGAGGTAATAACCACAAAATCGTGTAGTAATTTGGGTTACTCAGGATAGTGTTATTTCCTAGACCTAGTAATTTACTTGCCATACTTCAGAGTACCTGAAACTGGCTTTCAGTGATCCACAAATCTGGCTATGCAGGCACCTATTCAGATTTCTGGAGTTAGTGTGTGAATACACAATAGTTCTTTGGTGAGAATGCGTTTGCATTGTGCCCTTTGAGACCCATTTGTGATTTCTCTCCTGGCAATATTACATTTCTCATAGGTGTACTTTCAACTACCAATGCAAATGTTGTGCACTTCACTTAGGTGTAAAATGAAAGTGCACTAAGCCAGTGCACACATTGTATTCCCATTCAAGATGTGGAACGGGAGTGGGTGTGATGTTACGGTAATATACCAAGGAAACACGCCATATGAAGATGTTGTGTCTCAAAAGTATTAGGTAAGCAGGTATTTTCCATCCAAAAATGTTGAGTCAGCACGCTGGATATGGAAGTGAGTTATCCATGGATCTTCTTAAGAGATAACTTGAATGTTAATGGTGTGTTACACCTTCAGGTCCCTGAACCTACTACCCCGTTGTTGGTAGGAATGAGTAGCATATAGATGTCAAGCAAATGACACAACATAATGTTTTTGTAACACTGATCATCTGTTGGTCAGTGAGGAAGGTAAAATATTGTTCAACCTGCTTCATGTTTGCATTGATAATCTGCATCAATTTTTTTCATAAAATGAATTGTGACCGCCTGTAAACCACAAAAGAATAATAATAAATTCACGAGAGAGGATACAGAGGTGACAAATGTAAGTCCTCCTAGATTGATGCTATAAGTTAGTATGGGGCTCCAAGTGAAGCCGTTACATGGATCGAGCCTGATACGCTGGTGATCCCTGGTTTTGTAGACCCAGGGCCTTCCCTGCAAAGAGTTTCCTTTGCTGCACTGCCTCGATCTCCTGATTCTTAGCATCGACCAAATGGAGTGAAACTTGGGGTAGCTTAGTGATATTCGATACTGCAGTCTACATGCTCACAGTGTGAATTTCAGAGCTTGAATTTCATTTATAAGGGCCTAATAGGTGTTTAGATTTGGAAGGTTGCTAAAATGTGGGAGTGGTTTAAGTTGTTTGAATACGATGGGCCTGATTCACAAACTGCACCTTGTTAGTTACAAATGCAGTAATATTGCATGTGTTAATTCAGCATGCAGTACAGCATGTGTGCACGTTACAAATTAAATACGCATAACAAACAGTATCTGACCAAAATGTTTTTCCCTTTCACAAAAAAATGCATTACTTTAATATTGTGTTCTTATTGACACAGTTTTATGGGAAATCTGCTACCCTATAAATGAAGGTGTAGTATGACACACTAAGTTTTTGGGCTAACAGGTACACTGTACTCAGGAAATCATTCTTGAGAAACATTTAAAATCAAAAGATTCTAGATTAGCACCTCTGGTCATCCAACGTTTGAAGACAGTGACCTGTGTTGAGGTTGTGTTGCTGTTTAGGGCTAGCAGTGCATGGCCCTTTGTAATACGTGCAATACAATATACCTTTTCATACACATTCATAACCCTAACTCTTCCTCAACCCCTACACTGATCAAAGCGGGTTAGAGAAAGTGGTCAGACTATCATTCTGTGTTTTATAATATTACCTGACCTTCCAGCCAGCATGTACAGGATTCAAGTACTCTGATAAATAAGAATTATATTGATATAACTGCTTATGCTGTCACATAGCTGAAAGGGACGCCACATAGGGCACATTTGATCAGGTCGCAAGCATTTCGGATAAGGAGATAGAACAAAGAAAGAGACAAAGAAAGAAAATCCTTAGTTGACTGCTGATCATAAAAAATATGACTGCATGCATTTACAAATGTAACTTAATGTTTTGTGTATACACAACATGAATATGTTCTAGTAAATGAACCATTTACATATATAGCTTGAACTTGAACACCTAAATGTCTATCTGGCCTCTGGTGTTTGACCTGTGCAGCAATCAAGGCTTGCTGATCAGGCCTCAGCTACAAAGTAATATGTGTTCTGATTAAATGGGCCACCATTTCACCTGTAATTGTCACATGTGTAAATCAACAGGCTGTGTGTTGTGCACTTTTACAGAATGCAGATATGGAGTGTGGATGTAAAGGAAGTACTTTTCCACATGCCTCTGAAAATGTAATTTCCTTTAAAAACTGCATGTTCTCTGCAGCCAGGCTGCAGAACATATTCCCAAAGTAAAACATCATTACCCTTTATTCAGTAGCATTTGTTAGGAAAGTGCTATCAGAACTAAGGGCCAGATGTAGGTAAGTAAAAAATTGCGACTTGCAATTTGCGAGTCATAGCGGCTCGCAAATTGCAACTCGCAATACGAGATGCAGAAAGGTGTCTCAGACACCTTCTGCGACTCGCTATGGGGTCACAAAGACCCACCTCATGAATATTTATGAGGTGGGTCGCAGTTTGCAACCCCATAGCGAGTCTAGGCACTCACAGGGATGGTGGCCTGCTGGAGACAGCAGACCACCATGTCCGTGACTGCTTTTTGAATAAAGCATTTTTGTTTTTTCTTTTTGCAGCCCGTTTTCCTTAAAGGAAAACGAGCTGCAAAAAGAAAAAATACCGAAACCATTTAGTTTCGGTTTTTTCAGAGTAGGCAGTGGTCCATAGGACCACTGCCTGCTCTGAAAATTTATTTTTTGGGGCATTCACAAAGGGGAAGGGGTCCCATGGGGATCCCTTCCCTTTTGCGAATGAGTTACCATCCACTTCAAGGGGATGGTAACTGCGAGTTGGTTTGCGACCGCATTCGTGGTCCCAAAGCAACTCTGCATGGCGATGCGGTCACAAATAGGAAGGGAACACCCCTTCCTATTTGCGAGTCGCAGCCACAAATTGCGAGTCGGTACCGACTCGCAATTTGCGGTTGTGCATCGCGTTTGGCCTTTTGCGCCTCGCAAACTGCGTTTTTCGCAGTTTGCGAGGCGCAAAAGGCTTGCTACATCTGGCCCTAAATCCACAGTCTAAAGGTAAAAATACAGCTACCATTGCTGGGCATATGTAGCCAGTGTTAATTAACTAAATCTTATCCATTTCTCTTGCCCCATGGGAAATTAGACATCTTAGAGGACTTCCGGTTTCTCAAATGCTATTAGTTCTGAGGGTGGCCCCACATAATTAACACTATAGAGCTCGAAACGTTGACAGAGTTCCACTTCTCTTCTATTTACTTACTGTTATGATGGATTTCTACACATCATGGATATATTCTTCTGATTGTTTTTTGAGAATGGAGTTGACATACATTTTTCTCATGTATGATAGTTGTAACAACATGGACCAAATACACACTGGACATATGTGTGTCTGATTCTTTTTCTCTGTACCCCTCTTAATGTATGTTATTTTGCAATATACTTAAAGTGAATAAAATAGCCTTATTTTTGTATACCTGTTTTTCATTCATGTTTGTCATTCATTGTGTTACCCATGATTGATTTTGTTTATCCAACTTAATGGATTTGTGTATTTGCTTTAATATGTTTATTTGTTACAATTCAATTTAATGCGTTATATACCACAGGTGCCTAAACATCTGGACTACGTATACTTTGTTTTATGAATGATGCCCTTGTTGGCCATTGAATTCATTTAATCAAAACCCAGTCAACACTGCTGGGGCCTTCAGCATTGCATTAAGAGTGCAGGCACTCTCCTGCAAGAAGACATTTAAAAACTCTCCTAGGTAATATGAGGACCGCACTCCACCTGTGCTGCTCCGATCAGGTAAATCCACATAGGTGGTTCTTTCTCAGGCACAAATATAAGTTACTCACCAAAAAAAAGTATATGGTCCACCCTGTTCACAGCGATGGCCCAGCAGAAGTCAGTGAAACACTGCCAATTGTGGTGTGTGATCTTGTGGTGTAACCCACTCTCTCTAGGCATGTTGGCTTTGCTTGAGGTGACTGCCCACTTGCATTATTGATTCTTCAGGCACACCTGCAGTCACAGGCACTTGATTTCTGTATAGAAAGGCCAGGAGATGTGGTGGTGATCTCCATGAGAGCCTAGCAATTCACAAGCGCTTCTGCTTCTAGTCACACCACACAGGCTCCAGGGTTTTAAGACCTCACCAAACGTCCTAGCATTCCAGTTCATTCCCTAGGATGCAACAGACGGGGTTCTCCATCTCCTGCCTCAACTTCTCACAGTCCTCTTTTTTAAGGCAGCATCTTCTTGGCGCAATCAACCCTTCAGCATTCCTCCTCAGCAATCAGTACACTTATTCTCTCAAGGCAGGCCTCGTGTAGTTGCTTCTGGCAGATTTGCAGACCATTTGGACTCAGTGTCCCGAAACTGGCAAAGAGCAGGTGGTAGTCAAAATGAAGGCACAACAGAAGGAGAGGGTTCCCCACTTATCTGTCTCACAATCTGTTGGGGGTAGCATTTCTACACAACAGAGAAGAGCAGGGGTATTTAGGTACACTTTAAAAGGACCCTCTTTCCTATCCCCCACACCATTGAGCCTGGCCCTCTACAAAGGCCTTTGTGAACACTATGGAGAAGCCCTATAAATCGATTGTTGTTGGATACTCACTCAAACTTCCATCTTCTGTACGACTTCATTTCAGGAACTCAAAATGGATCCTGGGTTGTCCCATTCACATGCTTACTCCATGCACACTCTACTGCAGATGTACACTACACACTTGTTTGTCATCAACATTCCACATGGACAGAGCTGGTGCTTGCCCAGATAGTGCCCTGGGCAGAAAGAATTTTGGCACCTTCCTGCCGCTTGTGAATAAAATGAGCCAACAGGGGCCCACTGTCCATTTTGTGTTCACAGATCAGTCACTGGTTAGTGACACTAAGGCGCTGACTAGCCTCTGATCACAAACATCTGGGCACCTCACCCAAGTAATTTAATTCACTCACAGCGTAGCTGCATCACACTGGTGTGGAGTCATTGGTGGTGGAGTGGAGTAGAGTGGCATACAGAGTCATAGAGTAGAGGGCATAGAGTGTAGGGGCACAGATTGGAGAGGCATAGACTGGTGTAGAGTGGCGTGGAGTGGTGTGCAGCAGAGGGTCGTAGGGCAGAGGTGTGGGGGTTGCAGGATTGCAGAGTAAAGGGGCAGAGAGTAGAGTGGAGTGGTATAGCATAGAGTGGAGTAAAGTGTTGTAAAGTATAGTGGCATAGAGTGGAGTAAAGTGACATAAAGTGGGATAGAATGTTGTAGTGTGACATTTCATAGATAGGTGTGTCATAGAGTGGAGTGTCACAGAGTGGAGTATCATAGAGTGGAGTGGCATCTAATGGAGCAGAGTCAAAGAGTGGAGCAGCGAAGAGTGGAGTGGCATAGATTGGAGTATAGTGGCCTAGAGTTAAGTGGTATAGAGTGGCGTAGAGTGGTTTAGTGTGTTATAGATTGGAGTGATGCAGTGTGAGATAGAATTGAGTAGAGTATAGTGGAGTGGAGTGTCATAGAGTGGAGTGATGTAGAGTGGAGGGGCATAAAGAGGAGGGGCATAGAGAGGAGTGTCATGGAGTAGCATAAAGTGTTATAGAGTAGAGTGGCATAGAGTGCAGCACAGTGTTGTAGAGTGGAGTGTTGTAGAGTTTTGTAGAGTAGTGTGTCATAGAGTGGAGTGGCATAGAGTGGAGTTCATACAGTGGGGTGGCGTGTAGTGGAGGAGTAGCATAGAGTCAACTGGAGTAGAGTGGCATAGAGTGGAGTAAAGTGCTGCGGAGTTGAGTACAGTGGTGTGTTTACAGAAAGTGAGCACTCATGGAACAAGACAGTAAACAGGCTAATCTCCACGGGAGGGACAGTGGCATGCTCAACAGCCTAAAACAATTAAAGCCAGCAAATAGAAAGAAGGCAAATGTGAGTTACTAAACACAAAGCCAATGGTACGCAATGGGCGGAATGTATTCCTAGTTCAGACTTCAGAATGTCCCCAAGAAGTCTTTAGCAAACAAACAGCTGAGCTAGCTGGTAGGCTTTGACCTAAAAACCAGCAGAAACTCGCTATGGTGTATGCTCTCAAGTGCCATGCTGGGCACATTTTCCATCCCACTTAGGGACTTCTTTTGTATAAACTCCTATGTAAATGGCACTTACAGTGGCACTATAAAGCTTGACTCACTTCTCAACCAGCACCAGAGATTGCAGACGGAAGTATTCAATCAGCAAGGGCTGAACTGCCTGACTTGTGGACCCTTTGCTGCTTAGACCTTAATAGGCCTATCCAGAGCAGCCATCCTGTGTCATTGGGTATATTAACAGCAGTGGCACACAAAGAGTGTAGTATGCGCCAATGCAAGTAAAAGACAGTTGTGACAGGCGTGGGCCCTTAACACTCTTGTCATTGGTGTCAATGTACAAGTCGCAGTAGCTATGTGCTTGTTAACAAGCATGGGTTCTGTTACGAGTCTGGTACGTGTATAGTGAACATTTGTCATTGACCTGGCATCTGCACTGGTCAAGGGCATAGACACTTAAGTCTTGCCGCCAGGTCTTTAAGGTCTTAACGTGGGTCCTTCTTGCAGGTCTCATGTGGATCATTAGGCCTTGTTGTGGGGCCTCCATTTTTTGCTGCGTCACAAACGCCTGGCCTTCCTGACGATACTTTAACGTGTTCTGTGCCTTGGACGAGATGATCTCGTCCAAGGCTACAGTTCCCCTGTGCCTTGGACGAGATCACCTCGTCCAAGGCACAGGGGAACTTGGGGGAGCGCTAGCGCGCCCCCCGTGCACCCCCCTCCCCCCCCAAGGCGGGGATGGAAGGGGAAGACCTTCCCCTTCCACCACCCCCAACCCCACCTGTGAAGTCAGCGTGCGAGCACGCGCTGATTAGTCACAGGGGCCTCCCCCATAGCATTTCTCTTTCAATCACGTGGGGGAGGCCCGGAGGGGCTTCAAAGGGAAGGAAATGTATTTCCTTCCCTTTGAAGTCTCTCTGAGGGTTTCAAAAGCCGGATTGCTTGCAATCCGGCTTTTGAAACCCCACTAGACACCAGGGATTTTATTTTGTTGTTGTAATATTGACATAAGGGAGCGACCCCTTGGGCAAGGGTCGCTCCCAGGGGGGGCATGTTTTCGGGAAGGCCTTTTCTGCCCCCCCTGGGGGCAGAAACCTCTAGGCACCAGGGATCATTTTTTTTTTTTTTTTAATGTTTTATTTTATTTTTTTAGGTGCGGAGCGACCCCTTAGGCAAGGGTCGCTCCCCTTGGGGGGAAATTATATTTAGGCCATTCCTGCCCCCCTTGGGGGCAGATTGGCCTATTTTGATGAGGCCAATCTGCCCCCAAGGGGGGCAGAAACCACTAGACACCAGGGAGTTTTTTCTTTGTGTGAATTTCACGCAAGGGGAGCGACCCCTTAGGCAAGGGTCGGTCCCTGGGGGGGCAAATTTAATTTAGGCCATTTCTGCCCCCCCTTGGGGCAGATCGGCCTATTGTTAGGCCGATCTGCCCCCAGGGGGGGCAGAAACCTCTAGGCGCCAGGGGAATTTTTTTTAAACTTTTTTTTTTTGTTTTTTTTTTTTAGAGATGGGGAGCGACCCATCAGGCAAGGGTCGCTGCCCTGGGGGGCAAATTGTATTTAGACCATTTCTGCCCCCCTTGGGGGCAGATTGGGCGATTTTAGGTCAATCTGCCCCCAAGGGGGCAGAAACCACTAGGCACCGGGGATTTGTTTTTTGGCGCCAATGTCACGCAGGGGGAGCGACCAAGAAGGCAAGGGTCGCTCCCGGGGGGGGGATTTTGGGGGGGCAAATTTATTTTAGGCCATTTCTGCTCACCCTGGGGGCAGATCGGCCTATTATTCGGCCGATCTGCCCCTAGGGGGGGCAGAAACCTCTAGGCGCCAGGCCAATTTTTTTTTTTTGTTTTTTTTGTTTTGTTTGTTTTTTTAGAGATGGGTAGCGACCCATCAGGCAAGGGTCGCTGCCCTGGGGTCAAATTGTATTTAGACCATTTCTGCCCCCCTTGGGGGCAGATTGGGCGATTTTAGGTCAATCTGCCCCCAAGGGGGCAGAAACCACTAGGCACCGGGGATTTGTTTTTTGGCGCCAATGTCACGCAGGGGGAGCGACCCCGTAGGCAAGGGTCGCTCCGGAGGGGGGGTGGGGTTGGGGGTGCAAATTTATTTTAGGCCATTTCTGCCCCCAGATCAGCCTATTATTAGGCCGATCTGCCCCCGGGGGGGGGGGGGAGGGGCAGAAACCTCTAGGCACCAGGGCAAATTTTTTTTTTGTGTTTATTTTTTGTTTGTTTGTTTTTTTAGAGATGGGTAGCGACCCATCAGGCAAGGGTCGCTGCCCTGGGGGGCAAATTGTATTTAGACCATTTCTGCCCCCCTTGGGGGCAGATTGGGTGATTTTTTATGTCAATCTGCCCCCAAGGGGGCAGAAACCACTAGGCACCTGGGATTTGTTTTTTGGCGCCAATGTCACGCAGGGGGAGCGACCCCGTAGGCAAGGGTCGCTCCCGGGGGGGGGGGGGGTTGGGGGGGCAAATTTATTTTAGGCCATTTCTGGGGGCAGATTAGTCTATTATTAGGCCGATCTGCCCCCAGGGGGGCAGAAACCTCTAGGCGCCAGGGCAATTTTTTTTTTAATGTTTTTTTTTTTTGTTTGTTTGTTTTTTTAGAGATGGGTAGCGACCCATCAGGCAAGGGTCGCTGCCCTGGGGGGCAAATTGTATTTAGACCATTTCTGCCCCCCTTGGGGGCAGATTAAACCACTAGGCACCGGGGATTTGTTTTTTGGCGCCAATGTCACGCAGGGGGAGCGACCCCGTAGGCAAGGGTCGCTCCCGGGCAGGGGGGGCTTGGGGGGGGTGGAGGGGTCAAATTTATTTTAGGGCATTTCTGCCCCCCCCTGGGGCCGGCTGAGCTAAAGGCCAAACTCCACAGGTAGGCACCTTGCAAAAAACACCTCTGTTTTCTGTGAAAAAATATGTTGTGTCCACGTTGTGTTTTGGGCCCTTTCCTTTCGTGGGCGCTAGGCCTACCCACAGAAGTGATGTACCATTTTTATTGAGAGACGTAGGGGAACGCTGGGTGGAAGGAAATTTGTGGCTCCTCTCAGATTCCAGAACTTTCTGTCACCGAAATGAGAGGAAAAAGTGTTTTTTTGGCCACATTTTGATGTTTGCAAAGGATTCTGGGTAACATAACCTGGTCAGAGCCCCGCAAGTCACCCCATCTTGGATTCCCCTGGGTTTCTAGTTTTCAAAAATGCGCTGGTTTGCTAGGTTTCGCCAGGTGCCGGCTGAGCTACAGGCCAAAATCCACAGGTAGGCACTGTTTTCTATGAAAAAATGTGATGTGTCCACGTTGTGTTTTGGGCCATTTCCTTTCGTGGGCGCTAGTCCTACCCACACAAGTGAGGTATAATTTTTATCGGGAGACTTGGGGGAACGCCTGGTGGAAGGAAATTTGTGGCTCCTCTCAGATTCCAGAACTTTCTGCCACAGAAATGTGAGGAACATGTGTTTTTTTAGCCAAATTTTGAGGTTTGCAAGGGATTCTGGGTAACAGAACCTGGTCAGATTCCCGCAAGTCACCCCATCTTGGATTCCCCTGGGTTTCTAGTTTTCAAAAATGCGCTGGTTTGGTAGGTTTCCCCAGGTGCCGGCTGAGCTACAGGCCAAAATCCACAGGTAGGCACTGTTTTCTATGAAAAAATGTGATGTGTCCACGTTGTGTTTTGGGCCATTTCCTTCCGTGGGCGCTAGTCCTACCCACACAAGTGAGGTATAATTTGTATCGGGAGACTTGGGGGAACGCTGGGTGGAAGGAAATTTGTGGCTCCTCTCAGATTCCAGAACTTTCTGCCACAGAAATATGAGGAACATGTGTTTTCTTAGCCAAATTTTGAGGTTTGCAAAGGATTCTGGGTAACAGAACCTGGTCAGATTCCCGCAAGTCACCCCATCTTGGATTCCCCTGGGTTTCTAGTTTTCAAAAATGCGCTGGTTTGGTAGGTTTCCCCAGGTGCCGGCTGAGCTACAGGCCAAAATCCACAGGTAGGCACTGTTTTCTATGAAAAAATGTGATGTGTCCACGTTGTGTTTTGGGCCATTTCCTTCCGTGGGCACTAGTCCTACCCACACAAGTGAGGTATAATTTGTATCGGGAGACTTGGGGGAACGCTGGGTGGAAGGAAATTTGTGGCTCCTCTCAGATTCCAGAACTTTCTGCCACAGAAATGTGAGGAACATGTGTTTTTTTAGCCAAATTTTGAGGTTTGCAAGGGATTCTGCGTAACAGAACCTGGTCCGAGCCCCACAAGTCACCCCATCTTGGATTCCCCTAGGTCTCTAGTTTTCAGAAATGCACAGGTTTGGTAGGTTTCCCTAGGTGCCGGCTGAGCTAGAGGCCAAAATCTACAGGTAGGCACTTCGCAAAAATCACCTCTGTTTTCTTTCAAAAAATTGGATGTGTCCACGTTGCGCTTTGGGGCGTTTCCTGTCGCGGGCGCTAGGCCTACCCACACAAGTGAGGTATCATTTTTATCGGGAGACTTGGGGGAACGCTGGGTAGAAGGAAATTTGTGGCTCCTCTCAGATTCCAGAACTTTTTGCCACAGAAATGTGAGGAACATGTGTTTTTTTAGCCAAATTTTGAGGTTTACAAAGGATTCTGGGTAACAGAACCTGGTCCGAGACCCACAAGTCACCCCATCTTGGATTCCCCTAGGTCTGTAGTTTTCAGAAATGCACAGGTTTGGTAGGTTTCACTTGGTGCCGGCTGAGCTAGAGGCCAAAATCTACAGGTAGGCACTTCGCAAAAAACACCTCTGTTTCCTTTAAAAAAATTGGATGTGTCCACGTTGCACTTTGGGGCATATCCTGTCACGGGCGCTAGGCCTACCCACACAAGTGAGGTATCATTTTTATCGGTAGACTTGGGGGAACGCTGGGTGGAAGGAAATTTGTGGCTCCTCTCAGATTCCAGAACTTTCTGCCACAGAAATGTGAGGAACATGTGTTTTTTTAGCCAAATTTTGAGGTTTGCAAAGGATTCTGGGTAACAGAACCTGGTCCGAGACCCACAAGTCACCCCATCTTGGATTCCCCTATGTCTGTAGTTTTCAGAAATGCACAGGTTTGGTAGGTTTCCCTTGGTGCTGGCTGAGCTAGAGGCCAAAATCTACAGGTAGGCACTTCGCAAAAAACACCTCTGTTTCCTTTAAAAAAATTGGATGTGTCCACGTTGCGCTTTGGGGCATTTCCTGTCGCAGGCGCTATGCCTACCCACACAAGTGAGGTATCATTTTTATCAGGAGACTTGGGGGAACGCTGGGTGGAAGGAAATGTGTGGCTCCTCTCAGATTCCAGAACTTTCTGCCACAGAAATGTGAGGAACATGTGTTTTTTTAGCCAAATCTTGAGGTTTGCAAAGAATTCTGGGTAACAGAACCTGGTCCGAGCCCCACAAGTCACCCCATCTTGGATTCCCCTAGGTCTCTAGTTTTCAGAAATGCACAGGTTTGGTAGGTTTCCCTAGGTGCCCGCTGAGCTAGAGGCCAAAATCTACAGGTAGGCACTTCACAAAAAACACCTCTGTTTTCTTTAAAAAATTTGGATGTGTCCACGTTGCACTTTGGGGCGTTTCCTGTCGCGGGTGCTAATCCTACCCACACAAGTGAGGTATCATTTTTATCAGGAGACTTGGGGGAATGCTGGGTGGAAGGAAATTTGTGGCTCCTCTCAGATTCCAGAACTTTCTGCAACAGAAATGTGAGGAACAT
Organism: Pleurodeles waltl; assembly: GCF_031143425.1. Taxonomy (NCBI): domain Eukaryota; kingdom Metazoa; phylum Chordata; class Amphibia; order Caudata; family Salamandridae; genus Pleurodeles; species Pleurodeles waltl. The sequence continues at coordinate 789,968,325 of NC_090450.1, forward strand.
GTGTTTTTTTAGCCAAATTTTGAGGTTTGCAAAGGATTCTGGGTAACAGAACCTGGTCCGAGCCCCACAAGTCACCCCATCTTGGATTCCCCTAGGTCTCTAGTTTTCAGAAATGCACAGGTTTGGTAGGTTTCCCTAGGTGCCGGCTGAGCTAGAGGCCAATATCTACAGGTAGGCACTTCACAAAAAACACCTCTGTTTTCTTTCAAAAATTTGGATGTGTCCACGTTGCGCTTTGGGGCGTTTCCTGTCGCGGGCGCTAGGCCTACCCACACAAGTGAGGTATCATTTTTATCAGGAGACTTGGGGGAACGCTGGGTGGAAGGAAATTTGTGGCTCCTCTCAGATTCCAGAACTTTCTGCCACAGAAATGTGAGGAACATGTGTTTTTTTAGCCAAATTTTGAGGTTTACAAAGGATTCTGGGTAACAGAACCTGGTCCGAGACCCACAAGTCACCCCATCTTGGATTCCCCTAGGTCTGTAGTTTTCAGAAATGCACAGGTTTGGTAGGTTTCCCTTGGTGCCGGCTGAGCTAGAGGCCAAAATCTACAGGTAGGCACTTCGCAAAAAACACCTCTGTTTCCTTTAAAAAAATTGGATGTGTCCACGTTGCGCTTTGGGGTGTTTCCTGTCGCGGGCGCTAGGCCTACCCACACAAGTGAGGTATCATTTTTATCAGGAGACTTGGGGGAACGCTGGGTGGAAGGACATTTGTGGCTCCTCTCAGATTCCAGAACTTTCTGCCACAGAAATGTGAGGAACATGTGTTTTTTTAGCCAAATTTTGGGGTTTGCAAAGGATTCTGGGTAACAGAACCTGGTCCAAGACCCACAAGTCACCCCATCTTGGATTCCCCTAGGTCTGTAGTTTTCAGAAATGCACAGGTTTGGTAGGTTTCCCTTGGTGCCGGCTGAGCTAGAGGCCAAAATCTACAGGTAGGCACTTCGCAAAAAACACCTCTGTTTCCTTTCAAAAAATTGGATGTGTCCACGTTGCGCTTTGGGGCATTTCCTGTCACGGGCGCTAGGCCTACCCACACAAGTGAGGTATCATTTTTATCGGTAGACTTGGGGGAACGCTGGGTAGAAGGAAATTTGTGGCTCCTCTCAGATTCCAGAACTTTCTGCCACAGAAATGTGAGGAACATGTGTTTTTTTAGCCAAATTTTGAGGTTTGCAAAGGATTCTGGGTAACAGAACCTGATCCGAGACCCACAAGTCACCCCATCTTGGATTCCCCTATGTCTGTAGTTTTCAGAAATGCACAGGTTTGGTAGGTTTCCCTTGGTGCTGGCTGAGCTAGAGGCCAAAATCTACAGGTAGGCACTTCGCAAAAAACACCTCTGTTTCCTTTAAAAAAATTGGATGTGTCCACGTTGCGCTTTGGGGCGTTTCCTGTCGCGGGCACTAGGCCTACCCACACAAGTGAGGTATCATTTTTATCAGGAGACTTGGGGGAATGCTGGGTAGAAGGAAATTTGTGGCTCCTCTCAGATTCCAGAACTTTCTGCCACAGAAATGTGAGGAACATGTGTTTTTTTAGCCAAATTTTGAGGTTTGCAAAGGATTCTGGGTAACAGAACCTGGTCCGAGCCCCACAAGTCACCCCATCTTGGATTCCCCTAGGTCTCTAGTTTTCAGAAATGCACAGGTTTGGTAGGTTTCCCTAGGTGCCGGCTGAGCTAGAGGCCAAAATCTACAGGTAGGCACTTCACAAAAAACACCTCTGTTTTCTTTCAAAAATTTGGATGTGTCCATGTTGCGCTTTGGGGCGTTTCCTGTCGCGGGCGCTAGGCCTACCCACACAAGTGAGGTATCATTTTTATCAGGAGACTTGGGGGAACGCTGGGTGGAAGGAAATGTGTGGCTCCTCTCAGATTCCAGAACTTTCTGCCACAGAAATGTGAGGAACATGTGTTTTTTTAGCCAAATTTTGAGGTTTGCAAAGGATTCTGGGTAACAGAACCTGGTCCGAGACCCACAAGTCACCCCATCTTGGATTCCCCTAGGTCTGTAGTTTTCAGAAATGCACAGGTTTGGTAGGTTTCCCTTGGTGCCGGCTGAGCTAGAGGCCAAAATCTACAGGTAGGCACTTCGCAAAAAACACCTCTGTTTCCTTTAAAAAAATTGGATGTGTCCACGTTGCGCTTTGGGGCGTTTCCTGTCGCGGGCGCTAATCCTACCCACACAAGTGAGGTATCATTTTTATCAGGAGACTTGGGGGAATGCTGGGTGGAAGGAAATTTGTGGCTCCTCTCAGATTCCAGAACTTTCTGCCACAGAAATGTGAGGAACATGTGTTTTTTTAGCCAAATTTTGAGGTTTGCAAAGGATTCTGGGTAACAGAACCTGGTCCGAGCCCCACAAGTCAACCCATCTTGGATTCCCCTAGGTCTCTAGTTTTCAGAAATGCACAGGTTTGGTAGGTTTCCCTTGGTGCCGGCTGAGCTAGAGGCCAAAATCTACAGGTAGGCACTTTGCAAAAAACACCTCTGTTTCCTTTCAAAAAATTGGATGTGTCCACGTTGCGCTTTGGGGCATTTCCTGTCACGGGCGCTAGGCCTACCCACACAAGTGAGGTATCATTTTTATCGGTAGACTTGGGGGAACGCTGGGTAGAAGGAAATTTGTGGCTCCTCTCAGATTCCAGAACTTTCTGCCACAGAAATGTGAGGAACATGTGTTTTTTTAGCCAAATTTTGAGGTTTGCAAAGGATTCTGGGTAACAGAACCTGGTCCGAGACCCACAAGTCACCCCATCTTGGATTCCCCTATGTCTGTAGTTTTCAGAAATGCACAGGTTTGGTAGGTTTCCCTTGGTGCTGGCTGAGCTAGAGGCCAAAATCTACAGGTAGGCACTTCGCAAAAAACACCTCTGTTTCCTTTAAAAAAATTGGATGTGTCCACGTTGCGCTTTGGGGCGTTTCCTGTCGCGGGCACTAGGCCTACCCACACAAGTGAGGTATCATTTTTATCAGGAGACTTGGGGTAATGCTGGGTAGAAGGAAATTTGTGGCTCCTCTCAGATTCCAGAACTTTCTGCCACAGAAATGTGAGGAACATGTGTTTTTTTAGCCAAATTTTGAGGTTTGCAAAGGATTCTGGGTAACAGAACCTGGTCCGAGCCCCACAAGTCACCCCATCTTGGATTCCCCTAGGTCTCTAGTTTTCAGAAATGCACAGGTTTGGTAGGTTTCCCTAGGTGCCGGCTGAGCTAGAGGCCAAAATCTACAGGTAGGCACTTCACAAAAAACACCTCTGTTTTCTTTCAAAAATTTGGATGTGTCCATGTTGCGCTTTGGGGCGTTTCCTGTCGCGGGCGCTAGGCCTACCCACACAAGTGAGGTATCATTTTTATCAGGAGACTTGGGGGAACGCTGGGTGGAAGGAAATGTGTGGCTCCTCTCAGATTCCAGAACTTTCTGCCACAGAAATGTGAGGAACATGTGTTTTTTTAGCCAAATTTTGAGGTTTGCAAAGGATTCTGGGTAACAGAACCTGGTCCGAGACCCACAAGTCACCCCATCTTGGATTCCCCTAGGTCTGTAGTTTTCAGAAATGCACAGGTTTCGTAGGTTTCCCTTGGTGCCGGCTGAGCTAGAGGCCAAAATCTACAGGTAGGCACTTCGCAAAAAACACCTGTTTCCTTTCAAAAAATTGGATGTGTCCACGTTGCGCTTTGGGGCATTTCCTGTCACGGGCGCTAGGCCTACCCACACAAGTGAGGTATCATTTTTATCGGTAGACTTGGGGGAACGCTGGGTAGAAGGAAATTTGTGGCTCCTCTCAGATTCCAGAACTTTCTGCCACAGAAATGTGAGGAACATGTGTTTTTTTAGCCAAATTTTGAGGTTTGCAAAGGATTCTGGGTAACAGAACCTGGTCCGAGACCCACAAGTCACCCCATCTTGGATTCCCCTATGTCTGTAGTTTTCAGAAATGCACAGGTTTGGTAGGTTTCCCTTGGTGCTGGCTGAGCTAGAGGCCAAAATCTACAGGTAGGCACTTCGCAAAAAACACCTCTGTTTCCTTTAAAAAAATTGGATGTGTCCACGTTGCGCTTTGGGGCGTTTCCTGTCGCGGGCACTAGGCCTACCCACACAAGTGAGGTATCATTTTTATCAGGAGACTTGGGGTAATGCTGGGTAGAAGGAAATTTGTGGCTCCTCTCAGATTCCAGAACTTTCTGCCACAGAAATGTGAGGAACATGTGTTTTTTTAGCCAAATTTTGAGGTTTGCAAAGGATTCTGGGTAACAGAACCTGGTCCGAGCCCCACAAGTCACCCCATCTTGGATTCCCCTAGGTCTCTAGTTTTCAGAAATGCACAGGTTTGGTAGGTTTCCCTAGGTGCCGGCTGAGCTAGAGGCCAAAATCTACAGGTAGGCACTTCACAAAAAACACCTCTGTTTTCTTTCAAACATTTGGATGTGTCCATGTTGCGCTTTGGGGCGTTTCCTGTCGCGGGCGCTAGGCCTACCCACACAAGTGAGGTATCATTTTTATCAGGAGACTTGGGGGAACGCTGGGTGGAAGGAAATGTGTGGCTCCTCTCAGATTCCAGAACTTTCTGCCACAGAAATGTGAGGAACATGTGTTTTTTTAGCCAAATTTTGAGGTTTGCAAAGGATTCTGGGTAACAGAACCTGGTCCGAGACCCACAAGTCACCCCATCTTGGATTCCCCTAGGTCTGTAGTTTTCAGAAATGCACAGGTTTCGTAGGTTTCCCTTGGTGCCGGCTGAGCTAGAGGCCAAAATCTACAGGTAGGCACTTCGCAAAAAACACCTGTTTCCTTTCAAAAAATTGGATGTGTCCACGTTGCGCTTTGGGGCATTTCCTGTCACGGGCGCTAGGCCTACCCACACAAGTGAGGTATCATTTTTATCGGTAGACTTGGGGGAACGCTGGGTAGAAGGAAATTTGTGGCTCCTCTCAGATTCCAGAACTTTCTGCCACAGAAATGTGAGGAACATGTGTTTTTTTAGCCAAATTTTGAGGTTTGCAAAGGATTCTGGGTAACAGAACCTGGTCCGAGACCCACAAGTCACCCCATCTTGGATTCCCCTATGTCTGTAGTTTTCAGAAATGCACAGGTTTGGTAGGTTTCCCTTGGTGCTGGCTGAGCTAGAGGCCAAAATCTACAGGTAGGCACTTCGCAAAAAACACCTCTGTTTCCTTTAAAAAAATTGGATGTGTCCACGTTGCGCTTTGGGGCGTTTCCTGTCGCGGGCACTAGGCCTACCCACACAAGTGAGGTATCATTTTTATCAGGAGACTTGGGGGAATGCTGGGTAGAAGGAAATTTGTGGCTCCTCTCAGATTCCAGAACTTTCTGCCACAGAAATGTGAGGAACATGTGTTTTTTTAGCCAAATTTTGAGGTTTGCAAAGGATTCTGGGTAACAGAACCTGGTCCGAGCCCCACAAGTCACCCCATCTTGGATTCCCCTAGGTCTCTAGTTTTCAGAAATGCACAGGTTTGGTAGGTTTCCCTAGGTGCCGGCTGAGCTAGAGGCCAAAATCTACAGGTAGGCACTTCACAAAAAACACCTCTGTTTTCTTTCAAAAATTTGGATGTGTCCATGTTGCGCTTTGGGGCGTTTCCTGTCGCGGGCGCTAGGCCTACCCACACAAGTGAGGTATCATTTTTATCAGGAGACTTGGGGGAACGCTGGGTGGAAGGAAATGTGTGGCTCCTCTCAGATTCCAGAACTTTCTGCCACAGAAATGTGAGGAACATGTGTTTTTTAGCCAAATTTTGAGGTTTGCAAAGGATTCTGGGTAACAGAACCTGGTCCGAGACCCACAAGTCACCCCATCTTGGATTCCCCTAGGTCTGTAGTTTTCAGAAATGCACAGGTTTGGTAGGTTTCACTTGGTGCCGGCTGAGCTAGAGGCCAAAATCTACAGGTAGGCACTTCGCAAAAAACACCTCTGTTTCCTTTAAAAAAATTGGATGTGTCCACGTTGCGCTTTGGGGCGTTTCCTGTCGCGGGCGCTAATCCTACCCACACAAGTGAGGTATCATTTTTATCAGGAGACTTGGGGGAATGCTGGGTGGAAGGAAATTTGTGGCTCCTCTCAGATTCCAGAACTTTCTGCCACAGAAATGTGAGGAACATGTGTTTTTTAGCCAAATTTTGAGGTTTGCAAAGGATTCTGGGTAACAGAACCTGGTCCGAGCCCCACAAGTCAACCCATCTTGGATTCCCCTAGGTCTCTAGTTTTCAGAAATGCACAGGTTTGGTAGGTTTCCCTAGGTGCCAGCTGAGCTAGAGGCCAAAATCTACAGGTAGGCCCTTCACAAAAAACACCTCTGTTTTCTTTCAAAAATTTGGATGTGTCCACGTTGCGCTTTGGGGCGTTTCCTGTTGCGGGCGCTAGGCCTACCCACACAAGTGAGGTATCATTTTTATCAGGAGACTTGGGGGAACGCTGGGTGGAAGGAAATTTGTGGCTCCTCTCAGATTCCAGAACTTTCTGCCACAGAAATGTGAGGAACATGTGTTTTTTTAGCCAAATTTTGAGGTTTACAAAGGATTCTGGGTAACAGAACCTGGTCCGAGACCCACAAGTCACCCCATCTTGGATTCCCCTGGGTCTGTAGTTTTCAGAAATGCACAGGTTTGGTAGGTTTCCCTTGGTGCCGGCTGAGCTAGAGGCCAAAATCTACAGGTAGGCACTTCGCACAAAACACCTCTGTTTCCTTTCAAAAAATTGGATGTGTCCACGTTGCGCTTTGGGGCATTTCCTGTCACGGGCGCTAGGCCTACCCACACAAGTGAGGTATCATTTTTATCGGTAGACTTGGGGGAACGCTGGGTGGAAGGAAATTTGTGGCTCCTCTCAGATTCCAGAACTTTCTGCCACAGAAATGTGAGGAACATGTGTTTTTTTAGCCAAATTTTGAGGCTTGCAAAGGATTCTGGGTAACAGAACCTTGTCCGAGACCCACAAGTCACCCCATCTTGGATTCCCCTAGGTCTGTAGTTTTCAGAAATGCACAGGTTTGGTAGGTTTCCCTTGGTGCTGGCTGAGCTAGAGGCCAAAATCTACAGGTAGGCACTTCGCAAAAAACACCTCTGTTTTCTTTCAAAAATTTGGATGTGTCCACCTTGCGCTTTGGGGCGTTTCCTGTTGCGGGCGCTAGGCCTACCCACACAAGTGAGGTATCATTTTTATCAGGAGACTTGGGGGAACGCTGGGTGGAAGGAAATTTGTGGCTCCTCTCAGATTCCAGAACTTTCTGCCACAGAAATGTGAGGAACATGTGTTTTTTTAGCCAAATTTTGAGGTTTGCAAAGGATTCTGGGTAACAGAACCTGGTCCGAGCCCCACAAGTCACCCCATCTTGGATTCCCCTAGGTCTCTAGTTTTCAGAAATGCACAGGTTTGGTAGGTTTCCCTAGGTGGCGGCTGAGCTAGAGGCCAAAATCTACAGGTAGGCACTTCACAAAAAACACCTCTGTTTTCTTTCAAAAATTTGGATGTGTCCATGTTGCGCTTTGGGGCGTTTCCTGTCGCGGGCGCTAGGCCTACCCACACAATTGAGGTATCATTTTTATCAGGAGACTTAAGGGAACGCTGGGTGGAAGGAAATTTGTGATTCCTCTCAGATTCCAGAACTTTCTGCCACAGAAATGTGAGGAACATGTGTTTTTTTAGCCAAATTTTGAGGTTTGCAAAGGATTCTGGGTAACAGAACCTGGTCCGAGCCCCACAAGTCACCCCATCTTGGATTCCCCTAGGTCTCTAGTTTTCAGAAATGCACAGGTTTGGTAGGTTTCCCTAGGTGCCGGCTGAGCTAGAGGCCAAAATCTACAGGTAGGCACTTCACAAAAAACACCTCTGTTTTCTTTCAAAAATTTGGATGTGTCCATGTTGCGCTTTGGGGCGTTTCCTGTCGCGGGCGCTAGGCCTACCCACACAATTGAGGTATCATTTTTATCAGGAGACTTGGGGGAACGCTGGGTGGAAGGAAATTTGTGATTCCTCTCAGATTCCAGAACTTTCTGCCACAGAAATGTGAGGAACATGTGTTTTTTTTTCCAAATTTTGAAGTTTGCAAAGGATTCTGGGTAACAGAACCTGGTCCGAGACCCACAAGTCACCCCATCTTGGATTCCCCTAGGTCTGTAGTTTTCAGAAATGCACAGGTTTGGTAGGTTTCCCTTGGTGCTGGCTGAGCTAGAGGCCAAAATCTACAGGTAGGCACTTCGCAAAAAACACCTCTGTTTCCTTTCAAAAAATTGGATGTGTCCACGTTGCGCTTTGGGGCATTTCCTGTCACGGGCGCTAGGCCTACCCACACAAGTGAGGTATCATTTTTATCGGTAGACTTGGGGGAACGCTGGGTGGAAGGAAATTTGTGGCTCCTCTCAGATTCCAGAACTTTCTGCCACAGAAATGTGAGGAACATGTGTTTTTTTAGCCAAATTTTGAGGCTTGCAAAGGATTCTGGGTAACAGAACCTTGTCCGAGACCCACAAGTCACCCCATCTTGGATTCCCCTACGTCTGTAGTTTTCAGAAATGCACAGGTTTGGTAGGTTTCCCTTGGTGCTGGCTGAGCTAGAGGCCAAAATCTACAGGTAGGCACTTCGCAAAAAACACCTCTGTTTTCTTTCAAAAATTTGGATGTGTCCACCTTGCGCTTTGGGGCGTTTCCTGTTGCGGGCGCTAGGCCTACCCACACAAGTGAGGTATCATTTTTATCAGGAGACTTGGGGGAACGCTGGGTGGAAGGAAATTTGTGGCTCCTCTCAGATTCCAGAACTTTCTGCCACAGAAATGTGAGGAACATGTGTTTTTTTAGCCAAATTTTGAGGTTTGCAAAGGATTCTGGGTAACAGAACCTGGTCCGAGCCCCACAAGTCACCCCATCTTGGATTCCCCTAGGTCTCTAGTTTTCAGAAATGCACAGGTTTGGTAGGTTTCCCTAGGTGCCGGCTGAGCTAGAGGCCAAAATCTACAGGTAGGCACTTCACAAAAAACACCTCTGTTTTCTTTCAAAAATTTGGATGTGTCCATGTTGCGCTTTGGGGCGTTTCCTGTCGCGGGCGCTAGGCCTACCCACACAATTGAGGTATCATTTTTATCAGGAGACTTAAGGGAACGCTGGGTGGAAGGAAATTTGTGATTCCTCTCAGATTCCAGAACTTTCTGCCACAGAAATGTGAGGAACATGTGTTTTTTTAGCCAAATTTTGAGGTTTGCAAAGGATTCTGGGTAACAGAACCTGGTCCGAGACCCACAAGTCACCCCATCTTGGATTCCCCTAGGTCTGTAGTATTCAGAAATGCACAGGTTTGGTAGGTTTCCCTTGGTGCCGGCTGAGCTAGAGGCCAAAATCTACAGGTAGGCACTTCGCAAAAAACACCTCTGTTTCCTTTCAAAAAATTGGATGTGTCCACGTTGCGCTTTGGGGCATTTCCTGTCGCGGGCGCTAGGCCTACCCACACAAGTGAGGTATCATTTTTATCGGGAGACTTGGGGGAACGCTGGGTGGAAGGGAATTTGTGGCTCCTCTCAGATTCCAGAACTTTCTGCCACAGAAATGTGAGGAACATGTGTTTTTTTAGCCAAATTTTGAGGTTTGCAAAGGATTCTGGGTAACAGAACCTGGTCCGAGCCCCACAAGTCACCCCATCTTGGATTCCCCTAGGTCTCTAGTTTTCAGAAATGCACAGGTTTGGTAGGTTTCCCTAGGTGCCGGCTGAGCTAGAGGCCAAAATCTACAGGTAGGCACTTCACAAAAAACACCTCTGTTTTCTTTCAAAAATTTGGATGTGTCCATGTTGCGCTTTGGGGCGTTTCCTGTCGCGGGCGCTAGGCCTACCCACACAATTGAGGTATCATTTTTATCAGGAGACTTGGGGGAACGCTGGGTGGAAGGAAATTTGTGATTCCTCTCAGATTCCAGAACTTTCTGCCACAGAAATGTGAGGAACATGTGTTTTTTTAGCCAAATTTTGAGGTTTGCAAAGGATTCTGGGTAACAGAACCTGGTCCGAGACCCACAAGTCACCCCATCTTGGATTCCCCTAGGTCTGTAGTTTTCAGAAATGCACAGGTTTGGTAGGTTTCCCTTGGTGCCGGCTGAGCTAGAGGCCAAAATCTACAGGTAGGCACTTCGCAAAAAACACCTCTGTTTCCTTTCAAAAAATTGGATGTGTCCACGTTGCGCTTTGGGGCATTTCCTGTCGCGGGCGCTAGGCCTACCCACACAAGTGAGGTATCATTTTTATCGGGAGACTTGGGGGAACGCTGGGTGGAAGGAAATTTGTGATTCCTCTCAGATTCCAGAACTTTCTGCCACAGAAATGTGAGGAACATGTGTTTTTTTAGCCAAATTTTGAGGTTTGCAAAGGATTCTGGGTAACAGAACCTGGTCCGAGCCCCGCAAGTCACCCCATCTTGGATTCCCCTAGGTCTCTAGTTTTCAGAAATGCACAGGTTTGGTAGGTTTCCCTTGGTGCTGGCTGAGCTAGAGGCCAAAATCTACAGGTAGGCACTTCACAAAAAACACCTCTGTTTTCTTTCAAAAATTTGGATGTGTCCACCTTGCGCTTTGGGGCGTTTCCTGTTGCGGGCGCTAGGCCTACCCACACAATTCAGGTATCATTTTTATCAGGAGACTTGGGGGAACGCTGGGTGGAAGGAAATTTGTGGGTCCTCTCAGATTCCAGAACTTTCTGCCACAGAAATGTGAGGAACATGTGTTTTTTTAGCCAAATTTTGGGGTTTGCAAAGGATTCTGGGTAACAGAACCTGGTCCAAGACCCACAAGTCACCCCATCTTGGATTCCCCTAGGTCTGTAGTTTTCAGAAATGCACAGGTTTGGTAGGTTTCCCTTGGTGCCGGCTGAGCTAGAGGCCAAAATCTACAGGTAGGCACTTCGCAAAAAACACCTCTGTTTCCTTTAAAAAAATTGGATGTGTCCACGTTGTGCTTTGGGGCATTTCCTGTCACGGGCGCTAGGCCTACCCACACAAGTGAGGTATCATTTTTATCGGTAGACTTGGGGGAACGCTGGGTGGAAGGAAATTTGTGGCTCCTCTCAGATTCCAGAACTTTCTGCCACAGAAATGTGAGGAACATGTGTTTTTTTAGCCAAATTTTGAGGTTTGCAAAGGATTCTGGGTAACAGAACCTGGTCCGAGACCCACAAGTCTCCCCATCTTGGATTCCCCTATGTCTGTAGTTTTCAGAAATGCACAGGTTTGGTAGGTTTCCCTTGGTGCTGGCTGAGCTAGAGGCCAAAATCTACAGGTAGGCACTTCGCAAAAAACACCTCTGTTTCCTTTAAAAAAATTGGATGTGTCCACGTTGCGCTTTGGGGCGTTTCCTGTCGCGGGCACTAGGCCTACCCACACAAGTGAGGTATCATTTTTATCAGGAGACTTGGGGGAATGCTGGGTGGAAGGAAATTTGTGATTCCTCTCAGATTCCAGAACTTTCTGCCACAGAAATGTGAGGAACATGTGTTTTTTTAGCCAAATTTTGAGGTTTGCAAAGGATTCTGGGTAACAGAACCTGGTCCGAGCCCCACAAGTCACCCCATCTTGGATTCCCCTAGGTCGGTAGTTTTCAGAAATGCACAGGTTTGGTAGGTTTCCCTTGGTGCCGGCTGAGATAGAGGCCAAAATCTACAGGTAGGCACTTCGCAAAAAACACCTCTGTTTCCTTTCCAAAAATTGGATGTGTCCACGTTGCGCTTTGGGGCATTTCCTGTCGCGGGCGCTAGGCCTACCCACACAAGTGAGGTATCATTTTTATCGGGAGACTTGGGGGAACGCTGGGTGGAAGGAAATTTGTGGCTCCTCTCAGATTCCAGAACTTTCTGCCACAGAAATGTGAGGAACATGTGTTTTTTTAGCCAAATTTTGAGGTTTGCAAAGGATTCTGGGTAACAGAACCTGGTCCGAGCCCCACAAGTCACCCCATCTTGGATTCCCCTAGGTCTCTAGTTTTCAGAAATGCACAGGTTTGGTAGGTTTCCCTAGGTGCCGGCTGAGCTAGAGGCCAAAATCTACAGGTAGGCACTTCGTAAAAAACACCTCTGTTTTCTTTCAAAAAATTGTATGTGTCCACGTTGCGCTTTGGGGTGTTTCCTGTCGCGGGCACTAGGCCTACCCACACAAGTGAGGTATCATTTTTATCGGGAGACTTGGGGGAACACTGGGTGGAAGGAAATGTGTGGCTCCTCTCAGATTCCAGAACTTTCTGCCACAGAAATGTGAGGAACATGTGTTTTTTTAGCCAAATTTTGAGGTTTGCAAAGGATTCTGGGTAACAGAACCTTGTGCGAGCCCCACAAGTCACCCCATCTTAGATTCCCCTAGGTCTCTAGTTTTCAGAAATGCACAGGTTTGGTAGGTTTCCCTAGGTGCCAGCTGAGCTAGAGGCCAAAATCTACAGGTAGGCACTTTGCAAAAAACACCTCTGTTTTCTTTAAAAAAAAATGGGATGTGTCCACGTTGCGTTTTGGGGCGTTTCCTGTCGCGGGCGCTAGGCCTACCCACACAAGTGAGGTATCATTTTTATCGGGAGACTTGGGGGAACATAGATTAGCAAAACAAGTGTTATTGCCCCTTGTCTTTCTCTACATTTTTTCCTTCCAAATATAGGAGAGTGTGTAAAATAGACATCTATTTGAGAAATGCCCTGTAATTCACATGCTAGTATGGTCACCCCGGAATTCAGAGATGTGCAAATAACCACTGCTCCTCAACACCTTATCTTGTGCCCTTTTTGGAAATACAAAGGTTTTCTTGATAGCAATTTTTTACTCTTTATATTTCAGCAAATGAATTGCTGTATACCCGGTATAGAATGAAAACGCACTGCAGGGTGCAGCTCATTTATTGGCTCTGGGTTCCTCGGGTTCTTGACGAACCTACAAGCCCTATATATCCCCGCAACCAGAGGAGTCCAGCAGACGTAACGGTATATTGCTTTCGATAATCTGACATTGCAGGGAAAAGTTACAGAGTAAAACGTAGAGAAAAATTGATGCTTTTTTCACCTCAATTTCAATATTTTTCTTTTTCAGTTGTTATTTTCTGTAGGAAACCCTTGTAGAATCTACACAAATGACCCCTTGCTGAATTCAGAATTTTGTCTACTTTTCAGAAATGTTTAGGTTTCTGAGATCCAGCATTGGTTTCATGCCCATTTCTGTCACTGACTGGAAGGAGGCTGAAAGCACAAAAAATTGCAAAAATGGGGTATGTCCCAGTAAAATGCCAAAATTGTGTTGAAAAATTGGGTTTTCTGATTCAAGTCTGCCTGTTCCTGAAAGCTGGGAAGCTGCTGAGTTTAGCACCGCAAACCCTTTGTTGGTGCCATTTTCAGGGGAAAAACCACAAGCCTTCTTCTGCAGCCAGTTTTTCCAATTCTTTTGAAAAAAACGAAATTTTCACTGTATTTTGGCTAATTTCTTGGCCTCCTTCAGGGGAACCCACAAAGTCTGGGTACCTCTAGAATCCCTAGGATGTTGGAAAAAAAGGACACAAATTTTGCTTGGTTAGCTTATGTGGACAAAAAGTTATGAGAGCCTAAGCGCGAACTTCCCCAAATAGGCAAAAAAAGGCCTGGCACAGGAGGGGGAAAAGGCCTGGCAGCGAAGGGGTTAATCAGGGTGTAGCCAGTGTATCATAGGCCCTTCTACAAGGTAGGAAATGGGGCCCCTAGCCCCTACTTGAAATGTGAAACACAGCAATAATCAGGATCAGTGGGACCCTCAGGGCTCTGAGCCCCGGTGCCGCTGCACCACGGGAACTACGCCCCTGCTGATGATTCCCTTGAAGGGCCTGACTCCCTAGCAAGCCTCTTACAGGACACGCACCATTGGTTCTTGCTGTATATCCCCCACTCATGTAAAGCTCACTCCGTGGTTCGACAGAAGCGTATAAGCGGCCTGCATTAAGACAGCACTAGGGGGTGAGAAGGAGTTCACATATGCCCTTCATACCTCAGGCAAACCTATCTGCCGTGATAAGGCAACAACACCCGTAAAAACAAGCGCCTGCGTTTTCTCTTCCAAGATAAGAGAGGTGTCCTGCTTGAACTTTTCACACATCACGAGCGCTGACTTCTTCTCATTCCCGACTTTTCTTATCTCCCGTTGTATGATTCACTGCAGTGTGAAGTGGAGGGGGCAGACGAAGAAAGCGTGTGCCCAAGGCTCGGAGATTTCTGGTCTCGATGTCTGGCGCGGGGATGGTTATCTGTGGCCCTGCGGAATGCTCCATCAACCCTTCACTGAAGGCTTGGGCGGAGAAGGTCCGGCATACGACACAGTGGTAGGTTTGCAACAGCTGTACATGTGACTCTCCTAGTAGCTCCGGTGCCGCGTAATCCGCGCGTCATTCGGCCTACTACAGGGATTTATTTTAGTGTGGGGAACATTCGACCTCATATTAAGCGATTTCTACAACAAATAAGAGGAGTTTTTTTCTCCATTGGACAAGTGAGTTAGAGCACTTGAAAGTGTGGTAAGGCTTGGTCAGAGTAAGCCTTAACGATGAAAAATAGTTCCAGAATCAGCATTGTCAAGGGCTAGTCTGCAAAACTCCTCCCTGTTTTTCCGAACATGTATCGAGATTCTATATAGTTTAGTCGGTCTCTGTCCAGAGGAACATATTCCTGCTAAACAGGAAAAACGTCCATCCTGTCCCACTCAGCTACCACCCTATTAGCGCAGTGCTCTGTAGGAGCCGTTCCCAGCATTCTCAAGGGTCTCCCCTGGCTCGGGCATTTCTCGACTGAGCACGCCACTTTGTTAGGCGGAGGAGAAGCGGAAGCAATTAGGACAATCTGCAAAGAAAAAAACATAAATTCATAGCAGGAAACAATCACTATCAACTCGTCAGCCTCCCACCCCGCTAACACACACACAAAAAAACATCCACAGCATGTACAGCCAGTAATATAACCTTTTAGATATGGCATTACCCAAGACCTATTGATTTTACTAAAATGATATCTTTAATAAACTTACTTAGAGGGTTTTGTAGAGAGCCCTCTTCATCCAATGCCAATGTGTCATTTACGTTTCCTCCGCCCACTGTAGCACATGCAGGAGGGGACCGACTTCAGTCATTGGCTAACTTCACTATAGGTGACCACATACCTTTCACCAGGAGCCTTCACTACCAGGTACAAAACTATGGTGGTCATTCTGACCCTGGCGGTCTTTGACCGCCAGGGCGGAGGACCGCGGGAGCACCGCCGACAGGCCGGCGGTGCTCCAATGGGGATTCCGACCGCGGCGGTAAAGCCGCGGTCGGACCGGCACCACTGGCGGGGTCCCGCCAGTGTACCGCGGCCCCATTGAATCCTCCGCGGCGCGCAGCTTGCTGCACCGCCGCGGGGATTCCGACCCCCCCTACCGCCATCCAGATCCCGGCGGTCGGACCGCCGAGATCCGGATGGCAGTAGGGGGGGTCGCGGGGCCCCTGGGGGCCCCTGCAGTGCCCATGCCACTGGCATGGGCATTGCAGGGGCCCCCGTAAGAGGGCCCCTACATGTATTTCACTGTCTGCTGCGCAGACAGTGAAATACGCGACGGGTGCAACTGCACCCGTCGCACAGCTTCCACTCCGCCGGCTCGATTCCGAGCCGGCTTCATCGTGGAAGCCTCTTTCCCGCTGGGCTGGCTGGCGGTCTGAAGGCGACCGCCCGCCAGCCCAGCGGGAAAGTCAGAATTACCGCCGCGGTCTTTCGACCGCGGAACGGTAACCTGACGGCGGGACTTTGGCGGGCGGCCTCCGCCGCCCGCCAAGGTCAGAATGAGGGCCTATGTGTGCTTTCTAAGACCAAAAATATAGTTTTGATTTCAGCCACATTTTTTTAGATTAATGGGTGCCTGACCTTTTCCATGGCAATAGAGTTTTGCAAAAACAATGACAAAACAAAGAAGCACTGACAAAGCCAAAAGGTTGGCAGCAAACGCCAGACCTATTGACTTCACTTCTGCTTGTTTTTATATGGCGCTTGTTGCTACAGGATTTTAGTTTCGTAGCACTCCAAATAGCAGATGTTTCATGTTGCTATTACCCAAATAAATAGCAATCGTCTTATGAAATCATGAAGAGACCGATTTAAAAAAGTTTAGCTGTAGGGGCATTACTTGTACAGCTGAGCACCTGTTATGTATCTTCCATACACTACTGCCTCCAGCTCGTGGACAAAGATATATATATGTTCAATGATGAGATCCAATGTGGTCAGACTGCTGGAGGATGCAGACCACCACTCTTTCTTTCCTGTATAATCTCTTATCAGCAGTGGTTTAGCAATTGTTACTTGGACCCAGATGGTTGAAATTAAAATGGCTTCTCATCTCCCCAACTGGCAGTAAAAAACAGCAATCATTAGGGTGAAGTAATTCTATACCCCCTTGGGCCCCATCGCCCCTGCAACTTCTTCACGATTGATAGCCATTACACTGCCTGTCAGCATAAACATCTGGAGCTGTAAACATTAAATAAATAATTAAATAATATACCAGGTGTGTGTGTGATCTCTTGCTGACCTTAAAGGGGAGATGGTAGTTATGAGACAGAGAATTTGAACCAAAAGTTGGATTAGGAGAAAGGTAAATTCAGGAGGACCTTAAAGAGAGGAGACTCAGAACTAGGAGTACCAGGACAGGTGCTGGAAGGCCAACTGGAACAGCACACACAAGATCAGGTGAACCAGGACCAGGAGGGAGGGATGGAAAAGGATAAGGTGGTCCTAGATGAACACAGCATGGGTCAGGAGAAATGGGAGGACCAGGATCAGAGAATCCGAGATAAGGAGGACTAGCACTAGGGAGACCAGGAGCAAAAAATGGATGTTGGGAGAGCCCCTACCAGGCTGTCTAGGATTTCCTTTAACAACCTCCACCCAGCATTAAAATCCAGAAGATGGGTAAAAAAACATAGTGACAGACTTGGAGGCTGTTATTGGCAGACCTTGATGTAGGTAAATGAGCTGAGTAATTTTTGGGAAAAAGGACCAGGACAAGATGGGATACCACATGGATATGAAACACACAAAAGATGATGGGAGGATGCTTGCAGTAAGTCAAACCACTGGCAATCGCTTAGGGTTGCACTCCAGCCCCTTGTTCTTTTGACCACCATGCCACCTCAGTTTGGACCCAGCTATATGCAAATCAGTCTTGACCCTGCTCCAATAAGTACATTCCACTCCGAACTGCCTGGCCAGACCACGAGGATATCCAGGAAAAGCAGTATCAGGAATTAGAGGAAGATCAGTAGTGTGGACAGGTGTTAGGGCCACCAGAAGGACCAAATTAGTGCCCTGATTGCCAGAGTCGGTAGGACATTACACCAGAAAGAGTCTGACTAGCCCAAGGAGACCAGGCTGGTGAGAACCAGGTCAATCATGACCAGAAGGGGTTAGGAGAACAGCTGCAGGAAGACTAGCACCAGCAGACCCAGTATCAAGACTACCATAGCCAGGAAAAAGACACCAGGGCAAAGAACACCAGGAAAAAGATGAGCAAGTGTTGAGAAAGGTCATTAGCAAGGCTTCTTTTTCTGTCCTCATCAGCTTTCCCTGGCTGAATTTCTTATCATCCATTTACACAGGAAGTAACATCTCTGGTTTCCAGCCAATACTCTCTTTAAAAGAAGAAGCCATGCAAGAGAGCTTTATTTCCTATCACCCATCTGCACAGGAAGTGACATCACTTGACATCACTGAATTTACCATCATCAATCTGCACCGGAAGCAGCATCTGTGGTTTCCTCCAAAACCATAATTAAAAGAAAAAAACAAGCAATAAGGCTTCATTTCCCATCATCCATATGCACAGGAACTGAAATCACTGCACTTCCCATCATCCATCTACACAGGAAATTACATTTCTGGTTTACTGTTAAAAATATTTTTGAACGAAGAAACCAAGCAGGAGGACTTTGGTTTCCATTATCGACCTGCAAAGAAAGTGTCATAACTGCACTTCCCATCATCCACCTGCACAGGATGTGACATAACTGAAAATCCTATTATGCATTTGCACACAAAGTTACATCACTGGTTTCCCACCCACCACTCTCTGCGCTCCTCCCCCTTCCAGGACCCACTGAATGGAAGCTGCAGTACAGACGAGCAAACAGGCATGCAGATGGTGCACCAATGACATGCAAAGGCAAGCCTGTTTGCACCCGTCCATGCCCGGACCACTCCCAGTACAAGGAACCCTGATCTTATCCTTACCCACCACTACACTGCCACTCTCCTCTGTGCTCTGAATCCCTTCCACTATTCACCACACTGTTGCAACACCACACAGTATTCACATGTGCCTCCAGCAAGTTCTTGTGCACTCTCCCAAACCCTGACCAACCTCTCCTACTTCAACAGCATCCAGCACCTCACTCACTCGCACTTACACAAACCATCCACCCTCGCAAACAGACCCATCACCCCCACACAATGCACCACACTTGCATGCATGCTCCTCAACACCAGCTCGCTCACCAAACATGCCACAGAGATATGGGTCCTACTGCACATTCATGCTCCAGACTTATTCTTCCACGTGGAAATATGGCTAAACTCAACCTCTGCACTTGGCAGCCATGCCTAAAAAATTACAAGTAAGAGTGTCAGTACAAGCGTGTAAGTGGAGTCGCAATCTTATTCAAAGATGTCATCTGCTACAGTAACTACACAGACTTCCCCATCAGCTAAATGGAACACCTCACATTCAAGATACATATCACAGCCAACTTCTCCGTGGGTGGAGCCATCATATGCAGACCACCATGACTCTGCACTAATTTTGCAAGTGACATCACAGACTTCATTGTACCCCTCATCATCAACACCAGCACCTTTATCTTTCTCAGAGACCTTAACTTTCACCTAGAAGACCGCAGTGACCTAAACTCTATGGCCTGTCTAGAAAACCTCACTGCCTCACCCAGCATTTAAGCAAACCCATCCACACCAGTGGGCACCTATTGTAATCCCGGCCCCCTGATATACCTCTGTAAAAAAATGTGCTGTCCAGAGATTATCATTTTTGATTTGTGTTTTTGGACTACTAGAGAAGTAATTTAGCATGGGTAGACATTGCTGATCTGGGCCAAATCTTTCTGGATGACATTGTAAAACATTGCGGATGTGTTGCAGTGATGATATAATATTTTATGAACCATGAGACCTGCATACTTCATTCTGGTGCCAAAACATAGGTGTTTGGGGTCAAGTAGTGAACTTTCAAAACCAGTGCTATAGAAAGATGCCCCTGTTGATATGCTCTTCTCGAATGTTCAACATTCTGCAAATGTACCACGAGCAATTGCTGCAACTAATAAATAAAGTGAACTATGAAAATGTATCTAAAACAGGAGTGATAAACATATATTCTTTAATATTCATATCACAAACATTGTTTGGTGTATAGATAAAATGATTAAAAACAATTTGTTTGTTTCATCTCTATATATGAATCTTTTTCCTCTATTATAGCCACCATTTGGGAAAATGGTGGAAGGGTTGCTCTGAGGAGTTACTTTCTGTCTCTATAAGACTACTTGACCCCCAAAACGTATGTTTTGACACCACAATGAAGTATATATTTCATGGTTCCTGAAATATTACTTCATCACTGCAACACATCTGCCATTTTCAAAAAATGTTGTCCAGAAAAAAATGGGCCCGGATTAGCAATGTCTACCCATGCTAAATTACTTCTCTAATGATACAAAAACACAAATCAAAAATGAAAATCTCTGGACAATATTTTTTTTTACAGAGGTATATCAAGGGGCCAGGACTATTGAACCCAATTTTCTCCACAATTAGCAACATCACATACAACAAGCCAGCAACGTCCCTGTCTGTTTTCATCATACCCATCCCACACCACCTCAGACCTACTCCCACTGGACCCACTTGCCACACCTGGAAAAGCATCACTGAAAATGAGTGGGCTTCCACCCTTTCTGTGCACCGGCCCTAGTACACCAGCCATGTGCCGAAAGTCATCAATAACCTTAACAGCTGCATCACAGCATGGGCTGATATCCTGTCTCCCCTCAAGTGAAACCCTATGGCATGTGCCTGATAATTGGCCTGCTGGAACACAAAGGAACACAGGCTGACAAAACACCACTGCAAACAACAGGAGCAAAAATGAAGAACATGCACCGCAGATAAGGAAAACTTCAAATTCACCTTAAGACACTATCACGAGCAGATATGGAATACAAAGGCACAGCTCTCACTGACTGAATTAATGAAGGCACTATCAGCAGCAAGGAAATCTTTGCCATCATCAAAGATTTCACTGTACCGGCTGCTGAACCCGCACCATCACTGACTTGGAAGATTTTTGCAACAAGCTCTCATAATTCTGTAACAAAATCACCTCAATATACTGCAACTTCAACCGTCAACCCGACCTAGTCACCATGTCATCTCAGCTTCCCATCATGCCCAAAGAATGAACCATGACCACCTGGCCCACCGTCACCACCATCAAAACCTCTTCTACCATGAAGACCATCTACTCAAGGGCCCATTTGACCTTTGCCCTCAATATGCCTTCACCAAAGGAATCCGACTGATCAGTGACTCACTAACAATGCCTCCATTGAGTCAGCCACAGTCCCGGGGACCTGGAAACATGCCACTGACACCCCCACTCAAGTAACCATCTGCCAACCCTACTTTGCTTTTCAAAATGAGGCCCATCTCCCTATTCCCATAATCAGTAAAGATCTTAGAGAACTTGATCAACCAATGCCTCATCAACCGGGTCAGCAACTACCAGCTCCTTAATGCCCTGCAGTCTGGATGCAGGAACAACCACAGCACAGAAAGAGCACTCGTCGCCACCAACAGACAACAGTCACATGATTCTAGACAGAGGAAACACAACAGTCTACATTATCCTGGACCTCTCTGCAGTGGTTGACATGGTCTCACACTCCATCCTCATCAAGCGTCTGCACAAGATTGTCATCCTCGGACCTCCTCTCCGCTGGATCTGCTTCATCTTAACAGATAGAAAAACTGTCACTTGGCATCTTACTCCTTGGAAGTCCGCAAGTTCATCACCAGAGTGCCTCAAGGTTCATCGCTCAGCCCCACCCCTTCAACAAATACAGGGTCGCTCTGGTCAATGTGATCTGTACACATGACATCAATATAATTTCCTACACCAAGGACATGCAACGCATTTTATCCCTCTCAGACAAGACCCTCAACACAATAAACTAGTTCAGGACCTGCATGACTGAAGTCTCAAACTGCATAAAAGCCAACTGCCTCAAACTCAACACCGAGAAGACAGAAGTAGTGATCTTCAACAAGAACACTACACCATGGGACTCCAACTGGAGGCTGGCAGTACTTAGACCCACACCTAGCACCCACACCAGAAACCTTGGAATCATTGTTAACAGCAACTGGACATGACCGTAGAAATCAACTCTGCCATTGCATTCTGCTTCCATACTATTAAATGCAGAGGAGGATATTCAAATGGTTCCTAAGCAACAGTAAAACACCATCACTCATGACCTAGTCATCAGCAAGTTAGACTATAGCAACACCCTCTATGCCGGGATCACCAAACAACTCACTAGAAGACTACAAAGCATTCAGAACTCGGCAGCCAGACTTATCCTCAACCTTACCACACAGAAACAAAAAATCATACCATACCTCAGGGAGCTACTCTTGCTCCCGAGACTCAAACGCACATTCAAGGCACTACCCAGCTTAAGTTCCACCTACCAGAACAGTTGCATCTCCTTCCACCAACCACCCAGGCACCTCCACTCCACAGGACTCCTAGTTGCACACAACCCCTGCATACACAGAACCAGATTTGTAGGGTGGGTGTCCTCTTACATTGCTCCTAAAGCATGGAATGCTCTCTAACTCCACATCAGAGCCTCCTCCTCTATTATTGAGTTCTGCAGGAAGCTGAACACCTTACTTTTCAATTAACAAACTTACCATTGCCATGGCTGGGCACACACACCTGCTCAGCACCAAGATACCTTCATGGGTGATAGTACACTTCACAAATGCACATAACATAACATCAGCCTTCTCTAAGCATATAAATCTGATAGGTGGCCTAAAAACTTGTGACAAGTTTCAAGGTATTACTTGGCTTACTTAATGAGAGGGAGGATGAAAGAGGAGGAGGTAGACCCAGAATACAACCATGAGGACAACCAAGGAGAAGAGGACCAACAGGAGGAAAAGGAGGACTGAGCAAGAAGAAGAACAAGGCTATCAGGAGGACTTGGCCTACTGGTAGCAAAACTACTAGGAAGACTGGGACCAGAAGGACCAAGAGGATTATCATGAGGAGGAGCAGGAAGAGGAGAACAATCAGGGCCAATAATATCAGGACCAGAAGGAGATCAAAGTGGAAGTAGAGGAGCAAGAAACTCCTGCAAATATGTCAATTCACGTGTATTTTTCAGAAACATCTCTCCACTTAAAATCTGCAAAAAAGTTAATTGAGGTTTGGTCTCCCTTACAACCTATATTTAATGTGCAAATATTATGATATTTGATAAAGGAGTCCTCAGAATTTTACAAAAATTCTAGGAAGCAGAGTACTGGGGATCTCGCACTCTTACTGTTCATTCTCAGTCCTCTGCCTCCTCAATGTGAGAGGAGACTAAAACACTCCTTTGTTTAGTACCATCAGAATAACCTCCTTTGATTGCTTAAGGAATGAATGCTTACTTGGTGGTAATTGCTTGAAGATTTGGATAAACAGCCTTTCTTCTGTGCATTATAGGTGAGGTCCCCAGGTCCTACCCGTGTAGTACTCTAATAAAAGAGTCTTAGTCCTTAGACCTAAGGTTGTGTGCATATCAATGACTGGGTTCCCTCATTGAGAGCTGCATACTGCAAGTATGTTTAGGTCTACATTAGAGGGATAACATATGTTTGTGATCTTCTTCATGGAGAATAACAGCATCCTCTGTGCCCTTAAAAATAATTTTTATCATGTTTGGCTGGGAATACACTTTCCTTCCTAGAAAGCTAGCCTGTCCTGGCTGAAACAGTTTACTTCCCCTGGATGGTAAAGTTATTATGTCCTTATAGTCAGCCCACATAATCACACCTAGGGCCTGTGCAGAACTGCTGTTTTTTTTCATTGGTGTGCACCTTCCTAGTGTCCATCACTTGTCTAGCAAGAACCAATCTGGACAGACTTCACTTTTTTACTCTGGCCTACCAGACTGTCTGTCCCACCAGTTCTCCACCAGTTGCAAAGCACTCCCCATGGAAAGGGTACAGCAGCCTTTGTGCCTGAACCAGCCTGATAGCTATCTCAAGAAAATTGAGATACCCAGTTGGAAACAGGAAGCAAAACATGATAGAGCCTTACTAGCTGGATCAACATCATCAATTGCAGGCAAAAAGTCCCTATTAATTACCTAGTTCAGGACCACACACACTGCCTTTGCAATATCCAGTGCCTTATTGAGTATGTTCCTGCAAGCAGTTCTTGTAATAATATCTCCCAGAACCCCCAGAACTCCATTGGCGCTCTGTCTAGGCTGATATTGAGCCAGAGCCAAAAATGCCCCACCTATGGGCTACACATGCAAAATCAAACACACTACATCTCCAACGGTAACCACACTATGGCAGCTATGAGGTCTAGCACAGTACCCTTTTAGGTCTCAACCTAAAGACCGCTTTATCTGAATGTTGTTGAAGATCTATTGTCTACAATATAATATACAGAGTGTGCTTTGGGTCAGCCCCTTGCTCATGTCTGGATGGCTTTCTCGTTTCAGGTCCATGCTCCTTATTCAATAGCTTTCCTTCCTATTCTTGTATTAGTCTCTACCCTGGAGTCTTAGGGCCAGATGTAGGTAGCCTTTTGCGCCTCGCAAACGGCGAGGCGCAAAAGGCCTCACGCGATGCAGACACACATTTTGCGAGTCGGTACCGACTCGCAAAATGTGTTTCCGACTCGCAAATAGGAAGGGGTGAGCCCTTCCTATTTGCGACCGCATCGCGATGTAGAGTTGATTTGTGACCGCGAAAGCGGTCGCAAATCAACTCGCAGTTACCATCCACTTGAAGTGGATGGTAACTCATTCGCAAACGGGAAGGGGTCCCTATGGGACCCCTTCCCCTTTGTGAATGCAAAAAAAATGTTTTTTTCAGAACAGGCAGTGGTCCTATGGACCACTGCCTACTCTGAAAAAAACCGAAACAAAAAGGTTTCGGTATTTTTTCTATTTGCAGCTCGTTTTCCTTTAAGGAAAACGGGCTGCAAAGAGGAAAAAAAACTGCTTTATTGAAAAGCAGTCACGGACATGATGGTCTGCTGTCTCCAGCAGGCCACCATCCCCGTGAGTGCCTAGACTCGCTATGGGGTCGCTGTGACTCGCAAATTGCAACTCGCAAAATCATACTTACCTACATCTGGCCCTTAGTTCTTTAAAGCATTCCAGATTCAAAAACTAGTATATTTCCACTGCTGACGTGAGGGGACTACTTACTTGTTTTTGTTTCTGGCACTTTCTGCACTTCATGGGAGTGACTTGATTTCCTCATGCTCCCTTCAAACCTTCCCCAACACCTACACTCCTCAGCCATTTCTCCCCTACTCTTCCCCCTCCTGTTTCATCTCTTGTAAAAAAAAATTCATTTTCTTTACATTGCTACTGCTTCATTATGCATGTGTAAATATATCTATATCTACATATATCTATATCTATATATATATATATATATATATATATATATATATATATATGCTATGATTCTACGCTTTTGGATAGCAATCGGCTGAAGTTTGTTGCACACTACGATTTCATCTTACTTCAGGAGACCTAGTCGGATGGGTTGGCTGAGTGGGATGGATTTCAAAGATTTGCAGTCCCGGCCGTCAGGTCTGAAGGCGGTTGCCCTAAAGGGGGTTTAGTCACCCTAATTTGATTTTCCAAACTAGCAGGAGCCTATCAAATCACCTGTAAATATCAGGGCTTTTTAATTATCTGGGTGGTCTTCTCAAATAAATTCAATGCTGTATTGGTTAACTTTTATAATGCTGTCTGGGACTCTGGCTGCCAAATTGAGGTTCTTTTTTCTGTTCTGCAGAAATTGAAGTGTAGATTGGAGGGGTTTGGGTTGGATTTCTGTGCTGTGGTGTCAGGGGATTTCAATGCCAAACCAGGAGTTACAGTACTATGATGAACCCTTTTGAGCAGGACCATGAGATACACTCAGATGAGGGATCACACGACGTGAGGGGTGGGGCTCTGATCAAGGGTCTAAGGAGTTTGGGTCTTTTGAATATCTGTGACCTGGAAGTGGTGGCTACACCGCAGGCCCCGACTTTTGTAGGTAGGGGGGCTGGTACAACAATTGATTATATTTTTGTGTCCCTACCCATAAGAAATATGGTCAAGGAAGGTGAGGTAGTAGCGCAGCGCTTTAGTGACCACAATCCCCTCAGGATTTCTTTTAATTTTCCTGAGGCAATATGGAAATTAGTGTGGGGTGGGCCAGTCTTGGTGAGACCCAAAGATCAGGGTAGACGACTTGGCTGGAAACAGGTTAACATTCAGCAAGTAACAGAGAAGGTGGTGGTAAGAACTTCAACCTGATCTTAGACACCCTCTTGGCTGACTCCGCTAGCCCAGACGAAGTTATGGTTGCTATATCCATAGTCAATGAAGCTATTAACAAAGGCATTGTTGCAGCTGTCCAGCCGCTGTGTAAGCAACAGGGCGGGTGGTTCAGTAAGCCCTGTTATGAGGCTAAGAAATCTCTGAGGAAAATACTAAAGGAATTTGAGAAAGTAGCCTCTTTCTAGCCTTGTTACCCCCACTTTTGGCCTGTTTGTGAGTGTATGTCAGGGTGTTTTCACTGTCTCACTGGTATCCTGCTAGCCAGGGCCCACTGCTCACAGTGAAAACCCTATGTTTTCAGTATGTTTGTTATGTGTCACTGGGACCCTGCTAGTCAGGACCCCAGTGCTCATAAGTTTGTGTCCTATAGGTATGTGTTCCCTGTGTGATGCCTAACTGTCTCACTGAGGCTCTGCTAACCAGAACCTCAGTGGTTATGCTCTCTCTTTACAAATTGTCACTAACAGGCTAGTGACCAATTTTACCAATTTACATTGGCTTACTGGAACACCCTTATAATTCCCTAGTATATGGTACTGAGGTACCCAGGGTATTGGGGTTCCAGGAGATCCCTATGGGCTGCAGCATTTCTTTTGCCACCCATAGGGAGCTCTGACAATTCTTACACAGGCCTGCCACTGCAGCCTGAGTGAAATAACGTCCACGTTATTTCACAGCCATTTTACACTGCACTTAAGTAACTTATAAGTCACCTATATGTCTAACCTTTACCTGGTAAAGGTTAGGTGCAACGTTACTTAGTGTGAGGGCACCCTGGCACTAGCCAAGGTGCACCCACATGGTTCAGGGCCAATCCCCCGGACTTTGTGAGTGCGGGGACACCATTACACGCGTGCAATACATATAGGTCACTACCTATATGTAGCTTCACAATGGTAACTCCGAATATGGCCATGTAACATGTCTATGATCATGGAATTGCCCCCTCTATGCCATCCTGGCATAGTTGGCACAATCCCATGATCCCAGTGGTCTGTAGCACAGACCCTGGTACTGCCAAACTGCCTTTCCCGGGGTTTCACTGCAGCTGCTGCTGCTGCCAACCCCTCAGACAGGCTTCTGCCCTCCTGGGGTCCAGCCAGGCCTGGCCCAGGATGGCAGAACAAAGGACTTCCTCTGAGAGAGGGTGTTACACCCTCTCCCTTTGGAAAATGGTGTGAAGGCAGGGGAGGAGTAGCTTCCCCCAGCCTCTGGAAATGCTTTCATGGGCACACATGGTGCCCATTTCTGCATAAGCCAGTCTACACCGGTTCAGGGACCCCTTAGCCCTGCTCTGGCGCGAAACTGGACAAAGGGAAGGGGAGTGACCACTCCCCTGACCTGTACCTCCCCTGGGAGGTGCCCAGAGCTCCCCCAGTGTGCTCCAGACCTCTGCCATCTTGGAAACAGAGGTGCTGCTGGCACACTGGACTGCTCTGAGTGGCCAGTGCCATCAGGTGACGTCAGAGACTCCTTGTGATAGGCTCCTTCAGGTGTTGCTAGCCTATCCTGTCTCCTAGGTAGCCAAACCCTCTTTTCTGGCTATTTAGGGTCTCTGTCTCTTGGGATTCCTTAGATAACGAATACAAGAGCTCATCCGAGTTCCTCTGCATCTCTCTCTTCACCTTCTGCCAAGGAATCGACTGCTGACCGCGCTGGAAGCCTGCAAAACTGCAACATAGTAGCAAAGACGACTACTGCAACTCTGTAACGCTGATCCAGCCGCCTTCTCGACTGCTTTCCTGGTGGTGCATGCTGTGGGGGTAGTCTGCCTCCTCTCTGCACTAGAAGCTCTGAAGAAATCTCCCGTGGGTCGACGGAATCGTCCCCCTGCAACCGCAGGCACCAAAGAACTGCATCACCGGTACCTTGGGTCTCCTCTCAGCACGACGAGCGAGGTCCCTTGAATCCAGCAACTCTGTCCAAGTGACTCCCACAGTCCAGTGACTCTCCAGTCCAAGTTTGGTGGAGGTAAGTCCTTGCCTCCCCACGCCAGACTGCATTGCTGGGAACCATGACTTTTGCAGCTACTCCGGCCTCCGTGCACTTCCGGCGGAAATCCTTTGTGTACAGTCCAGCCTGGGTCCACGGCACTCTAACCTGCATTGCACGACCTCCTAAGTTGTTCTCCAGCGACGTAGGACTCCTTTGTGCGACTTCGGGTGAGCACCATTTCACGCATCCTTGTAGTGCCTGTTTCTGGCACTTCTGCGGGTGCTGCCTGCTGCTAAGAGGGCTCCTTGTCTTGCTCGACGCCCCCTCTGTCCCCTGACGCAATTGGCGACATCCTGGTCCCTCCTGGGCCACAGCAGCATCCAAAAACCCTTACCGCACGATTTGCAGCTAGCAAGGCTTGTCGGCGGTCTTCTGGTGGAAAAACACTTCTGCACGACTCTCCACTGCGTAAGGGATCAGTCATCCAAAGGGGAAGTCTCTAGCCCTTGTCGTTCCTGCAGAAACCTAAGCTTCTACTGTCCAGTAGCAGCTTCTTTGCACCCACAGCTGGCATTTCCTGGGCATCTGCCCATCTCCGACTTGCTTGTGACTTTTGGACTTGGTCCCCTTGTTCCACAGGTACCCTCGACTGGAAATCCATCATTGTTGCATTGCTGGTTTGTGCCTTTCCTGCAGAATTCCCCTATCACGACTTCTATGTCCTTTGGGGAACTTTAGTGCACTTTGCACTCACTTTTCAGGGTCTTGGGGTGGGCTATTTTTCTAACCCTTACTATTTTCTAATAGTCCCAGCGACCCTCTACAAGGTCACATAGGTTTGGGGTCCATTCGTGGTTCGCATTCCACTTTTGGAGTATATGGTTTGTGTTGCCCCTATCCCTATGT
Organism: Pleurodeles waltl; assembly: GCF_031143425.1. Classification (NCBI taxonomy): domain Eukaryota; kingdom Metazoa; phylum Chordata; class Amphibia; order Caudata; family Salamandridae; genus Pleurodeles; species Pleurodeles waltl. The sequence goes on from NC_090450.1 coordinate 789,996,825, forward strand.
GTCCCCATTGCATCCTATTGTAACTATACATTGTTTGCACTGTTTTCTAAGACTATACTGCATATTTTTGGTATTGTGTACATATATCTTGTGTATATTTGCTATCCTCATACTGAGGGTACTCACTGAGATACTTTTGGCATATTGTCATAAAAATAAAGTACCTTTATTTTTTGTATATCTGTGTAATGTGTTTTCTTATGATATTGTGCATATGACACTAAGTGGTACTGTAGGAGCTTCACTTGTCTCCTAGTTCAGCCTAAGCTGCTCTGCTAAGCTACCATTATCTATCAGCCTATGCTGCTAGACACCCTATACACTAATAAGGGATAACTGGGCCTGGTGCAAGGTGTAAGTACCCCTTGGTACTCACTACAAGCCAGTCCAGTCTCCTACATTGGTTGTGCAGCGGTGGGATAAGTGCTTTGAGACTACTTACCACTCTTGTCATTGTACTTTTCATAAGAGAAAAATATACAAAACAAGTTCAGTGTATGTACACCTAACCAAAAAGTTTTGCATTTCTTTTCACTCTTTTCTAAAGTGCTGAAAAGTACTTCTAAACTTGCTAAAAAGTTCTTAAAAGTTTTAAAAGTTTTTTTTCTGTCTTTCTAAAAGCTCTAAAAACTTTTTCTCACTTTTTCTGTCACTTAAACTCTTTCTAAAAATGTCTGGCACAGGCCAAAATGTTGATCTGTCCAAACTTGCATGTGATCACCTTAACTGGAAAGGAGCAAGGCGTCTCTGCATAGAGAGAGGTTTGAGTGTAGGGAAGAATCCTTCCTTGGAATTATTGCTTAACATGCTTAGAGAACAAGATAAGGCCAAAAGGGCCCCATCTGTTGAAAAAGTAGCTAATGGTTCCCAATCTGATCCAGGGACACCCCTAGGAAAAGATTCAGGAAAGAAACTTCAGAGCCTGCCCATTACTAGACAGTCTAGCATAGTTGGTACTGATGTAGAGTCACACCATACAGATAGTGTTGTCTCACATCATAGCATGAGCATTCATTCTCACCACAGTAGAAGTGATGTTTCTGTTAACCAAGCTGTTAGGGTGCCTTCTGTAAGGGACAGGTCTCCTTCTGTCCATTCTCACCATACTTCTGTTTCAAGGCATGTCCCTCCCACCCACCCTGATGACAGATTGTTAGAAAGGGAGCTCAATAGATTGAGAGTGGAACAAACCAGACTGAAGCTCAAGAAGCAACAGCTGGATTTGGATAGACAGACCTTAGAAGTAGAGAAGGAGAGACAGAAGTTGGGTTTAGAAACCCATGGTGGCAGCAGCAGTATTCCCCATAGTCATCCTGCAAAAGAGCATGATTCCAGAAATCTGCACAAGATAGTCCCCCCTTATAAGGAGGGGGATGACATTAACAAGTGGTTTGCTGCACTTGAGAGGGCCTGTGCTGTACAGGATGTCCCTCAAAGGCAGTGGGCTGCTATCCTATGGCTATCATTTAGTGGAAAAGGTAGGGATAGGCTCCTTACTGTGAAAGAAAGTGAAGCCAATGATTACAAAGTTCTTAAGAATGCACTCCTGGATGGTTATGGCTTAACCACTGAACAATACAGGATAAAGTTCAGAGAGACCAAAAAGGAGTCTTCACAAGACTGGGTTGATTTCATTGACCATTCAGTGAAGGCCTTGGAGGGGTGGTTACATGGCAGTAAAGTTACTGATTATGACAGCCTGTATAACTTGATCCTGAGAGAGCATATTTTTAATAATTGTGTGTCTGATTTGTTGCACCAGTACTTAGTGGACTCAGATCTGACCTCTCCCCAAGAATTGGGAAAGAAGGCAGACAAATGGGTCAGAACAAGGGTGAACAGAAAAGTTCATACAGGGGGTGACAAAGAGAACAATAAGAAGAAAGATGGTGAAAAATCTCAAGATAAGCATGGGGATAAGGGTAAAACCAAAGATCCCACTTCAAATCTTAAACACTCTTCAGGGGGTGGGGATAAAACAAATTCTTCCTCTTCTTCTCAACCTACACAATTTAAAAAGCCTTGGTGCTTTGTGTGTAAAAATAGAGGCCATAGGCCAGGGGATAAGTCCTGTCCAGGTAAACCCCCTGAGCCTACCACCACTAATACATCAAGCTCTAGTGCCCCTAGCAGTAGTGGTACTAGTGGTGGGACTGCTGGCAACAGTCAAGCAAAGGGTGTAGTTGGGTCCACTTATGGGTCCATCATAGAAACTGGGGTAGTCACTCCCAAGACAGTTTCTGTCACACCTAGTGGCATTGGCCTTGCCACACTGGCTGCTTGTCCCCTTACAATGGATAAGTACAGGCAGACAGTTTCAATAAATGGTGTTGAGGCCTTGGCCTACAGGGACACAGGTGCCAGTATCACTTTGGTGACTGAAAACCTAGTGCACCCTGATCAACACATCATTGGACAACAGTATAAGATTATTGATGTCCATAACTCCACTAAGTTTCTTCCCTTAGCTATAATTCAGTTTAGTTGGGGTGGAGTTACTGGCCCTAAGCAGGTGGTGGTATCACCTAGCTTACCTGTAGACTGTCTCTTAGTTAATGACCTAGAGGCCTCAGGTTGGGCTGATGTAGAGTTTTATGCCCATGCAGCCATGCTGGGCATCCCTGAGGAATTGTTCCCTCTCATTTCTACTGAAATGAAAAAGCAAAGGAGAGAAGGCCTGAAAACTCAGGATCCCTCTCCATCAACAGGTAAAAAGGGTATCACAGTATCCCCTAACCACCCTGCCATTCAGGATACCATTCCTGTGGTGGGAGAAACCTCTCCTGGGGTGGCACCTGTTCCAAGGGAAGCATCAGCTGGCAAAGCTGTACTCCCTGAGGTAGAAGTACCTCTCTGTGGGATAACTAACATTGGTGAGAAAAAGAGCACCATTTCAGTTAACATGGAGCATCCCTCCAACCCTCCCAGAGAAACTTTAGTGCAGAAACTCTGCACTGCCTCACAACACTTAGGACAGCATCCCTGCCCTAGTGTGGAGCTCATAGGACAGCATCCCTGCCCTGCTCCAACTCAAGAGAAACAGCACCCCTGTTCTCTCTTCCAGCCATATGGACAACGTTTTTGCCCAGCCATGGCTTTTCTGAGACAGCATCCCTGTCTGGCAATTCCATCACTACAAATAGGTTCAGTGGACAATTCCCACTGCTCTAAACTAAAACTTACTGATAGAAACTCTGAAAATACATCTTCACATTGTTGCTTAGCTAAAAAACTTCAAACAGGGTGCTTTACATCCCCACAGGGAAGTAACCATATAGTGGATGATAAAGGGAGTAACCAGTCTATTGCAGAGCTACTCTCCACTTATCACCACTTAGACAATAAAGTCTCAACTGGCCAAGGTTAGCCTTATTGTCCTTCGTTTGGGGGGGGGGGTTGTGTGAGAAAGTAGCCTCTTTCTAGCCTTGTTACCCCCACTTTTGGCCTGTTTGTGAGTGTATGTCAGGGTGTTTTCACTGTCTCACTGGTATCCTGCTAGCCAGGGCCCAGTGCTCACAGTGAAAACCCTATGTTTTCAGTATGTTTGTTATGTGTCACTGGGACCCTGCTAGTCAGGACCCCAGTGCTCATAAGTTTGTGACCTATAGGTATGTGTTCCCTGTGTGATGCCTAACTGTCTCACTGAGGCTCTGGTAACCAGAACCTCAGTGGTTATGCTCTCTCTTTACAAATTGTCACTAACAGGCTAGTGACCAATTTTACCAATTTACATTGGCTTACTGGAACACCCTTATAATTCCCTAGTATATGGTATTGAGGTACCCAGGGTATTGGGGTTCCAGGAGATCCCTATGGGCTGCAGCATTTCTTTTGCCACCCATAGGGAGCTCTGACAATTCTTACACAGGCCTGCCACTGCAGCCTGAGTGAAATAACGTCCACGTTATTTCACAGCCATTTTACACTGCACTTAAGTAACTTATAAGTCACCTATATGTCTAACCTTACCTGGTAAAGGTTAGGTGCAACGTTACTTAGTGTGAGGGCACCCTGGCACTAGCCAAGGTGCCCCCACATTGTTCACGGCCAATCCCCCGGACTTTGTGAGTGCGGGGACACCATTACACGCGTGCAATACATATAGGTCACTACCTATATGTAGCTTCACAATGGTAACTCCGAATATGGCCATGTAACATGTCTATGATCATGGAATTGCCCCCTCTATGCCATCCTGGCATAGTTGGCACAATCCCATGATCCCAGTGGTCTGTAGCACAGACCCTGGTACTGCCAAACTGCCTTACCCGGGGTTTCACTGCAGCTGCTGCTGCTGCCAACCCCTCAGACAGGCTTCTGCCCTCCTGGGGTCCAGCCAGGCCTGGCCCAGGATGGCAGAACAAAGGACTTCCTCTGAGAGAGGGTGTTACACCCTCTCCCTTTGGAAAATGGTGTGAAGGCAGGGGAGGAGTAGCTTCCCCCAGCCTCTGGAAATGCTTTCATGGGCACACATGGTGCCCATTTCTGCATAAGCCAGTCTACACTGGTTCAGGGACCCCTTAGCCCTGCTCTGGCGTGAAACTGGACAAAGGGAAGGGGAGTGACCACTCCCCTGACCTGTACCTCCCCTGGGAGGTGCCCAGAGCTCCTCCAGTGTGCTCCAGACCTCTGCCATCTTGGAAACAGAGGTGCAGCTGGCACACTGGACTGCTCTGAGTGGCCAGTGCCATCAGGTGACGTCAGAGACTCCTTGTGATAGGCTCCTTCAGGTGTTGCTAGCCTATCCTGTCTCCTAGGTAGCCAAACCCTCTTTTCTGGCTATTTAGGGTCTCTGTCTCTTGGGATTCCTTAGATAACGAATACAAGAGCTCATCCGAGTTCCTCTGCATCTCTCTCTTCACCTTCTGCCAAGGAATCGACTGCTGACCGCGCTGGAAGCCTGCAAAACTGCAACATAGTAGCAAAGACGACTACTGCAACTCTGTAACGCTGATCCAGCCGCCTTCTCGACTGCTTTCCTGGTGGTGCATGCTGTGGGGGTAGTCTGCCTCCTCTCTGCACTAGAAGCTCTGAAGAAATCTCCCGTGGGTCGACGGAATCGTCCCCCTGCAACCGCAGGCACCAAAGAACTGCATCACCGGTACCTTGGGTCTCCTCTCAGCACGACGAGCGAGGTCCCTTGAATCCAGCATCTCTGTCCAAGTGACTCCCACAGTCCAGTGACTCTCCAGTCCAAGTTTGGTGGAGGTAAGTCCTTGCCTCCCCACGCCAGACTGCATTGCTGGGAACCATGACTTTTGCAGCTACTCCGGCCTCCGTGCACTTCGGCGGAAATCCTTTGTGCACAGTCCAGCCTGGGTCCACGGCACTCTAACCTGCATTGCACGACCTCCTAAGTTGTTCTCCAGCGACGTGGGACTCCTTGTGCGACTTCGGGTGAGCACCATTTCACGCATCCTTGTAGTGCCTGTTTCTGGCACTTCTGCGGGAGCTGCCTGCTGCTAAGAGGGCTCCTTGTCTTGCTCGACGCCCCCTCTGTCCCCTGACGCAATTGGCGACATCCTGGTCCCTCCTGGGCCACAGCAGCATCCAAAAACCCTTACCGCACGATTTGCAGCTAGCAAAGCTTGTCGGCGGTCTTCTGGTGGAAAAACACTTCTGCACGACTCTCCACTGCGTAAGGGATCAGTCATCCAAAGGGGAAGTCTCTAGCCCTTGTCGTTCCTGCAGAAACCTAAGCTTCTACTGTCCAGTAGCAGCTTCTTTGCACCCACAGCTGGCATATCCTGGGCATTTGCCCATCTCCGACTTGCTTGTGACTTTTGGACTTGGTCCCCTTGTTCCACAGGTACCCTCGGCTGGAAATCCATCATTGTTGCATTGCTGGTTTGTGTCTTTCCTGCAGAATTCCCCTATCACGACTAGAAGCTCCGAAGAAATCTCCCGTGGGTCGACGGAATCGTCCCCCTGCAACCGCAGGCACCAAAGAACTGCATCACCGGTACCTTGGGTCTCCTCTCAGCACGACGAGCGAGGTCCCTTGAATCCAGCAACTCTGTCCAAGTGACTCCCACAGTCCAGTGACTCTCCAGTCCAAGTTTGGTGGAGGTAAGTCCTTGCCTCCCCACGCCAGACTGCATTGCTGGGAACCATGACTTTTGCAGCTACTCCGGCCTCCGTGCACTTCCGGCGGAAATCCTTTGTGCACAGTCCAGCCTGGGTCCACGGCACTCTAACCTGCATTGCACGACCTCCTAAGTTGTTCTCCGGCGACGTGGGACTCCTTTGTGCGACTTCGGGTGAGCACTGTTTCACGCATCCTCGTAGTGCCTGTTTCTGGCACTTCTGCGGGTGCTGCCTGCTGCTGAGAGGGCTTCTTGTCTTGCTCGACGCCCCTTCTGTCCCCTGACGCAATTGGCGACATCCTGGTCCCTCCTGGGCCACAGCAGCATCCAAAAACCCTTACCACAAGCTAGCAAGGCTTGTCGGCGGTCTTTCGGCGGGAAAATACTTCTGCACGACTCTCCACGGCGTGAGGGATCCGTCCTCCAAAGGGGAAGTCTCTAGCCCTTGTCGTTCCTGCAGAAACCTAAGATTCTACTGTCCAGTAGCAGCTTCTTTGCACCCACAGCTGGCATTTCCTGGGCATCTGCCCATCTCCGACTTGCTTGTGACTTTTGGACTTGGTCCCCTTGTTTCACAGGTACCCTCGACTGGAAATCCATCGTTGTTGCATTGCTGGTTTGTGTCTTTCCTGCAGAATTCCCCTATCACGACTTCTATGTCCTTTGGGGAACTTTAGTGCACTTTGCACTCACTTTTCAGGGTCTTGGGGTGGGCTATTTTTCTAACCCTTACTATTTTCTAATAGTCCCATTGACCCTCTACAAGGTCACATAGGTTTGGGGTCCATTCGTGGTTTGCATTCCACTTTTGGAGTATATGGTTTGTGTTGCCCCTATCCCTATGTGTCCCCATTGCATCCTATTGTAACTATACATTGTTTGCACTGTTTTCTAAGACCATACTGCATATTTTTGGTATTGTGTACATATATCTTGTGTATATTTGCTATCCTCATACTGAGGGTACTCACTGAGATACTTTTGGCATATTGTCATAAAAATAAAGTACCTTTATTTTTAGTATATCTGTGTATTGTGTTTTCCTATGATATTGTGCATATGACACTAAGTGGTACTGTAGGAGCTTCACTCATCTCCTAGTTCAGCCTAAGCTGCTCTGCTAAGCTACCATTATCTATCAGCCTATGCTGCTAGACACCCTAAACACTAATAAGGGATAACTGGGCCTGGTGCAAGTTGTAAGTACCCCTTGGTACTCACTACAAGCCAGTCCAGCCTCCTACAAGGAACAACCAGGGGACGCAGCTCTTGTAAGTGATGCAACGGCTCAGTACAAATCTGTTCTGAGGGCCAGGAAACAACAGCTAAAGGAGCGGGTCTGGGAGGATCTGGAACGTGCATCAGTTCATAAGAACCCGGGCTAATTTTAGAAGATGGTCAACATGGGCTCTTTTGAGATGGAAACCTCTGAGGGTTTGGGCTGCAATATCACCCCTGAGGCTTGGGTGGCCCACTTTTGTGGCATCTTTTCGGGGGCCCTGTAGGGGACCTTGAGGGAATTCAGCCTGGACATTCTCCAGACTTAGCTGTTAGATTTTACCTTGAGGAGGTACAGGAGGCACTTCACTTTAGTGCTCGCCATAAAGCCCCGGGCCCCGATACCATCCTTATGGATTTATATAAATACTGCCCCCAGCTTTGGGCACCTATTCTGTTAAAT